>NC_091848.1:10437800-11672800 GCF_037783145.1 Equus przewalskii | reverse complement strand
CCACCCCCTTCTATATGCCACCACAAAAGAGATTCAACTCGAGAATGAGAGGGGGCTCTTGGGGACGAAGCAAATTGTTTGACGTGTTCATCAGGATTCTCAAACCTGGCCCGCTTCCATCTCAGCTACTGACCCAGTCTGTCAGGTTGAGTTGTGCTCACCGGGAAAAGGGAGGAGAGATGAAAGAATGTCCTCTCACTCTGCAAACCTTCCTATAGATTCAATTAATTGTATTTTTTTGGATTTCTCCTTCTTCCTCCTTTGCTGTGTCTATCATTGACTTCCTTTTTTTACCCCAAACGAATAGTTTCTAGGTGTCCAAACACATTATTGCCCTCACCTAACGTGTAGGACAACAGAAAGGTGGTGACTGCTCACTGTTCTCAAGATCGTGTTGGTGAATTTCCAGCTTTAAAACATTTAGGGAGAATAGTCTCTCGTTTCCCTTTTTTCGGTGGCCAGGAACTCGTATTCTTGTGTTTTTGGCCAACCTGTGGATTAGAATGAAGAGCAGATAGATCAGGAGCTTTCAGATCAGGTGGTCATTCTGATCACCAGGGGAGTTTTTAAAATACAAATTCTTGAGTCCACTTCCAGACAGTCTTATTCGTAACGTCTAGGGTAGAAACCAGGATTCTGTATTTCTTAAAAAGCTTTCAAGACTTTTCTGATTCTCGTGCAGATTTGAGACCACTACTGTGGACCTCATTTTGAAGACCAGTAGACTGCTGGATCCTAATGAACTCTTTCCTCTGCTTCATCACTGATTTTAAAATCTCTCACAGTTGGTATGGTAGCTGGGTGGTGTGTCTATATATTGACAGCTAACAGATAGTCACAAAGTAGGGGCCTGGTAAATATTTTGATTGATGCACTAGAAATAATGTGACATTTTTCTCACCATAATGGTAGTCATTGTCATTGACCTGCCACATGACATTTTTGTTGGTGGAAAAAAAAAGTATATCAATCGAGCAATTTAATAAAATAAATATTAAGGCTTATATTATTATTATTTTCTTATACAGCTTTATGAGCCCCATTGAGTGGTCTAATCTCTTGAATGGGGAGAGAATTCTATCACAACCCTTCCATGCGCAGTCATGGGAGGATTCTGTTGTATGTTTTTCTTCCAGATAGCAGGAAGTCTAGCCGAAGTGTAGACAGCTGAGGATCTTAAACTGTAGGTCCCTGACTCATGGACAACAAAACACAGTTTCCACAACCAAGGGGGCATGAATAAAAGTACATTATGAAAGTAGGAGGTGGACCAGTGAATGGAATAGTCAGGAAAACCATTAAACAGAGTAAATTGTATAAATGGAAAAGGAATATTAGTGGAGAAGAAACAGAAAGAGAAGTGAAAGAGACACTGAAGTGCTTTGATCACCTAAGTGATTATAAAAATGTGACTTCAGGCATTTCGATGAGGAGCTGAGAGGAAAGAAAAAAACAGAAATCAGAGGCACATAATAAAGGAGAGTGGTCAGCCTTCAGGACTTGGACCCTCCACTGCAGTACCATGGAAGCTTAGAAATCGAAGAAAGAATAATTATTGCTCAGCTGGGATAGCATTTTCCTCCTTGCTAGATGCCTGGATATTGAGCCCAAAGCGCTGCATGATTTTTCTGAGAAATTTTACTTGGTTTTATCAGTGTTCTCCATTATCTGATTAAATGGTACATCACATTCCATTTAAATATATTTATGGAAATCCTGCTAGGTATAAGTTGGACAGAATGGAACCTAGAAATTAAAGCAGGGACCTGTTTCACTTCTGAGGCAAACTTAGAAATGTTCAAGTTAAAATATAGATGAAGAGTTTAAAAAACTACCTTGGGCATTTAAAGGCTTGCCTTGTTCTAATAAAAAAAATGGCTTAGACTCATCTTTAAGTATTTGAATGTATCAATAAATCTTTAAAATGGGCATTTTTCTCTGGTAGTTAGTTCCCTGATGAAAAACTAAAAGTGATATTTAGTTTCATTTTGTTGCTGGGTGGTAGAGACACAAGATTCCTCATAACTTACACTCTGGCAAAAGTATTCTCAAGGTATTTCTTTCTTTGTGACTTACTGGGCTTATGCTTCAAGGGCTATAACTCACGACACCTCAGAATTTCTCTTCTCTGACTGAGAATAGAGCAAACACGACGTGGATCGAGGGGGCCAGTGTAATAAATATCACTTCCTTCCCGCCTCTCCACTCCCCCTTCTATACCTGCGCCCCACAGCCCTCCTTCATGGTGGGGATGGGACTATTGAGTTGTGCTGTTCTGCCAGCAGAGAGCTTCAGCAGGAAGAACAGGTTACTAAAGGAATAAATTCATAGCTGTTCACAAGGACCTCCGATGATCTGACTGTGGTTTCGCTGTCACCAGGAAGCCCCCGTTTTTCCCTCTCTCCCATAAAACTAAATCCAAATCTTTGGATTTCTTCCTAATGGTACAGTAATAGCTTCCTACACTTTAGAGTTTAAATGTGGTTTCATAGGATTTCAGGATTTAAAAAGATTTTCCCCCTGGTCTTTTCTTATGACTGAATCAAGGAAGCTGGAATGCATCTTTCGTGACTGTCTTACCAAAGGCGCATCTTCTACTGAGAAGAGCTCTGCAATAGCTAGAACTGTTCCAGCGCCAAACTTCTGTGAAAAGAAGTGATTTGACAAGTGATGTAATCACATAAACTTCTACATTGTTGGCACATGTGCTTGGCTTATGATAATTTTTTGGATTTAAAGGGAAACTTCTCTTTCCTTTGTGCTTTTGGGTGCCTTTTGGAGAAGAAGATAATTCAGCGATTTATATGAGGTTTGACTCCTTTGGAGCTTTAACATCATATGGGTTTCTTGGGAAGGCTGGCTGCTCGGAGGTTCCCCTGTGAATACCACAGCTCCTTGGTCGGCAGTAAATGAGTGCGGTGGGCATTTCCCATGTTGTTTGACTTTGTTGGGTACCATCTCCCATGGCAATCTGTGAAGCCAATTAATGGAAAGAGTAAATTATATTAATCTCTTTTCAGCTGTGCAAGAAAAGGAGTCAAACATATTGGAGAAATTCTTCTAAGAGTGAAAAATTACCCACTTTGTCTATTTCATATTTCTCAAACTCAAAAATTAATGACTTCTTAGAAAAAAATGTGTGTATCTCTGTGGACACAGAGAGTTTATGAATGCAAGGGGGCACTGCTGGAGAGGAGAAAAGGAGGAGGGCTTCTGTGTAGGACAAGAAAAAGACCTATTTAAGCATTGAAATGTACATTTTTCATACTTTCAAGTGATTGGTTTTTAGAAAGAAAATTATTGTGGAGCTAGCTGTTCTAAAAGCAGCTCCATTTAGCTGATGCTAAAATAGGTATGATGGAGTAGGGATTTTGATTTTAAGTCACTCATAGCTGATTTTGCTGGGCTTTGGCAATTCGAGTTTGAGAAATTCTACTTTTGGCTGATGAAACAATGTCTCAGATTTAGGTTCCTGTGCAACTGCTAGAATGCTAAGATATGGTGGATAAAGAGTCTCTGCTGGGGGCTGGCCCCGTGGCCGAGTGGTTAAGTTCACGCGCTCTGCTGCAGGCGGCCCAGTGTTTCGTTGGTTCGAATCCTGGGCGCGGACATGGCACTGCTCATCAGACCACGCTGAGGCAGAGTCCCACATGCCACAACTAGAAGAACCCACAACAAAGAATACACAACTATGTACCGGGGGGCTTTGGGGAGAAAAAGGAAAAAATAAAATCTTTAAAAAAATTAAAAAAAAAAAAGAGTCTCTGCTGGTCTCCTTCTGACAGCCCCCCCCAGTTGGCCATCTGGACTTCTTACTCTTTCTCACATTTGTATCTTGCTCATCCTGCTGAGAATGCTCTTACTACCTTTACCTGGGAATCTTGTTCATTCTTTAAGAATCAACTCAGTCACCATCTCCTCCAGGAAGTCTTCCTGAGGCTCCAGATAGAGTTCAGTGCCTGTCTCTTAGAATTCAATAGAACTCCATGGCTCCTTCTGTTACAGAATTTGTCTAGGATTATAATGACCTATTCCCACGTCCATCTCTACTATTAGACTACAAATTCCTCTAGGCAGACCATTGTTTTGTCCTAGAAGAACTTTACATTCTAACATCCATTATAGTACTCCAAAATATGTTTTTGAACTCAACCAATTTGGTGATTAAAATGGAATTATGAAGGCTGAAATCAGATTCCTAAGTGGCAGTCCTCTTAGGAGGCATGTAGCTAAGTGAGGGACATGGTGGCACAGTTCCCAGTCTAGTGGTCATCTATTTCTGCATGAAGAAAGATCAGAGTAATCCTTATTTGACAAATTCCTTTCAAGAAATTGCTTTCTTATGTCAGAAACAGATACAGCAACAACAACTACTACTATCATGTATTAACAATAATGGCTATAACATTTGATTGCATTTAAAGTGTTTTTCACATATTTGTTATGTCATTTGATCCTAACCAAACATCGAGAAACAAGGATTCCTTTTTATTCCATTTTGCAAGTGACATAACTGATCCTGGAATGGATTCATTCATTCAACAAAATTTTGAGTGTATACCCTGAGCTAGGCCCTGGAGCATAGGAAAGCAAATAAGAGAGAGATTGTCCCAGACTGCACAGAGCTTACATTCTAATGGGAAAGACAGACATTAAAAGATTAATTACACAATTAATTATTTAATCACAATCTTGTTTGGTGCTATGGAGAATTAAGTACACAGTTGGGCACAAAATAGAACAGGGGACCAGTGGACCAGACTCAGGGTGAAGAGTTAGCAAAGATACTTTGAGCAAGTGATGCTTCTGTTGAGATAAAGGGATGAGGAGGAGTTACCTGGTGAAGAGGAAAGAGGAACCAAGGTGTGGGAAGGAGGCTTGGGCCTTTGAGCAGCTAAAAGGAGAAGTGTAAAGAGCCCTGGGACACTGCGGGGAGACAGAGCAAGTGCTTTGGGAAATCCATTCCTTCTGACAGTCCTTATGGATAGGTAGATGCAAAAAAAAAAAAAAAAAGAAGGGATTTTGGTAGCAAGAAGCATATGAAGGCTATTGGGTTCGCCCTTTCCTACAATTTCAAGCAATGGCTTAGAGGGAAAATGACTTGAAATAAAAAGAGGAGAAGAGAATTGGCTGGAAAAAGGAATCTCAGAGTCTGAGATACTGCAAAGCATGGAATATTTTCAGATCTCAGATGCCTTAACACATATAAAGCTGTTTATTTACATCCCTACTCTGTGGTTGTTAAAGCTGGCCCTAAGCCGGGCCATCTGCGTTTTCTTCCTCACTGAGTTTCTTTGTGGGGTGTTCACTCCAAGTTCTCCCATATCTGATAGTAGCCAGCAGAAAAGTGTGAACACTCCCAGCCTCATTTTAACTAAATTAACTAGACTTACAACCTCAGTGTCAGCGAACAATGAAAGCTTACCACCAAACATATGAAACAAAAATGAAATTAGCCAGCAGTAGGAAACTACAAACAGCTGAGGCATTCAATTGTTAGCCATTTGAAGGATTAACTTCTAAATCATGTAGAGCTCCCTTGGTAGTTTAGCTAGTTGGGCACTCAAGGGTATATAAAAACACACTTTAAAGTAGAAATGTATTTCTTCACCTATAAAATAGAGATTTACTGGCAGGTTGTGATATTATTAATACTGGATTTCCTTGCCTTGGCCCATGAACTTAATCATATTTTCTTTTGCTTTCCCCACTTGCAGCCTTGCATTGGCTTTCAAAACAGATACCATAGAATCGAATATATCCCAAGTCAAGTAAGACGTCACTGTCCTGGATGGCTGCTGCAGAATTCTCTCAGAGTCCCTGCTTATTTCTCGGGAATCCACTCTTGCCCTGTGCTATCGTTTCATGCACTCCGGATTTACACAGCTCATTGAATATTCAGCCAGGCTTAAAGATTTTATTTGATGGTTATTTCAATAATAATTATGGAGGCTGCCAAACTCTCCTTACCCTGTTAAAAAACAAACAAAAAATAAACCCGCCGTCATAACAACAATAAAATCACTACAGAGAGATGTTTTCATGATACCTTAAAACTCAGTTTGTGTTTCTGGAAGGATTGGTAGAGCTATTCAGAACTTATAGCCAGAGAAACTCAGTTAATGGTTATTACTATCAATTATTTTCATACATTTTAACAGCGTTTATTAAGAACCCATAAGCTTTTCCTAAAATAATGTTGTCAACTCGTATGTTAATATTTCATTAAAACAAGACCACCAGTTCACCTATGTAATTGTTTATTCACTTGGGGGTTAATTGAATAATTAGGATTGATGAATTTTATGTGTTTTTCTTTTTTAAAACAAGAACAGAAGGCAGCCGCAGAGACTTTCGTGAGCCTTTTAAATGTTTCCCATTATCCGAGTCTCTTCTCTATATATCTATAATTTTCTCTGTCCCCACATCAATTTCAGGAAAGATTCACAAACTGGCATGTCTTTTTTTTTACCTTTTCTTTATTTAAAGGGGCCGAAGTAAAAGGCAAAAAAAAAAAAAAAAGTGGAATAACCAAGAAAACCCTAAACAAATAAAGTGCAAACACAGAGTGACAAGCACACTCAGACCCTGGATTGGTTATGGATGAGACGACAAGTATATGATGAAATTAATGACCCTCTGTCAACTTTTTAGATCTCACTTTTAAAGAGAATGGACCAAAAATCAATAGCCCCCAAACCACCAGTACTCCAGTGAACCAGTCTTTCATTTATCTTGCTGTTGGCACTCAGATGGAAATGCAGCCAAGCACAGCACAGAGCCTTCACTGGGAGTCATCATCACAGGCAATGTTTGAGCACCCCAGTTAAGGGTCAAAGGTGTGCACCAAGGCTTCTTTGAGAAGGACCTGCTTCTAAATACCAATATTGGGATTCACTTTATTCAACTGGAAGCCCATTTGGCATATGCATATCAAGTGTTGGAGTTTTTGAAGGTTATGTGTTAGACCGATGGAGCCTAGTCTACCAATAACAATGGATAGCTAGGAGTTCTAGTCTTCTCCTGTTTTATGTCTTGATTTTTCAACTGTTATATCTCAAGTGTTCAGATGGAGGTAAAATACAAATTAGGATCAAAGTAAGCTGGACACAAGTTTTAAAGAGGCAAATTTGTACAGACACGTGGTTTTATCCCGTGACTGCATTCTGCTTCCTAAGTAATGTAGTTTTTGAGGACCTTTCCCTAGAAGAGGGTTAGATAAAGTGTAGACATTATGTTCAGAATATTATGAGCTCAAACCCAGAAGATCAAGATAGATTCTATAATTAAGGCAAAGAAGAAATCACTTAAAATGCCAGATGAGTTGTAATTGAGCTTGTAATTTCTATGGGTATTCTTAGAAGTAATCACTTATCTCCAAGACTGAATTTTCTAGAGATAAAATTGGTCAGCGCATCATGAGGATTTTCTTACAGTGAGAAAGACATCTTAAAACGTGAAAGATAAATAAACCCAAACCAAGAGTTCAATAGCACTGTTAACAGCTGAGGCCAAAGTGAAATGAAATGATGCCATTATGTTAAAATGGATGTCAACACACATAGAAGAAAATCACTGTAAAACGAGAGAGATCACATTTTGATGATAATCTAAGACAAGCAAAGTGCTGGCCATTTATCTGGCATCGTCCAAATGGAATCTAATCAATGATTGTCTTTAAGCCTTTTTATTTTATTTATTTGACAAACACTTATAGAGAACTTACTGTGTGCAGCCACTGTTCTGAGTTCTTTATACATAATGATTCAGTTAATCTTCATAACAATACTAGGAAATACATATTGTTGTTGTCCTAGTTTTACAGATGTGGAAACTAAGGCCCAGAGAGTTTAACTAACTTCCCCAAGGGCACACAGCTAACTAGTGTCAGAGCTGGGATTAAAACCTAGGCAGTCTGGCCCCAGAATTCAAGCTCTTAATTTTCAAACAAGGCTGCCTCAAAAAATGAAAGAATTTAAAACACCAGAGGGAACTTAAACACATTACAAATAGATAGATGAGAAGAACTTAAACCAGGACATTTTGTTAGTAATGTTTTTTTTCTGTTTCTAATATGATTAATTATTTTTGTAATATTTTTAAAGGGAAAGAGTCTTCCACATAAAAAAGGTGAATTAAGGAAACATTTTCAAAAAATTTAATATCTAATATATTTGACGATATCTGCAGCCTGACACAGTGACAGTAAGGCAGAAGAAGCTGTGAGCACTTCTTAAAAGTTTTACTATTTAATTTTTTACTGGAAGAAAGAAGGCTTGAATAGTTTATTCTCAACTTAGACAAAGGTTTGATGATTATGACCATGAACAGTGGTAAAGCTGCTCTTTTTCTCACTTACCTGCAGTGGGATAGCTGTGGACAGAGGGAAATTATTGTAATGTAATAAATTGGCGTAGAAGTAAAGATACCATTTAAGGTGATACATATGGCCATAAAGCCCAATAGATTTAAATGAATAATACACTAATCCCTCAGTTTCCTGGAGAATTTTCCCCATTCTTTCTCACCTAATAGGCTTCTAACTTGCTGCTTCTAATCTAGTGAGAATTAGAAAAAGCAGAGAGAACAAGGGTAAATCAAAGTAAGAAGCAATGAATGAGGGCCCAAAGTACTTTCAGGTAATCAAAGTATATGAAACCTACACTGGCGAGACATCCTTATGGACAACCATGATAGATTTGGAATAGTGGCTGGAGATCTTCCTTTGTTTCAAATCCAGCAAAGAATACTGTTGTTATGAAGACTATTGGAAAGATGTGCTTTACAGTTAAGCGCTTATGCCAAATGTGAATATATTTTTACCCTCCAAAATTTAACAAAAAACTGCTTTGAACTGTCTTTAAAACAAAATTTTCCAGTGTCTCAATTATTTGTTTTGGAAGTGTTAGGAAAACCCCAAATGTAAACCTCTAACATGCACATATGCAAGAATGATCACACAAATATGATCTCATCTGATGATTGGGATAATGTCATCATCTTGGATGTGCCAGCTCTGACATCCATTGCCCCATTCTCTTCAGGCTGCTCTGGCTGCCTCGGTGGGCAGGTGGGCCTTCTTCTCGCCCTTCCCACTTTGTGGGTGTCTCTCAGCAAGCTTCATGGAAACTTCCCAGATTGAGGAGGGCCCTTCCTTGGACAAGGGTGTACAGAAACTATAATCACTTGCATAAAAACAGGTGAGTGAAGGAACCATTTTCACATTACATATTTTTGATTCTCCTAATACACTTATACTTAATAAAAATATAATTGCATAAATTCTTGATCTCTGACACCAAGACAACAAAGACACAAATTGCCATTTAAGAGAAAATAGAGGCCAGCTTATTGCACTCTCCCAACCACTTCCGACTCCAATGACAATTGAAGAAACTAGAAAATTCAAATGTATAAACTTGATATGTGGAAATATTTGTTTGGCTAATAAAGCAGAACAAGGTAAAGAAAATTGTCTGATAGGGCTAAATCATCTAAATAAAAATTTAAGTGTATTTGAGGGTGATCTTAGAGTTTAAAAAAAATCGTTGTCTTATTTTTATTTTGTTTCCTCTCATATGCTGATGGCGCTCATCTATCTGGAGGCAGAATCTGGTTCCTTGTTCATTTTATCTTTAAGTAGGGATGACACTCACCTGCTTAAATATCTCTTAACACTTTTAGCAAAACCAGATGCGAAGCACCATTTTGTACACTTTTTCAGTTGGAATAACTAACTTAACCATTACAAATTAATCTTTAAAACAAACCATCTGAACGACAAACTAAATATGCCTAGGGAACAGATGGAGTTTTTATGTTTTCATGTGAACATCAAGCTAATACCTGTGCAAGATGAATGATGCCGCACAGGAATCTGGGCTTAATCCTTTCGTTTCCCAGTGGGGTGGCTTCTTTTTTAATGACCTGTGTCTGGGGATGGGAGTCCATTTCCTCATACTTAAATTGCATTGTAAAATTACATATGTGTGTTACTTTGTATGCTCACAGATGTATAAATGTGTGCCCACACTGTCTATGAAATATTTGAACTGAGCATTTGTCCAAGTGCTCCTTTGGCTTAAATGATGAAAATGAGCTTTAATGCCCACTAACAGGAAAACTTTCTGTCCTATTGAACTGGGCTTTGAAAACTAGTTTCTTATATCTCAGCTTTTTATTTGTTCAATAAAAAGTCCGTGTGTATGTTTTACATATGAGTGTGTTGTTAAGAGTTTACCTTCTTTTTTTGGCTGAGATTTCATAAAAAGCAATTTAGGCACTGGAAAAATTTGTTTTTAAGACATTTTAAAAATAATTTTTTTGTGAAATCCTAGAATGTAAAACTATATTTGCATTTGGCATAAGCACTTACAAATAAAGAATACCTTTACAGCATTCTTTATAGCAGCAAGATTATTTGTTGAATTTGAAGGAAAAAAATCTCAAACCACTATCCAAGACTATTTCCATTTGTCCATAAGGATGCCTTTCCAGTGTAATATGGCTAAATAAAATTAACAGAGCATAAAAATTTCAATAGTCTTCATTTCTTTTTATTTATCAAACAAAATAGGAAATTAACTGATTTGAGTACCACCATATGAGTTCAAGAAGCACTGATGAGAGCATCTACTATTGTTAAGCACTGTGGTAGATGCTAAGATACAATGATGTAAAATCGAAACCCTCCCACTCCCTGCTCTCAAGGAAATCCTAGTCTAGAACACTGTTGCCTTCATTTCCCTCTCCCACCTGCTGGCAGAGATAGGAAGAGCCCTAAGTGAAAACATCTGGCTGTCCGACATTAAACCCATCATTCAGCACGTGTGCAATTTTCTCATCAACAGCTTTGCGTTTTGGTGTACGAGTAAAATTATATCTGTGTAAAGCTTGAAATCTGGCACATTGAGCTGCTACCTGTTGATTGAAAGTCTGTCCAAATAAATAGGCTCTCACTGGTGCCCACGACCATCTCCAGTGGCTGGAGGATTTAGTTGTTGGTAGAACGTGTCTCTCACTGCGTCTCCGGGTTCATGGTAAATCTACTTAAAGACGTCTAAGATTGGCTCTTTGCTCGTTGGAATGCCACCAGGCTGGATGATTGAGAGCCAAATTACACGGTCTGATAGTGAATTTGGGGAGAGAAAACAAAGCTTTATAACAAAGATAGATTAAGAAGGTAGTTCTGGTACAAAAATACCAGTCCACCATTTTGAGGACCATATATGAGGTAAAGGCCTGGCATGAAACCAGCTCACTGGGGTTCCCACTGCTCCCATTTGTCTGTAAGGTCTTCAGAATTAGCTGAAGCCTTTGACTTCCCACAGGATGCCTTAAATCTTGCCTTCCTTTAGGAGTTAAGAGCTCCCTTATCAGCTGTATGTTCTCAGCTACTGTTACATTTGTACTGCCAGACAGCTGTGATTAATTTATACACTATCACTTCTAAAAACCTATCTTTTAAAAAATGGAAAGCAATATTTTGTTGTTGTTCAGCTGTTGTCTTTTTAGACCCGTGTGAGCTTGTCTAGAATTGCTAGAAAAAGCATTGCCGTGGGACCTCAGAAGCCTGAGTCTTTCGCTGCTATTTACCGGTGAAATGAACTTGGCCAAACTTCTGAAAACCTAAAGTTCAGTTTTCTCATTTGTAAAATAAAGTTCTGGATAAGCAAAGCCACAGATTTCTTTGATGTCCTAAAATTCTAGGATTCTCTAAAACTATGCTATGGATAGCAGCTTCCTCTGAACAACATTAAGCTTTGTGTTAATATCCTTTTTGTGTAAAAACGTCTTTCTAAAAACATCTATTTGAACATCCACCCACACCATCACTTCTGTCCTAGATGATGAGTCAGATGAGACCACAGCTTAAATAATTTTCAAGTTGCTCATTTTACAGTCTTCCATTAATTTCCATGGTAGACGAAATAAGAAAATAAGGGAGGTAGGGTGGGGGCAAGTAGAAATGTCACATTCAGCCTGACTGAACAGTTCTGTTGTGTCCAGTATCAACATGCTGTGCCCTTGGAAGAAGGTCCTTTTGGTGCAACTGCTTGTCTGTTTCAGAAAGAGAGGTAGTTTTCTCCAGGAGCTGGCTTCTAAGGCTGCAAGTTTACTGAGTGAGAGGGAACGAGAAGGCAAGGAGGGCACCCAATAAAAGATAAGGGTTATTTTCCAAAAAGGCGTTGACTAACTGATACCTAACTTGGAACATGATCTCCTGTCTCTCTCAGACTTTCCATAGTTTATCTGATTCCCCTCCATGGATTTTTGACCCTCTTCTTATTTAATCCCTGTGTTGTACTAGACTTTGCTATCATGCTAATCTCTTCCATTTCCTCATTTAGTGGTTGACAAGACCTAGATCCATGAAATCTGTAATGGACTGGTCTTGGCTAGAGAGTCCATTGATATTTGTTCAATTTTTTTTTGCAATGCAACTGAATCTACCATCGGTGAGATTTACTTTAACTCCTTGGGAGGACAAAAGCCAAGTCTTACTCAGTAAAACAACAAATATGTTTCAGATAACACATCCTTGCACTTTTTTTTCTAGAATAATTGGAACATTCATAGCAATAGATTTAGTCTCCTTGTAATTTGTTTAATTGCCTCTGTTATGAATGACTTATAAACATGTCTATGCCATCTAATCTTTCTGATTCTCAGTTTGTAAAATGAGGATGTCGAACTCTACGATCTCCAAGGTCTTTTCCAACTCTGAAATTCTGTGACCCGATACTTCTATTGTTTAGACAAAAAATAGGTCTGTTCTGAAATGTTCTGTGTTAGGCAGCAATCCAAATGGACTTTTTAAGAATTCACATAAGAAAAAGAATGTTCTCACATAGAGGTCTATAGGATGAAGAGAGAGCCCATTCACCATTTGTTTGCTCTCTGTGGGAAAGCTATTCTTTTTTTTCCTCTTTGAACAATATAAGGAAACAACTTATCTTTTACAATTTTTGGATTCAGTTCATGGAGGGTGTCAGTATTGTCTAGTGTTCCCAACAGGGACGTGGGAGTCAGAGATGCCAGGACTCGTTCCCAGCTTCTCTGCTCCTTATGTGACCTTCAGAAGCCATGAAATGACTCTTAAGACTCAGTTTATCTGCCTGAGAAATCGGGCTCCTCTCTTCTTACCACAGAGAAAATCTAGTCTTAAAGTTTTTGGAAAAGGATTACAGCCACCTAAAGGGTTAAAACGATCATCTTTAGTGTTTCAGAGCATTTATGGATCCCGCTCGCAGATGCTTCTCTACAGCCTAAAACCAGAAGCTTTTGTACAAATACTGTAGGATATAACATCACAGGCCTAATTTAGAAACTGTAAGAATCCAATCAAAATGGGTGGCCTGAACTACAGGTGACCCTTAGTATACTCGAGAATAGGTTTGCTGTATAAAGTATTAACAAGAAAAGTTGCAAGATAAGGGAATGCAGAACTTAGCAGGAGGGTGTAAGAGGAAGGTCAGGCCTGAAGATTTTGTTAGCAGCATTCGCTTCTACATAAACAGTTACCATATTAATTAAAATGAATCTTAACTATTGATTAGGCTGAGCAAATCCTTCTCTATTACTGCAGATATTTTCAGACATAACTGAAAACTGGAAGCAAGCTGTCTGTATTAGCCAGTCAATTTTTCAGATAAAAGTACTTATTAAAGTGCTAATCAGTGTGACAAACTGAATATGATTTTACCGATTTTTCCAAATTAACATGAATCAGTGAAGTCTTACTGCTGCCAGAAACTTGAAACAATCAGGCTGTTCCTAAAATCTCCTATTCAGAGTGGAAGCATAATACTGCCTGTAGTTTCGCAGTGACCCTGTTTGCTTCGGAAATCACCAGGTTGTCAGTTCAAATCCATCCCTAAGACTTTGCTCCCCAAAATATATCAGGTCAGGAAAATAATTATCGTTTGAGAAGGAATCGCTCAGTTATGTTTTATGATCTTACTATAACATTGGATCAGCTCTTATGAATGAGAGTACAGTTCGGTTGGCATCATATCAGTAAACATGACTGAGCACTCCGATTTCCCAAGCACGTGTGAAAATGTGAAATGCTGTCAAGCAACTTCCCCAATACGGGTAGAAAGAGCCATTTTGGATATGTACTCTTCTGGCTTTTGTGTAGGGGAATCAAGTCGTCATTCAGGCATGTTTAAATGCTGCACTCGAGCTACCTTTTTGAGAAGAGAAGACGTGCTGGAGTTGCACTGCGATTCATCATATTAAACTTCATTTGGTGGAAACATTACAAGGGAATAGGCTCTCAGTCTCCCAGGAAGTGCCTCAGCTCTCCATTACTTCCCAATCGCCCTGCTCACCACTGCCCCTTTATTTCTTTGTAGCCTGGACCCTTCGTACAGTGTGCGGCTACATTGGAACCAGAAGCCCCCATCCTGTGAAAAATTCAGATGGCTATAGCAGTAATCAAAAATACCAATAAAGTGTCACCGGTCCTCGCTGGTGATGTGGGATGGCGGGTGAGTGAGATATAAAAATGAATCATGAGGCGAGACATGATTGCTGCTCAGCCAACCATTTCCAAATGTGAGTGCACCCAGGTTGCATAAATGGTTCAGAATAGTCTCTGTTAGGCCAAAAGGCTTGCAGATAACGGCGTCAACTCATCAGGCTCCAAGGCCCCCAGGGACCCGGGAGGCAGAAGAGTTGCTGCTCAAGTGGTTGAGCCAAAAACATTTATATCCGGGCACTGTTGGGTAAGTGGCGTCTGCTGACAGCAACTGCTTGGAGTAAAGTTGGTTTTAAAAAATAAGCACCACAGCCCTATATGTTTAATACAGGAAGCTGTCTGAGGTGTAAAGAATGGTGAAGTAAATGAGTGGGATACCATTAATCTTGGTTTGTTTCAGCACTACATCTTTAGCAGTGGAAGGGGGGTGGGTGGAGAAAAAGACTTGCTCCTAGCTCATAACCTGAGTGTTAAAACTGATGTCCTTCCCATTAGGGCCTGTAAACTCATTAGCACATGGCAATTTATCCTCTTTTATTCCTTCTCAATTATCCTATCATCCATTGTATCTGGGTCTGATTACCCTTTCCCAGAGTCAAACATTATCTTGTAAATCATTTGCTTTGACTCCAAGCCTGCCATTGCACTGCCCGGGATTTGCTTAGGCAGGTAATAAATCAATTAGTATTAAACTTGTGGTGTCATCTATTTTCTTTCCCCATGCTTGGAAAAAGGAACACCTGAAACCCTAGCTTAGGTTACATCACATTTCTGTGTGCGCTTTTGAATAATGCAGAGACATTCACTCTTATTCGAGGGGGAGGAAAGATAAGGGAAGCCAAAACAAGGGATCCACATCCTCAGTGTGTGCCTGGAAGGCTGATGACATCACAGGTATGCGGCCCTCGTATTTCAGAGGTGACACTTTTAGTAATAATTGGGAACATCTATTATTTAAACATGGACATCAGAGATTCTGTTTAAGGGGATAGTCTGACTTTTACGTCCAAAACACAATTATGGAGCCAAAAGGAAGATTGTGGTTCATTTTTTTTTCTTCTATTATTCTTTTATGTATATTCTGCTTCTTTGCACACATTCAAATTGGTCTAATACAACCAGACAAGAGCAGTAGAGTATTTTTTAAGGTCATTGTCCTTCCCTCCCCTGTACATTCTAAAAGATTCTCTTCTTCCTTCAGGTAGCCTACTAATTTACTTATTCATTTTATCTTCATATCCTGGATCTAGTTTTCAATTCTTTGGGTGAGATTCTGCACAGGGAGCCCAACGAGACAATTGTAGCTCAAAAGTAAGCCCTGTGGGTTCCCAAATTAAAGAGAAAAATCCTCTTGGGTATCTTAACAATCAGTAGCCTCTCCTAAGTAATGCCCTGTGTATGGGCTATAAATTAGTGGAGATCTTTGCCCTCCTGGTTGGGAAAAGGTGCCTGGAAGGCACTGTCTGTCAGACAGGCGGCAGGGCCCCATCGGGGAGCTGCTTCCAGCCTTGGAGAACAGTGGTAGAGCCATGAACAGGGCTGGAGCACGATGCGCCTGGAGGGACTGGAGGGCGGTTGAATACTGTTTGGTTCTGGGTCTGGCTGCTTGGACTGCTGACAGTCCAAATCCCTGGGTGTACTTTCCTCTCCAGCATCCTGCTGGAAACTGCCCTACAGCAAGACCTACCTGTTTCCTGTGGTTCTTCCTGTTTCAGTCCTTTTCACCCTGCAGAAGTATTCCCCGAGAGAACACACGTGGACTCTTCCTCCTATGGCTCGAAGGATGGATCCTGATTTAGTATCCTAATTCATTTATTACTAACACTGGTTAAGCTCTCAAGGCATAGCATTATGGTGAGCAGAGGCTCTAAGAGAACCACATGGCCATGTGTTTCCACCCCTACAGAGGGGCTGATGGAGACACTCAGAAATGGTGTGAAGCTGTTACCCCAGAGCAGGGGATTTGAAACATGGCATGGGGCCTGTTCAAATGCAGTCTCTGACTCCATAGGTCTGCAGTGGGCCTGAAATTCTGCATTCCTGACAATCTCCCAGGTGGTGTGGGTGCTCCAAGTCCATGGCACTTTATATTTCCTTTTCTTGTGGCAGGAGTAACTTTCACTGTATCACAGCCATTTACAAATGCATCGTCTGTGCCCTACAAGGTACCAAGCTCCTTGAAAACAGGCCACGACCGCCTTGGTGAGTTTATAATGATTAATTTCCTTGGTTTGGCAACTAGGAGGTCTGGGATCTAAACTTACTTCTGTAGCAGACTAGTTTTGTAACATTGATCACTTCTACTGAAATCCTCCGCATCTCTTTTTCGTGCAGTGAAAAAGTTTGGACTAGGTTTTGGGTGTTGTTTAAAAGCAAGAGCAGGAGTGAGGTGAGAAATGTGAATGAGGGAAAGAGTCATGCAGTGGTCACGGAAGATCCAAGAAAGATTGTGATGTCTAAAGGGAGCTCCCTCCTTTGTTTCTCTCCTTAGGGTGTGGATCCCTTATTGGTAGGCCTTACAAATTTTCAAGAAGCTAGAAATCTGATTCTTTATTAATGTAAAATGTTCTCACTTTTAAACATTGACAAGTAAAATGAAATTTTTTTTGAAAGGAGAAGAGACACACTGGGGATGACATAATCTACTTCTGCAGGCCAAAGACTGCCCACAGGCCGTGAGTGTGCAGGCCCTGGTCTGGATCAGGCTCAAAAGGTTTCTTCCAGTAAATGCATAAGAAATATATTCACAAACGTTAGTCAAGTTAAGCCAGCGAGGGCAACACTCATGATGGACCAAGCAAACCAGCAACAATGGCGGAGTGGAGGTGGCTGGGGTCTCAGCGTCTTGGGCTTTCCTGAGTGTCATACATAAGATGGATGGGGAGGCTGTGCTCCACCTATGACTTGTAGTTGGGTTTGTTTGTGTGTTTACTGTTCTGGGAGTTGCCAGACATGCTTCTGGTCTTTGAGGAGGTGATATTCACTTGTGAAATGCTCAGGAACTGTGAGAGTCCTTGTCATAGAGATGCTCATGGCTTTTAAGATAGTTCAGGGGTGGTGACAGCTCATCAGTCATGGAGTAACAATCTTTACCTTTAACTTCTTCTAAGACCCCTTAATAGGAACCACTCGTTCAATTGTCAAAGTTTTTCTGTTGACTCACGTGCCATTAGCAGCCCTGATTAGAGACCATCACACTGTTCCCCAGGAGTGGCTCAGTATAAATGAGGAGACAGCATTATGTTACGTGGATATAAACATCCCTGTATTGGGGGAGTGCAGTTTTTTATAACTTTATTTGGTTGCCGAAGAGAATCCAAATTCACACAAAAACTATTGCAAGAACTGTATCTTTGACAGTTGTCCATAATAGATCCATACTAATCATCACTTTCTGATGTTTCGTTTTTCTGACTTGAGTTCTCTGCAACTAACCTTATAGTGACACTTAGCCCATTTAAAATTCCTTTTTTTTCCATCTGTCTTCGCTTGGGTAATTGTTCCGTTCACATTATGGAGATGTGTCATGTCCTGAATTTTGTATCCTGGAAAACATGTAGTAAGTCAAACTTGTTCAGACATGATGACACCACATAGACATGGCTGATTGTAAGAGGAGACAAATGGTTTAGGCTTAGATGTGAGAGAAAAACCGGGGTTACTGGCAAGCATTAAATATTTATAAAGCAGCCAATCTTTGGTACTCATCAGGGAGTGTTTCTGCATGAGGCATGTCAGGCTTTGTAATTAGCTATGGGACTTACTATTATTTGAGTTTTTGCCATGCTATTTTCTGCCTATGAAGGACCATTATTTTAAATGTGTAATAAGAAGAAAGAAATATTGTTTGAGAAAGTGATAACTTTTCATTTTTTGAACTTTCGAATAATAATGTATGTTACAGTCTGGTAGTGACTTTGAATTTTTTTATCATCACATTTTCAGGGATTGTGTTACACTGAAATAAAGATTGTGAACTTCAGTGTAAGATAAAAAAATTCTAAATTCAGGTAACTTTATAACATTTCTCTTAAAGCTTCTTTCTCCATTAGGAATAGCAAAAGCAAAAATAAAAGCATAAACAAAACAAGGCTCCCATTTTCTTCTTTGCAAATAACTGTATTTTGATTATTAGCAGAAATGGCCTTGCTAATACTTATGGCATTTGTAAATATAATTAAGAAAGGGCTTTCTTTTTTAAAAGAAAGTTGCTACATTACAACCATAAGTTGCTATAAACTCTTGAGGGAGAGGGGAAAAAAAACAAAACCCTCAAACCTTAATAAAAGTTCCCAGCAAAACCATTAGGGATTTCAATTATGAAGCTGTTCTCAAGACTCTTGTAAAGGTTATTTGTTGAACAATTTCTCTCTAACAGCGTATGACAAATTACTCACTTGGCACCGTAAATGATACACAAGCCCTTTAATTAGAATATAGCACTCGATATCTTTAAGACCTTCTAACATTTCTTAGTTAATATTATTCCTCCTGTGCCTTTCCAAGGAGATGTGGACTAGTTTGCAGAGTCAAAATGGGTGATGGAGTAGGGTGGTCAGGGACCTCGCGCTGGGCTGGGAATATCCAGAAGCCACACAAAGAAAGGAAGGCTCTGACCCCAACAAGTTTTGATTGCAAAGGCGACTCTGATAACAGAGTTTTTTATTATCCATTGCTTTTAGCCTTATTTACCATCAGGCTCTCTTGCCACAAGCATGCTTTTTAGTTCTGACAGCCCTGAATTATGGCCATTGTGGGATCCTATCTCATTAACTGAAATGGGAGAATAAAACATCAAACAATCATAAAAATAATTTGGCACTGTGAAACCACTTAGGAGCAGCTGTCAAACAGGTTGGAAGATAAACTTCTAAATAAAAAGAATAGAGAGAACTGCAGTGTCCTGCCATATGCTTCCTCGGCATTATAGACTCCTTAATAACATGGAGTGCCTGTGTTTATGCAGAATAGTCCAGACACTCCATATATGATATTGATTATGCCTTAACCCCAATTTAGTAAAGACCTACTCCTCCTTTTCCTAATCAGATATTGCAGAAGCAGTTTTCTGAAAGAAAAAAAAAATGTCCCTAATGCCAAGCCATATTTTATCTACGAAGGCTGTGGCGGGAGATAGGGCTTTGTCTTGCCTGTCATTGTGGCTTGGAGCCCAGTTTTAGGACAGCAAGGCCCCTCTGGGGCTCTTCTCCAGCAGTTTCCATCCAGCGATTCAAAAACATACATCTTTATCAAGCTGTTGTTGTCAGACAACATTAGATAATTAATAGGCCATTTGTCAGCCTGCACAAAACATGTTAAAATCCCAAACACAATCAGGATAAATATAGTTGCCTGCTCTCTGAAGGCTTTTTGTTCTGTCATACAGCCATTGCAGGCAGATATTTGCTATTAAATGAGACTCATTATTAATCACATCTAATGTTAATTAATTAACCGCCTCTGTGTATTGAGGGCTCTCTGTGACTTTCAATTGTTTTAAGAAGCTAATTGGTAACTTAGCAGTTTACATCTAAGTTACTATTTTTCATTCCATTCATGTCAGGATTTTACTCAGTGAAATATATTTATTTGCATTTGAGAAATTCCCCATAAAAAGCCAGCATTTAAGAGTCTGCGTATAACTATGCAAGAAATGATTAGGGCAACGAAAGCCGTAGAAAACTATGTACCCGCCTTTGCGTTTTCTTAGGCCTAGCTTATGAAAAATAATTTGATTTTTTATATTGTTTTTCAAACCTCATTGAAAAATGGAAATATTCATATCTGATTTTTAGTAGATGATGAAAATAAGGATGATATCGAGGCTTAGCCAAATAAATGAGGTATCTTGGTATTCATTCATTCATTCATTCATTCAACAAATATATGGTGGCCTGTGTGGTCCTTTATTGGTCAGTTCTCGGTCCTTTGGGGAGCCTGGCCTCTCTGAAGCCAGCACAGAACTGAATTTTAATTGTTTCAAACTGTGAGCTACTAGAAAGTGGGGACTTGATCTCCAAAATGCACGCCCCCTTTGTGTCGAGCGCTGTGCTCTCCTCCGTGGTAGATGCTCCATTGATATTCTTTCAACTGAATCAACTAATTCAAATACTATGTAAATGTCCTCAAAACTCTCCTGACAGAAGATGAGTGATGTCATTAAAGAGAGATAATAACGGCAACATTGACCCATCATATGTTCACGGAGCACATTTCAGTTTACCAATGGCTTCCCCATACTAACTTAATTATTTAAGTTGTTATATCATTCCTGTTGTATAAATGAGGAAAAGATCTCTGTTTCTTAAGCAGACGTAAGCTGCTTCTAGCACCTGGCCTTCAGTGAAAGCAGCTTTGCTCTGGCAGCCCACCAGGCTGTAGTTGTATAGTTGTGTAGTTGGGCACGTGGCACGAGTCACAGTGATGTGCTTACCAAGCATCTGATCATCTTGGTCTATTCCTTTTGGAAACTTTGATTTTTTCCAAGATAACTGTTATTTGGGGAAGTCCGCCCTGACAGATCACATGTATAAAAAAGCATTCCTAGAGACTTTAGTACTTTGAGAGGAGAAATTATTTGAACACTTCATCACAGAAACAGGGAAGCAGATGTAAAGGAAAAAAGTAGTTTATCTCCGTGCTTCCAAATTTTCAGGTAATTTTTGGGTTATGCCTCATCGTAAAGCAAACATGCCTATTTAAAACATGCCTATGAAGATTTTTTTTCATATCTATTACGAAAATATTTTTAATGTCTTCTATAACTCTTAGTTGTACATATGTCACTATTTAACTACTAAATATTTTGTGCCAACTGTATTTAACATAGAAATGAAAATCACAATAATAATCAATGATACTACTCACTAAAGACATCTACTTAAAGTCTAGCATACAAAATATAATTGACGGTAACATTGTTCACTGAGACTTAAAATGTTTTCCTTTAGTATCAGGAACCTTGTAGAAATAGGCATGAGAAAGAACTGGGACATTTGCCATAGGTGATGACATGGATGGTGGAGCACCTGGAGATACATATAGTGTAAAATAAACAAACCAAAGACTCAACAGTCAAACCGAAGTTTTCTACCTGCTTTCCTTTCTCTCTGTAACTACCAGAAGCCTATTCACAGCTCAGAGGGTTAGTATTTTTGTAGTGTGTGTCCTTATTTATTGTAACAAGTAGAGCTCCTTATGCAGGTAGCCAAGACAGATATTTTTTAGTACCTTTTAAGTTGAAAATAAGATGCTGTGCACTTGTGAACGCCACACTTTGCATTTTCATTTTTGTTAACCATCTCAACTCCAAGGTCCAAATAAGAGAGAGAGAGTGTGTGTGTGTGAAGTGAATCATTTTCTGTCCAGATACATAAGGCATGAAAAGCACATGCACACATGCACAGAACAACTGCGGAGCTTAAATTGTTTTATCCCTGTTGAAGTGCTGCTGTTGAATTATATGTAGGGTAGGGAAAGATGACTGGATTGAAAAATGTCCCTTAGCTAACAAAGATCTAGATTGGAATTTAACTTAAACCAGTCTGAGTGATATTCCAGAGACTTTTATTGCTGGAAATAATATTGAATGGAAAACAGTCACACTAAGTGGAAATATTTTATATCATAGGCTGCCATGCTCTAGATTACAATTATATGGCTTTTGCATTCAGTTCCCATTATGAGCTTGTGAAAGATCCTTTTCTTCTTACACAGATTCTTGGCTTAATTTGTAATAACAGCTCCTGACACAGAGCTTTTGTGAAAGTCCCAGCTTTTACTCCTTTAAGGTAAACTCAGTGGTATGTGTGTGTAAGAAAGTAGGGAGACTGGCCACATTGACTGAAGCCATTATCAGGATCTCTGTGTTTTCCTGGCTCTCTCTAAAGCAAAAAATGAAGGACCCTTCAGGAGAACACAGCGTGACTTCAACTGTCTTCTCTGGCCCCTTTTTTTGTCATCATTTTTTTTTTTTTTTCCGTTTTGTCCTGAAGATGTAAGCTGCTGTTGCCTAGAGGGGAAGGAAAAGGTTTTTCCTAGGGATGTTAATTTCAAGGCTGAGTAGTTTCCAGTCACCAGGCTTTGCTGGAAGTATCCTTCAAGATTTGCCTGGAGGCAGCAGGGGCCCATTTGTCTCACCTGCAAGGAACATGGTCTTAGGAAAATGGCAAGAACTTTTGGAAGGTTTTTAAATTAGCGCCTTAGTGTCTCCGGCTTTCGACTGCTTATTTGTTAGTTCTTGTGGTGGTTTTCTTCCTGGTGGTATGTGTGTAAAGCATCAAATTGTGAACTTCCCGTACAGTCTTCAAAGCTTTTTACTCCAGTGGTCAAATAGGTTTATCTTAGTGTTTTGAGCATGACACATAATTTAGAGATAATATTTGTTTTGGCATAGCCTAATAACTATAAAATCAAGATACACACCAGAAAAAATTTTTTAAGACCGTAATGCTATTTTAGTGGGAAATACTCTTTATTCCCTAGACATAGCAAGAAGCTGCTCTTGTCCAAATTATGAGTTGTGAAACCTTGCTTTACTCATAAAAGAAAGCAAAATTGGTGAAATGTTATTGAGACATAACTTTTCTCCCTGGAGTAAGTTCTTTGTTGTAGAGAGAATAAGGAAAAATAAAGCAGCAACAATCTTTCTACAATATTCTTACAGAGAAATAAGAAAAGTGGAGAGAATAGGCTGCCTAAGTTTATACCTGCTCTTCGGCCTTCAGATTATCTGATACCGTTAAGGAAAGTAAGTCTTTCAGTCAATTACAGCTGGTGGTTTGGTTTTATTTCCTTTTTTCTGGTAGTGTCTCATCCTATATTTATTTGCATACTGCCTCAGACATGCATGCGTGTGGTTGGATAATGAGATATTCAACATGGCTTAAAATACCCCCCCCAAAATTATTAAGCTATTTCAAAACAAGAAATAATGCTGAGAGAAAATTTGTATTAGCTTGATTGATTATCTTATTTTAATCCATATTAAAGCTTTAAGTCTCTAGGCGTGGCTCTTTACTTCTAACACCTCATAAATTATAGCTATAATGAAGCAGTCATTTATCCTGAGCTGATGATAAATGGCTTGCCCTAGGAGGAACTAAAGAATAGGCAAGTAGATCATTTTCATATTTGGTGAAAACAATATTAAGTACCCAGACCTCAGTGATTGCCCTAATAAATGAATAATCTGAGGTGAGGGGCTTGGCAGTCAGTGTAAAAAATAACCTGAGCTTTCTCTGTCATTTGTCAGGCTTTGCTATGACAGCATGCATTATGGGTAAATGAGCAATCAGCAAGAACTATGTTATGGCTGGGATGTTTTTGAGAAATTTATCATATGCATTGCTTGGTACCTTAAGACCTTAAGGCTTAATGGCTATAGTGCATGACTGCAAGCGAGCACAGTTCCTATTTACCATGGTATGCTTCATTTGTCCTCCATCTCTCACCTTAAAGAAAGAAAAGACCGTTCCCAAATGAGCTTCATTTGGTTTTGTTTTTAAAACTTTAAAGTCTATGTGGATGATGTTCTATCTCTATGTTGATAGACACTGCTCTTGGTAGATTGGCTGAAGGAGATTTTGGAGATCTGAATTCAAATAAGACTTCAGGGTCAGAAATTTATCAGTGTGTGGGGATGTCCAATGTACATGGAGCCAAATGTATTATGAAAAGTGGCATTACCTCTTGATGATACTATTAAATATTTAATGGTACTTAAGAGTTAAATGAATTTTCCACCTTCCCTCAACCCACCAAACAGTTGATCTCTTTGATTTATTACTGAATTGGAAACAACCATGAGTAGTTGAGATGTGAATGCCTCATTGGACTTATGCAATGTGTTATGACAATATCTGACTCATTATGGTTTGCTGCCATATGTAGTAAAAAATGGAACCAGTATCTGAACTCCTCTTCCCAGGCCGGAGAGCTCTCATCCAAACCCTTGTCTCACTCCTGTGAATCCTATTCTGAAATATTTCATCAAGGAAAATGTGGCTTTACCAGTGACCTCTGCTGCCATAATGTCCAGAATTCGCAGGTGACTTTGAAGTTAGATACACATCAAATTCAAATTCTGGTGTCACCACTAGTTGGATAAATTTGTTCATTAAATTACTCTGACATCATTTTCCTCCTATGTAAAATGGTGAAAATACTATTTTGAAGGGTTGTTGTGTGGAATAAGTGAGATAATGTATAGAAGGTGCTTAGCATGTGACAAATGATGCATAAATATTCATTTAGTTCCATGTCTTCTTAACCCTGGTCAGGCACCTGAGCATTTTCAATGTTCAAAATGTAGATGACATTTTAAAAGATACTGTATCAAGGCCAGTTGCTCACTATATTACAGCAAGATGCTAGTGAGACAAATTCAATTAAGCAAAAACATTTGTTGGATGTCTACCGTGGGTCACGTTCCAATGATGACCTAAATACCACCTTGCCATTGGTTACCAGGACCATGGTAATAACCTCTGATTTCTCCCCTCTCCTAGCTCTCATCCAAGAACTTTCCAGTTGTCTTTCCAAAATACAGATCTGATCATGTCATGACTCCCATCTGCCAAGCCATTTAGCATCACAAACAAGAATTTCCATAACATGCCTTAAGACCTACCATTTCAACTTCATAATTTTCAGCCTCTTTTATGCCTATACTCCAGCTATACAGAACTACTCACTGATTCTTCAGTATGTAAGTCACACGCATGCTTTTCTTTGCCTAGAATGTACTTCCTCTCATGCAGCTGTCTTGACATGGCCAAATCCTTAGGCAAGATGTATCTCAAATTTTAACTTGGGGTGTAGTCTTCCCCAGCTTTCTGGGTTGAGGTGGTTTCTTCCTCCTAGGTGTTTTCTGAGTACTTTGTGTATAATAGCCCTCTCATCATGTTGTGCAGTAACCATGTGTTTGTGTGTGCTTTGTTTCTAACTGTGAGTTCCTTGACAGAGACAGTATCTAGTTCATCTTTTTACTCCCAGAAATTAGCATGGTGCCTGGGAATGCAGTAGGTGATTTGTAAACATGTAATCAATGAGAACGGTGTTCTGCGTTTCTTCCAACACCTTAAACTCAAAGTCAGAGAAGTTCTCAGCAGGGGAGATATCGGACAACCACATATTCCTTGTTGTGATCTGACCTACAGGTCCCCATGTATGCCCTCCCCCAATCAAACAAAACTCACAAAATGCCTCATTTGACTGGCTTCCTTCAGGAGCTGAGTGAGAGGGGGAGTTTTATAGGACGGCAACATGCGGGAGGGTGGAGGTAGACGAGGATAGAGCCCAGGTGGCAGAGGATGCCGAGAAACTTAATTCTTCCACCCCCTGGAATTGGTAGACATCTCCGTGAGGGCTCTGGACTGTCACAGGTCGAAGAACTGGGTGGTTCAAGGCAACTGCATCTGTATCTCAGGGCTGAGGTAGCCTCCAACTTAGTTCTAAGTTCTAGGTGAAATGAGGGAGTTGGATCCCAATCTTTTAAAATATGAGGACTCCTTTTTATAACAGGAAAAATTCATAGACCTTTCAGTATTTATTGATTGACAAAGCATATGAAAAATCTACTGGGAATTGAAGAACACTTTAAATTTTTTTAGCATTTAATGGACCACAACAGCATGTGCGGTGAGTGTACCCCGGCATGAGCTGCCTGGATGGGCACGTGGGCAGTAGTACTGCATGGTACCGAAGAACATAGGCTTTTGAGTCAGCCAGATTTGGGTTCAAATCCTAGTTCTGGCACCAGCTGTATGATCATGGGCAACTTTCTTAGCCTTAATTTTTTCATCTGTGAAGCAGATGGTAATATCAACCTCATAGTGGATTAAGTGGCAAAAGATTTAAGATAATGAAACTAAAGATAAAGCACAGCATCCAGAACCAGTGCCTGCTTAATAAATGATGAAGAATGGGTAGGGTAGTTCAGCAAGTTCTGTGATACATATTCAGAGCAAGGTGGCTGTCTAGAGAAGATGAGCATTATTTGTGTAGAGTGGAGTGTGTCCATCACAGAAGTTTGGTGGGGTGTGCTGGGGTCTGTGAGGAGAAGGCGAGGCTGTGATGTAAGGCATCTGGCAAAGGCCTTAAGGTGTCTTCTTTGATATGAGAACTGAGAGTCCTCACAGGATTTGAGAGTGAGGGTGACATGATCAAAACGATGCTTCAGGAAGTGTTAGAAGGATTTGAAAGTAGACTGGGTGAGAGAGTCTGGGACAAGGGAGAAGTTAAACACATTTCCAAAGTCATCAGCTCTCAGCACAAAGAATGAGTCCGGAGATGCAGTTATGAGAAACCGGTGAAAGGGTGAGTTTGGGGATGACAATTCGGAGCTTATAAGACATTCTCTGTGCAGTGGGATTTGTGAATGGAGAGGGCTCACCAATCAAAAGAGAGGTGAGAAGCTAGGCTAAATATAGAGCTCTGAGAGTCCTCTTCTGTCTTCAGAGAGAACTGACTTCTTATGAGTAGCTGGACCCCCCGCTCTGCCCCCAGTGAGGATTGCTGATAGGGAAGCCCAGATGGAGCCCCGCTGGGTTTCCCAGTGACCAGGGCAAGCAGCAGACTCAGCATTGAAGGTGGGAAAACAGTGGTCAAGGGAAAAAGTTCACTGTCTTCCTGAAGAGTACAGAGAAGAGCCAATCCTGGTCAAACAGGAGAACGAAGAAGATGAAAGTTATTGGATTGGATGGGATGAAGGCTGTTGGCAAAGTCAGAGAAGGGCTTTTAGTGGAATGATGGGAACAGAAGTCAGGTCTTAGCCTTAGCTGTTTGAGGGCAGACAGAGGAAGTGGGTTTTTGTTTGTTTGTTTCTCTGGGTCTTAACACTGTGCTTGGAAGCTAAGGTGGGCAAAGATATTACAATATAAACATGAGTACTCAAGGCAAATCTTTTGCTCAGATTACAGTATCAATTTGAGGGGAAGATTGGGGTTAGACTTTTTTTCTCCTTCCCTTCCTGTCATAGAAAGTAGTGCAGTGCCTTGCACATAATAAGTCCTCAGTAAATATTTGACAATTGCGTGAGTGCATGAAAGGACATCATGTAGGCAGCATGAATGGATCCTTTGAGGATCGCTCTTCGGAAGGCAAAGAGCTCACTCACAGGGAAGAGACACGGTGGGATTTCCATTTGCCATTTATTCTTTTCCATGGGACACCAAGAAATTTCAAAGCAGATGAGGAGAAGAGAAATATTGGTTCTTACGAATACTTTCAAATATTACGAATAGGAAAGTAATCTTTACAAACTTATCTACTACTGAATCTACTCGGCCATAAAGATACTCCTCCATTTGACCAATT
The DNA here is from genome assembly GCF_037783145.1 of Equus przewalskii. Lineage (NCBI taxonomy): Eukaryota > Metazoa > Chordata > Mammalia > Perissodactyla > Equidae > Equus > Equus przewalskii. The sequence goes on along the minus strand of NC_091848.1, from coordinate 11,644,998 downwards.
CTATATTGAGGGTTAAAAAGTGTGAATGGAGAAAAACTGTGGAAGCCTCATGGATGGGGGTTTTTCCAGGGTTGTGGGGCCCCTGAAGTCCAGGAATGGAAGAGAGAACACCAAAAGTGACCCTGTACCTTCATCTGCAGTAATCTCACTTTTAGGGAACTCTTGTTATTTATTTGTGTAGAGTGATTTTCTTTCTTCTTTCACCAAACATCAGTGGTCACTGTCTCTATAATCTCCTTAACATATGATTCCTCAACACGAAACATCTGAAGCTTCCTTTGCTGGGTAGGAAGAAATTAAATTAGCACTCCCACCTACTTGCATGCTTTCATGTGTATGCTCTGTGGGTTTTTATATCTCATTACTAGCTGCCTCTTATAGCCTTTGTGCTTACCAGAAAACGGAAGCAGAAGACTAAAATTCTCTGATTCATACTTTAATGGCATATGGAGGTTACTCTTAAGAAGTACAACTGAGATGAAAAATCTTGTTTTAAACTTTCTTTTTATTTAAATGTTTATTTACTTTACATTTATCTATGTCAAATATTTAACATAGGTTTATAACATTATATAGATTTCAGGTATACATCATTATATTTCAACTTCTGTCTGGATGAAAAATCTTAAGAGCATCTTTTATTCGTGCTATTTCCATCTGCCAATAATCTTATGTACATCTGATGTACTTTCAGACAAATCCATTGGAACAATTTATTTGAAGTAAAAGTATTTCTACTTGGAAATAATATCATGGTGTTATCTGCATAATAAAACATCTCAGATTGGCTAAGGATACACAAGATGAACACTCTTCTGTCTTCTATAGGCCTTTCTACTTTTTGATAGAGAATTCTTGGATTTGGTGAAATGGGCATATTCTCTTTTTTTTGCTGAGGAGGATTCACCCTGAGCTAACATCCACTGCCAATGTTCCTCTTTTTCTATGTGAGCTGCTGCCACAGCATGGCCACTGACAGACAAGTGAGGTAGGCCTGCACCCAGGAACCAAAGCTGGCCACTGAGGTGGAGCATGCCGAACTTAAATGCTAGGCCACTGGGGCTGGCCCAAAATGGGCATATTTTTGCTAACATGTCAGTGAATGTGATAACAAGTTTCTGTTGGTTCAGGGTTTTTAAAATGGGAGTGAATTAAAACATGTTACCATAAACATCAGAAGTATTACTTGATGACGGATTTTTATCATTATATAATTTTTCATTTGTTACAAAATCTTTTTTTGGTTATTTTAAAGATTGGCACCTGAGCTAACAACTGTTGCCAATCTTTTTTTCTTTTTTTCTGCTTTATCTCCCCAAATCCCCTCAGTACATAGTTGTATATTTTTAGTTGTGGGTCCTTCTAGTTGTGGCATGTGGGACGCTGCCTCCATGTGGCCTGATGAACGATGCCATGTCTGTGCCCAGGATCCGAACCGGCGAAACCCTGGGCCGCCGCAGTGGAGTGCGTGAACTTAACCACTTGGCCACGGGGCTGGCCCCACAAAATCTTTGTCCTACCACATAGAAAGGTGAACATATTGGTCACGCCCCCTCAGAGATGCAGTTCTGTCCAAGCCATGGATGCCTTGAATTTCTCCTAGAGAGCTGAGGATCCTCTCTGTCTGCCCTCAGTACCAGGTAAACCGTTATGCCAGTCGGCTTAGGAAATACCAGCACTGCTACCTGTGCTGCACGCAAGTCTCCTCAGACCACACGGGGCAGGCTCCAGTGTGACTGGACCCATTTCTGTCTGTGCTCCTCTTGTCACTGCAGCCTCTTCTCCTCTAGGTTACTTGAGCTATTTGGGAAATTCCTTGTGCATCTAAGGCATAGTCAGTTCCATGATAGAGGGATCGTCTGACCCTGTGACTTCAATGGGATGGAATTTTCTCAATGATCCTGGCATTTAATCCTTGGTATGTCGCCCAGCATGAATTTCTCTACAAATTGAGAGGTGATTACTTGACCCGTAGGTCTGGGTGAGCCGTCTAAACTGGCAGAGAGAAGTGGCTAGATGTACTTAATATCTCATCTCCTTCTCCCAACACCACTAGTCTGAAGGGGGAAACAAGTGGTTTTTCCTTCGGAAGCTTTGGAAGGCATGTGGTTCGTCCCTGAAAAGATGAGCAACGATAACAGGTCCCCTTAAAAGTGTGAGAATTATACCTTGCCCTAATATAATCCAAATCTTGTCATTCACTCAATAGTAAGCTATTAGGAGTGTCTTCTCCCCGAGTCCCTCCTCCCACCCCACCCCATTCCAGCACCTGAAATGCCAGCAGCCTTCAATTTTCCTTCAGTCCTTTGCTCATTCAGATTTCCCTGCCTGGAACGCTTTTCTTGACCTCCACTTGGCAAATCATACTCATCTTTCAAGGCTTCTCCATGAAGGCTTGCTCTCATCATGACTCCTCACTCCCTCTGTCGTGACTTCCCTATCTGGGGGAGCCCTCAGCATTTGAGGTGAAGTCTTCTTCACAGGGTTGTGAGCGATGTAAGGTCAAGGGCCATTTTCTTAATTAGTATCCTTTTATTATATAAGACAATGCATTGAAAAGAATATGTGTAGCATAATATATGTAACGTGTGTACAAGTAATAGGGTATAAAAATAAAATGAACACCTGTGAACACACTACCTAACTTTAGAAGTGGAACATGACCATATATTGCATCTTCCTGAGCACATCTTCTCTATCCCATGTCCCTCTATCACTCTAGACGTAGCTGTTCCTCTGAACCCCGGGTTCCTTCAGCATTCCCCTACTTAAAAAATGTTTTTATTGCTTCTGTATATATTACCAAACATATTACTTGGCTTTGCTTGTTTTTGAGTTAAAAAAAAAATCTTATGGCTCTTGCTTTTCTTCATGCAATATTTTGTTTCTGAGATTCACCCCAATTGCTCATTTTCGCTGTTGTATACTATTTTATGATATGACTGTACCACAATTTATTTTTCATTCTCTTGTGGATGGACCTTTGGGTTTGCAGTTTGGATTTTCTCTTTTGGTGAAGAAGATTGTCCCTGAGCTAACATCTGTGCCCATCTTCCTCTACTTTTTGTATGTGGGATGCCTGCCACAGCATGACTTGATGAGCAGTGTGGAGGTCCGTGCCTGGGATCTGAACCTGCGAACCCCGGGCTATTGAAGTGAAGAGCACAAACTTAACCAATATGCCACCAGGCCAGCCCCAGGGTTCGCGTTTTTTTGATATAAGCAATGTTGGCACATGAACGGTCTCAAACACATCTTCCAGTATGTGTACACAAGAGTTTCTCTAAAGTATACATTTAGGAGTGGAATTGCTCTGGCAAGGGAGTTAGCACTGGATAGTCCAATATTGTGTTTTAAGGTAGTTGTGCTAATTTACAGACACCAGCAATGTGCAAGAGTGTCTACATTCTTTACATATTTAGACCACTTCATATTATCCTATTTGCCAATCTAGGAGGTGTAAAATACTATGTCATTATCACCTTACTTTGTATTTTCCTGATAACTAAAGGGATTGAGCTCCTTTTCACATGTTTGTGGACCTTTCGTGTTTCCTACTTAGCAAAATCCTGTTCATATCTGTGGCCTGTCTTTCTATTGGGTTTTTGTTTAGTGTTATTCATTTTAGAATTTTTTTAAATTCTGGATACTAATCCTTGGTTAATTATATATTTTGCAAATATCTTCTTCTAGTTCCCAGCTTTTCTTTCCTTTCTTTTCCTTATACTATCTTTAAATGAACAGAATGTCTTACTTTTAATGTAGTCTGTTTTAACAGTCTTTGCTTTTATGGCTAGTAATTTATGTGTCTAGTTTGACATTGTTTTTGATTTATGTTTTAATCTCCGCCTTCAGCACCCAACCTAGATTCAAGATCACAATAAATTTTGGTTGAAAAAAAAAGAATTAGTAAATAATTTGGACAGAGGATTTAAGAGAAATTTGTCTCATTTGCCAAGCATACGTGATTTTTAATTACTGGATCAAACTCTGCATTTTGGAACAAGAAAGCCAGACAGGCCCTGAAACATCTCTTCTTCCTATGCTGTCGAGGCCAGCACTATGGAGGGCCAGTGCCCCGTCCATATCCCTCCACCACTTCTGTGCGCGCCAGCCGTGACTTCCAAATGGTTTGCCTGAGTCCGCCAGGTCTGAGCATGGGCAGGTCAGAAGTTCAAGGAAATACATCCCGTGGGATCAGCTCTCAACAAATGACTGATGGGAACTCGTGGAGAGAACCCTCAGCTCCCTCACATCAGCCATGCTGATCTGCACTGTTTTCTCTAGTCCCCAGTGGTAACTCACTTAATGACACACCCTTTATTGACTTCTGGTTCTTCTCTATCTCTCTTCCTGCTCCCCTACCTGTGTTTCCTGAGACCATCTCTGACATAAACTACTTGCTCTTGAATCTTTGTCTCAGAATCTGCTGGTGCAAAGAAAAATGTTTGAATGTCAGTTTTTGACTCAGGAACATGAATACTTGTGATTTTAGGATTGGATGAATGTATCTTTTTAAAAAACTATTCTTACTGTTATCCCGTATTTGGGGAGCTATTACAGGGTGAAGTGCAGAGTGAGAAAGTATATAGTCTAAGGATTAAGGTTGTGGGATCTAGAGCTGGAATACCAGGATTTGAATCATGGCTTTTCATCACCTATTAACTCACCTCACATCTCTGCCCCAGTTTCCTTACCTGTAAAATAGAGATAATAGTAATATCTCCCTCATGGGCTATTAAGAGGATTAAATGGGTTAATGTAATCAAAGCGCTAAAATTAGTGTTTATCTTATGAAAAATGCTCAATAAATATGAGAAATTGCTTGTGTCCGGTACCTTCCTGGAGCCATTGAAGGAACAGCACATCTCTTGATACATTTTAGGAGGGTGAGGTGGTTATGCATTTCCTGTCCCTCGATACGTAACGTTGCAATTAGGCTCCGCTGAAATCTTAGGAAGAATGCTCTAACCATTCAAAAATAATTATTCAATTGTTTTTAGAAAAAACGTCTAATCTTCTGAGTGTTGAACTCCACTCTGAGGTTATAATGGATCTCCTTTTAGTGCCTGGGGAGAAGGAAAAATGCCAAATGAAAACAGATTTCTCTGTAAATCTATACTTTTCATTTTCCTTTAACTCAAGAGTACTTTGACTCTTATTTGCTGGGGGTTGCAGGGGGAGAAGAGGGAATTATATAAAGAGGGTTTTTGTCCCCAGGACTATCATTCCAGAAAGCTTGATTCTGTTAAATGGATAGAGTTGTAATTTGAATCTGTGTGGTTACCAAAAAAGGTGCTTCCATGAGCATTTTGTTCACTAACATTTGATATTCTATCAGTGGATCTGACATAAGTTTCCTAAACTTTTCTTTTCCTGTGATTATTAATTGCAAAGAAGTTAGTATCTGGATGTCACCCATAACCTTTAATAGTATGACGTCTTGTATAGACAGTAGGTTTTATCAGAGACCCAATTTCATAGATTGATTCTGTGTTAACCGAGATATTTTCCATGTGCTTGAAACACAGCTTAGTTTAATGGCAAGAGAACTGGGTTCGAAGCCAGAAGACCTGGCATTCTCTGCTCCTTAATTAGATTTGTGACACTGGGGAAAGTTACTTTAATATTATAAGCTTTGGTTTCCTCATCTGGGAGATGGGGGAAAATAATGAAATCTAGTTCGTAGAGTTGTATAAATGGTAAAATTGAATACAAAAACTGACAGCTTGTTAAGGAGGTTTTGTTTTGCTCATGGAACTTTTAAATTATTCTAAATTTTGGCTTTTTGCTACAACAAAATAATTGTATGTAATTTTTTCCTTTATCTTCTCTGTGGTTCCAGAAGATAATTATGCTTAAAAATTTTCTTTCTAATGAATCATAAAATAATCTTATTTAGTTCAAACTCAAGTATTTCAGTTGAATTGATTTGGGCTCTTTAGTCAAAATATAAAATAAAAGTTTATTGAGAATAAAGAATTTCTGAAAATTCTTGATATTCCTTGTCCATGATAATATTTGTTTTTCAATGTTATTTATAGAATTCAGTCAGTCCATGCATAGTACTGAGCCCCAGTTATGTGTTAGTCACTGTATTAGGCACTGAAAAGTGGTTGAAAGAGAGAATTTTTGTGTGTGGCTATATGGTATCCATATCAAAAGAGCAAACTGTAATTTCGGCAATACTTTTTGCTAATCTAAATTGTATCAAAGGAACTGACATGTAGAAAAGCCATTTAGCCAGAATTTCTTATTTTATTTTCACATCATAGAGGCAGAACCAATTGTAAAATGTGAGCACAGTGCAATATTTTTTCTTTAGCTATGTAAACAAAGACATGCATACAAATAAGGGGATATGGATCTTCTTACCAGATTCAGAAATAGCCAGTTATAGTCTGTTCCTTATGTCAACATATTGTGAAAGATAATTGAAATTCCAGCAAGTGCCTCTGTTATTAACAGTGGAGCTGATGCCATTATAATCTTGTAAACATCCAGATGAATACAGCCAGATATATTGAAGAATGATTAAGTGTTGTAACCTACTGTAATACTTAATAATGTTACCGTTTTGGTCCATTATTGGAATATTGTATCTGCTTGAATTAATGTTTATAATGGTGCTTTACTGCTATTGTCTGCTTGTTTTCACCCTGATTTATGTGGTTGGCAGACTGAATACAACTTACATTGAATTTCCTCAAGAAATGCAGTTTAGCAGAAGCACAAGTCCTTCTGAATAAACTTTGAATAGAGATATTAAAGATACAAAACACAATGGTTTTGGCTCTCTGATTGTCTATAGCAAGAAAACATATATTTAAAAAGGAAACATGGGTTCACAAGAAGATAAATAGACACATAATCCAGAGGCCAGTTGCTTGCAGAATTTCTTAGTTTGATGTGACTCTCTCTTTGACGGTTCTCCTAAGGTAGGTTATTTTGGAGAAAACATATGTTTCCATTTTCTCTCCCTCTGCTTCCCTTTGAGTCCCCAGGCTCCACTAGGGTCACAGAAACATTAAGGCTTTTGTCACTGTGATTAATAGCTCTTAAGATCATCTTTAATTCACTCACTAATGACTGAGGGTCTTTCTGCTCTCCAAGTAATCGGGTGATGTATGAGCCGATAGCACACCTTGTGCCAGAGGTGAAAATCATTCAGGCAATGCAAATATTGTCACGGGAACAAATGTTTTCCCTGTTAATAAAAATTAATGAATTCTACCCAGGAGCTAGTTAAGGAAGCTGTGGCAAAGGAGACCCAAGCACAAATAACTTCTTACTGCTAAGAATCGCTTATGTCTCCTTTCTAGGTATAGAAGAAGACAATTGCGGCATATGTCTATATTTCCAAAAGAGATGAAACAACCACAAACTAATTTAATTATAGAAATGCATTATGTTGTTTTGAAATTAATTTTTCAGGTTCTTAAGAGTATTTAGAATTGTGAACTTTGGCATCTTATTTGTTTTAGCCTTGCTTAAACTACAGGCCCTAGCACTGTGCCTAATGAATACATTCCTCTCTTCATAGCCTAGTTAAAACCAAGAATTATAGTGGTCAGAGTTTATAACTATAAAATGATGTAATGAAGTTTAAATTTGAAAAACTCCTTGTAACACATCATAAAAGATTGATGAAACAGACTGGAGATTAATAAGTGGTTTGAATAGTTTTGAGAGCAAAAACAAGAAAAACACATTTGCTAACGCTATCGTTCTGTTTATTGAATTCTTTAAAAATAAAAACATCTCCTCTCTTAAAAATTTGCCTCACATCATTAAAGCTTTTCCCATAATATGTCTACCTGAACCCTCTGTTCATTCTGTAAGACAATAAATGTGCAATATTGTGAGAAGGTGTACCTACTCTTTAGGTCTTGAAACTTGCTGTCGAGTGAAATCTGTTGTCTTTTTGTTTCATTTTGATAGTTCATGAGTCTTTCTTCTAATGACCCAAATCCATTGTCTCAATGGAATAAATATTTCTGAAATAGCTCCCAGTCTGTCCCCTATCATTTACATCTTAGAACAAGAAAACAGTAAACTTTTAAAAGACATTATTTTACCTCTCCACAGTGCTTATCTACAAAGGAACATATTACTGAGGGGGAAAAAAGCTCAACTTGTTACTATTATTTCTGGTAGGCACCCAAGGAGAGTAGCTAATTTGTTCTTCATCAATGCCAAGGACAAATTAAAAAAAAAAAAAACCTAACTGAATTATGCATTTATATTTGCTTGCTTTTAAAGTGTGTTTATTTGCCTCAGAATGTTCAAATGAAAACATTAAAATTTTGCCTGTATATTTTGTACATTATCTCAGAATCAATTTGTATGATTTTAAGTGAACTGAATTCTAACAATATTAAAGGATACATGATGTTAATTATTTAAATACACTGAATTTTAAAAATATTAAAGGAAATATAAAATTAATGGTTAGGTTTTGAAATTGAAGAATGGGTATAATTGAAGAGGCTATTCCTGCCACTTCCTCATTATTAAGAATAACCCTTTTTTTTTCCCAAAATGAATTCAGATATTAGCTTTCCTGTGTTCAACTTGGAAATAGGATTTTTCTCTAGGCTGGTGCTTCTCCAAACGTGGTCTTTGGATCACTAGCATTCAAATCACTTGTTGGGGGAGGGGGTCTCACCCATAGTCATAGTGAAGCTCTGGGGAGAGGGCCTGGTATTTGTATTTTTAACAAGCACCCCAGATGACTCTTACACAAAGGTTAAGAACAACTGCTCTCAATGTTATTGGGAGAAATTTCACGACAACATTGGTTGTAATTATATAGACTATGTTTTTTTCATTCACATAAAATAAATTTTCCACAATTGGGTTTCACTGTTTCAATAAACTTTTATATCTTACCCCTGATTCCAAAAGAAAAATGTTGAGTTTACACAGCTTCAGTACATACCTGGTGGGTGAAGGGTTTGGGCAAGTGCAGACAACAAGGAAATCAAATATGAGCTTTTTTGCCCGGAGAAGTTCTAATCACATAGTAAACAGTTAGAATTTACACGGGTCTTTATTTAATTAAGCCTGAGAACGACTATTCAGTTGCAGCTGGAGCAGAATCTTGGCACAGAATAGACCAATCTAGTGTAGCCTTTAACCTTTCCCCTTTTAACTGTGCTTATAAGAATGTGTGTGTTTCTTTAAGAAGGTGCTGCGAATCTTTAAGCGTTGTTGTAGTCTTTGATATAAGGGTCACCTCACTGTGTACACATTTTAAAATCCGATAGTAAATAAAATGGGATGAAATGGTTGCACAGTCGAACTGAACTTTTTATAATCTATAAGGTTGAAATAATTTATCCATATGATGAACTTCCGTATTTTAAAGTTTTTCTGGTAATTTTTAATGAAGAATGTGCATGTGTGTGCATGTGTGTTTGTGTGTGTGTATGACTTTGACATCTGCTTTCCCATTTCACAGATCTTTTTCCATTCCTACACTTCCTTGTTGTTGAATATTCTTAAGCAACTTTTTGAGATGAGCTAAGGCTCAATAAAATAATGAAAACAAAAGATTGACACTGGTACTGTCACTGTTATTCAGGCCAAAGTGGCAGAATTAAATAGGATCCATACCAGGTCTCAAACTCTTGGCCCCATGGGCTACGTGTGACTTGCAGACATGTATAGTCTAGGTTAACACGATGTATGAAAACCCCAAACAAACTGGGAAACCTCATACCAAAATCCAAATTTCTGGTTTTTCTTAAAGTATCAGACTATCTGGCCACACGAGGCCGGTTTTCTACGTGGCAACAATCAGTCATGGCTGAATAGCAGCACCTCCGTTTGATGAGGCACTGCCTGTCCGCTCTCCTGTCTTTACTATCCGCTGTTGCCTTATGCCTCCTTTACCTTTTATGCTCGACCCTTGTAGGCATTTATATATGTGGCCACTGATCCATGCTAATGAACAGGGAACCCAAATAGGATAATCTGAAAATCTCAAAACTATGCATATTTGGCTTCAGGATTTGTGGCAGACCAGTACCTAATTGTATTAACCTTGGCAAATATTGAAATTAGTTTGTGCGACTTTGAGTCTGATCAGGTGAGTAAATCAGGAAATCTGTTTGAGAGTCACAAATCAGAGAAGTCAACTTGAGCTCAAAGTTGGAAATATGGACTTTTTTTCCTGCATTTGGTGGTAGAGACCTTTATTTCTTCTGTATAGATCTGAAAATCCTGTATTTCTGGAAGACACTGGTCTTGACTAGCAATGATAAACTAGTGGGCAGTGCCAACTTTAGAAAATAATTATCAAGACATCTCTGTAAGGTCTTGCAGCCTCTTAGTAACCACAGGAAGTTCCCAGCATCCTTGCCACAGGCCTGAGTTTCCAAGGCTGACAGATCCCTGCTCCTCCCTTCCTACCCCTCCCACTTGAAGAAAGGCCACAAGTTCAGATTCCCCCACCAGCTAACGACTTTGGGTTTGTCTGACTCTGCTCTAAGCCCTTTGGCATGGTCCAACCCTGCTTCTTTCAGAGGACAAATCTTATCTTTTTATTAGCAAACAGGATGGCTTAGATATGGCTTTATAGGACATTTGCTGGAGCATAATTTAATATGACTCATTTCCCCTTATACGTAGAGACAGTGACTGAGACAGACAAGGGGAAAACCAAACCCAAAAATGTTATTGGAAACTTACGCTTGAAAATGTGTAAAATTCTATTGGGTTCGAGGGATTTATTTAGAATGACTTGGCATTCTTTGCTTGGATGTCTAAATAGGCCGTGTGATACCATTTTTGGCCTCACTTTGAACCTAGTGTAATAAAGAAGGAAATGAAAGCAAAGGTAAACTTAAAGTATTGTTTTACTCTAAATGCTTTCAGTAAAGGGTCTTGTTATCTAATGATTGGTACTACATGGCTGGTATAAATCGTACAGTCTGTTCTTTGCACTCATGGCTGGAGGAGGCAAAGGCAAAGGAAATCAATTGGAACTAGCAGGTAACAAATGACCAGTCTTAGGCAAACATAGCAGGTGGGGAAAATAGACTTGTGGACAAAGATTACTAGGAAACAGTGAGTGAGGACTTTTTCTTGTCTTTCAAATTCCAGTGCAATTATGCAAAGTGACTAATTGGACAATTATGAAAGACAGGGCTGTTTTATCTGTTACAACTATGGGCCTAGAGCCTGGGTGCTACTAGTTTTTCAAGGGTCTACTCAAAATATATAAGTCTTGGAAAAGATTGGCTTTAAAAAATGAATGGAAATGGTAAAATGAAAATTAATAAGCATTTATCAATACAGTACTATGCCGGCCAGCTAACCACAGTTCAACTCATCTAGACTTGTGTCTGAATTATACTGAATATGGGATGTGGGCACATTTTAATTTTTGGTATAATGTAGGATGCAGCTTCCAAAATTAAGTAACTAGGACAGGCAATAGTCTTAAAATAGCCCTGATGAAGGACTGTATTTTATAGCTATATAACATTTTTTGCCAGAGGCCGTCCAGAATATTGGAAATGAGGATTTATTGAAAAACAAATTACTTGTAGCTAGTTCTATGGATGGGATGGACTTAGCGTTCAAAATAGGATCTTGCTGGGGCAGGCATCAATGGACTTTCCACCTCTGATGTCCCTAAACCCATGCCATTCTTATTTATTTTTCAAAGTTTAGTTTTTCTTTTACAGTTAAGTGCCCTTTCGAAGGCTCCAAAGCACAAGTCAAGCTATAGCTCTGAACTTTGAGCTGCAAGGGAGATAGTGGGACTCTTTGCAACACACAGACCATCTAATTGTGCATTTGTGTCATTCCTCTCACCTTGTTTTCAGAGAATTTTCAGGCACATTATCTATTTGATCTTCACAACAACCCGTTGATATAGAGAAGTGTTGATATCACTGGCTCCATTTCACCAATAACAAAAGGAGACAGAGAGTCATAGTGACACAGTGTAGGTTACACAAGCATTGAGTGTGGAAGGGCCTGGAACACAAGTCTTTAAATGTCAAATCCATTCAAACTTCTAACTACATCCAGCTGTTGGACTTGTCCAAGTTAGGATATTTCTAGAGCTGAAGTTTCAAGATGTTTTCTCCCCACAAATTTTACATATTATCTGATAGAAAAACATATTATCCATCCATGCAACAAATATTTGTTGAATACGTGCTATGTGCCAGATACCATGCTAAGCTCTGAGTTTGAGATGGAGAATAAGATAGATACATTTCTTCCCCTTTGGAGCTTAATTCCAGGTTTCATTCACTGCTTAGACTAAATCTGAATCAATGTGATCCATTATTTTTGCTTCAAAATTATTTTAATTATAAAAACTGAATCTACTCCACATCACTCCTAAAACACACACATGCGCACACACTCACATCCACACAGTGGTTTGATAGGAGGCTTGAGTGGCTTGTCCAGCAGTTTTGGGATCTTATAGCCGGATTATCAAGAAAAGCTTATACATAACATATCTGATCAAGTACTTTGAGTTCTCATTCTGACCATTATTAACTTCGAGGTCTTTTGCAGCAGAGGGATTTCAGAGTCATAGAATTTTGCACTTAGGACTTTAGAATTGACTCCAGTCTCTCATGTTACACATTGTGATACCTTTCGGATGTCCTTCATTGAAATTAATTGCATTCTGCCTATTGTTCCCCTGACTCTTTGTTTATACCACATACTGCAATTTTTGGCTTTGTTTTATATTTATCCAAGTGTCTGGCTTCTCCCCTAGACTATGAGCTTCTTGAGGGCGGATCTCTCCTCATTTTCCTTGCGTCTTCTTTTTGCCTTCACCCCCTCTCGGTAGCTAGCCCGGAGCCTGTCAGGCTGTGGCCGGGTGAAAACTCAGACCCAGGGCTTCTGCCTTTGATTCCGATGCTCTTTCACCACAAAGATCTGTCATTGCTTTAGTTTGTTGGTCTGACAAAGTAGATAAGAGCCTTAAGAATTTTATTTGTGAGAAATAATTCAAGATAAGAAATATTTTGCAAATATAAAAAAAGTGCAAAATAGCGACGACTTCGTGAGCAAATTCTTCTCCAACAAGTTTCCAAGATTTGTGTAATTTGCTAGGGCTGCCATAATAAAATACCACAGACTGGGTGGCTCAAACAACAGAAATTTGTTTTCTCACAGTTCTAGAGGCTAGAAGTCCAAGACCGAGGTGCTGACAGATTTGGTTTCTTGTGGCCTCTCTCCTTGGCCGGCAGATCGACAGTCGCCTTCTTACTGTGTCCTCATATGGTCTTTCCGCGTGCACGCCTACCGTCTGTGTCCTAATCTCCTCTTCTGATGAGGACACGTTGGGTTAGGGCCCACTTTAGTGATCTCATTTTTAGCTTAAGTGCCTCTTTAAAGGCCCTATTCTCCAAATACAGTCACACTCTGAGGTGCTGGAGGTTAGGACTACAACATATGACTTTAGGGGGACACAGTTCAGCCCATAACAATTTGATTCGCCTCTTCATTGGTTTCTTTCTGTCTTTGGTTGCCATTTCAGGTCCCTTTCAAACACACATACTTTGCCCTGAAAAGGAGTTACAATGGTAGAAATGAGAATAATAATTTCCAGACTCCTCTCTGTGATATGATGCTTTTTATTTTAATAAATATTCTCTCCCTGGCTATTCCATCTTCTGTTCAAGACGTTGGTGCAAACACCTTAGAGTGAGCGAGGTATACTCACATCTGAATTGAGATGTCTGTGAGCTTCATCATGTCAAGTTCATCACAATTCTTTGGTCAACACAAGGTTGCTTCCCTTTTAATGTCCATGTTGATGAGATTTAGCTCTATCATTGTTTATAGTCAATGAGGACAGTGAATTTCTCTTGAATAGCTGTAGAGGTTTCCTTCACTTCTAGACTGGGAATAAACGTGTGAAGATATGTATCTATAGTATACATGACACCTTTTTCTTTGACATCATTAGTTACCTGGACCCACCTAAATGAAGTGAAAACCTTTTACCTCCACAAACTACAAGGCTATTATACTGCATTAAGAACTAAAAGGAATAGCATTTAATAAAGAAAACAGAGACTAGATAGCCCTGTGACGTTAAATGGTAGTATGCATTTAAACATCATGATTTTGATTTTAAAAAGAGAACTAGAAAAGTTTAAAAGTATATAATTAACATTTCTGTAACATGTGAGGAAAAGTGAATAATGAGAAACAATTAAGAAGCCAGAAGAGACTCAAAAAAAGGTTCATACTTTAAGAAGTTCTATGTTGTGTGTGCACTCTTGTTACTGAAGAGATGTGGCCTAGTGGAAGGAATGTAGCACTAAGTACAGATCGTTCTGGTTCTCAGCGTCCTCATCTGTAAATTAGGGACTGATTGATTTCTACCTAATAGGGTTGTCACAAAGATTAAATTTACGTACATATAGCGTCTGGCACATAGTAGGCATTCATTAAATGCCACTCTCTTGCTCCCACATTCTCCACTTGCCTTATGTTACTAACTGGGTGGTTATATCATATCTACATTTTATGTTTTCACTTTTGGAAGTGAGATTTTCAAGACTCTACTGCACAATTTTCTCTGTTCCACATACAGCTCAATTAATCTCATATTAGCCGTAATTACTCTTCTAGCCCTTGTACTTCAGTAATTACTAAACTTGTGACTGCTATAAACTGACTCTCATATGTTTCATGCTATTAGGCAGAAAACTATTCATTTACTTTAAATCGGATGGATTTCAAAAGGTGAAAAACACTTAGCATGAGTGAACTGAGAAGGATGGAAGGCGAACGTTAATTTACCATCATGTTTGGAAGCTTCGGGCATCCGCTGTGAACACAGAGATGCCATTTACCTATCTCCCAGTGACGCGTCTGAGCATCAGAGCCTCCTTCTCCCTGTCTAGGTGTCCACCATCTTGAAGCTGTGCTGTAAGTTTGAGCTTGGACTATGACTCAAGACATTTAATGACTTTCACTTGTGGCTGTGTCTCCAAGGTCTCCCCAAGGAGCACGCACTCCCCTGGCAGAATCATCAGAAAAATGCTGATGGCTTCTTTCTCATAAGATTATGAAAATCTTTAAGCTGAAGTTTTCACATGGGCCTTTAGAAGAATCTGTGTTACGATGGATGGAACAGACTCAGTCAAAATTATATTTTTGTGTCAGCAGAGCTATTTTGGGTTTACTGGGTAGTGGCTACCACTTTATTAACTAATTTTTCAAATGGAAAAGTATTTCTGCAATATTTATTGCAGGATATTGTTAAAATACAAAACATAGTAAAGAAAAATATCACACATAAGCTTACCCTCAGAGATAACCACTTTCAGCATTTTAGGTATGTATCTGTTCATTTTTTTCTCCTCTGTATAGATCTTATGTGACCAAAAAGGCATCACTTCAACGTGTTTTGAAAGCCTGCTTTATTTTTTCTCTCAATATATTATAAGCATTTTCTCATCTTGTCTAACATTCTTCCTCTTCAACATATGGCTGCATTGAATTCCATTGTGTTTATTTTCCCAAAGCTTTTGTCATTGGACGTTTGATTGCTAAGATTTTTCATTATTATAAATAATGCTGTAACACTCAGACATGGTAAAGTAGAGTGGTTAAGAGTGTGGGCTCCTTTGGTTACTGATCAACCAAGGTGACTTTCCAAACCTCCATTTCCTCAGCTTTAGTGTGAATATAGAGATAGGACCTACCTCCCAGGGTTGTGCCGAGATGGTGGATATAAGCTCTTAAGACTTTATATGTCTGCTCCATAATATGACTTTTGTGTGCCTCCTTCATAATAAATGCTCAACAAATGTTAAGTATGGTTGTTTCTTATTAGATACATTTTCATGCACAGTCTTATTTCTAGAAATGGAATTTCTGGCTCAAAGTTCATCATTTTTAAAGTTTTGACTCATGCGACAACAATGGGCTATATTTGGATAGAACTGGAGAGAATACCTAATGTTAAATACAGGTCATGTGCATGGGCAACTGGAGTTTGTGATTCATAGTTCTGTTTTCTCCTGGAAAAAGCATGGAACTGCACATTTCTTCTCTTTTAATTGATGAGTTATTCTGATGCCATTGAAGTCATCTGTGTAGGACATAAAAAAACCATAAGTACTGCAAGGTCCTCTGAGACAGAATTAGATTTTTATTCTGTAAGCTTATAAATTTTCATTGATTCTAACTGGTTATCTGGGGTGTATGCAAGTAGGGAGTTTCTGCAAATGAACACTAAATTTTAATTTTCCTCCTTTTCCTCTGTTTAGCTTGGGACATCTGGGTCTGGCTTTTCTTATTGTAGCTAAGCAGAATATATGGTATTGGGTGTTTCTGTAGTATGTAACAGAGCCTTTCCTTCAACTCAATCTGAACCTCTTCCAAAGTAAGAAGGAGAAAAAAAAAAACTAACCCTGAAAGAAATCACTTGTTTGACTGTAATAATCTACAGAAACTGGTTAAAGCATTAAACAAAAAATAAATGAATCAGATAGTTAGAACTAGTATGTCAGGAAAATAGACAGAACATAAAATGCCTCTGGAATCTGTAGGATATTTTCTGGTACAAGGGGGTTTCTGAGTCATGGTTCATTTACAATGTCTGTTTCCTCACTCAGGGAAGGGTTCCTAATAGATTCAAGGAGACGCTAAGCTTTGCAAATGTCTTGCTTAAATAAAGGCAGCTCTGTGAGGGATAGATTTGTTCTGTTTATGGAGAAAACTTGCCAGTCATGTTTCACATTGTGTACCCTTCAGAACAACCGTCTTCTTTCACATCATGGTGAAGATGGAGGTTTGTACAGACCCGTCTCTGAGGTCTCTGATCAGAGGGGTCATGAGCCGTGACTTTTTTAGACTAACGGGAGATTGACCGCCAACTTGTTCCGGAAGTCGTGATAGACTTAGAGAAATGTACCGCTAGTCAGATCAGAAAGACTTTGAAAGCCATCCCGCAGTTTTACCAGCATAAATTCAGATGGAGGGTTTAGCCGTGCCACTGAAGAGATGCTATTTTCAGTTTCTAAACCAGAGCATCACGGTCTTTGCACGGTAGGAATTTGACAAAACTTCAGCAGTCTTGAAGATGCTTGCCTTAGTTTTCAAGGTCAGACTAAGAAACTGAGCTCTTGAGCCCATCCTACAGGAGCTGGTCTCCCAGAACAGCGAGTTTTTCTTTATTTCAATTGGAATAACTACAGGACTGTTGAGAAGATGATGAAATGTCATGGGCTTAATGGAAGCTTTAAGCATTTGACTATAAATTCTGGCAGAGGGAGAAAGGTACACTTTTTGGCTTGTTTGCCTCTTAGACTAAATCCCTGGGACCATTGGAAACCAAGTAAATATGATCTGACTGCGTCAGGCCACATCTGTCTTCTATGTATATCCCAGCTTGGTTTTGGCTCAGGGTTAAATATTATCTCTCTGGTAATTAATGATGACTTAATTACTAAACATAATGAGGATTCCATGTCATAAAAGAAGTGTTCAAAACTTAGGAGGCACCTTGAATGGAACTTGGGAAAACTAAGTCTTTCTTTTTGCTTGGATGATATCAGTGAGCGGGGACGAGTCATGAGCCTCCTCTGGACCTCAGCTTCCTCATCTGGAACAAGGAGTTAAATCTTAGTGATTCCCTCATGTTCCTTCTACTGCTAAAACATCTTATGAGGAACGATGCCCAAAAATTCTCACAAAGGTCAAAGATCTTTACAAAAAATTCCCATCAAAGGTAAATCTGTATGATGAGTTTCAATTATTTTTTCTATAGTATCTTTATTAGTCAGCTCAGGCTAGTATAACAAAACACCCTATGCTAAGGGGCTTAAACAATAAACATTTATCCCAGTTCTAGAAGCTAGGAAGTCTGAGATCAGGGTGCCAGCATATTCACATTCTGGCGAGGGCTCTCTTTCTGGCTTGTGAGTGACTATCTTCTTGCTGTATCCTCACACGGTAGAGAGAGAGAGCTCTTGTGCTTCTTCCTCTTCTTATAAGAGCACTAATCCTATCACGAGGGCACCACCCTTATGACCTCTTCGAAACCTAATTGCCTCTCAAAGGCCCCACCCCCAAATAGCATCACATTCGGGATTAGGGATGCAACATGTGAATTTGGGAGAGACCTTCAGTCCATAACACTCTTCTTCCAAAACAGGGTGAGATTTCTTGTTCACTCCTGCTAAATGTCTGCAAAGGATCCTAGTTCCCTCCTCACAGATAATCAGAAAATGTAAAGTTGAGAAAAATCTGGTTACAAGCTCTAAGGAAATGTAAAATTTTTTAACAGAAAGGAACTTTAGGCAAACTCTTTCTTCCCTGAAACCTAAAGAGGTTAATTGGCTAATGGAAGCTGACATTTCCTGTTTTACTTTTCCTTTTGGTGCCTCCATATGTGAAGTCTTTGTTTAAGAAACTTCAGCCTTTCATGAATCAATGACATTGCAATGATTCGTAATGTCCAGATTCATAGGAAGCTTTGCTACTTAAGGTGAGGTCTACGGACCAGCAGCATTAGAATTCTCTGGGAGATTGTTAGAAATGCAGAATAACAGGCCCCACCCAGATCTACTCAATCAGAACTTGCATTTTAACAAGAAAAGATTTCAGGTGATTTCTATGCAAATTACAGTTTGAGAAGCACTGTTTGAGCCTATAGACTCATGATCTCAATTTAGTTATTTTCTCTGCTTCCTAGAGTACCCTTTTGAAAATAATGATGATAGTTATAATTTATTGTGGATTTCTCTATACTGTGCCAAGACTCTTATTTTTGAGCTCTACAACACGGCTGGTGGCATTTTATTTTACATATCAAAATAGAGAGATTCAGAGAGGTAAAGTAACCTGTCCAAGTTTGCATGCTGTGAATGACAGAACTTAGATTTAAAGTGAGGATTTTCCAACTGTAAAGTCCATACAGTTTTCACCGGGTCATATGATTTAGGTTTTCTTTCTACACATTGATATATTAGTGAGCTGGGGTAGGTGACTCTTGGCCAAAGGTCAAATTTAATTTTGGGGGCTGCTGATTTTCTTTGAGATTTTAGTATCTTAGGACTTAAAAATTAGAATAGTTGTCTTTTTTTGACTCCATTAAATAGAGTCAAATTTCTCAGACAACTGAATGTGATCTAGAATGTTAGGCAAAGGCTTTTGGGTTCTAGGTCAAGGGAAAGAACTAAGCAAATCTGAAATTTTGTACCTGTGAAAAG
The DNA here is from genome assembly GCF_037783145.1 of Equus przewalskii. Classification (NCBI taxonomy): domain Eukaryota; kingdom Metazoa; phylum Chordata; class Mammalia; order Perissodactyla; family Equidae; genus Equus; species Equus przewalskii. Next base: position 11,625,781 of record NC_091848.1, on the reverse strand, counting down.
AAGATTTACTCTTTCTCTGAGGTTTGCTTTACTTTGGGAATATTATTGTGTTTCTCCTGTAAACTCAGTTGCGTTATTAATATATTTTCCATATTTGATACTCAACTTGGACTTTGATTACATCAGGCACTATTTAGGAATCTGTTTTCTCTATATTATTATACTAATTCCTGGTGAATTCTAACATCACACACAGAAACTTGAGCAACAAATGGAGTAATGAAGAGATGTGAGTCTCAGCTATAACTCTGACTTTCAAATTATTATTGGGAATATTTATTGGTATAAATGCGCCTTTCACTGGTAACTTGGAAAACATATATTAGAAAAAAGGGGAACCAATATAAAGAGCAAAGTAAAACACATGACTTTTTGTTTGTTCACGCAATATAGAATATAATATCATGAGCTATAAACTCTCTTCCTCTTAAGATTGTACAGGTTCTTTACAAAAAGTTAATTGTCTAATTCTTCACTGCTTGCTTACTCTTTTAAGAAACCTAGATTCTTGCTTGGATGATTGAAGATAATCTGTGTTAGAGACAAGAGAAATTTCATCATATCTGCCTATTTATTGCTCAGGTCTCCCTCTTACCCTCTGGAGAACTTGTTAACTTAGAAATACTGGAGGAGAATTTCTGAGTGTGAGCAGTGATATCTTCCAACCTTAACACGGAGAAGAATTGTAAAGACAAAGAGGAAAGAAGTCAAAGTTTTTTTAAAAGAAGACACGCTATAATTGGTTGGTTTGCCAACCAGAAGAAAGGAGCATTCTCATTGGTTAGCCTAGGCCATAAAAACAGGGCAGTGCAAGCAGGCAGAACAAAGAAAAAGTGGGATCAAAGGAAAGGAAAAAGGGAAGATAATATTTTAAACAGCAGAGAAACAATCATGGTACCATGTAAAATGTACTAGAGAGACGGCAAGAATTAGATCTACTGACAATGGATCTCTGACAAACAGGTAGAAGAGATTGGCAATGTCCCTTTCAGGGGAAGAAAGCAGAAATGCCATCTAGAACAGGGCAACAATCTGGAAACACTCATTGTAAGGCAAACAACTCCACATTCCTTCACAGTGCATGGTACAACAGTTGTGCTCACAAAAATGAGTAGAGAAGAAGGGAATGCATTTTAAGATGATCTTTCATGGTAAATGACCAACATTTAAAAGCTATCAGAACCTAATGGTTTAGCCCTGAAGAATCTAGAAACCTTACCCTGTTTCCTGGTTGTGACAGACAATAGAACTCTTCTTGTTAGGCCATGTGTCACCTCTCAGTGAGTTCTCTGAACCTCATTCCAGCAGGAATACAGTTTGTCATGACTGCAGTGACTTCATAGGAGGTGTAGTTACAAGAAAAATACTGTATATTGACATCATTGCCAAATTTGCCTACTATATTATTCTATGGATTGTCAAGAGCCCTTACAGGGGATGAAAACACACCCTGCATTAAATTGTGTTTAATGAAACATTTAAAAAATATTCTTTATTGTAGTTATTTTCGAGGTTCCTCTATACATACCTATTTTATTTCAAAGTGCATATTCTTTTCCAGTTAAAGCAGCTTCGTGTAACTCTTTAGTGACCATCTTATGTTAAAACGTCATGGTCTTCAGAATTAAGTGCTTTTGGTTTGTAAGGTTGCAAATTCTTCATCTTTGAGAGAAATTGGAACTGAAAGTGAAGTCACGTGGCAAGCCTATTTCTTGAAAATGATTCATAGTTGAACCAAAGGAGTGGGGCTTTCTTCTCTTTTCACTACCTATAATTTGCTTCCTTTGAATAAACCTCCTAGTCCCTGTCCTGCAGACCAGCATCTCGTGAGAAAATGTGTTTGCTAGTTGCTTAATTGCTCAGATAGGAGGAAGCTGCTGCCAGTTTCTTCTGTTTCTTCACTTTCAACATTTTCCCCATAATTTGAATTTCAGATCATGGATACTTAGAATTAAAAGGAGAGCGTCCAGCCCACTTACCATGAGAGGTGAAAGACGTGCCCACTGTGGGTTTGCCTCAGGGGTTGGAGCCAGACCCAAGTCCACGCGTCCCAGGTCAGAGGTCTTTCTAGGACATCGTTGTCACCATGCCTGAGACAGCTGCTGAACTTACCTAAGAGTAGCTGATTGGTGGAGAGAAGCATGGACTTGGGATATAGGAGGTCTGGATTTGATGCCTGATTTGGCCCTATCATTTTAGGCTTCAGTTGTTAAGAGGGGGATTAAATTTGCTGACTCTATGGGTCACTGCAGGTTTGTGGTTGTGTTTCCTTAAGCATATGTTGTGACTAAAAGAGATGGGGCCAATTCCCATGTGCCTTAAGGAGGAAAGAGATGTGATTACGAGGATATTTCTGTTCCTGAATTTAATGGGTGAGCTATAAGGTGGCCTCTCTGTGGTTTGATGAACTCTTCTTGGATACCACGCTGACATTTTGAATTACTCACATTCGCTTGGTGGTTCTTTAAGTTCAAACTCAGAATCCTCCCACCTGCCCTCAGGAGTTGGTAACTTAAAGCACCCTGAAAATATGCACCATCCATTCACTTATACCCCCCACCCCCAATAAAATTATAATTCTTTACTGAGACAAAAGCCTATACATGGTTAGCTTCTGCCTTCTGATAACAAGTGGCAGAGTTAAAAACAAATACTAGAACTGGGAAGCGTTCACACACAAATTAGATGCTTTTGACCGTTACCTAAACACCATCTATTTAAGAAAGCCTATTTTCTTTTTCTTACTGCTGAACTGCCATAGGATTCCTCGAATTATTCTGCCATTGTCTCTTTTCACCGACTTTAGAGAGTAGAGGTGTTAATGGTCTCCAGTGGCATCTCCACCTTGCTTGAGGAACACCAGTTCCTGCCAGCCTTTCCGCCCCGTGGATCCCTGGCCTGCTTCCTGGGCCCCATCACCTTGGCATGTTCCCTGCTGAGCACAGCTTTTCCCAGAGTCATCACTAATGTTTCTGTGGCTGCTATTGTTCCTATTACTTCACTGAAGCTATATGCTTTTTTTTAGAGGTAACCTGGCTTTATTTCTTTTCTAAAACAATTTGAATAAAGCATTGAGGTTTTAAAGTCACTGATGTTTTCTTGACCACAAATGAAACACAAACATAAGTGCTCAGTAGTAGATAGTATTTCTGGAGCTGAAATTCAATGGTCATTGAACTGAACAGTTGAAACTTTTTAAGGAGAAAAATCTTTGACCCAAACGGAGAGGTTGTTCCAGTCCTTTGAAAAGCCAGTGGTTGGTTTGAAGTCAAATGAAGATTAGTGACATTCACATATATTTCAGTTATATCACATTGATGAGATCATAATGTTCCTAATGTTCTTCACACCTGACTTAAACTCTTCCTTTTTGCCTTTCTTTTAAAGTCAAACATTATTATAATTAATATTTAAAAAGAGATTTTTACTGGGAATCGATGAGACATTTTGGCTTTTGCCTTCATTTTCTTTGGAAGATGTTTATTTTTCTTGTCAGCTGCAGGGGAAGAAACCTGCTGTGAAAACCGATAGACCCCAGCCGTCAGGAGCATTTGTCTGGTATTATTTTGATGGCATACCCATGGTATCGCCAAGGAGTGTCACAGAAGCTAAGTGAGAAACACAGGGAACATCATCTTCCTTTTCATGAAAAACAGCATGGATTTTCAAGAGTAAGATCATTGTAACAAAAATAAGCTAAAGAAATTCTTTAACATAAATATTTCTGTAAGGTATAGATGACGCATCTGGCCTTGCAACTTGTGGGCACTTAGTACTTCAGTAGAGGGCATTGTTTTTGTATTAGAAATGCCATCTGCAGTGACAATTTGGGATTTGGAACAGTGGAGCCCTGCCAACAGTGTAGATGTCAGGAAACCAGGCACATACTTTCTCCACGGCTTCTTTGTACAGTCAGGAGGGAAATTCACAGCACAATGCTGTCCTCGGGTTTTAAGCTGCACGCTGAATCTGTGATAAAGTGATGTTCTTTACAGAAGGATTTTTCTATAGCATGAAATATCTACCAGGGAGAATTGCAGGAGAGTCATTTTTATAAACATTCCTGCTTGTAGTTAGTTTGGGATCTGGATTCTTTGGAGAGCAATATCTTTCCTTTTGGTTTTATGACCATCTTTTTCTTAATGCTTAGAAAGAAAAGAGCTTTGCCAAACATGTTTTTTTTTTTTCTTTCTGGCATTAGTGTCTTCTGGAAAATGAAAATGGAAATGGCCCAGTTTCTCTTACTAACGTCTTCAGATATTTATATGTAGTTTAATAGTTTTATCCTGAAAAAAATAAAGCATTTTTTTTAAAAGGATAAAAATGAAAATTTACTAGGTTACTATCAATTGAAAGTAGAACTTCTATGGTGACAGACATACACAGACACATGTAAATATATATGCATATATTTATGTAGAGAAAGACCAGATTGCAAAAATGAGTACAGGAGAACAGGCAGAAACTATGTTACAATTCATTCCTATCACTGATTTAATCTAAAGAAAAGACTAAGCATTTCATGTTTTTGTTGATGACATGTAAGTCTCTTTAATTTTTGCTAATAATTGGACAACTCTACAGAAAATAAGGCAAAATAATGACAATCTTTTGCATTGTCAATCATTTTGTCCTGAAATAACTGTTCTGTGAGATCATGGAAAACATTTAAAGAACTCCAAAATAATCCACATGTAGTCAAAGGAAAGGGGTGGCTGTGTTTTGAGAGGGTGCAACAGATGAGACTGGTTTAATCTAGTTTGTGATGAGAGATTTATTCACTTCTAGGCACTATTCCACAACTCACTTATCTTCTTAGATATGGAAGAGAAGTGTCAAATGATGCTTCTTATTCGCCTAGCACTTTTCTTCTCTTCTCTGAAAACAGGTATTACTCATGCTGTATGTTACTGAAACCACAAGGTCTCAGACTCTAGGGGAAAAGTTGCGACATTGTCGTGGGGCTCCCTTATTGCCCTTCTTTATAAGTAGGCGTCAGTGTACAAAAGACACAATAAATGAGAACAGGTCTCGTACGCTGCCGAAGGCCATGTCAATGGGATTCCAAAACAAAAGTTGGCCTTTATTCTATCACATTGTCACATCCAAGAAGGAATAGCTGATGGGCAACAAATGTTTGATATTTTAAAAACTACCAGACAAAAGCCCAGTCTTTTCTCTGCAAAGTTCTCCAAAAAGTATTAGGAAACAAATTAATGCAAATATAATTCAAGTGAAAGTACTATTTTAGCATAGTTGCATTGTCACAACTCTTTTTCTGATGGCCATTCTTTGGGTAATTTTTGTGCTAAGCCATTTTGGATTTCATCTGACATGTTCATGGCAGAGTGGTGGGTCCTATATGCATGGAAAATAAACGTGCAAAATGACTTATTGTTGCAGTCTGAAAGCACTTCAGTTTCTGAATTCTAAGGCAAATTAGGCCTCAGATTTCATTTTTGTAGCCGTAGCATCAGTGAATGATAAAAACTAGAATGTCTGAATTTGTCTATATTCACACATATCAGAAAAGAGAATTTTCTTTTCACAAGAACAAAGTTATGCAGTTGTTTAGAAAACCTCACAGAATTTCTACTTCTCTGACTTTAAGTTGCTTTCCTCCAAGTGGTTTTAAAATTATAATCATCAGCATAGCTGCAATGGGATGGATGCCCTTCTATCCATGAACCCAAAGAGAAATTGTTAGCTAATTCAAATGGTATTTGCCATGGTCAGTGAAGAAAATTGCCCTTTAAAGAGCTGCTAAAGTCATGACAGCGCAGTTATGAGGGTTAAAAATGCATGGTTGAACAGCCATTCTTGCAATGCATCTGTTTGAAAGGCAAATATATTTAAAATGAGATAAGTGAAAAGTAAAATATTGCATTGCACAGAGCTATCCGGTTTAAAGCAGGTGGAATCCCGAACTATAGATAGCACGAGTGGAAGGTATTACAAAGCATACTCACCTGCGGTTTGAGGCCAGATAGGCTGGGGATAATTTTTTAAAACAGTTACTACCAACAACCATACCAACCACACTGTGAAAATCCTGCAGACTTGCTACGTAATTTTATGCAGAGAAAACAACTAGTGACTCTCCTTTGGATAAATGGAAAACGCAAGAAAAGAAAACGAAAGAATCACTTTTGAATTCCTGAAGGGATGTAGATTTGGAGATTGAAGTAACTTCTTTTTGGTTTTATCAAGTTGGTGCATGAGATAAGGTAAACCAGCGACAGATAATTTCCGGTTAATGACCTAAAGCTGGAAGGAACCGTGCGTCATTCTTCTCAGTGTGGGCCTACAGGTTAGTGAGATACGATTTGTCCACCTTTACAGATGACTTTGACCCAGAGAGATTGGGTGATTCTCCCACTGTCACATAGCCAATATACAGTAGTTAGGGAATTCAAACCTAGGTTATTTCTCCCCCTCTTATGCATGTCTGAAACTACAGTATTCTCTTTTGGCCTGTGAGCTTATTGTTTAACATATGTGGGCATTGCTACATCTCCTAAGTGCTCACAGAGGTCAAAGCATCATGTCACACAGAGACTGGGATTGCTAACTCTAAGCCTTTATTGAATATGACTGTCTACTCACGTTAGGTACTACTGAAGGCATTTTACCTATTCTGTTTCTTTTAATTGTTATAAAATCCCCTTTAAAAAAGTGTTATTCTTGGGGGCTGGCCCAGTGGCGCAGAGGTTAAGTTTGCATGTTTCGCTTCAGTGGCCTGGGGTTTGCCAGTTCAGATCCTGGGTGAGGACATGGCATTGCTTGTCAAGCTATGCTGTGGCAGGCATCCCACAAATAAAGTAGAGGAAGATGGGCATGGATGTTAGCTCAGGGCCAGTCTTCCTTAGCACAAAAGAGGAGGATTGGCGGCAGATGTTGGCTCAGGGCTAATCTTCCTCAAAAAAAATGTTATTCTTTGGTTTTTTACAGATGAATACAGACCTGAGGTCCAACCTGGTTAAATTACTTGCCTGAGGTCAATGGCTAGCATACGCCAACCAGGATTAAAAGCCAGCTCTGTTTATGTCCACAGCTCCTGCTCCTTTTATTATTTCTGAAATCTGCGTGGGAAGGGAGAATAAAGAATGGGCTGTGGTTGATAATTTTGAAGTTTCTATTATCTGATTAGAGGAAGACCCTTAAAATACGTATAAGAAAAATCAAAACATCAAGACCCTGAGTTTGGGGAATCCTGGATCACTTCTTAGTGCGCTCTCTTAAGGCTTGCTGTGTTGTTTTACTTAGGGGTTTTCCTTTATTGAATATTAATTCCTCGTCCCTGTGGTATGAGAAATTTAAGGAGCAGGAAAGGGCTGTCTGGCTCAGTGGGACTGGGTTGCTATTTAGTCTGGCTGTTTCCTCCCGCGCATGTCGATTGATTATCCTGCCTATCGTGTGTTGACATATTTTGCTTGCTGTACTGATTATACGTTGGGAGTGCTAATTCTTTTATTGGGTTAGAGTTCAAAGGTGCTCATCTGTCAGCAAAAAGTCTCTCATTTCGTGGCATGCTCGGCCTCCTCTCATAGCTGTCATTTTTCTACGGTTCTCAGAGGTTTTCCTCTTATTTCTGGTTGTAGTTCAATAGCAAAGATCTTGAAGGATTTTCCTTTGTACTGGGCTATTTTGTATGGTTTTTGGAGACAGATTCTGCTCCTTGAAGATATGCAGAATATTGGCATTTCGCAGACTCTGACTGAAGCAATGGAAATCACACTACATCCTGCTCTTTGATTTTAACAACTTTGTTGGTGCAGATCTCCAAATCTTGGGCTTTTCCCAAACATGGTCAATTTCTGAGACCAATAAATGGGCAGACCCAAACTTGGGTTTTGCGTGTCAGTGTGATAGCATTCTGGCAAACCATCAGGAAATGGATTCCCATAAAGAAGAGCCTGAGGAATGGTGATTTGATTACATAGAACAATATAAAAGTCACCTGTCTTTTTCATCACCTCTGTAGAAATTATAATATAGCTATGTAAATGTTTCCATACAGATATAGGTATTATATATATATGTAATCCTAATTTTGAACCGGAATCATAAGTAGGAATCAGGAATATCTCCAAAGGCATTATTTTGGATTATGAATGATAAAGTATTTTGCAATAGTTTGAGGTACTTGAGATATAAGTAGCGCGCCCTTCTTGAGAAGATTGCCAACATGTAAAGAAGGCATTGTGTTGCGGCTTACATTTCAATTTCTATTTTGCTTACACGTCCTATTAGACGTTGATCAAAATAATTAAAACAAGCGTTGTATTATAGTAATAATAGGTTACAAAAACAATTTTTGCAGACTGGTAAGGTAAACGATGATGACTAGTTTTTGCTCTAAATTGTTATGATGTTTTAACACGTTTGCCTTCGATTTTCTTAACAAAACATGTATAAACCCTGATTTAGAGAAGTAGCTAGAGTTGGCTCTTAAGCAACTGAGCCATCTTTCCAGAGGGGAATGAAGCAGAGCCAAGAAGTCAGCAGTCCGTTGTTGGGAAAGAATGGAAGATGGGAGTTATTGTCAAATTTTAATGAGTTTATTTGTCTTTTGATAGTTTGGGTACTGTAAGTGATAGGAGGTGATGAAACTATTAGAAAAAAATCAAATTCGAATGGTATGGGAACATTATGTCTGGGCCCAAGTAGAGTGGGTGTACTGGGGGACCATGGGTTAGATGCGTAAACTCTTTGAGTCTTAGTTTTTTTATGTGTCAAATGGGGCTACTACCTATTTGTGCAGTCGGTTTTTTGGGGGGAGATTAAATAAGGTAATGATGTAAAATGCATAACAGAGTGTCAGTCTAGCACTTAGCAGGTATTCAGTAAAAGATAAAACTTTATTACTTTCGTCTTCTCATTGACCCTATCCAAGCCAACTTCATAATATGAACTGAAAATGCTATCTTCATTAGCCTTCAATGGCTTTTCTTGAATTTATATGCACATGGTGCTATGCTGATTATGGCACAAAGCAAGCTATATAGATGTGGCTCTTTCTAGGAATTTACTTCCACAATCACACAGAGATTGATGGATTCATAGAATATGAGTTGGAAGGGACCCTGGGGGCTCTCTGCATTCAGTAATTTTACAGACGAGGAAATAGATTCCCAGAGAGATGAAAAGACTTGTTCAGAATTTCCCAGTTAATTAGTGACAGTGCCAGGAATAGGATCCGGGTTTTCTAGAAGCCTCATCTGTTGTTCTTATTTATCCACTTGTCTTGTTTAGCAAATAAAGATTATGGTTGTATATTCTAAAAGTTGTTTGTCAGAAAGAACTATTTCAATATATCATAGTCTTTAAAGATGCACAATCAGAAAAAAATTTTAAAAAGTAAGTGCACATGTGAGGTGAGTAAACGTGATTGCAGGGTGGAGGTATGGGTAGTGGTGCCAAACCATGGCTAGGGAAATCTTTCCAAGGTAAGCCAGAATCTTCACCATTCTCCACACTCTTCCTCAATTATCTGATAAACTCAGTTGACGTTTTCTTATTCTTACGCAAAGTGCTCTTGTAAACACAACTTCAACCCACTCTCCTTACCCTTGTTCAATTAGCCTCATTTCCATAAGCTCTTCTGATGCAGACATTTTGGAGCCACTCCTGAGAAGTACAACCAACATTTTTCTCATTTATTTATGCAGATTCTGAGTGATTTCAAAAATTCAAATGGCAGGATATTTGGGGGGCGGGAGAGTTAGGTAGCCAAACATTGGGAACTGGAACATAGTAAGCATTAAAAAGGACTAAAAGGACATATTCTTTGCTGCAAGCACACCAGCTATATTTCTAAATATGGCTGATTTTTGGAGTTCTATGGACACATATGGTACTATTCATTCTGTCTGCAATGATCTGGAACATTCCAAGAGGCCAACAGCAACCACTGAACCCTTGTTCTGCAAGGCGCAGTTTTTTTCCCATTACACAAGCTGTGACTTTATATGGCAAAAAAATAATCAAATAAGTCAACAACTCGCAACTCAATTAAATTAAGTAGTACTACACTTTTTTTTATAGCCTCCTTATTACAATGCCTTCATGCTTGTGTAGGTGTAGTATGACACTACTTATCTGTTATGAACAAATTCTATAATTGTGACTTTACCTTATAGAATTATATCTCTCAGAGACGCTTTAGTCTCTCTAAAGAGAGAGAGAGACTAGACAATAGATAAGAAACCCTTCTGACCATATTGTCTAGCAGAGCAAGAGAACGTTAGAAAAGCTGTGACCTGAAAGCGTTCATAAACTGTTCTGCTCCCCTGGGAGAAGCGGGAGTGTCCTGTCCACTGTGCTATAACTCTGGGTGTTCATTAAAAATTCATTCAAGGCTAAATCATATCACCGAACAATGAGTGTGGAGACCCAGAGCCGTGTGTCAAAGAGAGGAGGCCGTATCAGGGCCAGGTTGCTTTATTTAGTGGGGTCTGTGTCAGGCAGACAAGGGGAACGGGAGGTTTCCTTGGAGGCTTTTGTGAAGCTCTGTGCTTCTTCTGGGGGCTCCATTAGAATAATCAGCGGCCTTGGGAAATTCACACGGTTTTGGCAAGGCTGTGATCCATCATCATCCATCATACTTCTGCACTGGGTGACGGAGGAGCCAAATACCAGGCCGGCGGGGTGGCCAGAGCCCTGCTCTGCATGGAGATTTCTGGTCTGCAGGGCAGGGCTCCAGGAAGCCTGGCAGCGGGAGGGGCGGAGGAGGCTGCAGGGGAGCTAACCCCTTGGATCAGCCCGCACTTGGGGGCTTCCCCTTCCAACAGCCCCACAGGAAGTCACTGTGCAGTACTTCGAAAGGTTTTTGGAGTATTTGCTTTGGATTTTGCTGGGTTTGTTTGGAGTTTATTTCTCATTTCTTTTGAGTTTATCTTTGCTTGTTTGTTTGTAGGCCTTAACAATTTTTTTTAAAACTTTCTGGATTGTTTGCTGTGTGACTTTCCTTCTGTGTGTGCATTGTGGGATGGATGAGGTTTTGACATTTCAGATAAGGAAAGACTCTGTTGTGGTGAGTGTGTGTGTATATGTGTGTGTTTTGGAGGCAACAACCAATAAAACTCTCATTATATATTCCTTATATCCTTAGCAACTTTTCTCAAACTCTTTTTTGAACCTAGAAAGAAATGTGGTTTTTGTTTATTTTCAAAAAATTTTTCAAAACTCCAGAATTAGGAGAATAGTGTCTAGTTCTACAGAAAAGCATTTATTACAATATGATCTCAGAGCCAGTCTGCTAGAGAGGCCTGTGTAACATTGGGTTGCTCAATAATGACTAATTTCGTCTTTCAATTCCCAAGCAAAGAACTTTGGCAGCCGAGTGTGTAAATTTTTACTCATCTTCCATTCTGGTTTTTCTCAGGAAACTAGTGAGAGTGTCGAATCTAGGTGTGTGTACACAATATAACCAAACGTATAAATCCCAATTTTATGATGTTTATCGGTTATGAAAATGTGCTTAAAATTTGCCTTTTCTGTTTTAGAGGGTAAATGAAATTACTAAATCTCAAAATCCATAAAAATAAAAAAATAAAAAAGAATAAGCTTTTTTTGATCTGTGTCTTAATTACTTAGGCTATGTAAATTAATATAGAGTCTCAGCTATCTTGTTTTTATTTCACTTGATTTGATTTGATTTGATTTACTTTCGATGATCGTCAACTGGTAAACATACACCCTCCCTAAAAGGAGTTTATTGTCATTCTCTTTTGGATGGTGCAAATAAGTCCATAAAATAAATGTGTCGTCTAGTTCATTCTTCCTCCTTTTATATTTCTTAAAATGAAAATCCAAAGCAGAATGCTTAGAAGTATATTGCAATTTGACAGGATTTGCCTTATGTGCATATGAGAAAATATGATTCGTAAAAAAGGAAATAGAAGAATATATGTACACACACTGTGATGCTATTTTATTGATATCTATTGTACCCATTGTAATGAGACTCCTGAGATGTTGGACCTAAATTAAAATAATCATAAATAATCTTAAACAATAATAAATAAAACCCACCTGCTCCCTTCTCAGTGTTTTCTTTTTTCTCTTTTTTTTCCCAGTAAGAAAGTACACAAGTAAATAATGCCAAACAGATCAGCCACTTTTGAGGAAGGAGGCACATAGACTGAAGGACATGTGGCTTGTGGAGCCACCCCCATATGCCCTGGGGGTTTGGAGTTCTGGGAGTGAAGGGTGAGCATAGAAGGGCACTGGATAGAAAATGTTGACTTCAACATTTCCTGTATATTCACATGTGGGGTTTTAAAAATTATCTTAATTAATTAGATTTATTGGCATTAAATTTTATTTTTTCTCAAAGGTCTCAAATGCAGGGATAAAGTTAAATCTAAGTTGAAGCTTGGATTCCCGAAATATATTGAACAACTTGAAGTGTAGGAAGTTAAGAGTGATCGACATTTAAAAGTATAGTTAGTAATTTGAAGGAATGAGGCTTGTTTCAGAATCAATATTCCTTAAGAGTCTGCTGGACCTAATGAAGATATCCTTGAATGCCTTACCTGCCATTTTCTCTATTTGTACCTGCAAGAATGACATTTTTTTTTCCTGTCCCCATGCTGATCTTTTGACTTCATGAAGTCTTCCATCAAGGGAAAAGCCCCTTGGTTCTATAGTGCCATCATTCTCTAAGTCCCTAGAGTTCTCTTCCTGCTTCCAGACTGCCCAGGGCTCCTCCTGCAGTGTTGGGTATTCCATCCTCTCTACTCATCCCCCGTGTGTGTCCCATTCCCTCCCAGTGGCAGTCTTTATTGATCACTGATAAACTAACTCGGGATATAGTATATTGGTTCATTGGGGTTTAGTTTATCCCATCCCACTGCCTCACTAAATTCTCCCAATTTTACTTTCCAAATCTTTCTCTTTCTTATTCTCCATCCTCCACTATCACTGCCATTTTTTTAAGCCTTCATAATCTCTCTCATAGACCATTGAAATAGCCTCTGACTGGTCCATCTGCCTTCTGTATCATTCTTCTTAAATTTCTCCTAATCTTTGAATCAGAATGACCACCCTAAAACACAGCTCTGATCTTTCCACTCTCCTCCCTAAGACCACTCACTACCGCCGTATTCAGAATAGGAAACAGGCCAAATTCTAGAATATGGCATAGAGGCTTTTGACCATTTGGCTCCTCACTGCCTCTTTCTCTACATTCTACCTAACTTATTTCCCATTATAAGTCAGGCAGTAGTGAGAAACCCTTAGTCTCATGTGCATACTAAACTGTTTCATACTTCCGTACCTTTAAATGTGCTCTTTCTCCTTCCTAGAATGGTCTTTCTTCCTTTGTCTTTTCTCTGGGAAACTCCTTGGTAACAATCTTTATTGTTCCACACTGTTCTCAGGTGTCATCATCTCTGGGCAGCCCTTCCTAACCTTTCCCACCCTCAGACAGAATGAATTATTATCTCCTCTGCACCTCATACATAGTTTGTTGATTGTGGATACTATATTTTTAATTTCATGTCTTCTTTCTTTAATGGACTGTTGCTCTTTGTGGCCTGGAATGGGCCAGTCACTTTGACTTCCAGAGTGTAAACTCAGTGTCTGCATGGCCCACAGCAGATTTTTTAAATGCATATCAAAGAGAACAAACTATCCATCGTCATGAGGACTCTTGGAGATGGTTTTGTCTTAAGCCAAAGGTATAATACTAAGTTGGGGGGAATTTCATGTATGAGGGCAAGTCAGGTGAGGGATATATTTTTTGGGTAGGGGTCCTGGCTTAAGGCCTGGGTCTACCACATCCGCAGGAGCTGAGGGGAGGGAGTGCGTGTGCATCACGTGTTGTCTGGGGTTTGGCAGAGTGGAGACATCAGTGCTGATGGTGCCCAGATCCCCACACTTAACAGCAGACCCCATAGGTTATTAAAGCCGAGAGCCTATCTAGCAAGATTAGCTGGAGGAAGTGCTTTAACCACGGAGCAAACAGGCAGTCGCTTGATTAGTGCCTCAGACATGGTATGGCACTGCGGTGTTGGGTTTCCATCTGAACCATTACTAGGATATTTGAGATCTGGAGCTTTGGTTCTAGCCTGACCTTGTGTTTGATTTCTGAATCCATACGTCAGAAATGGGCTTTGCTCACTTCTCTCAAACTGCGTTTCCCAGCTGTGAGCTTTGTGTTCTTTGTTTTTGGACGTTTGAAAGGGATGCTGAGAATTAACCCATATGGTGTTTGGATGGGGAATCCTAAATAGCTTCTTGTACTGGGAGAACACAGTAGCAAAAATATCTTAACAGTAATGTGTTTTAAATCAGAAGGGCTCCATATTTTCCCCTGTGTTTGAATGTGACATTCTTGATCATTCCAGACCCACCTGTCTGAGAACACAGGAATCAAAAACAGGAGTCACTCTCAAATTTCACCTCTATTTAATCCATCACAGAAACATACTGGCTTTTCACTGTATATATATAAAAAAACACACCAGGACATTTAAACAAAGTGACACAGATCATCAGCAGATCAACTGGGAATGACGGCTCAATCAAACAAATGTATGTTGAGAATTTCCACAGGGCAGCTCTCGCAGCAGCCAAGCCAAATTTGTTTAGTATACATGAGTTAGCTGCTTAGGAACATTTGCTATGCTGCATGCCAGATGATGACTTTTCTAGATAAACATCCATTTAGCAGCATATACCCATCCATGAAAGTGTTGGAGTGATTTTGATCTATTCTCTTGGACTCCTGAAATTATGACTTCATTCCACTGGCAGCCAACTACCAAACCCACACATGCACCATTTAGGTTTAAAAAAAAGGGGGAGACGGAAGCCATACACTTATTTCAAAATGTAATATAACCATCCAAAAGGTAGGAGAAACTCCATAAAATTGACAGGCTATTTCACTTTTCTGACAAGCAATAAAGCAAGCATCATTAAAATGGATGTCAAATTACAGGGCAGAGAAGCAGCAGGGAAAATACTTACCTTGTTCTTGGTGTTTGAAATAGAATGTGGCGTATTTATCCTACCTCAGTCTATACTTGGAGGCATTCCTTTTTGGGGTAGGGGGCTCATTTATTAAATTAGAAATTTAAATTAAATATAACTGGATCCCAACTAAGTAAGAACATTTGGATCCTTCAGAAAAGGGCATTTTAAAATCGGTCTTATTAATTCTTGCATTTGAGCCATGTACTTATTTTCTTTTTAAAGATATCACTTAAAGAATGGAAGACTCTATTGAGCACAACCTTTAAGGCCAGAACAAAAGAGCAAAGTGTTTCTAAAAAACACAGAAACAAAAAAACCAAAACTTTCTGGTAGGATTTTCAAACTCTGTGCTCACTTTCACTGGCTATTGGGAAATGCAGCTTGTGTTGTGCAAGGTTCAGCTCAGCGCTCTAGTTTATTAACCCAAACCCCTCTTTCTGATTCTTTTCAACTAGGGAATCCTCAATTTTGAGGGGACATTTTTCAACAGGAAACTTGAGAATTCTCCTTTTGGACCAAGGGGTGATTACATGAAATCTGTTGGAAGAGATCCTTGTTTCCACACCTTAACCTCCTCTGGAAGAGCTCTTGGCAGCTGTCGCTTGCTTAGGCCAGTATTCTGCATGACCAATAATTTAGAAATCTCCCAGAAAATTCTCCTTCTCCTGTGGTAGCAATGACTTTTGTGGATAACAGCTTCCTTTGAAATCTGTTTAAGAGTCAGGGCTAGGTGAGGTACAAAGAACAGCTTTCCAGGGTGAAACTCCTCATAATTAGCATTTTCTAAAATTAGTTCAATTTGAATTTGAACGTCTACTGTATTCACAGCACTGGAGCGAGGGTATAAAGATAATTGAGACATAGCCTTTCCCCTCAAGTAGTTGAAAATCAAAATGGGGAAATAGACATGAAAACAACTAACCACAGGGGGCCGGGCCAGCCCAGCCCAGCGGTGCAGAGGTTAAGTTTGCATGGGTCCGCTTCGGCAGCCCAGGGTTCACTGGTTTGGATCCCGGGTGTGGACCTATGCACTGCTTGTCAAGCCATGCTGTGGCAGGCGTCCCACATATAAAGTAGAGGAAGAGGGGCACGGATGTTAGCTCAGGGCCAGTCTTCCTCAGCAAAAAGAGGAGGATTGGCAGCAGATGTTAACTCAGGGCTAATCTTCCTAAAAAAAACCCACACAACTAGCCATAATAGCACCAGGGTAAATGACAGAAAAATATATTCTGGGGTCTGTTTTGTATTCTCTGGGATCCGAAAAGGAAGGAGCTCAACCTGGTTGAGATGAGATGGCATCTACAGCGGATCTGAAAGAGTTTCAGTGTATAAATCTTAAATGCTGCTTCCTTGGGAGGCCTTCCCTATCTAAAGTAGTCACTCACTCCCACATTTCAAACTGTTTTATTTTCTCTTCAGCACTAAGACTATCTCATATTCTCTCATCTATGCGTTGGTTTCCTCTCTCATTCTACCCACCAGGCTATAAGGTTTATGAGAGTAGGGCCATTGTTGGTCTTGCTCACTGCTCCATCACTAGCTCTCAGAACAGTAGCAGGCCCTCACTAGGGAGCAGTGGAATGGAGAATGAAGGAAGGGCATTCTAGATCAGAAAGGTGTCAAGGAAAACAACACAGAGAAAGCAGATTCCACAGGATATTCATGGACACGGAATAGATTATCGTGGCTAGATTATAGGATGCATTAAAGGCAAAAGATGGCAAAATTGTCTATGACCAATCATGAAAGAACTTTCTGAGGTCTCCAGAAAGCTGTGGCCAAATTTTGAGGAGAAAATTGATGAGCTCTAACCCTCCAATGTTCTAAAATGAGTGTCAATCTTGATAACTCAGGATAAACTTTTTTGGGAGAATGGCCCACCTTCAGCAGCATACACTCATCCATGAAAGCAATAGTGTGATATGTTCTTTAATGCTTTCATCTAGATTTTTAAAATGGGATATAGGGAATTTTTCTATTTTTAGTATTATTAACGTGCGCCCAAATGTGGATAAGTGGGTGGCAATCTTTACGTCCACAGAGGAAACATTAATGTAAGTGTACATAGAGCTTTAGTGACTTGAGTTTGGAACAGAATAATCCTAGGGCAAGTGGGGATTTGTTGTAAACAAAAGATTTTGTTTAAATATAAATGAAAAATAAGAGCAATAGCCTGCTATGTTGCTACATGTATTTACTCTCACAACGGTAAACTTCACACAGTCCCCAGAACCCTATTTATCAAAGCAGCTCTCAGGTATTGGGATGAACCAGAAGCTTTCAAAGTGTTGATTGATCACTCTTTGCTAGCAGTTCCCTAGGATTACACAGCCACTCCAAAATCAACAGCCTGAAAGAAAATGATACGAAGCTTGGAACAAAGGTTGGAATGTTAGGTTAGCAACTGCCTTACACTGCAGTAAATACATCCATCAATATTCATAACTATCTAGAGGCGTGATCTGGTAAGAGTATGGAATGAACTGCATGTGACAGTTCAGTTTTCTACCCCTGGAAAGGAACCCTGGATACTCCTCACTTTTGCATAATAGAGCTTTGAGAGAACTCTGGGTGGGTGTGCCTGTCTCCTTACCTACTGAACTTCTTCAAACTCTTGGGAATGTTATCAGGGTGGCGTAATGTATGTACAGCCTGGGAGTACCTGTCTCCATCTTCATCCATCAGCCCAGACTTAGGAAGTGTTTTTCGAAGTTCACCAAGTACACCATCATAATGGAAGAGCAGCAAGAAAGTTCTTCGTGTTCTCTTATCTGCCAGGTGTTTCAAAGCGCACATTCTTTTTGAAGTGTTGGAATGGGATGTTTGTGCAAAGAGTTGAACTGCCCTACTCAAGAGATAGGGAAAGAGATAAATTAATCCTATGACTTTTTCTTCCCCTCTGCAACTTGGGCTGAAATCCTCAAAAAGGTTTATCTTTTCCCATCTTCAAATATTGCTCATTGTTCATTGGCCAGTAAGACTTCTTTCAAACATAAACCCTCCTCCAACCTTACTCAGTCCAGGCTGTTTCCTGCATCATCACAGAAGTCCTGGCAGGAGAGTGTTCTGGAATGAACTCAACTTTTTGTACCATGTCACTTACCACATTGGTCTCTCTTTACGTTTGGTTTCAAGTGTTTATTGAGAGATTTATTGATAGGGGAGTGGTAGAGAATGAATTGTTCTCAAACCGCTTCATCACCTTTTGTTATCTGAATGCTGGTAGACCTGAAAGACACTTTTAAGAGTTGTCACTTATGACCTAGAGACATGAGAACCTCTCCTAATAATAATGATAACTTTTAGCATTTGTGTTTTTCTGTAGAGTTTACAAAAGATGCTCAAGTGCATTACTTGTTCTGATTCTTGCTACAATTTTGTGTCATATGTTTAAAAAAAACTAGTGTTGTATAATAGAAATATAAATGTGAGCTATATATTAATTTTAAATTTTCTGGTAGCCACATTAAAACAGGTGGAAAGAAATAGGTAGAATTAATTTTACTAATATATTTTATTTGACCTATTATGGCCAAAACTTCAACATGTAATCAATATACAAAAATTATCAACTTGATATTTTACAATTTTTAAAAATATGATGAATATTTTTAAACTTACAGCACATCTCCATGTACCTTATTGGGCAAACATCAGATATGGATAAATAAACAGGCTCAAATAGATTAAGGGGCTTCCCCGCAGTCACATAATAGGTGGACTTCAATCCAGTGTGGTCTTCTGGTTTAAACAGAAATTGGATGGGTCTGTGGTTTACGGATTATCTGACTTTACTTGTGATATTGTGGGTTGAGACTGTAGAATAGGAAACTGGAGATGTTACAAAGAATGATTCTATCGTATGAGTAAGGATTCTTTATTGCTACTTCCAGAAATGCCATTGAGTTTGTATTTTTAAAAACAAGCTCCAGGTGCTGGCTGGGTGGCGGAGCGGTTAAGTTTGCGCACTTTGCTTTGGCGGCCCTGGGTTCACAGGTTCAGAACCCAGGTTCAGACTTAGAACCACTTGTCAGGCCACTCTGTGATGGCGTCCCACATAAAGAAACAGAGGAAAGTTGGCACAGATGTTAGCTCAGGGCCGATCTTCCTCACACACACACATACACTCACATAAAAGCTCCATATGAAATTTGGAGGCACAACCTGGTTTGGGTTACCTGCTCTAGTCTCTGAACTCCTTGAAGGCTCATTTTTGCATTCATCTATTCCTGTATTTATTCATTCATTTAACAAGTATTTATTGACCGTTTACTGTGCGCCAGACACTGTGCTTAGTGCTGCGGATGCAGCGGTGAGCAAAACAGAGTCCTTATTCTCATGAAACTTACATTCTACAACCTTCAAGGTATGGCTGGTTCTTACCAGATGCTGCAACGTATGCTGGCAGAATCAGATTTAGTTGGCAATATTTGATATTGATTTACCAATCTCCCTTCCTGGAAGACTCAGTAAAGATCTTGAGGAAGAGGCAAAAATATCGGTTACCCTTGTAGTGACTTTTTATTTGTCTATGTTTAGATAGATTTGAGGAGGTTGCAATGTGAGGAGGACATGGTACAAATTCTGAATTGATTTTATTTGATTAAATTCATCTATTAGCAGCCTGAGCATTTGGAGTGTGTGTGTGTGCACAAGTGTATGCAGGTTCAGCGTGCACTTTCCCTTCCTTCAGTGGAGCGTTTTTACTGCATCCTTAAACAGACTGAGGACACAATTTGTGTGATGGCTTTTGCACATTTATTTTAGAATTTCCCAATTTAGAGAAGGAAAAGGAGATACCACTGACTACTTCCAGCACATCTGGCTTGCTTTGTGTGCTGTGTGACGTTTTTGAGTGAACAAATACACATTGAATTATCATGAGCTAGAAACTCTGCTGGATTCCGGGGATTCTGCAGTGAATCAGGCCCCCGGGCTCCTTGCCCTCATCACCTTATAGTGCAGTGGAGTTTTGGTGGAGGTGTGCTTGAAGAACCTTTCCTGCTTGGGCTCACTTGAATTTGGGGTGTGCCAATTGCACGATCCTTTTATGGCTCACCACATATTTACACAAGTTTTTGCAAGTATGTTTTCCCTTGATGTATATAATGCTGTTTCTTTGAAGAATTTTTAGCGCACTCTTTTTCCACCTAGAAGAAAGAAAATCTGCTCGGCTGCTTTTTCTTCAGCCAAGTATTTTCATTTGACCCTTTAAGCTAGCTATACTTTGAAGAAAAATGTAGATATACCCTACTGTTTGAAATGGTATAGAGATCCAGGAGCGTTAATTTAAAAATTCATAAATCCTTTGTACTATGTAAATTAATGACCTGTAGCCTTTCTTTCCAGGTGACTTATTTTGACTTAACTATGTCCAAATAAATGCGTTTATTTAGGAGAGCTCAATGCTACCAAAAACTGACATGTTAAGCATCTCCTATGGCTCATAATATGTACCAGGGATACGGACCACCCTCTGTTTTCTCATTATGCCAAATAATGGAAAGTGGAAATCACTCTAATCCTTTCTTCTGTGTCTGCTGTACCTCTGCAAATATGATAAACTCAATCCAATTAAAAGTCATTACCTCTCCAAGGCTCGGCCGCAGTCTATAACCTTTTGTTTCACAATCCTCTCGATTATCTGTCTTCATCATAACTAGAATTTTTAGCCATCTTCCACTTCAGTTTTCTCTTAAAGAAGAAGAATATTACTTTTAATGTTCAATATTGTAGTCCTTGTTATCTGTACCATTCACTAGACTCTAGTCATGTGGCTTTATATTATACAAGTGCATTCTTGCCGGGCATTTGTCTAATCTTCCTGACTAGATTGTAAGTCCTCTGAAATCAGCAATTTTACTTTATTCTTCTTTGTGACCCCCTATGGTGCTTTGCATATAGGAGTCTTGTTGACTAAATGATTGACGGTTTGTGGCATATGTTGGATGGTAGTTGCTAAGATTTAATAGTGGTGATGAATCTTAAAAAGTTGAGTGAAGTAGATATATCCACGCAACAACAATAGCAACAGAAACCACAAAGGCAACAACAGCACAAAGCTCGTTAAATTACTGTGTATTATCCTACAGACTTCAGGTATCTTTCCTGCCTCCAGTGGGTTTTCTTGACGTTATATACTTTTGATAGAATTATAGCATTTCCAATTTTTCCTCTCAAGCAGTCATAGGTTATACAGGTTTACATGAATTGATCCACAATATATTTGAGTCAACGAGCATCTTAGATGTTAGATAAGATGGCTTCTTTAGCTCTGAGATTCTACAGTGCTGTGAAAAATGGATATTTCAATCAATTATCCTGAGGTTTAAGCAATATAATGCCAAAAGATTTCATTTCACTTAGCTATATTTAATAAAAACTATTAACTTAGCTATATATGATAGCTAAAACCTACTAAAACAAGCAGTTAACTAAAGATTTATTGGAATAAATCCATAAAATGATCAGCAAAAGCACAAAACAATATTACTGAGAATTTATTTATTCTGAAGAGTAATACCTGAATCTCAGTCAGAGTCATTTTGTATAATGTTGATAGAATTAGGAAGCAAAGTATTTTATACATATATTACTAAATATGAAGTTATAAATCCCTGAGTTTTTGGCATTCCTTTTCATGAAGCACCTTGATGAATAAATAGCTCCTTTTGTTGAGATTTATTTTTCACCATATAAATACAGCTCTTGAAATTTTCTTTGCTACTTTTGCTTTCGATTAAGTTTCTTTGACTATCGTAGGTGTATGTGGATATTACTTGGGAAAGGACCGTGATGTGTTGAGTATTGTGGTGCTCTTTCTCCGCTACTTTCTCTGACGACCCCTGGTTAGATTGGAGATTCCAGGGTGATCTCGCCAGTCTTCCCTCTAAATACAGCACCGTTCTGAGGTCAACTGGAGCTATCTCTGGTCTGTTTGGCACAACTTTCAATTCAAACTGGAAGATAAATGTTGTGGTTTGGCCATTTATAGGCTGGTGGGAGTTTCACTGGCATAACAGCAGTTCCGCCTGGTTCACAGTAGAACTTTTAGTCTTTTTTCAGTGAAGTAGACCAAGCAGAAATACATTTTTGCTAGTTACATGACAGGGAAACCATCCACTTCTCCGTGTGGTTTTCTCTTGGCTTATTTTGTAATGGAAATGTGGGCAATACTGTTTTAGAACCTGTTGGTTTCATCATTTTATGAGCTTTTTAGAAGCATTGAGAAGAAATCCTCCCTATTTTGATCCTTACATTACTGTGAAGAACTTGGTGATAATCAAAATAAATGTGAATGACAACCGCATTCCCAGGAAGAATTGAAATAAAAGGTTTATTCTTTTTTTTCTCTCACTTTTAATTTGAGGTATAATTGACGTATTATATTAGTTTCGAGTGTACAACACAATTATTTGATATTTGTGTATATTGTGAAATGATCGTCACAATAAGCCTCGTTAACATCAGTCATCATATATAGGTAAAACTTTTTTTTCTCATGATGAGAACTTTTAAGATTTATTCTCTTAGCAACTTTCAAATATGCAATGCAATATTGTTAACTATAGTCACCATGCTATACATTACACCCCCATGACTTATTTATTCTATAACTGGAAGTGTGTACCTTTTGACCCCCTTCACCCATTTTGCCCACTTCTGTAAGATTGGCATGCCCAATTCCAGTTACTTCTCAACTCTTAACAGTCATCACTCTTCCTAACCTCATCTTAGATCTTATTTTATTACATTATCATGTACCTGTTACCATGTCTGTCATCACTACTCAACTCTAACTCCTTGAGGGCAGAAATTTGGTCTCATTCAAGTCTATATTTAGCCTTAGCAACTGGCACAGTTCCAGCACAGCACGGTACCAAATGAATGTTTTGGAATGGGTAAATGGATAAGTCTGACAAGTAGCATCTTGGGCAAAGACTATCACCCTAACACTTCCATCATCCAATTGCCCTTTTGATGATAGAAAATAATTTAAATCCGGGCACTTTTTGTAGTCTATCCTCAGAATTTCAATTGGAATGTGCAGTTGAAGCCGTTCCACAAAACTGGTAAAGTGTGGGACATCTGTTTAATCCTTCACTTTTCAGAGTACGGAGCCCACCAAAGATTTTGAAAGTCAAATGTATATTTATTCCACAGAGGAAACTTTATCAACCAGTGCAAAAGTTTACTGGCACTAGCTGGTGATATAATAGGTAGTTTAAATCCTGCTAACTGCAAATAATTTTTCAACAGTGTTTATGATTGTGGTAGAGTTTAGTGAGGCAGAAGTACAGATAACATAAATATTTCGACAAAAGCTGATTGTACTGGAGCCATAAATAAATTAGACCCAGTTTGTAAATAAATTTAGTTTTTGCCAGCAAACATTTATAATCCTCTCTTGCTGCAAACGATAGTAATTTATATAGAAGAGGTCCTGAATGCCTTTCTTTAAAAGTCAGTTCTCATTAGGAGGCAGTGCCTGGTGCCCGTCAAGTGTCTTAGACTGTGTGACTCAATTAGACGTGAAGGATACTGTACAGACCACCTAATGCTACTAGTTATTGTACACGTTGATAATGACAGTTTCCAGAGACCATGCATAGTTTGGTAGTCTATGAAGTTGTCATATTATATCATTCCCTTAAATACCTAGCTTGTGTTACCACTTAGCAATGTTGAAATTACCCCCTTTCAAATCATAAGTGCTATTTAGTATGTGTATACACATATGCATAGCACATCTGTTCATATTTTCCTGAAACATTTTTTTATCAAAGTGTATAATGTTTTCTCAAATTAAAAAAAAACCTTTCCTTGTGCTTTTCAATGACATTCCATCCATCCCCACGGTTTTGAATGATTTTACGTTTAATGTGAGGTAGTGTTGAGAAACTCAATATGGGGGCCTTTAGAGTTTGAAATGGGGGGAGAAAATTATACTTCTTGGAACCATCCAAACTTACTTGACATTGAAGATGCTATATTTGCAGTGTGGTCAGAGTCCAAGCTGAAATTAGCCAAATTAAGGAACTTTGCCGGAATCATTTTAAGATCAGAAGTCATTGCTGTCTTTGTTATCAAGCCTTGTGAGAACAAGGACCATTGTTCATTTTCAAATAAAACCTGATTTTGAGACTCTAACAAAATTTCGTTCTTTTGGGCACTCTCTGCTCCTTATCAAATGGAGTGTGGTTAGGTTAGTGTTCTTTTGCTTGTTCACATTCCTTTTTACTGGCAAGCCATTGCTACAACTCCCTCTTCTGCCAGACATGCATAATTATTTTCTTTTCTTTATGTAGGACTCCTGGCTATAAGAAAGCTCTTCTGTTTTGTAGCAGTCAGGAAGGGTCTGCATCAAGTCAGCTGTGAGCATGAATTTGAGCTTATATTTACACTGTTAATTCAGTTCTCCTGCACACCTATGTCTGTTTACTATATGGTAGAAAGGAGAGCTCAATCTCCTTTACTTTGTGATTTTCATCTTTTGGGGATTGTTTTGAATATTTGCACCCAGTTTATATTAGAATTCTGTCTCCTTGCTACGAAATGTGCTCCCCTCACTTCCTTTAACTTGTAGCTCCTGAGTTTTGGTCTCTCCTTTGGAGGCTAGAAGGATCTCTGCCAAAAGCCGCCAAGCCACACTTAGGTAATTATAATAAACAAGTTGGGGCTCTCATTTCACATGCAGAGCTGAATGAAGCAGCGCTGTGGTCAAAGGGATCCCAGTTGCTCCTCCATTAGCAATGGCACATTAATGCGCCCTCATGCTGCCCTCCCCCCCTTTAAACACTTGTTTTTTAAAGGACACAAATCAGGTCACTCTTTAGCATGTGAAGGACTGCAGCTTTCTTCTGAAACCACCGTCAACAACATAAACAAATTAGAGGTAGTAAACCGCACATTCTGCCCACACGTAAACCGCAGTCCTCACCAGAGGGCAGTCTACTTAATGTGAGAATAACAGTCCAGTTTTATAAGCCTCTACTGGGAATAAATTCCAGTTTCACTGGTTAGAGCAAAGTTAGGCAGCCAGAGTACAGTCTCTCCTAGGTTACACGTTGGGAGAGATCAAACCAATTCTCAAAGTGTCTTTCCAAGAAATATATTTTATAAGCTTTTGGTACACCAAACTTTGACCATCCTTTGGTTTTCATTATGTAGAGCTGGGATTGCTTGGGTGGAAGGGACCTGGGGCTGAACTTGTCCAATGTGCTCATTTTATGGATGGGAAAACAGGGACTCCAAAGAGCTCTGACTTTAAAGCTCTGACTCTCAAGGTTACTGTGGGCGCTGGAGACATATTACTGCATCCAGACCTTCATGTTAGGGCTTGTACCACTCCTGCTTTCCCCAGATGTAAATGGTATAGTTTACAATCCCCCATTTGACCCACATGGGAGTTGTAAAATATTCTCTATACCTTCCTGATGCTGATACGCTTCCTTTCCTGACAATGGTTAGTCCTCAACTAATGTGTCCAGCCCTAAACTAATGTGTTCCGTCATCAGTAAATTCCTGCCTGTGATAGTCTTTTCTTAAATACCTGTTTAAACAGTAATTTAGATAAGACTGTCCCATCTGTGTGCAACAGGAAATGCCTGCCTTCTTTTAGATACGCTGGCAAATAATTACTGTAGATATGGCTTGAATACTGAAAGGCTGTACTCTGGTCATTTCAGACTGCCTGAGGAGTAACCACCCAGTCTTCTGTGACATAATTTCAGGGCATTTCTAGTTTACTCTAAATGAATCTGAAGGAAAATCACTTTGGGGATTAAAAAGCTTATGGGAAAAGCCATCAGGTCAAACGTTGCCAAAAGTCTTAAAAATTTGTGTTGCTAAAAGAAAATGAAGGCGCATAGTTATAATGTAAAAGAAGCTCTGCTTGATATGTGATAAGTCTGTTCTTACCTGGCCATCCAGTGGGTATTGGTGATCATAGCTCCCTAACAACAGAATAAGCCAAACATTAACCAGGTCATAGTTTTCCTTGGAGTAGTGCTCACAGAGTTTTAGCGTCTTTATTTTAGCTATTTTAGATTCTGTCAGTAGATACCGAAGGGCTTTACTGATTCCTCAACTATGAATTTTCTAGCAACTTTTTTCCATAACTATTTCAAAAAAAGCTTAGTTCCATCTCTGAACAGGGACTTTTAGAAGTGGTCAGGCCCATTTCATAATAGTTTAGAAGCTACCAGGTTAATTCCCAAACCATACTTGTTTAGTGAAACGTCCATGAAATTCCTAGGAGAGTGGAGAAACTCTTAACCAGATTTAAAAGCCACAGGACAAGCAAGAGGTATGCCACAATCCTATGAGAAAGATAATGTTTGCTCATTGACTTGGTCCCTTTCTTTCAATTCATGTGATATTTTTTTGCCATCTGCCTTGCTAGCTTCCCCCACACTCTTCCACACTTTTTGGGTCTTTTTGACAACCCCTAAAGGAAATATTTTTAGGAAACACTGGAAAAAAAATTCCATAAGGAAGAGACGGAATAGCATGGTACAAGGAAGTAGCAAATACTGGAGGTGCAGGGAAGCTTAGAAGGTCATTAAAAAAATTCCATGTGCCAAGTCATGTTGATAGATTATTTCACAAAAATAATGGTCTTTGGGGACATGGATTCTAAAAATGCAGTCCAGCATCAAAAGACTCCATGGAAGTCTGTTTTCTCCTCCCCCCTCTGTGGAGGCAGCACATTCTGAAGTCCGTGTCCATCAGCAGCTTCCCATTCAACGCGATGCCTCTGTTTTCTAAGCCTATACCTCCGGACCCTTACAGTCCTTCAAAGATGGTTTAAGTCAACTTTGTGGAAATTCATTTTCCTTACTTGTACTAGTTTCCTTTCGTTCTTTCATTTGGATCTTGAATTTCATTATCTTGGGGCCGTTCTCACAGAATATTCTGCTGGCCAGTTCATAGCCTACTTCTTTGTTCTATGTATGCATCTGGCATTACACAGGCTCCACCCTTTTCCTCAAGCCCGGCACACGTTTATTGGTTGTGTTGCTGGTGCACAAGAACTGGCTCCTAAGATCCTCTGCTTTCTCACAAACACGCCTCTGTAACCACTCTGGAATTGTCCTAACAAGGGAAGAAGAGCATGTCGGGTTTGAATTTTGGAAGGAAATTGATGTCTTCCTCCTCCTTTCCCTGCCCCACCATTAGCAGGCACCGACTCATGGACTCGTGTTCATGGCTCACGTCCTACCAGGAGGTCCCTGGTGGGGCTTTGAGGTTTGGCAGCGCCTCCTCTTCTCCCAGCGCTGGGCATGCATCCTCAGCTCTCAGCCACGTGTAATCCTTCCTGTCTGCTTGAAAGTTGGGCACAAAGTACCGGCAATTGGGCCCACCCTCTTCTTTAGCAGCAATTAACCTTTACTACAGAGCTTCCTTTGAAGTTTGCTCATGTTTTTATTACAAAACTGCAATGAGGAACATAATGGGGGGAAATGTCTAAATTTCTGAGTTACCTAATCTGTTCAATTCCCTAGCTGGTCTCCTCCTGGCAGTTGTTTCATGTAGTTATGATCTCAACCAGTCTGCCTGAGATCTCAAACCATGTTTCTGTCTCAGTCTATTTTTAAGATTATTGAGCTATTACACACACACACTGGGCAAATGCACATGGATGTGTGTATGATATGCATGTGTATGTACAGCTGAGTACAAAGAATTGCTTCCTTGTTTAATGTCTACAGAAGTATCTTACTTTGTAGTCACTGTATATATGCTTTTAATAGTAATATTAAACTGTTTAGTTGCTAAATATTTTCTATCAATGAACTAACGTGAAGAGTAGAGAGGAAAATCATTTATGTTAGTATCACTAATGATAATGCTGAGTGATAAGTATTATGACGGTACTGAATTGCTGTTAATGGTGGAACTCAGGATTTTGAATGGCATCTGCCCAGAAGATTTGCAGTTAAACTCGGCAGAGAGGCCAAGTGAAACAAATGGTGAGTTATATAAAACCCACAAAAAGAGAAGGCATTTTAGGCCAGCCTTGCAAATAAGAACCAAAGAATTACGAGTGAAACGGCTTTTTTTTTTCTAGCCTGCCGTTCACAGGAGCTCAAATAAATGAAATCATTTTTCTCTGCTTTTCACTCAGCAGTAAATCATTGGTAATCCAAGGTTGGTAGAAAAGCAACTATGAAACTCAAAGAAAATACAAGAGAATCTTTTTTTTTTTTCCTTAGGATGGGTAAGGACTTTCTAAGAAAGATGGAGAAATCGTAAAGGAAAAATAGACTGCATTCCATAAAAGTTAAAATTTTTATACAACAAAAACCCCATTAAAAAACCAAAAGACAAATGATTTACTGAGGAAAGTAGCAAAAATTATACCAAAGGGCTAGTTTCTTTATTATTAATAAGACAGACTTATAAACTCCAATTACAAAGTGGGCAAAAACAATGAACAATTTGCAAGAAAAGAAATATGAATGGCAAATAAAAAT
The DNA here is from genome assembly GCF_037783145.1 of Equus przewalskii. Taxonomy (NCBI): domain Eukaryota; kingdom Metazoa; phylum Chordata; class Mammalia; order Perissodactyla; family Equidae; genus Equus; species Equus przewalskii. Next base: position 11,597,318 of record NC_091848.1, on the reverse strand, counting down.
ACTTAGTCTCAGTAATCTCTGAGATGTGAATTAGAGAAACAATAGATATACAACATAATCTTTTCCATTGTATTAATACCTTTTAAAGACAAGATATAATAATAAATTCCAGTATGGTTGGTAGGAGTACAAATTGGTATAGACCTCTGAGAAGTGATCTGTCAGTACTCATTAAGCTTTCTTATAGGAATCCAACCTGAGGAAATTAAAATGGATGAATGTAAATATTGATATGAAAGAATGTTCATTTCAGAGGTGTTTAAGATTTGTCAGAAAATTGGAAACAACATAAATAAATATCGTGGAAATAGCTCACTTTTTGTGCATTCATATATTGTAATATTATGCAGCAATTAAATGTAGTTTTAGAAAATATTTTTTAAAACATAAGGATACGTTCATCATAAAATAGCAAGAGAAGGAGCAGAAAAACAAGCTGGTCACATAGTATGATCACAATTTCGAAAAAGCAAACAAACATTAAAACATATCTTTAAAGAAGAAAAAAGAAGTTGCCGAAGAGCTGGGGGGAGGACTGGATTTGGACACGTGGGTTCTAGTCTCACTTGACTTTCTATCCACTGTCTAGCATCCTTGAGTGTCAGGGTCCAGATTTGCAAAATGGGAGATTATTCTTCTCACCATGGTTTTCGCTTTGCATTGTGAGTGTCAAAATGAGAAAATATAGATACATCTATGGAAGTTTTTATTATCGGTATTATTTCTGCGATTTCCTCTTTGCAGAGTCTGATATATTTTCAAAATGGAATGCTCCTCAAGTGGAAACCTATGTTAGTTATTTAGAGTCATAGAAATAAATATAATCTAACTCGAGTGTGGGCTCTTGTTTGGTCTCTGGGGATATTAGAACACCTAAAATTTGAATCAAAGAGGTCGATTTCCAAGAGCATTTCCGAAGTCATTTGCCTCAAATCCAACAATAAGCTTGTCCTTCTGCCCTCACTTGGTTAATGACACACCTGAAGGATGTGTGAAGCAAATTCCAGTAGCAGGCAGCTTAGCTCCAAGTAGTTACAAGAGTTATTTATCTTTATGGGACCACTGATGTATATAGCACTTCTTCCCTGATATTTACCTATCGTAAACGTGCCCAATCTGTCAGTGTGATATCTAAGCCATACTTTAATTATCAATAGTTATAGCTCAGGGAAAGGATCTACCAATATTTTGCACCAATAACAGAGATTTAACGGAGATACGATAATTGAGGCAGTTTGTCATTTAGATGAAATATTTTAGCAGCTTTTTGGATAGTTCTTGAGGAATGTACATGGAGGCATTAGTTTACTTTGGTTTATGCAAATATTCAACGCAGTGTGATAAACTACATTTGCTGTTGAAAATTTCATAATGCTAGATTACATTGAAATATTGTTGTATGTTTTGATACGTAAAACTCAGCAGTTTTGTATTTCCATTTTTTTGTCACCACAGCCTTTTTTATGTTTAATTCAGATGATACTAGATTAACAGTGGTTTGAAAAAAAATTGCCTGGATTTGCATATACATTTAACGCCTGCATATGGGTGAATGGGACTGCGAGTCTTTCTCCTGGATTTGCTTGATCTATATAAGTTGTTCTTTAGGTTTAATTGGAATTTTTTGCCATTGTAAGCAGAATTGCGTTCAGGCTTTAAATTCAAATTCTTCTGTGCAGCAGCCTGGGCACGCATGTGTATTTTGTCTCCACAGGAATTGAAATCCAAACGCGCTCGTTTAAATTACGCGTTAGGGGAGTTTGTGGGTGACTCAAAGGTCATGGGGTCAGCTATGCCAGTGGGAGGGGCCAGATGGGCTTGTCTCTATCCTTTTTTAAGATCTGAGATCACTTCCCTGGAACTGACAGTATGACTGATTTAACCCTTTGAGGAAATAGGGGAGATTTTACTGACCTTTAATGGACAATTGCTGGAGGAAATAGTTCTCTTCGTCTGGATACCTTTTTGTTTCCTGCTGCTTGCGTGGACAAGTCTATAGATTACACAATGTCTTCCACTTTATAGCACTTACTTCTCGAGAGAAACAATATCTTCCCGATAGGTGATAAATCCCTTTAAGAATCTGTAAAGTAACTTTGTGTTTGTAGTAGGTGAATGTTACGATTCTAGAGGGATTTTTTAATATGTTTTTAGCTGTGTCAAGAGTGTTAGTTAACTTTTGACTTTTAGGTAGAAGCGCAAAATCTCCCTGAAGGATAAAATTAGATAGACTTTACCAAACTGTTTGGACCCTGAAGTATATTTTTCTGGTAATATTCTTTCAGGATATTATTAAAATTGTTTCTTTCGATGTTTGGTTTGAAGAAAAGTTTGTACTCTGTTGTGTTCTGTTTCTATGGGTTTAAAGCTACTTTTTGTGATCCAAATAGTTTCTTATATTTGGTAGAAAAATTTTGATTTGGTTTAATAGTTCAATAAAATTACATGTTATGTTAGTTGTCTATTTAACAGGTATTTATTAAGCATCTTTATGCAGATCACTTGGAGAATTCCGAAGAGGTATGAATTCTGAGTCTCCCCTGCAAGGGCCCATTTCCTACTTGGGAATAAAAGAATCATTCATCTTAAACTCTAAGCAACAGTGCATGGTGTTATTTGGTTACCAGACTGAGGGGGGAAAGTACGTAGAATTCAAGGAAGGAGGATGCTTGTATTACATGGGATGGTGAGGGGAAAGGTTGACCAGTGAGGATGACTAGAAGTTGGATGGGCAGAGGAGCAGAGATAGGGTGACCTAGCAGGAAGAACAGCAGAGGATGCTCACTGAGCTCAGAAGACAGGGATACGCTTACTGTGGCCTGGGGGCTCCTACCCAGGAGTGTTGAGAATCAGAGGAAAAGGGAGAATGGTTTTAAAATAAGAACAATTTTATTACAAGCCTAAGAACTTTAAATTTTACCTGTGGACACTGGGAATTATTGGAGGCTATTGTGCAGGGAAAAAGATAAATCCAGCAGCACTGTACAGGCGCAGGGTCGAGGGATACTGGAAAGATGGTGGAGGTCTGAAGACCCATTTAGGGGACTGTTGAAAATTCAGGAATGAAAATGTGGACTGAAAGCATGGGATGAAGATGAAAATCCTGCAAGAATGGACAGCATTTTATGGCTGAACAGATTGGAGGATGAAGGAGAGAAAATGTCCATGTTATTTTAGACCTTTGAACATGGATAATTAGGGGAAAAATAGTATTCTTAATGGAAATGGGGAATTGGGCAGGAGACTCGATTTGAGGGCAGATGATAATGTACAAGATTCTGGATACGCTGAACTTGAATGGTAATAAGCTTGTATGTTGAGATCAAAGGTCTTGTAGGTATAAGCTTGAGTCTTGGAGTTTGGTTCTATGCTTGGTTAAAATGGAATTATCTCATTGTTTGAATCAAGAACAAAGCACTTTATTAGAAAGATCCTTTTGCATGTACTATTATGTTGCACTTCACAAAATTTTAAGAGGAGTCAGTACTTGATGGGTAATTGTTAATGAGTGTTATAGTTAATTAATTTCCATAATGAATCAGAGAAGGAATTGAGGCTAGAACTCAGGTTTTCTACCCTCTAACCCAATAAACTATCTTGGAAGACTTTAATAATTCATAGAACTGCAGGGTTGGTAGGATCTTAAAGGTCATCTAGTCTGTCACCAAGCTGAAGCTAAAATTCTTCCATATCATCCCTAACTTGTGGTTATCTAGACTATATTAGAGCTGGGCACATAAGGTAACCCATTTTACCTTTGGATGGCTCTCATTGAAATCCATTTCCTTGTAATTTTGACCCATTTTTCTTAGTTCTCCCCTTGAAGGTCTATGAATCAATCAAATCAGGTATGACTCTCAGTCCATAATCCTAGTGGACAAGAAACAAGCGTTTGTCTGCTTTAAGACAACTGAAATCCCCTTCAACTCTGAACTGGTGGGAAATTCAAGTTAAGTCATGGTGGGAAAGCCAAGTTCAAGTTAAGTTCTTACACCCCCTCCCAAAGTTGCATAAAGATCTTAAAGTCTGCAATGATGCACTCACCTACTTTTAGCGCTGCTTTGGGGAATCCTTAAGGCCCCGGTCCTGAGCATCCAGACTCCTAGTTACTCTACCCTGTTATCCCCTGAAAGGTCTTGCCACCTCCCCCAGGGCACTGCTCCATGCAGAGGCCCTCTGATCTCTGATTTCTCTCTCTGGAGGAAATTCTCTTTTTGGTGCACCCTAAGGCCCCCCTCTTTTCTCTTTCCCCTTCTGTAAAACTCACCCAATTTCTTTAATGATTTTAACTTTTACAAATGTCCAGAGGAATCACTAGCTTCAAGTAACTTTACCTTTCTGATCTGCATAAGTTACTGAGGCAAGGAAATACCAAGGGCTTGGCGATGTGTTTGAAATGAGAAAGGAAAAACAGAGAGAGAACAAACACAAATTAATATTCCAATAAATAATCCAGCCACACAAATTTAAGCTTTGTTGCACATGGCAGCCTTTGGAATCTTTGATGACTCTCCTACAATTTAGTCCAAGATACCATTGCATGATATAATTTTCCAAGACATCGTATAATGCTATCAGCTCCTAATTTGGGATGGTTTGTAGGGTTGTAAGTACACACATGTTTACTTCTTATCTCTACTTTATTCAGCCTGATAATTAAATTGTTGGTTGCTTCCCAGCTCAGTAATGGATTGAGCTGGCCCATGAGAGTATTGACAGTTGAAGATTAGCTCATTTGATTTATGGATTCACCATAGATAAACCACAAAGGCAATAATCCTTTCTCCCCTCCCCTCCCTGTGAATGATAGAGATTTTAATGCAGGCATATTTTAACAGCGTTCTTCTCTATTTTGTCTTCAAGAACGACGTTATAAGGTAACTACAGAGCTGTGGAATTTTGTCTCTTTTACATCAGTAGGAATTCACGAAGTTCTTATTTCTTCACAGGTAATGAGTGTGTATATGGCAGTTACCCTGAAATTCCTTTGGAAGAGATGCCAGATGCAGATGGAGTAGTCAACACTCCCTCCCTCAATATTCAAGAGCCATGCTCTCCAGCCACGTCCAGCGAAGCATTCACTCCAAAGGAGGGCTCTCCTTACAAAGCCCCCATCTACATCCCTGATGATATCCCTATTCCTGCTGAGTTTGAGCTTCGAGAGTCAAATATGCCTGGAGCAGGACTAGGAATATGGACCAAAAGGAAGATTGAAGTAGGTGAAAAGTTTGGGCCTTATGTGGGAGAGCAGAGGTCAAACTTGAAAGACCCCAGTTATGGATGGGAGGTAAGAATATATTTTGAGTTAACACATTTATATATATTCAGATGTATAAAGAAGAGATGAATTTGTTTTGAATGGTGGTAAAATAAGCAAATTCTGTTGCAAAATGTCTTCAACTAGGTCTTTAAGAAAGAATGCCCTTACAAGCTCACTTCTTGATAAAACCAAGTAGTGCTTAAAGGTATAGCGTGATTGAAGAGAACTCAAGTATTAATGGTCAAAGAATAGTATCAACTTGAAAACACCCTAAGGAAATAAGTATGGTTTTTATAGTGAACATTGCATATGGCCATCCATATAGTATGCGGCATAAGCGAACAATGTCATCATATGACATGTTTATTGTATTTTTTCTTTTCTTGAGGGGGGTTCCTGGAAGATTGGAGGACACAGTTGTTTTATTCATTTTGTGGCTATGAGTTAATTTGGTTTTACTTCTGTTCTGCATGTTCATTTTGCTCTGTGTTCTTCTAATAGATTTTGCCTCGCCTCTGATAACCCTGCTTTGATTCTGTGTGCTTCTAGAATGTGAGCACTGTACTGAGTTCTGTGATGATTCTTTGTATCCAAATTGATTTAATGAGTAATTCATGTATAGAAATGACAGCAAAAAGCAGTATGAAAATCAGTTGCTAGTTTCAGCCAAATGTTCCATAGAACCCATCTGACGGTGTCTAAGAATGAGGAGTTATGGTCTGAATATAAAATCTAAATAAATTTTATTTCAATAAGAAGAAGTAACAATGTTATTCTTCTGATTTTATAATTTTTCTACAGATTCAGTGGATATGTATACTTCCCATTTATTTTTATAACCTGAAAACTGTTGTGGTTAAATCATAGCATCACAATTTCTGGAAAATCTGGTCTATATCTGAAAAACCTGTAGGCAGTTTCTATGTGGGCAAGAAAGTGTTTTTTGGAGATGTGACTGACCTTTGGTTTCATAGTATTTCAGTCAGACAGAAATCGGATAAACTAGATTTATTTTGGTGTGTTCTCAATATTTATGGTCATTAATAGAATATCTGGTTAGCTTTTAAAATAGAAATAAGTATGCATTGCCTTCAGGACTTAATTTCAAATTTTTGTCCCTTTTCTTTATACGTGTCCCTTGTGAAATCTGTTCAAAATGCCGTAATAAAAACAATTCTTATTCAAATTCTGAAATGCCAAAAATTAGGATCTGGATTTGACGTGATTACAAAGAGAAATCCCTCCTTCGTTTTGTTCTTAGCCATGGCTCTGGTAACCTTGCGGTTTAGCTACATTGCCTTTAGACATGTGTATTGATAAGAGATTTTTAAAAAATCACTGTAGCATTAACTGATATGTGAGTTGAATACGTTTTAAACCAAATGCGTACGAACTTTACGTCATTATTGTTCACCTTAAAATAATGGCTATAAACATTCTAATAATAAGTAACTCATTAAACTTTTATTACAAAATCTCTTGAGTGAAACAACAAGTGCAGTACTGCTCGAGATTATCCAGAAGGCTTGGAATAAACCAAGGTTTAATAATGAAATTATTTTGCAATTACAGGGTTGGTAAATGCAGGATTGTGCCTCTTTAAACAGGATACCTATGGATTGGGGGATGAACCTGGGGAAAATTCCGCATTTAGAGGAAATTTTAAAATAATAATTTTTTTTTTCCTTGGAGTAAAATGTCTTCAGTATATACATAAGTAAATACTTACCTTGAGACATGTAAAATGGTTGTTTTCATTATGCCAAAACCAAGTTGTTTTATTGCTTGGAATTCAAGATAGCTTTATAAATAGTTCGTGACTTTTTGCCTGAAGATCATCCACTCTCTCTCTGTCCTTCAAGAATTTAGTTGATGGTCAATTCAATGGTTTTCTTCACTATTTTCATGGTTACCCTCGCTTTGGAGAGTGGGGATTGTCTGCTTTAGATACATTATGCACAAAACCGGAGAAAGGACTTTCCTGTGATTTTGGCAAACTTGTCATCCATGAAGGAGCAGTTGAGTTCTTGATTCTAGTGTTTTCTTTTTAAATCTTACCCTAGTTAATACAAAATCCAATCATGATCATCAAGGCACTTTCACAAAGTCATCTCATCCTATTCCTGTGTGCTCATTTTTAATCGTTCTCACGTCATCTTTGCCCTCAACTGTAGCTGATTTTCCTCCTCTTTGGTTAGACAGATAATTTTGATTAAGTAGTGTGACCTCTCTTTTTGAAACGCCTTCATTTTTAAAAATGATGAATTGAAAGGGAAACAACGTCTTAGTCCAAGGAAAATAAACACGAACAGAAGAAATCCAGATTCAGCAAACAATTACTGAGTGCCTACTATGCATCAGATTCTGTACTAAATGTTTCCCCTACAGAAACCCAGCCTATTGTAACTGAACAAATCACTGCTATTTCCAGTACTATCCTTGCTCTTTTCTCCCTACGAAGCTCCCTTCCTTGTGCATTTCCTGTATACTAAATTGCATTACCATCTGGCCAGTTGCTCAAGCCAAAAATGGGTCATTTTGACTCTACTCTCTCCCACCTCAACCATGTCTGATTTATAGTTCCCATATTCTATCAAGCCCCTATTCTTTGCACACACTGATCTGTGTCCCTGGAAACTCCTTTTCCTTCCCATCCTTGGCACACACATGTACACACACCGACACCCAGAAAGAGAGAGAGAGCACTCTGGTGTCCCTCCTTCTGAGGACACTAATCTTATTGGATCAGGAGCCCACACTTATGACCTCATTTAACCATAGTTGCCTCCTAAAGGCTCTATCTCCAAACATAGTCGCATTGCGGGTTAGGGCTTCAACATATGGATTTGGGGAGGATTCAAACGTTTAGTCTACAACACAGACATTTAACAAATAATTGTTCAATAAAAGAGTGAGTGAATGAATGACAGAATAAATGAAAGAAAGAATGGATATAAGATTATGTGACTCTGAAAGAGGAAGCAAGGAGTTGGGGCTGAGGTAGATTCATGGAAGAAGCTAGAATCTGGATTTTAGACATGTGGAATCAAGTCTTAACTTTGCCACTACTCTATGATTCTAGGAAAACTACACAAAAACAATTGGTTCCTGCATTTTTATTTGACTATTGGGCCAATAATAATGGCCATACATGGTTAGTTTTTATATAATTAAAATTAAGTAAAAGGAGATGATAGTCTCTTTAAAGAAATCGTTTAAAAGAGAAAGTTCCAAGATTGTATTGTAATTAGGGCCACCTTTCTGAACCCCATTTAAATAATTTTTTTTAAAGTTAAATATATTTCCCAAATAAGGCATTTCTGGAAAATCATTTAATTTTATATTTTAGAGAAATAGGTATATGGCTTACAGACCAAAATATATGATCAGACAAAATAAGACATAGATATCAAAAACATCATTTGTGTGATTTCTGCCAAACCAATATTGATTTAATAAAGAGAAACTTTAAAAATGATATTAGAGTTTGGCAGCCATTGCCTTTGTCCCTAATAAAAAGATCTTCAGAGACTGGGGAATACTTGATTGTCTCTGGGACCTGAAAGTAATTTGTGATAGAATGCTTTTTCTTAGGTTTAGAACTTTAGAATTACTGATTGATTGAGGAATAATTTTAAAAACTCTGTTGGTTCCAGATGAGGGTCTTCTCGTGTGTTTCCTTCTAAAGATGACCATTATGTGATAACATGGGAGTTGCATGGCAGAGCGGAGGGAAGCAGGCTTCTAGAGTGAGACTCCTGGGTAAATCCTCCTCTAGGCTCTGTGTGCTAGTTGAGTGATTTGGGAAAAGTTACTTAATTCGCTGCCTCTCAGTTTATTTATATGTAACACAGTGCTAATAATTGTACCTATCCAATCAGGGTTGTTGTAAGGATAAAATGTGATGTTGTGTGTTAAAAGGCTACCAAAGGTTTTCACCTGGTAGAGAAGTTCAGTAAAGGTGAAAAACACCTCCCCCCCCACCACCACAAAAACTTGGCTAACGTACAGATCTAGCATAGGGTCATTAGAAAGGGCAAAGGCCAATTACGTTTTACTTATTGATTTTCATAAATTATTGCTCTTTATCCCACTTCTTGCTCCCTAGAAGTTCAGTTATTTCTAGGGTGGTCTAATTATGGGACTCTAGGTTTATTTGAAAAAGGAGCACTGACTTTTTCCTAATTAACAATTAAAACATGGATTCGGGAGAGATTCATACATTTCTTCTTAAGGCAAAGAGTTATTTCGGTGGCATATTTTTTAATAGTCTGAGATAGATCATTGGAAAAAGAATCTGAAGTTTGTTTCTTTGGAATATTGTTATTGAGCACATTTTCTTTGCTCATATTTATTGTCATTGTCATCATAAAACTCCACAAATAGATGTAAGTCAGTTGATGATGCACCAATTAGATCAAACCCTCTGTTGTATCCATCTCAGCCAGAATTGCTCCAGATTACTTTGATCAGTTAAAATATCAGGTATGAACTCAGCTTTTCTTTTTCTCCCCTCAATCATACACATATTCAGACATAGAAAAATAATTACAGGAGTGGACAGTAAATTTCTCTTATGTTCTGTTAAATAGATGGGAAGGAATATTGGAAAGAGATTTTACTGGAGTTAGATTCATTAAATAATTTTGATGCAGTGCTTTGACAATACATTACGCCTAGCACTGTAATCTTGAAATGTGATATTACAGTGAACGTGTGCCTCCCTACATCATTTCAAAAGAAATAGTTCTCACATCTGTAAGTTTGATTTTGAGTTCTGCAGTGATGCCTTACCTATGGAAACATGCAATCTATATGTTAACTGGAACATGAATATCCATTAAAACAGCAACAACTACATCATACTTTCAAGACACCTAACAACTGAGTTCAGAGTGAGGAGGCTGACAAATAATGCATGTTTGGTAATCAAGAAAAATGGGGTAATTTGGGATTTTAGAGAGATGCATCAGATGTCTTTGAATGGCAATGCTTCTCGCCTATTTACCTTTAGGTCTGCTTGGGCCAAAAATGAATATTGTCTGGCTTGGCATTGATTTCAGAGGAAAACGTTTACTCATTAATGGGAAAGAAAGTACACTTAATAAGTTGCATATTCTTAAAGCTAGATAAATAAGTGAGGGATTGCCTTAATAATTTTGAAAAGAATTAATTCCAATAGAGGAGGAAGACTATGAGGTATCTAAAAGGGTGTCTGTCCTTAATGGGTATTAACAAAGAGAAATATCATCTAATAATAAAATGGATATTACCATAAAACTTTACATTACAAAGTATTTATTAACTTTTTGCAATATTATTTAAAAGATGGCAAATATAATTTGGATATTCAAATTTGCTTTGTGAGGAATTAAGAACTGAGAAAATACCAAGGGAAAAAGTGGTTTAGTTAATAGGACCCTGAACATGATTGTCACTGGGGCCCAAGAAGATGTTATAAATTCTCTTAGAATATAATGAAATCAAGAAAAGAGGATGCCATCTATTGTATTCATCTTGGGCTTCTGACATATGCAGTAGAAACTCAGCCTCTGGTTGTTGAAAGAAAATAGAAGTTTACTCTCCTGAAGCACCATGAGCTAGCTCTAATGTTGACCTGGACTAAAGAGGGACCCCTCTTTTCTGTGAAGAGGTCAGAAGTCCTCCTCTCCCCCCACATATGCTCTGTCAATACCAGGGGCTTGCTCATCTTACGCTTTCTTCCATGAAAGGTATTGATGTTGTTCAGCATATAGATTCATCTCATCACTGTCTTGACAACTTCTAGTACTTCCAAAGTGTTGTCAGTGACGTGGGCAAGTCTGATATCAAAAAATTGTAAAAGTTCCCCAAGTATCAACAGTCTTTTGTTTTATTCTGCCTGCCTTGGTGGTCAATTAGAATTTGTGTGTGGGTCATTCGTTTTCAAAAGACTATTGGGTGATGTTCTTCCAATTCGGAGCCCTCATATAAGTTGTTAGTGTAGGGGGCTGGCCCCATGGCATAGTGATTAAATCTGGCGTATTCTGCTTTGGCAGCCGGGTTCAGGGTTTTGGATCCTGGGCAAAGACCAACACCACTTGTCAGCCATGCTGTGGTGGCAACCCACATATAAAGTGGAGGAATATTGGCACAGATATTAGCTCAGGGCTGATCTTCCTCAGCAAATAATAATAATAATAATGATAATAATTGTTAGTATATCCCACAAAATGGACCAAAATGACTTTCTTTTATTACTGATTCACCCCCATACTTGCATGATTATTACTTCCCTCTTTAGTCACTAAATCAATAGTAAAACTCATGGGTTCAAAGCATGAAATGTTCAGAAAAGATCTTCTTTTAATAGATTTGACAGTTGATTTTAGGATTTGGTCAATCCGAGGCAGAGATCCTTTATAATGCTTTGTTATTCTAGAATACTTAGTGGGGACCACTGCATCAGGTGATATTCTAGTCTCTAGACTTCTTCCTCGAGGATAAGTTGGAAGCAGTGGGAAGTAATAGGGAGAAACGGATTCAAATCTATCTTAGAAGGATAAAGGACTTGGTGCAGTTTCTTTGCTGCCTAGTTTGTGCACTGGAGCAGTATGGAGAGGATTTGTTCCAATAATGATAAATAGGTAGTATGGAGAAATGGGGATGCTGAGGGGATTTGTATACTATTTCATTTGAGCAATTAATAACAAGTTTTATTAATGTAGCATCTTAGTTTCTCAAAATTTATTTTCGTTGATAGAATCACACAATAATCTTGATGAAGTACTTCTCTTTATACATAATTCTGTCCAAGAATTAAAAAATTGATTAGTATTTCAGCCATAGGTAGCTATAGGAAAATTCAGTAAATAAATGCTATCCTCATTTTTGCTCTGGTATCTCTTTTGGCCTTTCATGATATGGCTGAAGCTGAAGATAAATCCAATACTGTATCCTTTTTAAGAATATTTTCTAGATGATAATTAGTAGGATTGTCAAAAAATAACAAAGAGCAAGAAGTGGTCAGCCATCATTATGAGAAAGAATAACATAAAGAGAGGTTTGGGTGTGTGTGTAGCAAATAGATACCAACAGCTACCTGTTAGTTTGCCATTTCTTTCAAGGCGATATTTGATATGATAAGATTTTAGTACAGCACAAGAAATTTGACAGGGGCTTTGTTATAAAGGGAATTCTGCTTGTACTGACAAAAGGTGAACAAACATTACACAGAAATAGCTTGCCTCACTGAGGAGCTCACACTGTAGTGTGAACTGGGTCCACGTGACCAAAGGAGAAAATCTCAGAGATATCTTCTCAGAGGAGCGTTCATGCCCAGGAATAAGACAAGCAGTTCAAGAACAATTAAAACTTCATTCTATGATTGTTGGTCATGCCACCTGCTCCCAATATTTCCTATTTCTGGATCCAAATCCTATCACACTATTAAGCATTTATCCCATCAGCTTTCAGACCAGACTTCTATTGCATCAGTCAAATGCTGCCCAAGACATAGAAAATAATTTATTTGTATCTCTTAACCTAATCTTAGGAAATCAGTTGTAGAATCTCATCTGATTCAGAAAGAGTCCCCAGAACCCATACACAACCTTACACACACACACACACACACACACACACACAAGTACATATGCCTTCTTCTGCTTTTTTAGTTGATCATTTTGGAATCTAAATTTTGGATTTGGATTTCGAAACTATGCATTTTGGATGCTTGGCCCTGACATTTTCTCTATGTAACCTTATAAAGTGGGACACCTTATGGTTCTATCTTGGCAGTCACTATAAAAATGAAAAAAAAAAAAAAAGAAAAGGCCCAGTAACTGCTACCCCCTTCAAAAAAAATTTAAAAACAAAATAAATCCTTTTCAGAAACATCAAAAGGGTATTCCATTTATAAGGTCCTGCAGAACAAATTTTTCCTCCCTCTAGATCTCTTGCAATTCACTTTCTTACTCTTTCAATATCTCACACACCCAGCAGACGCTGCTCTCAAAGATTCTCCCCTCTCAAACCTGTCCTCGAAGTCCAGACCTCTGCCTTTATATACATATGTATAAAATTATAGATAACAATATTGTATAAATATATAATATACAATATTATATGAATTATAGTTATAGAAATGTTTTTAATCATGTAGATGAACTTACTCAACATGGCCTTTTCCCATTCTGTTATCACCTAGTGTGGGCTACCTAGTATCTGGATTTGACTAATAAACAAGGAGCCAGCTGTTGATTCAGAAAAGAAGCCTCCTTCCTCCCTGGGGGTGTGATGGGGAGAGGACGCTGATCACAGACAACCTCTGCTCTGAAATCTTCTCTCCTCTCCTGCCACACCGACACCTAGAGTTTTCCTTATGCAGAGGAAATATGCATATATTTTCCATGACTATGGTTATATTTTCTGTGACTTATATTTCCTACGACTATTGGCCAGTTGGCTCATGTCACAGACCCGTGGGAGATGGGCACCTTTGTGCATCCTTCCAACTGTCTGACAGTGGTATTTTCCTCTGACACTGCAGCTGACCTCCCAGCCTTTCCAGGTGTGCCTGGCGTGGCACAGAAACCTCAATCAGTTGGCAGCCACAGGTGTGGATGATTTGCTTTTTTCTTTTTTTGTTTGTTTAGATTCTTGTGGTAGGAATTCAGCAGGTGTGTGATGCCAGCATAGAATCTCCACCCTGGCACAGAGGCCAGCTGCCCTCAAAACAGATATTCCTGTTGGTCTCGCAACACTGCTTGCTTGAATGGGTTTCCTGGAAACCTCACCCAAGGGCAAGACTGCCTAACCAATGAGTTAGAATAAGTTCATCTCAATAGATGAGTATGAAGAGTCTCCTTATATGAACCTAGTCTACATGTTGGAGCAGGCTACCTGGCTCTGCCCTCATTTTTTTTCTTCTTTCTAACTTGAGCTGGTATCATTCCAATTACAGGAATATAGGAAATCCAGGACTTGGTTTTCAAAGAGGTATAAACTATGCTAGGATGCTGTGGTGGATGTATACATTTCTGCTCATTTGATTAAGTCTAAACAGTAGGAACACGGATGGAGAGACACAGATGCAGAGTTCTTCCATCTTTCTGTGATCTCCTCACGAAGCCGCTAATTCTGAGACCCAATCAGTTCGGTATAGGGCAAGGTAAACTTGGAGATCATTCCAGACCTTGTCTAGTTTTAGTGAAGGGGCAGGGGAAAGTTAGCCACAATAACGCTGAGGGAACAAGACAAGTAGAGAAGGAGGTAACCAAAAGCCATTGCTGTCAGTCTAAGTCTGCAGTGTGGGGCTAGGGCCATCAAATCTTTCTGTCTCCTCACCCTCCTTAACCAAGGGAGCACTTACACTATGGCTTCTCTTGGCGAGGTCGTGAAATCTAAAGAAATAGACACACACACCTTGGACCATTTAGTTTTCTTTTGTCACAGACCTTTGCCCAATTTTTCTCTTTAGAGTCAAATTTAGAGTTTATTTGATGTTGTTTTTACTTACATACACGTAATATAGGTGGAGTTTGGGACACACAGAGGGCACACAGGGATTTGCCCTCTGGGTGCTAAACCTCTCTGAATACAGGCACTGGTCATCTATTGCCTTTAGGTAATACAAATGCGTCACAATGCAATGGTGACATATGTTGGAGGCACATTTGTCTCGAAGGGCAGCAGATGGGATCTGTAAATCATACTTGGGGAAAAGGGTTTCACATGTGAGTATCAGATAGTCAGTAGACTAGTCTTTCATCCTGCATCTGAACATTTTACAACGTAGATATTTACGTTAACATACATTTGATCTAAAGGCACTAGCTGAAAAGAACTGATTGTAATAATCCAGAGAAGTAAACATTAAACATCATATGTACCATTAATACCAGTTTTACAGATGCTATCCTTCTGTAGCGGCATTTCATATATTTGCCTTTAACTATCACTAATATATTGTTTTAATCAGGGCATCTCTAGAGAATCTAGTTCTTCCATAATAACAATAAGTGAGATAAAACCCTTACACTGAGCTCCAGGATTGAGAGTGATCAGTCATATGTCCATTGTTTGATTGGAACTTACTTTATATCCAAGCTCTGTTGCCCAATGATGATACTCAAAAAGAAAAAGAATTATCATTGTGTTTAATAAGAGAACTGACAAGCAATCATAATTCTTTCCATTAAGTAAATATGTTAGAAAAATTTATTATGAAATGACACATTATGCGAGCCAGGAATCAAAGATGACATCCTTGCATTAAATACGGTAGATGCCATTAAGGAAAACAGTCAATATGTCACCAAGCCACGGCCTGTAAAAATTAAATTGATTTGGTAAATGTAAGTAAGATAGATCTGTTTGCTTTCATCATCAATTTTGAGTGGGTGAACAGGTGATGTCACCAACCTGGGAGCGATAAAGATGCAGGACCATCTGGAAAGGCAGGTGATGAATGGGCAACTGCTTTTGGATAGTGACAGTGCTGTGGTACTTTGTCACTTGGGATGCAGTACTTAATAACTTTTCAATACCATCATAATAAATTTCACTGCCTTATTAATATAGAAATGGTGAGTTATTACCGTGATGGCGAGTGTAAATAACTGGAGATGCAGCCGTCAAAAGCTGATTGTTTGGGCATGTTTCTTTAAGCAACACAGTTGACTCGTGATAATCAACCTATGTCTATAGCAGTAGAGTTTATTGCACTTGTCAAAGGAAAAAGTAGTATTATTCAAAATTATATGAAGTCGTAATAAACAAGTTTAATATATTATCAGACTTTTCCTGTAAGTTTCCAAACACGGGGCAGTAAATCATTTTTAATAATGTCTTTTCATGTAAAATAATGTCCTTATGCAGTAATAATGTCCTTTCTTAACTATTAACAAAACAGTCAACTTCTTTGTATGTGTGTTGAAGGGTATTTTTATTTGTACTTTTCAATCATTTTCTTTTGCAAATAAAGAGCTAAGGCAGGAACCTTAGAACGTTTCGTTAACAAGCTCGAAAGTTGCTGAGTACAGGCCATGTCACACGTTTCCATTTTAATTGAACAGATGTACTTAAGAGTAAACCACTGCAAACGAAATACAGACAAAATTATAAACATGTGTCACTAAGAAGTAGGCAGGAAAGAGCCTCTGATGAGCATCTGTGTGTATTTTATGAAGCCAAAGACTGCCACTTCATAAGTTTGTCACTGATGTCTCCCGTTTAATGAGCAGAAACAAAATATGTAGATGGGTGCAAGCTGAAGATGAATTACTGGATCAATCACTTAGCACCATTCAGGGTGTCTGCCATTGTGCGGGGGGGAAAAATAATTAGATCTGGGATACTGTTCTTATTTATATACTGGGCGTTCAATCTGGGATGGAATATGGAAAACTTCCTCTTTCATGTCACTGTGGTCTTTATTTTGTTTCTTGGTCAGGCTGCCTTTTAATTCTGACATTGTCTTTCAGGCTGAAGTCTGCCAGCCTCTTAAATGAAATGCCTCTCCACCATTTCTATTACTGCTGAAAAGAGAGCCAGCAGTCTATTAACAGGCAATAAAGTTCAGGAAGCCCAGGACTCATTTCTTGGGTCAGAGGTGAAAATTGCATACTAAATGAAACAAAGGTGTGCCTTGATCGCTGGAGAAGCAGCACCAGAAAGAACACACGTGTTGTTAGCCAGAAGTCTCCCACTTAAAGGGAAAGGAATAATCGTAATAATGTTGGCCAATGGAGTTAAGTACTCAGTTGAGAGAAATTATATCAATCTGACAAATACAGCCTTCACAGGAGATAAAGTCTCTAATGACCTTAAATGCATATATTTATCATTTAATTCAACAAGCAGATTCCCTTGGGCTTTTGACCAACGACATTTCCCCTAAAGTTTAGAAATTTTTTACTAGCCAAGAGAATAATGGCCATTTGTCAGAGGGTTCCGAAGCTAAACGCAGTTGGAAGCAAAGAACAGGAGAGGGGGAAAAAAATGGCTTATAGAGTCTTTCCACCTCAAAGAATATTAATACAAAGTTTTATTGATGCAAGAGCTGTAGTATTTCGTGGCTGAACAGTAGGTGGCAGACATTGTAGTGAAGAAATGGGGAAATTTTAATCTAAGCAATTTTCATCTGATTTCATTAACTTCCAAATATGTCATCGGTGTGCACAGCATATTAATTTGCAAAAAAATAGGAACACTAAACAGTTATGAAATGTGCTAGTTGAATGTGGGAAAATCAAAAGGATCCTACAGAAGTAGAAGCAAAAGCTCTAAGGTTTCATCAGGTAAAGTGTGTGTGAAACAGGGAAGCCCAAAGAATAAAGGGGCCCTTGTGTCTGGGGGGCTTTTCTTCTCTGTTCGTCCTGGTCTCCACTTGATGAAGTGTATTAGTGATATGCACGCAGCGCTGTGACTCCTGTATCTCCCTTTGTGAGACTGTCCTTGCCTTTGTTCGTGCTGTCAGTCAGTTGTTCTTTCTCTTGGGCAGCCACGTTGGTAACCACAGGATCTACTTGCAAATAGATTTCTGTAAAACCATATTATCCTTCAGCCCTTTACTCTTTCTCCCCACCCCCCTTCCCTCAACAATCTGGCCATTCATGTGGCATGCTCCCTTGCTTGCTTCTTTGTCATACATCTGGTGGTGTGTGTTTCAGGGAGGCTGTGTGAGATCGTGGAGGGAACGCTAGCCTGGGTGCCAGGAACCTTGAGTTCTTGCCCCACCTTGGACTTGGGACCTTGGAAAAGTCACCTGCCTTTCTCCTCTGAAGTCTCACTGAGTTCTATTCTAACTCTGACTTTGAGTTTTTGAATTCTGTCTCTTACACTCACTCTTTACTTCTTTTTATCCTCATGGACATGCTCCATGTTGTCATGGTTTGAGACATTTTATTTAATTGGGGCCATGTTTTGGTCTTTGCACCCTGGGAAGGATACAAATTAACTTTAAATTAAGTAGAAAATAGACGGTTGTTTTACAATTTCTCTTGTATTAAACTAGTATAATTGTGTTTTGTAAACCTGAAATCAAACATCTTTGATATGTACATCTCTTTTTGGATTTGATATTTTAATAGAGAAGGCAGCTGAGGACCAAAGCCTTGTTTGGAGAGGAAAGTAAGTTGGTTGGAGAGAGGATTCTATGCCTAGCCGTCTTTGAAAAGGTAACGGGTATAAATTTCATCCTGTCGTTGGGGTATGACTTAGCTCAGCCTCAACTGAATACTAAGGCAATGATCAAAGCTACCATTTGGTCCTTTCAAATATAACACAGCTGTCATGGGCTCATCTATTTAAAAAAAAAAAGCAGCACTATAACATAGGGGCTGAGGGCATCAGATGTAGAGACAAATGACCTTGGTTCAAATTCTTTACCACTTACCAGCTTTGGGACCTTGAACAAGTACTCTAGCTACTTTTTTGCCTCAGTTTCCTCGTCTGTAAAATGGTAGTAATAATAGGATCTGCCTGGCAGGAGTTTTGTAAAGATTATATTGTAAAGTGTTGGCAAGGGCTTAGAGCAGGGCTTGGTATGCTGTAGTGAGCACTTCACAGCAAACTGATTTTAATAATCTTCATCACCATCACCATTCCAAAGTTGGGGATGCTCCCGGCATCCTTTGTGTGAGGGAGGGGTTGGGGAATTCAGTCTTTGGGGTTGGAGCTCTTTGGATTGGCAGAGCCATCACATTGCAGAATTAAATATTGTCCCCTTTCTGAGCAGCACAGGCAAGAGGCCTGACTAGACCCAATATACTTGGAATGCTGATGAAAGCTTAAGTGGTTCTTTTACTGAAGACTCTGGTAAGCGTTCCTAAGCCTTGCAGAGGAGGAGGGTCTCTATAGAGGAGGAGGTTTTGACCTCGTATCTAAGAAACTTATGCTCTCCTAGCGCAGTAAGGTAGGGTTGAGAGACATAAGAACTCACTGTTTAAGCCTTTGGAAAGCGTCCCGCCCTCAGCCCTGACTCTCTTGTTGTATTCTTCTTTTGAAGGGCTCTCTCTCCTCTTTTATCTTCTTTGGCCCTTAACACTCCTGTGTCTTGCAAACTCTATCCTCTCAGATTTCCACTAGGTGGTAATAGGGCTGATTTTCTCTAGCAGGAAGTTGGACCTAGTCTATAGAGTTGGGGAAGATAGGTGTGCTTTTATTCCAGTTCATGCTGTTCTTCAGTAAGGACTTTAGTCATATCCCTTCTGAATAACCCAAGAACAAACTGCATGACAGCAGGTATCTTGCTAACTTGGCAACATCTAATCTCAAGTGAGGAAAGCATACTTTGCCTATTCACAAAACCTTGACCAAGTTCCATGTGAAATAACAACCCTGGCCATCTTGTGAATTTGCTTTCTTCCTGGGCCCTATTCCATCAATGGAACTCCTCACTACATGACAATGGCTCTGAATCACTGAGAATAATATCCTAACTAAATACATGGTGATTAAGTGTATGGAAGTATTTCAGATAAGTGGAAATACATATCCTAATCTTTTTGTACAATGTCATTTGTTTGTTCTTAAATTTTTCTTAAATTGTGGTACATGGTTGGTCCATGGAGTCCTGAGACTTTCTGGGTAGAAATTTGGGGATTCATTAATCAAACTCTGCAGAAGACCCTTCTCACATGTAAAATTTCACTATTCACCATGACCTTTGAGTGTTTTGAACACAAGACATATTGAAAGTTGTATTTTTTTCTCATAAAGAAAAACTAAAATATGTTCTATTGGAAACTGAGGGTAAGCTCTGTGACTCATGGGACATTAGAAAGGAGATACTTGAATTATTTGGTTGAGGATTTATGGCTGAAAGTAACAGTAGCCCAAAGTCAAGTTTGCCTGACTGTGCAAGAAGGTTCTTGAAGGAAGACTTGGAGGGTGGGACCAATGGTAGGGGGCCTCTGCTTCCCTGGGGCACAGTTATCGGCTCCCTTCAGTTCTCCTGACTATTACAATGTAACGTTAATGCCTTCTAACTTCTGCGGTGTGGACTTAATTGTCACCAAACTGCCACATGCTAATGATTCTTTACTTACACAAACTTTGCTATATCCTAAGATCTCTCTTCGTGTGGGGGCTTCCATTGAGAAAAATCTGGATTTAGTAATACACTTAATTGGAAGGTTTAATAAGAAGTTAGGACTTTGTTTTCTTTTTTAACTTGGAAAAGGCAGTAATCTCAAGAAAACCAGATGTGAATATGATTTTAACAAGAGAATTTTCACTTTCCTTGTACCTTTCAAAGCATGGAAATTCTCCTTTGAAGAAGTTAATTCTATAAGAATATCGTCAGCAATATAAAGGTTGAAGAGTCGTTGACTTTGCTTATAGATGAGCCAGGCTGAAAAATATGGAAAGTACTTGATGAAATCATGAATTGTTATCATTTAAATTACAGAGCTCCATATGGACCCATGATCATTGATTTGTCAGGAACATAACAGAGGGTATTATGGTGAGGAGGTATATAATGTCGCTGGGTAAGCTTCCAAGAAGTGTTCATTTGAAACTTGATTCCTTACTCAACCACCATAACTGACTGATAGAGACCTGGATTTCCAATTGACTTGCGTTTCTGCTCTGCAAATCTTCAGTGAACCTCACTGAGAGTCTAAGATGCAGTTGTAAAGTATGATTGGAGAGTTTGAGTTTCTATGTATAGTCCAGCTAAGCACCTCGGAGCACTGATCCCCTATTGCAATCATCCAAGTAGTGTTGAGAAGGGGGAAAAAAGTCATTTCACCCTCAGTTTCTATGGGATAGGATGAAAGGTGCTGTAATCAGGTAAGGTAACACTTCAAATATTAGAACTTTTAAGTCAAGAAAGTCAGAATTATGATGTGATATGTTATAATCGACATAGGTAAACATGACCTTTTTTAAACTGAATTTTGATAGACTAGATTTAGTGTGGATGGGATGGGGCTGGAGGATTAGTTAATTCTGCTTGAGCAAAAAAGATTAAAAAGAAACACTACTGGTCACAATAGGATGTGAGAAATTCGTTACCCGAGATGGGAGCTGTTGAAAACGTAGCATCAGTCAGGTGGTATTTCCACCACCATCAGCTATCCTTCATCAAGTCTGTCAGTTGAATTTATCTGTCATCATTTGAAAACCACTTATATTTTCAGCCTTGTTATAACTTTTCTAAGTTTATTCTAGTCTCATGGAGAACTTTATCTGTATTTACACAGTCATGCGTTAAATAGTCCCCGTTCATCTTACTCTAGATCCCAATACTTCCTCCCTATGAGACCTTCGAGCTTAAGAGTTTAGAAAGGACAGAAGGACTGCCTTTGGACAGTTACCTTTTTGTCTACTTGCCCTAGAGCTCTAAATCCTTCTGCTGTCTTGGTCTTCTGTTCTATAAAAAGAAAAGGTGATTTTCTGTGGCTGTAGACAAAACACACACTCCTTGAAGTAATAAGCCGGATCTCAATACAGTGTCTAAAACAGGGCCACTCATTGGCAGATTACACAAATGTCAGAAGAAAATTATATAGTACTGAAACCTAGTCCATCTAAGTTTTTAAAAATGAGTGCCTATGTATTTTCAGGAGGAATGGAAACCTTTATTTAATATAGGTCCTTTGGTCATTGAGATGTGTCAGAAATCGTGCCCTTTATTCTGAAGTGCCATTGTGTTAGCATTGAAATGTAAAAATAATAAACAGCTGACATTTTAGGCAGAGACTAAACATCAAGCAAATGACGTTACATCAAAGCTCTTGAGAGAGTTATAAGACGACGAGATGCCCAAAGAAGAAAAGTGAGAAATGGTCACAAGATCTTCTTTGTGCAGTAGAGGAATTGTCAATGTCAGCACTGTTTACACAATTCTTACATTAGGGAGGTTTTACTTGTATGCAGAATTGTTTGAATTTGTATAAAGCACTATGAAAGCCAAAAGATAGCACATGGTTCCAAAATTCATTCTTATTTTTGCTCATTACTAATTAGTTAGTATATTGACTCCACAAGTATCTACTGCACATCTACTGTGTGTCCTCGTGAAACACAGCAGTGGGACACAGCAGTGACTAACACCAGCTCTTTTTTCCTCCCCTCTTCCCTTTTCTTTCCTTTCTTCCTCTTTCTCTCTTTGAAAGGTGCTGTAATCAGGTAAGGTAACACTTCTTTTCTTTTTCTTTTATATTTTTGTACCCTTAGCCAAATGTCAAATCAACTCTCTTTACCTAATAGTTTTGGTTAAATTAATTGAGTATCCACTTAATATGTGTCGCTTTCCTTCAGAGCGAATATTCACAGGATTTGACCATCTGGGGGACAGTCAGTCATTTTGAGGACGCAGGTGGGAAACACACCTGTAGTTAGTCACTTATGGGGCATTTGTCTATACTAAAATTATTTGCAGGTGTTAAGCATGTGCTTATGAAAAAGGGAAATAGGTATTTGAGGTCTTGAAGAAAATTTGCCTCTTAATTTAATATCATTTTCTCTCTTGTCCATCTCTTGGTTAGCTGGAGAACAAATGCATAGAGTTTTAACCTAATGTCCTGAATGACTGCAAAGAGGACGTAGGAGTCTGGCTTTGGCTGTTTTGGGTGGTTCATAAAAACCTTCTCTGGCTCTGAGGATCCATTTATGTTTAGGCTTCACAGAAACAATGCTGTAAAGGTTTCTAGTTTTGAAGACAAAATTGCTCATTAAAATCTGCAATATGTAGCATTTTAGTGAATTTTAGCCACATTTTTTAAGGCTATTGTTATGTAGCTGTTAGCTTTCTCAGCATTCCTAATAAAGAACAGAATTATTTAAACTACTTGATGATTACTAGTGAGTATTGGTAAACTTTTTTACAAGGTTTCATGAAAGCATACTAACCATGTTTTATGTACCATGGCATAAAAAAATAGAAACAGTGAGAAATTCAGCAACCAGGATCCCAGTGCTCTGTTGACATCAAATTTGGCAGATTTTGAAAATTCTGTGATCATTTTTCTCCTTATGTGACATTACTCTCGTTCATTCTTCAAAAACATTTGCCTCAGTGTGGGGAACTATAGATAATTTGATGCAACAGGTTTAAGTTACCATTTTCATAGTGAAAAGAATAGCTTAGCATGATCCCGATTTTCCTTGGTTTCCTCCCATTCTCGAAAGAAGCAGAGGTATTCACATTTCTTTGTCTAACAGTTTTATAATGTCTTAAGAGATTAACAGTGAGCATGAATGAGGGCCTACGGATTAGACAACAAAAGCCTGGGACGTCCACTACCTTCCTTGCAAATTTTACATTTTCCAGCATTGCTGAGCGAGTATAGAAACTAAGGAAAGATAATAAGTACCAGAGTCTCAAAAGTGTTTAGTGATTCAAAAAATTCAGATGACATGTCAGAACTGACAGACTGATGGAACCGTCTGTGGCAGGGCCCACTTTTTTGTCTTATGTTAAGCTCTCATACTGAGTGAATGCAGATGTTATCACGGTACCCCAGACAGACAGTCAGTGAAATGTGACAAGCTGTCAGCAAAGTTACACTACGTTGATTTTGTTAAAATATCCACAAGCTTTATAGTTTCTCTTTATATAAAAAACTCTTACCTCATTTAGTTGAGAATGGAAGCTGTTGGGGCGATCTCTCGTGCTTTCACCATCCTCAGAATCTCAGGTTTTTTTCCTCCGAGGAAATTTCACTTAGCAAATTAAGTAGTAATGCACCCCAAATATCGGATCCCAAAGTATCTCAGAGTAATTTTTGTTTCTTTTGGTTTGTTCTATAATCTTTTTGCTCGATTTACACTGCATCTCAACACTTTGGCAGAGGATGTTTCAAGATCAGAAAGAGCGAGTTTTCTTCATTTAAATTAGGAGGCAAGATGAGAGGTTAAAAGTCTGAAGGGCCACTTTCAACAAAAAGCCTTTCTTCAAAGAAGTTTAGGCGTGGAAAAATGAAAATGTGAACTTAATCAAAAACTAAGATCTTTGCTTCCACTCTTGATTTTTAAACACTGAAAATTAACACTTGGGAGAGAAAAATCTCCATCGAGAACAAACATTTAAGCCATTCATGAAAATCAATTCTGTTTTCCATATTTGGTGTACATGTTTAGATTCTTCTTATAAATTGGGAAAATAAAAAAATAGTAAAGGGGAATTCTGAAGAATCCTCAATGCTATAATATATTTGTATCTAAAGATAAATCTTGCTTATCAAGTGATCATTTTTTGACACCAATTTCAGATTCGATTTAAGTCAGGAATTTAGAAGTCAGAACAAGCAAAACAATAATTAATTGAGCAAAATTAAATAAAAAACGTATATTTGAAAACTGCAGGCTTAACGATATCGCTTTTAGTCACATTAATGCTATCTTTTAAAGTAAGGAAGACATCAGTTTTGACGTTTGAGTTTAACATGGCAGAGTTTATTTGCGGCCTCTGAGTGCAATAATTGGTTGACTTTTACCCTCATGGTGAATGGCTCCTGTTGCATATAATTTATTTAACTCTGAATTGCAAATTGTTTGGTAGAAGATTACTTTGCAATGCTAGTTTCCACAAATTAACCTCTATTTCTACACTCACTTTTGGAAACTAAAGGTGAAAGGAAAACATGAGCCACACTTGTTTTGTTCCATTTATATTGTCACCGAGGATATTAACATACAATGAGAAACTGTTTTGTGATTTTGAAAAATGAAAAGTCAAGACATTTTGAAGATAGCATCTAGCCCAGTGTTTTTGTAAAACACAGAACTAAATAATCAAACAAAATTATGCATATGGAGGAAATGATTTAGAATATGTTTCGCTGCTAATCTCACTCATGCTGAAGTTTTAAATTTCATCTGTCTGCTCAGATCTATTGTGAGCCATTAAGTGGCTTCCTTTTTCTCCGACAAATTGAATGCTGCAAACTGCAAGGAGCTCTTTTGTTCTTTTAATTCAGTCAGCATGGAAATGATTTTCTCATTTCAGGCCCTTTTCTGTCCTCTCTTCATTGTGTCAATAAAATAGAGTTGTGCAGAGCTGCTCTAATCAGCTTAGAGTGCTAATTCATTGCTCTGGGATGCTATCTGTGTTTGGCTACAGGTGGGCACTCTAAGGGGTCAGTCTCCAGGGGAGTGTAATTGTGTCTCTCCTGGGGCTTGTTTGCAGAATGACCTAAAGCTGAAGCCCCAGCTCGGGAAGGGGGAAAAAACTCAACAAACATATGCCCATGCAAACATATACAGCTGTATTTTCCTGGCCACCATTCACTTGGCTGACAGTCTGAGATTCTCACAACATTCCTGGCTTTCTACCTATTCTCAGTCTTCTAGGTTTTAGCCACAAAACGTGAATTCTTTTAAATTTTGCACACATTACCTGAGGGTACTAGCTATATGGGATTTCCAAGATACAAGTTACAGGCTAGGCTAGGACTTCTCATGTGGGTAATACGACCAAACTAACTAAAAAAGAGAGACTGCTAATTTTGGAAAATATATTCTTTTGTGTCCTGTGAAAGAAGCTTAATACATAAATACGAGAATATTATGAACTAGTAAATTAAGCTTTATGGGCAGCGAGGAATTTCTGGCAACTTTGGAGGAGAAATAATGATCAGTTGTTTGGAATAAGGGAAAACTTGCTAGGCATGAAGTTTTTGAGAATTAACATGTCCTTGGGCAGTCCAGGGCGACAGCAAATCTTTCTGGGATTATTGTCAGTGTGAGTGTCAAAGTCATGTTGTGAATATGATCTTATTTACTAGGCTTGACATTTTTGATACTAGGATTAAAAATGCCATAACATCTTCTTTCTACTTTTTTCCTAATAGTATTTTGATTTTTTTCTCTCATTATATTGGGATTAATTCTGTTCTCAATGGAAAATCTTTAGGACTTCATTACGCACGTCATTATTTAATAACCTTAAGTAGGTTTACAAAGGAGAAACGAAAGAAGTGATAAAAAATTTCAGCTCTATGAATCTACCAGTTAGCTATAGTGGACTGAGCAAACATTCTTTTATTTGCTGAAGAAATTCAGCATTTGTCCAATATAGTAAAACTAAAATGCATCCTGCTTATTAACAGAAGAATTAGGGTGAAATGCTGTATCACTTGAATAATTTGAGAAGAAATTTTGGAGTCTTATTGTAATACACTCTAGGTTTAACAACATGTCAATTTACAGAATTCATATTGTTAAACATGAAGTTTTGTGTCGGCAATTTGTTTGTAGAAATACAAGTTAAAATACACATTATAAGAAAATATGATTATCTTCCATGTGTTTAGAAGACATTGTTTGGTTTTAATTCTTTAATTTTTCTTTCCGTCTCCCACTGTTTCAGCTACATAGCATAGCTGGCTTAGGTCATCTTGTAACACTGCTGCTTCCTGGGAAAGGTTCTGAATTTCGCTTAGCTATTTACATTTATTTTCTTAGGCTTAATTTGGAGTAGCATCAGTAGGTGAAGGGGAAAATATGGCAACTTGTGAAACTGATCTCTTTTTTCATTTTTATTTTCCATTTAGAAATGTTCTTCAGTAGGGCTCTGAAATAGTTAGAATTCAGATTCCTTAGTCTCAATTAGAGTGAATTCTCCATTTTAATGATTATTAACTACTAATGATTTTTCTGATGTAAGCAAGTATATTTTCAGGCAAAAATAGTTTCAACATAATTTTCTGAAATGTATGAGGTAGTTTGGTCACTTAGTTTTGTGTTTTAACGGCGTTTTTGTTCTTGCTTCCTAATTCATTTTCCTAGAAATTTTTCTTTTTTTCAGATAACTGAATCTGAGGTCATTTTAGCTTTAGTTATCTCTTATAAATAGCCAAATCCTTTGGATGTGGTATAGGCATATTTGGTATGACTTATTCGATGAGGAGGAAAAAAGCAATGTTTCAACAGCTTGTTTTGCTCATTTTTACCTTTATGAGAAGAAATTCCGACTTCTTGGAATAAATTAAAATCAACAATGTAACTTCCCTTTTGCGGGGAGAGTCTAAATCATGTTAGCACAGTTTTGGTCCAGATAGCAAAGCTCTTACCCTCCTTTGGTTCAAATGATCCACCGAAGAAAGCAGAGAGCAATGAGACGATAGGCTTGAAAGGGACTTTTTTTCTTTCTTTTAAAGAAATTGCATTCTCTCCTCAGTTCATCTATTTCACTAATTCCCTTCTGCACTGAGTAGATTTGTCATAAGATAAATGTTGGGGAAATGATTTGTCCTGATGCCCTGTGGCAGAACGCACTGGGTATGGCCTCAAATGCCTATTGGGTAAAATGAAGTTGGCTTGTCTTTGCTATTTATTATGACTGTCACTTCCAAGCTTTATAATGATGTTGATGATCTTTTCATTCCTTGAATGAATAGGACTTGAAATTAGACGTTGAAAGTTTGAGTTGAATAGTGAATAAAATTGTTGGATTAGCTTTCCTTCTACCACCAACTTTTAAAGCCATAGAATGCTTTTGGGGGAAAAAATACAAGGTATATTTTCATGTATATGCTTTGAGTTAAGTAGAAAGCTCTACGGTTAAGCTATCACCATCAAAGTCAAGGATATAATTTCACAGAAAGGTTAGCTAATTACTCAGTTACTTTTATATGTGACTCCAACTTGGTTGTAGATATCTAGCCCATATATGTCATTTTTGGTGTAACAAAGTCTTAGTATAATTTTGTGAAAAACAATCAGCTTCAAGGAATTATTAAATTAACCTCCTGAGATAGATCTCTTTAAATCTAGTCTGGTAATCTTCTAGTAGAATTCAATTATTTCCTGTCTTACAGGAAAATCTACTTGTTTTAAATATAAGTAACTGTGACTATGTAAAATGAAATATAAAATAAATGTAAAATTTATCAATTTGAATGATTCTTCTCGTTTTAATTAAAAAATAAATACATCACTTACTTTTGCTTAGTTCTGTGTTTGGAAAAATAATACTTTTTGGAAAAGCTTGGCCTCCACAAAACAGTGTCTAGAATACATGCTTAGCCATCCTAAATACGAGGTCATCCAGGCAATTTTCTGTGATTCAGAGATGAATGGGATCTGTCCATTATCAATTCCTCAATCAGGGAAAAAAGGAAATTAAGTTCCTAATTAGGTGAATTTGGACTAAAGAGGTGGGGCCTTGAAGGGATGAGGAAAATTGAGAGGTAGTTGATGCCATTTCAGACTAATGATAGGAGAGGAAATGAAGAAGGCGGTGGGCCGGACTTGAGCCGGAAAGGTCAGTGACCTTATTAGGACAAGAGTCATGGCAGATCTTCAAAAGCTTTTACCTGCGATAGGTTGCCCAGGTGTCAGCTTCCGGGGATGGACAAAGATGCAAATACTTAAGAGGATGGTAAAAATAAGATTGCATATTTTTATAAGGAAAACATTTGATTCTTGAAGAGACAAAATGGCATTTATCAGCTTCGTAACTATTATTTCTTGCTCATTTTTCTCTGTACTGTAGAATATTCCTTCTAGATAATAACTGGATTTACTTTAGTGTATGACAGAGAATGCTTCTTTTAAGGGTTGGGTTTCACTGTTAATATAATGAGCAATTATCCTGTTTCTGTACCTCCTAGAAAGATAATTTTATAAATACATACATAATTTTATAAATATACTATGGCCTAGATTTATCATTTTAAACACAAAATGACAGCTGTTTGCTGAAACATCTACCGTATAGGTATTCATACATTTTTATGTAAATGAAACTTTAGTTTTTCCTTAATAATCTAAATTATCTAGGTATTACCATTGACAAAGATAATGTAAAAATTTGGTCTTTGGCCACAGTTCTTCAGAAGCTCTCAAGTAAAGGGATTCTCTTTTTTTGTTGTTCTTCTCCCCAAAGCCCCCCAGTTCATAGTTGTATATTCTAGTTGTAGGTCCTTCTAATTCTGCTGTGTGGGACGCTGCCTCAGCACGGCCTGATGAGCAGTGCCCCGTCCGCGCCCAGGACCTGAACCTGCAAACCTCGGGCCGCCGAAGCGGAGCCCGCGAACTTAACCACTTGGCCACAGGGCCAGGCCCCAAAAGGGATTCTCAAGATAGAGTGGATACAAAAGATAGTTTATAATCCTTTAATTAGCTATAGTCTTTTCACTAGCGTTTTTCTAATTTTTTACTCATGTTGTAAAGGAAATAATGAGCAAATAATCCAGGTGTTTGGGAATGTAAATTAGATTAGTTAGATGAGAAAATTATGTGTTTGGGGGCAATTTAGGTTATATATTGATTACCAGTACTGTAATCTTATGAAACATACTTTTCAACATTTCATGTTCTTTGTTGAGTAGCCTGGGTGCTTCAAGTATGGCTTTGACCTGTATATATTTCTCCAGAGAACCAGTGATTGCTCTTTTATTGTTACAAACACCCAATAAAGGAAATATTTCAGATTCTTTCCATTTTAATCCTATCTTTGTGGTAAACACAGTCATAGACCTTTTATGACATTATTGTCCAATGGAAATATAACATGAGCCTCGCATGTAATTTAAAATTTTCTAGTAGTCACACTGATAAAAATTTTAAAAAGTAACAAATTTTAATATATAGTTTATTTAACCAAAATATCCAAACCATTATTTCAAAATATAACAATTGTTCCTGAAATCTTTTACGGTTTTTGGCACTACAGCCTTTGAAATCTGGTGTGTATATTTGGAACAATGGCCTTGATTTGGAGTCGCCACGTTTCAGGTGCTGAGTATCCACGTGTGGCAGTAGCCACTATATTCAACACGGTCGCAGACAGTCTGGAGGACTCAGTCTTCCATGGGGTGGTTCAGGTCAATGTGAGTTATGGCTGAGTGTGAGCTCTGAAAGCCACCGTGAAGGCCAGCTGGCCCGGCCCGCTCATCTCATAAACAACGACACTGAGGGTCAGGGAGGGTCAGCTACTTGCCAAGGTCATCTGACTGCATCGGGGCGTAGAGCTTAGACCAGATTCCAAGTCTCCCCATGAATCTTCGTTTATTTTGAATTAAAATATGCTGCTTTTCCTGACTGCATAAGCAAAGGTGTCAAAGTATGGGGAAGTATAAGAGAACATTTTAGCAAAAAACCAACCAACCAAACAAACAAAACCAGCCATGGTGAAGAAGACAGTCTTGAAACTTTGAATGTTGAAGGAGTACCTCTTAGGTAAATCATTTATTAAGATTTCTTGCCCGAACTGCGTTTCACTTGATTAGAATCTATCGTATTTTTATAAATAAATGTTTATATTGTAAGTAAATACATTAATTTTAGTGATTATAGATCATTTATTTTGATATATCTCTCAATCCTAAACAGGAAAATAAAGGCAGATCTTTCATTTCATTTTACACTGTTATTAGCATTTTCGCTTTGTTGTGATTGAAGCCATGAAGGAACATGACTGTGTCTGGCCTCATATTTGTGGGCCCACAGACACAAAAGAGAAAAATTGATTGCTCCGATTTCTGCATTTTTCTTTCCTCAGACAATATCTGAAATGAAGCCTCACCTGACAGGGTCAATAAAATGCTCCTGATTCAAATTTACCTGGAAAGCGTGAACGGGCGAGATACGGGTCTACTTTTATAGGATTGGCAGCTGAGGCTTTATTGAACCTGAGCTAACATTCCCAAATGAAGCGAGGTGGGGCAGCCTGAGTCATACGATAACAATGTTGTCATCCCGGGGAACAGTCTCGGTATGAACCAGCACAGTGTGAAAATTAAACATGCAAACACCAGGCGGATGGCACGGCACCTCCCTGGGTTACAGGCGCGCATACCTGTACCCATAGGAGGGCTCCCCACCAAAGCGCCGAGTGGCCAGAGGTTCCCAGAGAAAGAGAAGGGCCACTGTCACCGGCTGGATGGGATCTGTAATAGTATCGTCCTGTTTTCACTCTCCACAGTAGAACATTTCTACGAGGCTAACAAGGCAGAGGGTAATGAGAAACATGCCAAGTTTAAAAAAAAGAGCATGAGTGAGGAGTCTAACCTACGAACAGGAAACAAATGTGATCAATTACTCCAAGTGTGGCGCTCACAGATACCTTATCTTAGGGCTCCTTAAAATAAAAGCCTGATTGTTACCAAATGCGCCTAAGAAGTCAGGGAGAAAAACACATTCATGGGGGAGAGCGGGGGCGGAGGGAGAGGGGGTGAACATGACTTTATATTGATGTAAAAAAAAATGCAATTCTACTGTTTCGCAGTCTCCTGAAGTATTTAGAGACATGGTTAACAACCAATCACAGCCTTAACGGAGCAGGCAGTAAAACGGTTCAATGTTTGAAAAATAAAAATACCCTGAATACGACATGGAGGGGAGGCGAGGCAGACCTAAATAGTAGCATATAGTGCTGCAAATGGCTCAGTGTTTGAAAAGTTTTTTCTGTTCTACATACTTATTTGGCTAAAATGTTTTAAAGAAGAAATGTTATTTTTGAAATGATTACAAAGAAGAGGTCTTAGATGTAAATATATAGAAGGTATTCATCTTTGACTCAGAACTGAAATACTCATTTTTACTTTTGGATGTCTGCAAGGGGGTCCACATATAAAACGTGTACTCATTCTATGAAATAAATAAGAATAGTAAGTACAGTGTTAATAACATTCGTCCTAAAAGGACTGCTTTGTTTTCTTAGTCCCCAAAGAAGAACAAGGTCGAATCTAATGAAAAAAGGTGAGTATATTCTACTCATCCTCAAAGATGGAAGGAAATATCATGGTCAGGGCTATGAGTAAGAACCTCAGGGCTGGCGGATCTTGGCTACATATACCCCCAATTTCCCATAAGTGCAATAGAATTAACACTATCCCTTTCTTGGAGATCCTGGGTCAGTAGGTGTTACAGGATTATGTTATGAGGTGTGCCTATAAAGTAGTGAGACTGTTTTTCACACTCCACACCCAGAAACAGCCTCTTTTTACTTCAGTGGATAAAACATCATAATTTTTCTGAGGGCATTCACCTCATCTGGTCCTCACGCACACGTATGTGCACACAGACAGAACCTGCAATATCCCCATCTTTCTTCACTCTCGCATCAACTATCACTGTTTTCTCAGGGAAATTTGGCAAAGCATATGGAATAGAATTATTTCTGTTGGTAGAAATGATTTTTTTAAGCACAGTGTCTTGCGAGGAAGATGCCCTGTCGATAAGCAGAGAGGAATAACGGTCCATTTTTAGACGACTTTGTTAGAATGGTCTTGCCATCCTGTCCTTCCCATATTTTTCCAATTAAGTTCTAGCCTGTTGGAATCAAATGTCTTCATGGGATGGCAGACTGCTCAAGTAGGCTATTTTGCACATATTCTGTAGCATGCTTAGCAATTGGGCCTGTCAGTCAGTCAACACATATTTATTGGGCGTTTATGTGGCGAACCAGACAAATCCATTCCCTCAGCTCTTGCTCTTATGTTTTCAGGGGCCTGTCATCCACACAGAATTTCTAATTGAAATTTTCTTTTTCAAAGTAGCCTCATCTACATTTGAATTACAAGAAGGAAGGTGGGACTGTAGGAGTAACAGAATCCTTTTATTATGGGCCACTTCAATCCTTTTAAGGGGAGATAACTTACCTTATGGATATCTTTTAGTTAATTATACTTCTTTCCAATTTGTGTCTTTTATTTGTGGTTAATACGATAATGAAAGAAACACATACACATAGCAAAATTCAAGCAGTGTGTATGTCTCCTTTCTCCTGGTAGACATTCAGTCTCTCCTTAGTTTCAGCAATTTCTTGCATATCATTTCAAAAGGTTTACATGAAACATACGTGCATACACACACACACATGCATTGTATGTTTGTGGACAGAAATCTTTTTTGTGCAAAGTGTAACTATATACTGTATTCACTTATCTCCTTTATTTTTGTTGTAATATTTTGGAGATCTGTCTATGCCTATATCTATCTACTGTATTCCTTTAAATATTTATTTAATTAACCAAGCACACCTGTCTCCGGTTACCTCACCTCCCTCCCAGAGGCACAACCAATGTTTTTCTTGTATATATTTCTAAACAGATGATATGCATATAGAAGCAAATGCATATGTTTTGCTTTTCTCTTTTACACAAATATTATACACTAAACGCACCATTCTGCTGTTTGCTTTTTTCTCACTCAGCTATTCATCTTGCACACCATCCCGCAGCAGTATGCAAAGAAACTCCTCGTTCTTTTTTAGCTGTTATATAGTATTCCATTGAATATGTGTACCATATGTATTATGAATTGTTATTATTATTATCATTTGCTATTTCAAACAATGCTAGATGAATAGCTTTGTACACGGAGCATTTGGGAGTTGTGTGAGAACATCTATAGGGTAAATTCCTAGAAGTGAACTGATGGGTCAAATGGTATCTGTATTTATAATTATTTCAGGTTTTGCCAATTTTCCATAGCTGTACTAACCAACCCTCCCAAAAGCAACAGATCACAATGCCTATTTGCCCATTCTTATGCAACAACATGGTGTATAACTAAATTATTTGACTTTTGCCCATCATGGGTAGACAGTGATATACCAATATATTTTTAATTTATGTTTCTCTTATTCTGAGGGTGAGGTTAAGCATTTTTTCCATGTAGTTAAGGGCCATTTTTATTTTTTTACTCCTTGAGCTGTCATTTAAGTTTTTCTTTTTTTCTGTGCTTGTTGAGATAAAATGACTTATCTATGGTCACATATCTGGTTAGCGATAGAGACAAGACTAGGTTTCAGATCTTCTGGTTATTAATTTAATAATTTAATTTAATTTATTTCCCACTCTAGTACACAGGGTAATACTTCCCATTGAATCCTACCAACTTGGGTTATTGTGAGGATCATATGGAATAAGTTAGGATGTGAAAGCATTTTCAAAACGAAAAAGAGCTCTCCAAAATGTGAGATAAGGGTTCATTTAATTTTACAAAGAAATCACAACATTTATCACTCCTGAAAATACGTAGTCAATAATGAAAATAGAATAGCAATGGTTTGCCCCGGCTGCAGGCTGAGAGAGGTAAGGCAATTAGGTTGTTATGAGGCCTTCTGGACAAGCAGAGTCCTGATTTTACTAGCTTCGTGCTGACATGTATGCCCGGTTTTTTTTCCTCCCCTAAAGAATGGAAAACATTGTACCTTCACAGAGTGATGGCAGTCTTGCTTCGCTTAAAACCTCATCACCCTCCACGTGAGCAGTTTGCTTTGCCTTTTGAAATGGGGGGTGAAGGCAGATCACATTTGAAGTTTCAGAGATATTTAGGTTGACTACACGACATTTCTTCATCTGTGTGTTATTGTTTATTAGGGAAAAATTCAGAACTCGCATAATTGATTTTCATCCATGTTGGCTCTAGATAACATAGGGGTAACACGTGTGCATATGTTTCTTTAGTTACTGTATCATGCAATGTCATTACGTAAAATCACTTCAAGGCATTTCCTTTTATTTATATTTCATATTGGCTGGGCACACTGTTTATTAATTTTGCATGCACGTAGCTTAAAGACATTAGCCAGTACACGGTAATGGCTGGCCTAACATCCATGTGCAAAAGTGGAATTCAGGAGATTAACTTGCATTTGACCTACTTCAGCTCCCCTGGTAATGAGGGGTGCAGGGGCACAGAATTAATCTCTCTCAATTTGTGGCTCTCAGGGGTGCTGCTAAGTTTAGAGTGCTTGAATTTTAAAAGTCTCCTGTTGTGCTGAGGAGTTTTGTTACCCAATAGAACTCCGTGCACTGTTGGGATTGAAGTGCTGGTTTTATCTCTTGCAGCAGTATTTGTGACAGACATCGTGAGGATACGTAAAGTGAGTTAATTGCATAGTTTGGCTCAGAAAGCAAAATGGGAAAAACTTGGGTCAAACCTTGAGCCATGATGCTTTTTTTCTTCCTGTCCCTTAAACGCTTAGTTTCGCCAAAAATGCAAAAAGCTTTCAAACTGTTTTACAAATATATCAGAAGCTGTCTTTTATCAGATATTTGTTATTCGATACTAAAGTACTGCTGCTGGGAAGGTATAAGTCAAGTTGATATAATTTGGATTGATTTGCTTTTAAAAGCTTTGAAATGACAGCGCAATTATTGCTATGATGCAGGTCTCTTACAACTGGATTAATGCATTTAATGAACAATTTGACCACGTAATTTATTTCTATGGAGTTAACATTAACTGTTAAATGCATTTATCGCCCAGCAGCCATATTAATACTGTGATACCATGCAGTAGCAGGGATAAACTCTAGAAGAACGTCTCAGTCCTTTTCAGTTCCAAATTCTCACTTCATCCCACTCAGTTTGATGGTGTAACAGATCAGTAGCAAAGCCTGTGATGGAAGTTTTACCTCTCCTGCTCTTCTTCCATCCCTCCTTTGATACGGGTGAAGGGGCCAAAAGGCGATGGAAAGAATGTCAACCAGAAATCAAAGAACCAGGTGCCCCTGAATCTGCATAATTGCTCCTCAAATTTCAGAAAGTGGCACTTGCCATTCATGTATGCATTGGTTTTTGTTTTAAAGACCTCATTCTGGCTACACTCATCGATATGCTGAGTGGACCCTGCCGGGTCCTTTGAGAGAACATCCTGATTAACCCTTCCCTTCACTGACGTGGAAAGTGGGGCCCACTGTGGCTCAAGGTCATTTGCTAGTTGGTGGCAAAACAAAGTCTAGAATTCAGGCTTCTTTCCTCTGAGGGCTTTCCCTGGGACACTTCACTGTGGAACATTTAAGATTAGCCCATTTACACCTCCCATTATTTGTCTAACCTGAGCACTTCATACTTTTTTGTCAGAAATACGAGAAACTCAGTGGTTGATGTAGCTTTCTTCAAAATATAGAGAAGTTTTACATTTAGCTCTATCTCGGAAACATTCTGAAAGATTAAGTGCCTGGAAAAATCCCTTCCTATATTAGCACTTCTAGGACACCAAGTCTCAAGTGATAACTTTACACAAAAACACACATATGTAACTAACATGCTGTAGACACACACACGCATGCGTGTGCACACACACACACACAGAGTATAGTATTCCAAATTACGCACCTTTAAAAGTAAATAGTTACAAGGCTATCAAAACATAAAATTTTGCTTTTATGCATTACAAAGATCAATCCTTTGATTTCTTTTTTCATGTCAAGGGGGAAATATTAATATTTATATCACTTACCAAAATGTAATGAGATTTCATATTAGTTTCAAAGTTTTCAAGAAATAGCCAATTTTATGTCTTCAAGTTAGAAAAGTTAGGTTATTTTACATTAAAAAAGCAACACTTTGAGCCTCTCATTTGGTAATTTTAAAGCAAAGGTTTTAGGTAGTAAATCTGAACGTTAATAATGTTTAATAATTTCAGGGATGGTACTGCAAAGTGTGAGGCTAATTTAAGTGTATTCAAACCATGAGTATTTTATCTCTTTAACATATGTCAAGTTGGTCCCTTAAAAAGATTTATTGAAATTAATATGTTCTGTAGAGCTGAGTGCCAAGCAGCATATATTTTTACATATGGAAAAGTAAATTTGAAATTGTGCAGTACATAAAAGGTTTTGAAAATGGTTAGAGATTTATTTAGGCACTGACTTAAATTTAAATTAACAGCAATACCAAGATTTAATTTTCTGTTTGTTTAGCTATTAAAGGAGATGTTTTAAAGAACGCTTTGTAGAATCCAGCACTTGGACTTTTTTTTTTTTTTTTAAATACAACATTCCCTTTTAATTCTGGTGAGTCAGGAGGAATTCACAGCTCCGAGGACCGAGCTGGATGGTAGAGTTAATGTGCTTGGCCTTCCTCCTTGGACCCCAAGATGCTGGAGCTGCTTGCTGCACTTTTCAAGCAGCTGCCAGCATTGTCAGCACTGATCTGTCAGGAAGGATTTCTCCTGGCAAAACTCTGAAGCTACTTTCTGACATCTTCAACAAACTAATTGTTGTCTCCTGCCTCTGCGAGCCCTCTGAAGTCCCAACGAGTTAGTGTCTTCTCAAGAGATGAGAAAAAGGACTCACAAAATCAATTTATCAGGCTATTACGCATTGTCATCAGCCAAAACAAAAACCTGCTAAAGACAGGAGAAAAAGTAGAAGAAATGGGTCTCTGAGAAAAGGTTACAGAACATCCATCTTCTCCCCTCTTCTGATTGTTTCCTTTCTTTGCCCATTTTCATACCCGCTTCCCTCTGCTAAAAGACACTTTATGACAAGCATTGTAATCTCTTTAGAACGGAGGGGAACCTCTGCTTTAGGACACAATCTTTGCAAGTGGTGAGTGACAGTGGGAAAGGGTCCAATTGCCACTGAGGACACCAGGCAATAAATCATCCTCCCTGGCATCAGCTGGCTGGACGAATCCCCACTTCCTGAGTAAGTACCGGGGCCTAGATGTGACAAAACAGCTATTGTCAGCCCTAGCGGCCACATTCCCACTTTCTCTCTACTGAGATTTTCAGTTTACTTAAGACTTTTAGCAGTGCAAAGCATACTGGGAAGAAATGTTTAAGTAACTACCACTAGAAAGGGAAATATCCTAGCATTAAATATTGATTACAATATTCATATAAGGGCAACAATTACTGGGGGGGTACCCTCTGTGTTCATTCTATATATCACCAAGCAGTTTCTTTAGCACCATTAAAATGCATCTTTCTATTTTTTCAAATGTTCAAATATACAGAGTAGTCCTCCAAATGACTTTATAAGAGCAGTCTGCAATTGATCAGGTGAAAATTTTGTAAATGATATGAAAGATAGGTTGCTACAGTAATAATTTCATAATTTGGTAGAGTTAGGGCATTTTCAAATAGGGGTTTTCTTTGCAATGATTAAGTTTAGATAGACTCTTACTGTTAATATGTTTGTAAAATGTTGTAAGGGGCAAACTGATTTCCAGTGTTTTTTATATAGATAACAAACCATTCAAAAATGCCAAACACAGAAGTTATTCATGTGTAATTAAAAATCATATAAAATCATCTAAAATTTAGTAGAAAAGAAAATTTGGCCATTACAAATGTTTAAACATTATGTATATTTCCTTGGAAGCTTAGTTAACTGATGAATCATAAGATATGACAGGATGAATGTTGAAATCTGAGATTTTTAAATA
The DNA here is from genome assembly GCF_037783145.1 of Equus przewalskii. NCBI lineage: Eukaryota > Metazoa > Chordata > Mammalia > Perissodactyla > Equidae > Equus > Equus przewalskii. Next base: position 11,558,990 of record NC_091848.1, on the reverse strand, counting down.
GTCTCACAACAATTGAATTTATTTTTTAAGTTATCTTGAAAAATACATAAATAATTTAGCTATAGGGTATTAATCACATACTACTTTGCCTGGTGAAAATTTTTCCACTTGTTTTCTGAGAATTTATTTTTAGTACAATTTTCTCAATGAGAAAGAATGACCTAGAGAAGAGGAAATTTGAATCATGAATTGGTCAAATCCTAATAAAAGTGGGAATTCAGAGCAAAAATCCTTTGATTTATATAATGCTAAAAAATCTGAAAAAGTGAAAAATATAGTCTATCACCCTGATCAAGTTAGTAAACATTTTTGATAGCTTACTATGTCTCTCTAATGTTCAGAATGATTCAAATATTTGTCATTATATTGACAAGACATCTGGATAATTGACGGATTTCTTTTTTCACCTGCCCATTTCATGTAGACGCAGCTCATATCTATTTCTCTCTGCAAAAATGTATTCTTGCCCAAGTTACCTGTCAGTGTCCTTTATGATTATGAAGAATACCTTGCACAAGAGGTGATGGATTTCCTTTTACCTCCTAAATCATTCCTAGCTGTCACGTTCAAGTTGAAACACTTTCATTATCATAAAATACACACAACGTAGAGGATAGGCCTCTCTACAGTTTAGTCACAAAAGGCTAAATGTATTTTAAAAACATTTTAATTGTATAGGAAACTGCATCCGGTGCATTTTTTTTCTTCTTCTTCCTATTGTAACAACCAGTGATTAACTGCTACCTTTTAATATTTTTTGGTTGGCAATGACAATACTGAAAGCAATCTGGCACTGAGAATTCAGAGTCTAATGGTAACACCAACCAGACGAGATGATGGTGTACCCGGCTCGATGACAGTTCTATCTCAGTTCATCATCTTAACTAAAAAATAATCCTATATAACTTGAAATCTGCAGCAGCTATAAGTAGAAAATAAATCCAAACCACAGCTCAGACTTGTAACCTAACAGCTATCATAAATAATCAGAGCCTATTCGAAGGTGGAAGATGGGACATTAGAAGCTATTTACACTACTAGAGTGATGCCATCGATCAGTCGCGGCAACCCGTAGATAAGGCTCCTGTGATGTCATGGTTATTTATGATGGGCATTGACAGTAAAGCTACTATGGAATTTTCTCCTCAGACAGCTTCATTCATTTTTGTTTGTGATGCATTTTGTTGTTAAAGAAGCAATCAATAGCAAAATCGTGGTGATAAAAGTATTACTTGTTAAATATGTGAAAAATGTGCATGTATGTAGGAATGTGGGACAAAAGATGAGGAATTTAAAAATTCACTGGTGCTGTTTACGTGTTCCAGCTACAAATACACAGATTCGTTTCACATGTCTGCGGCTTTAAAATGTGGCCCACTTGTTCTCACTCCTGCTTCTTACTCTCTTGTTGGAAAGGACAGTTAAAATGCTATCTCGTCGCCCAAGCCTCACACCAAATATCTGACTTACTCTGGATAGTGTAAAATTTAATTAGGGAAATTGCGTGTGATAAAACAAACGTCCATTACTTTCTACACAACCCCTTTCTATGAGAGAACTGGGAGATTTGAGTTTAATTTTCTAATGTCATTTTACTTGTTTTGTTTTGTTCCCTCCCACAGCTTATCTTCTGCTACTCAAAATATTCACTAGACCAGTGCTTCTCATACTTAAACGTGCATATGAGTCACCTGGGGATCTTGATAAAGTGCAGTTTCTGATCCAGTGGGTCTGGGGTAGGGCCTGCCATCCAGCCTTTCTAAGAAGTTCCCAGGTGATGTGTGATGCTGGTCCAGGAGTCATACTTTCAGCAGCGAGAAATTAGGTAAAGTGGTTATTCCCATATCTTTCAAGCTTCTCTCCAGATTATTTGTCTCTATTTTAAATGGTTGTTTCCCCCATTAGTGTAGGGTACTGGTTTTCAAACTTAAGCTGGATAGAGTCTCCTGGAGAATTTGTTTAACCCTAGATCGCTAGGCCCCGCCTTGAAAGTTTCTGATACGGTAGATCTGGGGTGGGCCCAAGAATCTGCCTTGCTAAAAAGTTCCTAGGTGATCACATTTTGAAAACTCTTGGTGTGGAGCCCTAATTTATCACTGCATTCACATGACATTGGAGCCCATATAGAATTCTGCCAAGGTGGTAGGCTATGAGACAAATGATTAAATAGAGGAGAGAAATGAACATTTGTTGAGTGACTACTATGTTTTAGGTAACATACAAAGCTCACAACCTACATTATCTCAGTTATCTCATTTATTTTATAATTAACTTAATTTATCCAATATTTATCATGGAGCTACTCTATTTATACAATATTTTCTGGAAATAAAATTGAATGAATGGTCTAAATTGTTGTGACTGCTGTAAAAACAGAGCTCTCATCCTGATTTCTTCCTACATGATTCCAAACTTCTTACCATGAGAATGAGAAAATATAGACTTTTCCCCCAACCCTCTTTTTTCTATTGTCCCCTTCCCCATCTGCTAACGCACTACGGACAATGATCCAAAAAGCATAATTCCTACCTTCTAGATGTCTACAATCTTGTGAGGGAGGCAGGGATTGTACAAAGGTGGTTGATGGTATAACAGCAGAATGAAGTCTGTGTGAGGGAACACAGCCCTGAAAAGAGGACTGACTGCCATTTCACACTCTCTCCCCCTTTCCTCTCCTTTTCTAGAAGTTTCCATGCTTCCTGACACACACACACACACACACACACATCCCTAAACATAGATACACTTTTCAAATATCCATAATAATTCAGGAAAAAGGTACTACCTCTAAAAAGCTTTCTTTGACATAAATTACTCTACTTGTCTCTTAGCCCCAATTTACATTCCAATTCAGTAGCTATCTATGAGTTGCCTATTGTCCCAGGCACTTGGGACACAGGGGGGCCCAAGACATAGCCCAGCTCTCCAGAGTTGACAGTCCAGGGCAAGGAGACCTACAAGCAAACAGGCAGTTAGACACAGAGTAATAATTATACACTGTGTGACGAGGAGGTGCTTTGGGATCTTGCTTCGTTTATTAGGCATCCGGGGAAACTTCTTGGAGGAAATGAAATGTCAGCTGATGCCTGAAGAATGAGTAGAAGTTGAGGGGGTGGTAGGAAGCGGGAAGGGCCAGGCTCCTGGCAGTCAGTCAGAACAGCTTGTTTAAAAGCCCTGGATCCTGAGAGAGCATGTGAGGTCGGTACATTCAAGATGTTCAAGTTGTTCAGTGTGGCGGAGTACAAGCACCCTCTGATGATATCCCTACCAAATAAATGCTACGTTTTAAACTTACACATTTTGTGAGTATATAGCATCTGTGAATTCTCTTACATTCTTAACAAAGGGAATGGGTTTTGAAAACTTGTTTTCCTTTGGTAAATAGTATTGAAAATAGTCACAAAGGACAGATAGGCTGTCAGGCAGGGTTGGTGGCTGATATCATCTTTACTTTCCTGTAATGGCTGAGGATGGATTATATTAAGCATTAGTCACCATGTGAAAAATACACTTGGACCCACAGCTACATCTTTTCACATCTCTTCGCGTAGAAAGCTGGAGGTCAAGCAAGGGGCAGTGTCCTGTTTTAACAATGCAGTCTTACAAGGATTCAGTTCCAGGAGCACATCTGGGGCACCTTCTGAGTACATAGTATTTGATGAGAGCTTCAGAGTGTGGATGGTGTAGAGAAGACAGAGACTCTGTCCATGAAGAGTGTACATTCCTAATCACAAAATAAGGCATACACAGACACAACAACAGGAAATATTTCCAGGCAATATTGACCCTGGGGGTTTGTATCAGAGCCGTTAAATTTTTTCTTATCATGGTGACATTTTGAGATAAAAAGATGGAGGTTAATATTAGTATCAGTAAATACGTTCTTGAAACTAGCAAAACGATGTGTATGTAGAATCATTAAATAAATTGAAATCCCCTCCAAGCTTATGCTTTTGAACCATAGGTCTGAGAGGTCTCATTGTCCTATGAATCACAGAGAGTTGTTAGAAGCACCAGTGGAGAAATGTCCTTTACTAGCAAGGAAATCAAAGTTATTTTTCTTACTCAATTTCCTTCTAAAAAAAATTTATATATTGTATACAGAGATTAAACATTAACAGTGGTAGTATTCTATATTTCCTCCTCTGCTTCCTTTAGGCATATAATTTAATTTATAGGCTGACTAAAATAATTTCTGAATTAAACAAAGATTTTTCACAGGCAGTTTTTTTTCCTTGGATGAAAAATCTTGTCCATGGAAGTAATCATATGTGAAGACAGCATCACTTCCTATTTCACTAAAATTTACAAACAAGATGTCAACTACTTTGTTCTCTTTGGACTAGTCATTATAGTCATTTTCAGAGTATCTCCCATTGAGTTTCTCTAGGTAAAATTATCTGAACTTAATGAGATTTTTTTTTTTTCATCAAATTTTACTCTGTTGTACTTTTATGTCAAAGCTTTTATGGGTTCCTGATTTCAAAATAATGGTGATATCTCTTAAATAGAATGTTATGTTACTTTTTAGTCCTTTTTATTAAATTCGTTTATTCTAGAGGTCATGCTTAATCATTTTCAAGAGCATTGTCAAGCTTGTAACAATAAATATTGGAGTTAATTTAAATGAGTCAAAGTTCATTCTCATTTAGCAGCCATCTATTTAAGTAAATCACCTGCCCAGACATTCTCTTCTGTGTAGCAATAAACGGAAATGGCTAGAAACCTATCACAAAACTTTTAAGGAAGAAATACAGGGTTTTAATGGAGAATCTTTTTAAAGCATAAGATAAATGGTCAGCAACTGATGTGTATTAAACATGTATTTTATTTTAAACACTGATAAATGAGTTATATTGAGTTTCTCCAGACCTACCCTTACCCTTAGTATAAAAATAGTATAACTTTTTGTGTTTTCATTGAACTTCTTTAAGGTATTAAATATTTTCTCTCTAGGTGGGGAGGGTGTCCTTTGTGGTGGGCTTTTATTTGCTGGGAGAGAAATATTGTATTTATTAATATTTCTCACTTTTTATAGGAGGCTCTGCTTCTATGACTTAATAGGGTCCCCCTGAAAGCTCCCTAGATTGTACTCAGGAAATGTTATTACAAGACTTTCTGTCATATTTTTTGAAAAGATGGCTTCCTGTGACTTACATAGAACAGTATGTGATTTCACTGGAATTTTAACATCTCTGTGAAAAGGGTAAAGAGGTCAGTTGGGTTACAATTACTGTTTTATATAAAATGATCATCAGAAACAGTAACACCCAGGATGAATTCAGGAAAGCCGTTTTTAAATCTAACAAAACAAAATGCTAAAATCTAAAACTTATTTTGCATAAATTCTGCCAGTACCTTATTTCGCTAAAAATTATTAAGTAATAAATAATATATCAGGACACAAAAATGAAATTTTTCTTGTTAAAAATGGATCGAAGTCATATGAAATCATAGTTTAATAAAAATAGATTTATTTTTTAAAATAAAGTAATTATATACACATATGTAATATATAATATTATAATAATAGATCAAATGCCAGCATGAATTATCAATAAAAGCATTAAACTCCTCTTCTTTGAATTATTTCCTATTACTTTGGATTAAAATAAATAAAAGACACATAAATAATGAAAATGTATCCTAACACATCGTAACAGAAATTAAGTTACTTCAAAAATTTCTGGTTATGGCAACTGTGGTGTTCTAAAGTCGTCTTCTTTTACTGCATGAATCCCAATTATACATTTATGTATTTATATTGAAGGTTTTACTTATAGAATATTCAAATGTCTCCTCTGTTTTCACTGGAACAAACGTTTCCCGTTTTATGAAATTTCTTCTCCAAGCTTCAAGCCCATGCTGAGCTCACCTCAGTTTTTGGCATGCCGAAGGAGCAGTGAGGGCCAACAAGAGGAGACAGAGCTGTACTCTGTTTTAGAAAAAGGACTGAGGAAGACTATCAGAGGAAAAGTAGCACAGGGAACACAGAAAATGCTGTCTTTCCTAACCCAAAGCGAAATTAGTCTACATCATCCCAAATGCTGAGCTCTCAGCAAATAGTTTTGAGCTTCTTACTCATGTGATTTCTTTGGTGCCTGTTTTCTCTTTTCTTCTCATACTTCTCGTCTGATATGTGTGATTAGTCTTGTCTCGTGGCCAATTTCGGCCTCAGTAGGCAGAATTCACCGTTCATAGTGGAGAATAAAATGACCGCCACCTAAGCATAGGGAAAGACAGACCCCTGGAAAAAATGACTGTGTTTTGCATAAAGCAGTGGGGGCTGTTCCTTTCTTATTTGTCACAGGTCAGCAGAACTAGAGCCCTCTTAGAATTGCTATACTATTTTCCCTCTTTGAACTCTCTGTTACCTCGACTGAGGAAGTACAGATTGAGGAAGGTAAGTCTAATAGATTTGGTTAGTTATGTAATTAAATTTCGAAGATAGACCCTGATGATGGCTTGACCTGCCTTAGCTGAAGAGCTGCATGTTCTTCATTAGAGCACTCTGTCCTTAGACTCCCCCTTCAGAGGGTCATTGACTCCAAGGGGATACTTACTGTTCTTTACTTTCCTACCATTTTCTTCCATTTCCCCATCCCTACCTGATTAATTCAACAAACAATTTTCAAAAATGGTAGATGAGTTGGAAATGTTTGATTGTCTTCCCGGTGTGCTTGTTAGGGGATCAGGATCCTATCCTCCCTGGCCTCAACTCGTTCTCTCTTGCAATGAATGGCTTCCTCCCTCTCGTCAGCCAATGTTCTCCATCGATGGTTCCTGACCGCACATTGGAATCACCTGAAGAGTGTGAAGACCTTCTGATCCTCAAGACCCACCCTGATCAACCAAATCAGAATCTTTGGGGTGGGGGCCAGGTATTAGTACTTTTTAAGCTTCCCAGATGATTCCAACTTTGAGAACCACTTTTATAGACTAAATGACCTACAGTGCCGGTTGTTTTACCTTATTTTTCACATCTGTTAATTTTAACCCAATTGGTTCATCAACAAAGATAGAATTCTTAATTATATTGCTTCTTTATGTGTAATTTCCCTTTGAGCAGCAGAATTGATTCCAGAGCAATAATATTGGTGTTTCAAGGAGAAAAATCGAAATGAGTAACTTGAAATAGTTATACAAATTGACTGGATAAATTGGGATTAAATAAAACCAATACACCAATTCTTTATAGATTTAATCCTATGAGAAAGCAAACAGCCAGCAAAAATTGTCACATTCCTTTCTAGAAAGTTTTTGTTTTTTAAGAAAGTGTTAATATAAAAGAAAAAAATACTCAGAAGTGAGGTCCAGAGAGATGCCTCAAAAAAGAGTAAATGAAATTGCTACTGACTGGGTTTGCTTTTAGGCTTTAAAAATAAAAAAGAAAGCAACGAAGGAGGGAAGGAAGGAAGGAGGGAGGGAGGGAAGGAAGGAAAAAAGGGAAAGAGAAGACAAGAAAACTAGTGAAAATAAAAGCAGTGGGAAACCACAATCATTATGTAGAACTTCCTTTTCTCAAACAGTACAAGTAAAAATGGCTTGTTTGCTTATTTGTTTATTTTACTTTGACTTTGGTTTATCTTTACCTGCAACAACTGTTTCTAAAATATATTATCATAATACCAAGCACGATACAAAAAATTAAAATTTGGGATCTCTTTGTAGTATGGGAAAATAACATTCCTTAAATTTTTATTTAATTGGTCAATTACTTTTCATTGCTTGGGGTAATGGAGGTGGTGCCAGATCTGTTTATCTGGGGCATCCAGCCTTTAAAATAAGAAGAGATTAAGTTGGTGGAAGGGTTTCGGCCAAGCAACTGATCAAATGAAAATTCGCCTTTTTCCCTACTGTCTATTGTGGGTAATTACTATGTTGCCCTCCTGTTATTTATCCTACACTTTATTTAATTCCTAAAATATCAGGGCTGCTTTCCTCATTGGCTTGGCACATCCCAGCTGTGTGCAGCGTTGACACGGTGCAGTCGATGTGGTTGATGGATTACCTCTTTGTGTCTCGTCCCTCCATCCCCTCCCCATCCTGCCTAACTTTCTCTCTGCTTTCGTTTTTTCTTCTTCAACCCAGCCTGATGAACAGTTGACATTAGGTTTGGGCTTCATAAACTCGTATAATTTGTAAGCAGGCCCTTATGTTCTTCTGAATATTTTCGGTGGTCAGGAGTAAAGAAAGAGAATGTTGTTAATTTAAATTTCATAAAATGGAATTCTGTGCTTTTGTTAGAACATTACATTTTTCCAGAATACTTTTTCTTTTGTTAAAAAAGTTTTTTTTTTCCTTACAGCCAAACTTTTTTTCCTTCCCTAATTGTGTGAATTTTAATGGCTTTTCTTACTAAATTTATCCTCTGTGATTGCGTGCATGGGTTACCATAGATTTGGTTAATTTGCTTTGCCAGTGAAATTAACTCACCACCAGGTACTGAATCTGAATTACGTAAGACAATAGATAACCAATACGTACAGTAATTAATAAGCAGGTTTTACTGTGTGTATGCGTCATTTCACAAATATATGGGTGTCTCTTCAAATTTTTTAGCATTGTTTGAAATGCTAAATGTGAATGAAAAGTCCCATATGGTACAGATACTCTATAGGAAATGTGTCTGTATATATGTGAGAACGTTGGAAAGTTGATTGCATCGTGCCCTGATATTATGTAAGCCATGCACATACCGGGACAATCTTATACTTGTTATATCCCTTCTTCTTGCATGCTCATTAATCACTGAGCACTAATAACACATTTTTTGTCATGGTACAACAAAAATTCTGGCTCTGACTCTTGTTCTGGCTCATTTACATTGGCCTGCCTGTCAGTTCAAAGCTTCAGGGAATTAATATTGCGAGATTAAAAAGTGAAGTCCTTTAAACATCCCATCTTATAAACTTGTGGTTAGTATTTTCAGGGAGGAAAAAAGAAAATTAAGCCTTCCAAGGGTAAGGAGCACGAAACTTTCTTGACCAAGATTTCCCTTTTCCTTCTTCCCCCACTTTCTCTGAATAATAGAAGCCCCAGACCCTCCACCACAATATCCTGGGTCCTGGTAAAATGTTACTTTCTAAGGAGCGGTCCCGTGGGATATGTGGCTAAGATGCGATGAGCTGTCTGATTATTTTGGATGCCGTTTCTCTTTCCTTCACCTTTGATTTGCACTTTTTATCCATTTGAGGATAAGAGTCTGTAGAAACACCTCAATAATCCATTTGTCTTTTTATAAAAAGTTTTTTTCTGCAACCATCTGGTTTCTGTGTAAATGTGCGCAGTGACTCTGGAGCCATCCAAATCCCAGGACACATCGCACTTCCTCACTGACTCTTTTTTGGTGAATCAGAAGGAGAATCAAAAGCCTCTTTGAGGATTACAGAAAAAGAATTCCACATGTGTTAGTGTGTGCATGTATAGGCAATTTATTTTAGAGAAAAGCTTCACTAAAATCAAATGAATATAATCTAAACATGCTTTTAAAAGATTAAAATAAAAAAAGATGAATCTGGCAAGCCCTTTGAATTTTTATAGTAGAGTCAATTTATGTGGTCCATCCTATGTATTTTGAGATCAGTCTTAAGTGGGACTTAAGATAAATGATGTTTTTAAGGTCTCTATCATCTTCCAGTGTGTTACGACACTTGTAAAACTATAAGAAACGCTGGCAGTGAACTATTCCTGCCTTTTATTATCATTCACTATAAGTTATTTTTGTAGCTATATTCTGTCTTCAAGTTTTTATTACATAAATCCTTTTATCACCTTTTCATGGGGATGACAGTTAATACTTTTATGGCTGCGTATATTTTACAAGTATTTTTATATATAACATTAGATTCCATATTCAAAGCCACTCCATTAAATAGGTATGATGGCTGTTCCCAATCTTTAGATGAGGAAACCAAGGTTCAGAGAGGTCCAAACCACACAGTCAGTAAGTGGTCAAGTTGGGAGCTTGAAGTCACAAGTATGTTTAGATGGCACTCCCTTTTTACTAACTGTGTGGCCAGTGACAATTTGCTTAACCTTTGTAAGCCTCATTTTTCTCCTTTGCAAAATGGAATTAATATCTTTCTCTTGGTGGTAGCGGTAGAAGGATTAAATGTAACATATATTTAGGATGTTTGTACAATGGCCAGAGCATAATAAACATAAAAATTAATAAGAATGGTAGGGTAGTAATTATCGTTATTCATAGTACTATTAGAGACAGAAGTAGTAATATTTGTGATGGCATCATAATCAACATCATTACCTAAAATTTGTCCACACTTTAGGTGTAAATATATAGGTAATCGAACATCGTAATTGCCATCTATGGCTGTATTACTTATATACATGGGCATAGATTCATGTATTAACATGAATTTAGGGTGTATACATATAAGTAAAATGAGGGCTTTATTATCCAAGTTCAGTAAAATGTTATTTACAATGAAAGATGTTACTTAAATGGAAAAATCACTTATTTTGGTAATATGAAATTTCTGTTCTATGGATTATATTAACTTATTATTTCGACAAAAATCAAAATGAAAAAGAAAAATTTTTATTGCCCTAGACGTTATAGAAACAAGAAAGAAAATTTATTCATACTCAACTATTTCAGGAATTTTCAGGGAATCAGATACATTTCAGTATTTTCATGGAATCAGGAAGAGTCATAGGTATCAATTATCATGAGTTTGTGAAGATCTTTACTTACTCTTGTCTAGTCTTTTAGACACAGAATTATGAAAATATTTAATGATATTTTTTCTAGAAGTTCTACTGTGGAAGTGCTTACTTTTTTTTTTTTTTTTGGCTCAGTCACAGGCCTGTCCTAGGTGTTAATAATAGTTAAACGAGCTCCAAGCGGATTCTTTCCTCTACTTGCAATGCTTCTCACCTTCTTTGTTCAGCGAATTCCTAATAAGCCTTAAGAACTCCGCAAACCCATCCCCGCTTTAAGAAGCTTTTTCGACTCTTGCAATAGATTTAGATATTCCTTTTTCTGGCACACATAAAAGTTGGTGAATACTTTCTCTCCTGGCACTTGTCGTGCGGTATGGTAATTTTTTGCTTACTCCTCTGCTTCTCTAATTGATGCTCGTGGGTAGACATGTTTTCTCACTCAGCTTTGAATGTTCATTGTCCGGCATATAGAAGAGAGAAACCACATTTATGGGATGAGTGAAGAGGAGCACTTTTACCGTTTCCCCTGAATTCAGAATTTTACAGAATTCTAATTCAAAAATTTCAATTTAATTTTCTCTGTAAAATATTGCAACAGGACTCCTCTTAGTGACCCATTTATTTACAAAAAATACCAGGGCACAGTAGACTACAAAATCCAACTTCACTGTGGACAAGAACTGGCTGTGAGGCCTAATAGAAACCGGAGAGAGAGAAGTTAGACAGCTTAATGCAGTGGAATGTCAAGAGCTCCCCAGAATTAAGGCATTCTCTTAGTGCCCTAGAAAGGGGTACACAAATGATTCACTCTGCCCGTAGCCAAATAGGCGCTTGTCCACACTCTCTATGTGGTTTTGAAGGTGAAAATATTCCCAGTATTTTGCGGTACCACCTTGGGTTAATTGACGCTGTATAAGTTTGGAATTGCATTTGGAACATGTTGGGAGCGTACCTCCGTCCCCCAACACACAAACATAATATGAAGTCTATGTCAGCCCTGGTGGTCTAGTGGTCAAGATTTGGTGCTCTCACTGCCACAACCCAAGTTTGATTCCCAGTTAGGGAACCACACCACCCATCTGTTGGTTGTCATACTGTGGCAGAAGTGTGTTGCTGTGATGCTGAGAGCTATGCCACTGCTGTTTCAAATACCAGCAGGGTCACCCATGGTGGACAGGTTTCAGCGGAGCTTCCAAACTAAGACAGACTAGGAAGAAGGACCTGGTCATCCAGTTTCAAAGAAATTGGTCATGAAAACCCTAAGAATAGCAGCAGAGCATTGTCTGATACAGCACTAGAAGGACTGTACAAAAAGACCGGGTGAGGTTCTGCTCTGTTGTACACAGAGTCGCTGAGTCAGAATTGGCTGGACAGCACTAACAACAACACGTGAAGTCTACTGGGTGGAGAGAAAGTACTGAAACATAAATACTATCATATTTTACATATTGAAACCCATGATTACTTCTTCTGGAATATCTTAAAAGAACAAGCTTTTTGTTTTTTTCAGTTTTCAGTAAAATTGGAGATAGAAATTATCTGAGACAAGCCATCGCAGACGCATGTGCAAGAATTGATGCATATGCTATGTTAAAACCTGGTTCCTTGCAATTTTGTACAGTGCCTTGAGCTATGTATTGCTAACTGAACATATCATAATGAAATGGAACATCATGTATTGTAATGTAACATTAACAAACTATTTATTAGTCATATTTGCCTATATTCACAGTGTTTATGGTTACCCTGTGGAGGCAGGGGGTCCTGGGCTGGTACAGTGATCTCATGGTGCCTTCAGTGACCCAAGTTCTTTCAATCTTTCTGCTTCATCATCTTTGGTTGGTGACTTTCATTTTGAAAGTTTTTTTAGAGTCACAATATGCCCGCTCCAGCTATCACATGTAGGTTACAGATGGGAAAAAGAAGTAGGAAAGGGCAAAAGGTTCACACAATTTCTTTTGGAAGCCCACACAACTTTTTGCTTACATTTCATTAACCAGATTTTAATTTCATATGGCCCTTCTAATCTCAGAAATGTCATTTTTTAGTTGGGTACATTGCTGCTCTCCTTAAGGAAAGAGAGGACAGAAAGGATATTAGTTAGGAAATGAGCAGTCTATGTGACAAGACATTGAGGAAGATTAAAATGAGTTCAGCAGTAGAATTAAACAACCCCTCATATAATGTTAAGTTCAAATCTCTACCAGAGTTCTTCCTAAGAGAGTGGATATAACACTGTAAGTGACAATTTTCCTAGCTCTCTGTTTATGAAACTGTAATGAATGTAAAGAGTAAGTAGGCATGGAGGAAAGTAAGAAATGGAGGGAATTCCTTTGTGTCCTGAAGTTCTCTAAGGCAGGAAGCCACTCCGTGAATGCCAGGATTATAAGCAAGTCTATCCATTTGACAGTAAATTGCATGAAGGTCAGCATTGAATCTTTCTTCTTTATCACTCTGTCTTCATATTCCAGCAGAGAACTTGGCGCTTGGCATACTGTCGGTGATTATTGATATTTTGGGATGAGGGCAAGGACAGAGGCCTTGGTCTAAAGTGGCTCTGAATTTATCAGCTTAAGTAATTCTTCTTTTAATGGGTAGTTCCTTCTCATGGTTATTTTCTGAAGGACAGAACTCATCATTTGTAACCAGATCTGCATCTAAAGTCCATATAATGCACCACTGAAACTTCTATCAAAGGTGGCAAACAAGAAGCCATTGAGATGTTTTGTATTGTGTCAATAGGATTGAGTTCATGGCCAGCATTTCATAACTGGAATATCTCACGTAAGAAATCTGGCTAGATTCTGGCTAGACTTGAAGCATTAAGGATACTGGCCACATTGGGCACACCTTGTGGCCAGGCAACAATCAGGGGCCTGTCACCTTACCACAGTCCCCACAACGCTGGGGTCGATCATCTCCCTGGCCCCTTAGGACATCTGTTTTTTTGGCCACTGCTCTAGGCCCCAGATACTACGTATTTGTGTAGGCAGATGCCTTTATTCACTAGTTAGCGTTTAACTTATACATGTGGTTTTTATTCCATGTGACTCTCCTTTTCACCAGGTCTGGACCTGTTTGCTTGGTGTAACAGGCCAAAACAGCTTCCAAAGAGAAGTGTCATAGGACACTGCTAATCTTGCTCTGACTCAGTAACCGACTAACATATGGCATAATTCTGGGCTGGCTGACTGACTGACTTCAAGTATTTTTGGAATCAATAGAAGGTAAAATTGTCCTTTTTTAGCAAAATCAATTCTAGTAAGATGACTCTCCGATTAAAAAAAGTGTTCAGTTTTCTCAAACCTAGAAAAATGAAATTTCTGTGTTTTTTAAAAGAGCTCTCATGCATGTACTCATCAATTTGCTTCCGTATTGATGTCAAATAACATATCCTTGCCCGGGAAATGGGTAGGGTCACCAGCAGGGGATTCTGTGCAAACTGTGAGACGTTAGTTAAGAACTAACAGTATCCACCAGCAGCTTCAGTTCAGAGTTTCAAACAGTAAGGAGCCTTGTTCTAAAGAAAGAAACTTAGATGTAAATGACCTTAAGTCCAGTATTTCATATTAACAGAGCTAAATAATATATTCCATGAAATATTTTAAAATCTCAGGTGATCATGGCTCCAGACATGAGGTTCAACAGTCTTCCACCCTACGGGTGGAGAACAGGAGACTGACCATGTTCTCTACCACCACTGAACCTGGGAGCTAGAACTCTTAGTTCCGGGATTTTCCTTTAGCAGGTGGTACCTCCTTTTAGCTGCCACAGCTGCTTTCTCTGCACATTGAATTCATGTTGCATTCAGCACTCCCATAATTTTCATTCCAACACACTCTACTTTCATGGACATTGGTTAAATGCCTATCAAATTGAAGTATATTTTAACAAAATAATAACTTCCTTTTCTATAATAGAATGTTTTAAAACACTTATATGGTGCTGAATAATTTAGTTCAGTTATATGATGACAAGACTAAACAAACTTTCTCTAGAGTTCTGGGTTTTTCATTTCATTACTTTGCTCTGAGCAAGCAAATAGAGATGAGCTATGAAATTTTAGGACTTTGCCTTGAAACACGATCTAGTTGACTTATAAAATCTGAGATGTTGACAAAATGTGCAGTCAATAATCAAATAAATGTAGTTACTTCATTTTATGTCAACAGAGAAGGTGAAAAGTGCAACTTAACTGGCTTGGTAAGATTGGAAGGAGGGGCTGGGAACATACAAGAGACAACAAAGAGATAGTTGGTAAGATTTAGTGGCTTGCTTCAGCAGGGGTGGTGAGAAGGCAGTGTGACAAAGTTCAGTCGGGTCAAATAAAGTGCAGAAACTTCCTCATAGACACTGAAAGGAGGGTTGTAGCATCAACATAAAATCTTCAAATGTTGTAATCTAGAGACAGCTCATATGATAGTTGATGTGCTGTTTCTGTCTAATCTCGCTGTTCCTTTTGATCCAGGAAGTAGAGAAATCACTTTATCTCTCATACCATCATATACCAGGATGATATAATTAAAATAGGACATGTTTTTGAAGTGAGGTATTTAAGGGCTTCAAAGAAGGTGTAGAGTGTTATAGGATCAGCACATGTCTACTTCTCAAAGGCAGTTATGAAGACACATTTATTTAGCAAAGACATCCTTTTGAAAGAAGGCCTGCTCAATAATGATAAAGTGTGTATGTAATGTCTATTGCCTGATATACATTGCCTAAGATGTATGCAGTTTACTCTCTGGCCTAGATCTTGTCAAAAATATGGATCAATGTTTTTATGCTATTTTTGTTTTTTTTACTTCTATGAGAAGATATCATCCAACTGGCAAAAAGATACACAATTTTCAGATGTCTCCAAGTCAAGCTATATCAGCACATTACCATAAATGCAAACAACTAAATATTTTTTCTTTGCAAGGTAGGGCATTTATTTCAGAGGAGCTGATGTCTGTGATTTTGCATATGTGGCTATTTGGCACGGCTTTTGTGTCTGCCCCTATAGTTGACCTTGGAAGTGGCTTGCTTTAACCGTGATGGATGTACCAAAAGATTTATTTTTGTCATCTAGGAGTTGAGTCTTAGGCTATTGGGAGCATAAAAACTGCTTATTGAAAGTAGGCTTGGCAAACCTTTGCTTTCAAATAATCTTCCAGAAGCTCATCTAATTTTGCTAATTAGCAGGAGATAAAATATACCCACGTTGTCCTCTACAATGACTTGAACCCTCTGCCCTTCCTTGATGATAATAGTATTAAATACATGTGTACTTATTGCATTGAATATTAATTAGCTTGAACTGAAAAGAGGGGATTTTGTTACACACCAATAACACTTCATGAAATTAATGTTTAATTTCACATAAGTACTTTAATGCCCCTTCTGAACTGGTAGAAATAACAAAGGCAACATGATTTTAATTTGCTGATCTATAAAAAAAAGTTTAAATAAACTCTGATTAGTGAAGCCTGATTTTAATAAATAATTCAAGAACGGAAGAACCATCATTTCTGTGGGAAGCGAAAGGAGACCATTCAACTAGTAGTGACCTTGTCACTGAAAATTAAGCTCTTTCTCTGAATCTAAAAATCAAAGCTTAAAAGGCCACTCACTCCATAATATTTCATTAACTTTTCGCAATGAAATACCTATTGATTAGATTTTCTTTCAGATAATAAATTCTATATGTCTACTCTGTCACTTCAATTACACTATTTATTTGTACACAAGGAAAATGTTTTTACATCTGAAATTAATATACTTTTTCAAAACAATTTACTGTAAAGGTTCAGGTGGTATAATTTTTTCTTTCTCTGAGTAGAATATTGCCCCATATGCTCAAGAGCATCTATTCCTTCTCTTCTTAATATTTTGCCTGTGCTGTTCTCTACCTAGTGGGTTTTTTCTTCCCCTCCCTCTATAGATCCTCAAAAAATCATACTCATCCTTCAAAGCCTAGTTCAAATGTTAACTCCACTGCGAGCCTCCTCAAATTCTTTTTCCCAAGTGGAATAATCCCACCTCTTCCTTGGGGTTCCTACAGCACTGTTGGTACACACTGTTGGTGTGGTCCTCATCGTCCCATGTTGCCTGAGCCCATTACTGGTCTCTGAGCCCTTATGGCTCATTTTCTTCATATTTTCATTTCTAGTGCCTAGTCCAGTGGCAGGCGCCTAGGGTTGTTGAATTGACTTTGGTCTTACACATTTTGGAAGCTGTGGTGTTTGTTTTGACTTTTTGGGTTCTATTTCTGCTTTGTGGAAATCAACGCAAGTTCAGGGATCTTTATCTTTTAATATTTTACACGAAGGATCTCACATCTGGCAACTATCACCTCCAGACCCAATCATAAATAACATTCAAAGTAGTTATTTTACTTCCTTTATTAAAGGGAAGCTAAAAGGAGCAGCAGACTTTGTCGGCCAACTTCTGGAAAGGAAATACAGGCCACTCAGACGTCAGAAGATTGTATATGTTAGTTGATACAGTGCATTCAGTGTTCTTGAAGGATCAAAACCCAAGTTAGTATTGAACTCAATTTTCCATCTTCTCCAACAGTCTCTCAGTTCAGATTCAAGGTTTGTTGATGTTAGAGTGCTATAAAGTAGTGTCTTGGGGCTTTACGTGCCCATCGGACACATTTGTCTTAAGCTATCCAACAGTGTTAAATTTACCCTTTAAAGGGGGATGAACTGAAGAATTAAATACACCTAAAAAGTGAGGGGGAGATTTGATTTTTCAGTCATGGCCCTTATTTAGCGTTTTTGAATCCTCTTGTAGAGAGCAGAGTTTGTAAACACTCACTTGGAGTTTGGCTAGCAGAACAGTAACCCACTGGCCCAAAGACCATCACCCAGATTCCATTGGTTGTTGGAAAGACAGTCTAAGGTTTACTTTCACAAGTGAAACAAAATGGACTCTTTGTCAGGCTCCTATTGTGTGAGCAGCTTGCTACCACACTGTCACCTTGGGGTGCTTCTCTTCCCCTCCTACCCAGAAGCTCGTGAAGACTTCACAATTCATATAGGAGTTCTCAAAGCCATGCTTGGTTAGACTTTATGCTCCAGTTGATCATTCTGGATTTAGTACTCTGCTACCTGGAAAATACAAGCTGTGTGTAGTGTGAAGTGCTGTTGCCATAGGAGCCAAAATCTGCAAGGTAACTCTGAGTTGTACCAAGCGTGGCTTGATTTCACAAGGATGAAAGAGTTGGCAGAGAAGGGAGAAGAGTGATGGAGAAGAGGCTGTGGAAATACCCTCGGTAAAAAGTCCCCACCGTTGAATGTTCTGGTTGTCAGAACAAGTTTTTCTTGGCAAACTGCATTGGTGGCCTGAGCCCCAGCCCATTGTCATTACCCTCCTCCTGCACTAGCAGCAGGAAAGTTTTGGTTTAGGGTTTCCATTACGCTCAGTAGTAGGAGAATCAGAGTGAAGGGAAAGACATTGCACCAGGGAAGAAGAATCGGAAGATGGGCACTGAGTTCCTTTTCTTCCACTCATTAGCTGTGACTTGGGCACTGTGCCTAAATTCTCAGAAGGTCAGTTTTCTCATTTGTCAAATAATAATTGTCTACCTCATGCCCAGAGGGTTTCTTAAATCAAGTTTTGAGAGATGTCTGTAAAAATACTTCAAAAACTATAAAAAGTTTTTTGACAAAACAAATATTAAATGTATACAGCAGAGCATGTGCTTGAAATTCTCTAGGCACAAAGATGATTTTCTTAAAGGAGAAATGTGTATGTCCTTTTCTCATACTTTGACTCTCCCTATACCTCTGACTCCTGGCGTGGATTGCGGTGGACAGAATGTTTGGTACCGTACCAGAGCTTGCATGGTTTCCTTGTCTGTAAATTGGGAACAATAATGCCCACCTCCCAGAGTGATTGTGATGATTGAGCAAAACAATTTCTGTAAGCACAGAACACTGTGGGAGTTTGCTGAGCATTTGTTTCCGCACTCCTTCCCTCTCCACCCCCAGGCCGCTACTCTAGTGAAATAAAATCCTCCTTGTATAACTCAGGAAGCCCCAGGAACGCATTCCTGCAAGCCATGGAGGAAAGAAATACTTCCCTGTGTCCTTTCGGGGAGAGCAGGGCTTCGGCTGGGCTGATGTCATCGCTGGGCTCCTGGCTGCCTTTTGGTCAGAAGAAATTTCAGTGTGCTGAAAAATAGCCAAGGAGGCATTTTTCCTATCCTGGGAAAGAAGACATTTTTTGTCCATCCTCCAAGTCGTCCCTGCAAAGATTACTGTCAAAACCAAGCACTTTATTTATAAAAATGCCAACAAACTCTGCTTATTTGGCAAATAACCATGCTGCTGTCAGTGTAGAAACAGCACATAGACTATAAAAACAATCTCCATTTTTATCGTGCCTGTCGCAGCTGGGAGGCCATGGAACAAGGATGCATTGTTTGAAGGAAGGGCTGCAGAGGCAGCGCTCAGGTCCCTTGGTGGCTTCCTGGCCAGAGGGACTGTGGGTGTATTCAGTAAACAGTTACATGTTCTTTTACTGAAAGACATCAGTCTTGTCATAAACTAATTTCTGGGTTCAATATTGAGATCTTGACATACTGTTGCTTTTAGATAAACTTTCCTCGGTCTGTCTGTCTGTTTCGCCTCTAATTCGTAGGCCCTCCAAATGTCTATGTGCCTCCATGGTACAGAAGGATAGATCCAGCGGCTGTGTGACACAAGGCAATCCAACATCCACTAGTGACTTTCTAATGACTTCATATTTCACTACCAAATGAAACTCCCAAATAAAGCGTCCAGAAGGGAAACACACAATGCTGGGGCAAGAAGGGGGTCAGGAGGTGATGGTCCTTTTCTGAGCATCGGTTTCTGAACTCGTCAAGCCAGTTATTTCTGAGCCCGAGATGGATCCTAGGGATAGCAGCTCTTCCTGTTTCGGCTGTGAATGCACATGATGTCTCTGCATGTCCCGGACCCAGGATATTATATGTTTTCCCTGGAGAATCATTTATTTTTTCCCCTAAAACATGCTCCATCATTGTATGAGCTTCTTGAATGAATTAGTATCATCAACTTTTAGTAGCCATTTATTGGCATTTGCCATTTTTAACAAGTTTTTTTTCTAGGATGGGGAAACATTCTTCTAGGAAGAATTAACCATATGATATTTCACTTTTCAAAGAGGGAACTTTATTGAATTGTTCAGTTTATTCCATGCTGGTCAGTTGTGGTCAGGCTCGAGAAAAAGAACTTTCAAGTGATTTTTAATGAAGAAGCTCTACACTTAGAGCTTGTTGAGAGATTAGTGTAGAGAGATGCCAGCAGAATACATGGACATGGGAAATAATTCAGTATACAAAAGATGAAGCCCTAGATCCTCCTTGTGAATGTAAGATTGGGTGCTAGCCTTTGCACCTAATCTCCACTCCTGTCAGGTATTTGTTGTCTTTATTCCTCTACTGGCAAGTTTCATCACATCTCAGTAGAGAGTGGGGAAGAAAAATATTTGGGTCCAGATGACATAGTAGGGTTAGAAATACTTTCAGCACCACCTAAGAGGAAGCACACGATAGACCCAACTAATCCTTCTTCGAAATCAAAGTGTCATATCGCACTGCTGGAAAGTCCAGTGTCTACTCATGGCTCAGAAATAAATGATCGTGCTTATAGGATGTGCCACATGGAGGAGAACAATATTATTTTGTAAGATCATGTAAACAAAGTTGAAGATATTTGCAGAAACTGTCTGGCCCTCAACAATCCCAGCTCTGGAAGGACAGCTTTAGGAACTGGAAAAAATCTTCAGTGTCTCCCTGTTTTCTTCAGAAAGAAATCCATTTTCATCACTTTGGTATTGAATTAAGATAGCCACTAGGAGTATCTTTCCTCTTTCCTTCCAATGTGTCTCTTCCGCTGTCTCCTCCTCTAGCCCCAGGCCTCGTGTTCTAGTAACACTCACCTCCTCCTTGCACCTTGCCTGAGGTGTTCCCCAGGCCTTTCTTTGACTACCCTCCACCAACCTTTCTTCAACCAAACCACATATGGACCCATTCCATGTCGTGAAAAATCCTTGCCCCACTCTTTGAGGCTTTGCTTAGCTGCCTTCTCTTCTGTGACACATTTTCTGATCAGATTGAACCAATTAAGCCAGATTTAAACTCGTTTCTTGTATTCTCACAGTACTCTCTCTACTCCATTTAGTATTTCATGGTTTACTTTTAATTTAGCGGTTTATAATTTTTTTCTTCTCCAATAGGCTTTACTTCTTGAGCATAGAACCCATAGACCGCACATCCCCCAAAGGCTTAGGTATAAAGGGGCTTAGCAGATGTCTGCAGTGTTTACAGATTTCTCAGAAATTATTTATAATTTCAGATTGTTTATAAAATTAGTAAAAATATTTAATTATATATAGTTATATTCTATATTCTCTCTCTATATATTATTTATACATATGATTATATATAATCCATAGTATATAAAATATATATAATTTCTAATTTCAGACTTATCAACTTACTTGTCAGGTTGCTTATAAAGTTAGTAAAAATGCTATTATATTCTATAGAATATAAACATATATATTTAAATACTTTTACTAATTTTATAAACCCCTGAGAAATAATTTGATGAGAAATCTGTGGCTCAGAGGGGCTTAAATAACTTACCAGAAAATGACCCACATCGGTTACTGTGAGACAATTTGACAATGGGTCTGCCTTCAAAGCTGGCGTGCTCCCTGTTGGCCAGACAGCCATGCCAGGGGAGGAAGGCTGTCACTCGACTGCAATTCTACAGACATTTGCTGAGTCCCTTTATACCTGAGCCATTGGGGGCGATGTACAGTCTATCAGTTCCTGGAAAGTAATATATGCTCACGAAAGGACAGCTATTTCCCTATCATTCAGTCAGAATTTCTGAGCCATTTTTAGCCCATGTCTTCTTGTGATAACTAAGCAAAAACAAAAATCAAAGAAAAGAACTTTCTTTGATATTCAAAATTTCAAAATAAATATGTGGCCAATAAAATAAGCATGAAAAATACACTGAATTATAATATTGACTATGCTTTTCAAACTACAACTCTCCCCCTAGAGAAGTTTAGGATATTTTCTCAAAAGCGAATATCACAAGTTCAATCCCTTGCCCTTCCTCCTCTCCTCCTATGTCATGATCATTAGTGCACTAAACCATAAGTTCTCTGAGAACAGGGGTGCAGCTGACTTTGATCTGTGTCTGGCACATGGGAAAGAGTTAACCTTTTTATTCCTGTCTTACCTCTAACAACTGTGCCTCTGCTCAGACCCCACTCTCTCCTCCCTCATCAGGGATCTTGCTCCATCAATTTTCTTTCCCTCTGTATATCTTCAACATCTCCCTTTATCCTTAGGATCACCAGACTTTCTGGTTGGCCTGGGAGAGTTCCACTTTGCTCCTATTGTCCCAGCATAATTATTAATAGCATCCACTTTCACTCTCAAAAATGTCTGGTTTGGGTGATAAATTATATCGTCCTCCTATTTATATCTGACCTTGACCTTCAGCCCTGCAAATGCTCAAACTCTCCCATCCTAAAGATACCCAACAGACATACACATTCCAAAACCCACGCCCAATCCCATATTTCTCTGTCCTTCGCTTCACAGCCACACTTCTTGAAAGTGTTGTCCAGATTCATTTTTTCCATTTCCTTACCTCCTGCTATTTCTCTAGACAATTGTTCTTGTCTCCACCACTCTTCTGAAACTGCTCTGGCAAAGGTCACTCAGTGACCTCTTACTTGCTAAATCCTTTGGACACGTGGAAGGTTCTGGTTAGGTGATTTATAAACTCCTTCCCCTGTCCTAATAAGATGTTATACTTTTGAAATATTTCCTGGCTCTCATCTTGTTAAACCAAGACAGTTAATTTGTTGAGGTTCTATCACCATGTGCTCATGGTCACGTGACCCATGTTACTGCTTTTAACCCACATGACAACCCTCTGAGGTAGGTATCATTTCGACACTTTACACAACGGGCAGGAGAGACATTGACTAACTTTGCAACTTTCTCACAGCCCGTAAATGACAGAGCTGAGATTCTAATTTTCAAATGGACCCTGTTATTTTTTCACTATACTATTCCATCTCCCTTCTTCCCAACCAAATGTTAGTATCTGTTTCCATATGATCAATTCATTGGAGGTACTAAAGACTGGTGAGCTGATATTTTAAAAATATGCCGATTCTGAAAATGACACCCACTAAGAGTTAGGCATTGTCCTGTGGAATATACCTAGGAGTGGTGACAGTTACGGATATTTAAGCCAGGGATAAGGGAAGTGGCTGTTGCTGTATAAGCGGTGTTTCTGGATTTCAGTAAAATAAACCAGGGTTTTGTTTCTTGAAGTAATTATACTCTGGAGAGAGGAAAGAAAGATGGAGACAATTATGAATGACCTTGCATCTCTGAGCTGTTGAGAACTTCTGGATCAGTGGCTGATGTTTTCATAGCCTTTTCAAGTGAAACCTTTCAGTGAAATCTCAAGTCACAGACCACCAGTTGACAAAAGGAATTCTTTTTCCAGGATGTTAACCTTAATTTGAGTGTCATATAATCATTGTCATATTAACAATAAAAAAAAATTTCCAACCACATGTTCTAATGCTGTTTAACTTTTCTAAAAACTTTGGGTTTTGAAATATTTTAGTATCATTCAATTTTTTTTTAGGTACTATCTTTTGAGTGTTATAATTCCAGTGACTTGTTTAACTTTAATGCAAGAATTGGCAGGGAGTTTGTATAAAGCAAATAAAACTTTTCTCACAGCTTAAATCAGTAATATTGCTGATATCACTCGAGCCCTCACCCCCTCGCCCTGTCAATCTGAGGAGAGTAGTAAGTGAAGAGAACCATTTAATAAGCCCTTTGTAAGGTCCTGATACTGGGAAAAA
Source organism: Equus przewalskii (assembly GCF_037783145.1). Classification (NCBI taxonomy): domain Eukaryota; kingdom Metazoa; phylum Chordata; class Mammalia; order Perissodactyla; family Equidae; genus Equus; species Equus przewalskii. Next base: position 11,535,395 of record NC_091848.1, on the reverse strand, counting down.
GTTAATTCCCTTTCTCCATCTCTGGGATTATGCCCTTTTTGATCTAATTTATTAAATATTGAAACTGCCAATGTCATGAGTTCTAGATAGATATAAATGAGGAATAATGGGCAAGATTTTTTTTTAACTACTGAAACATATAATGAAGACAATTAAAATTGTATTTCTTCCAAGTGGAAAAGGTTCGACATATGTGAATACACAAGAAACCTCCTGTCCGTGTGACATTTGCCCTATGCCTCATTTTGCAGAGCCCTAGATCTAAAATAAAACCATCAAACTTTGTTGACTTGACTGTGTCAGCCACAGATGCCTTTGACTCATGGAATTAAAAGATTTTTAGTTCATTGAGGCATCCTGGGAAATTTAAATTAGTTTTGTAATGAGACTGTTCAGTATCTGGCTGCTTCCGGCAGGCGGTTTGTGCTCATTGTCTTCCCATTTAGGGCACCATCTTTTCGCAAGATGTGAGGGGTGGGTTAGCTCTTCTGGGTTATTTTTGAGCTACATATTTACTTAGCAACTTCATTCTCTGAGTAGTTGCTGAAAGAACAGAAGTTTGTAAATTATACAACACTAAACAGTAGATGCCATCCATGGCTTTGAGCCCAGACCCTGTCAAATAGTTTTCTATTTCCTGGTCAGGCCTTAAAAAATTACTGTGAATTATAGAAGCATTAACATTTCTCAATTTAAATGTATTGTTTCTTAGTTAGTTCCTAAAACTCTAATTAAGAAAGCACAAGCTCTTGTTGGCTATGTTGGGAAAATAATTATTGACCAAAGAACAAATGGCTTTAGCCTTAAACATTTGGGTTCATGTTTGACCTTACCTGTGTTAGGCAATTTGTGACGTCATGGGGCTACGCCTAGTGATGACACATGTCTATACCAGGAATCACAAATTGATTTCAAGCCTGTGCTCATTATTGTCTATTGTTAATGGCTGCCTGGAGTACTATGTTGTGAAGGATTCTGAGGCTCTATTCTGGCTCAGTGAGAATTTGTTGAAATCAGATAACAATAATTACTATTGACGCTGGAAGGACACGGGGTAGTATATGGCCATGAATTTGTTATTTGTGATATATACACATTCAGAAAATTTTATCCAAAGACCTAACATGCAAGGACACACAGGGCTCTTAGCTTTTTGATAACTTTTCATCCAGCCATTGGTAAGATGGCTAAATTCTTCCCTTTCCCATCCTCTCTCAGAAGAAGGCAGAACATCTCTAGAAAGGGTTTCTGTCTGTGTCCTTTGGTTCCCAACTTGTGAGCACAACTGTATTTTAAAAAGAATAAACAGATACATCCAAATGAAGTGTCAAAAGAGCTGAACAGGACAGTGTGAGTCTTGGATGAGTGTCTGGGTCCCATCTGCTTCACATTCAGGTCCTTGGGGTCAGGGAGCATAGGGCTGATCCCAGCAGCTCACGTCTGCCTTCTCAGTTTTCCTTTGGATTTGGCCTGAGAAGGATGGGAGATGTGAGAAAGCCTTGTCAGCTGGCTCAGAATCCACCCTGGTCTGCGTATCCAGATTGCAAAAGCAGCACGGGCAAAGAGGAGATGGGCCGTGGTGGGTAAGAGCGTGGGTGGGTCTGGATTTGAGGCTCAGCAGTCCCACTCACTGTGTGCTTTGGTAAGTTACTCAGATCCTTAGTTTCCCCTTTTGTAAAATGAGGATAATAGTAGTTGTGAGGAATTGCAGGCATGATAACTCTAGGGGGCTTCGCACAGTATTTTCACATAGTCAGTGCTCAGTAAATATGGCCTGTCGTGACTATTAATAAATATTCACCAGTATTTAGAGGAATAAAGGGTTAGCATAAATATTCCTGAATTCTCCAGTTTCCTCCTAGAATTTCTCAACTCCCTTAAGCGCTTTGTAAGTATTTTCTTTAATTGCCCTTCCCTGTGATCTGCTGTTTGCCTTTTTCTCTCTCTGTTTCTACCACCAATGCTTTGTTCTTTCTCTTATTTCCTCTTTCCCCCTCTGCCTCTGTTTTATTTACTTCTTTTTCTTTCCTTTTTTCTTCTTTTCCTCCATTTCCTTCTTGGACGTCTTTTACTGTTCTCCATTCTCTTCTCATTTCTTCTTCTCACACTTTGCTATCAAAAGGTAGTTATGAGAATTATTAAGAGAGCAAAAATGAATGTAAAAAGAAATTGGAAAGCAGTAAATTTAACTTATTAAACAATAATTTTAATTAACTTATTACATTGTGAGTGTTATATTAGAGCGGAGCATGGACGGAGGCATAACCTATGAAGCATGCATGTTATATCAATTCCCTTTTCTCTTAACACATTCCACCTCTAGAGATAAAGGATTATGATGAACTCATGGTTGAGAGTTCATTCATTCACTCATCTATAAACAAGTGCTAAAAATGTGCCAGTCACTGAGCAGGAGTTTGTCAGGGAGACATTCACTAGTGAAATGTGGCCAATTCATGCTTGGCCCACTTTAGGAGATGATCAATAAAATATTTGTGGAATGAATGGCCAGGGAATAGAAGTAAGCTAGTGGGGCTGACCTGGTGAAGCGGACAGGAAGGAGGAATCTCTGGATATTCTAGGAAACTGTAGCTAACTGTGCATGGCAGATCACAAGGAATAAGAACTCAAGAGATAGGGGCTGGCCCAGTGGCCAAGTGGTTACATTCGCGTACTCCGCTTTGGCGGCCCAGGGTTTCACCGGTTTGGATCCTGGGCACGGACCTGTCACCACACATCAGGCCATGTTGGGGCGGCGTCCCACATAGCACAACCAGAAGGACCTACAACTAGAATATACAATTATGTACTGGGGGGCTTTATGGGGAAGCAGGAAAAAAGAAGATTGGCAATAGATGTTAGCTCAGGTGACAATCTTTAATAAAAATACACTCAGAGATAAGATGAGACGGGGCCCTAAAGAACCTTTGATTCTGAGTTAGTTGTGTTAGGTTAGGATGCAGTAGCTGATAGACCCCAAAAGTCTGTGGCTTAATAAAAAGGAAGTTTTTTTCTTGGTCAGTGACTGCCCTCGTGGATTGTCCTGGCTCAGCAGTCTTAACTGGTTCGGGCCATCATTTATGAACACTCTTTCACATATACCCTCAACTCCCTTATTTCTCAACTGGCCGGTCCCAAACCCTATTTAAATCCGATTCTCCGTCTACTCTGCCTCTACACCATTTGTAAAGAACGACCGTGTCGTCTATTCAGGCTGCTCTCACAAAATATCGTAGACTGGGCAGCTCATAAACAACAGAAATTTGTTTCTCACGGTTCTGGACGCTGGGACGTCAAAGATCAAGGCACTGGGAGGTTCAGCGTCTGGCGAAGGCCTTCTTCCTGTTTCATAGATGCCCGTCGTTTCACTGAGTCCTCACATGGAGGAAGGGTCGAGGAGGCTCTCCGGGGCCTCTCCTATAAGGGCATTAAATCCACAACGAGGGCTTTGTCCTTATGACCCAATCACCTCCCAAAGGCCCCACCTCCAAATACCATCACATTGAGGATTAGGTTTCAATGGATGAATTTTGGGGGGACACAAATGTTCAGTTTATAGCAACTATTTTAGACCTGCTGCTATTCCCTTTACCCCCACACCTCCTCTCTCTTTCACTGTTAGCCAATAACCGTACTTGTTATTTCACTGAGAAACTAGACTCGGCTGAGAATGTTCACATGCCGCATCACTAAATTGAGGGAGCCCCCTGTATCTGCCCTTCTCATTCTACATTCTCCCCGACCGCCCTGCTCCTGATGTCGTTGCTCCAGTCTAAGGTGTGCCCCTTCCCTTGTGCTCCATCTTCTCTCACGACTTACACACATCCTCCAGCAATTCTTCCTTCACTTTGCAGTATCACCAGATTTTCTCTCCTTTTTGATTATTTCCATCAATGTATGAACACAATGTAAACCTTTTCTCTTTAGAAACAAACCTCTCTTGACTTCACTTACTACTCCAGTTATTGCATTATTTCTCTGTTCCTCTTTAGAGCAAAACACCATAATCTATAGTTCTTCTTTCTCTCTCACTCTTTTTTTTTTTTGGTGAGGAAGATTGGCCCTGAGCTAGCAGCTGTGCCAATCTTCCTCTTTTTGCTTGAGGAAGATTAGCCCTGAGCTAGCAGCTATGCCAGTCTTCCTCTATTTTGTATGTAGGATGCTGCCACAGCATGGCTTGTCGTAGTGCATGACCAGTGCATAGGTCTGTGCCCAGGATCTGAACCCACGATCCCAAGGCCAACAAAGCAGAACACAGGAACTTAACCACTACGCCACCAGGCTGGCCCCACTTTCTCTCTCATTCTTAACTCAGGTTGCCAAAGAGATTCTTTTGTTAAGGCCACCAGTGACCTCCATATTGCCAAATCCAATGGTCAATCCTCAGGCCTCATTTTACTCAATCTACTTTTAGACTTTGACTCAGTTAATCATTTCTTCCTTTTAGGAAAACTCTAGTCACTTGAATTTCTTCAAACCTTTCAAATTCCGCTTCTCATCTTGCTTCACTGGTCAATCCTAAATCTCTTTTGCTGGTTCCTTTTTCTCTCTGCCCTTTAGATTTACCCAGAGGCTCAGTTCTTCGATGTCTTCTCATCTCTGTCCATATTCTTCTCTCGGACAGTGATCTCTTCTGTCCTTACAGCTTCAATACCAGCCCTACACTGATGACTCCCAAATTTATATCTCCATGCTAGACCTCTTTAAATCTCCATTTGGAGATCCAGCTTCCACTTGACATCTCCATGTGGATGTCTAATAGGCATCTCACTATTAACACGTCAAAAACTGAACTCTTGTTTTTTTCCTCCCTCCCCAAATCTGCTTCTTCTAGACTCTTCCTCATTCTATCAGATGCTTGGGTCAAAAAACCTTGGAATCATTCTCACCTCTTTTCATTCTCTCACACCTACATCTAGTTAGTTACTAAATCACATCAGTTCATTTATTCCTAATACATCTAGCATCCATTTGCTTCTTGCCACCTCTACCACCCTGGTCCAAATCACTGCCATTTCTGGCCTGATGAGGGTAATGTATACCTGACTGGTCTCCTTGCTCCCACCTTGGTTGTATTATAATCTCTTCCTCACATTGCAGCCAAGGTGACTGATTAAAAACTTAAGTCAGTTAATTCTTCTGCTCAAAACTCTCCAATGGCTTCTCACTTCACTTGGAGTAGAGCGCAAAGGCCCCACCATGCTCAAGGCCCCAAAGGCCCCGTATGGTGGGCTCCAGCCCCTCTCTGACCTCATCTCTCCCCACCTCCTCCTCTGTCTCATCAGCCACAGTGGCCAGCTTGCTTTCTCAAACACTCCAAGTAGTTTTCCTACCTCTAGGCCTTTGAGTTAGTGAACATGTCATCTTAAACTGTGGAATCAACTTTTCCTGAATCACAGCCTTTTCTATCTTTTTCTTTTTTGGCCATCTGTAGAACTCAAGAAAAAGGTCATGAGTTTGCCTTTTAGTAAAGTGTTTCTTGGAGGACATTGCTCTCCATATCTGTCCAGTTCCCATTTTCAATTTAGGGAAATATAACTTGTGAAAAACAAAAGTATAAAAAAAAAAGTAAAATGTAAAAGAAACTCTTTTTCCTTTAAGGCTTTTGACTTGATCAAAAAGACCAGGAACCAGATGAAGCTGTTTCCTGTATTATGTAAACTGTGTCTCAAGAAGAAATATGTCTGCACTGTGCAGGAAAGCGTGGCATTGTCTCCAGTGCCATTTGACATTTCTTACACTATGAAGCAATTGATATGTGCACTACATGCTAATCATTTGGGGAAGTGTTTTTGATTTTGCTCAGATAGGTATCCTATTCAAATTTTGAGACAGTTATTCAAAATTGAGATATTTTCAGCTATTTGTTTATTTTGAGAGAAAGCTCCATTTAAAGAAAGTCTTACTGTGGTTGGACATTTTGAACTATCCATGGTCTTTGTATAAACTTACCAAGCTTTTCCCTTATTGTATCACAATGCAAACCTTATTATTCATTTTCCTGACAAATATTTTCCTTTCCTAAGGCAAAGCTGAAAATTTACTTGTACTAACTGACATAACTAGATGTACTTACCAAGCAATGCACAAAACTCCAGAATGTGCTAGACATACCCAAGAACTTATATATGGGGATGCTGTGATTTTGGTTTTTTAGAGTCATTGTGAAGAATAACTTTAGAACACGATATAACTGCCACTACTACAACGTGTGACAAATAGTAGCATGGTTGGCAAGAATGTAATATCTGTTTTTCCAGGGCTTTCATGTTTGGACATTACTCTACCTTTTCAATTAGATATCTCCCTTTGTAATTTAATTTATCATTCACTTGGTAATTTTGTTGTGTCTACTGCATGCAGGACCCTGGGATAGAGGCTGTGGGTCATATAAAGAAGCATAGGCTCTGATCCTACTCTCAATCAGTCTATAACCCTTTTAGGGAAATAAGCTTTGAGAAACAAAATACAGCTATGTCTCTTAGAAGAAAAGGAAAAATACTTTAAGATTAGAAAGGGGAACAAGTCATCTTGTGTGTGTGTATGCGTGTGTGCGTGCGTGTCATAAGTAACTAACGCTGTGGAGATTGCAGATCAGTCAATTATTAACTGGTTATGGAAAAAGCATTAAAACACATGCACAAGAACTGAATAATTATTAATGCATGTTTCCAAACAACAAGGACAACAACAGACACACACCCCAAAAACAAAATAAACAACAAAAATCCCTGTTAAGAAATTCTTTAGGAAATCACTAAATGACATCATAATGACTTTCCAGAATTAATGGGACTTTCCAAAATGCTGATAGTAATTTTAAGGATTAATCTGTTTGGTGACACAATTTGCTATAAAACTATTTGGTTGGAACATATGAAATTGCCATTTTCTGAGTCATAAAGGGTTGAATATCAGCAATTTCATATGATCAATCTAACATAAGTGACTTGAGGGGAGGGACTGCGTGTTTTTACTTTGTACAGATAGTGTTGAAGACATGGCTCAGCACACAGTAGGTGCTCAGCCCATGTCTACTGAATGAATGTTGAATGTGTGTTAATATATGATGTGTGCCAACAATTATGGATATTTTTCTTTTTTTTTTTTTTTAAAGATTTTATTTTTTCCTTTTTCTCCCCAAAGCCCCCCAGTACATAGTTGTATATTTCTTGTTGTGGGTTCCTCTAGTTGTGGTATGTGGGACGCTGCCTCAGCGCGGTTCGATGAGCAGTGCCATGTCCGCGCCCAGGTATTCTAACCAACGAAACACTGGGCCGCCTGCAGCGGAGCGCGCGAACTTAACCACTCGGCCACGGGGCCAGCCCCGATATTTTTCTAATAGAGACAAAAATGTCTTTAATCTCATAAACATATCATGTCATTGAGAAATTAATTGCAAAATTGCCTGAATGAATCTTGTGTTTTCATTATTGTTAGTGGCTATAGAAAATTACAGAGTACTAGAGGTATTGTTAGTTTTTCAATGAATGATAAAAGGAAAGGAGTCTGAGGCCCTCAGCTGTCCTTTGAACTGGCCTCTTCTCCTGACCTTGACGTATAGTATTCTGGGGTGCTTGGTTTTGCCTTGTGGTGATCATGATGGCTGCTTCTATGGCTCTTCATGGAATCATGTAGTATGACAGGGCTACAGACATAATCAAACTCACATCCTCACTTTGCAGGTGTGGAAACTGAGGCTTAAGGTGGCTAATTGACTTGGCCTCGGAGGAAGTCATGTGCCAGCACAGTGGGAAGCATGGCTCAATTCTGGACTCTGAAGGTGGTGCTTTATGCTTTACATCATGATAATCCAGCAAAAATTCACAGTGGCTACCCCAAATTGTGGTGTTAGTGGTTATTCATGCCTAGGACAAGATTTGGGGCAGATGTTAAGACAAAACCAATTCTGGTATCTGTAATGAAAAGCCATAAGAATCCTAATAATAAAGAGTGGGTAGTTTTCGTTTTCGGTCTATATTCTACAGCTTTCTCTTCCCCTCTATGTGTGGTTGTCATTGATTTCCAGATGAAGTTAATTCTTGGGAGATAGGCTTGGAAAACAAATGAGTATATGAGGATATCAGTAGTTTATGCCTCATAGTTAGTATTATTTAACGTATTTTGAAAGTTTATCAAATTCTCTGATATTTTTGAGAGAGTTAAAATATACATGCATACATATTTTTATATTGACTTTCAGGATTACTTTAACATTTTTGTAATTTAAACTTGCATGTATTATCCAAGCCATTTACTAGTTCATCAAAAGAATGTGCTGCTGCCTGGTTTAAGATACCGTTAGGCAGAATTCTTTTTATATTATTATTATTTTTTTTAGATCTTTCATGTTTGTAGAGTACAGTTTCAGGGGAATTCCTTTGGTAGTCTTCATTGAGCTCAGCAAAAAATATTGTTCTTGGCTTCTGTCCTGATTAACCCAGACGTTTTAATGTGTGTTATGATGGGTCATTTGATGGATAGTCACCTGTACCCCGTGATCAACGAAAACTTGGCCACTTGAGTTAAACCTTAGCAGCTGAATGTCATAATTTCCCATCTTTTGTTTGATTAATACTTCCTTTTGAGATCTGAAAGGGAAATGTCTGGAGTGTCCTTCGATGTACAGCCACACTCAGGATGAGAAGGAAGACGTGTCTTTTATGGGGAAAGAATTCACAAAGTTGATCATAACAAGCTCATTCAGGACAAAGCATTAGACACCTCCCTTTTTCAAAAGGAAAGAAGAAATAAACACTTCACTCACACTTAAGAGTGTTTTTTCCTAAAATTTTATTGACTTAATGTCTTTATTTAGATTAAAAAACTAATAGCCTGTGCAGGAGTCGGAGTAAAAGAAAATTCTTAAGCAACAAATGACAAAGGACTTTAGTTACAATGCACTGAGTTATATGCAGTAGCTTTAGATTTATAAATACATTGTAAGATGTCATATGAAAATATGTAATTTTTATTTGCCCTTTATTTTTGAAGAGTAGATAGAATATTTATTATGCCTAGAGCAGCCTTTGTGTACAAAACCATGACACTCTTCAATACGTAGGATTTGTTTTTAAGAACCTTACCTTCTCACTTTTTTGGAGGGGTGAAGGATTTCTTTTCAGCTCAATTGGTATAGTGTGTTTCACTGCATCTGTAAATATAAGTATTCAGGAAATGTCTAAATTCTCAATGTTGAGAGAGATAGAAAGTCTTAATGAATTCACTTTCTTCAATATTCATTGAGCCCCAAAGACTGAGCTGGTCTTCTCGTTACCAGGTGTACCAGCTGCAGAAGGGTAAAATAAATGGACCCAGTGCTTGCTCTCCTGGAGCTTATTATCGCAAAAGAGATAGTCAGGGGACAAGTCAATAAACTGACATATAATTACGACTTGTGATCAGTTTGCTAAATAAGCAACAGAGGAGAATCTACCTTGCCAAGAAATGGCATTTAAGGTGAGACCAAGAGAATACAGAAGGGAAGGGAAGAGTGATCTAGCTAAGGCAAATAATATGGGTAAATACCTGAGGCAGGAAAGAATTTGGTTAATTCATGAAACCATAGAAATTTAGGAGAGAAGAGCACAGAAAGGGAGGAGGAGCATGGAACAAGCTGAGAATGCAGAAGTAGCAGGGTCTGATCCAGCTGGGCTCAGTAGCCAGGGGAAAATGTTTGTGTCTTATTAAAATTTCGGAGAGGCTTAAGAACCTAGGAGCAGTAGTTATCTCTGGGGGTGTGAGGGACTAGTAGATGAGAAACAAGGATAGTACGGGGACTTTGCACTATTTATCTTTTCGTTTATTTATTTTTTTATGAGGAAGATTGTCACTGAGCTAAAGTCTGTGCCAATCTCCCTCTATTTTATGTGAGATGCTGCCACAGGGTGGCTTGATGAGTGGTGCTAGGTTCGCACCTAGAATCCAAACCTGCCAACCCTGGGTCGCTGAAGTGGAGCATGTGAACTTTACGACTATGCCACCGGGCTGGTGTTTATCTTTTTATGCTCTTTATGTATTTAGAAATATTTGAATGTGTTACCTATTAAGAGCTAAACATTTAAAACATTTTAATAGGAAGCCTTTTACGTTTTAAGTAAGGATGTATCTTAATACGGTTCTGCTTTTAAAAGATTACTTTGGCTTTTGTGTGGAGAGCAAATGGGATGGGGCAAAATTAGGAGTGAAAGATTGTAACATATTTTGGGGAAGTGATAATGTGACCGGGACTAGAGTGATGACAGTGGATTGGAGAGGAGAAGAGAGATTTCAAATTTACTTGCGAGGGAGAAAGAAAAGCCAAGAATTATGGATAAGATGTTAAGGGTAAAGGAGAAAGAGGGAAACTAAGATATTGTTTGGCCCATGGAGCCATGTCCCATGGTGTAGAATATGAGGAGAGAAGCCAGTTGGGGGAGGATAAATCAGAAGTTTTGTTTTATACATGGTAAACCGGATATGGTAAACCGGATATGGCTGTGAGATCCCAAAGAGGTGTTATCAAGTGAGCAGTTGGATATAGGAGGCTGCACCTAGGGGAGAGATCTGAGTTGGAGATGTGAGTTTGGAAGTCATCTACTTACATCTGATATTTAAAGCTTCTGTAGCCTATGGGACGCATTAGAGGGTGAGGAGGAGAAGGTGGCAAAGGACTGAGCCCTAGGTCCTGCCCACATCTGAGGTTGAAAAAGAAGGAAGAATCCTTAAGGAAGACAGAGATGTATAGCCAGAGCAGCAGGAGGAAGACCAGGACACCGAGATGTCTCAGAAGCTAAGAGTGTTTCAAGAAGAGCAAGAATCCAGAAGACTCTAGTTCTATTCTGGATTCTGCCACTTTTTATTTCTATTTTGGATAAGTCATCTAGTTTCTTAGAATTTTTCATTTTTCATCTATGAAAATTTGTCTTGTCTATCACACAGGCTTGAGATAGTCAATGTTGGGAAGGTCAATTGGATTAATACGTTTTACATATTTTTCTACACATGTGGTGCACATTAATCTGTAAGAATTTATTGTACTTATATAATATTCTATTATAATTATACAAAGACAGATGATAGCATGAATTCCTTTATTACCTTGATAATGTGTCACTTAAAACACTGTGCATTAGCAGCATTAGAGAAATTTAAATCAGGATTAGGTTACCAAATAATATTGAATTAATATATTTACTTGAAAGGAATGGAGGGGTAGCAATTTAACTAGATATATTTATAAAAGAAAATTCTTTACCCAAACTGGAGTATATTGGTTGAAATCAAAATACATTTTTCTGTATTATCTTTCCTGACAACTGTGTCTGGGTAGAGAGACATCCCCAATAACTGTGGTTATTATAGGGTTAAAATGCTGAGTTAAAATCAGTCATTGGGAAGGAAAAAAAAAACAACACAACCTTTACACACTCTGTTAAAACAAGAACAAAGAGCCCATGGAAAGCACCAGGTGTGACATGGAAAAGATAAGGAACAAACTCTTCTGTGTACATATCACTCTAAGATTATTTAATGACTCGAAAGATGACCTCCACCGAAAGGTGTGGCATGAAAGTGAGCATGAAACAGAACACTAATCATATATTTCAGCAACTCTGATTTCCAGTGGGCTGGGCCTTGGCGCTGACAGTCAACGTGTCCATTGTAAGACAGGTTTATTTCTTGCATAAGTGTACCATTATCCTGGAAGCCCTGGTTACTGGCAAGACACCTCTGCCCGCTGCCCTCCATGTTTTTTCTTTCTTTTTCCTCCCTGCCTCGCCTCCACTGTGGAACTCAGATGTCTGGTCTCAGACTTCTGAAGTGCTTCGGGCTTTCTTGTATTGGGATTATTTTTCCAGCCCCTACAATTAGGTAATCATTTGTTAGTCCTTGCCTTGTAATTGAGATGCAAGTTATAATTCCCCTTGGCTTTCGAGATGACTTGTTGCACCTACCTTTTCCACCTCCTTGTATCATGAGATTAAAGCATTAAGTGAGCTCAAGTAATGTAATAAAATCTGGAATTAATTAACTGCACTGAAGATGATTATATTATGAATTAAGTAGCTCCTTCTTAGAGCGCACTGTAACTACCACAATAAATAAACGTATAAAAATGCAGTTTTCAGGGGCTTTAATTTTCAAAAGAGCCTTCACTAATTCTATTAATATTTATTGAGTCTTATAGGTACCTACTGTATCTAACCTCATCCATTCTGATTAGAAATGTCTTCCCCTTCACAGTGATGTAAATTTACTGGTGACAGAATGAAGAAATCTCAAAGCCCCCGCCACAGGATCTCATTGTAATAAACTTTTCCTGAGCATCAACTAGGAACCAGGAGCTAGCACAGTGCCTGGCACATAGGAAGGACTCTGTACCAGCTTCAGGAGGGAATTTGGCTGGGAAGAGAGATAACTATTTATAAAAAGTAACTCTAAGATAACTTTTAAGAGCCAAAAAAGAGCAAAGTACAAAGAGATGATAGGAGCAGGAAAAAAAGGACTGTGAAGTATGTTTGTAATCGGACTAATAACTAAGGACTTTCTTAATTATTTTATAATTTGCAGCATGATGACATGTTTTCAGGGTTGTCTGAATTTTGAGGGATTGAATAGGATGATGAGAAATACTCTCTGCAATGTTGCTTCAAGCATCCACCGCTTTATCCTCAGTGTAGCTCAGTAACACTTATATTTAGAATATAAGGAAAGTACTTTGACTTCTGAGTAGCCCCGCAACTTTCATCACCATTAATCCACATTAGATCATTTATATTCAATTTACATTTTCCTACAGTTTATAACTTGTCTATTGGCTCCATCCACAAGAATAATGTTGGAAGAACAGGAGCTAAGGATACATAATTTGTTTTTTAGATGTGTTGATTGGCTGTCTTATTCTTACTGGAACAAAAGGCAAAGTAAGTCAACACTAAAATTAATATTTTATGTATTAAAATCCCAACTGAACGGGTGATACAGAGAGACTTTTGGAAATACCATACAAAATTATTTTAAAACAGAAGTCGGTCACTAAACACACAACTGGATTGACCATTACAAATATTTGCTGAGCCAAATATTATCAAATATGGTTATTTGATTCAGTTGATTCATTGGGAGTGGAAGGACTGGAAAATTCCTCCAAAACTTATCTCTCATGCATGAAGGGTGATGACATTGCTTCCACTGAGCAAACGTGAAAGTAGTTTCATTGTTTTATAGTCCCTTGGGCTTAACATTCATATTTTTTTGAAAGCAGCTACATTTCTTTCAGCTGTTCACAGGAATTCTGGTAACCCTCTCAAGATGCCTGGCAGTGTCTGATCTCATCGTTCAGAAGCTCATCCTTTTCTTCCTGAGAAAGGACTGTTCATTTGACGTTCAGTCAGTATAGCAAAGAGGAGAGAGAAGAAAAGCCAAAAACCAAGCCAAACCAATAAACAAAATCAAATGGTGGGCTGGGGACAGTGAAGTAAGATGGCAGAGAGAGAGGAGCATAAAGCTTCCAATTCACCAGATTTATAATATTGGAAACAGGACACGGCTCTTTGATTATTTGAAAAAATTCAAGCAGTTAGGGGGCCAGCCCGAGGGCATAATGGTTGAGCTCACGTGCTCTGCTTTGGCAGCCCGGGGTTTGAGGGTTTGGATCCCAGGTGCAGACCTATACACCGCTTGTCAAGCCATGCTGAGGCGGCGTCCACATACAAAATAGAGGAAGATTGGCACAGATGTTAGCTCAGGGACAATCTTCCTCATCAATTAATCAAAATAAAAAAAGAATAAAGCACTTAGACACAATGAAGATTGCAGACTCACAGCCTGTGGGCTGCTTCTGGCAGATAACAGTGTTCAGAAGAGAAAAAAAGAAATTGCGTTTGAATGTCTTAAGAGGGCCGTATGTTTTTCGTTCCACACAGACCTCACCACTCCGTATTATATTATACCTGACTCCACATATTTTTACCTTACCAGCTCTGCACTGAGGTCCCAGAGATTGCAACACTTAATAAGAGTGACCTCTAATGCGTCTTCCACCTTTAGCGTTCTGTGGTTCTCCAGGCCAGACATAGAGTTAACATGTAGTAAACATATGTTGAATATATGAATGAATAGTAGTGGGAAACAGCAAGGAACTTTCTAGTCCTATGGGAAGGTGGGGGGCAGTTAGACTTTTGATGACACTGCAGATTTCTTGGCTTGGAATTTCTTGATTATATGGAAAATAGTTCCTGTTTTCCAGTCTTTTGACTGGAAATCCAAAGACCTCTCTTCCCCATACTTATAAGTATCCTGTTATCCATGTGTTCATTCAACTTTCTGTCTAGTCTTCTCCTCCCCATCATCCTCATCCTCATCAGAACAAGTTGTTTATCAAGCTGATTGGTGACATGAACTAATCAAAGTGTTGTTTTTCACATGACTTTTTGAGGTGATCATTGTCTTAAAAACGATTAATACGTATAAGAGTATTTGAGTTTGTGCCACTTCTCTTCAAATAAGAAGTATTAAAGATGTGAAAATAATTTGAAAGAGGCCCCCTCATTGTGTTCAGATTTTAGTTGTGTTTAAAAAAATAAAATAAAGGCTTTTAGGCCACTTCAGTAGAATCTTGGTTGATTCTAAAATATTTTAAATTTCATTTTCTTTCACAGCTTTCCATTTGCTCAAAAAATATTTATTTATTCTTTCAATAAATATTTACTAAGTACCCATAATATGCTAATTATATGAATTCACCAGAATTCCTTTTCCTTCAGTTTAATAAAAATGACAATAGAAAATGTTCAAATTAATAGGATAGGGCACGTTAAACAAACACCATAATTTTCACAGCAGTAGGTGTAGCCACCGGGACATTCCCAGTGTCTATGCTCTTCCTTGAGCATGAAGTGGCAGTGTCTGGTGACTCAACCTTGGGTCACTGATTCTCTTCTTTTATCTAACATTGTGCTACATTTCAAACAGGGATGGGTGCATGGATTTCTTTCTTCCTTTTCTCTTACCTGGCTTGAAGTCACAGATGTAGATTCTATATGTTCAAGTTCAGCAGATATTACCAAAGTGCCTGGTGCCTGCCTTGCCCTGATCATGTTGAAGAAGGCAAAGTAGTGTGACTCCCTCCACATTCCATGTCCTAATGAGAACATTTTACAGGCTTCTCTGATATTTGTACAAGCATGTATTCACTCAAAAACTCTTGTCTGACATCTCCTAGAATAACCACATTCTTCTAAAGATCATCTGGGTATTTAAACAGGGTGCACTGGTGTTGGTGCTAAGCCCTCTCTCCTTTGTGTTGCTCCCATCATATTGATTTGTACTTGAAGGAAACTGACATAAAAGGATCCTGTGTTTGGGGTTTATAAATTTCACAGAATAGTTAGGCTATAAATGAAGGATTAGTTCCTTAGTTTCACATTGGTATTATTCTTAATAATATGAACCCTGTATACATACTCCATTTGATTAACGTGAGTGAAAACTGTCATCAAAATTAGTGTATCTTTTAAATATCAGAAACATCTTACCTCTTGGTAATTATGCTATATTGATTTTCCTAGAGTAATGGGGAAGAATTTAATTTTGTTTAAAATATGAATAATGTTCACACCTGCAAGCCATTATTCTGCCTTCTTAAATTTCAGGGGCTCATTCACGTCATCTTACATTTCATTGCTTTGTTTGAGCACGGTGCTGAAAAAGTAAAATCATGGGATGTGCCCCCATTGTTGATTCTAAGTGAAAAGCCATAGGCTATCAACACTGCTAGTGCTTATTTTCTGTATTATGATAGAAAAAATAAAAGACATATTTTCTACCAATTTTCCCTAGGGTAGATGAGGTGGCATTTTGCTTCATGTGATACGAATCATACACTTTTCTTCTATTCAGAACTCTGTATGCCTGTAATCACTTTGTCAGCTTTAAGAGGGAGCGGAAAATGTTTTAGTTGGAGGAAAAACATTCTGTTCAGGCTGGACATAATCTAGTCAGATGCTCAGCTTGGGCAGCTGTTTCAGTTTCAAAGAATAATCATGCACTGTGTAGAATGATGATGAGATGTGTTATTATCTAACGGAATCACACTGATGTGTAATTAATGCCATATTAACCAACATGACAACGTGTTAAACAGCAAGAATTATGGTCAAGGTGTGAATATTGAACCCAAAGAACAGTTCAAGAAATGGAGTTAAGAAAGATTAATTCAGGTTAATTCATTAACTACAGGCAACAGAAGAAACAGAAGGAAAATTTCATGTCTTAGTTTGGGCCACTTATTGAGCAAGGTCTTGTCAAATCATAATATAACCCATCAAGGTGTTGGAGTGGCTATAAAAGCTAATAGAACCCCAGGCTCCAGTATAGAAGTACAGTGACCTGATTTAACGGGGGTAATGGTTAGCTCTGTTGTACTCTCCTCTGGTTAGAGCCTGTTTGGGTTATTGTTTTCATTTTGGTTTACTATGTTTTAAGAGAGATAGTCACGCACTGGAGACCTTCCAAAGAAAGGGCACAAAGATAGCAAGAGGTGAGGAGATCATGTCAATGAGTTGAAGGACTTAGGGATGTTTTGGGAAGAGAAGGATTAGAAGGAACAAGAGCACAAGCTTCAAATATTAAAACGATGCCACGGAGTAGCATGGTTAGACATTCATTATTGCACAAGCGTGTATAGAATGAATTGAAACTGTGAATCTAAGATTTTAAGGAGAACATTTTAAGAGTCAGGACTTTTTTGACTGAACTGGGCTAACTCAAAAAGTAGTGGGATAGTGTAACTGTAGATATCTAAACAGATGCTGCAAGATTATTTGTTTTACAAATAATGTTTCCATTTGAATGACTTATAAGAGAGGATATCATCTCAGACCTCCTCATTCTAAGGTTCTAAGACTCATTCTAACTTAGCATGTAGATTTTGATTATTTGATATAACATATAGTCCATTCTCTTATTATGAGAGCAGAAACTCGATGTTTAGTGCTTTGCATTTTCTTTATTAACGGAGTCAAATCTGTAATTACGATAGTGGACTGGGCTTCTGTTGAACAAAGGTTATGACTTCATGGCAATAGGCTGAGGGCCAAAAGATAATGGTCTTATGGAGGCATAAATCTGAAACACTCCATGAAAATGTTGAAAAATATTGTCAGAGTGCATTCAGTTAGGGCTCTCATCTTAAGCAGAGCACGAACAATGGGTCCCTTAATCTTTGTAAGGCTTCTCTGAGGGACTCAGAGCTCTGTTGGGCATGTGGGAGAGTGGAGTGGAAAGGAAGGTGGAATGATGTGGAAGGAATCAAGAGTCAACAGGTTTGTGATGTTTGAAACACACATCCACATTTAAGTTGAAAGCTTTCTCTAGCCATATTTTAGAAAAAATAATGTGATTTAAATTATTTTTGCATACGACTTTTTGGGAGGGTAAGGAGTGGGAGACCAAATGTATTAGCATCAGGACTCAAGGTACATTACCCAGAAAAAATATGTAGCTACACTAAGGAATATACAGTTTGAATGAAACCATAGGAGTCAAAATTCCCGTAGTGGCTAAGCAGTATGCTGGTATATTTTGAATGAGGGAGTTGATACAGCAAATTCTGCAGAGAAAAGCCTCTGTGGATCAGTTTCCTGGTTCATGAGGACTCTGAGATGGGCTCTGGTCTGATTGAGGTCATCTTTGCTCTGAAAGACCTTAAATGTTTTGCTTAAGGAAATGTTGCAGGTAAATAGCACAGTGTTCACTCAGACCCAAATCCAGTGATCTCATCTTATACTCCACGCCTAATTCTTCACTTAATTTTATCTTAAGAACATTCTGATCCTGTTGGAATCAGGTGAGGAAGGGAAGCAATCACAGCCTGGGTGGGGAGAGAAATCATGAGAAGCTCTAGTGTGGGTGTGTGCCGGGTGGGGAGCCGTGGCCCCACCTCTTTGCCTCAGTTTGGGCGCAGGTTTACAATCTCTCTTCACACTGGGAGAGCTGCTTTTTGAACCATTACCCATCTGTCTGCAATAAACAGGCCTCCAGAGTGTGGTATCTTGGGTCCTAATCCTTGAGTAATGATTATAAGGGGAAAGTGTCTCTGAGGCAATTCCCACTGAGAACTGGGAGTCCCAGAAAGGATCTATTTGTTAAAAGTCAGCCCACAGCAATTCACCCTTCAACTGTCTTCTTTGAGTCTTTGCTTCTTAAATATTCATGAAAGCTGCAGTGATTTTAGATTAAAGATCTCCACAAGATGAGTAGATCCCGGAATCTTCCATCTACGGTGGTGTTTGGATTTGTTTCTAAGTTTCCCCTGTAATAGTTTAAAATGGCTTTGCAAAGCTTGTATTGCTTTCATTTACTGAAAATGAACAATGCTGAGGCAGAGCCCAAAGGACATTAAAACCCCATTATAGTTCACTTCCTGAAACCATGGATTTGCTTATCCTACAGGTAAAATCACTTCCCTGTGTGTGTGTACGGGGAAGGGTAGCATTTCCTTCTCAGCACAGCTGCAACGTCTCTAATGTAGCGTCTCTCCTCAGTGTTTGTTGAATGAATAAATACATTCAGATAATTCCATGCCTCCTGTCGTCTTGTTCTGATTGAATTTGATTCTTAGAAGAGAGAGGGAATCCGTGTGAAATAATCTGTACTAAGTATCTTTAAATCATTACAGTACCCTAGGGCCAGATTCAATCTTTAATTTTAATTAAACAGTAGATAATTTAATTTAATTAAATACTAAAGTGGTAGTTAAAGAGACATTTGAAGTGAGAAACATTGTATGTCGGTTTTCACATTGATAACATTTAAAATGATGTACATTCAAGAAGTATTTTGATCTCTCTTGCCACGCCATTGTAGTCTCTGTAATGTGGGTGGCGTATAAACACAGATACAACCAGGTTAATCCGTTCCTTAAATAAAAGACGTTTTTATGACACATAGATTTTTCCAAGAAGTAAATTGGTTCTTCTCCCACCCTCTAAATTGCTCTTTATTAAAAAGAAAAGTGTTTGTTCAGTTTTATTCGTGTCAGCGCTGGATGATAATATGGCTGTGGATGATGTATAATCAGTTTTTATGGGTGATGTTCTCACAGGAGGAGTGGTTCAGAAACGAACGAGTTACCCGATGACATTTAAAGTCCTCACTTTGTCATGTTAGACGCTCATCTTGCTCTGTTTCTGTTTGTGGTTTCAAATCATAAGGAACTTGTGTAAAATCTGTTTCAAGCATTTGAGATGCCAATGAGCCTTTCAGATTTGCAGTCGAACCACTCCGGAAGGTTTGTGCATTTGCCGCGAGGAAGCATTCCTACGACAGCCCAGCCGCCTTGGAGCTGTCTGACTTTGTTTTTCTGAGATATTCCTTCCTCTTAAGCTGGTCAGTCAAGCTTGCCATAGAAGTTAACACTGAGATGTCAAAAGCTGATTTTTTTTTTTAAAAAAAGTATGAGCATCAACAGCATTTGAGTCATAAAAGAGACACCTCAAGTTGAACTGTGGGGGAATTCGACACCCCACCTCAGCGCTGCTGCTTCCTTCCAGTAATAAAAAAAAAATCAGTTCTAACAAACTAAGCCAAAACAACTTTCGATGGTCAATAGGATTTTTAATTGCAAAGATTTCCTCTGACGTGAATGTTAATGAATGTCAAAGCAATAACATAAAAAGACATTACTAGTTTAATGATTGATAGAATAAGAAAAACACAAGGTCTTTTGTCAGATAAATGACTACTGTTTGGTGTTCCTTTACCTTAGGAGTATCAAAAGTGATCTCAAGATAGGCGATAATGGCTCAGGAGCGAAGGCGGAGAGTCACTACACGACAGCCTGTTAGATAACCAAAGCAGGAAGGGTCATTCGTGTATTAGTGTCCTTGTTTTCTCTCTTAGCTACATTGCCATTGCTTCAGCATTTTTGGTTTGTTTGGATTCTTCATTGAAACTTTCTGTTTCTGAAGACTTTAAACAAACACATAAAATTTTATGCGAGTGGCTTTGTACATCTACAGTATAAGTGTGACACTAAAGATAATTTACATCTTGCTCCAAATTGTTGGAAGAGCACAGCTAGTCATGTTGGTTTACACGGATGATGCTGCGATACGGATCCACACGAGGAAATGACCGCTGTGACATCCAGCAATTGCAAAGTCATGGTCATGGATGAGTTTTGCTTTCAGCAATAGTTTAGACCCCTGCGGTGTTCGACATTTGCTATGACATGCTCTGAGCATATGGTGACACACACTCTAAAGGATTCAAATCCACATTGCTCCCTGTGTTGTAAGCCCAGGAAGCATTGTAGGTCAGTTCTCAGGTTCACGCAGGGAAAAATACCCTTAAGTTTCAAAGGTGCTAAATCGATTCTTGTCGTTTCCTTTTCCACACTCTTTTATTACTCTCATTTCGTTACTTGTTTATGAATCAAGTCATTTTTTGTTCCTTGTAAGTGAGTCTAGGGAAAGCTAGTCAACAATGCTAGAACGAGTTTAGGGGAATGAAGCATGGATTTCAGTCGTAAATTCTGCCAATTTGGCTAGGCTAATCACTATTTGCTCAGAATATCATGTGCCTGCTGACGGTCAACAAAGAACTTGTATGGATGTAATCTTACTGGCAAATCCATGTCTGACAAAGCCATCATGGCTTCTTAAAGAGCAAGTTTACTGCGGCCGTTGCGGGACCATGAGAAGTAAACCTTCCTTCTGTGTCCTCCAGCCTGCTGCCAAAGATAGTTCTTTGGCCTTCTCACTCTGCTCTCCGCAGACCTGGGAGTGTCGCAGGACGCCTTTGGTCTGTCCTGTTGATTCTCTCATGTCCTGCCTGCCAACTTAACTAAGATCATTGCTCTGAGCAAGGGGACAAGGACTTTCGAGTCCTATAGCCAGAGGAGAGGGGCAAGGGGCACCACTTACTGCTGGGGAGGGGTCCATGTGGGTTTGGACAGAGAAGCATCTGAGGATGGCAGGGCTCCGGTTTCCTTTTCCCCTCCACTGTCCAGGTGCTTCATTTACTGGAACAATTCCTGAGTGCTAAAGGTGTTTTACCTGAACAGAGTGTTATCAAAACAGGCCCGAGCAAGGTTACTGTGGTTCGAGTGGACAAAACCAATGTAACACATTACCGTCATGTGAGAGCTGAAGAGGAAAAATCGCACATTCTTCCTCCACTCCTCCGTGAATGTGCTTGTGGTTGAAGTAGTGCTTGTCTTCTATTCTCTTTGTGCAGTCATTTATAAAGGCCCGTGAGAAGGTGTCTTTGCCTTTTCACCTTGTTTTGTTTTGGTGGAGGGGAGATTAGCACAGGGAATTTACCCAGGAACTAAGTGTTTATATTGACTCCAAGAAGAAGAAGAAACAAAACTTTTCCCCAGGTGTTTGAAGATAAAGAACAGTGATGTTCAAACATTCAAACGGAGTGAATTCTGTTAGTTTATTTTACCTTACTACAATGTTGGTTTTAAGGTATAATGAAAATGTTTTCTATAAGAAGTATGAGATCCATATAACAAAGTAATTCTTTTATAGAATCTTAACTTTCAAATGCTATCGCATTGCATTTTGAAAGTGATATTGTTCTTTTTAATACATTTTTCATAATTATACCTAATCCTCTGACACGTTTTTGATACCTCTTTATAATTTTAGGATAGTTGATTCAGCTTAATCCTGCCAAAAATTTAGATATGTTGAAATTTGGGTATGCTGCCACCAGGTGGTGGCAAATCCTTTGAGTCAGGTGTTACTGTAATTTAAAAGTTTTTTTTTTAACCCTTTTAAATAAAAGCAGTAAAAATCTTTCATTAAGCAGGATCTTACCCAGTAGCCCAATATATAAAATAGATAGAAGTTAGCTAAGTTACTATGGTAAAAGTGGGGTAGGAATTTCAAAACCCAGTGTGTGCACTTGCCTCTTTTCTCTGATGATCCCTGAAGAGCTGCAGGAACACAGTCTGAAAATTACCAATCTCAGTCATAATGTGTACACTGTGTCTGGAATTAAGGTAGGAAGCATTTTTTTAATTAAAAAAAATAATGATTTAAGCTATTAAAATGGTAATCTTTTAGAGCAGGAAGGAGAGACTGGGAAAACACTTTTTAGAGCCAGGCAGAGAGGAAAGAGGATATAAAACTTTCTTCAGATCCCATATGGTATGGTGACAGGAACAGACATGAGCAAGAGTGTGAATATAAGCTTAGGCTGCAAAGAGCACTGTCCAAGCAGATCCAGCTCCATTTGGGCAGAGTTAGGACATGTGGGAGATTCTGGAAGAAGGAGTGGGCAGGAGGATGTGAGTCTCTTGAGAGTCAGTGATTGGCTGAACTTCTTCAGATTTTCAGATCCACCATTGTCCAGTTAATTAATTAATCCCAGAGCTGGAGCTGGGACCCTAAGTGAGACGTCCCCATCTTCCAGACTGTCAAACCCTGGGCTGTCTTCCTTCTGTTTTTCTAGTGCCTTCTGTCCCAGGTCACCAGAGAAGACAGGCAGAGAACAAACCACATATCTACCTGCTCAGCAACTCCCAGCGCTGGTCTCCCCAGGCTGCTGCTGCTGCCCCTCTTGGACCATGTCTTGGCTAACATTTTTGCTTTGTCAGTGACCTCACACCAGCTCCCTCCCAAATGATCAATTCCTTAGTTAAAAGTAATGTGTCTTCTGTCTTTGGCTGTCTTTGCTTCGGAAACACTTGCCTGTAGAAATTGCGAACTCTTCCAGAAACTATTTTTCTAAAAGCATTCTTTTCTCTTAAAATATCTTTAAATACAGAACCTAATACAACCTTTGAACAGAGAAGTAGATAAGGTAAGTAGAGTGATATAACCACCCTACAATACAGGAAACTAAGATTGTGGGAGGGTTGAATGGGAAAAAGATCACCAACCAAACATACAAAAACTCAAGAAACAGTTAATGATAAACCAATAAAACAACTAAAGTGTCTTAAACAACATAGTTGCTCTAAGATCTGCAGCTATATGTACATATATATATATATATATATATATATATATATATATATATATGGCTAGATTCAGTTATGAGTTTCTAGTTGACATGACTGGCCAAGATTGGGAAGAAGGAAGGTTCGATAACTGAGTAAATGATATGAAATGTAAGTACCCTCAGCCCCTCGGGCTGGGTTCTCCACCTGAGGACGGCCATGGGGTTCCTTCTGTGACTCTCACCTGTGGCTGGGACCAGCCAGCGACTGTAGATTGACTGGTAGTTCATAAGAGTGCCTATCCACTGATTGAACAAACACAAGCTGAGTACCTACTGTGTTCTAGGCCCTGCTGTGGAAGCTAGACAAACTCCATGCTCTCCCGGAGCTTTTTAGTGGGAAAGAAGACAATGAACACAAAAATGAGTCACTATATAATGTTTGGTAAGGATAACTGCTATAAAGAGAAATGAAGATGGGTAAGGGGACAGAGATAGAGAGGAAGGGTAGCATGCAGAGGAGTTGGCACTCAAGAGACGGGCTGGGGATAGACCCTCTGAGAGGGAACATTTGAGCAGAGACCTGAAGGCAACGACAGAATGAGCCATGGGATAGCTCTCAGAAAAGCCTTCCAGGTGGACGGAAGAACATTAAGGGCAAAGAGCCAGAAGAAGGAACAAGCTTGTTCGAAGAACCAGTGACCAACCACTCCAGGCTGGAGTCAATGAATGAGGGAAGAGAGGTGAAGTAGGAGGTAGGCCCTTGAAAACCACAGTGAAGAGTTTGGATTGTGTGTGATGCAAGGCCAGAGGAAGATGGACTGCTGCCTCCCCCGACCCCACCATGTGGAGAATAGACCATGCGGAAGCATGGAAGGCTTGGACTAGTGAGCACTGCTCATTCCAGGCAACTCTTCTCTCTGAATCTCTGGACACTGTGTTGATTCATTCCAGCTAACTCCTCCTGGGATAGGTATTTAAGAGACAAGCATAAGCCACCTGCTTAATAGTCGTGGAGGTACCTACTGTTGGTTATAAGATGGCTTAGAACTGAGATCTTGGGCAAGTCACTTCACCTCACTGAGCTTAGGTGGTCCACGCAGGGTCTTTCTCAGGTCTGACATCCCCTGAGTCCTAATTTTTGTGATTGAACCTTAATGAGCTCCACCACCCAAGATGACCACAGGAGTAATGGAAGTCATTAGAATGCCCCACATGCCTCTGAATTGAATATAATTTGATCCAGATCTTTTTCCACTCCCTGGGAGCCTGCAAACATTCTGTGGTATCCAAATTCACATCATCAGTCTCCTATCAGATTGATTTGGGGAACTCTGATGGCAAGAATAGTCATCTGGGGAGAGGAGGCCCCAAGAGATATCCCCTCCCTTTCCTATACCCTACTGTCATGCAGCCTGTGGCCCTTGTGAGCTTTGTTAGAACCTCTTTAATGTTTGAATCTGACCTTGAGGATCTGGGAGATTGACTGGGTCTAGCCTGCCTCTTCTAGGATTAGCATAGAGTTCATTGTAGGATTCTGGCATCTTCTTCAGAAAACAAAAACCAAGGGGATCTCAACAAACTTTAACCGTCAGTTTCAGGAAAGGCAGCTACAGCAGCAGCTCGTCCTTCCACATGCTGCTTCATCCTCCATCGGTTCATTCTCTTTAAAATGCAAAACACCAAAGCCGTGGTCAAAGCATTTGTGGTCTGCTATCAGGGTCATGTTTCATGCCTCATACACAAAAGTTAGGCGACAAATTAAAAAATGTAAATCTGTTGAAAGACATATCAGCTCTCGAGTTTTGCCTGAAGTATGGGGCCCCTCTGGCATTAGTCACATGATCAAAATCTACAGATCTGGATACCTGGTCTTCAAGGTGACATGCTAATTTGGACATAGAGTCTAATATCTGATGTGAAACATGCAGATTAGCCATCTCCACTCAAAACAGAGCAAAGTAAACTTTTATGAGATCAGTGTATATGCACTGATTTAACAAAAGCATTTCAGAAAATTTTGTACATTTGAGGCTTGGAATAGAGTCTCTGATGATGACAATCAAATGGGTTCATTAACTTGCCATTTAGTTTTAGAAATCTTGGCTTGGGTTACGAGGGAACAGATCTCCCTGGTCTTGATGTGTTCCACACCAGACATCTGCCCACTTCTCCTAAATATAAGCTGATCTCCCCTGTCACTGACTCAGAGGACTGAACGTTTCTGAGGCAGGCTGGGGTAGTTGCAGAGAAACTTGAGAATTTCCTGAGGAACTTAGAGGAAGGCATAAGCCAATTTTTATGGCAATTGTATTTACTATTTGAAATTAATAATCATTATAGTCTTATATAATATGTAATGCTATAATTAGTCATAATGTATGACTAATTTTCCCGGAATTCACGGATGCCTTGATAGTGAGTTGGAGGCTGAATATTATGGAAAAAGCCTTGGGGAGTTTGGCTTATTCAAGTGGGGGAAATGAAGGATAAAGAGTGATTTATTGACTATTTTCAAATAATAGATTTTTCCCATAAAGAGGATGATGTTGGACTACTGTTCACAGAAGTTTGAATAATATGAAATGAGCTTCAACTGAAGGATGCAGGATTTAGGTAAAGTATACAGGAGGATTTCCTTTTAATAAGTGGAATTCAGCAGAGATGGATTGCTAGACCACAGAGGTGGCAGTGTAGTAGGAAGGTGACTGGTAACTGTTGAAAACATGAGAAAACCACCAAAGCAAAGGAAAGTATGGAGCGTAATTCATGATTTTGTTTGTTCTGATACATTCTACAAATTGAAAATTTTTCATCAGGATGGAACCTGAAAACCACCACCATATCCAAAAGTACAGTCCATGCCGCATTGAAGGAGACTCAAAATAGAGAGGGATAACTCACGTTACCCAACCAGAAACTCAAAAAATGGTTTTTCACCATTATCAGAGGATGCTGATAGTATTTATGAATCTAGAAATATTGCTCTATTCCTTTTTAATGGCATAATTTTATTCAAAATTAAAATCTACATCGTCAGCATCATTAAAGTTTGTTGAGTCACTCAACAGTTTTGAAGAGCATATCTCTTCATTTCCATCCACAGTATCTGAGACACATCACTTTCTAAATTTGTATATGTGGCTATCTCTAGGAGGTTCATCTCAGGTCCAAGCACCCAGTCATGTAAGTTCCGAACTGTTGTTTTCTTATGTGTCCTGTGGGTGCACATTCTTGGACTGCACAGAGTAACTTTTTCCTGTAGACTTTTAAAGGTTATTTTAAAGTTATAGTGCAATCCATCAAACATTTGCAATTGTGAGAGTATATTCAAAGGGATAGCTAAGAAATCTGAGTTAAATGCTGTCACCTCTTCTTAAAAATGATTGCATTATGTGACATCCATAAACATGCAAACCAACTTTTGATTTCAAGTTTCTTTCCGGTTCATGTGTTTTTCCCAGGAGTCCTTGAGCATAGTCCTCCTAATATAAAGAGACTTTGTTAACATTTGAAAATAGCATGCTTCCTCTTTTCTAAGGGAAAATTTTAGGGGAAAAGATCTTTTATTAGGCCATATTAAGGCACATGTGCTCTCCTCAACACTATTGTCTGTGGCGGTATCAGGGTTGATATGCGTAAGGTTAGTGATGTTGGCTTCTCAAGATGAAGTCCAAGCACAGAACCTTTCATTCAAGGGCAAGGCTACAGCAACCCAAAATAGTTAATACCGCCCCTGGGGCCTTCACTAGAGGGGAATCATGTCCCAGAGGCTGGCTCGTGAAGTTACTTTTAAATTATATTTCAATCTGATGACTCCAATAAATTTTAATCTCACTCTGTGGCCTGCTTTATTTTCAGGTTTCCATATATGAGACACAAAGAAATAACTAGCTCAATAAAAGTTGCTTCCCAACCTTGGATGAAAAGTTAGAATTCCTGCTTTCATTTCCTAAGCTAAGCCCTCCCCCTACTCCTATCCTAGCACTACAAAATGCATAAGCTATTATTTTTTTCCCTCCAAGTGGTGATCGTTTGATTTTAGTCAAACTCCAATTGGCCAATATAAATGCCTAGAGAGAGACGAGGCTTGCTCCTGTCAGGAGTAGCTCAAGTAGCTGTTTGTTCAAAGTACTTGCTGAAGCAGAAACAGCCCTTTTTGTTTTGAAAGCATGTTAATGTGATAATGAAATGCACGAAGCAAAGAGGTTCATCCATATAAATGGGTCATTTAAATAATGAGCAAGGAGGAAGGATGTGGTTTGGTGTCAGTACTGATTAATTAGGACATAAAAATAAATAACCATCCCAACATTGGCTGCCTCCCTTGAAAGTTACTCTATTAGTGGGCAATGAAGTTAATGCAATTGACAATATAATTACAGGTTAGTTAACAGAACAATGCATGAAGAGGCTCTTGCTTCTTTTACAGCTTTAATTAGCTAGATAGCATCTCCGTTAATTTTCTCATCTCTACCTTGTTAATCTTCTGGTCCTCGCAGAGAAATCTAGTGTTTTCAACCAATCTCTTAGATTGTATTGAATACTACATATAGATATACGGTGTTATTCTAGTATTCAAGTCAACCAACTTCTATTAAATGCCTTTCACGTGACACTCACTGTGCATGCACATGGTAGTGAGTTTATAGACCTACATTTCTGAAAAATGCAACAGTGTTGACCCTGACTTTCTTCTACTATGACTCTTTTTCTCTGGAACCTTTGCACCTTTCCTGGGCAAAGTTTACAGTATCTAAGGTCTGATGATAGTGGACTGTATTAAAGTTGATGGCACATTGTCAGATTTATTCCCTCACCAAAGGGATAAACCTTGAGGCAACTTTATTTGGTCTATTTTACGTAATCACGATTGAGGATAATGCAAGGCAGATGAAAGTTAATAATCAACTCAGCTTCAAATACTGAAGGAACACATAACTTGAGATATATTAGCATCGCTAAAGGTCATTGAGACTACTGGAAGGGCACTTTGAAAACACACACACCAGCTCACATGAAACAAGAACCATACCCGCATAAAACCGCTTGAGATGCCTCCTCACCCCCATAGTGTACCAAGAAGTGTGAATGTGATTCAGTTCATATTTTCTGTTACTGTTAAATGTTGAATCTGAGGCAGGTTTTGGCTTAGGACAAATCAGCTATAAGTTGGTGGGTATTCTCAAAGAACTAATTTCATTGTGATAGAGAGAACCTTTTCAATGATATTTTCAAAGGCCTATTTTACCCTTCCAGGGTAGACATAACTTTCTTATATTGTGAAATGAAAGAAGAAATCAAAATTGAATTGTGTTTTGGAGAATAAACAAGAAAAATGCTCTTCATGTGGCAGCAATGATTGATGTCTTCAGATCCCTTCTCTAAGATTTATATGTTTATTTATTTAGGTTTCCTGCATAGACCCCAGGTTTTCAGTTCAAAGTATATTGTCAAGATTTTTTTGACCAACATTGGCCCCTTTCCTCCTTTTTCCTTCTTCCTTCTCTCTCTCTTCTCTTTGTCTCTCTCTCTCTTTCTCCATGTAAAACATGGAGAAAGCAGAACTTTCTGTTTTTTTCACAATGGTTCATTTGTGTACTCTGAACCCAAGACTACAGCATATTCTAACGTCTCACTGTTTTATGTCACTACTGAGGTAGCAGTGACATGCTGGCTGCTGATGGATAAATATATTTATCTGGCGTCTAAATCTGCATACACTGTTGAATAATGAGCAGATGTTAACAATTACTCTAAATGTCCTGGATATTTTGTAAAACTTTTATCAAACTTAGAATGGTTTATTGATTTAGTCAGAATCATGCCTTGGGCACAAAACAGATTGTCATTTGGGATTCAATGTGGGCAAAATGGATGTCCATTAACATTTTAAATTCAGACATTCTGGTCTTGCTTCTGGAACTTTCTGAACAATAGGTCTCTCTAATATATTCTTACTCTTCCTGCATAAACCAAAGCATATCCATTGGCAAATTTTCTATAGCCTCATCTTTCAGGATATGATACCAAAACATTAGGCATGAGAAGTAATAAATAAGAAATTTGAATACCAGCTCTGTTCATTTCAGGTAAACATTACAATCCAGCACAATGAAAACTATCCATGTTTGCTTTGAAAAGAAATGAACAAAAATCTATATTCCCATTTCTCTGGAGTTATGTTTTGGGTTTTGTTCTTTTTTGTAACATCAAGCCATTTTAGTTGAATGATACAGAAAGTCACTTTGAATTCAAATATAAAATAAGGCCATCCATCATGTTAACAATTTAATTACCTGAGTATATATTTTTCCAGCAAAAAACCCCATTATTTGTTGTGTATCTTATTACT
Source organism: Equus przewalskii (assembly GCF_037783145.1). NCBI lineage: Eukaryota > Metazoa > Chordata > Mammalia > Perissodactyla > Equidae > Equus > Equus przewalskii. The sequence continues at coordinate 11,506,102 of NC_091848.1, read as the reverse complement.
GAGCTGTTGCCTCGGGACAAGTTGGCTGTCATGGAGCAGGCCTTGTGGTAAGAAATGGCGAGATAGGGAGCAGATGAGCCGAGCAGTCCTCTGCCTGCTTGGCAGGCCCGCTCCGTGGCTCCCAGGCTTGCTTGAGGCCTCACCTGTTAGAGTCCCTGTAAGCTTTGTTGCAACAGTGAAATGGTGACTTGTAAAGGCAGCGAAGCGTGACAGAGAGAGTGAAAGGGTCGAATGAAATAGAAATGTGATATTTTCTATCTTCCGAAGGCCCAGGAAATAGGACTCCTGCTGCCGAGTGGGGTTTGGCATTTACTATCACACTGAGTACGAGAAAAGTTGTGAGATTTACTGTGTAGAACCCCCAGAAGAGGCACAGCGAACAATGCACTAGGTTTCTCTGATCATTTAGTCATCTGCCTTCCCAGTGACTGCGGATTAAGAAATAATTTCATCCTTGAGGAAATGAGGAGATTAGAATGAGGGAGGTAAAGTGGAAAAGAGCAGCTTCGGGGCCTTCTCAAGGCGCTGGGATTTGGGGGACCCCCACCCCCAGCGCTCACCAGGTGGTGGGCAAGTGTCTGTGGTAGGAGCCTGTTGTTTGCTTGCTTGCTTTGTGATTGCATGCCCTGACGACTACAAATATGTCTAACAACGTAAACTAATAAATTGACAATACAGCAACAATCTTAGCTACTTTGGTGGGCAGAAAGTGGCAAGGAAGCTTTTTCCTGCTTTCACAGTTTTATGCAACATGGTGGTTGGCAGTTTTATTTTGGCCTGCTCCCTTGCAGCAAGCATTGTCAACTGAGGAAGACAGAAAACAAAGACCAGACTTCAACCAACGATTCATACAGACTGCCTGTTTCCTGGCTGGATAATGTTACAACACAGGAAGGTGTCCTATCCTTGCTAAAGCACTGAATAGAGGATTATTCTTGCATTTCAGAGCAGAGGCCTCAAGAATGGTGGAGACAATAGGGTTTGGTCCACAACTTTGGCTGTCAATCTCCCAGGTAGCAGGCGGAAGCTGCCTACTGGAAAATCTTTGCTTCTGAAGCTTGTCCAGGTGGCCCTACTGGGTCTCATTTTTTTTTTTTTAACTTCAGGACACATAATTCAAGAAATGTGCTCATTCAGATTTTTACTTGAAGAAGAGCTGCTGACCATTTTATGGTTAAACAAATGCATGGAAGTTTCTGCAAAGCAGATTTCACTGGAGAGGATTCAGCCGTTGCTGACGATGACGAGGAAAGGGTTGTTTTTCTTACAAGTTGCTTGCTAACTTTACAAAGGCATCTGATTTTCACAGCGAACGCATGTTTTCATAAATGGAAACAAATAAAACAGTAGGCAAGGGCTTTCTCAAAAGGCTTGCCAAGTACATTAAACACACAAAAGTACATTCACAGCGAAAGTTGGTTGAAAACAGCTGTTTTAAAGGATTTTGGGTGAATACAGTTAACGGCATCATCATTATAAGGCCTAAAGCAAACGTGTTACTGATTACACCCCATTAAGAAATTGGAATGTGTTCCCCCAAGGAAACACCACAGCACATGCTATTTGAAAATAACAACCAACTCCAAACACTCAGCTGAGACTTTCCTGTAGGCTGTGCAGCCTATCTATAAAGATAAAAGTCTCAGGAAAATGAGGGTACATCTTATCTTAACTAATCAGAATATTTTTACCAATATTGTTTGAACGAGGCTTTCCTAAGCGTCTCTCACCTTTTCCCCAAACCTGCTCTGTCTCCTCTAGTCATACACTGTTTGAATTTGTGCAAGAAACCAGATTCGACGGAAGGCTGGGGCTTCCATTTGTTCTAGCGTGCAAATCCAGATGTCCAGTTTGTTTGAACATAGAGCGTGATGCGCTTCTAGGTCAGCTCCTTCTAGAATGTGTTTGCCTTGAGAAGGGAGAGTGCTCTTCAGGGTGGGATGGAAGGCTGTGGTGGAGTCTGTGGGATATGGAAAATTTAATAAGGACCATGGGATTACTGCTGCAAGAAATAATGTTCATGTGTTGAAAAGGCACTGTCAGAATCCCATGGAGGCAGGGCCTGCCGCGTGTCTGCTGCTTGGCTGTTAGAGTTCGGCTTGCGTCTGCCCTGCCTGTCCACCATGGCACTGGAGGGGCTCTACAAATGCTTTTCATAATGGCCCAGAAGCCTCCCAAGGGCCCTGGGGGGTTAGTTGGGAAGGAATTTAAGTCTAATGCTTGGTAAGGGAAAAAAAAAGCCTTTTCACCTTTTCCACACATCTGAAAAAGAGTCAGGTTTCTCCTGGTGATGAAAGAGTCACGGCTGGGGACTAACCTCCCTTCCTACCCCGGGAGCCACAGTGGGGCTTATGTTAGGAAGGGCCGCCTCTCCTCTCCCGCTTCCTGAAAGGGGGAATCACCCTGATGTCCATGGAAGCAGGGGTGTCCTATACGCACAGGAAACTCAGTGATAATTATAGGAATGCTATTGTAAAAATGATATGATTATGTAATAAGAATTTTGTTATTATTTCACTTGTGTGAGGACATTCAAGTCCTAGCCATGGGACTTTTGGTGAGCTCTATAAACTCTGTGAGCTCCTGTGTCCTTATCTTTTCAAAGAGAATAATAAGACCTATGATATACAATTTTTATGAGCAGCACATACTAGGCATAGAGAGAGAGAGAGAGACAGAAAAGAGAGATTAGATAGGTATGTATATATTTGTATCTATGTCTATATGCACACATACATATAAATGTGTGTGTGCGTTTTGTGCACATATACTTTATAAAATGGATGTCAGCATTTTTGCTACAAGAATCCCTTGGGGATATAGGGACCATTTGAGATTTCAGATTGTGAGAGAGGCCTGATTGTTTGCTGATAGGGAGAAAGGTTCCTGGGAAAATCCTTCCCTTCCACCCATTTGGAACTTTGGAGACCCTCAGGGTTAAGCTGAGGCAAAAATAGACCTTTTCGGCTTGAGCACATCCCTGCCCAGAGTGAGCAGTGATCCTAATCTAAACAGTCAGGATTCCCAAGCCCTCAGAGGAGCCTGCTAGAATGTGACCTAGGGATTCCTGAAAGCCTGTTACATCCCAGATGGTAATATCTGCGAGCATCAGGGCATCGTAATGCAGTCCCCTATGTGGTGACCTAGAATTCTTCATCCTTTGTTGCATAGTTTTCCGAGCACGGAAGGCTCTCTTCCGTCAGAGTCTTGATGGGGGAGCTCTGAGCTCAACAGAGAAATCTGGTGGCAGAACCTGGCACTGGTCTGTGCACCTGAAGGAACTGTTTCTATTGGGGACACACTTTACAAAGCACCTTTTGTCCAAGCTGAAAGTGAGTGTGGGGGAAACTAATAGAAATGGTGATAAGTTTATTACACCAAAACTTTGATGTAACAGATAAATATATTATTGATAACACTGAAACCATGACTCTTAGGAAATGTTTTTGATAACATGACACAAATATTAGTATTACCAACTATCAGTAGGAGTCATTTGCCCCAAAGAAAATATAGTTGATTTTGAACAAAGGAAATGGTTATAGGTGTCAGCTATGAGGCCATGTAACTATGTCTATCACCACTTCCTTTTTCCATGAATTACAGGCAAGGTAAATAATTTTGAGGAACCTACATGTAAATGCATTTCAAAACTATTTAATTATTTATAGTAAAATTCTCCTTTAAAAAAAGAGAGGGAACCCAGTGAAGTTGTACCCGGAAATTCTGGAGATGAGATTTGTGATCGGATATTTCAGCCTGCCAAATAGAAGTGATCTGGAGATGGGTTCCTTCACATATGAATTTAATTCTGTTTTAATATTATTACTGTTATTATTATTTTAGCAATCAAAGTAACGCATTATTTTTTCCTGACAAGCAAGTTTTTTCTCTTATTGTACAAATAGTTATTTTATATAATACGTATACTCATTTTCTCCCTTCATCCCTCATTCTTCCCTTTTCCCCTCAATTCTATGATTATCTATTAAACATCTACTATGTTCTAGGTGGAATTTAACTTACCAGACATACAAAGAGAAAGTAGATTGAGTCTCTAATTCCGAACAACTTATATAATTTCTTTGTTCAAATTCGGAAGGTGATTGAAGTAATTAAATACTCCGGATAACATTGTCCCCATGGAAATTTTCTCTCATAGAAATTACTCTGGAAGAAGATCTCCCAAGTGGGTGCCCACATGCCAAGAGCTGTAGAATACAATTTATTGGGGTACAGAAATATGTTAGGACCACTTTCTATTACTTTACTGTACTTTTAAATATATATATTAATGTTATTGTATCATTACATACGTTAGTACAGTAGCATAGTGAATAATTTACACATAAATATATATGTATATTGGGGATACATGCTCAAGAAATCTTATTGACAGAATATGAGATGATCAACATTTGAGAACTACTGTTCTAGATTGTGTTGTCCATGAGGACAGAGAGCCTCTCCATCTTGTTTGATCCTTTACTGTGTCTGTGTCTTTACTGTGTGTCTGAAACATTTGGACACGATAAATATTCAGCAAAAGAATGAATAAATGAATTAGTAAACCAACAAATAGCTTATGTCCCTTTCCTTCAGAGTTGCAATAAAAACTGCTTGCTCTAATAAATTCATTATCATGAGGCAATGTGCTAAACAGCATATATTTTTAAAAGACTGTTATATGGAGATATTATCTTTTCCCTAGATTTGAGTCTAATTATGTGTCTATGCAGCACTATACTTAGAGAGGAAATCTTCTGAAGTGAATAGAGACTCGTGATTCCTCAAATCACACCTTAAAGGCTACCGTGCACACTGCTGACTTGCTTAGTCTTGACAATAGTGTATTGTGGAGCCAACACTTGAAGGGATCCAAAGAAGGTCAACTGGTCAATCATTATTTCCTTTCTAGGCAAGAGAATACAGACAGATAGGCTTGTACTCTTCTTTAAAAGATCTCCACATCCTCCCCCAGGTACCTACTTAGGTGCTGGAATTTGGGTGTGCTTTTACTGATAATTGTTATTTGACCAGGAAAAAATATGGTAAGGATAAGCTCCTTAGGCTTGTTGAATGAGCAGCTCTTGACACGTCATTCTTTCTCCTCTTCTTTGTTTCAGTAGAGGGGAGGAGGTAGGTTTTGTGAATCAATGGAAGGCTTAGAAGTATAGTAACATAGTCCAAAGGAAATAATACGCAAAATACCCAAACAGCCATGATGACTAATGTTCTGATGTTTTCTCTGAAAATTTGTCTCTTTTGCCATTTCTACATTTAGAGTTCAAAGAATTGTTTTTACAAACAAATAAAGTATATGATTTTGTTATGAGACAAGATGATCACAATGATAAAATGACCGTACACCTATCCCTTGTGTGCTTCAGAGTTCATGAAGAATTTTTACACTGGTTATCACTTGTAACTCTTACAGCCAGTCAGTAAATATTCTCTAATTTTATGGAGAAAAAATGGAAATTCCAAGAAGTAAGTGACAGAACCAGTGTCCCACTATTTCTAAGCCCAGAGATATTTTCTTTACATCAGTACTTCTGTGATTGTAATGTGATTGCAATTTACCCAGGACCTTGTTAAAATGCATATTTCAGGGCAGCCCTGATGGCCTAGTGGTTAAAGTTCTTTGCGCTCTACTTTGGCGGCCTGGGTTCACTTCCTGGTCATGGAACCATATTACCCATATGTCAGTAGCCATGCTGTGGCAGCGGCTCACACAGAAGAACTAGAAGGACTTACAACTAGAATATAAAACTATGTACTGGGGCTTTGGGGAGGGAAAGAAAAATAGAAGTGGAAGATTGGCAAAAGACGTTGGCTCAGGGTGAATCTTTCCCTGCAAAAAAAAAAAAAAAAAGTTTAAAATGTAGATTCCGATTCAGCAGTTCTGGGGTAGCGACTGAGAGTCTGCACTTCTGATGGTTCCCAGTTGATGCTGATGCTTTTATCCATAGCTCATACTTTGAGTAGCAAGATTCTGCATCATAACTGTTTCCTCCGTGATGTGATTAAAGACATCCTTACTGAGTAGCTGGATGTAGGATGTTGAGGATATTCAGAGCAATAGTTTTGAAAAAGGTTATCACTGCTTTCTCAGCTGGGCCATCATAACAACCCAAGGCTTATGTTAGCATCTCTTCCCTTCCCTCAGACTCGCCCACTGCCATCAGTCCTTTCTGTCTAAAATGCAATCTCATCATATCAAAACCCACAAAGCTGCTCCACTTCCAATAGATTGAATTGTAAGTTTTGAACACAGTATATTAGGGCCTTCACAATCCGCCCCTTACCCTTTCCTCCACATCTCCTGCTACATCCTATATTGTGGCCACAACCCTTCCCCATACCCATAGACTACAGTCCATCCACCCCAAACATCTCAGACTTCTCAACTACGGCATGCTTGATCTTTTACTTCCATAGAATTTCCTTTCTAAATCTGTTCTACTTTTTACACAATTATTTGTTTAGAAACTTCTCTCATTAGGTTGAGAGAAGTTTATAGACAATTATGTTTCTAAACAATTATGTTTATAAACTTCTTACAAGGAAGTGGTGGGGTCTTAAATTGTGTGTGTGTGTGTGTCTGATAATCCTTACACACAGTAAATATTTGTTGAATGGATATACTAGATGCCTGGTACAACCACAACTGTGTTGGCTTAGCATGTAAGATTGGTGATAGTTGTGCAACTTGAAAGAAAGTGAATTAGTTGGGCTCAGATATTGGCCTGGATTTCACAACAAGTTGCTTAAGATAATCATTTTATGGTTGAAGAAATGCATGGAAATTGCATTTAGGAACCGTGTATTTAGCTGGTCTTGACCAATGCATGGCGTGTTGAGAGTGAGAGAGAAAGATGGCTGTACTCTAGATTGTGCCTCATCCCGTGGTGTGTTCCAGAGGATTTTTCTCTTCCTGCCAACTTGATTTCATTCAGAAGAGTTATGACTGAACTCAGAAGAGTTGGGTGACTTATGGCCGATAAGGATAGCTGGCCCATTTGTCTTTCTCCCCTCTGCCTCTGTTCTATAATTCCTATCTATGGGACTACTGTTCCTTTGAAAGAGATCTCTGTGGAAGAACTATAAAGGGTGGTGCTTTTAAAAATCTTGACCCTTTTATAAAAATAATGAAATACTAGTCCTTTTTTTATTTTGTTCAAGCAAAATAGCAGGGCTTTTGCCTTTTGAGAAGTGACAGAAATGTCACCGGTCAAAGGAGTGAGCTAGTTCTATGCGAACCTCAGGATTATGTGTTGGTTAAGAAAAGAAACAAAACAGCCGGTCACCAGGCAACCTTACTGCTAACCAAAACATAGATTGAAGATTGAGCAGGATTTACAAAATGTCCTCGAATAAGCAGATATTAACTAAATAGCATTATCTTTGATTATCTTATCACAAAACAAAACTTATGTGTAAACAGCTATATTTTCACACTCACAAACACATATCCATGTACATTTACAAACATGTAAAATATCTTTAATTTCTTGGGATGGAATTCTCTAGTCTTTCTGTTATTGGTAATCCAGAAATCCCCTTTTCTTCTTTTTCTCTTTTCTGCTCCCCAAAGTTCCCTTTCTGTGCTTCCATCACCATCACGCACTTACCCACTTTTTCTCCTCTCCTCCTCCCCCATATGTATCACATGTTTTCCACTCAACAACTATTTAACAGGCAACTGCCTCTGGTTGTCTTGTGTGCAGTAAGAGGAGCTGGGGAGAGGTATTGAAGAAATTTACCAGTGAATTCCAATGTTCCAGCCAGGGAACAAGAACCTTGATTCTAAATACAAGGCAAAGGCGTGACTCAAACCACAAGAAAGATTGGGATTTGTGGTCGGGCTCCAGCCCAACTCTAAGTTGCTGAGGTCTTGGTTATTATAATGGTGGATAAGGTGTAGGGAAGCAGAGCTCCTGCCCAATTTGGAGGAAATGCTTAGAAATTCGAAGTAGAGACCAAGCTAGAAACTTACTTGCATGAAGTAACCCTGAACTGATCATTTAATTTAATTTAATGTAAAGTTTTATCACATAGTGGGAGTGAAGACTGTTCTTCTATCTTTTCATTCAGAATGAACTCAGACAAGCACACCTGAGCCTGCCCAGGACAGGGCATCAATGACCCTCCACTGAGAGGAGTTGGGAGTGGCCCGCAGCACAACACAGTTCATGATTGGAATGTCTGTTTTCAAAGTACTGAGTGTTTTTGAAGTGTCTCAACACTTCTGGAAAGAATCAGACAGTTCCCAATATTTGACTAGTCTCTTCAAGGTCAAATAAATGCTAAAGCAGTGGAGAAGGCAGGAAATGAACGGAAGGAGAGAGAGTTGGTGACACCTCAGGGGCTGTCGCTGCTCCCTCTGGATGTGGCTAGCTGAGACTGCTCTCAGGCAGCTCCATTTGATCACTCAACTTCATCTTTTTCTTATTTTGTTCTGTCATTCTAGCACATTGGTCATCAAATAAAGCATTAGAGAATTAGTATGAATAATCTTGTAGTTGTATGGATGAACTTAATAAAACCTTCTATCGAGCCTTTGGAAACAACTTTTTAGAGAGTCATGTTTCTGAGATTATACAAAAGCTCTTATTTTCTATGTTGACTTTTATGTTACAATTCTCTGAATAAATTTGGAAGCCCACTAAGTTTTTACTGCATTAATTTGGCACACTGTGGTTTAAAAGTTACATTTAAGCACTAAAAGTAAACTGGACCCCAGTTATAGACATTTGGGATTGGATCCTGATTCATGGAACTGGACCTGTCCAATATGCAGACTGACTAAATTACCGGAGATTTTGGAAAAAATCAAGACTTGCTTTGGGGTGAGCACACAATTCTGATGATAGCCTGGGGAATGTAAGGAGGCTTAAGGCTAATGTAGCCTTTTAGAGAGAGAGCAAGAAATAATGTTGCATTTGTGTACATATTGGTACAAAGCCTGGTCAAAAATATAAATATAATGCACAAATGAGATTTCTATATATCTTATTTGTTAAAGCATGCCATCATTCATTCAACAAATGTTGCTTGAGAGTTTACTTTGTTCCAGGAACTGTACTTACTGCTGTGTTTGTAAGTGCAGCATCTGTGACATTTCTTTACTAGGAGAAACTTGAGTTGATCCACTCAGAAACACTTCGAACCAGGAGAATAATTAAGATTTCTTCAGGGTTAGGAAAGCAAACTCTGAGACTGACATGATTAATGGAATGGATTTGAGTTTTGCTGGAGCAGATGGTATAGGGGCATCTCTATGGGAAAAAACGTGGTTGGAAGTCAAGAAGAATGTTTTGTGGTGTGAGTTCCCTTGCTCCAGTCTTATTTAGTAGTTGGAGCAGAGTTCACATCTGGGACCCCCTGAGAATTAGCCGTTGTAGAGAACAGTGAACCAAGAGGAAACAGAGGTAATATATATTGAAAGGCTTAATCTGATCTCTTGCCTGTCTTCAAAGGAGGCCTCATTTGTAAAGGACATGCATGATCATGAAGAAAGGACCCTGATTAGGCAATGCAGAAATAATGAAAGACTCTATGTCCAAAGCCTTTGGTGCAGGGAGGTGAAGGGACTTGCTCTGTGTCTGATTGGGAGACTCTGATGGAGCAGGACTAAAATATATCTCTTGGATCCTCTGCTCAGTAGAGCACAATTCCTTTCTTTTGCTATAAATTAAGATTTATCTGACAGGAAGCTTTCACATGGAAATAGGAGTTAGAACCTGGCAAAGCCAAGTTGACACTCATTCAATTTTGTTGGCTTCTTCTCTCTTATCCAGGCCTTTGTTTAGGGGGAGGGATCATGTTTGAGTTCTCCCTGTGCTTATGGACAAGGACAAAATGAACTATCCTTGAAAGCGACTAAGAGTAAGGACCAGAGAAACACCATTGAGGCAGATGAAATACACACTTATTTCCTCTCTTACTCTACTGTGTTTGAAAAGCATCCTCATGACCTAAAAGAGGGGAGGAAACCTCATGGAGTGAAGGGAATCCTGAAACTCCTAGAAAATACGTGATGTCAATGTGTGTGTCTTTGTGTGTGTTTAACATAAATTGGCTCATGCCGTATCTATTTTTATGCGGTTTGTGTCTTTCACTCAATATATTGGTCCTCCATATATACAAATATATTGGTAATAGCAAATGCTCTATATATAGTGCTCACTCTGTGCCATGTGCTTGCTAAGCACTTTAAAGTTTTTCTTTTTTTGAGGAAGATTAATCCTGAGCTAACATCTGCCGCCAATCCTCCTCATTTTCCTGAGGAAGACTGGCCCTGAGCTAACATCCGTGCCCATCTTCCTCTAGTTTATATGTGGGTTGCCTACCACAGCATGGCTTGCCAAGCAGTGCCCTGTCTGCACCCGGGATCCGAACCGGTGAACCCTGGACCGTTGAACTTAACCGCTGCACCACCAGGCTGGCCCCTCTAAGCACTTTAGATACTACAAATTATTTAATATAGACTAATCACATTTTTAAAAATTGCAATTAATTTGGTTATTCCCTAATTGTTGAATATTTAGGGTGCTTCGAATTTTTGTTGCTGTTGCTATGAACAACGTTGCACCAAATCTCCTTATGCATGCCTTCTTGGATATGTATAAGTGTTTACAAAAGAATAAAAAAGATCTAGTACACATGATCTGATAACAGCGCTTGTCTCTGAGGAAAGGGAGAGGATATGAATTGAGTCGTGATTAGAGGGGCTTTACCCTTATATATAACGCTGCATACGATTTTCTAAGAAAAATGCACTCATGTATTATTTGCGTAATTAAAATTAAGTTTTAGAAATGAATACTGAGATAGAAGCCCTTAGGCACATAACCTAACCAATCTGATCTTTTTTCACCTCACTTTTAAAATACCACCTGTCATAAAATCCTGGATGTCTGGCCATGGCAGACGAATGCAATGTTAAATGTTACAGTGCTTTGTAAAATGCTATATATATTCAAGTGACTCTTGTTCTAATACTCCTGGATTTCAGTCATCAGTAAAAGTACCAGACAATCCACAGAAAGTAAATATACCAGTGAGTGTTCCCTAGTTTTGACAGACGTCATCTATGTGGGAAAAAAAAAGAATTTAAATTGCATTAGTAAAAAATCAATTCAATGTGATAATTAAGGTATGGTTTTTAAATTTCATAATCACTATGTGGAAATATTAGCTCCCTTATTTTATTACAATTATACTAATTAGAATTTGGAATTCTTTTAAACATTCGTGTTGTGTTCAACATTGCAAACCAGTTTAATCTGTAGCTCACACTGAATATGTAGTTTCTGGAGCCTTCGTTTTGTACAGCTGTTAGAACCATGTGACCAGCCTGCATGTACAAGCATGTGGACACACACATCACCAAATGAGAGCAGTAAAAAAGAAAAAAAGGAAGAGGGTGAAATCAAATAGTGTATTTTAAGGTGGTATTTGTGTATCATTGGAAAACTAAGATTTTTAGCAATATATCAATGTTCCAGCAAAGAGAATGACCTTGGGACATTATCAAGCCCTCTGGCCCAAAAGATATAACATACTTTAAATACTCTAGGCAGGAGACCTTCCCAAAACAGACCCAATGACAACACCCGGAAAACATTTCAATCCTGAGCAAATTTCAGTGGTAAAAATTTCTTTTAACATCTAACCCCGTGAAGATAGAAAATGTTCAGTTGCTCTCTTCTGTTTGAGGATGACCCTTTCTAAAGCAATCTGTTTTGAGGTTAGATCAAATGGTGCCAGTTAGTTTCGACTTCCTGTTTTTTTAAAAGTCCTTGCCTTAATGTCACAGCTCTGGGCCATCTATGCCATTTTGGCAGGACCTAGGATGAACATTTCTCTACATGAGATCCTGCTTCGAATACCCGAGAGAGTATTTGTACACACACACGCTTAGATCTGTGCATTTCCATGTTGAAGGAAGGACTTCAGTGTGAACTCTCCCTGAAACTTGGCTTCTTAGCCTAAATATTGCCCTGTCTCTTCTTTGAAAGTTTTTTTCCCCCTAAATAAGGATTGCGTCAAAGCAAGAATAAAAATTTTTTATGGTTTGAATATGCCACTCCCTATTGTGCACTTTTATGGAGCCATGCCTTTTATTTTAGTTTATATTGTATATCTATGCTGACTTTAAAGTCCATTATGAGCTCTGGAATCTGAGCTGTCCAACAGAACTTTCTGCGGTGATGAAAATGTTCTGTAATCTGGGCTGTCCAGTACAGTAGCCACTAGTTCTGTGGAGCCATTGGGCACTTGAATGTGACTCATGCAAATGAGAAACTGAATTTTTAGTTGTATTTATTTTAATAATTTTCTATTTAAATAATCATATGTGGCTAGTGGCTACCGTATTTGACAGTGCGGCTGTAGATCCTTTTGTCACATTCATACAGATCTAGAGAAACTTCACCATTTATATCATAGCCTTTTCATGTGAACAATGACCCATTTGGTTCTGTTTAGCATTGTTTAACCTGCCTCTGGAATCTGAATTCTAATCTTGTCCTCCAGGGTTTCTTTCGCCCCAACATTTTGATTTTCCCCTGCTCAACCCCCATCCTACCATCAGCTACTAGGCATTTTTGAAAACATCCCATATGGAAAAGAGTGTAATGCTATGAAATAGGAAAATACGCTTAGTTCACGAAGCATATTATAAAAGTTTACAGAACGGCTTTCTTAGATTTCTGAGAAATGATCAAATCTACTTGGATTTAAACAAATAATGTTTATTGAATGTGTATCTCTCCTTTCTTAGAAATAAGGCAGGTTTTAAAATTAGCACTAATCCTTGCTCATTTTAAGGAAGTTTGGAGAGGTGTGACACATTCCTTCCTGCCTGTGGAGCTTTGGGTATGGGCTGGCTTAGTGGCCTCCGCCCAGCTATGACTTGGCACGTTGTGACAAAGCCCATCTTTCTCTCAGCGTTTCCAAGAACTAAATTGCCAGTTAGTAGGAATTTACGGCTGCCCGCGTGGGGCTTTGAGATGTGATTAGGATGAGCAATGATTCTCCAGAAGTGGGTAGAATGTTGAAGCAGTAACTATGCAGATTGCACACTGTATCCACCCCATTCTTCACACATGCCGCCTAAGATAATAATCCCACAGAGAGACCGCAGCTTTCCCAAGCCTCGCTCACAGGCTCCTTCTCTTTACTTAGAGGCCAACCAGGATGCACAGAAAACATAACTGATACCGCTAGATAATTATTGACTAGTTTTAGTATTAATGGTGGGGGTTGATTCATTTTCTCTTCCTGGTATGTTTCACTGATGTAGTTTGCTTATTTCTATGTAGAAGCATGATGAGTTTCACTCTGTGTGATGAGAACTTCAGCGACGGAGACAAAGGTAATTTGTTTGAATGCCCCTACAACATATATGGCTCTAACATTTTGAGTCATTCCCTTTTAAATCTATCTCTGTGGTTTTGAATGTGCAAGTGAGGACAGATGTACAAAATTGGATAGTATGTTTTGTATACCTTTGTTTTTTGACAGATGTTCTGAATTGTAAAGATGCCTTTGTTGCGGTCAAGGGATGCTGAGGAAAATGTGTTTTTATAAGTATCTAAATGTTCACATAAAACAGCACGTGGGCAGCTGAAGTACAACTAACTCAATCTTGGTTTTTTGGAAGCCATTTTCCTCTTCTGTAGCCACCTGCCTCCCTTTCATCTTCCCGTGTTTTGGGAGGTAGATGTTTCAAGCAGAAGTTAACTGGGTAAGATGTGTCTCTTTGTCCAGCTTGCTTTCCTCTGCCTCTGGCTCATGCTGTTTGCTCGTCCTCTCCGCCTTGCCTTCTTCCTGCCCTCACCGGATGGGAGGGAGGTCGAGGTGACCTCTTGCACCTGGTGCCCACCCCATGACCCTTTTCTCTATTGGAAAAGTGTGAGGGATGGGGTGTGGCGAATTACATTGCCAGACAAAGAGAAGTTGCTCAAAAGTGTAAGTTGAACTAAATGTTCGACCACCAACTTTTGAAGGTCATGGGGCCCGGCCAGGTGTGTGAATGACTTGCTTCCCCTTGCTTGACACGATTACTGTGAAGTTGTCAGCCACCCCAGCTTCTGAGATGGTCTCTTCAGTATCCAGAGATACTTTTAAAATTATACTAGGATCTCATCAGAATATGTTTTAGGGATTATCTTGATACATACTGTTTTGTCCTTATTTACCATTATGTTTCTTTAATAATATATAATATTTCTTACTCTATAGCCAGTTTCCTTCTGCCCCTATTTCTCTCACCTCAAAATATTCTGGGGCAGTGGAAAGAAAGCTAGACTGAGTTCCTGTCATTAACTAGTGGTGTGGTGCATTGCAAGGGCTATGTTAGGTGGTCACTAAGGTTTTCTTTAGGTCCAGGAGTCTGTGATTCTATTCCTTCCAGAGCCTGTGTCTTTCCCGCAACTCGCATCTCAGCTACTTCTTCTCCTTGCCTCTCATGAATCATGTCAGACCTCCAGCAGTCCCTGGGTCCTACTTTGGGAACTAATGCATTTTCACAAGCCTCAGAAGGGACTCCCTTTGTGTTTAGCAATGCGAATTCATACTGCCAAAGGGTTAATCTTCCAAGACTAAGTGCAGATTGGGTAAAATAAGAGAAGATCAATGGTTGTACCTTGCCATGAGTGGGGTGTTCAATCATGCAGGTTTCCAGCCAGATTTTTAGAAATCTGCATCACAGAAGTCACCTGGGCGTCACACCCGGAGGAACTCTGGGTTAATGTGTGGTGAACAGAAATATCAAGTTTATGCCTATAGGGTAGTTTTCATTGGCATGAGCTTAAGCACAGAAAAAATGGCCTTGGTAGTGTTAATTTTTTTATGGGCAGTTGCACGATAGCTGGTCCTGGAATGTTAGCAGCACTGTTGCAGAACTAAAAATGTTACCCTGAGACATTTTAAAAGAGCAATAAATATCTGGTTTTAAAACACAGACATTAAAAAATTATAAGCTTGGAAAGACTTTTTTTTGGTGGTTGTTTTAACTTTGGAGCGTTAAAGCTGCCTTTTCCTTCCCTGACTTTCTCAATAAGGAATTGTTTGGCTCGGTAAATTAGTAATTATTTGACCATTTTGACATTGGGATGTTTGTACTTCAATAGAAGGATGTCTGGTGATGAGACTGTGTCCTCAAATCAGGACAGCTTGGCTTCACAGTGTGAAGATGTGGCTGTGCTGAAGCCTGGGGCTGCGCACCCTCTGTGTGCTGTGCCAGGGACAGTCCTCGGATATGGAGGGAGTGGCCCTAAAGGATGGTGGACGTCACTGGATGTATGAGTTTGGTGCTTGTTCAGGAAGACAATGGCAGCCCCCACTGGTGCGTGGGGATAGCTGTGCAATGAGATTGACTCCCATTGGAGAGATGAGAGTAGTCCCTGCTGCTGTCTACATGGGGATGGGGCTTAGGCCAGGAAGGGGTGTACCTCTCACTTAAATGTGGCCAAGAAGGGCTCAACTTCTCGTCATCACTTTTAAAACATAAAAACAGTATTACAAAAAAATTTAAGAATTGAAAACAATTTTACTCTCAAGTTTTGCTTGGCTCTGCCTAATTAAATTTCCTATAATTTCGACTTTTTATCACTTAATATTTTATCATAAATATGGGCCTATGTTGTGGCACTAGCTTTATAATTATTATTGTAAATATAAGTATTAGTCTATCCATGTACAATAATTTATTCACTGTTCCCCCATTATTAGTTTCTTCCATGATTTATAATTTTATATTATGAGACATAAACCACAACAAATAAACTAACGAATATAGCTTTTATCTGTAGTTGATATGTATTTAAGGAAAATTTCTAACGAAAGCATTATCAAAAACAAGTGTGTAAACATCTTAATATTTTTATATGTTATAAAATGTCTTCCCGAGTTTTCTAAAAGGGTTCTAACAGTATCGAAAGTCTTTAGCATACGAATGTACTTAGTGGCACTGTTTAATATTTAACGATATGTTTTAATATATAAATTTAAGAATTATAATTAGATACACAAATCATATAAATTGTATATACATATATATACAGATATAACATGGAACCTTGAAATTTCTTTGTGATAAACTTCAATTATCTGTGAAGGTAAACAATTTTTTATGTACTTAGGATTTGTTTTTCTCTTATTTGAATGTCTATTCTTGACCTCTCTTTATTGTACTTTTTATAAATTTATGACAGCCGGCTAGCTAGATGCCAATTCTGTGGTATATTCTATCTTTTAAAAATTTATCATTTTTTATCCAGATTCTGAAACCAGTCACTAGGCTAGAACATTGTCCCCTT
The DNA here is from genome assembly GCF_037783145.1 of Equus przewalskii. Taxonomy (NCBI): domain Eukaryota; kingdom Metazoa; phylum Chordata; class Mammalia; order Perissodactyla; family Equidae; genus Equus; species Equus przewalskii. Next base: position 11,489,771 of record NC_091848.1, on the reverse strand, counting down.
TTGATCAGGAGTCAGTGATTTTGTAACTCCTCTATATTGTCTATTTTTGTGGGGTATGCTTGAACATGCACGGTGAAGTGATTCCTTTTTCAATGACACTGTTGGGAAACTGCATACAACGCCTATGCTTCGGGACAAGCGAGTGTGAATTAAAAATTATATACCTTATAAAAGCAAAACTGAGACAAAAATATTTCTGAATCCCCTTAAGGGCAAGTTGTGTCATAATGAGAACTTTTTTAAAGTCCGGGTAAAACTGGAGAAATCAAAGATGTTCACGTAACTAAAAAGAGCACCAAAGAATTAGAATAATTAGCTTCAGGTGTCAGAGAAACCGTAAACGATTTGAGAAGCTTCTTAAGACCTACTGCTTAAGACGTACCTGGATGCCAAGAGGCAAATGATACCTTCATTTTCCTGGCATTAAGTGACGTTAGATTAAGAATTCCTGTTACAGAGAGCATGACCAGGGTTTTTACTGAGCAAGATGCCAAAAAATTAGGAAACGCTCGAATTTGGCAAGCGAGTAACTGGAATCCTGTTGTGTTTTCTGCCACAGCAAACCAGTAAAACATGGTGATAGTTCTTATTTTCCAGTCTCACCATGAGTGTATTTTGAGTTCGTTGTAACTAAGTTCAGTGTGTTCTAACCAGAGCATTTTGTCCACATAGTATTCAGAAGTTGTCAGCAAGCTTTTTTAATACCTGCCTTCTATCACAAGGAATCGACCAGCTGATATTTTTCTTTTTAAAGCTGGATATACAAAGATATAGGATCGAGAAACAAGCAATCTTTTTCCAAGAGTTAGAAACTTGGCCTGGTGTTTCCAGCTCTCATTAATCATTAACTTAACATGCTACCTTGGGTAGATAGAGCATTCAACAAACTCTGTGCCTAAGTGGATTAATCTAGGAAAGGAGAGCAGCAACATCATGGCAGCCTGACCACAGAGGAATAGCATTAGAACGTGAAAGTACACACGTCAAAAATGGGCTTTGTGTGCACTCAGAGTAACACCCTTCTCGGACGCAAAGTATTGTTCAAAAACTGGATAGGATAAGGTGCTTACTCCCTCTATTTCTTAACGAACTCCTTGACAATTCAGCTCCTTGGTCTAACCATTCCAGACCTGTCTTGCCACTGTTTATTAATTAGATCCACTTCGTAATTAGAAAGAACCTGTGTGTCTCCCACCACCCTCTTTCCCCTCCCTGCCTGAAATTCTTAAACAAGCACTGAGTGTGTGGTCAATGGTGCGTTTTAATAAATGTTTTGTAAAGGCCAATTATTCAGTCAATATTGAATTGTGTGATAGGAAATACGGCTGCTTAGCTACAGGGAAGATGTCTACATACTATTGGCATCTGTTTGGTAGGTAATGTTCTTAAACGGCCTGGCCTTCCTCCAAACTTTGATTATTCATAAATCTGTGGAGTGTGGTAAGTTGCACTATTAGCGTTTAATCTTTTATTGAAGCAAACTCAGGAGACTGAAATCTATTTGCTTTAGCAAGCTTGTTCACTGATAAATGTATGATTTAAAATTTTCCTTTTGTGAATTCCTCAGTGCAAGAAAAACACAGCTGGGCCTAGCACAGATCATATTTATCTTTTCATTAACTAAAGTACAAGGAGATAGCATCGTTGGAGGCTTAGGAGGAGGGATTGCTAAAGAACAGTCCTCCTCCTGTTTGCATACCCACTTGAGAAAAGCTTTCCAAACAAGTATTTGAGATACTTGTGCGAAAAGCTAGTTGAATTGTCAAAAGAAGACCAAGTGAATGCATATAAAGTGGTTGGATTTCAGATAACATTTTCGCCCTTGAGAGTTCAGATTGGTTAAATATTAGAGGAAGGGAGATAATGACACTGTTTGTCGCCATAAACTTAGACATATATCTTTTTTCACAAGGTTGGTATGAAAGGCATATCAAGGATTTTCCATCCCAGATGATTGAGTTTCAACGTCCTAAAGGGCGTTGTACGTGGAGAAAGTTTGCATGGATAGTAACTGCCAGACAGGAAACTTTGTATGGACTTTATAATAGATAGAATTTTTTGCTTCTTGTGTATAACGTAGTAAACTAATTGGCTGTCATTGTAGGATTGTTAAAATATATATATTAAAAAATTTTTCAGCATTATTCTCTCTGCTAGAGGGAAGATTATGAAAAATTCTGTGGCAGATTTTGGAGAGTACTTATTTGCAATATGCACCAAACCAGGCCATTAGTGGAAATCTTCCAGAACAAACTAAGTGACTTCTGGCTTATATATGTTAATAATAAATTCTTCGGTTGGGAAAGTATGATGGAATTATAGGAGTCTTCCCCACCTTTACCCTCATGGATCGTGAGGGTTGAGATTGTTCATGTTTCTATAGTTCTTTCTGCCCCTGGCAAAACGGCATATACACAGTATGTGACTAATAACTACAGACTGATTTGTGTACCCCTGCAGAACTGTCGGGCTCTGTGAAAATGGACTATGCTAGAGATCTGTTCTTTTGTCTTTTCTACCACACCCTGGAGGACTCAAGAAGGAGTAGGAAGAATAGAGAAGGGAGGCTCCTTTCCAGCCAAGTGCTGCAGAACTCCAACCACCTTGAGCTCATCTCTGCCCCAGGGATACCCAAGCTAGGCCGATGTTCCATTGTATGAGTTGAACAGACACAACCTGGGCCAGGGGTATCATCTTCCCTACTGCCCACCCCCAGACCCTATAGATTCCTTTCCTAAATGGTGCTAGAAGCAGGCCAGGACAGTTCCTTCCTGCTTCAATTTACCTGTTCTAGTTAGATTCTCTGAGAGCCTGGCCCGACCATTTTCTGTTAATGATGGTATTTATTAAAACATTAGCTTACTTGAATTAAAACTTGTTTAAACTGTCATCTGTTGGTTGGTGGGATCTAGGGCGTGTAACTTCTTGTCCTTCTTATTCTTTTATTTTAAAATTCGCCAACCCAATATCAAGTTTTTTCTTTTTTACATGGGCATTTAAGAATAATATTGGGGGGGCTGGCCCCGTGGCCGAGTGCTTAAGTTCGCGCGCTCCGCTGCGGCGGCCCAGGGTTCAGATCCTGGGTGCGGACATGGCACTGCTCAGGTCACGTTGAGGTGGCGTCCCACGTGCCACAACTAGAAGGACCCACAACTAAGATATACAACTATGTATGGGGGGGGTTGGGGAGATAAAGCAGGAAAAAAAAAAAAAAGATTGGCAACAGTTGTTAGCTCAGGTGCCAATCTTAAAAAAAAAAAGAAGAATATTGGAAAAGTAGAGATGGACTGTTATAAATCACAACTAGGAAAATGAAAGATGTTTCTTAAGATCATTCAGCCCAACTCAGTTTATAGAGAAGAGAACTGAGGTCATGAGATATAAAGAGAGCTTTTCAAAGGCCACATGGTTCATGGAAGGGCAAGGACTAGAAACCAGGCCTCAGGTCAATACTTTTTCAACTTCCCTGTTTTATCTGTATGAGTAACAGAGACTTGCAAATCAGTGGCTTAAAATTTAGAAAAAGTGGGAAGACCGGCAGCCAACCACTGGTGTGGTAGCACCGTAACGTCATCAGGAACACAGGATACTTCTAGCTTTCTGCTGTACTACTAGGTGTAATCTCCATCCTCATGTTCTCAAGATGATTGCAGAGTGCCAACCATCCTGTACACATTCTGAGAAAGGAAAAGGTCAAGAACAACAAGAAAGAATGGTGCATGCCAGAAAGTCAGCTCCTTTTAAGGGCTTTTTTGGGAAGCCCTCATCCAGTGATAATTGCTTATGTCTAACTGATGGGAACTAGTCCAGCTGCAGTGCAAGCTGGGAAATGTAGTCCTTCCTTCCTACCTTTCTCTTTCTCCCTCTCTTTGTTTTCTTTCCTGATAATGCCCTGAATAATCTTGGATCTATTATTAGTAAGATTAAAAAAGAATTGATAGTAGGTTGGCAACTTCTTGTCTTGGCACCCCTATATTTCATATTATGTAGTTGTTTTAAGGTTTGGAAGCATAATATTTTACGTTGTTTTTTTTAAGTAGTATTTCCTCAAATTGCCAGTATGAAAAGACCAAATATAATATGGAAGCAGAAATTCTTGTTGCTTTATGTGAGTGAAACAACGGGAGGGCAACGTAGGAACTATCACCTTTAAGTTGTGTCTTGGCTTTCCATGTTCAGTGAGATGCTACTTCCATTGTTTCCAGTGGCTTGAAAGTAAGCCTGGCAATGAACACCAATGCTTACCTCACCTAGGCATGCTTTGTACATAACCAATGAAAATCATTTGAATATTTAGAAGTAAATAGCAAATAGTTGCCTTACTTCACCCTCTATGTTTAGTGGGTGTACAGTTTTCAAAAGCCTGAAATTGCAGCCCATGTTAAGTAATTTAGGACCAGGATTAATGGAATCTCCCAGGTCCTACTGAGGGGAAGTAAGTGTACTCACTCATAACTTGACCAGCAGATGTATCTGTGGGCAATGCTGAGGAGGATTTATTTACTTGTATCTCATTGATCATGAGATTTATGGTATTGTCTGGCTAGGAATTTGTCTCTAACTAAGGTTAGTTTCCTTTCTTGAGTGAATTCCTTTTATTTATGTTCATTTAAATATGAGATAATTATTTAGAGTAAGAATTTATGAAAATGAGAACTCTCCTCAGCGTCAGACTGGCAGTGTGTTACTTCGTAACTAACACACTCTAGATATAGGGTTTGTTCTTGGCAGGATGCAGACTAAAGACCTCTGAAGACATCAAGGAGATTTCAAGAAGCAGTAATGCTGGAAGACTCCCACACCCAGAAATCCATTAATGTCACCATGTCCCCTAAGTGAAGAATGGCTTTACAGCGCAGTGCTGCTGACTCCTTAGCCACTGACTACCTCAGTAGTGCCATGTGTCCTAGTGGAGGGAAAGAATTGTGGAGAATTAGAATCTGATGTGTCCCCCGGTATGCATGGGAAAGTGTAGTCAACAATGGAGGAAGAAGCCATCGTCTCTCATTAGACCTTTCCTAAGGTATTCGACTTGATATGCATTAGCTTACTCTTTTAGTCTCTTACTGGTGTTCCATTGCACTCAGGCTGCCTGAGGGCCTATGAGTTGCCAGCTCTCTGATGTCACACACCCCTTCACTCCAAATCTCTAACCTGGAAGAACCTAATGACAAGCGTTGTCAACCTGAATCTTCCAATGACTACCGCTGTGTCAAATTCCAAACTCTCTCTCACCACTTTGAAAACTGGATCTTTAGAACTACAAGTTAGAGACATTATGTTAGTATTTATAAAATATTAGAGCTTCTTAAGTGTCCTTTACCAGATAATTGTTGTATGTTCTTGCTATCGAGCAAAAATATTGTGATTATATTGATTTTCAAACAACAGAGTTTCGTTGGAGCCCATCTCAGTCTGCACGCATGGCATGTACTGCTGATGTCTGGATTCCGTCATGCCTGCCTGCCATGTCTTATCAGGGCAGAGCCCTATGAAGAGGATCCTATATATTAGCCACAACATGACCTGTGTGGCCAGGATCAGGCCCAGCAATTACCCCACCGGTGGTGCAGTAATTTAGAATAAAGCTCAAGGATGCCATTATTCACCATATATCATAGCCCAGGATAAGTGGACAAAAATCTTCCTCCAATTTGGGGTTGATTTATATAGCAAGAATATTGGCAACCGAGCTTTCGCTAACTTCTTTCTGTTTTGCTGCTGCTTAAGCAGATCCTAATCGGTAGAGGTCCTGACAGTTCTAGCTCCTGACTAATGTGAGTGCTCAAAGCAACAGTTAGCCCTGAGCGCAGTCCCCAGCCAGGCTCCTGGCAGGAGTCCATGGGAATAATCTCCTTCCCTTGGCAGCTGCCTGAGCAGCAGTCTGTGGAAAAGATGAGACTGGGTCTCTATAGCTCATTTGGCTTACATACTCCCTCTTTATGTAGACAGCTTCAAAAACTTGTGTAAAATAAAGTAAGCCAATATAGTATGTGGTGATTTGGGCATTATGTTCGAAGCAGAGATATTCTCTTGGTGAAAAGGGATGAGATGATACAGGAGAAATGGTCTCTAATTATCTGTGTGTCTTAGGTAAGTTACTTGACTTCTCTGTGTCTGCTTCCTTATCTACTTAAGAAGAGTCGGGTTAGATGACTTCTCAGGTCCCTTCCCTTCCATATGGACTAGATTGTCTCAGAAATACAATCGTATTTGTACCCGATACTTTGCTATTTTTTAACTTACTGGTTTTTTTGATTTATGGCACCACTATTTCCACAAAGCACTGCAGGCTGTTTGCAACAAAAATACAGGTACAAAAAAACCAAAGACAATTACCTGAAAATGAATACTAAGAAGCAACGGAGAGAAGAGAAAGCAGTATATTTAATAACGAATTCTGAAAAGAGGTATAAGAAAGTACAGTCTGTCTCTGAGCTTCCTAGCAGCCAAGGCAAAAAAGCAACAGCACCAATTTATGGAAGAGCAAATGGCACGTGGTGTTTATTTTTCCACGTTGCATGTTAGGTTCAAATTTTCCCCAGGGGTTTGGAAGTTAAGTCTATTGTAACATTTGGGATAGTCTAGTTAGATTTCAGGTTTTAATTCCAAGGCTATCAGCCTGGTCCTAGAATACCTAACATCTGGATCTACCCTTGGTGGAAGTGATCATCTTCCTACTCAATCTATTAATTAACATCATAGTTTATTTTCCTATCTCTACATTTACTCTATTGCCCTGAGGCGTAGTTGTTTTTTTCCACGTGGAATAAAAAAATAATTTTCATTTGTTATCTTTCTGCCAACATAGTGTGAAATTTGACATATTAAAAAGAATCAAAAATAATTTTACTTAATAATAAAGCTTTTAAGAGTGTAGGATTTGTACTCACATTTTCCCATTTCCCTAATTCCTTCTTGCTAAAATAGGGGGAAGATTATCAAACAAGCAAATGAGGGATCCTTGTTTTTAGCTATTATAAGTAATCTTTATTAATCTCTGATAATCTAACTTCTATTTGCTTTAAGACAGCAAACTCGGAATTTTATTTAATATTTCAGAGGTGAAATTAATTGGGATCCAGAATTAATATTCCTCTTTTCTTTCAACCATCCTGTTCATGAGTAAAAAAATGTTTAAAAATAGATGTGTGTGTGTGCATGTGAAGAAAGAGTTCTGTACATGATCTAAAGAGAGATTTTTACAGAGGAGCTCCTGTTCTGTCAATTTTCAGTGGCGGGACTTAAACACGTTTTATCTTGAGGAAAAAGTACCATATAGCTAATGTAAGCCCACCTCACTGTTTAAGGGTAATTTATGGATTTTCTTGTTTTGGATCAGGAGAAGACAGGAGAAAGTGTTAGGGAAAGAGGCAGCTGAACAGGGTAAAAGAGTGATTGTCCTCAGTTCTGTCCCCAGCCCTTGCAGAAATGGCAGCAACCTGATGCATCTTTAATGTCACTCTTTGTCTGCTATATAAAAGATGTGCTTTTTGGGGGCAAAAACAAAACAAATTCATTTTTTCTGTCACTGTATTAGTCACAGTAATTAATGTCAGTTGCCTCGATAGACAAATCCCCAAATGTCATGGCTTAACACAACAGTAGTATATGTTTGCTCAATCATGTTCAGTGCCGGTTGTGGGTTTGAGGACTCAGGTTTCCTTGTGATGTTACCATTGCAACACAAGGTGTCTAAATTCACCCTGGGTGCGAGGGTTAGGGGGTTGGAGAGCACTGTTAGAGAACAATCGCTGACTTTAACGTGGCCAGACTGACCTGCCACCTTGGTTTAGATCCCATGTGTCAAACTCAGTCACATGAATCTAGCTCAGGGCAAGTGGAGCTCAAAGGTGAGAAGATTAAATATAGGATTTGATATGGTTTGGGAAACTTGGAAGCATTGTTTCCTTGACATCCGAGAAGCGTCTTGGGTAACATAAAATTGATTCCCATGATGAGCCAGAAAGGGCTTCCTGGAGGAAGTATTTGAACTGAGTTTTTCCATTCGGGTAGGAGTTTGGTCAAGAAGGAAATTTTGTGCACAAAGGCTTATCCTCCTGTTGTGACAAATATCAAAATATGTGCCAGTATGCTATGAAATAAGATTTATTTTTATTACTAAAATGCCTTTGGTCAGCAGCAGTCTTTGGCCAGGAGTGGCAAAGGCTTATTATTTTTAAAATTTAGGATGTTGCTATTAGGAGTTAGAATGAAAGCTCCTAGAGAAAAGCACGTTCTTCCTCTGATCTGTCCATTGACTCATTCCAAGCCCCTAGATCAGGACCTGGCACAAGCTAGACATTCCATAAATACTTGATGAGCAAATAACTTGCACAGGACTTAGCCCAGTAGGTCTATTTCCTTGTTCCTGCAAAAACCAGGGGTAATGGATTCTATTAAGATCATCCCTTCCCAGTCAAAGATGGAGTGTTGAGCCAGTACTTTGAAAACAATTGTGTCCTTCTGTGCTGCTTTTTTTGTGAAGATAAAACCAGGTTGGAACCACAGACCCTGCACTGCCGATACACCCACCTTTTCAAATTTCTTAATCTGTAACGTGCATTTAGGAGAAAGTAACTGTGGCTTATCTGTACAGAACTTTGAATATCTTACATCAATAATTTAACACGGTCACACTTAGTCAATAAACACAGTGCCCTGTGCATGTAAAATCTGTGATTGAATAAGAGCCAAAGAAAAATAGTTTAGATAATTTTGCTTTGGTAAAGCAAAAAAAGTATTTTTGTCTTCTAGACTCTTTGTCTCTTATAATAATGTAAAATTACCTAATTTTTAACTTTATTTAGGATCTAATATTTCAGACAAAGGCTGTGCATGTTTATGCTATTTATAAAGAAACGACTGGAGAGGAAAACTTACTATGCGACTAAGCTCCCAAAAGGAATGAACAAACTACTTAGAGAAAACCAGTCTGTGACCATGGAATGCTCTTCATTATTTCTTTTTCATATCTTTGGAATCATTAGAACTAATCTCTAATCTATACACTGAATTCTGACACACAATAAGTTCCATCTTTTCATTAATGATTTGTTAAACATCTGTTCTAAGAATGAATATGTAGTTTAAAATATTCAGTGACGATATCATTAACAAGTGATAACTAAATCTGTTTCTCTTGCTTGCTAGGAAATTTAAGAATAAATATTTATTCTGCCTTGTTTCTCTCAGAAGCTCCTGTATTGACCAACAAATAGAAAAATCTAGAGTTTGTTTCAACATATATTATCATTCTTGACAAGTGCAGAAACTGAAAAGTAGGAAAAATAAAGCTCTGTGTATAGCTATTTTAGCAGACTTTGATCATGTCGGAATATGGGCAGTGAATAGAGACTGATAAACTCATATGGTTCTTTGCCATGAAGGCTACTTTAGCGTGAAGCCAAAAACTGAGAGGGATAGGCTTACTTTTCGCAGATTTAACCAAGAACAATGACACCATTTGCAACCACGGTGCAGAGCCAAAGAAAATCATTGCCAGCATGCCAATGTATACTCCCTAGAGAATAACTGGAAAATGAGAAACGCCTGTCAGAGATTTAGTTCTATTTCTAATGGAAATACAGAGCAGACTGATGTCTTTTTAATGAAAATGAACATATCACAACAGATGAGTTTTCTTTGTTAGTTTCAATGTGAGTTCTTTAGAACTCGAGTCACTGGGTATATTCTTTTTAAAAGGCAAATTTCAGAACATGATGAGTAAGTGTAGCCAATTTTGGAACCAATATAAAAGAAACATTTAGTGGACCAAATGTCAGGGAATCCAGTGTTATCCAAAAATAGAGAGAAACAAACCTACTAGAACTAACTAATAAAAAATTAAAATTAATGATTAATGAAGATTTTCTCCGTTTTATATCTGCTTTCAGTCATAACAGGTAACATTTAAATAGTTACTTTGTGTCAGTCACTATTCTAAGCAGTTTATATGCATTAACTCATTAGACTCTCATAAGAACCCATTCTACAGGGGAGAACACTGAGGCACAAAGAGATTAAATAACTTGACCAAGGTCACACACAACTAGTGAGCTGTGAAGCTGAGATTTGAACTCACACAGTCAGGTTTCAGAGGCCATACACTTACCCAGTGTACTACCTTTCTTTCAGCGAACACATTCTTTGTTGAAGGCTTTTCATCAACGTGCCCTGGACTCAAGTAGACTCTTCATTGAAAAATAGAAGATATTTTGAGGAAAAGAAAACAACAACAACAAAAAACATGATCAGAATAGAACCAAAAAACCTAAGCATAGCATTAACAATGTTCTCAGGACTGATCTTTACGCCAGCCATACTGAGTAACGTAAGATTTGAGTCACTACCTTAAAACATGTGGGAAAAAGAGATTGACCCATGGAGACTTGGACAGTGGTAGCCATTAGGACAGCACAAATTGTTTCTCCAAGAGAAAGTGGCCAGCTATTAAGAAAACAAAAAAGTGTAGGACACTTTCCCTCTTGTCTTGGCTTCTTTTTGGCTCCCTTGACCACATAGTACTCCCTCTTAAATAGGACACAACTCACTAGGGCAGACTTTGATACAGGACAGTGTTAGCCTCATATTTCACCTGAAAGAGTTTTATATACTCATGGCAGAGTAGAGAAAGCCGGAGATTTGGGATCCCAAACCCTAGATACCATATTGTCAGTGTTCAGTGTGTGGCCTCGGTCCTATCTGTAAAACAGGAATACTAAAATGGTTACTTTATTGGGGTTATTTTAAATGTTAAATGAAATTAGACATGTGAATATGGTATGAAGACACTTTTAACTGAATACAGATAATTAACCTTAAATAACTCCCTGTGACTTGATAAATTTTATAATTTTTTAGGGTAGTGGAGATGCTTAAATTCTATGTGGCAAAATTTTGATTTATTGGCTTTGAATGACACAGCCATACTGATCACTCCCCATTCACAGAAAATTGGTATGAGTGTACTCAGATTTGTTAGACATAATCCCTGAGGTAAGTATCATCTAAAACATGGGCTACTACAACCTAATCAAAACAACAACAACAACAAAAAGAGAAACAGAGAAACCCCAAAGCAACAACAACAAATTCAGAAGCCCAAGGTCAGAGAAGGGAGCCAAGAAGGATTTGGTGAAAGGGTTGGAGCAGGAGAGGTTAATCCATGATTTAATATGGCAATCGACTCAGCAAAATTTGGGAGGAAAACTAAATGGAGATACTAATGGATTTATGTTTTTTTAATGAGCAACTGGAAATAACCTATGATGGGCAAGTTGCCTCACTTCCCTTGTCTTGAATTTCAAAACTGTGAGAAAAGAGTGATTGTAAGCAAATAAACTCTAAAGTCCCTTCTAGCTCTACACTGTGGTTTTTAAATCTTTCTATGATTCTATCTCAATGTATTTGTCATGAGTTTCCTGAAATCTACTTTTTCTTTTAATGCATTACCTCTGCTTGCCAATGGTAGTTGCCTTCTTGTGAAATAAGATACCGAAACAGATGTGCATCAGAATACAATATGTAAGTTACATCTCTAAAGAGAGTAGAAGCAATTATCCACCCAATTCAGGCAGCTCCTGCACAGCTCACTGGTTTTACCTGATGGTTGAAAAACGCCAAAATATGCGATAGAAGGAAAAAAGGGAAGGGAGAGGGGAATAAACTTAATTATGCACAGTCTTTCTCCAGAGAAGTAATCATTTCACGCTCTTTGGCTGAGTTGCCATGGCCCTCAAATCGGAAGAATTAGAATCTAAAAATTGCACAAAAATTGTTCTACATAGAATTCTGGGATTTTCTTCAATGAGGCCTTGAATAAAATCCTGAAGATTAAATAGCTGACTAGCTTTAGTCTAATATTGCATAGAATAAACTATTACACCAACATAAATACAGAGTGGTAACAGGAGATTGATCAACTTTGGTAGAGAATTTTAGCTTTGATGCCAGAAATTCAAAATTATCCTGGCAGAGGAGAAGGATACACTTAATGTTTTCTGGAAGAAACATGCAAATTACCTCATTCTTAAACATTCCCCAGAGGCCATTATTATTTTTTTATCCCATTCCCGAGTATTACTCACAAAGTGGAAAGGGATGACCAATTTCTTAAAATGCTCTTGACACTCTTTGGTGTTTATAATGTATATTGTAGCCTTAGCTGAAGGCCAGGTACATTTACACCAGGCTATTTATATTCCTCTGGCTTTACTCATACGTCTCTTTCTTTCTTCCTCTTTTTCTTTCTTTTCTTTCTTTCTTTCTTCCTTCTCCCTTCCTTGTTCCTTCTTTCCTTCCTTCCTTCCTTTCTTTCTCATGGATATCATATAAATTTAAATTTTTTAAACAACTGTAACATTTTAAAAAATCAAGTGAATTCTCATTTTTAGGTGATTTATGAGTCACTCTGCTTACATCCATTATCATTTACTGGCCATCTCCTGGAAGCTGGCTGTGAAGCTGTCTCTACTTAGTTCCAGCTCTTGTGGCCCTGGGACTTATTTCGGGAGAATCAGCATCTTGGCAATTTAGAAGTTAGGAGATGGCTCTAAGCCTGCGCTGCGAGGACTGGGAGCTTGGGAAGTCACAGCCCTTGGCCTCAGTTTCCACATCTGTAAAATTATGAAAATGAGGGTATGAGAAGGTAAGAGCAGGGAGCCTAGACACTCTCTTTATCTTTCCTGTCCTATGGTTCAGAGCTTCCCTTTCTGAACCTCCTTCTGCTGCTGACCGAGCATATCTGCTGGATCCAGCTTAAAAGACTTTGACATCAACATCCAACATGTCCCTGAGTAGAAACGTGGCATCTCTTTGATGAGCTCCATCTTCTGCCAACTTGAAATCTGTGCTGTTGAATCTGCTTGTTTTTTCCTTACATTCTCTCAGTAAAGGTCATGGCCTTCATAGCACTTAATTCCTTGAAAGGACTGTTGGAAATAATTGATCAAAGAGTAAAGTCATGTCTTGGTGTTGGAATGTGTATGCCACAGAATTATTTTTATTTCGGCATAACACATATAACCTTGAATTTTAAGTTCTGTAGAACAGGCGATGTATTTGTTTAGAGGGCAGAACCATTAAAGTCAACTAGTTTTTTTCTTGTTTGAATTGGATAAAATTGTAATATATCCTTTACGTCACAGTAGCACCCTAGTGGTTATCATATTGCATTAGTTACATGAGTTTTCAGGGAACATTATACAGTATATACTGCCTCCAGTAAATACACCAGTCATGCTTATGGTTACATAGCCAGCGCCAGGAAATTTAGGATGACATTCCCTGCAGGTTAGTAATTCTACCCATTATTTATATTGGTTTGATTTGAAACTAGATGAGGCTAAGTATTTTTGAAGAGTTTTCTGACAGAATTCTAGAAAAACCAAAGAATGAATATTTAAAATGAGTTTAATATCTTTGCATTTTTTTTGGAGATCACCTAAATTTTGCTATAAAATCAAACCATTGAGAAAGTAGGGGAGGACTTATTCCAAACATAAGCTACCAACACGTCTCATCTACAAAGGAAACTACTCGTAAATAAAAATCTATCTGGGGTGTACACTGATGGCCTGCTCAGGGGAAACAAAATCATCCCAATTCTTAAAAAATGGAGACAAAAATTAGTACTGAGGCTGTGACAGAGGAGCTGAAGCAGATGTGGAAATTGTGGAACATCATCTTGGCAGTTGAAGCAGTCTCACCAGCTGGATGTCTTCTGAAAGTGGGAATTTATCATGTTTAAGCCACAATACAGAAGTCAGTACTTGAAAATGGTTGTCATAACAGTGCAAGATTTTCGTGCAAACACTGGATGATTGTAAGGAACTTGACCAATAAAGCCTGTGCTGCCATAATGAATTAAGACCAGATTATTTTGAGCTTCTAAAATAGCATCTTACTTCCAAGGAGATTAAACTGTTTCACATCTTCTAGCATATTTACCTCAGGAGGAAACAGAAAAATAAGGAGGCTGATCATGAGACTTCCCCTGAGCTACGCCATTTTGTTTTGTTCAATAATCTACACTTAGATATGTCCCCACTACAAGAGTGTCCCTATATCTAGTGTCTAGCTGGGGCAACACAGGCACAGGGAAAAATCAAAGTATACAAGTTTGTTTGTTTTTGCTAGTTTAGGGATGGTATTTGACCAAGAAGGATTGCACAACTTCTGATTAATAAAAGGGATACTACTCAGTTCACAAGATTGGTGTGTTAATTAAGTGAGGTACGGTATTGATTTTGCATCCTGGGCATTTCCTGGATATCAGCTTTCTTTTGTCTTCCAACTCAAGCTGTTTGCTTCTCTGTCGATTGCGAAGACGATTGCAAGCAATGTGAGGAGATAGTAGCTATGTGACTATGGGCAAGTTGGCTAAACCTGAAGGAATTGCATTATCAGGGAAGTCCAAAAGGTTGTAACTCTCATGCATCCTTTCCTTTGGTAGATCTCTGATCCTTTGGAATATTCAGAAGCTGTGGTCTGGCTCTTAGGTCTGCTGGCTGCAATGCCAACCATGCAGTGTGAGAAGAGAAGGACACTCAGGGGTCTTGGTTTTGCCATTGCTGGACTAGATGAACCCTAAGACCACATCTAGACCTATCATTTGACCCTCCTGTTTGCATCACTGATCGGTTCTTCTCTGTCTACTTGCAACTTTTTTCATGGCCCTACAACATTCTAAGCCTTCTGGAATGTTTTACAATTATTTTTTCTCATTTTCCTTGTGATACCTGAAAGATATCTCTTTCCTTTTTCATACATTATATGAGGGGTTATTGGGAAGTAATATTATCATGTTTGTCAAGAACAGAACTTGTTGAAAACAATGTCAACTATTTAACATGAAAGCTCAAGGAAGTCTCATTCAACGTGCTTTCTTAATGTAAAAAATAAAATGCACAAAAAACATTTTGTTCCTGAGAAAATGGGCTGTTAAGGTGGTAAAGTCACTAAAATGTAAGCTTCAAGAGGGCAAGACTTTTGTCATGAAGAGTGCCTGGATCAAAGTAAGTGCTCACTAGCATTTGTTGAATGAATGAATTAGTGTCTGCCTGAATCAGGTGGGAGACTTGGAACATCTCTTGGGTTGAGAATCTCAGACAGTGGGGCTACAGCCAAAGCTAAAAGTCAATTCCTAGCTTTAGGGACCAAGTCCATTGATGATGCATTCGTGGGATCACATTCCTGGAAAGGTATTGGGATTACACTCTCTGACACCCTACACCATAGATCTCAGCCTTTATTTTGCTTCCCTATGACTTCTTCTGGTTGATTACAGATGTTCACCTCCCCCTCCTGAAACAACACGCTTAGTGCTATAGCAGAGTTGTACCATAGTGGTCCTGGGAACTCAGAAGAGCGAATTTCCATTGATTAAAAAAAAAAATGGCATCACATGATAGTTATGAGGAATAACTTATACAAGTGGTTTTGACAAGAAATTATTAAATATTTTGTAGGAATTACAGTGTCATTATTCTTTGGATCATCACAATATGACTCATCACTTATGCCATTGGATTCAATTCAGCTTAATCCAATAAGAATGGAATGAGTGCCTACCGTGAGCCTAGCTATGTGAAATATGGCCGAGGTACAAAGAAGTATAACACTGGATTAGGCTGGGCTGTTTGATTACTCCTCTGTTAGGGTTCCTCGTCCAAATGTGTTTATGTTGACCTTATATGTTGGCATTATGTTGTGTTAAGCCATTATAAGAACTGTCACTGCTTTTTGTTTTTCTGGGAAAAAAAAGTCCTAGAAATACATAAATTCAGGAACTAATATGAACTATGTATTGATGTATTCCATAAGCAATAAAGTTTTCTGAATAAATAGATAATATACAAATACATGTCTTCCTACCATGAAAATATGTACCTTGAAGAACCTGATAATTAATATATGTTCTACTGGTGTATGTTCCAAACAATTTTTAGAAAATGAAATCTAAAAGCTCGAGAAAAAAGAAACAACAGTTGCTTGTTTTACAGATGGACTTGCTGAGAATTCCTTTTGTGACATGCTGAAGAGACGTTTCTTGTCTCTCTTATTGGTCAACTGTTGTAAAGTTCATTATTTTAAGTTTAAATTCTGTCAGTCACTGTCTAGGTGTAGACAGAGTCACAAAGGCACAGATATTTTTATAATTGTGGGCACTTTCATCAAGTTGCAATTTCCAAGCAAATTCAAACCTTTTGGCATTGGATTAACATATTGTGTTCATGTTCACATTCATTTATCCTTGGCAGATTGCAACTTTCTGTTTTTTGGGGGGTGGGAATGCTAAAAAATCTCTAGTAAAAAAAAAAGCTTAAAAACCTCTAGTTTCAAAAAAGACTCACAAGGCTTTTGAATGTCAAATGGTTCTTGCAGCAAAATATTTGATGAGTTAAGTGTAAAAAAATAAGAAACATATGGATTAAATTTCACTGAAAATGCACAAGGGCTTAAAAATTAAGGGAGAAAGTATTTGGCAAAGTGTGATTTTGGTTTTGCCAAATGCAAAGTTTGAGAATAGATTAAGACTTTGAACAAATCCAAAACATACCTGGCTGTAGCCATCTGCTAGCCTGCTGTCTATCAAGGCTTTCAATGAGGCCTGGCCTTCCTGCAATAGTTGATGACACCTGAATTTGCCATGTGGTGTCTTCTAGTGCCTCCGTAGGCCATCTACCTTGACTATGTAAATTTACAGTCCCAAACTTTGTTAACAGATTTGTTGTGGCACTACTTCCAGCAGTAGACTTTCAATAAGGAAGAAATTAGTCAGAGACGTGACCCCATTATTACTTCAATGGATGTTATGTTTAAATATACAAATTATTTATAAAACTATACTTTAGAGTTATAAATGTTATATTTGTTTAATATAAAATTTAAATATTTGAATGTTACTATATTTAAACATTTTACTACATTATAGTACACATCAATTAATTAACGTTAATAGTTACTTGGGCATATCCCATAAATCTCCACTTTCTGATACACCATAACATCTTTTCTCTTCTGATGCCTAGCATTTAGATGATTTATTATGGTTGTTTACATGCATATCTTCTCTCTCAAACTTAAAAGGCATTTTGTGAAGAATTTTTGTCTGATTTGTATTCTTATGTGTCAAAGATAGCTAGGCTAGTATATCTAAACAAATAACTTTAGATGAATTTTTTTGCATGTATGGATAAATATTTTATAAAATATTTTAATAGACAATCTTTAAAAATGAATTGTTAGACCATCTTGTCTAGAGCTGTCTCTTCTAAATTTCTTATATGTCTATAAATAGTACAATTTTATATTTGATTAAAACTTCCCTACACTCCGTTCTGATCAAGAACAGGCTTATATAAATTTCCAACATCACAATTCAATAAAATAACTGTGTGTCAAAGACTATACAACAGGTATACAATAAATGATATACATCATTTGGATGGTCTTTTTTCCCCTCTGTTTCTTCAAGTCAATGTATCAGCAAGTTCATATTCTGAGTAATTTGAACTCCCTGAAATACATACAAGCTCCCACAGTCAACGAGGCTTTTAATAAAGGAGCACCACTTCATTTTGTAATCAGTAGTATGATGTCCCTATATTTTAATTATACACATATTCAAAAGTTCCAAGTCTCTCTGCAGTGCTGTCCACATTTCATGCTGGAGACACTTGGCCAAGTCTCAATTCATATGTCCTACAGGGTTACATATGATGTGGCTCCTCTCCCACTGGGTTACACAGGATATGAGCTGGATCCTGGCGGCTTCTGAAACAAGAATGAGAGAAGCTCTTGTGAAGTGAATTTAAAGAGAGAGAAAAAAGCTCTCTCTGGCATTGAAGTCATTGGAAGTTTGGCATGTCTAACTGGGAGGAGACCTTGGCTCGCAGAACTGAGAGATAGCTAAACAAAGATTTGTTCAATTTGATAAACTCCCTGGCTAAGACAGCCTTGCCAACTTTCTTTCTAAAGCAACTTTTCACAGCTGAATTATAAAACCTTGAAAACCAAGGGTTTGTAATGGAAATGCTGACAGATGCAACTAACGTGAAGTTGTACCAACCAAGCATTGCTATCATATTTTATAACTGTCTGAGAAGCTTATAGAAAGGAATGGTACATTTGCTTCATGGGATCCATTTCCTTTGCTAAAAACTACCAAATGGCCTCATGTAGACTCCTTCACACTCAGGACTGTCTTGATATTCTTTTTTTTATGAAAAGAAATTTTGAAACTACCAACTTCCTGCAAGGCTTGAAAGCAACTCTTGCCTTATCCTATATTCTGGCTTCAAATTTGATAAAGAAAACTCAGGCCCTGCCATTAGCGCCTCAGTATTCATTAGTTATGTGCTCTTGGAAAACTGTTTAGCTTTTTAGCAATTTTACAAAAAAAGAGTATTCATAGAGATAAACCCTCTTTGTAACTTTTGAGCAAATAAAAAAACTTACTCCAATATCAAAGTGTCTATTGTGGACCAGAGGGTGAAAGAAAATTTCAATGCAAAGTGTTATTGTCATCTTAAAGGTGGTATAATCTTTGTGCAGATATGTAAGCACAAAGTTCCATTTATGCATCTTTTTGAATTCTTATTAATTTTTTTGGTCAATTCTTAAATTTTATTTAGTTGACCATAGACCATGCATACTCACATTAGATTTCATAAAATCTTATTGGTTAAAGGCCACAGGAATAATTAGGAAATAATTATTCACAGAAACAATACGCTACAGTGTTACTTAACCCTCTGCAATAGCTGAGGGTTGACACTTGGGTTTCTGAGAAAATCAAGAAAGCTTAAATATATTTTAAGTTCTAGAAAAATTCGATGGATATAATTTATTCTAATATTCATGAATGAGAAAGAATTGCTCCAGAGGCAAAAGAAGGGCTGGTTGGTCAAACATGTGCCTTTTGTTCTTTCATTTTGCATAAAGACCTTGACTTGGTTTGTGGGTTCCTTAGCAGAAAGAAGTTACACTTAACAAATTAATGAAAACCAAGTGATGCCTTTGAAGAATTCTTAAGTGAACCTTAACCAATGCCTTGGGCTACATGTTCAATGTGAACGAAAAAATTAAGGTGAACTGGCCACTGCTACTCAGAGTCAATTGACAGAATGCATGGGTCATTAATTTTGTGTCCTTTGTTTTGTCAGTGTGTTTTCGTGAGGCCTGGTAAAGAAAGTAAAACCACTGAAGCTGAAAATTGTCTGCTCTGTAGCTCATTTCCCCTCCCAGCATGCACTGACCCAGGGGAGTGGGCTGTAGGTCACCAGCCCCCATTTCCCTCCGAAACACTCCTGGCTCCTGCAAGTTTGGTAATAGATCCATTGGGTTGATGGAGTGGTTAATTCTTTGCAAGTTTGTGCTTAATCATATGCAGAACGTAAGTAACAATAAAAATAAGATGTCTGCTCACACGGTTTTATTGTTTTTAAAAATAAATTCTGAAATGGGCTCTGTAACCTCGGTTCCATTCAATTATAGAAGGAGAAAGAGTGAAACTTAAATTGGTTGGTTCACTTTAATTCGCTGTTGTTTCACTATTGATAATCCCCGAGGGCCACCTTCTGGCTTTGTGTGCCACGAATGAGTGATATAAAATGCCCTCGTACTGGGGTGACATCCTAAGCCTCTGTTTGGCTTTAAACTATGTTCTAAGCCACTGTGCCCAAAATGTTATTGTGTATCAACAATTCCATAATTCCATATCAATGCAATCCAGACTCTTTCACATTTTATTACCACATAACTTGATTTAAAAACAGATTTTCAAAGATCAAAGTTTTTAAAAGCTGGTTGTCATATCAGGCCAGAGTTTCAAATCTCAGCAACAGTTCTTAAAGTTCAACGGTTCTTCAGATTGGCCTGAATTAGAGTGGACATCCCTCTGCCTTGGGCAGGGACCCAGGGAAGACCGACAGATCTTAAGCAAAGAATATTTGGAGGTTTTGTTGATTGAATTGTTCACAGTAGTCCAGAGGTCGTAGAATTTTGTTTTCTGTCCTTTTCTTTGGGTGTTGATGTCTGTGTGCTTTGCTCATTAATAGCACTAGTTGGTGTCACCATGTGTCAGGTGTGGGGATGACTTTGACGCAGTCAGGAACTGTTCTGTTATGGTAGCTTCTCTTCCATTCTTTATAAGCAGTTGTCATTCATTCACTTGATTTAATAGCCATTTAGGTGTTCATTCATTCCTTCATTCCTTCATTCCCTCATTCATTCAGCAATTATGCCAGGTACACACTATATGTTAGGTAGACAAGGATAAATTAGATGGTCCCTAGCTTAAGAAATCTCAGTTTTGTGGGCTTTCAGACATGTAAGTAGATATAATACATTGTAGAACGTGTTGAGAGGTAGGGCATCTGGGAGACAGAGGGAGCCTGGAGCCGTACTTATGGATGGGTCAACGAATGGAGAGTTGAATGCGCTTGCATTAGTTTGCTAGGGTTATCATCACAAAACACCACAAACTGGGCGGCTTAAACAACAGCAACTTATTTTCTCACAGTTCTGGAGGCCCTAAGTCCAAGATCAAAGTGTTGGCAGGTTTGGTTTCTTCCAAGGCCTGCCTCCTCGCCTTGCTGATGGCCACCTTCTCCCTGTGTGCTCACATGGCCTTTCCTCTGAGTGTGTGCACCCCTGACCTCTCTCTGCGTGTCCAAGTCTTCTCTTCTGAGGACACCAGTTAGATCGGATTAGGGTTCACTCTAATGACCTCGTTTTATCTTAATCACCTTTAAAGGCCCCATCTCCAAATACTGCCACTTTCTGGGGTACTGGGGGTTAGGGCTTCAACATAGGAGTTTGGGGAGGACACAATTCAGCCCATAACAGTACTGAGAGAAGAGATGAATGGAGGAATGTCAAATAGACATGAGACAAAAAGGTATTCCCAGAACAATGCCTAGAACTGCATCCTTGAACATGTTATATACCACGTGTAGAAACTTAACTCTATCCCACAGCTAGAATGACGTGCAACTAAGATATACAACTGTGTACGGGGTGGGGTTTGGGGAGATAAAGCAGAGGAAAAAAAAAAAAGATTGGCAACAGTTGTTAGCCCAGTTGCCAATCTTAAAAAAAAAAAAAAGAAAGAAACAACTCTAAGTCCAAGAATTTAGGCAATGCAAACTGAGAGGTAGATTTAGCAGTTTTCTCTTTTATTTGATAATTGCACGTCTACTATATGCAAATCACTGAGCTAGGCTTTGCTACAGGGGGACACAATCAAGTAGCCAAAGTAAATTATTTAGGGGCCACTAATCTGCTGAATTTTGACATCTTCACTAGAGGTTCTCAAATCTGGATACACCTTATAATTACCCCCATAGATTCAGATAAATTGGTTTGGAGAAATTTTCACAGGTAATTCTAATGTGATTCTAATGATGTTATAATCATTTAAAATTTGTTAAAAATTCTAAATGCATACATAATCAAAATAATAATACCCTAATATATTACTTTTATGCTGTGCCAGGTACTATCCTAAGCTCTTACACAAATTATCTTAATCTTCAACAATGATTCTATGATGTAGATATCATCATAATAATTATCATTTTAGCGAAGAGGAGCAGCTTTAGTAGAGCAACTGGCAAAAGTCACCCAGCTGGTATCATATTGACCCAAATTCTGGTTTAATTGAATTCCACCATGATTTAACAAAGTAATTTAGAGAAAAGTACATTTTGTGTAGTCACAGTCTTTGTGTCCAAAGATTCGGTTTAAGTATATGTCAGTAAGATCTTATTTTATTTTTTTGAATTTCTCAGTGTCAAAATTACTTTAGAATTTCCATCATATTTTAGTCTACATTTTGGGGGTTTGCGCTAAGGATATACTAGGTCTTTAATAAATTTTTATTGTCTAAATTGCGATTATTCTTAAAAATTGTTCTAGGGAATGCATTTAAAACATGTTACACCATCACATTAAAGCACTTTGTTAATTCCTGAGTACAAGAATTAGGTAGGGGCTGGCCCCGTGGCTCAGTGGTTAAGTTTGCGCACTCCGATTCTGCCGCCCAGGGTTTCGCCGGTTTGGATCCTGGGCGTGGACATGGCAGTGCTCAACAGGCCATGCTGAGGCGGTGTCCCACATAACACAACCAGAAGGACCTACAACTCAAATATACGACTATGTACTGGGGGGCTTTGGGGAGAAGAATAAAAAAAAAAAGATTGGCAACCGTTGTTAGCTCAGATGCCAATCTTTAAAAAAAAAAAAAATTAGGTAGATAGTTCGCTTTTTTTCTGTACAGGGATCTTTCTAAATGGTAGACTATTGCCAGAGAATGAGTGTGTGTTTCCTAATGTTATTCCTAGGGTTTGGAGCTGGCGCCCTAATAAACAAAGAACTGGCCCTGTGTCTTTCATATAATGAGATTGCTTAATGCAAAGAACAACAGATACAAGAAGTAAACACATTGGAGGAGAGGCGAGAACATGAAAAGTGTATATGCATTGTTTCAGTTAATAGGTGGGATTATTTACTTAACTTTTATAGGGCTATGATAGGATTTAATGTATTTCAAAGAGTGATAGGCTTGTGTGCTGCACCTTAGCAAAGTGACCCTCTAACAGCTGTGGTTTGGGATGTACCTGTTGAGCGAGCCTCTTCCCTTCCACATCAGGCATCACCTGCTGGAGAAAGGGCTTGGGAAGGATGTGCAAACATGCTCTTCCTGCCTGAGGCTGCCGGAACTCTTTACTGCCCAAGTTTGTGTTTAAGTAGCTTACACTGTGTTTTTCTAGAAGACAAAATAACTTGTTCAATGGCCTTCATGATTTATCAAAGCAAAAACTGTTTTGTTTATCTGATAATGCCTCTAGATAAATAGTAGTTCTAATTTTTTTTTTTTTCCAGTTAGGCTCAAACCCTTCTCCTATGATATGGATTACCTTTGGAAACCATCATATTTTAATTGTATGTTTGCTTATTATCTATAAATCAGGCTCAGGGTCAATATCTAAGAATGTTCCATTAACTCCAAAGAGAAATGTTCACTTTTATTTGAGAAAAAAAAAGCCTTGGCAGACAAGCAGGGAACTACCAGATGGTGAAGGCTGTGCCACATGGATTATAAGTTTTTCCCTCTTTTCTTATTGATGTCTTAAGTTGAACATGTTCCATCTGTCCACTCTCAATAATGAATAGCGACTTTTTTATTGTAAAGGTAACAAATTCCATATAGGATAAATTAATTCAAGCATATAATGAAATGTGCAAGACTCAATGCCCTGCACTGTGTAGATTTTGAGGATTATGTGAGGAAGTGTGGAAATCCAATACAATTTCTAGAGCAAAGCATATTTCTAGTTGGGGAAGGCATTTAAAAAATTCTCTTCCAAGGTTTCAATTCTGTTCTCTAGGGATTAAACATCTGAGTGATGGGTTGTAAGAATTGTTTGAATCTGATTATCTCTTAAATTATTAGTTTTATGAAAATGATCACTTAAAATTAATTAATTTCCTATCACCCACAGTAAATTATTTTCCTATCACACTAGTAAATAATTGAATAGCACTAAGCACAGCTAAGTCATGTGTTGACTACTATCTAAATCCAGCTTGTCAAATGTAATATGTAGATAATGTTTTAAATTTCTTTATTCACAGCTTTGGTCTTTTTGAGGCTAACTCCTCTGGTTTGAATTTTTTCTTCGCTCTTGTGACAAGGATGCTGGTTTTTCTACATTCAAACCCCAGTGTGGCTATTCTGTTGCTTTTTACATATTTCATTATTGATGCTATTATTGTTAATAATACTTACATATTATAATAATGACAGATATTATTTAATTTTTGCATATTTTAGATTATTTTGGAGGGACTAAATCTTTATTCTCTCTCTCATTAAATGGGTGCCCCAAACACTTCCAATGGAAAACTAATAAAGGGGTCATACGATTCTTTTATTGTTTAAACAGGATTAAAATTTAGGCAGCTGTTTGGCCTAGTTACTACATATACTTTTAAAGCCTTGGTTTTTTTTGGGGGGGGGGAAGTATATATCAACTATTTGTGGCAATACGCTTTGAAATGCTAACTCTTTAAATAGCTCAAGACCCTTGGTTTTAATTTTTGACGTGACAATCTTTCCTTTCTGTGAATATTTTTGGGCCCTCTTAAATCTGGAATTGGAAGTTACTCTTTTTTTGCTCACAGATAATTGAAACCGACCAAACTTGTTAAAGTCAAAACCAACAATGCCATGCTTTATTACACGCTCCCGTGTTGGGTCACAGAGTCTAGTAGATTCTGCAAATGGCACAATTTATGCAGTGGCATGTCAGAAACTTAATGCTGTGATTTTCCCCTTCCTAATGGAGAATTAAGAATCTAAAGGGCCTGAGCTGTTCACATGGACTGAATCCCCACGGCTTGGGTGCAGAGGTCTCACAAAAATTTAGTAAGTGAGAAGGAGAACAAAGATTCTTAGTTGGAGGGGAAAAAAATTGGATCGCCTGTGGCTGAGAAGCTGAGGGGGACAGGTAGGCACAGTGGGGTGCAGGATAATGAGGCACATGGCAAATGTGATGCACAGATGTTAAGCCAACTGTAGCTCCGGCTCCCAAAGTTGTGCATGCCACAGCACCATGCCCTGGGGCTATGTCTACACCAGACCATTTGGAGCAGTAAACGAAGGCAACATTAGGTTCAAATTAATCTATTACTCCAGAGCTGTGAAATGTTGGTTGCTTGTTTGAGAATTACATTGCCTGTGGGTGAAATGTTTTAGGTAGATTTTAATGCAAGCTCATGGCTTGCTGAGGAGATTAAGAGGAGAAAGGGAAATTAGAACAGTTAGGAGAGTTGCGGAGGGGCACATTTCTGGTTAAAGTATATGAAAAAGTATTACATATTTCACGGGCAGGTCTGGTCTCCTGTTGGCCACCTGCTGGGACTGAAATATCCCACATCATAATGAAGGCAGGTTTGCAGAAGCCTTGTAAATACTTGAGCCCTGCAATTGAAGAAGGCAGACAAAGGCGGCTTTGGGGTCTCCCGGAGACTTTTGAGGGTTAGACCTGTCAGGCGGGTGCTCCAAATGAATTTGGTAATTTATTATTCTGCACTTGTTAAGTGGAACATGTAAAATTTGGCATTTAGGTTTTTACCCTTATGAGTTTAAGCAAACTCCCAAGTAACAGGTAGCCTTGTGACTTTTCAGAGTACGTTACAAAGTAATCTTGTCTCCCTCCCTTTGCCCTTGTTCCTTCGCTGATATTGGCAGGTCCATTTTCACAAACCTGTGTGGGGCTCAAACCCTCTATTTTTCCAAAGTGGAAAAACTAAACCTTGAATTAACCTGGATTTTTTTTTTTTTTGTCAATTAAATAGAATTTATTCAATCGGGGTGGGGGGACTGTTTAGAAGTATCTATAAAGAATTTTTTTTAACAATAGTGTAGTTTTTCTTATAAAAACACTTAATTGAAATGCCTAAGAGCTGCCCGGCACAAAAGTCAATAAAAACCCTAGAATAGAGTTTATAGGGGTTGTCTATGTACATAATTAAATCCTTCAGGCACTTTAAAACTCTGCAAAATAAATGGTTATGCAAGAATAGCCTGCTGAGAGAAGAAATGCTTGTATCAGCTTTAACCAGCTGCCCTGTGTTCCATGTTTCTGGGCTGGAATGAGAAAGCTATTAGAACAGTGGAAGACTGCAAGCCACATACAAATCATCTTTGTTACTGACACTTGGGGGAGTACTTTATAGTGGCTGTCAAGACCAATACAAAACATGGTTTGTGCCTGAGAAGAAAGTCAAGTGCCATTATTTAGGAAGAAGATGTTAGTAATCCAAATAACTGAACAACATCCAGGATCTTCGTTGAGTTTAGCTGCTATAGAAGCTGATTTATTATTGGGTCCAATTTGAGTAAAGTAAGGTTTGCATTCTAGATTTGGTGGAATAACAAAGGTTAATTACTTGCAATGATCTATGCTGGAGTAGAAGTAAAAGGAGAGAACTGTATTTAGATTTAATTTCACTGTTCTTTAGGGAATACTATTGAGGGGATGGGATTATTATGGGGGGCAAAGGAAGGCGTGCTAAAAAAAAAAAAAAGGCAGTCTAATGAATGTAACCAATAGAAAAATTGTAGGTCTGTTTCTCTCTCTGGCCCTCAAAGTTATGATAAATGATAGCACAAGGGAAAGATAACCTACCATGAGAGAGGATCACCAAGGCCAAATACTAAAACTCCCAGCTGACTGGCCCATACACTGCAGCCTCTGTTCGTGTTTATTTTTTCTGCTCACTCTTGGTTTCGTCAATCAGTATGATAGACGATAAGTCCTGACTAGCGCAGCCCGCGTCCTGCTCTCTCACGGTGGGTAGCATGTTGTGGTTGGCGCCGAGCAGTCGGAGGATCGCCCGCATCAGGAGCACCAAGGGGATGAGGTTCCGAGCAGTCTTCCAGCAGCCGGCTCCTTGGAGAATAGCAGGCAGGAGCGTTATCAGCCGGGAGTGGAGTTGCCAAGAAACTGACCACACATTAGTAGCTTTGTTTGGGTAAAGTCTAAAGGGGCTGTAGCTCACCGACTTGAGACACTTTCTGTTAAATCATCCCTGGCTTTAAGTGTTAAAAGAAAGCTTGTTCAAAAAGAAACCATGGCTGATTGCCGCGGGCAGTCCTATGACAAGGATCCTGACTTAGGGATTTGTAGAGTCATTGTGCAAAGGTGCAAATGGACATCAATTAAAAAAGAAAAAAAGGAAGAAGCCTCCTTTCTTGAGTCTGCCGTTGACTCCTAAATAAACTATCTCCTAATGCGCAAAGCGACATTAAAAATGCCTTTAAAAGAAATCTGTATACACAATGGGGAGCTTTAGTGAGCTGGTGACATATGAAACACTGCTCAGTTAGCCAACAGCTCATCAGATAAATGGAATTTCCTGAATGCTATTCACAGATCACTAATGTTGTTTATCTACTCTCTCAGCGCTAATACTTTTTTACATTTCATTCTAGAAGCTTTTTCACTTTATTTCACTCATCGGAAACTTTTGGAAAAATTTTAGTATCGCTAACTTTTTTTTAACTCATTTTGTAGAAGCTTGGAGACTCTTAAAAAATCGAGAATGTCCTGACTTGATTCACTGAAGTAGCCAAAGTGAAATTCTTTTGATATCTTGCAATGCAACATTGGTCAGACACTTCCTGTTCCACATTTTTTCCTTAGGTATTAGTGGTTCTTTTCCCAAGAACAAATGCTTTGGAAATTTGGGGCACTCTATTTTTCTAAGAAATTGCAAATAAGTGATCAACACACCTTCCCCCAAACTCAGGCTTCTTGATAGAAAGAGTAAGGTAAACTTGACAGTTCTCTCTGTGTAGATAATTTTTCTCTGTTTTAGAGATTGTACTAATGTGCTAAGGAATATTTCCCCTTACCTTAAGGTACATTCCATAAACAAAATGAATACTTTCTGATTATAGCTCTTTATACCTGGTGGTATTACTTATAACTGCTGATGTATGTTAAGGTGAAACTTAACACTGGAATATTAGTTTTATTTCAGTTAATTATGTTACTAAGAGCTCATGAACCCAAAGATTTAGGGTTGGTCTGTTTCTAGTTATCCTGCCAAGTTTTTTGCTTGATGGAGGGGGTCTGTTTCATTCTACGTGGCCTCTCCACCTTTCTAACCCCTGGTTTCCTCTTTTCCTGAATCACAAGTTTACGTTCTCCCCTTCTGTGAGAAGATTGAACGCTTATTCAACTCCAAAATGACTATGGTCACAAAATATCAACAGTGATTTTTAATAGATCTTTGCCTATCAAAATATTGTTGCTGAATAATAGGGTAAAGGTAGTTGTGGCTGCTGATAGGAAGGAATCTGACTATTAATAAAAAGCAGACAAGGGTCTTGAAACAGTACTTCCACTGTTACAATTTAGACACTTTATATTACTTTATTTAGTGCAACACCTGCAGCTACTCACATTGCTGGTGGCTGAAATAATCCAGGTCCGCACTGAGAGAGTATTACAATTTCATTGTGCTATTTGTGCTTACTGTTTAAGCCTTTCTCACAGGAGAAAGCATTAGCTAAGTGTACAGTAGATAATAAAAAGGGGGATTGGGGCTCATCTGTTCCCCTTAAATCTGTCTAATAAAATCTCCCTTTGTAATTAGTATTTGACTCTTTTTCTACCACTGGCTGGCAATTGGAGGTGGATAGTGGCACAAACTGGCATTTATTGAAGTTCTTTCAAGTGTCCCCACATTTCCTGGTTTTATGGATTATGCCCTCTTTTGAGGCTTGGACACAGTACCCACTTCCTAAGATCCACTTGTGCAGATGCTATAATACATTTCGGATGGAAGATGTTTGCAATCTCAACAGGAGAAAGAGCGTGCCTCATTTTAAGGCAATAATAACAAGCCATTCTTCATCTTTAATTGACAACTTAATTCAGATTTCACCTGGGTCCCTTTTAGTGATGTGTTAGTTCAATTTTGACCAAAAATGCTGATAACTATGAATCCAAAGGCATAGTCTATGAAAAGTTCAAGTTAAACAAACTTCTCCATTAGGCATAAAGATGTGTGATGAGGGGTGGGGGCTGTAGGCTGAAATCAAGCCAGAGGTCATTTCTTCCTCATCTATGTTGGAACAGCTCAGAGTTCAAGGGGATTCATACCCTTTTGACTTTAATTGCTCTGGGTCCACTGAGGCAAAGCAATGGTGCTCTATTTGTTTCAGGGTCAAAGAGGCAATCACAAAGGCCTTCAGAATATTTTCAAACATTTGGGGGAGAGAAACAGTTTTCAGACATTTTATAATCATAAAACTAGTTTCTAGATAGTTGTCTAATTTCCTAAACCATGCTTGCTGAAGTTTATTTGGTTATTGAAACTTTAAGCTTAACCAGTTGTGTTCTTTCTACTTTATGAAAATGTAGACAGGAAATTATCAGCAAATTGCTCGTTTAGAATTAAAGACAGGAAATGAACTTCAGCAGTTGAATTCTTGTAGTAAAAAGCTTCTACCTAAAGCATAAGTAAAGCCAGCAAAACTTGCTTTTATTTTTAAGTCTGGGCTTTGTTATATCAACACAGTAGATTTAGATACTCTGCCCTTTTTCTCCTCACAATTTCCATATTGCTCTTAACAGTATCCGCGACTGTTTCTGTTACTAATTTTTCAAATGTAACTGGTGTTTCTATTCTTTACTTATTTGGAAAAATAGAATTTCTTGGATTACATTAATAGAGTAATGCAGGCTATGACTCAGAAATAGTAAATTTCTAATTTATTTCTTAGGGCATCGAAATATTTGAACATCTCCTTAAAGTTCAGTTTTGTCTGAAACTCTGGAACTTCTTATTGAAATCTTGATTAGAATATCTTTTAATATATATTCCTAAATAGTTAATAGTTTTCCCTGAGGTGAACTTTTGGAGCTATTCCTTTTGATAGTTATTACTTAGGTTTTGTTCTTTACATATTATATTGTTAGTATGACCAATATATCAGCGTTATCAACAAAATAATTCCTGTACTTAATTTTTTTTAATATTTTTGTTTTGCCATTTTTATTTCTCTATATATTTCAAGTACTCTAATATTCTTTAAAGTTCCCCTTATTGGTATTACATTATTTACATAAACCACAGACATAATTCTCCTCCAACAAAATGATTTGTACCATGTCTGACTATTTTGATTACCTTTAAGGAAAAATGAACTGCTTTGGATTAAACAAGAAAGAACCTCAAACTTTAGCCAAACTTTGAACCATTTAGTCAACTTAGCTTGAGGAAGTTAGAAAATTCTGGTTTTGTGATTAGTTTAAATTTCACTTTTACAGCAATTCACATTTCTTAACACTTCTTTCAGTATTTTGGAATCCACAAAAGGTGAGAATTACTCTACATTCCAAAAAATGTACATTATTAATTATTATTATAGATTCTTACCACAAATCTTTCATTGTGAGGATGTAATATATTCAAATAAGATTTAAATAAATATAAGACGTTTTTGGTATTTATTTAGTGTTAAAATTTTATGGTATCAATCATTTCAATTTTAGCATACATCAGTTTATGATCTTTTGTTAAATGACTAAATAGTGGATGTAAATATTCATAGATGTTGTTCTACCACCATTTTGAGCGTGAAAACTCACTTTTTTCTTTCTTAATATTCAAACTGAAATTTCCTTAATTGGATTCTATGGAAGATCTCGTTTAAGAGAAACTTGACTTTCTAATCAGATTTGTTATTTGGGGTCAGCTTTATGTCTTATGCAAATTTTTATAACAAAGTCCAGGGAGTATTTTGGCTAAACCTTTGAAAGAGATTGCCTCCAAACTGTTTTATTTAGTAATTATTTTTTCAGTGGCACATTTGTGGGTTTTTTGTTTGTTTGTTTTGTGGTTTCTTTTGGGTTTTCCTTCTAGTAATCTGAAGTGCATTGTGAGTTTTTTCTTGACTATGCCAAAGTATAAAATTTTAGAGCTCATTTCAGGTAGCAAAACATTAAAGTTGATTTCTCCACTCTTTCATAACTCCTTTCATATCACTGTGACTATACACCAGTTTCCTAATATATGAATCTAGACGTCTAATGAAAAAAGAATGACCATATTCTAATTAGCAAGAGGTTTGACTTAAATCTTAACTTCACATTAGAAATAGCATTTGAGGATAATTAGCAGCATTTATTAATTTGAGAGATTTTTGAGGAGGTCTTTGTTTCTGTAGGAGAAAAATGTCTTAATGGCAGAGAGTAATAGAAGTCGAAATTAGATGCCAATATTGAAAACCCCAGGATAAATTTCAAAGGGTATTGGACTTTAAAAAAAATGAGTGAATTATAATTATAACTTTAAAATTAGCTAGTGAGATTTACTTTATACTTCTGTTCTGGTGTACAGTTATGTGAAGTGATACTTAGGTAGCACACTTGCATTGATGGTAGACGTCCTTTTGTTCATTCAACAAATGTGTTCATTCAACAACTAAAAGGTGCCAGGTGTTCTTTTTGGTGATGGGGATGCATCAGTTAGTAACCAAGGCAGACAAATTTCTTGCCCTCATGAAACTTATATTCTAGTGGGGAGAAATAGATTGCACATCAGTAAAGATTATTTCAGATTGTGGTTAGTGCTAAGATGATAACAGAACAGTGTTATGGAGAGTGAAGGATTATGGGTGATCAGATAGCACTTAAAATGCACCCAATTTTATATTGAACACTACAGTGAGTTATGCAATCTTCATCTGGGTAAAATCTTTCGGCATTTACTTAGGCAGTGGCTCTGACTCCCATGCTTGAGTACTAACACGATAAAATTCAGTATTACTTGCTAATTTATTAAAGATGTTTCATCTTTACCTGGAGTAATTTAGTTTTAGTGTTTTTGTTTTTTTTTTTAATGTGATCAGACCAGAGAAATATTCCTATGGAAGCTAACTCTGAGCCTTTTGCTTGCAGTTTAACCATTCTGAACTATTTTGTGATAATTTGGTAGATCATAGTCATTTCTAAAAAAGTTATTTGCTGCTATTCACATATCATGCTAGTGAGTGGCTATTACATTACTTCCTGAAGTCTTGAAGCATTTGCTTCTATGTTTCATCTACTCAGACTTAATTCAGGAGGAGCTTCATCCAGATGTTTTGTTTATTTGTTCCCCAATTACATGTATGAGATTTCAGAATTTATGAGATCACAGGTCAAGTGAAAGGTCACAGTTGAGAGGTCAAATGAGAAGCTAAAATTTGCAAAACCAAAGAAATGACAGGACAGTGCCGAATGAAAGGTCAAAAGTCAAGTGACAGACTCTGTGTAGATGAAAGCAAATGGTATGTTTGTTGAACGTCTGAGCACAGTGAAGGGTCTTGATACTCCTGCACACAAAGTCAGAGGTTCTTAACCTTGGAATTCACAATTAATAATCACGTGCCACTTGTTATTATACAAGAATATGTTATTTATTCATGGAGAAAAGCACCATTATATAGGGTAAAAGAAAATTTTCACTCATTGGTTATCATCACTCAGGGTTGCCCTTTCTCTGTGATAGCTCTTCAAGATCCACACAGAGCACCCAAGTTTAGGAAATTCTGAATAGCTTTTGCTTTTTGTCAGATGTAGGAAATATACACATGGCGGATCATGTGAGGTGTGAAAAAACTTACTTAAAATTAGTCTGAGAATGGATTTCTTCTCTGAAACGCTTCAGATTGATGCTCCCATGTGGTTTTATTTCTCCACTTATTTATTCGTTTCTCCATTCACTCATTTATTCAACAAATATTAATTGAAAGCCAAGTCATCTTTGGTTACTTCTATTGCAATTAAGGGAAAGTTTCCTTGTGAGAAAAAGTTTCTGCTTGAAATATCATGGCAGGGGCAGCATTTCAAGGTTGATATACTTGCACAAAAGTTCTTGATAGTACTTATTTTTTTAAGCAAAATGGTTTGATACTAGGACCAATGAGTGAGAAATAGCAATTTTTTTTGTCATTTTGGGGGACTAAGAATGAAGATACAGATGATCTCTGTTTTACATGACTATGATATATACTATTACTCATATTAATTTGTTCTTTCTGTAAAGAAAATTAATATTTTCCACTGCTCTGGTAAAAGAAACATGGTACTGTGTAGTTCTAATTTAGCTATGTTGTCTTTTATCCATAGAACCTATCACTTTATTTTTGAGGAATAATAAACTATTAATGTACTTGGCAGTTGGGTGTATATGGGGGTGGGTGTGTGTGTGTGTGTGTGTGTGTATGTTTGTACATTTGTCATTAACAATAAATGGTTATTTGGGGGTTTAGGGGCATTTTGTCAGTGACTTGTTTTATGGGTCATACAAAGTAACCATTCTTCAAAAGGTAAGTATTTGAGGGAAGTCTCTTTTTATATTGTAGAAATAAATAGCAACATTTTATGACAAACTCAAAACATGAATTAATACTAGAGACGTCTAGCTGTAAAAGAGAAATTCACCAAAAGAGAATTTGCATTATAGGGAGCCCTCTGCTTTCTGCTGATGGGCCCATTGCATTGGTAGCTTATTTACAGGTTAAAAAAAATCTCACTGATGATAATAGAAGTTAGTAGAAAGTGAATAAGAATTTAGTCTCTACCAAACTATAAAATCAGGCTTTAAATCATAGAATAAGTACTATCATTGTCCAAAAGAAGTGTTTATTTTTCCTAAGTTTTGCCTTTCATATCACTCTCATAAATTTTTTTTAATATATGCTTTGAAAAGTTAAGGGCAAGCTCTGAAGGGTGAAATATTGCAAACCAATTAAAAACAACTGAAGTGAGATTCTAAAATACAGGAGTTTTCCAACTCATGAACAATATTTAGAGAGCTGGTTAATTTTAATTCCTCTGGGAACCATAAGTCTGGGCATTAATAGGCTTAGAGTGATAAAAACGGCCATATACTATGCACATATAGATGGTATTGTCAAAAAAGAAGCAATTAGTGGCAAAGAAAGCATAAGTATGTACACATATGGTGAGCAGGTTGAAATGTGAAATACGGCCAGGAGTAAGAGCCAATGACAAAAAAGAAGTACAAGCTGGGCTACTGTTTTACCTTACTTACACAACGGCAAATAAATGATTTGCACACAAACAGATCAACTGAGTGATTGTAAATAATTAAAGGATTTTTAATACGTTTCTTAGAATTTTTTTAACTCACTAAGAATCTACAGTACACAGCTTTCCTTCACTTCCTTCTCTTTCCTTTTTCTTTTTGTCCTCCTTTCTGTCTTCTACTTTTCCCATCTTTTCTCTTTTCTTCTTTTTTCCCTCCTAAATTGCTTTTATATCCCCTATCTCCAGTCTTCCTTCCTTCTCGCCTCATCATTTCCTCGATGGCGTAATTGATAGTTTAATTCAATTTGCTTAACCTAAAAGTACTGAAGAATCTTGATGAAATCTAAAATGCTGATTTTTCCCAACCAAAAGAAGGCAGCACAGAAAGGGGCCAAATGACTCCTGACATCTTTCTCAGTGGCTGTCTTTTGGATGGCACAGAGGACCTCTTTGGGGGTGGAAAATACAGAACTTCACAGGCCCCTGTCTATTGTTAGGGCCTGTGGGTCCACCCCAAAATTCTCTGTCATCTTTTTTTTTGAAGAAAATTATACCATCAACACATTTCTGTGGGAAGTTGACCTGAAGGCACACATTTACATTTCAGTTTTTAAAAGTTATACAGCTGTCACTACAAAATGTAACAGGCAGGTTGTAACCTTATCTACCACATTATAGATTTTGTGTCACTTTCAAGAGAAATAAGTGGATGTGAAAGGGAAATACATTTAAAAATCTGATAACTAGCAACACATATTTTACTCTTCCGAAGTCAGGAAATTGGGGGACATGCACAGGTTCATTTCCAGCATGAAAATCGTATTACTGTGACTAATTTAGGTGCAGAATGCTCTTTACAATGGAGGGCCCTGTAGTATGGAATAAATAGGAATAATTTCTAGTATTATTCTCCATCTTAACCCTGTTTATTTTGGCTCTGATTCTTTTTGGGGATGTCATCTTTCCCAAAACCCAATTGCTAAAAGCTGGTTTCACTGGCAGAGAAATAAAAAAGACAGTCCAGTGAGGTTTAGAGAGCACTGCAATTAGTCCTGTGTGTATGGAACTGCTTATCTGCCCACAACTGGGTCTGAGGAAACTCTGCTTAGTA
Organism: Equus przewalskii; assembly: GCF_037783145.1. Taxonomy (NCBI): domain Eukaryota; kingdom Metazoa; phylum Chordata; class Mammalia; order Perissodactyla; family Equidae; genus Equus; species Equus przewalskii. The sequence goes on along the minus strand of NC_091848.1, from coordinate 11,455,037 downwards.
TTTATTAGGAGTTGAATTTATATGAGAAAAAAACAGATGCTCAATTTTGCTACCTTTCCTTTTAAAGTTTAATGTGCTGTAAAATACAAGGATCTGTACAATTAAGAGGAAGGTGCTTTACCCTTTAACATGTGCCAAATGCCTCTCGCCTCCCTTTTCTGCAGATGCCCTTCTGTTTCAACAAAGCACCCAATAAGTAGTCCATCCCCAGATGAGATTCCTGATACCATATGACCCAGGTTGCCATAATTTAGGTGAAACGCCCTGAAGAGTTATCAAATGTGAATAGCTGGAATCATTCTCTGTATGCTCTGGTGTGGGTCCAGGACTGAGCACTATGTTGGGGACTGGGGTACTATAACGAGAATCCTTCAAAGGCAGCTCCAGGGTGCCCCACAATAATTGAAATGTAGGAAAACCAGTATCAGACGTCAGTATCTTTCGTTTGGATTTGAAAACAGGAAATGACTTGGCATTTCTAATCTTGACTGGGAGACAGGCCCTGACTCCACAATTATAGAGCATAATTACTCCAAGCTCAGTCTACGAAGAACCCCCAACTGCTTGTTGAGGACCTGCCAGGAAACTGACCTGGGTGAATGGTCTGGAAGAGAACATGAGGTGACAAGAGGCTGAGATGCCATTTTCAAGTAAATCTACATGAAAGGGCTGCTTAGAAAGGTAGAGGTTGTTAAAATCAGCTTGGCACCGGCACATACTAGAGTTTAAGCTGAGAAAAACTGGCAACATGCAGTGTTTGGGGCCTGAATCAAATATTCATTGAAGCTTTGAATAGTGTGGTTTAAAAAAAAAAATCTTTTCAAGAATTTTATTTTTAAAAATTCTCATTTCCAAACCACACCGCAAACATAATTGGGACTGATGTACATACACATATATGTTTTTCAAATGGTTACTGGATTTCCATGTAAAATGGGGCCATAGTCCCTTATACTCCCTCTGGGGCTCATTTCCTCCTGTAAACATATTACTCTGTATCGATGTGTCTGATGTTACTCTCTCCAAATTCACAGCTCACTGTGATTCTTATGCCAGTTGCAATACATAAGTTCTTTGAAGCTTTCCCTTTTTTTGTTTTTAAAGATCAACCTTTCAGCTATTAAGTTGGCTCCTCACAAAAGCTTTTGTTGTGGTTTGCTTATATCATGCTTGGAAGGACAGCAAATAATAGGTTACAGTAGTGGAGCTGGAAAATTTCAAAAGACATGATTCTTGTGTCCAAATCATTTTTCACTTTTGTTGTAGAATGGCCTCAAAATGGCAGTTTTTGGTATGGTCTTTTAGAAAGCCCACCAGAGTTTGGAATGACTCAGAAAGGTGAATTCAAGAGAAAAATAAGAAATTCACAGAACCCTGGAACAGAATTCCTTCTCACATGACCAGAGAAGAGGAAAAGCTTTAAAGTCTCATGTGGGCTCTCGCTACACAGGCCAGTCCTTTTGACCTATATGCCTTGGGTTGGGGGCAATGTAATTTACATGAACAAGAGAGCCATGCATCGTGGGCTTGGGCTGCTCAGAACTTGTGCAAGAATGACTTTAAAGAGGCATCATCCAGTACCAAATGTTAAATTCTGAAAAGATAGAGGACTAACAACTTAGAAGGGAAAAGACCCCTACTGCTGAACTTTGGGACACTGTCCAAACTGGACCATATATATAGGATAAATACATACATTTGTGCATCAATTCATTAAGCAACCAATAAAAAAATATTGAGAACTTGCTTAAGGAATAATATCTAAATTCCTTCCCTGCCCCAGGGGGTCACATATGATTTGTCTTTTACCTCTTGATTTCCCCTTCACTCACTTCATAAACTTCAGCCACACTGGCTTCCTTTCTGCTCCTCAAAGACTTCTCTTTCTGGAGCACTTCTCCCAGCTTTTTGTGTGGAAGGCTCATTCTCATCCTTCAAGTCTTGGCTCAAATATCACTTCCTCAAGGCAAGAGACTTGTCTGACCACAGCTGTCTAAAGTTTCCTACTTCTGTTTCTCCTGATCTCATCATCCTGTTTATTTCCTTCATGGTGCTCACCACCGGCAATAAGTATCTTGTTAGTTTGTGTATTTCCTTATTTTGGCGTGTTCCTTCCCTCCCTCTCCCCTAGAATATAAGCTCCTGAAAGGCAGGGACCTTGAGTATCTTGTTTACTTCCTTATCTCCAGTACTTAGCCTCATGCCTGGTGCAAGTAAGTGCTCAATGTAATTTTTTTTTGAATGAATGAATGAATGAAAAAGTGAATAAATGAAAGAATGGACCATACACATACATTAGTGCATGCATTATATTTCTTTTGAGAAGCCTTCAATCTGAATCAATAGACACAACAAACGGAAAGATAGAAGACTATAATTATGAGAAATTTGAGAGATCAAGGCTATAGATGCAATAATATCTAGAATTATAAGAGATATCATTTCAGCCAAGAATATTTTGGGAATTCTTTGCAGAGGAAATACTTCTTATGATGGAATGAGGGATAAGAGAAGAAAGAGTATTTAAAGAAAAATGTCTATGAATGATGAGTTACTAAAGGTGAAATTTCCAAAGGCAAGTTAAAATAAATTATATTATTTATGCTATTATTTTAATACTAAGAATAAATTTGTGCTCATGGTGGGAGAAGTCACCAAAGATCCTTTAGGAGGCAGAGTGTGGAGAAACAGTTCTGTGTGTGGCAACAACTGTCCTTGTCCTTTGTGAAAGTGAGCCAATGATTGCCCATCACAGTGACCACATAGGAAGTAAAATCAAAGTAGGCCTAGGGTTAAAGTTAGACTGTGGACTCTAAAAGGTAAAAGCCTCACTTTCTCTTTTCAGCAAAAACTACGAGGCCAAACCAATCTGTTCTTATTGCAGTGAGTTCTTTAGGAAGAGGATTTGACCATTCTGGAAAAGAGCAGAACATGTGAGTTGGGGTTCTGAGGAGAAATCTTAATTTAGAGCCTGATACTCAATAGATGTTCATTAGACATCTTTTGGATGATTCAACAAAAAAATGAGGAATTAAGTAGCTATGAATTGGTATTTTGAAAATCCATCCAAACTTCCTTTAGGAAGACTAGACTATTTATACCATCCCCCATGAAAACAACCTTTGACCTGGTTTCCCAAAGAAAAGCTAATGGTCCTCTGTGTGAGGTGTAATCATTTCATCGTCATATCATCAAGGAGGCAAGATGCTTCCTATTCCACGTATCTCAAGAAAGGAAAGACTGGTATACTTGATAAAGGGAGCTTGCAAGGCAGAATTTTTCTCTTTTTGGCACTAAAAGAGAACATTCAGAGAAAGGCCAAGATGGCAGATTTAAGTGACAAATGTCTGGCCTAGATGGAAATGAGGTGAGTAGGTGAGTTAGTGGCTTCTGAGAAGAAGTAGCTGCCTTAAGACCCTTGAGATATTCTCAAGGAAATTTTCTGTAAAACGAGAGAGAAATTCAAAGAGAACATTTGTATATTCAAGTATAACCTATAAAGAGCTGAAGTAATTCTTTCTTGACAGAAAATTCTTTGGAGTAGAGGAAGACAACTCAAAAATGTAATTAAGCTGAACTCTTTGGCAGTTTCTAATCTTCTTTCCCTTGGACTTTTCTTTGTTTAGTTTTATTGTATTTAACCAACTCTATGTTTCACAAATATTTTTGACCCGTGTGAACTTATGACATCAAAAGAATTCATAGCTAAAGGAGTAGAGAATCCATGCAACAGATTAGAAAGAAGTCTCGTATTAATATGATTTAAAACACAACAGTACCTGGTTGTAGTGGCTTCTGAGGTACAGAGAATCTCACACTCGTGGGTGCTATCTCTAGGACATAATCAGAGTAGCTGCCTTAGCCAAGCCACTCAGAAGCCCAGCTTTTAATAATGACCGTTAGGCGGGGGCCGGAAGCTGTGAATAGTGCTAGAAATAGAATTCACATTCAGAGCCCAGGCCCTGGTCAGCACAGTGGGCCGCTTTCACCTTTAAACACCCTCACCTAACTCTATCTGGTGACTACCATTGACCTGAGATACCTTCCTCAGACAGTGGATCAGGATTAAGCATCTCTAGTCGCTGGAAACTGATCAGAAGACCAAGCAAGAGGTACCATGGCCGATTAGAGAGCATAATTTCTTGGCCTTTGGTGTCAGAGGTGTTTTTTAGGATGTTGTTGTGGCTTCTTGGGTGTCTGCTGACTGCCTCTCCACTATGCCTGTTTGGGTGGCCACCAACCGCCCCACAGACGTGAATGCCATTTTCTAGCTAAGCATATCCTATTCCTAAGTGGCCTAAGGAAGCTCTTTAGCTCTTATATAAGGGGTTGGTAAGGCTGGCAGTTTCTTTCGTAAGCAGAGCAGATTTTTATGGAAGTCCTCCAGAAGATTTTACTATAAGTAAACGGACCATTGACCAGAAAGCCAGAACCTGTGTTTCCAATCCAGCGCAGTTAACACTCACATATGTGTGAGTGTGAAAAGTTGGCCCATATAATCAGCATGTATTTTATCAAGTGATTTTGTGTTTTATTTTAAAAACATTGACTAGCATCTTCACTGTGTCCAATATTATCACACTCAGTGAACCAAAATATTAGCGCGGAGTGTGAGCTCGAAGAGTGGCCCAGTTTGGGATTTAAAAGGTGTGCTTGAGTTAATAGCATAAAAATCCTTCAGCTTTTAAAACTGCAGACTATTGTATTCTTCTAACTCCAGAACAGCTCAGTCTAATGCTGTCCAACTTGGCAATAAAAACAAAATGAAGAAAGCCGAAACACTTTTAGACTTACACCAAGTATGCAGTATTTCAGCCTGACAGGATTATTCCTTGGCTGGAGTGACTTATGTTGGAAAGGGAAGTTTGCATGGAAATGCCTTTGAGGTTAATTGTAATGTCATTAGTGTGATGCTATAATCACATCTCTGAATTTCCTTCATAAATTTCTCTTCTATTTTTATCCTGTTTTTATTTTTAATATACTACTTTCTTGAAAAAGTCTACTGTAGTCTTATAAAAATACACCCTTCTTTTTTTTTAAAGCCTCTTGAAAAACTGGTCTCTGCATAAATTATAGTTTATAAGAGTATGGTAACCTGTCCTCTTCTACTTTTCAGTTCCTTTTTATTCCTTGATCATAGCATCCCCCTGCACAAGGAGTGACTTTAATTGATCAAGTTCAAGTGGAGGCAGGTATTGCACTGAGGTTAGGAAAAACAAGTCACGTGCTGGTATTTCCATTATGACTTTCCGATATAGTATCACCCGAAATATGGCTAAACCACCATAGATAATTCTTTTAAAGAAAATCATCTGTTTTGCCAATTCTGCGGTAGATTTGCGGCACAGACTACAGTAGAGGAGGAACTCAGTCAAAACCACAGAAATTGCTCAGGAACGCTGCAAGATTGTTCTAATCAGGTTGCTTCAAGCGACTTTGGCTGTTGTCAGTTCTCTCTGTGGTGACGGAAGCACAGGGGCTTGCCACTGCGTTCTCTGGAGTTCCCAGCATTGTCTATTCCCTTGACCTTTGAATGCAATTGTCTCAATTGTTCTTGAGCTCTGGGAGAAAGAATCTCAGAGGAGAAAACAATTGTTCCCATCGGGCACACTGCTTCAAACCCTCCCTTTGTTTTGGGCTCACTTTCACAGTGACAAAGTCCCAAATTTGGCAGCACTGCTCTCCTGCCTCCTGCGTGCGGATTCCCCACTTTTGGAAACATACCTCGAATGTGCCTCGTCATGAAATATTGTCATATTTTTAATCTTGTTTCCTTTTCAAAACAAGTTATTTCATTCCATGGCTTTTACAGTTCTATATCCATGACTCTTTTCACTCATGTCCCCCCTCCTAACACATTTCCTGGGGAAAAGGCTGCATCCAGCCTGACAGTCAGGAATGGCAAATCTTTTGCTCAGGTTGTTACTTTCAAGAAGTAGATCTTACAAGTTCTCATGACTCGGGCGTGCTACTTTATCCTCCCAGTTGGAGTCAGAGCCAGTTCCTGACATCCCTGTCCCCTAACCAGAAAACCAATCACACTGATACCTATCAGCTCTTGTGGTGTGATACAGAGCAAGGAAAACCTGTACAGAATTTCTCAGTTAGAAATATTTACCCAACACCACATTTGGCAAATACATTCTTGGTAGAGGCAAAATAGGTTATTGTACCAAAATCACAACAGCTACGGGACAGAATTTAAAAAATAAGAATTATGAAGTTCAGAATTCACTTACCTGTCGTCTCTCTCTTCCTTTCTCTCTGCATGTATCTTATAATCAAAATATTACAAAGAGAGCTTGCATTTTGCTTTTCTCAGATCATCAGAAATTTTTAAAATTTTTGTTGTTCAATAGAAACTATCTAGTCCTTTTTCCCTTTACCAAACTATTGCTATTATTAGTACTGTGTACAGACTTGACCTAATCCTTCCTTCCCTCCGTAATCCATTACCAGGGGCTATAAGATAAAATAGCAAGTTTGACTAAATAGTTCAAATATTCTTTTTCAAAGAAGGAAGCTGCAGGGCCCAGGCAGGAGCTTGCCTGAGGTCACACAGTGAAAAGACTAAAGACTGATGAGGTTAGACCCCTCTTACAAGTCGCGCAAGGTTCCCTTTTACAGTCTGTCTCAAAGTCTATCTGACAGATAACCTCAAATCAAATGACTTCAGAGACTCTCCTGCCCTGTGTCATGTATACAACAAAACAAAAATTTTCTTTGGTAAATGGGAGAAACAGAACTGCCTTAGTGCCGTTCTGAGATCTAGCACACGTCAGTTAAATTCCTTGTGGTCAATAAGAACTTTCTATAAGATCTCTGTATCTGAGCCCCAGAGAACTACTCTGGTTCCTCTTTCCATTACTGATCGTTGTATGTAATCTCTTGAATAAAAACAATGCATTCACATTGTATGTCGATATCTGAAGGGGAAAAAATGTGGTTTCAACACTATGTTACAGTTTTAGTTTTATGACCTTGGGCGAATTACCCAAATGCCCTATTACTTGATTTCCTCATGTATAAAACAGAGAATAACTGTACCTCCTTGGCTTATAGTAGATGCTTGATAAATATTAGCGCCAGGCACAGAACTAGTATGGAGAAATTACAGAAAAGATGTAATTTTTAGTTTTAGGAAATAAAATCTATGTAACTTACGAAGTTTATAGATAAAATATTTTATGTGTGCGTCTCACAAATTGCTTTACTCATCTTTATAATAGATCTAGAAAAAAAACTACTGTGAGGGTCCTGTGGAAAATCATACTCTACTTCTGCCCCTTATTCTTTTTTAGCCAGGTGAAATTAGGTATAATGATTCCCTTAATGGGTTCACGGTTACCTATAATGTTCATTTCACTTTCCTTGCAATTGGATTAAAAAAGAAGGGTGGAGCAGGGGTGGGGGAAGACATCCTGAAGAGAACAACGAGATAATCGGCCATCTAGGGCAGTGCATGATGGAATGTGTATTGAGAAATTATTTGTTAACTTAATGAGTGGATGGCAAGACAATAGAAGCTTACATGCTGAAATCAACAGCCCTTTGCCAATTTCCCTTCTATCTCACAAATGCTTTTTGGAACCATTCCCGTTGTGTGCAACCTATTTCCCTAACAGTCTGAGGCCCTTCAGTCAAGGGTCTTAGGATAAGCCACCGAGTATTTCATCTCCATCTGCAAGACAAGATGGTAGAGAAGGGTACCCTTGGCCATGGGTCCTTCTTTTTAGTTTGGCATTGCACAGTTGGAAGAAGGTATAGCTAAGACCGCTAGCCCTTGATAAGGCAGAGATTTTTCTCTCCTATGTGCTTCAAAAACACAAGCAATCCTTCTCACTCTATTGGTCCACTTCAACCTACTCTAGCCCCATTGGTTTGGAGATGGTGAAGTTTAGGCACGCACCTCTAAGTAGCTGGGGCAGCAGAATCCTTACGTAAAGGCTGATGTTAGTTCTTAACATACAGATTACAGGATATTGAAGGTGAAATCCAAATATCTCTCCACTTATATTTAGGAATATGTTTTTAATTTTTCCCATAGTGTGTATATTCTTAATATTATGTAGTTGTGTGGATCTCATGCTAAAATTTACACACCGATACTGACTGATACTATTTCTCCATAAAACTCATTTTAGAGCCCTCCAAACAATTCTTTAGGATTGTCAATATCATCTCTTGTCTTGATTTACCTGAATACTGTGTCCATTTAAGTTAAACAAATATTTAAGTATGAGAAAGTCTGACTAATGTATTTAACAGACTTTATGAACTTTTTTTTTTTTTATAAAACTTGGTTTTGGAAAATACACACATACCTTTTGCCAAGAACTTGCCCCTTAATGTTTAATCTTGTGGCTTTCAGGGGAAATCTAATTTGTATCCTTCGTTTATGCTCAACTCAACAGATTGTTGCACTGTTAGCCAAGTGCTGGATGGCCTTACAGCCCATGGGGCTTTTCAGGTTTTTTGATTCTCTTTGGGCCCCTCTGCCTTGTTCTCAATCCCTGGTGGATCACAAATGCCGTATGTTTTAAACTCAATCCAGCTATTTTGAAATTAAGTCACACTGTAAACAGTGGGCTATCTCAGTATTTTCAGGAGGTTGGGGAATTATTTCTCTCCCTTCTTCCTATTCCCAGTGGCCTCACTCTGTTTTTGCTGTGAGGTTTGTTGGGTAGATCTGAGTATGATGACTGAGGCATAGGGTTTTCCACTGAAGTGATTGACTCGGGGTAGAACCGTGCTTTTCTGTGTGTGGATGACACTGACTTGTTAAATGTATTATGGCTGGGTTTTGAGAGCCCTAAGATGCCATGGCTTCTTTCTCAAGCCATTCCAACACAGAAGCAGCTCTGCATTGTTTGGATGACCACTGAAGCTCTACCTGTGACCACTGAAGACTCCTTCTTGCCATTGCTTTGAATTTCCATCCACTCACCTCTTATTCACATACTCCGTCACTGCTGGGCCTTTGTTTTTCCACAGACATTCCTTTGCTAAGCTAGAACATAAGCTTAGGTAGCAATATTGTTGGTGGCGATGGGTAGAGGAGAAGGAAGACTTGAAATGGGCCCTGCAGGAGCTGGCGTTCTCCATCTCCTCTTAAGATTGTTCTCTCCCTTAACCTCTGAGCCACTTCCCATCATGCTCCTTAGCACAACTATCCCACCATATCCTAGATGAAAGGCCCAGAGTCAATGTGCAGAGTTTGTTTTTTTTCTCTGAAATATAGCCTTTCTATGTTTTGGGGCAAAGACTAGATATTCGTGGCACCTGAGTGGTCTTTATCTTTTTCCACAAGGTATATATGTTGAAAAAAAAGAGTAACTGGGAAGAACCCTAGGGCAGAGTAATCAAATAGAGCATTCCAGGGACTCAGAAGAAATTTCAAGAGTTGCTGTGTTTCCTTTGCTTGAGAAAAGCTTCGGAGTTTTCTACCTGGCAGGAGTCCATGTCTCCTTCAGTGTTTTCCCTCCCATGCCCGGAGCTTCCCTTCCCTTCCTGCCCTGCTACACCCTCCAGTTCTGCTTCTTTGCTTCTCTTGGCTGGGCCCTTCCTCTGCTGGAGGCCCTCTGGGTCACTACTGGTGGGTTGGAACTTGAAAGAGAATCTGGGGGCTGCAGAATTTTAAGCAGAGGAGATTCATTCTCTGACATCCAGAGTAAAGCGTGAATAATTTTTCCTACATACATACTGTTGAATCAAGTAGTTAGATACTATAGCATTGTTACTACCATTAACAAAGTACTTATTCTGTTTTGATATAACCGTATTTCATTGTAATATCAAATATAACTATGATTTACCATGTGTCACATTATTTCTGAGGGAAAATGAGTTCTAATTTCCAAGCAATAAATATACAGTTGAATTTACACAATTTACCAAATTTTTTTAATTGGGAGCTATTTTATCCCCAAACCTCAAATTAAAAATGTAGGTCATTGGACATGAAATTTGCCGCTAGAGAAGCAGGGATCCTTATAGCCATTCTTATGCCACAGAATCAGTGATTACCATATTCAGTCCCACCATTTTATAGATGGAGAAACTGAGGCCCAGCATGGCAAAGTCCTATCTTGTCTGATTCTTTAGTATTCCCTGGCTTTGCATAGTCTTTAAAAAAAAAAAAAGTAAAAAAATATCTAATTGTTCCATGGAAGAAGGCACTGCTCATTTTTAATGGAATTTCCTTTTATTCAATTTTGCGGTGTCCACAACGAGATTATAAAAACAATAATTTGATTTAGAAATCTTTCCAGCTTCAGCAAGGTTACTTTGTGGAGTTGTAGATAAATGACCAGAAGAAAACTTCACAAAATTAGCGTTTACACTTAATCTGGCAACGAGCTATAATTTGATTGGTAAAAAATTCATTTGGTGTACCTCTGGCCCTTTGCTGCTGGATAATGAAAATTTATATCTGCGTTTCAGACATCTGGGGAGGGCCTGACAGCTTTGGGGCTGAATGAAAGATGATGTCACACTGACCCCTGTCAGCATTTCCTCACAGACTGGTTACCCAAAACCCAACAGCAGTCACACTTTTTTTTCCCCCTGCCAGAGCAGACTCTCATTTTATTTTGGAAGGTTAATGACACTGTAAATCTAATAGGCCATTTTAGTGCCATCATGTGGATATTAAAAAATCATGTGACCAGTCAGGGCACCATATGTGGGGTTTGCTGTTGTCTAATGGCAGGAATAAGAGACTGTAACAAGGCACTGAGGGCAGCCAATGTTTGGAATTAATTTCAAAACCATAGGTACCTTTAAACTAATTTGGAATCTCTGCTAATGATTATTGCTTGCCATTTCAATTAAGTTTGCTGTAATAAGCTAGCTGATATTGGGTAATGGTGGACCCCAGAAAATTTTTCTTACTTATAAATTTATCAGTAACTCATATTCTATGGGGCAGCAATGACCAATAGTACTTTCTGTGATGATGGAAATATTCTCTATCTGTGCTGTCCAGTTTGGTCGTCTCTAGCCACATGTGGCTACTGAGCACTTGAAGTATGGCTAGCGGCCTGAGGAAATGAATTTTTTGATTTAATTAATGTAAATTAAATAGTGACTGTGGCTAGTGGTTACCATTTTAGGTAGCACATTTGTGGAGTAATGCCAAGATAAGAAGAGAATTTTTCAGAAATCAACAACAACAATAAAAGCATTTCACTCTAGCCTCTTGTCTGCCCCTCACCAAGCTACTTGGTGACGCAGATGAAGTCTGATTTATCTCTGTCTCCCATAATGCCTTTGTCCAGAGTCAAAATATGTAGAACAAAGGAATGGATAAATGAATGAATACAGTGAATACATGGGTAACAAATAAATGAAAGCAAGAAATTTAAGTCGTTGTTCCTATTTTACCATTTCTTATTGCCCTGTCTCTGAAGGACAAGTTAGGCAAAAATCATAAAATTTGAAAGCCAGGTAAATCCGTAATGACCACTTAGCCCACTCCATTCAAAACCAGACCAAATGAGTTCTCGGAGCTGCCCACTGATCCTGCCTGAAACACCTCTTTCAGCTCCAGAAAAGCCCAGGGATCCAAGACGGCCAAAGGCATTGAATGGACAGTTTCTGGGCACATAATTCAGATCCTTGTGCAGAAAGAAGTTGGGGAGGGAGGAAGCAATTCTTTTTGGATAGTGGGATCATTGATTGTTTAGCCAGACAGAAGTATGTAAAGAGTAACTGAAAGAATTTGTGAATTTGCTCCAAAATGTTATTTACTGAAGTATTTTCCAATAACCATTAGCGACTGTCATCTGACACTACCCCTCATAAAATTCTGATGATGGTGATGGTTATGGTAATGATGATAATAATACTATTAGTTAACATTTATTCACTGCATACTGTTTCAGAAATAGTGCTAAATTCCATACAAGAATTATCTTATTTAACCCTCATGATACTCTGAGATAGTTCTAGTATTTCCATAGTTTACAGATCAGGAAAAGGAGAGAGTGTAAATAACTTGCCCAAAATTATGTAATCAATAAAACTAAGAAGTGGATTTTGAATCCAAACAGCCTGAAACTAGAATCTATGCCATTAAGCTTTATTCTATACTATGTTTTTCCTTAGTTTCCCTCTGGTCTCATTGACTCATTCTTTCATTCAGCAAATATTTTTTGAGCCCCAACTATGGGCTGGGTACTATTCTAGTCTTAGGAAATACACTAGTCAACAAAACAGGCACAAATTCCTGCCTTCTTGGAATTTTCCTTCTACTGATGGGGACAGACAATAAACAAGTTACGAAAAATGTCTAGCTTAGTATATAGAAATAAGTGCTAAGACGAAAAGAATAAAACAAAGGGGAGGAATATAAGGTGTCAGCAGGTGAGGGGCAGGTAGAAACTCTAGGTAGGTCTCACTGAAAAGGTGGTATTTGAGAAGAGAAGCAAGTGAGCCTTGCTTTCTAAGTATACATTACGCCTCCTAATTTTTTTCCGTGAAGAAAATTAGCTATAAGTTTACCTTATAATCTGGGAATGATCTTAAGATTTTTTAAAAGACCTGATCTGATATAGGTTGGTATTCGGGGGGAGGTGGAGCAATAGAAAACTCAGAACCTCTGTCCATCAAATTATTTTCATGTGAATCCTCTGATTCTATGACAGTTTATGGCAAATGAGGATGATGTGCTGAATTTTATAGATGCTGCAAAAAAGGGCACAGCAGTGACACAGGGAGGTACAGTGTATTGCAGACCTGGCAGGTACAACACACGCAGGAGCTTGACATGGTTCAGAATACTGGAGAAAGCACACACGTGGGGCTGGGTGGTGCGTGGTGGGGAAGGAGTAAGAAGAAAGAGAACATTGACTACTGAATTTGCAAGTGCACCCAAACCCATTGTAATAATAAATTTGAATTCAATTACAGTGCAACATTCTGTCAAAATGAGATTGTAAAAGTAATTAAAGAGAGAAAATTGAAATCCCCAGAATGAATTTGGGCAACAGGCTGTTTTCATACCTGGTACAGAATGATTAAGAAATAAAAGTTGACAGTGATACAGACCTCATTCTGCAGTATTTGAACTCAAAATAGGAACTTTTCCTAATCTGACTTGGTATCCACAGGTTTCGAAGTCAGCCTGTGAGACCACAGGTTGTGGGCTGTGTCTGAGAGACACTCTGCCTCCCCCTGCCTCCCCCTGGGTGCATAGCACTCCTTGGGCCATTAAAATACTGGGTCCAATCAAAAGGGAAGTGTCCTTTTGTGATCCCTGGCATCACTTCCTGTTTTTCCTCATAAACTTCCCACCCAAGTTGTGGCATTGTTGGAATCATTGCCTAAAGTAACTTTCCATTACATTGGCAAGTCACTAAGGGTTTTAGTCCATGCATACACCTGATTTTAGTGTCCCCCATTAAGATTTAAAAGATTCGCCACAAATTAAATAGCAGCCTGCTCTTATGATCACTCTGTTGAAAGTCTTATCTTCTTATATTAAAATGATATTTTTTTCAGGATGTCACAAACTCTCACACTACTTTGATTAAACGGATCATTTTTCTGTAACTTTTCTGAATTCATAGATTTTTTTTAGCTTAATTTAAAAGCACACAGTAAGACTCCTCTTTCCTTCAATAAAAATATAATTTATCTTCCAGGTGCTCAACCTAAAGCTATATTATGAAAGTTTCAGCCTGGCATGATTTACAGTGGTCAAATTATTACTGTCATAAGCATTAACTTCACTAAACATTTATTAAAAGAAAAAATATTTAATCAGAAACACTGAGAATGTAAGATATATTAGAAATTGTTGTCAGTGCCCGGGCCAGGCTGTAAATACCTATTAGGTTGGCGGGTGAGTGAGATAAACTACTCTATGTTGGTATTTTTATAACTTTTAAATTACAGGCACTATATTTATTTTGTTTTACGTATTGCATGTAAGCAGTGGTGAGTTTATGTTAATTGCGGACAATTTACAAAAACGCTAAAGTTTTTGCTACTTTATCTTTCTGAACTTGGGCAGTATTAGTTTTTTTTTTTTTTTTAAAGATTTTATTTTTTCCTTTTTCTCCCCAAAGCCCCCCGGTACATAGTTGTGTATTCTTCGTTGTGGGTTCCTCTAGTTGTGGCATGTGGGACGCTGCCTCAGCGTGGTCTGACGAGCAGTGCCATGTCCGCGCCCAGGATTCGAACCGACGAAACACTGGGCCGCCTGCAGCGGAGCGCGCGAACTTAACCACTCAGCCACGGGGCCAGCCCCTGGGCAGTATTAGTTTTAAGTGCAATGTTCTAGCTAACAAACCCAAAATGTAATCCTGTATCTGAGTCTCTCCTCTTGTTTTATACTTTCTTGCATCCATGAAAGTGTTTTAACAAAAATCAAAGGAAGACCCCAGGAAATAAATTCAGGTCTAGCTACTTGCATACACAAGAGGTGAGAAATCTGATCTGTGGCAGTCAAATGGAAGTGAGTACAGAGTCACGTGCTCAGTGCTTACTCTGGCATCATAATCCACATCGTATCGTCACGAGTTCATCCTCTAAGTCTGTGGTGCCCATTATCCACATTGTGGATGATCCACCCTCCTGTTATTTAGCTGTGCAAAGAAGCTGATGTCAACCCATGGGGATGGAGTGTTCTATCGATTGTCCTATATGGTACCATTCCTGTTTACTTGTGTGGCTATTAGTGACTAACCTACCCTATCATGGATTTTTATGACTTTTAAATTATGGGGCAATATATTTATTCTGTTTTAAGTAGTTTATGTAAATAGCAGATATGCAGATGGCATAATGCGCCTCTTTTTTTTTTAGAGAGAGAAGTTTTTCTTAAATAAGTAGTGCATCTCTTTCTCTTCACTTTAGAAATAACAAAAAAGATGAGTGCAGGAAGCTGGGGGAAAGTCATACCACCTCATGACCTGGTGGCCAGTGGCCAGATGTCATTTAAGAGATGTGGGAACATTTCAACTATAGCTTTTAAGATATACCTACACCTAAGCACCGCTAGAAACAGCACAACTGACTTCTATTAGAGTTGGTAGGATACCAAGAGATGATTTTTATTTTCCAAAGAAATTCATCGAACTAAGTTTTCCATATCCATAAGTGCTGAATAAATAAAAGAGGATTGCTATGCATTTGGTTAAAGCAGTAAATTCTTTGGGGAAAAATAGTTTAAATGGTGGTCATTTTGATATCAAACAATGGCAACCAAATGTTATTTTCGCCATCCGACCATTAGGAAAGAAAGATTTGGAATTTAGGGATCAATGATAGCAGCCAGCAAACTTTCTTATTGTGCAACAAACAAGAGGTGGAAACACTGTTGAGTTGACTCCTCTCCGAGGTCCAGAAAAATTAAGGTTGACACTAAAATAACTTTGGCTTACGTACGACTCACAGCAAATGCTAAATAATGAAAAAATATGTCTTTTAGGTCTAAAATTCTCTGCGTTGTGAGAAAATACGAAGCATAAATCATATCAAACTATTCCTGGCATTAGGCCTTCAGGATGCATTTGTTTGAAATCAAGGGCCAAATTGCCTGGAAGAGCGAAAACTGCTAGATGCCAGCGGAGGCGGAATGCCAGCCTTGGAACTGACACTTCATTTCTGGAGAGATCCATATGCACGACCCTAGTTTGCCTTCAAAGTAGTTCCCTTGAATTGATTTTGTAAATTAACAATATTAGGCCTTCTGTAGGATAGAAAGTGCATTAGTCACACCGCTCCAACTTTACCCGGCAAGGAAATCTATTGTTCTTTTGTGAGAAAATGGTCCTGGGGAGGGGTGAGAACGAATTTTGCCCCATCAGGTAAAAGGAATCACATTCAGTTCCAGGCAGGTTTAATGAGGAATTTTCATAATGAGAGTAAAAATCAATGAGCATAACTTCACTAAACGACTCTTAAAGGGAGACTGAACAGTCTCCTGTTTTTACAAGTGTACGTAGCCATCGTTGAATAGGTGCCAAGCATCAATTGTTCCGAGTGAGTAAGGACATAGGATATGGCAAAAACTCACAGCAATTTATTACTAGAAGGTTTTAAAAGAAATGGAGGATTTCAGAAAAGGAGAATTTCCACGGATTCATGTTTAAATTCACCATAAGTGATTAATCTTTGTGTTCCATTTTTTGTTCAAGGTTGGTTTTACATACCATGTAAAATCGCTTCTTTTAGAAGAAAGTCTGCTTTTTTCAAAAAAGGAAAGGGAGGGGAAGACAAGGAGTCTCTTGGAAAATACTTCATAAGGCTTCTTTCACATAAGTTTTTTGTCCTTTATTTATGGAAGAGTTTAATCCAAAAAGTATTGTGTAAGGAATAATTAAACAGCGTGGAATATAATATGAATTTAAACAAACACAATCTCTTTCAGTAAATCATACTGGCTTTCTAAAAACTGCCCTTCTATTTTCAAACTTCTATAAGAGACGCTTGGGCATTTGGTCTTTTGAATATTCACATGCTCTGATTTTTGCAGTGGGAATTATACCTAGATTTTTAAAATATATAATACTTATTTTATATTAGAGAATATTTTTTTCCCCTTGTAAACTTTCAGACTTATTTATTTTAATGATAGAAAACTACAATATAAAATAATCATCCTTATGTTGGCACCTCTAATTAGTGAAAATATATTTATCAATAAATCCAACTAGAGGTAAATATTTTCAGAATCATCCACTACAACATTTCGTAACGTTCATTTGGAATTACTGCCCTCATAACATTTATTAGCGTTAGGGTACTCAGTGACTTAATGAAGGCTACAGAGAGAGAGCTAAAAACAAACAAACAAAAAATCTTTTCCCTTATTGAAACGTAACCGAGAGCTTCTGAAAGCTGTAACCGAAAAAAAGATTTCGGTTTGTTTTTAATCAAAATGGAGTTTCCTAGCATTAGTTTTTTTTTTTTTTAATTTAGGAATAAATGTAGTGCTCTTGAGTTTCATTCTTCCTTTTTGCAAACAGCATTGTGTCCCTTCCAATATGTCTTTTCCATTATTTAATATTAAAGACCTGATTACATAATTAAATTAAATTTGACGAATATACATTGGGCATGTCCTGGGTGCAAGCTCGGGTTTCGGCTGCTAGGACTGCGAGTTGAGTAGGCCTGCTTAATCCCACTGACACACATATGTGTTACTTTTTTTTAAATGTTGGCTTTTCCAAAGCCACAAAGGGGAACAAATATAGCTGTATTGTCTGCCTTTAACTTTAGCAACTGAAAGATGGAGGCAGTGTAGATGCTCAAAAATGCTTTGAGATCTTTAGATGAATGGTGTACACAGATGTGTATTATTGCTAATTCTTTGTTCTCAATCACTTGTTTTCAAGGACACTAAAATCCATGTAGCCCCTAAAAAAGATAAATAAGGGCAAGTCGCTTTTCTTCCTCCGGTCACAGACTAAAGAAATTATTTCAGATAATATATAGCCCTTCAGCCATGGGAGCAGGAAGTGTTTACTGCTGAAGTCGGGGTCCCAGTTGGTAAAATAAACGGAAACTTCTGGTTCAGTTTTAGGACCCTCTTTCAAATAAAAACTTCATTTTCTCTAGGCAAATAAATTGGTTTAATTATTGGCAAAAATATTCATTAAATTGGGACAGTCTTTGAAGAGTCCAAAAACATAACTTTGCCCTTTTTTAATTTTTTTTGCTTTAAGGGCTAGCGAGGTTTGTTTAAAAAGAAAAACCTAAAGCCACTGAAAAAGCCTATGGCATTTTCTTCTCTGATGATCTTTAAAATGTTCAGGCTCATTGGTTTGGAATTATTGAAATGTGTCCCTGTTTGAAAATGGATCCCCATGTTACTCTCTCAATAGGGTGAAAGTTGAGCATGTAGAGTCGTAATGGAGCAAAAAGTTGAGTATTTCATATGGGACAAACTTTTTCTTTTTTGAGGAAGATTAGCCCTGAACTAACTGCTGCCAATCCTCCTCTTTTCGCTGAAGAAGAGTGGCCCTGAACTAACATCTGTGCCCATCTTCCCCTACTTTATGTGTGGGACACCTGCCATAGCATGGTTTGCCAAGTGGTCCCATGTCCGCACCCGGGATCTGAACCAGCGAACCCCAGGCCGCCGAAGCAGAACGTGCACACTTAACTGCTGTGCCACCAGGCTGGCCGTAGATAAACATGTTTTTGAAAAGGGAAAGTAAAGGAAATTTTTAAAAAGCCAAAACATGATAAAATTAACTAGACTCTCATATATTCCTTTCTAATTTATTTTGCTTCCATTTTTTTTCTTTTTCTTTTTTTTTTTTTTTTTTTGGCTGAGAAAGGTTTGCCCTGAGCTAACATCCTTGCCAATCTTCCTGTATCTTTTAGAATGTTTTTAGTATGTGGGCTGCCA
Source organism: Equus przewalskii (assembly GCF_037783145.1). Taxonomy (NCBI): domain Eukaryota; kingdom Metazoa; phylum Chordata; class Mammalia; order Perissodactyla; family Equidae; genus Equus; species Equus przewalskii. The sequence goes on along the minus strand of NC_091848.1, from coordinate 11,436,670 downwards.
CCACAGCATGGCTGCTAACAAAGCGGTGTAGGTCTGAACCCAGGAACCCAACCAGGGCCACCGAAGCCAGAGTATGCTGAACTTAACGATTAGGCCAACGTGGCTGGCCCTTCCTTTTCTTTTCTGACCTTCCAAAATACTTATGAGTTTGAAAGTAAACCTAACTCTGCTTTTCACAGGCATTTCTCATTTTCTCATTTCTATAAAGATCCATTAATTCAACAGATAGCTTTGAGACCTTACAGCATGCCTAAAGGCTACAGCTCAAGTACAAAGCAGATAGACAATATTTTTGCCCTCATTCAGCTTCCATTCCTGTGGTGAAAAGTGATAGTCTATCAGGAAACAAATAAAACAAATAAGCAAATTCCAAATAGTAAAAAGTGCAAAGAAAAACAAGATAAGGGGAAGTGACCATACCTGTGGGTGAGCATTGTGATGAGGCGGCTACTTTAACAGAGGAGGTGAGGAAGGCTTCCCTGAAGACGGGCTGGCTGAGTGAGGTCTGACAGATGGAAGGAGCTGTGATATGAAAACTGGCAGGTGAGAGTTCTAGGCAGAAGCAACAGCAGGTGCAAAGGCCCTCAGGCGAGAAGGAGCTTGTCATATTTGGGGAACATCAGAAAGCCCAGGAGCATAGTAAGCCAGGGGAAAGTGGAACAATTGAGGTCAATGGGTTAAGTGGGGCTAGAACTGGTAGTGTAGAGGCCACAAAGTCGAAGTAGATGTACTTTAGTTGCCTGTATTATGTCTTCACACTGTTTTAAAAGACACAATGTAAGTGGTCATTTGTTAAGTTTGGTCCCCTTACAAGCAGTTAAGCACATATTGTTTCTCACCCTGTCCTTTTTATTCATTGATTCCCCGTGCTGTAGGCACGGGAGTATGGTAGGGCTGTGTAGGTCATAGTATAAGAGGTCTGGATTTTATTCTAGATGCAGTAGAAAGCCACTAGAGCATTTTAACCAGGGGGATGGCATGATCTGATTTATGTTGTCTAAAGACCAGTCTGGTTGCTGTGAGGAGTTGTAGGGATGTCAGTGGAGAGCCTGCTGCATTAAAGGGCGATAGCTTTGAGGAGTGTCGTGGGAGGAGAGAGAGAAAGATGTGGACAGATTCTAGATGTATTCTAAAGAAAGAATAACCCAAAGCTTTTCTGATGAGTTGGATGCAGGTAGAGACCAAAAAAGAATTGAGTCTAACTCTTATGTGTTTGGCTTGAGAAAGTGGATGACAGGTGGAGCCATTTGGGGCCTAGGGATGACTAAGAGAAGAGGGTGTTAGTGAGGAGTCAGTGAGTGGGGAGGTACTTCAAGAGTTCCATGTGGAAGAGACGAAATTTGAGATATCTATCTATTAAACATCCAGATGGAGATGTCAAGTAGGCTACTGGATATAAAAGTCTGAAACTCAAAAGTGAGGTCAAGACTGAAGATATTAATTTGGGAGTCATAAGCGTAGTTGGTCTTTAAAGTCCTAGAACTAGATGAAACATCTTAAGAAGAGAGTGCCAGGGAGGGAAGATGGTTTAAATGTAAACTTACAGAAACTACAACGTCTAAAGAAGGAATCGGTAAAGAAGGAGTAGAAGCTCTGTGGAACAGGAGAAAATTTAGGAGTGTTGTGACCTGCAAGTCCGTGGAAGAACATATTTTAAGCAAGAAGTAGTGGTCAACATCACTGCTGAGGAAGATGGAATTAGCGAAGTGACCACTGATTGGTTAATTTGACAAGAACACGGGAGCACAGAGGAGACGCCTCCCTTCCCTACCAGGCAAAGGAAGACAAGCAGATATATTATCCAAATAATCAGGATGGTTGATATGTAGCAGGGGGGTTTTGTTTGTTTATTTTTTGTCTTTGTTTTTTGCTAATCTGCGTGACCATTGAGATCATGTCCCATGCCCCAAGGGGCAACATTTAGACCCATGACAGTAGAAAAATGTATCTCAAGAGAGACACATCTCATACAATTCTGATTGGAGTGTAAAATGGTACTTCCATGTTGAGAGACAGTTTAGAATGTTCTTATTGTAGAGTCCAGCAATTCCCTCTCAGACATATACCCAAGAAAAATGAAAACATAGACTCCACAAAAAGACGTGCACACACAATCTTAATCATAATATCAGGAAACTGGAAACTGCTCAAATATCCATTAATAGTTGAATAAATAAATAAATTTGGTGTTTTCTACATTGGAATACTACTCAGCAATATAGGAATGGACTATCCATAGACGCCATGCAATGGATAAATCTCTCAGACCTTGTGCTGAGCGAAAAAAACTGGACACAAAAGAATACATACTCTCTGATTACATTTATAGGAAATTCTAGAACAAGGAAACTAACCTATACTGATTAGAACAGAAAAACTAATCTATACTGATCAATGATTGCCTGGGGCAGTTTGTAGAGAAGGGAAAATTGACTGAAAAGGGACATGAGGGAACTCTCTGAGGAGACGGAACTGCTCTGTCTCGATTGGGGTGGTGGTTATACGGCTATATACATTTGTCAAAAGTTATTGACCTACTCACTTAAAATGAATGAATTATATCTCAATAAAATTGATTTATTAATTGATTGATAGAGAAACTGAAATCACTGTTTCTCCTGGTTAGTTTATTTAGCCGTAAGTCATTTCTCAACACGTTTGGAGATAGTCTCCTTCCTGCTTATTTTGAGAATTTTTTTTTTACTGTTTAATGTCCATCAATATGTCACTCAATTACTGATATCTAATTGTATGTTGATATCTATTGTGTATTTCCATAGAATCCTCAACAATAACGCCTCCGTGCCTTTAAAAATATGCTTCTTCACCTTTCTGTGGCTATTTTGATCCTTACTTTAACATATAAAGTAATTTAAATAAAATATATCTAAGTGCTAACATCCTTAGTTTGGGATATTTATAGCAATGCTATTGATTTGACGTCATTTATGACTCAAATTCCACTATATCTGTCCTTCTCTAATAACTGACTTCTGCAAAAAATTAGAAGCTGTTATGAGCTTTTGTTTTATAGATAGATAACTGGAGGGAGGGCTTTTAATACAAGCTGCAAATTTCAATAAATATACCCAGCTCTTTAGAAAATTATAGTGAATATATATAATATCTAGAAGATGCATTACAATAGAAAGATCAAGAACTTTGGGCTAGAATTGTATTTGACTTTCAGACTTGCTACCAGCCGGCCGCGTGAACCTGGGCAATTCCTTAGTCTCACTGGGTTTTAATTGCCATATCTGTAACGAGGTAAAGTAATAATTACCTTTCTATATTGTTATAGGGTTTAAAGATAACAGACATGAACTTCCTAGCACAGCGCCTGGCTTGTTATAGGCGGTCAAATATGAGAGTTGAAATTCTATACGTCCTTGCTTCTGTTCATCACGCCCATTGTCAGCACCGTCGGGGGTGGTGAGAGCACAGGGAAGAGCTCCTTCTGAACTTCTAAAGGACTGCAAATATTGGTTAAAAGTATCTTTTTAGAGTCAAAACTATAACCTTTCCGTGACAGGGCGACATTTGCTGAATCCTAACAGAAGACATGAGCCGTTAGGCATTACCTAAATCTTTTGTGAAGTTCACGATTTTTGAGCTTTGGAAATAGAATATCAAGAAAAATCGTCAATATCATCTACATTAGGAAGCATTCCCTTGTTCTTAGAAGTTGATGCAGCTCTTCATGCGCCGATATAATGCACACACAGCATGCACACGTCTACACACAGTATGTGTGTATATATATATATATATATATATATATATTATATGTAGCGTTTTTTGGTTTAAGAAAATTAAGTTTTTAAACCTTGTGCAACCAGGATTCTGAAAGCAAATAAAAGGCTCTGTTTCCTTGTTAAATTTTGTGTAGTCTTTCTTTTCACAGATTATCTATATTTTTAAAAATAGTTTCCTATATGAGTAATTGCTGCTCTTCTGATTTTGCCAGATATTAATTATAGTTTATCCTCTGCTTAAGCTCAACTCTTACTGTAAATGTGACTTCCGTCCTCTGTGTATCCAGATGGGATATTCTGAGATAGTCTCTTCTTCCTGAGGATATGGAGCTCCTTTCCAGGAAACATCGAGAACTATTCTTAACCTGGAACGCCTATATATCTTGTGTCATCCTTCAGAGACACAGCACCTTTCCCTGCCGCCCGGCCATCATTTATACGCTCACTGTTTATTTCCCAGCTATTTTAGGAAGACCTTTCTTCCTCAGTGATGAAAGCACATTACCATGAAGTGAATAGCTGTGGATAATCTTCTAACTCCTTTGTTTAGGAAAGGAGTCACTATGTTTCAAGAGCTTTCTGTTCTTTACTCTCTGTCATCATTCTGTTTATCTAGAAACAGTTTAAAACTGCTTTTAAAGCCACTTTCTATTTCAGATCATTGTCATATCCAAAAATATGTTTAATATTTCCATTTGAATATAATAAAATCATCAGTTGCCTTCTGGGCCAGTGTTGGTTAACTGTGGCTATTCAGTAGAATCATCTAGGGATTTTTTTTCCCAATATTATCCCTGGGTTTCACATTTAGAAATTCTGATTTAATAAATCTGAGGTGAGGACCAGGCTTAATAATTTTAAGCACTTTGCTGCTGATTCTTAAGTGAAGCCAAAGTTTGAGAACCGGTGTTCTAGGTGCACAAAGGTTTTGCAAGCTGTAAAACACCACTGCTTTTGGAATAAGAGAGGGTTTCCTTGGATGCCTGGAGAGTCACTGAAGCCTAGAGCTAGGTACTCTTTACATCAGATGGCAAGGGGGTAAATAAAGACATAGTTGCTGATGACCCTGACTTTTAGAATTTTCCATTTATTTTTCACTGGGGTCATTTTGCTCTCAACAGGGAATTAACCAAGTAAGGGAACGATGTTGGAGGATATTGTGTTGATAGTGCAGACAGAGAAATGTGTAAGATTTGACTTTACTTTCTTCCCAGTCCTGCCACAAACAAGCTTGTGTTCCTGGGCAAGATAGTCTCTGGGCAGGATTCACGATCTTAAATGCATCAGGGGCCAGGAAGCTAACATGAATGTGTGAAGCAGGAAGAGCGGACATGGGCATAGAGAAAGACTCGCTCCCCTTCTAAAGGAAACTGCGGCTGCTCAGCCCAGGGCAATTGTTTCTATGGGAGAATGCAAGTTAAGTGTTGCCAAATCTTTCCATTTTTTAAGAGAAATAGAAATTCTCCTTCTGGGATGAAATTTTCCCATTACTTATTATTGGCATCATTAGATGCCAACTTTTTTATGTGCCTTATTCATATTGTAGGGCTTAATTTGGCCCTCAGGCCACCAATTTGCCATGTCTAGGTTAGATGATTTCTAAAACTCTTTTAATTTTCACATTCCAAGATTCTAAAAGATCTAATTTGGGTGCAACACAAAAATTCTCCTTTAAGATGGAAAGCTTCTATTTGAATGTGTGCTTGTATTAATTTTCCTCTTCCTGAAACTTCCCTTTTGTTCCCTTTATTCTACTGGTCCTGGCATCTTACCCTTTCTGTTCTGACCCATCCTAGAGTTGACATCTCAAGAATTTATACAACTCTTGCTAATACACAGTTTACAATATGTAGAAGATCCTGGTGTTATGTCAGAGGAAAACGTCTTAACTTTTCAGAAGGGAATGGAATGTACAGTACGGTGTGAACTATAAATCATTTTCAAATTAGTATTCTGTACATCTGGAGAAGAGTACATTTCTACTCATGCATAAATTGCCTATGAACACATTTCAAAAACCTACGCTTAATCTTAGCAATGAACATTTCAAAAAGTAAATTAATATCTTCAAGGGGAAGAAATACAGTATATTAAACAGGAACCCACTAGAAACTCGATAGTTAAGAGTCTGTCAGCATTTCCATCATAAACCCTGTTTTTGAGGGCTTTATAACTCACTTATAAAAATTCATCGTAGGCTGGGGCTTGGCATGTAAGGTCTCAGCCCGGCAGCTTGACGTGATATTAGGTCTGAAGGACCTCAGATTCTTGTCAACGGGATACTATTTTAAAGCTCCAAGATGAGGTCTAAATAAAGGGAGGGAGTGATTTAAGCCCACAGAATCCAGGACCTGCAGAGTAAAACTAAAATAACTGCTCTAAGATCAGCAGGTTGTGGCTTGGTTTTGCACAGCCCCACACGCTTGCCTACTCTGAACTGTACATTTTGTACAGCGTGGGGCGGAGTCGGCTTCATTTTCTTGTCTGGGTCACACTCGATGTAACTTTAATTCTACTTTTAATCGCTTAATATATTGTCTGTTGAGGTTACAGGTTTAGATGAAAGTTTATGAATGAGGCTAATTAACATTGAACTTGTAATTCTTTTTTTCTTCCCATTTGAAACAAGGTATTCCTAAGGAAGCAGGAATAGAGTATAAAAATGTCTTAGGCCTTTGTAAATTTCTTGAGTAGATAGCCCTGTGATATGTTGCGTGTTTAAATTACCGCAATATGTATTCATTTTAAATATTGATCTTTAAGGAAGTAATGTAATAAATCTGAATACTCTTTTGCATTACTGTTTGCATTAGGTCTACTGTAGATTAAGAGAGACAGTTGCCTTGTAAATTTGCTTGTGGAGTAAGCAGGGGCATATAAATAATTCTGTTTCCAATTATACAAAACAATGATGATAAACCATTGGGAGCTGGGACGATTGTGTGGAGCTTGGCTGAATCACAGACCCAGACAAGGTCTGTGAGTAACTGATGCGCAGCTGGCAATTGGGACTATTGTTTAGATCAAGAAACAATGCAAAAGTGGCACAGAGCAAAATTCTATAAATGTAGCTCCATCAAGATGTAGTTCCTTTCCAGCTGTAAAGTTTCTAAAGAGTTACCAAAACTATTTAAAAACATAAAAACACAACTGTTTGGCTTGGTAATGGTAGCAATTTGTCTGTAACAATGTTAAGTATGTTGTGGTAACCTTCATGGGGAAAAGCCCTATGGATGGACTTGGTTGTGGTTTGGGGTTTTCACCTTCTCCCGGTAGTGGTTCTCGGGCTGTGGCATGAACTGGCCTTTGAACAATTTGATAGCTCAACCCAATTTCAGCTAGGAATGTTAAAACATAATGGCTGAAGATTAAGAATAAATTTACACCTAGGCCATATAATTCCAAGGCCAAGATCAACCCATTCCCCTTAATGTTCCCATCCTCTATTCAGGAGTGCAAATGTTCACATGAAAATGAGGTTGGTTGAAATGTTTAGCTTATATTGGAAAACATATCTGCTAAGCAGCTGAGAAATGTATTCATTTCAGTCTTTCCATTTGACAAGGCTCATTCTCCCAAGTAAAATACTAAGAATGCAATGACAGCAGCTGAAGCCGTTCCATTTCCTCTCCTGACTTTAATCTCTCCCTAGGAAAAATATTTCTTGAAATGCTATAATGTGTGTGTATTGACACTCTTACTGAGATTTTTAAATAGGTTTGACCTTCTATTTATTCTCTATGTCCAGCAAAGTTCTCTTAATGGTTATTTAAAAGGGTGTTTATTATTTTCATGATTAATAATGATTATTATAATCGTACCATGCTTTTCAGTTTATAAAGTGTGTTCATGTGCATTACTCCATCATTACGTCATTTCCATCATTAAGGAGTTGGATCAATATTATTATTTTTTATCACAATTTTTTAGAAGATGAAAAGAAGTTCAGTGAGGTTAAGTGATTTGTCCATGTTTATACATCTAGTAGGTGTCAATCCTACACGCCAATCCAGCTGTTTGAACTCTAAACTCCGCGTTCTTTCCACTGTGGTTTTAAAGTGACCTGCATTTTAGAAGGGCTGCATTTAGCATGCGGGGTCCCATGGAAGATGTGTGTAGATTGATCGGCATAATGCATATCAGGGAATCTTGCTATTCATCTCTGTGCTGCTTCCTGTCCAGGTAAAGTGGATACTGCAAACCACCGACAGTTCTGACGTTTGGTTTTAATCAGTGACTCCAACAAAGTTCATGGGTTCCCCTTGACCATGCTTGTCATCAATACAACACGAAAATGCCTAATAAAATAGTCAAAAGGTGGGAAATGAGAGGAAGCTGGTGAGAAATAGCAGAATGATGGCTGTGTTTATTCCAGGGCTTTTTTGGTTTGCTATTTCAGAATTTTATTTGATGTTCTTTGTAGTCCCTTGTATATTACATTTCAAGAATATACACCTAATAAATCCATCTTGCCTGGCCAAGCTAGTTTTGATTCTCAGAAAGTTGGACTTAATTGTTAACTCTCAATTTTTACTAGTGGAAAGATATTTTACCAGATGCTCTTAATACTGAAAGAGCTTTGGGGAGTGAGGATTAAGGGGATTTCTTGAGACGCATGGAAACTGAAACAGTCCGTTGTACACTATCTCCCTGGACATTGATACATTCCTACACCGTGGCTGGTTCGGGCAGACTGTACCACAGAAATGACAACTCTATGAAAAGTGTAAAGATCTCTCTATGCATTTCTCAGGGAATCCAGGGTATTATGTAACTGCATTGGAATAAAACTTTGGATGATGGAATCTTGATATAAAAAAGCTTCAAACTTTAACAAATAGCATGGAGTTTAGTCTATTTTGTTTCAAGCCTTTGATTTAGTAAAGATTTTCTGGCCAACTCTAGGAAGGAAAACATTCTATGGTAAAATAAAACACTAATGACTCAAGAATACTATGTGACACCTAATTTGATGATTGCCACCCAAAATTATTTTCACTAGTTGTAAATCAATTACTGGGCATCGTTGTAATTACATTAACAACGTTGGTTTGCTTTTCCAAATCCAAATATTATATGATGAAGAAATGTGCTGACTCTAAATGGTTTTAATTAAAAAAACCAACCTTTCTTTTTTTTAAGGTGGCAAGGAAGTATATTTTTTGTCTTCACTTTTTGGTTTTTGGGCACATGGTTTTCAAGAAAAAGGAAAGTAATGATTATAGTAAATTGCAGGAGTCAGGCAGTGGGGTAATTAACAGGTAATTATCAATAAACAATTTAACCACAAAAGCTTGGATCCCACCTACCACTTGTCAACAATAAAAGCTTAGTAACTCCACATGCCATTGGAAACAGAGTCTACAGGGAGCCCCAGAAAGGACTGCTAATATAAATAAACAATTCTTTCTTGGGAGAATACACAAAGGCCAGGCTGTGAGTGACCACATAGAAGAGGGAAAGAAAAATCCAGTAGACAGGAAAAATATTAGGAAACCAAACATTTGGTTTCAGATTTAGGAGAAAAATATGAATGTGCTTGGTATTGAAGCCAGAAAAATTATCTATGAATGTCTTTCTCATCCCGTACATAAATTTTATGTTTCTTTAAGCATGATTGAAATGTAAGATTATTTAGCCAAGCTGGCATTTTGTCACAAGGAAAAAATGGACCTTATCCAGGTTTAAATATAGTCAGCATGCTTTATAGATTGAATGATCGGTGAATAATCCACCATAAAATTTATTTATTATGGAAATCTACAACTATGTTTTGAAAGTACCTCTAAACTTTATACAAACCCTGATTTGAAAACTCTTCATTTTTAAAATGGGCCGGTTCTCTATTACTATAGCTTGTGGGAGCAAAGGGTTTCTAATCAGCTAGTGAAAAAGGAACCATTTAATTTAGAGGAAAAGAGCTGAGTCTACCTAAAATGAATAATAATATAACCCTCTATTTCTATGTCATTTTGGCTCTGTTAAAGTGGTATTAGGATACAGTTTGAAAATAGCTAAATTAGGGATTGAATTTCATTCTCAAAGAGATTTTCTCTTTCTGAATTTTATTTTGTCTTCATACACACAACGAGTCTTGTGCGTCTAAAATGACAGTTGAATATGTCATAAGGAAATGCACTTACTGAATATTATCAACACCTGGTAAGGTGCGAGGCATAATGCAAAATGCATTGAGTAAATATGTTCTCTGTCATCTAAGGTGTGAGAGATAAAACTGTCATAGAACATATTTGAAAGATGTACATGAAACTGAATAAACATTGAGCAGATGTACATATTCAATAAAGATTTCATTATCTACAGGCCAAGGGGTAAATGTATATTGTGGAGTGATGAGAGTAAGACAGCTCACAGGAGTTGCAAGGCTAGATAAGGGAGTCTTGAGGAGAAATCACCATCTGCCCACAGATTACTCAGGGAAGTCTTTGGAGAAGAAGGGAGATTCCATGCACCACTTGAGTGACGGTCTGCAGCGAGCCTGACACACCAGGGGTGGGAAGACCGTTCCTGGAGAGGCAGGGCAAAGCCAGGATGAAACTACAGTCTCAACAAGAGGTGAAGGCCAGGCAGATGGTTCTAAGAGATCTAGGGAAGACAGCTCTGAAACAACAATTTTAATTTTTAGTGGGATAGTTAAAGTCCTGCCTGACCTAATTGCCAAAATACCTGACTCTACTGTGCTCTCCATTTTGCCTGAGCTTCACCTAAGATCTTTTTCTTTTTCTCTCCTGCTTGGCATTATGTCCGCCTAAATTTTTTCCTTCAGATTGCCCACATCCAATTGCATTCATTAGAACTTCGCTAAATGCCAAGTTTCCCATGGTTTTCTTAATTCCCTTTTGAATTTTTTTTTTTAGACAAACCTAGATCTTGTTAAAAAACCCTCCCACTGTGTCTTCTACTACTAAAAAGTAATTAAATAAAAAGTGAGGTTTGGATACATCTATCACTTAATTTGAAATTACATATGAATATAGAGAGGAAAAGTGACTTTGAAAGATCAATTCTCGAATTTTGATTTAAGAACTGTGTTATTAGCTGAAATAATATGAACTGAGTCCGTTCTTTTTGACCTTTGCAAAGTCTAACCTAGTCAATTATTGCAGCAGCGCAGGGAACCAAAGAATGGCTTTGAGTCGATCAAACCCAAACTGATTTAAGTTTGCATGTGGTTAAATAGACATTAGTTAAAAATAATTAATGTTGTCTTTGACCTTTGAAATGAGGAAGGACATTCATGATCCTCCCCCTGACTCCCGCTCCATACATGTGAATCTACTTAACTCATTTCATTACTCAAAGTAGAATACATTTTAGTATGCCTTGATATCAAAGGTCTTGAATAATATAAGCAAAGTTGTATTATTCCTAAATGGATGCTGTCAACAACTTTCCTTTGGGTATTTAGAGCCTATATTTTTCACAGTTCACCAGCTGACTTTTGGAAACATGTACATCTATAGTGTGTGTTTTATGAAATGACCACTAATCAAATCCCTTTAGCACAGTTTGGCAAACTCCTCCTGAGGGTGTGACGAGAAGATCATTGATCACTCCCCTTCCAGGCTTTAATAAGACACAGAAATGGGTACAATTATGTTGTTGTGTATGTTCAACACATAGTGTTTTAGGGAGGAATTTCTAAATTGCATCACAGTGCTTTGCTACCAGAAAGAAGAATGCCATGTTCTCTCTTCCACGATTCTCCCATTATTTTTCCCTGTCCACCAGTTACCACTGCAAGGTAAATAAGGAGAGCCCCCATCACCAGGAACCCACTCAGCTCTTGCTGGGTTGGAGACAGAGCAAGGCACAGAAGTATCCTCAAAGCAGACTCTAATAAACAGTAACCCATAATGTAGTCTTCATTTTCTTCTTCATTGTTTCCAAAATGAATTTCTAGCTCAGGTATATCTTTGGGGATTAAAAAAGTATGCTCCACATTTTCCCAAATTTCATGGGTTTAAATCAACAAATGAAAGACCAGCACAGGGCACATGGGAGACACATGAAAGCCAGGCACATAGGAGACCGTCAATAGATGTTTAGTGAATGGGAGGCTGGCCCCATGGCCTAGTGGTTAAAATTCCACACGCTCTGCTTCTGCGGCCCGGGGTTTGCGGGTTCAGATCCCAGGTGTGGACCTACTCCACCCATTGGCCATGCTGTGGAGACATCCCACATACAAAGTAGAGGAAGACTGGCACAGATCTTACTCAGGGCTAATCTTCCTCAAGCAAAAAGAAAGGAGGATTGGCAACAAATGTTAGTTCAGGGCAAATCTTCCTCACACACACACACACACACAAAACTTAGTGAATAAATGAATAGACAAACCCTATTTGAGCCTTTATACACGCCATCCCCGGTTCCCTCTTCTTCATCTAGAAAACTCTCATTTGTCCACTGAGTTCCCATGTAATTGTTACTTCACAGGAAGGACTTTCCTGACCGTTCTTTGCAGACTGAATTATGTCCCAGTTATTTACTACCATAGCAGGCTAAATTTCTACCATATCTTTTATCACATTCTATTGGGATTCAGTGTTCAATGTCTACCTCTGCCACTGCCCAGGTCTGTTATGTGTGGTGTTCTGTCTCCACTGCCCAGTAGAGGAATTGGCAAATAGGCCCTGGAACCTGAAAAGGTCAGAAGGAAGAGTGGCCAGGAAGTAGATTTCAATGGGAAAGAGCAAAAATTATGTGAACAGTGGGTAAGGTCTGCAAAGAAAAAAGAGTAATGGCAAGGGAAGAAATTAGATAAAAGGAAAAGATGCTTGGAATGGAATGAGCGAAGAGAAATCAAGAGTTTGCAATGGGATCTCCATGCCTAAGCCATGGAAGAGGTTATGGCGCCAAGATAGGGAGGGGAAGTAGATAAACAAAGAGAAGCAAAGAATAATTTACAAGAATAGTAACCAGAATCTAAAATAGAAAACATATGATAACAAGGAGGATTTCATCCACCTATTTTTGTCTCTGACATTTTCTTTTCCTAGGCAAGAGGAGAGCAAAGTGAAGTGAGAGTTTGATATAAAGGTTTGATTTAAGATATGCATTTTCCTCCAAAGAGAAGCCCTACTTCATAATAAGTAAATATAGAACATTGAACCATTTTAAGAAAGAAGGTATCTATTACTATGAGTTGGTGACCTTGTCTTTTACTGTCATAGGAGTCATAAGTAGTCTACACATTTTTTAAATCATTTTGTTTTTTTAGCATTCACAAATATTTTTAAAAAATCTAGTTTAACGTTGGTGAATAAAATCTGTTTTACTATTTCCATGAAAATAGGTTATTTGTATCATTTTGCACAAAGGGAACATGATTTGGTATTTGTTTTAACAAAGCTGCCATCCACAGAGATGTGTTTAACCATGGATTTTTTAACTCCGCCTCCAATTAGAAAACTCATAAGAAATGTCATGGAAAGATCAATGATAAATCAAATGCATGTCATAATATTACATTGTTACCTCTCTTTTAGGGGGAGGCAAAATATAATGTTTACCGGGGCGCAGTGCCAAACCAGGGTTTTTATAAAGGGATAGTCATTTTCAGAACTCTTAACCCTGAGTCTTTTATTGAGCCCATCTCTTCACAAATCTAAACTGCCTTCTTAGTTTGTACAGGTAGATTGAGCATGCTCAGCGTCATCACTCTGAAAGTCCATTTCCCCTTCTGTAGATAATTCTTAGAAGCACCTATACAAATAGAGAATTTTATGATGTAAATTTCAGTTTCTTGGGACTTTAATATGGATCGACTGGCTTTAAGAGCACACAGTCTGAATTAGTCACTAACATTACCATGGGGACAGCCTTGTACTCACATAAATGTGGCTCAGATCTGAAGCTGCTAGAAAATCTGTCTGGAAACCTATGAAGCAGACGGATGAGCAGACACCATTTGAAGCAGACTTAGATATATCTACTCGGGACTCCATTCATTTATTATAGTTCACACATTGCATTTTGTTTTTATTTAAAGTGCAAACACTTCTCATTTTTGTTTTTGCCCTTGTTACCATTGAATTATGATCCTTGTCATCAAAATTTCCCAATAAGTAATTCGAAAATGAGAAAAATGTGAGCAAAAATCAAAACAAGACCATATCTCATATTAAAGCTTTACGAAAATTGTGAGATATTATAAAATGTGAGGGGTATGTGTGTGTTTATCACATACTATATTGCATCTCTAAGAACTCTTTCAAACTAAGGCTTTGTCATTGTTGTTGTTTTTAAATTTTTCTTTCCTCTTGCTTGGGAAATGATATCTCAGGGCATACGATACCTGAGAATTGGGAAGGAAATATTAGAACTTAAGAGCATCGAGTAAAATATGGATATAAAATGCCATCTCATGCGGGTTGGTCATATTGAAAATTATGTTTCCTTTAGAGAAGAAAGTACCCGCTGATAAGCTATCTCATCTAATCAATGGGTGTGACTTCCTGCGAACTCTATTTATGTTGAATCCCTATAGTTAGTTAGTAGCAATAGGAGAGAAGGAAGTTGAAATACTCTCTTCTCTTTGATAACTGTAGAATCCTGGCTACGTACGAGGTTTAGCCAGGGAGCATATTGGTTTCAGCAGACTATGGTAAAGTTAATTAAGGATGATTAATGGAGCATTTTCCTTCCAATGATATCTGTGACAGAACAAAGCTGTCTGAGGCTTGTCAAGCAGAATTTGAGTTGAATGAGTATTTATGTGATCAAATCTGAAGGCTGCCTCTTGACAGAGCGAGGATTCATCAATCAATTGCTCTGGCTCGCAGTGGTGGGAAATTGGTCTATCTGAGCAGGTTCTGTTCCCATCCCCCATTTTTTTTCATTCAATCATCCCTCAGGCTACAATGCATCTTTAGCTTTTACCTCTGACCACCTTAAGGGCTATCAGAGAAAAGTAAAGGCAAGAGCGAAAACATCTATTATGATGGTTATTTCTCAGCTGAACTCAAACATTGATTTCTTTTAAGCAGAGGGTTATAAAGTGACACAAGCTGTGCAAGGAATTAATTGGCATTAATGAAAGTTATTTTACAGCCTGACGAGAAGTGATTGTGGGCTTAGTCAAAACCTATCTATCACATTGCTTGTACCCTTTTCGTGCTTGTAACTTTTATCCTTATAAAATTGTAAGCCATGTCTTAAGCCAGTTAATTCTAAATCAGTTAATTCTAAGAACGGACTAAAGAAGGGCAAACACAAATTATGGTTCAGGTTTTTGCTTTTAGCCATATGCTACAATCTGTAGTCATCTGATCTGGGTTCTACATGTGATGGCTACTGGGCCTGCCTGGAAAGGCACTGCTGGCCAGATCTACCTGGACAGCAGGGTCATTTTCACTCAGGATAGGCAGAGTCTTGTTTAATTACAGTGGAACAGTGACAGTGCAGAGGTATGATCAAGGATTAACTAAAATGGCGACATTAACTTTGCAAGATTTATGTAAGTGATTTCACATGCATTATCTGATTCGATGCTTACAAAAAGTTCATGCAAACAGGGGAGCTGTAAGGGTTCCTATTAAATAGATGTGGAAATTGAGGTTGGAAGAGGTTTTATAACTTGCTAGAACGATGTGGCTGAGATTGGATGTGGGTCCAATTCCAGGTCCTCCCACTACATCCTTCTACCTCTCTTGTGGACTACGGTCTCTCTGGGTCACGACTAACTGTGTATTTGCTCTCTCAATGATGGCACAGTGTTTGCACCTGAATGTAAATGTGATCGTGTGAGTTTTTAATGGTCAATGCCACTTCAACAAGTTCAGTCTGATATTCTGTTGGCTGATGCTATATTTAATTCTGAGGTTCAATGACTGCACCTGGCAGTAGAATATTTCTGGCACAGCTAGGCAGTAGGACTCTTGATGATTTCAGGAGTGGCATCCAAGTGAACATAGTCTCTTCGTAGTGTCACCATGAGAAATATACAAATACACTTCCCAGAAGAGTAACCCCAGTGATTCCTGAGATGTGTGCAGAAGAAAAAATATATGCATACATGCCCATACTATTGTTCTAGTTGTTATTTATTGAGATGTTTATAAAGAGGCATTTTTTAATATCTGGTTTTGTGTAGCAGAGAAGATACCTTCTTGGTTATGAGAAAATTTCACCTGTTTCTCAAATCATGCTTACTCATCTTGAAATGTTCAATCATTGATTTTATAATCTATGTTCTTACCATCTTTGGAAAGCACATGCGAGTAATTATACAATAGCATCCACATTCAGTTTTATGTAAAAGTGTTGTAATCTTTTGCCAATACAGCATTAGTATTTTGAGGGAAAAGTTTTGTTACCTTTGTTATGTGTTTTCAGAGCACAAACTGAGATACAAAAAGGAAAATGATTTAATAAAAGGATTGCCAATGGATTAGATCAATTTCAACTGATATTGGTATTGCTTTGTTTATACATAAACACAAGTACTAATTAGGTTTTGTGTTTAAACTATAACAATAAGTTTAGATTTCTAAAGTCTTTTTAAAATGGGTGATTAGCATTCCAAAAATTCAAGATGAGCCTTAGCTTTTCAGTCATGTTATCCTTGAAAATTATGTTAAATGTTTTATTATTTAATATTTCTTCAGATATTTTTCTGTGAAAATACTGAAGGGTCTTGCTTTCATTTAATTTCTTTTTCCACTTTTTTTGTAATAATATTGAAGACCTTTTTTGTGTTTCTAAACATTTCTTTAGACTAGTAATTCTTTAGTCTATAAAATGTTTTAGGATACAAAAATTTATTTATTTTAGCTTTAGAGGAAAAATGCAAAGAGTAGAAAGGGATGATCCAAAGACAGCCAACGGCAACACAAAGAACTGAACTCCTTGGCCCTTAGCTTATCCACTCTGCTTACTTGACAGTGTTGTCAGTACCAGATATGTCCACCAAATGCAGAATAGAGAGCTACTTTTTCTCTTGTTATGCACACTATATATCTAAGAATACCGTTGGATTGTCTATCTTTATCAGTAATCATATCACAGTCTGAGCTATAGAACTTGTAGTTAACCAAAATCCGTATGTCTGTGGCATGTGAATTATAAATCAGGTCTTCCTTGAGTGTATAGGCAATTAATTTCTTAGACCTCATTGCAGGATATTCATGTCTATTAAATTTTAAAAATGAATTTAGACATATAGCTCTAACCTGGTAAGATAATCTAATATCCAGCTTCTGTTATTTCGTGGTCTTTCTATTTTCACCCCAGACCTCCTCCCTCCTCTCTCAGGCTTATGTCACTTTGATATTGTCCCCTCCCCTTTCATCCAAGTCACTGATAAAACGTCTGAATGAACTAGAGCGATTTCTGGGTTGCTATTGAGCCACTGATTCTCACTGTTTACATGTCCTTGAGCTCGAATATCCAACAGACTCCAAAAAGTAAAGTGAATAAACAAGATATCACTTTTATATGTTGGATGAATGCATGATGTCATCTTCCACATTAGAGTAGCAGTGTAGGTAACAGTAATTCAGGGTGGGTTTTTGGGCAGGTTTGGTAAATTGACTGAAATTGCAAATTTGATATTCACACTATCTGTGAAAGTATGAGAGCCCTCCAAATTGGAGGAGACAATTCGGTTATTCGAGGGACATCATTAATTTTGGTGAACTGAGCTAGTTTGACTAAACTCTTGATTAATCTTATGTGAGCCAAAGCGAATATGGCAAGTTACTGGTTTGGCAATTGGCAGTTTAAAAATGAAAAGGAGTGTCCATGCGTATTTTTTGCATATTCTTTTATAACAATGTCTACATTCTTTTGTAACATTTTCAACTGGGTTAATTACAGGGTAATAGAACAAAGCATATCAGTCATAATTTTCATCATACGGAAGGCCTAGGAGTATAGGTAAAAGAAATTTGGTTAAACATCATTTGAGGTTTTGGAAAATGCTAAGAAAATTTTCTCAGAAGGAAAACTTATATATATGTAATATATTCCTTTAAAATATTAGTAGTTATGTCTGAATACTGTCATGTCTGATATATTCTGCGTCAGTGCCTTGAATCGGTAAATGTATTCTACGGGATTATAACAAAAAGGGTTGGGCTTTGTTGTTCCAATTCAGCATGTTTAGAAAAAATCTTCAGCCAGAATTAAACAAACAAATACTAGAGCGTGAGTTCTCAGTGAAAAAATTGAGACGTCCTTCCAGGCCTGCAATGAAACTTTGGCTGTGATCTCAAAATTTATGCCCAGAGTTTTGCAGTTTTATGTTCTTGAACAGTCTAGTAAGTGAATCTTTTTATACTAAGGCAAGATAGAATCAGCAGAGATGAAAACTAGTTGATGCCTTTGAAATGGCGTTTACAGATTTATTCCTGTCCACCCTAGTCTTTAACCTCATCGCATACTCTTTTTTTTCCTAATTTTTCTTAGCAATCCAATGTATTTGCAGTGTACAAAATCCCACCAAATCAGATTTTGATGCTTTTACTTGTGTTTCTCCTTTGTTCACCATGTGACAAGGATACTTCTCTCTCTCCCTCTCTTTCCTCACCATCTCTCTCTTCCCCCTTTCATTGTCTCCCTACTTCCTCTTTGTCCAACCAAAACCAAAACAAAACCAAACCACCTCAACATGCTGTTCTCCATCTCACCTCAGCCTTTAACACGGCACACTGTCCTCCTCTATTTTATCTGATCAATTCCTACTTTCCCTTAAGTCTCAGCTTAGAGCAACCCTCATCTGGGAAGTCTGACATATGCCCTCCCGGCCCTTTGCCTTCCAGACCCATCCCTGTGCAGGCAGGTGCTCTTCTTATGCACTCCCATAGTCCTCACAGTGCTTGTTTGCATGTCTGTATCTCCATGTAGGCTCCATGAAGTCCTATGACTGTCTTGTTTATTGAGCGCAATAGTAGGAGCTCAATTAAATAATGAGGAATGAAAGAAAACAAGGAAAAAGGGGAGAGAGGGACAATGCCATTTTATAGGAAAGAATTTGAAGAACTCTCTCAAGTGCATCTTCAGATGGCCCACAGCTACCTACCAGGAATCAACACTAGACATGGCTAAGGAGTCAACACCCTAGATGGGAACAGACCCTGCTATTAGTGGCACCAAAATCACAGCCTTGTTATTTGTAAAATCAGCCACTTCCATATGTACTGAAACGTTGAGAGCAGATGTGGCCCCCTAGCAAGCTGGATTTGTATTGATGCACAACATAATTGGCCCCAGGGCCCCCTTCCCAACTACCAGCCTGGTCATTTTACTGGCTTTGCCCCCCTCCTCCTTTATCAATGGGCATCTTCAAACTTGGGCTGAGGACCTGGGCTGCTTATATGCATCACAAAATCTAAACTCCAAATTTCCCTGAGTTGAAATCTTTCCTTCTTTATAAATTGGCTGAGGTGCCATGATTAAGAGAATTGGCACCCAAAAAAGTCTGTTCAATCTTGGCTCCGTCATATATTAACCTTGGACAGGTTATTCCGTGACCTTGGACAAGTCACTTCTCTGAACTTTACTTTACATCAGTGCAATCAGTACACTTACTAGCTCATGTTCAGATTTTTGAGATGATCAGACTCAAGTGAAAATATTTTGCAAACTCCAAGAACTGTGAGTTCACAAATGGGTACAAATTGACAACAAGGTCATGGACACTAAGTTGTCCATCAAGAGCGATGTTGAGTTTCCTTTATCATGTGAAATAGGTCATAATATAGGAGCCTTTACTGAGTTCTGGAATTATGAAATGGGATTCAGAATTGGGCATGTCTGTACAAAGAGATATTCATAAGAGCTCTCTCTTGTTTTTGAGTACCTCTGGGAAGGGCTCCTATTTTATTGTTTGCTACTCTAAAAATTTATCCAGATTTTTAAAATACCTTGAGTCCTGACTGTTTAGATTTAGATTATATTTATATTATGGTTGAGTACCATTCTTTCCTTGCCTAGATATGTGAATACTATTTTTGTGTGCAAGTAAGCTTAAAAATTGACTGTCTAAATATTTAACCAGAGTTATTTTAAAAGAATTTCATTATTTATCTTCTTTATGATTTATATTATCACATTCTGTGTCTGTAGTTATGGTTTATCATAAGCAGCCCATCTGCTACAACAGCCAAATTGGAACATTCATATAAGATGAGTTCAGATATCATAAACATGACAAGAGATGGATTACATTTAGTCTTTCTCCATGTTTAACCAACTTAATTTGTTTCCTATGCAGAAGAGGCTCTAAATTTACTTAATATATGTTAGCACTTAGGAACATAGTTAGAAACAAGGCGAAGGTCTTAACCTATTCGTAAATAAATGAGAAGATTCCTGTCGGAGTGAAAGAGAGAGAGAGAATTTATGTCAAACAATCAGGAATTTAATACATAGTGGTCTTTTAGGATGTCCAGTTTGTGTACATACTCTTAAGGCATGATTACGAATAACTTCACTTCCTATAAACAATGTGACTGGAGAAATTACTCACAGATACAACAAAAAGGGGAAGAAAGGTAAGACGTTTTAACTAAAGCCAATAAGTGAATTACTTTCCCTGAAAAGGTTAAAAATGGCAGATTTATTTTTCGTTGCCATAATATTTGTCTTTGTTGGGCCAGCTATCTGAGGTATTCTCCAGAAGATGCAGGCCTCATTGAGACGTCACCACATGACCCCAGGTTCAAAGTTACAGCAGAGTCCTGAAAGATTTTTCCCCTCTGTAGTTTGGGGACCCAAGGAGCCTTAACCAAAGGCTAAGTCTGTTGGCTGAATGAAAGTATTGATACTGCTGTAGTGAAAGCTTTTAACGATTATACTGGATTTCCCCCTGCCCCTGGTAAAGGTCAAGTAGAGGACTTTTTAGTGCAAGCAAAAGAGTCATTCATTTTTCACTCTTTAGGTAAAGGACTTATGTCATATTATTAGTGAAAATGTGATTAACTGTTAAAGCAACATAGGTCTTAATGATCTATAAAGCCATTTCTCTCAAAGTTATGGATTCATTGCTCTGCAGTACTAAATATATGTTGTTCTAGGATCATGCAAGTCATGAATACTAAAAATAAAAATAAACATATTTCTTTGATGATGATTTATTACCAAACAATTTGGAGCTAATACATTCACATTACAGGATGCAAATACAAATGTGACATAGCTGAGTGGGCCTTTAAGATGAAGTGTCATTACTTTTGGAAATATGGGTAGTGCCTCAACTTCATCACAGCCTTTGTAACATAATGTTTTGAGAGCCTGTGACTGATGTCTCAACTCGCAGCAGTTTGGTTCTTAAATTCCATACTTAACAAGAAAATGGTTTCATTCAGCCTCATTGATGACCTAGAAACCCATATGTGGGGATATTATATGCCATTGTGAATTAGTATGTGAAGCTGGCAAAATGAGATTGAGTGGCTCCTTTTGAGTAAGACACTGAGTTCACAATGAGCACAAAGGCACAGCCATGGCAGTGGCAGGACCAGCAAAAAATGATACCACAAACCTATGTCCATAAGGAAAGGCTGCCATAGCTCGTCTACAGGCTATTGAGAAGTAGTCCCGGTAGTACCAATGCTAACATCCTGGTTATACGTCGTGGTTAATTTTCCATATCAGGGCAAAGCTCTCTAGTTACCCAAAATTACTCATCAAAGTAAAAAGCTATCCAGAAGCTAAGTGTGTGTATGTCCAGTTGACCTTGTTTTCTTCTTTATGTCTCCATCTCATCTCTTTAGAGGTCCACAATTTCTTATTTATTTCTTCTTTTCTCTCATTCTTTATTCTGTTTATTTTATCCATTCACTTTCCTTTTCTTTCTTTTGTTTTTCTTTCCCCTCTCATTTTCCCATTTCATCCTATTTGTTGCTTTTTGAATCAAGGTAGGAGATAAGCTGACGTTAGTATGTTAATGGTTATATTCTTGGCACTGTCAAGAACTTGCTGGAAGGAAAGAGGTTTTCGGGTATTGAGAGAGAACTACATTCCTTAAAAGAGTGAAGATGTGATTGTCTTCCAATGCTTGTGTTGGCATTGCTAATTTTATTACTGGAATCTAAGTGGGTCTATTATTTTCTTGGCAATATTTTCTATCGGTACAATATGAATAATAAGATAGTTAAAACGGTATTTGTGCAAGGCCTTTAAAAAAATAACTTAGCAAGTAGAAAGGAGGATGAAAGGAAGCAAATGATGGAGCAGAGTACACATTATGTGAGCAATGCAGACTGCTGTACAGGTTAGACGGCCCCGGTGTGCACCTAATTTATGTAGCTGATAACCCAACTTAGCAGAGACCCTGGCACTATTATGGAGGTAATATTTTCTCAAGGATGTACAGTCTTAAACAACTTCTTCCTGTATTAGGTTCATACATGCTTTTCTTTAACATAAAGCAGGGATGTCTGTTCTCTTGTTCCATTTCATTTTCTTGAAAAAATAAATTTATTGCAGACCAGCTGAATGGAAATTCTGCTTACTGTTTACGACTGAAGTTGCTCTCCCCGTCTCCTGTATTACTCAGGGAATTAGTTCAATATAGAGTCTTATTCCACACCCATTTCTTTATTTTTCCCCTCTCCATCCTTCTTTTCAGGGTTCTGTTTCAAAACCCATATTGCCACAGAGCAGCTGGTAGTATTTAGCCACCACCTGCACGAGTAGTTCTGTTTCCAGTGGAAGAAAATTTAGCTTACATAAGGCAAAAAACTGTAAGGTGTCGGCTTTTCCATTTTTATTTGTATTTGTGTACATTTTCTTACTCATTGATGAATGTTCTGCTAAGTGAAACTTAACTCCTTGGTAAAGAATGAGAAATAGTATGGTGTAGTAGTCATTTGTTTCAGTAAGGTTTGGTTAAACTGAAACTCTGTCAGTAAGGCGAGAGGTTGATCATAGCCAGGAAGAGACTTAAAATCTGTAACTTCTTTGAAGGGTGAGAAGTCACCTTCTTGAACTGGAAACTTCTACCATGATTTTCCAGGTAACAGTCCCTACTGAAGACTATGACAAGCATCATGATGTGTGCTGGGTTCCCATGAATGGCATTGTATTGTCAGATTTTTAATATCTAACAGTAAATAAATTACCTTCCTATTGCTAGGGAATAAGTTTAAATATCTAAGTGTTTATTAGATTGTTCACATAACTGCACACTGAATGTTGATCATAACTGCACTAGCAGTGACTAATGTGTGAAGTGGTGACTCTCCTTAAGTCAAAGTAGCTATTCCATAAATGAAACTCCCACCGAAAAGCTGGCCATCTACAAATAATATCTGATGACTAACTTATGGAAAGCCAACTGCAGCTCATAAGTCATTCTTGCTTACCTCTCTCATTGAATCCCCAATTGCCAATCTTTTTTTGTCGGTAGGAGAACTGAATGAGAGGAAAGCTATGTGACTTGGTCAAGGTCACTTAGCTAGTAGATGTAAATTCATCCAGATTCTAGCATAGTCATCTTTTTTTTTTTTTAAAGATTTTATTTTTTCCTTTTTCTCCCCAAAGCCCCCTGGTACATAGTTGTATATATTCTTTAGTTGTGGGTCCTTCCAGCCGTGGCACGCGGGATGCCGCCCCAGCATGGCCTGACGAGCGGTGCCACGTCTGCGCCCAGGATCCGAACCGGCGAAACCCTAGATTGCTGCAGCGGAGCGCGTGAACCCAACCACTCCGCCATGGGGCCAGCCCCTAGCATAGTCATCTTTTAAGGAGAAAAGTTCAGCAGTTAATACTGTTTTATTTAGGCTTAAAAGTTGCTGAGAGCCACAGAGTATAGTTATGCAGCTAAATACTATCCAGGAGTCTGAACGATGTAAATAAATGCTAGATTTCTTTTTTAATCCAATTCTAAGGTGGAAAGGATCCTAGAAGAAATTTAGTGTGATATCATGGCTTTATAGATTAACAAACCAAAGTGTATGACCAAGGTCACCCACTAGTCAATGACATTGCTGAGACTAGAATGAAATTATATTCTTTCCTTCCTTCCTTTTTTCTCTTCCCCTTTCTTTATTCTTTCTTCTCTCCCTTCTTTCTTCCCTTCTTCCTCAAATATTTGAGCCTGTCTGCTGAGTCAGTTACTACTCATCTAAGCTAGGTATTGGAGATAAACCATCACTATGTCAGACTCCTTCTCTGCCCTCAGGGGATCTAGTGTTAAATACAGTCAACTGAACTGTATGTGCTGTCGTGGAAGAGGTATAGGATATTAGCTATGGGTGATGGTTGGGAGAGATATCCAACCAAGTGTAGAAGAAGAGTCAGAGAAGTTTTCCTTGAGAGAGTATATCTAAACTAACACCTGAAGGATGATTAAACTGTATTCCAATGAAGGGGAGTTATATAGGAACAGAAAAGAATGTTCAGGTGTCAGCCCAGAGGCAAGAAAAAGCATGATGGAGTTCATGAACTGATAGAGGTTCAGTATGAGTGTGGGAGGGCAGGGAGAGCAGTGAGGGAAGAGACAGAGTTGAACCCCCTTTAAAGGTAAATTGAATCCAACAGGCGATAGATGCTTGTAAGGTACCATTAGGAGCTATGAGGTTTATAAGATAATACTCTTTAATATAATAAAATTATCTAGGACAGCGAATGATAAATCCCAAAACAAAGGATACAGATTATGAACTTCTCTTGGAGTTCAGAGGAGAAAGAGGTCATTGTGGGCCATAGTAAGCAAAGAAGCTTTCAAGGAAGATTTGAAAGATAAGTGATGTATCTATAGATCTCTACTTTCTTGCATTCCTTTCTTCCATTAACAAATAATCTTTACCGTCTGTCTCTATCTCAATTCCCATTCAGTCTTCATCTTACTGAAACCTCCATTTTGCCCACAACACTTGGAAATGTCAGTAGTAATCCCCAACTGCTAATCCAGTGTGTTTTTCAGTCTTTGGTCCACTATATTGTTCTCAGGACAGCTCTCTCCTTCTTGGATCCTATTCCTCCTCTAGCTTCTAGACCAGCATTCACTGCTGGTCTAATTCTCACTCTCTAAGTCTCTCTCCTTTTCTGGATTCTCCTCATCGTCCCCTTCACAGACCTCAAATGTTGGTATTTCCCAGGATCCAGCCTCAGCCCTCCTTTCTTCCTATAGCCTTTGATTTCCCTGGGTGATGTCTACCTGAAGACACCACCTACTTGCCCAGGTTCCCCAAATCATTATCTTAGGCTCCAAACCTACAATGCCACCCTCTTGCTGAACATCTCTACGTGACTATCTTACCCCACTTCAAATGAAGTAAAATCCATCCTGCCTCCCCATATTCCCTCTGCAGTTAATGTTTCACCATCTACCTTGTTTCTCAAGCTAGAACTTGAAAATCTACCTTGACTTCTTGCATTCCTTTTCTCTTTACTCATGTCCAATGATTTACCAAATTTAATATTCTGCACTCTAGAGATATTTCTTGATTCTGCCTGATTCTCTCAAATCACGTTGCCTTTCTCTTAATTCAGAACATCACCACCTATTGCCAAGATTGCATATAAGAGTGCTCTTCATGGTCCCCCTTCCATTCAAGACCATTCTTTCTAAACATCAAACATCAAACTGGAGATAATCCTTTATTTGCTTAAGGCACTATTTGGCTCCCTATTGTCCACAGCAGTCATTTTTACCTGTGTTCTTCTGAGTCCCGGGACCCCTTAAAGACACTTTAAGATTGGCACTGGGGAGGGGAAAGCCGAGTGGGTCTGCCTCCTAGCTCCCCACCTTGTCCTTGAGCAATGCAGCATCACTTTTTATTCATTTGATGTTTGTGGATTTGCGTAAGATTTTGCTTGGGGAAAAAACATCTTCTGATGCTAAAAACTTTTGAAAATTAGAGCCAAACTCTTTAGCCTGATAAACCTGGCCCTTGGTGATTTAGTTCCAAACTCTCTCTTTTGCTTCATCTCTTCCCTCTCTCTGCCTCTCACCCTAATCACCATTCACGCAGAGTTCTGAAAACCTTGGGCCCTGTCACCACTCCCTGGCTTTGCTGAAGCTGGTTTTCCCACTTGGAAGTCCCCTGTGTTTGCTCTCCATTTTCTCCACCTTCTCTATCTGGCAAATTCCTGATGATTCAACTCAGGTCTTCCTCTCAGAGCTGTCCCTGAGAGAGGAGCCTGCAGAAAGACATTCTTCATAAATCTCTTCTACAATCCTTAACACGTCAGTTGCCTCCACCTCCAGATTGCTTTCCCCAAGGCCTCCCAGAAGGCAGGGAGTGAGACCTCCTTAGAATTGTACGCCAGCTGGTAGCCCAGTGTCTGCGACGCAGGAAGCCCTGCTCAGTTAACATGAGCTCTGGCTGCTCCAACCCCTGCCACTGCTACCACAATGGCAAAGCCAAAGGCCATTGTTGAGCAAAAGAGTGAAATATCAAGAATGGTATTTTAGGTGTTTAGGATGATTGAGCTTAAAGTCAAGTGCAGAATGGATAAGAAGTGGGGAAAGTCCAGAATCAGGTAGACAGAGGTCTGACGGAGATTCCCAGAATAGTGAGGTATGAGTTAGATTTAAATTGACTACAGATTCATTGCTGAATTGATGGGAAGAGAGAAGATACCTCAGAGGAGAAAGGTAGAAGACTAAAGTATGTTCATTTTCTTCGGAAATCCTACCTATGGCAAAGAGTGCTTGTGTCCATTCCCTTGCGTTGTGTGTTCACTCCAGTAAAGCAGCCCAGCCCCCTCCATCCCCATCACACAGCTGGAGTGGCAGTTGCAACCTCAGCAACGTGCCCTTGTTCCTACGTGCCCACCACCACGCTGTACACCTTACTCTCATCACCTCTGGAGAGGGAGAGAGATAAGTGCTGTTATGACCTTCACTTTAGAGGTGAGGATGGTGAGGCTCAGAAGGTTAATTCATTTACCCAAAGCCTCATAGTTAGGAAGTTGTGGACCCAGGTAGGAGCTTAAGTCTGTCCAGAGCCTGACTTCTATTCATTCACTGCTCACTTTCAACAACTCCATTTCAACTGTTTAGCCAAGCAGTGTTTGGATCTAATATCTGAGCATGCACAGGTGTTAAGGTAGCATCAGGGAAGTTAGACTTCCAGAGAAATGAATTCTCTAGATTCCTGAAGCTTGCTTCTTGGAGCCTTGTGGCTTCTATAATGTTGCCATAAAGGATGAAAACTTTTCTCAAGTCCTTAGTCCAGGAAACCAGATAGCCAGTCTTGTTGGATTCTTGTCCTAAATCAAGGGAAATCGGCACTGAGTGACTCTCTTGTAAGAAAAGTGTATGCGCTTTGGCACACTGGCTTAACCTCTTTGCTGCCCAAATTAAAGGCAATTTTCCTACACTTGTGAGCTCTCGCCAGGTCTCATGTAACCGAAGTGGTTAGATAGCTGCCCTGCAGAGGGAGACTGGCAGCTTGCTTCCCTGCTTTAAACAGCTTGGATCTCTAGTACTTTTCAAAGCGTGGTCCACGGACCACATGCATCAAAAATTGGGATGCTGTTTTAAAATACAGATCTCTGGACTTAATCTCACATCTCCTGATGTAGAACCTTTAGGGGTGAGGCCTAAGAACCTACTTCTTTTTATGAAATAGCAAGCACGGCAAGAGGAGTGTGGTGATGGTCCTTTGAATAAAGGGGGACTAAAATCGCTAAGCACAGTTATTAAAGTATGCAGACATTTAATAATAGCTGTGAGCCTTGGCAACTTTATTTTATATTACACCCTGCCAAATGCCTTTTAGCTAGCGACCTTCTGTGGTAATTAATCTCAAGCATATCAGCTCTGTAAATTTTAGACTCGGTCCAAGCAGCTCGAGCGTCTGCCCAAGCGATACCTCTTCCTACCCTTGTTTGTTGTGTTGTTTAGCTTTGATTTGCGTTTCTCTTCCCCAGATATATGTATGTAGTTTTCTGAGAGCCTCCTCTGAGCAGGAACTCTAAATGTGTCTCATTTCATTCTCATAAGACCCTGCAAAAGGAACATTATTAGTCCCATTACTCAGATGAGAAAGCTGAGACTTAGGCTAATTCATGTGCCCAATGTCACAGAAACAGGGAGCTGGAGCTGAGGTTTGAACCCAGGTTCACCTGCCTCCGTAATCCTGCCTTTTCCCTAGATGCTGGCTGGCTTCATCACATTTGGCTTCTTTCCTGATAGGTGCAGTTACAGCTACGATTAAGCATCCTATCTAGGACCTCTGGGTAATGCTGTCACCAAGGCTGTTGCTGTGACACCCGTGTCTGTGGTACTTTCTCACCTTTCTCACAAAGTTACACCCTAGGGAAGAGCAGGTAAATGGTATCACTTAAACTTGGAGGCATAATTAGATCTGGAATTATTTTTAGGAGAAGTTTTGTTTGTTTTTACCAATTTCACTAGCCGAAGTACTAGTTAGTGTGTGGAGCCAAGGGATGACCTTCTCCCCCAGCACTGCTGCTGATGTTTTAGTAAACACTGATCAATAGGACTTTCTTCAAAGATGGAAATATTCTGTATCTGCATTGTCCAGTACAGGTGGCACTGGCCACATGTGGCTATTGAATTCTATGGCACATGTGACTGACAAATTGAATTTTTTATTTTAATTTTAATTAATTTATGTTTAAGTTTAAATAGCCACATGTGGCTAGTGGCCACCATATTGGACAGCATAGGCCCAGATAGGTCAATAGGAAGACAGTGAGTTGAGCAGTTAGGGATTCAAACCTGGAGCCAGACTGGCTCATTAGCCTGTGTGACTTTGTGCAAGTTACTTGACATCTCTGTTTTTCATTACTTTGGTATAAAATGTCAATAATAATAGTACATGCCCCACAGGTTAGTTGTGAGGATGACATGAGCAGTTTTATGTAGATTCTTAGCACAATGCCCAGCACATGGTAAGGGCTCATTAATGTTGGCAGCTGTTATTTTAACTATAACTATTTTAGCTCAACTTCCTAAATAATTGGAAGTTGCTTGCTTTTTTTGTGACTTGAAATCTACTTAGAAGTGCTGAGAATGTGGTAGTTACTTAATAAATATGTTGCATTAAATTTTTGAAATCTCTCAGATTTAGGACTTTGGATACACAGACTCTGTGCATACATACAGAGGGTGCTGGAGAGAGTCTCAGAAAATGCCTTCCCTTCTGTAGATACGCTATAGGAAAGTGTGAGTCTACTGGGCAAGATGAATGAGAAGGAGAGAAAGTGACCAAGCTTCAATACTTTCAAAGAAAAAAATAAAATCCTCTCATCTCTTGTCCCATGTGACTCAAATACCCATGATCTTAACAGTCCATTTTAAAGTACATTTTAAATTTGAAATGTGTGAGAAGGTGATCGAAGGAAGGAGCATTTTAATAGGACACATGATAAGTAGTAGGAAAGCATTTCTCATCAAGCATATTATAAATTGATCTTGTAGATTTTTATTAGCCAGTCAATATATAAGTACCTCGTGCATCGAAATGCCCACACACGTGCCTAAAGACACTTGCGCACCCCCTACAATGTGTATGTATATCTCTGTTTGTGTGTCTGTGTACATATATTAATATTGACATTAAAATTAGATAGTGAAACCTTTTCATTTAGTGCCAACTAAGTCTAGCCACAATAAATTGAAAATTTGAGCTACCTTGGCATGCCTTCGCTTTATAAGGCCTTGTAAATGGCTATACAAATATTTTTCTAAATGGAAATCATATTAGGCCTGAGGTTTAAAGTACCGTAGATAGGAAAAAGAGGTAAATAATTGCCTTTTCACTTTGTGACCATATTATAAATGCCAGATAATGGAAAAACTAGTAAAATTCAAAAGGAATTCCTAAAGTAAAATAACATACGGGCTCACAAATTGTCTTTCTTCTTCACCTGCGTTGCAGATTTATGTTGACTATGCCACCAAGAGCTCAAGCTAATGGAAGACAACTCAGGGTGCTTAGCTTAGCCGGGCTGCAGGTCTAGGACAGACACCGTGCATGGGGTGGGACTCAGGTGACCCCAAGCTGTCAATGAAAGCTGGAGGCTGCTTGATTGACAGCTTAAAAAGAGACCAACGGCTCAACTGAAGGAAATTTGTGCTTTTAATGGGTTGAATTTGAAGAACTTTTTGAGGAAAAGGGAACGGAAGTTCTTCTCAAGGGCCTTGTTCGCAGGCACCAATCTACATCTTTATTTGCTGGCAAAGGTGCCAAGCTTAGATATTTGTCAGTTTATGATGAAGTAATTCTCTCCTTTTAAAAGCCTTCGGTGGCATGCTACTGAGCCGGCCCTATTGTTACAGCCTTATTTAATTGTTGACTTTGTGTTGATTTTATTATTCAGACAGGCCCCACCTATTGTTTCAGAGGTCAATGAGCGTTTTCATTACGTTTCATCTGAACTGTGGCCCCTGGTCAACCACACTCTTTCTTCTTAGGCAAACATTCTGCAGCAGCTGGGTTGGAAACTATCATTCCACACATCACAGCAGATCTCAGACAACTTGAGTTTAATTATTCCCTGTTGACTGGCTTCACCATTACTAAAATCTCTTTTAACACACTGACATTGAGAGTGGAAGTGTAGGGTTTCTGAACTCTCAGCACAATAGCTTTTGCATTAATATCTCACGGTTTATTTCATACAGCAAAGGCCTGCTTGTGGTGTCTAAAATTTGTTTAAACATAAATTGCAAAGAAAGGCATTGGTGACACAATATAGCCATACATAGTGAAAAGAAAGCCTGTGAATAGGCTTAGATATTTTTTTAAAGTGCATTCCTTTTATAAAATTTTTTGTTTTCCCTTTCAAGGGCATGTCAAAGAGATTTTAATCACCCTTTTGTTTTCGTTAATTTTTAGAACACATTTATGTTTTATTACTCTGCTAAATAAATAATGTGGGTAGAGTGTATCCCAAACTGAACTTTTCATGATGTTTAACAAACTGTAATTTCATGATTAATGGTGCCTAATCTGAATGTCCTGTGAAACTTTGTGCGCCAAGAGGTGTTCAGTGTTACTAAAAGTTAGCAACCTCACAAAAGGGACAGTTCAGTGATTGTTTCCAAGGAACTTTATAGTCTTAAGAGTTATGAGAAAAACAATAAAACTTTGGCATTGGATATCTAGCACAACATATCCTAGGATTTATCACTACCTAGAAATTAAGCAATATATAGGGAAATAACTGAGCAATTTATATTTTAAAAATTCATTTTGAAATACCAAACACGGGAGAACCTAGCACGTGGGCACTATTGCTTTAAAGACAGCACGTGTTTAGTGAACTTTATCTTAACTGGCAAACACTCCCTGATTCCGCTAAATACATGGCCAGAACCTTCTGCTTCTTTGCTGCCGTATGCTGTTTTCCCCACCCAACCTCCATGCTTCCTGCTTATACCTGTGGAACCCCGGATACGTGGCAGGATTGACTCTGAGTGACTGAGAGCCTTCTTGATGGTGATACCTTGAGTCTGCTCTATTTAGGGGATAAGGTCATCATCAATTTCACAAGTAAAATTTAAAAACCCCAAATCTGATTGTATCTCTCCTGTGTCGAAACTCTCCAATGGTTTCCCATTGCATCCATGATAAAGTTCAAAGTGCATGTCATTCCTTAAGAGACCCTCCACCATCTGGCTCCCACAAGCCCCTGAGCCTACCACTTCTCTCCATTCTTCAGCGGCACTAGTTCTCTCTTAGTCCTTAACTTGCCCACAGGTTCTCACAACATTTCTTCCGTATATTCATGCATTCAATCACTTATTCATTCAACATTTATTGAAGAATGACTGTACCAGGCACCATGCCGATTGCTAAAAGCTATGTCAGAGGGTAAAATAGACATGGTCAATACACTCTTGAACTTTATAAACTAGTCAAGAAGCCAGAAATGGAACAAATAACTACAAAAGCTGTGCTCTCAGATGTTTTTCTCTCGCTCATGGCGACCTCATTCTTATATTTCATGTCTCATATTAAACATCCTTTCCTGAGGGAGATTTCTCTGATACTCTAGGTTAGAGCCTCTTGATATATGCTAAAGAAATAGAGCCGTGTTAATAGAAATTAGACTTGAAGACATCATGAAAGCACCACTTGACCCTGTGGCTTCTGGGTTCTTCTTGAGTCTTTCTTGGTCATCTTTACTCACTTGGTCGTATTGGGCTTCTGTGGGTCAAGGCTATGCCTAGCTATTTGGCTGAGGGCTGGCATACAAGATGGAGAAGAATCTCTGAAAGAGTTAGAGGGAATAATTTGTTGAGTACCTATCCACAAATATTTGTTGAGTCCTTAAATGTTAAAGCATTTCATAAAAATACTTTTATTAAAGCATTTGATCTTTATACAAACATTGAGATATGAGTATATGGAAACAGGAGAACATGGAACTGCAGCCCAGAACTCTAAAGACAGACCATTCAAATCTGCCACTGGGACCTTGCTTTTTCCTCTTGCTATTTCCGTAAACTGGAAATAACAGTATCTATTTCTTAGGATCATTGGGAGAATTATATGAGATAATATACACAGTGCCATCAGAATATTCCCGGCACATTGTAAGAGTTGACTGTTTTCGTTATTCCTGAGTTATAGATGAGGAAAGAGGCATGGAAGGGTTAGGTAACTTTTGAGGATCCTAGAGCCAGAAATAGAGAGCACGAGAGCCAGGATTGAGACACAGGTCTGGGCAATTTCAGACTCTAGTATCTACTTTCCACACCAGAGCAGGTAAATCTACACCCAGTAAGTGAAGGTGACAGAAAAGGCAATCAATAGTTACCAGAAGAGAAAGAATCTGCTTTTAAAAGCCTAAATTTTAAGAGTTGTCCTCATGTCTGGTTTCTGTGAATAAAGTTGTGCATGATTTTTAAAGTAATGGGCAGCAGTGGTCATTTGAGTAATGTGCCAGATGGTTGCATAAATCCCTGAAAAGTAGCATATTCTTCTGTTTAATTTTAAAATACTATGTGTCAGGTTGAGAAGGGAAGATAAGAAAGGAATGACCTTGTCTTGTGCTGATAGATTGCTTTCTCCAAATATACCTTCAGTTGAACACCATTCTACAGAATCTCAGCTCTAGTGCCTTTCCTTAGAAGGTACAAGGAGCTGTGGTTTAGAAAAAAATCCCTGCATTAACCCGACATGGATAAAATATAGCTTTTAAAATTTTTCCATAATTGAAGCATTGTTGTTATAACTTATAATTTAGGTGTAAAATTATTGAGTCTATATTATTCTTTATATAAAGTTGTTTTTATTCAGTATTTTTTCTTGCATTATGTTTTTTACAATTATTAATTTTCTACCTGTCCTTTTCAGTAATCCAGAGTAATTAGAAAGGAGACTTCTATAAATTTAATGCCTCTATAATTTTAATTCCTGTTCATTACACTAGTGATGTACAACAGTGCTACAAGGAAATGCTTGGTAGT
The DNA here is from genome assembly GCF_037783145.1 of Equus przewalskii. Classification (NCBI taxonomy): domain Eukaryota; kingdom Metazoa; phylum Chordata; class Mammalia; order Perissodactyla; family Equidae; genus Equus; species Equus przewalskii. The sequence continues at coordinate 11,403,550 of NC_091848.1, read as the reverse complement.
AGGAACATTACCAATTTGCTTAAAATTTAGTTCCACTTTAATTGAACATCTACTATGAGTGAGGGACAGAGATGTATAAGACATTTTTTCTTGTCTTGGAAATCTTAGAGTTTTTAGATGTAAGTATATATAGATAGATAAATTTAAGAAAATGTAAATAGATTTATGCCTGCAAGGTTGTGAAAGCACAGCAAAATGCCCACCATTGGGAGCTTTGGAATTTGCTGCATATTTTTGGAGATGAAGTCTTTAAAATGATGAGTACAAGTTAGCCAAGTAAATAGAGAGTAGAAAGGGTATGCTGAGAAAGCAGGAGCTGCAAAGCACAGGCTCAGAACCTGAATCGCTAGGGAGAATGTGAGGAATTACAAGCTGGTCTGCACTTATAGCCTGCGAAGCATGAAGTAGAGAGTCAGAGAACAAGAGTTTGACACGGTCAGTAGGAGCCACATGGGGTGTTTTGCCTGTTGTGTTGAGTTCCTTGGCCTTCAGGCTGTCAGTAATGGACAGCCACGGAAGGACTTTAAGCAGCGAATTAACATTGCTTGATTTGTGTGCAAGCAAATCACTGGCTGCCTTTGGCAGAATGGGTCTAATGTGAGTAAGTCTGGATGCCAGGAGTTGAGTGTGACAATTCAAGAGGGAGAAGACAAGCAATACTGAGAAGTAACTGATATAAGAAATACTTTGGAAATACAATTGGTGAGGTTTGGAGATTGGCTGGATTTGGGATGCGAGAAAGATAAAGAGTCTAAGATAGTGCAATTCAGAAAAAGAGAGAGAACCTGAAATGTTTTCAGAGCTGGCCACACTGAATTGAAGATGCCTCTGGGACAACTGGACAAACCAGTCTGGAGTTCAGAGGGCAGCTTGTGGTTAGAGATATTGTCCGGGAGTTACCAGCATAGGCAGGGAGAGGAGATTAATGCTTTGAGAACTATTGGAAGAGAACTTAGTGAGCATGTTAAAGGGAGAATGGGCTGAAGACAAAACCCTGGAATAAAACCAGCATTTACCCAGCAAGGGGAGAAAATGACCCCAGTGGAGGATCCTGAAAAAGAATCCAGAGTAGAAGGTGAGCCAGAAGAGAGTGAATCATGAATGCAAAGAAGTGACCATTTCAAGGAGGAAGTGATTATTGGTATCAAATGTTGTAATTTTCACCTGCATCTTATGTTTGCTCCTATGCTCACTTTTTACTGCTTTTGCTAATGATGGAAATAGGTATGATATGAATAGGGCTAAAATGAAAAAATATGTCCTCTCCTCTGTGTAAGCTAGGAAGACATTTCCATGTAAATAAAATAATTATAATAACAATCCTTCAACTGGTAATTATGCAGTACTTAGAGTTTGTAAAGTGCCCAGATATCCAATATCACTTCATTTTCGCATGAATCCAATAAGATAAGTTGAGATTTTACATTTCTTCCCTTTTTTCACTTGTAGAAGCTGATGCACAGTGAGGCTAAGTGACTTGTCAAGGCTAGTTGCTGGTGAACTGTAGAGCTTGGACAATACAGTGTTACGTCCTCAGCCTCCTGACCCACTGGGCTTTCATGTTACCGTGTTAGGAATGCAAACATGATGAATAATGGTATATATTCCTTTAGCCTATGGACACAAAATCTTCATATCCATTCTGAGATTTATTACTTTCCTCCTAGTCAGTAGCATTCAAAATCCTCAATTTCATAAAATTGCAATTATTAACATGTCAATTATCATCAATATAGAATCTCTTTTCTGTTCCATTTTCCATACCATAGAAAGAAATTTGCGCCACAGTTTGTTTCTTCTGAGATTAAGTTTATTTGCAGGATAATTTCTAGACACTTAGGCCTTTAATTATATCTACAAGGGTATCTGCAGAAGTGAATAAAGTGAAAACCCATAATACAACAGAAAGAAAGAAAACAAACCGACATCTGTCAGGATTTTGTAGAATATTGGGAAACATTATCTTGAGTAAAACAGATAATGATCTGTCCAAGACAACTCAAAAAATTAAATCTATGTCTTTGGAGGTGGCATGATTACATGACTTGATTTAAGGTACATGCCATCTCAGTTCTTAAACATGAATAGCATTTCTGTGTCAGGTAAAACCATGGGGAAACTTTTAACAAAATTTTGCATATATTCCTCTTAGTAAAAATTTATAGCATCCAGGACAAGAGGAGAGTTCCTGTTGATTTTCATTGGTCAATTCTTTCTTTGTCAGCATTGCCTGTGAGATTTCAGATAGATTTCAGATCACTTTCCTCTGTCTTATACTCCACTTTGAACAGAGCCCATTGAATGTTGGCTAAATTTCCTATTGCTCATTCTGAAGTGACCTGGTGTTCCTTCAGTATTAATGTTTTCTCTCTTGGGAACATTCTCTTTCGCTGGAATCAGTTCTCTGGCTTCCCTTGAGAAAACTAAGGCCAATAGTTCTTCCCTGCCCCACCCATCTATATCGTAATAGTTTTGTCTAGTTCTTCTTCCAGGCAAATTTCCCTGTTCTTCTTTATGGACTTTTCCATTTTACAATAGTTGAGGAATAACTTCTTATCTCTGTTATTATACATTTTCATTTCCTTCCTCTGCCTCAGACTAACATGGAGTAAGTGCTTGATAAATGACGATCAAATTATTTGTTCCAATAATCATTTATTTCGTTTATAATTATTTTCATTTTCTTTTGGATCAATTTCTAAATACATTTTTAAGATCATTTTTACACTTCCCTTTTCAAAGGATTACAATGGCCATGATATAAATGTTAAACAAAAACCTAACTGTGTTATAAAACAATATTTCAAACTTGTATTTCATCAAACGTGTATTGGGTACCTACTCTGCACAAACCACTGGACTAGTCATGAGAAGAGAGAGAAAAATGACAAGAGCTCTGGCTCCAAGAATAATACACTCTGACTGGGAAGTCAAGAAGAATGAACTCTAACAGTCTTCCTTGAAATATTATTGGTTATTAGTAGATTTCTTCAAGAGAACAAAGCAATTAAATTCATTCTAATAATCTCGGCAAATATTTCTAGCTAATAGAAAAATGCAATAGCATTTTACTTGCAACATCTTCTTCCTCCAAATCTTCACTACTGCTGCTTCTTTGCTAAAAAAACAATAAGGTATTTTCCGGTAGAAAATTGGCGTGTTTAAATTATGCATGTGTATACTCAGAGAAGAAGACGCATTCTTAAAATAATGCAAGGAATTTGTAAGCATACGGTGATATGAAGACAAAAAGAAATTCCAGGAGTAATTTTTGAGAATTTCCTATTAGTGTAATGACATGGAAAGCAGAATATCCATTTTGAAGTTGTATTGTATGCATATGGGAGACTGTTCTGTAATTAACAAATGAAACACTGCCCATTGGATTTAGAATTTGTCATCTCAGAATGGAGAATCAAAAAGTCTACCATATTGGCCGTTCTCCATGGCAAAGGACATTATGAGTAGATCTCAAAAGCACCAGTTAGTTTATGAAAAATGGGTTAATAGAGTTAGTTTGATTTTCCTATTAAGTTGCTGAGTTCAACAGTGTACACTTCCTCAATAATACGAGAGGGAAGAGATCCCCAGCCACTACTTTTATTTGAGGGGACAATGAGTTCTCCCAGTTCTAGGTAAATTACTGGGAAGTTCTCTGAGAAACTTTGTGGAATGTTTCCAGAATTAGAGAAGCAGCTCATAATGCAGAGTAATCACCATAGCTTTAGCCACTTTGTACTGAATGGAAAAAAAACCTGGCCAAATTCGCGTTTCAGCACCACAAAAGTATGTTTACCATTGAATTGTGCTTTCATCTGACTTCATATAATTAAGTACCATGGGAAACAAAATAATTTGAGGGTTTTTTTCTGAGAGAATGGAGAGGCTTGGTGTTGACTTTTAAGATCTGAGTTAGAACAGACAATTTTAATGATTAAGATAGATACCTAAATCAACAGAGGTAAAAGTAGATTGATTCGATCAGAAGAGGGTTCGCGGCATGAGGCATGTGTACGAAATAGCTTTTCTGATAGTCTGGGGATTTCATTTCCAGCGTGAACTACATACATGGCTAAATATAATTTTCCTAAAATATTACTTCATTAGGCTAGTAGTAAGATATCATCTTGGCCTTTGTATTTTGGCTGGCTGACATTTTCTTCTTTCCCATGAAAAAAAAAGTAGAATGCCCTCATATAGAATTGAACAGAACTGAGTATGGTGCTGCCCCTCTCTGTGTATTCAGATAAACTTCTGATAAGATGGCTAAGCAGGAAGTTGGAACAGTTCAGGGAAGCCAAAGGCTACTTCTTGCTCTCACTGTCTGGGACATATTATTTTACATTTTGGAATTCTATTTTGAAGGTTTCTTTTTTTTTTTAAGTACAAGATGTACTGAGCTTTGAATGATACTTTAGGTTCTTTTCAGTGGGCACTGAATAAGTGTGAAAAATGTCAATATTTTTATTTGTATTAGCACTCTGAGGTCAGAGCAAACATCTAGTAATATGACAGAAAGTATGCCACTTGGGTTCTGGAATGTTGGCAAAGAACATTGCAGAACACACTTAGAAGTATAATTACCATTATTTTCATTTATAAATAATTTTTATGGCATATTAATGATTTCAATCCAAACTAATAAAATTAACTTTTTATTGATAATGCCAGACGTTGGTTTTCTTATCATAGTTTCAGGTCTTTCTTCTACTTAATATGTCTGAATAAGGGAAAGATTTCACCTGTGACCCAGGATATGATATTAAGTATTGCCTTTCTGCTAAAGATCATTTGTAATTTTTTTCCTACATTGAATAATAAAACAAAAACAAAATTCTTCTTGATAGCTATTTTCCTCAGCTAAAGCACATCTGTTAAATTTAATCTAGTCTAGGCTTGTGAATATGGAGTGAACTTGTGACAGAGAATGGGAAATATTACCTGTAACTTTTTAAAGTGTAGAACCCAAAATCTGAGCAAATTTAATTTTCTTTATTCTTCCCCACATGGCAATTTTTCTGTGAATAATATGTCTAAATTTAATGCGGACGAATTTTATCTATAATCTATTCAAAATCATAAATATTTTGCTTTCACTATATCTTTTGAATTTTTATATATGTTAAAGAAGTTGCCTCTTTATACGGAAATTTGAATTTTTTCCTAGTATTCTAACTTTTCTATGTGATTTGCCAATTGTCTGGTTTTAGTCAGATGAGCTCACTCAGTGAAAACCAATGCGCTATTTTCTTATTTGTACCCAGTCTGACTATAAGGTTTAAGCACTAAGAATGTAACAAAGTGAACTAATGAGGTCTCCAAGACAGGTTTTCTTGTTTTGTTTTATTTTTTGCTGAGGAAGATTAGCCCTGAGCTAACAGCTGTGCCAATCTTCCTCCACTTTATATATGGGTCCTCGCCACAGCATGGCTGGTGAGTGGTGTAGGTCTGTGCCTGGGATCCGAACCTGTGAACCTGGGCTGCTGAAGTGGAGCATGCCAAACTTAGCCATTACAGCATGGGGCCAGTCCCTCCAAGACAGTTTTCATATGGAAGAAAAAGATTAGTTGTAAGGTCAGCATAGAACCTTTAAGTCAATATAGGAAATGAATTTAGAACCTTTTTGGTTTGCCCATAACCCATTATAATGCAATTGATGTTAAAAAATCTGACCTAGCAGGATTTTAATCCAGAAATTGGCAACATTTACCAATTTCGCAGTTACAATTCTTTAACCTAATATCTCTCAGTCAGACCAAAATTAAACAATACCGTGATTTAATAAAGAACCAAGTAGCTTAACTTGAAGCAGCATGAAAGAAAAAACAGATAATACTGTAAGGTGGAAAATTATCAGCATTAGCTCTGGAATCTAAGACCTTTCCAACAAAAACTCATTATGAAAAGTCTAAAACTGGTTTTAAAAATTCTTCTAAAAGTGATCAAACTGTTTAATAGAATTACAATAGTCTTGAAAGCATCTTTTTTTCCCTACCCATATTTTCCCATGAGAAGCTGCTATTCTTTTTTATTTCGCAGGGATTTTATTTATTTCGTATATTTTTCTTATTTCATTTCACAGAGGATATTTTACAGACATATTCTCTTAGAGTTAGAGTCAGTAGCTGGGTAGATAATAACACTGTTAATTGAAATACGGAACATGGAAGGACAAGTACTCAGAGCCATTTAAATGTGTACATTCTGGTATGTTTTATTAAAAACAATTTTGAAGCCAAGTGTGTGTGTGTGTGTGTGTGTATGATACATATAGAATCAATTTTCCTACATTAGAGTTGCATGTCTATTCGTAGAGATATAGATCATATATATATATATAAAGTAAATTTTCAATTATCCAAGAACAAGTTAACTTTTTTTGGAGGAGGAGTTGGAGGGTAGAGATTAACCATGGTGAAAAGGAATCATAGAGCATTTGTGAAAACCATTTAAATTACTGTTAATCATCTGAATCATCTACATACTGGGAGTTGGTTATTATTTAGAACTGCCCAGTAGATAATAAATATCATAGCATCTTCTACTTCTACTTCAGTTCCCTGACCAATCCGATGTGTCCCATGAGGGAGAGATGCCCTCTTCATCCACTCACTGCCATCCTTAGCACTTAGCAACAGCTGCCTCCTAGAAAAGGCTAGAAGGCCCCAAGGGCTGCAGTGGGACTGGAGGTGTTAGCTGAGGAAGGGAAGGCGCAGGGTGTGACTATGCAGCTGGGGATACATTCCCAACCAATTCATCCCCCAAATTAGAGAAAAATAGATGAAGAAAAAAGTGAAATTTGCTAGGAAACAAATAATAAATAACGGCTTATAAAAATAGACAGTGACATTTTTGCTACTTCTTGCTAAGCAGTTTACAGAATTTATGTACATTTATGAACATAGGTTATTTATGTGGTTTGTGTATTTAGTGTATGTAAACTTCTGAACTACTGTTTTTACTATGTTGGATGTAAAACAGTAAACCCGTTGTTAAATGTGAGACGCACTCTAGTTCAGTACACTGGCATTAAATAACTACTCTACAATATTTTGGCTGGATCTTTTACATTGATTACTTTTGTTTTCACTTGGAATGGACATTACGTGTGATTGCCATCCACACCCTCTTTGTTACCTTCCTTATTATAGTCACAAAAATAAGTACTGATGAACAGATGCCTTTATGTACAACCCCTTACCTGCGAAGGAGTTTGAAAATAATTGTGAAATATTTAGTCGTTCTGAAAAAAACTCCTTTCGAGTATATACTTGGAGTGATGTTTAGAGAGTGATAAAAATTTAGGCAATTCAGATAATGTTACTGGAATGTTTAGTAGCACCTTTGAGAAAGCTACAAGAGGTCCGGAAAATAAGAATACAATCTCCTCCTCCCCGACATCCCGTGTTTATTATTCCAAAGAACACTAACCTGTTGTTTTCTACAGCAACCACAAAATAAACAGAAAACCATTGCTAGTGCTAGTTTTTTAAGAAGAATTTCATGTTTTGTTCAAGGATCCGTTCCTTCAGCCATCACTGCTGTAAGCATTACCTATGAGAAAGCTGTGATAATAATGGGAAGCTTTTCAGATGAGCAAGCAGCGGCAACAGGAAGAAAAAAGGAAACCTCCGGGTGCAGGGAGGGAGCTGGGATCCTTCAGTGAGAGCGGAATTCATGATATACATAGTATGGCCCAGCTGTTTGGGAACATTAAAAATCCTTTCACTTAAGCTGTTGAAAGCTGCAAAAGAGACCAAATGTTTTCCATCTCAAAACACATTTTACTTAGCTGTGTTTTGAAAGCTGTTATCTAAACATTAATAAAGAAAAAAACCCCAGCATATTTTAACATGATTTCTTCCTTGGGTGCAAATCAGCAGTTATAATTTAATTTAGGAAAGAGAGTGAAAAAGGTAGAAGAAAAAGGCACATTTTATTCTCCTCCCTTCTTGTTTGTCTTTCCTTAAAGTACTTGAAGGACATAAAACAGGGAAATAAAAAAGTCACCAGCATACAGTTTTGTTAACTTATCTTGAACATTAAACATTATGCCTCAGATTTCGTATGGTACATAAAGTGTTTCGCCTTACAAGATCGTGTATACAGCACTTCAAAAAAGCCCGTAGGACAGCTCACTAAACGTAATGGATGTGGAACAGGCGATCTTTAGATCTCTTGTATTTAGCATGACAACTTTGGGTTGTTTAGGTGCTTTAAACATGATCTCTAAAACCACGTATTTTCTTCCTCGTGATGAAAAACATAGACTAATTACAAACTTCTCTTATGCTATAAATGGCTTGACCATCCGGTGCAGTTGCAACATTTTGATGATACTCTATCTCCTTTTGTTACTGAAATTAATCAGTTTTACGACTTCACTTCATTTTCTGAATGCAGTTTCATGTTATTTCTCATTAGAATGAACGCTCACTGAGCATGGTCACAGTGTGGAAATGTGTTGTCTGATGGTGCAATAAACAATTTATTTCTATTACCTAACAGTTTTTAGAGGTGAAATTTTAGATACTTTCCGATTACGTGCATCCATAGGTGTCTTCACCAAAACCTTTAAGAACTCTCATCAAGCAGTTTCAAAAGATATCTTGAAACAGAGGGGCTGATTCCCACTTAAAGACTTACTTTTATAAACTAATTTATTTCCTGTCAAAACTAATGTTGGCTATTATGTCCACAAAACTTTTGTCAGGAAACTTTTACTAGGAACGTGGCTTAGACAAGGAATATGACATGGGGTCAGTGCCTTGCACCCAGGATGCAAACCACAAGTGGGTTTTGATGATAAATGCACAAGGAAGTTTCAAACAGTGTAAATAACCAGATAAGGAAGCAGATAATAAGGACAGACGTGTTAGATCTAGGAGGAAACCACCACTAGTAACCACAAACGACCTTCCTTGGGCTATGAGACATAATTATGATTTAATGACATAATGTTAAAAATCAAATTTCATTATTTCTATTAGCATCCCTATTATGATAGGGTCATAGTTATGGACAGAAAAGTAAGAAATTGTTTTGTCTTTTATTTTTATCTTTATGTCTTTACACAAATTTAAGTGAAGAATGTAAGATGAGGACAGGTGATACATTTTCTAGGGTCACTTTTGAGAACCTTAGTAATTAGAATTTTGCTTCTAAGAAGTGCCTCTCTTCCCTGTCTTGAATACTGAATTTCTTTTTCATGTGTTTTTCCCTAACAGTCTACAATTAAAATACATTAATCACTGAGAGAGTAATTGAAAAAATATCATGCTACAAACCAAGCATTGGTGCAAATTTGTTCTCACTCTGCTTGTGATTGAGCCTTGGGAAAATCATGTTGTTTCTCTGGTCTCCATTTTCACATTCACACAATGACTGTATTAATTACTAATATGTAGTACAGATTTGCTGATGTCTCAGGAGTCTATACTGGTCTTGAAAATAGCCCTAGTGGGCACTTCCCTTGTTTATCTAATATTTATTACTAGACTGAGGTTAGCTTCCTCAGGGTCCCTGTCAGTCAGTGGTTGGCTCAGAGTGACCATAAATGCCAACTCCCAATGTCAGACAGATGACATTTTTGGCAAATTAGGAGGCCAATCTTTCAGGTCTTTGTGTCTGAGGTAGCTAGCCTTGGGAAAAGAACATGGCACAATATACAGTCAGACTGGTCAGGATTTGACTCCCATCTTTAATACTTAAGAGTTGTGTGACTTTGGGTAAGTTATTTACTCAATCTTATTAGGTTCAGTTTTGTCATCTGTAAAACAAGGATAATAATCACTTATAGCCTGTTAGTGAGTAATTAAATGAAATGATGCATAATAAGCACTTGACATAGAATTGGCACTTAATAAATGATTGTATTATAATTATTATATTTTACCATCTTACCATCATCTCTTGCTTCTGTTACTTCAATAGCTTGCTAATTGGTCACCCAGTATCCACAAGCTCCACCCCAATATATTTGCCACATTGTTGTCATCAGGGTTTTTAAAAGATGAGAATTGAGCAAGGACCATGTCCGATTTCCTTCCAGCATGGATGAATAAATGAGCGAAATTAACAAAATTGACTAATGTTAGAAATAAAAATTTAAATACATTTGCTTAAAAAAAACCCTAACGGATATTTTTTGCCTACATTTCCAATAAAAACCAAATAATTTGCAAAAAAGTTAAATCCATGGGTTGATTTTTACGTGATTACAACACAGAAAACAGCAATGGGGCATATGTATTTAGGCATCATTCTTATGATTTAAAAGTGTTTTGTGATTTTTTGCTGCTGTTATTATTACTGTTGCAAATGAGTCGACTATAACATAGACTATTTCTTTGGTTGTTAACCTAACTAGGAAGACCCATTAACTGAAATAAAATGTTTCTAGTCCACCTACAAAGCATTATGCCTGGGTATGTACCTTCAGTACATTATCAGTTATTCTTAGATTAACAAGAAATTATTCCAGAAATTTCATGAACTTACTTACTGCTTTTAGATTTTGCTAGAGCAATTATTTTTCAATGTTTCTTTAATTTATGCTGACAGATTCACCCAGCAGAGAGTATAAATCTATCTGGCATATTAGAATCCATCAGGAAAATTATTCTCTTTGTTTAGAACACCACATGTACATGTACATACCCATGCTACTACCATCTATATTTTTAACACATGTGGGAACGATTTTATCTATCTAAGGAACAATAGGATGCTGGGTTTTATCAAAGAAATTAAACAAACATTGGAAATACATTTAACCTAACTCTAGCACATGGTAAGCTCCCCGGAAATATTCTTTTCCACTTTTGCCCAGCCTTTGAATGAACACGAGTCTCACCTCCCCTACCCCGCTAGCCTTTACACATGTCCCTCCTGTCTGAATCTCTGCAGCACTTATCATTCGAGCCACATAATTTAGTACTTAATGACTTACAGTCTTGTACTGTTTGCTGTTCTTTCAAGTCGCTTAGTCTTGTCTCTCTAAATAGATTGCGTGGGCCTTCACAGCAGGGACAAGGGCTTGTATTAATTTTTTATTCCCTCTGGCTTCTAAACCTTATCTTGCAGTATATTTAGTTTGGTCATTTTCAACCTGTGAACCAGGAGCCAAGGAACTGAAGAGAGTCGGGTGGGACTGGGGAGATACCCCAGAGTAATTCTGAAATCTGAGAGTTCATGGAAAACCGTGTGTGTGTATGTGTTTGTATATGTGGAAGTATGTATGCATAAAGCAATTAGAAAAAGACTTCAAATTAGATACGGACTTTCTGACTTGTAGCATGTCTACGATATGTTGTCACATTTAAACAAAGGAAGTCGTAGAATAATATGTCGAGTATAACTCTATTTTGGTAAAAACAAAACATATATATATAAATATATATAAGATATATATATATATAACATATATAATTTCTATATATTTGTTTATTTTGTGTGAGCAAAGAATACTTCAAGGAAAAAAAACCACACTGGACTGAATATTGATTACTTCAGAATGGTGAAACACCTTTGTGTTGTCTTACTTAGTCAGTAAAACAAGCATGTACTGCTTTTGTAATTTGAAAGACTTCAAAGAAAATGTTTAAACATGAAAACTGCAAAGTAAATATCAAAGTGAAGTGGAGTGATAAATGAAATTACCAGATTCTCTAAGAGAAAAAAAAATTGAATTGAAATTCAGCCTCTTTGCCTGGATCGATGGAGAACCACTGGTGTTGTAGAAAAAGCATGAGCTAATCAAAAGTTCCGTCTTCTAGCCACAATCTGCCACTTACTAGCCCTGGGACCGTAGGCCAGTTCTCTAACGTCTGCACCTCTTTCCTCATTTTTCTTATTTTTATTGTGGTGATAATTTTACTCGTCATGCCTTGTCATGGTTTTGTGTCATTAGTGACTTAATTAACTAATCTAAGTGAAAGGCCCTTGAAAAGGATAATATGTTATCCCGCCTATGCTCTCTGTCTCATCTGATATGGTTTGGTTGGTACTTAAGCAAACCTGGAACTCTCTCTGGGAGCCTGTGGAAATGGCAGCCAACAGCCACTTTATCAGAAGTGGCTGTAGCTCCCAGGAAAGTCCTGCTACCACAGGCAAGGGGCAGGTCCTAGTCCGTGGAGGAGGGCGGGGGAGAGACAGAAAATGCTACTCGTATTTTTCATTGATGCGTTTGGCACTGATATGGCTGTATTGCCTTTCTTCTAGATTTGGGCTGAAGTTGAGGGGCTCCTGGTAAACAGTTTAGCTGGGCACTTCTACATTCAAAGATCAATATCTTAGCCAATTCATAAACAATAGCAAAAAATCAGTCTGAATTTGCAAAGCAACTGAGCCCTAATTTGATACATACCCCCAAACCAATTGAAAGCTCATGATCTAAAACGGGATGGCTCTGGAAACAGGAAACAAATCTTTCTGGAATCTTGTTGTCATGATGTTACCACTCTGAAATTTATGATCACCGCCTTTTTCTGTTTTCAATCCAATATAGCCTAAATTTCAACAGGCTTTGGAAAGCTTTCCATAATGTGGCCTTATTGAGTCTTATTCACTAATGCGTCTCCACTGTATGGCTCCTGAGATGTCGTCACGAGTCTGTTGAGCAACAGTTCATGAGCAGAACCAGAGGCGAGTGTTTGTTAAATGAGAGGGTGAAACCACCCCTTTCTACAGCAAGGTATGAGCAGGCCGAGGCTAAATGCAGGCTTGGGGGTCCTCCTTCCAGGTCTGAATCCCCTGATAATCAGAGGAGGCCCAGCAACTAGATTCTCCATATCCACCAAAGACCTTTGGCTGGTGTATTTGGAACCTATTGCTGCATGACAAACTACCCCAAAACTTAGTGGCTGAAAACAACAATAAATATGTATTGCTTTCAGTTTCTATGGTTTAGGAACTCAGGAGCCGCTTAGCTAGCTGGGCGGTTCTGGCCCAGAGTCATGTCAGGTTACAGTTAAGATAGTGGCTACAGTCGTCTAAAGATTTGACTGGTGCTGGAGGATCCACTTCCAATGGCACCCGCTCATTTCTGGGCCCAACCCATAGAGCAAATTTACACACCCAAATTGAATTACCTCGATTGTGGCCCTCTGCACTCACATCAACTTCTTACTCTGTGTGTCCTCTTTCCTTTTCCTTGAATGTTTCATCTCCCATGTTTTCCTGCATTTTGAAGAATTATATCTTTTAATAGCCTACTTCAAATGTTGCCTAAAATATACATCAAACTTAATTTTTGTTCAAAGTTTATTCTGAAAACATGTATCACCCCCAGTGGTATCATGAAGATTCCTGTTTCTCTTTATGTGCTTTCTTTTACCTATCTCCAATATTCCTTTCTTAGGAAATATTTCTCCCCACTGGGATTGGGATTCTTAGCTTAGTTGTTACATGTTGTAATAAATTTGCATTCCCATCACTTATTTTAGGTATTCTTCTCTGGCTTTTTATGTTTCCATTTCTGTTTCTCAGAAACAAAGTGCTTCCTGAGTGACAGCAAATAAATTAGGAGAAAAAAATGTTTGTTTCTCTTCTGATGTAAGGATGTCTATGAAAAAAACAAACCATAGAGGGCATTTACATAGACAGTAACAACTATTTTCATGAGTTAGAACTCCGTTTAGTAATAGCTAATGTTTATTAGATGCTTATGGGCTAAGCACTGATCTAAGCGCTGTGCATGGATTCCCTTCTTTAAGCCTTTCAATAACTCTGTGAGATACTATCATTATCCCTATTTACAGATGAGGAAACCAGGGTGCTAAGTAACTTGGCACATTTCACTTGCCTAACACATGGTGACGCTGTGATTTAAATCTAGGCTGTCGTACTCTAGCGTCTGTGCTTTTAATCACTCTATACTATTTTTCCTCCTTATGAGTCTCTACTAAGTACCAGGCATTATACTAAGTGCTTTATATACATTATCTCCATTGTTTAATCCTAATAGCCTCCTATGATATAGGTGCCATTACCACAGTTTTAAAGATATTGAAAGAGAAGTTCAAGAAGTTCAAGCAACTTCTCACATAACTGGAAGCTGACTCCATCAAGGGCTCCAACTTCAGAGGGCTACAGCTTAGCAGGAAACTGGGGGTGAAACTGACTGCTCACGAACCCAAGTGACTTCCTATTTGCAGAGAGGAAACCTGTGGTCCACTGAGCCCCGGGAAGAAGATCTTCTTACTTCATTATGGCGGCTTACCACACTCAGCCCCTCACTTTCCCTGCTAAAGGCCACAAGAGGCAGGTCATTTGTGAAAATAGACTATTGCTTCCACATCTGAGGTGTTGGCGATTTGACAGCTGGGTCATATGAGTCATGAGCCACTGGGATCACCTGGACCACATTAAACACCATTATTGGGGACAGGGAAGAATTAGCAATGTTGGTTTGCCCTCTACAAACGCTGTGGGTAGAGGACACATTAATTTACTCATCTTAATTATTTATCTTGTTACTGCTATGGAGTATGTTTCAAAATCTAAACAAAATTCAGTGAATTTACCTTTTACTGAAGGCTTAGATTCTGCAGTGAGCAAGTAATTGAAAATTAAGTATAATCAAAATTTCCCTTGCTCAGCCCTTAAACTGTCCAATGTTGGTGTCGCTCACCTTGGCTTTGATTGAGCATCAGAGGAAGTGGTGTATGTGCACTCAGGGCTACAGGGTGTGAAAAATCCATATCTCTAAACCCAAGAGTCACACTCAATGCAACAAGATACTCATAGCGCAAAAGGCGTTGGAACACTGGTTCCTGCCCAGGGAACAGATGATTCATGTTTTCATCTCATGCTCTTTTCTGGGTAAAGGATCATTCTCTCATTCTCTCTCCCTCCTTCTCTCTCCGCTTCTCTCACCCTCTCCCTCTTTCTTTCAGTTCACAGTAGTTGAACATTAGTAACTTGAATTCGTATACATTACAACTCCACTGTGCTTTCCAAGATTAAAACTTAGCAAAATGTATTTTATAAAGACTTTTAATGACTTTCTTGAAATATTCCAGTATTGGTTACCAAGGAGATATGTACAGGAAACAATAAACATTTATTATGATAATTTCTGCAGAGACAAAACCCCCACAAAATTAATACAAACACGTTACATAGCTAAAGTACTTAGTGAATCATTTAAATTTGATTTATCCAACCATTTTTTTTGAGGGCACGTGAACTTTGCTAGCTTTTGTAAGAGTGGAAGCAGGGAGGGGGGATGTAAAACTGTGTAAGACACAAGGCAATATTACACAAAAGCATGAGTTTAAAATCTGTAGTCTTTTCAATCTTATCTTCCTGGGCTCTTAATTTTGATTTTCTCCATCTCATGACTGGGTTCCATGGCTTATTTGTAAATGGTAGCCCAGATCATATGGGGAGAGAAATTAGGTGTGAATCAGTGTGACTATTTTTCTTTCCTCTTTAACTATTTCCATTCATGTCCCTTCTGGCATTCTCCCTTCTTAGTTTGTAGGGCACTGCATTAGCAAGCCTGGATTTGTGTTCCAGCCAAGAACCACATACCAAAACACAAATACTTTTGAGAATCTGCATCTTGGAAATTGACCAGTACTTAATTCTGGAGTTTATAGACAGGCTATATTAGGATTTTATTTGAAATTGAAGAATTGACTCAACAGAATTTATAGAAAGATATTTTTAAAGCCACAGCTGACATCAATGTCCGTATTTTCACACTGATACTGAGATTTTATTACTTTAACCACTATCGGAATATTTTGACATTTTACCGTTTGATATGGATCAAAGGTGTGACACCTATTAAATGGATTGTAAGCCTTACCACATTCCTCTGGCTCAATAGAGTTTTTACTTTTTATTTTTAAAGTGTCTGGCTGTGGTCACTGACATAATAAAATGGAATTTTAGCATTTTCAACATAGAGAAAAAATAAATGTTTCACTAAATCATTGATAAGAACTTAACATATTGATTGTTTCTTAATAATTCTGTGACGGAAACATCATAATCAGCACCTACCGTCATAGCTTTGGAGTGGAGCAATAATTCGGGGGCCAGAGCTGCCTCACCATCCCTCCCCCTCCATTAGTGAATGCCTCTTTAGTTAGAAGCAAGCACTTTCAATAGATCACAAATTAATCCCAGCCATTAGTGTTCTGTACAGAGAAGACTGTATGGTCGCGCCTGTGACATGTTCTGTTCTTTGGGATGATGAGTCAAGTCAATTGGAACAACGTTAGTTCATCAAGGTTTGTGGTTTATCTGAAGATCAAATTCCTGTAATTTTGTATGCCATCTGATTCAATGTCCACTTAGTTTAGTGATTAGACAGCCATCGGGAGGCACAACGCACGAATCTAATATAAAAAACTGGCGAAAAAGCAAATTCTTAAACATTTTCATTCAGGCATCCCTATACAGAGGTTGACTTGCTGCTTTCCCTTCTCCCGGGAACATACATATCTAGATCATGCCTAGGCTTATTAAGAAAAACCTAAATCATATAGAACGCTGCGTGTAAATATGCCCACGGTAAAATCTGTGCTTTAGAAGGGCTTGCAAGGGAAGAGGATAGGAAGGAGTCGGTTGATTTTGAAGTGAGATTATACACATTCCTTGGAGGGTTCTCATACCATATATTCGAGTGCAGTTGCAGTAGTCCACAGGCAAAGGAGTTTACTGATAACCTACTTTCTTTGCGTGCTTGATAGATCTTCCAAATGCTTCCCAGTTGAATGAAAAGTTGAGGCTTGATTTTGTCTCTCTTCATCTATGACTGTTTGGTAGTAATATTTTTTGATCAAAAGTTGAAAACAGTCAACTGATAGAAAAATATTCAGGGGAGGGGCTGGCCCGGTGGCACAGTGGTTAAGTGTGCACGTTCCGCTTTGGTGGCCCAGGGTTTGCTGGTTTGGATCCTGGGTGTGGACGTGGCATCACATGGAAAGCCATGCTGTGGCAGGCGTTCCACATATAAAGTAGAGGAAGATGGGCACAGATGTTAGCTCAGGGTCAGTCTTCCTTAGCAAAAAGAGAAGGATTGGCAGCAGTTAGCTCAGGGCTAATCTTCCTCAAAAAAAAAAAAAAAGAAAGAAAGAAAAATATTCAGGGGAATACTTCATATGCTTTGCTGAAACAGATGCAAAGTAATATACAACTTTATTTCCAAAATATTTCCCCTTAGGTATTCCACTGGAAGGGGAAAGGCACTTTCATACCTGTTTAAATATCTTTGTTGATGCCCCATTAAACAAGCTCAATAGATTTCTTTACTGAAGGACTTAGACTTTTCGAGTCTTAGAGCACTTGCCACATTGACGTTCGTTGTGAAGCTTCAAGAGGGAGCTCTCTTTACCTTATTGACCACAGAACACATTATCAGGAATACCTGTTAACAAGTCACTGATTGGAAAATGCTGGTGTGAAGGTCATTTTCTGCCATCAAACAGCTTGTAAGTAGATTGGCAGATGATAGAAATATCCCAAAAGACCCTAAAAAATGACAACTGATTAGTGAGTGATTTTAATATTGAGTATTGTATGAATTTCAAGGAAGGGAGGCTGGAGCACTGTGCATGAGCTTGATAGAACTCTCACTCTCTCTCCTTGGTCTATTGTTCCATCTCCTGAATGCTGTGAATATCAGAGATGAGAAAACTGAAGGGCCTGCATGAACACAGTTAAAGGGCCAGGAGTTTCCACTCAGATCCCTGGTTGTCAACCAGAGCTGAAGATTTGTGCAGAAGGAGGAATTAGGAAATGGGCCTGGAGAGAGAAATTTGACATCAAATTATGGAGGAGATTGCATTTTGGATTAGGGGCTTTATTTTCTAGCAAATTATGATCAACTGGAGTTTTTATTAGTGTGATTTTTCTTTGTTTTTTACCTTTTGCTTTTAGGTAAAGCAAAACATTGTTATAACTTTGTTATTTCAGGAAGACTGATTTTTGGTGTAAAAATGCCACAAAATTCAGGCCTAAAATGATAAGAGCCTCCATTAGGCCAGTGCCGGTGGGAAGGTAAAGGCCCTATAGAAACACTTTAACGGAATGCCCAAGCCAGTGGTGGGCCACTGGGGATAGGGGAAATGGAGGAGTCCAAGATATTGTCTGGGGTGTGCACCAAGTAAAGGGCAGAGAGGTGGTACAGAAACAGAAATGGGGGGTGGGAGAGCAATAAAGCGCTACTCCTGAGAAGCAGCAGTGGCAGGAATTTCTATCTCTAAATTTCCTAAAAGAGAATTATCAGGGCATCAATTGACTCCCCATGGGAACAGTGTTAAATAGTCCAGTTTCCTTGGATATTAAATATAGCAACTCCTCCTATATTTAGCCATAATTAATTCACCCTTGCAAGGGAAGTTCAAAGGTGGTTTAGCCTATTATGAAAAGATGCTACTGAAGATATCAGTATGAATAAAACTTGATTCCGTTCTTAAGAATCTTACAACGGCCCTTAAGGAGGTCCACTGATGATTTTCATAATGAATACTGAAGAGCATTACAGATACACTGTAAGGTATGGTAGAACCAGTTATAAACCAGGAGAGAAGCACAGATGATTTGGGGGGAAGGATGAAAAGGTCAAATCTGGTTAGCGGGAATCATTGGGCATAAAAAAAGGGTGGTTCTGAAGGATAGATAAGATTTCATCCAAGATAATCAAGGCAGAATGAATTATAAGCTGAGGAACAATAATGATTATAATTACAATTATATCAGTAATACCAAAAATAATAATAGCTATTTTCTATTGACCATATGTTATGTGCCATGCATGAGTCTAAGTGATTTACATACATTGCCTCATTTAATTTTCAAAAACTAGAGTGAGTTTATACTGAATTGTTAGGCAGCTGGAACCCACTGAAGAATTTTGAGCAGGGGAGTGAGTAATAGCTAATGCTTGGAAAGATTAACAGCGTTGAGCATAAACTGGTGGGAGGATGAGTGGGGGTCAGAAAATCTGTTAGGAAGTCATTGCAATAATTCAGACTAGAGGTGACAAGCATCCAAGCTAGGCATCCAAACTAGGTGGGAATGAAAAACCAAGGAAAGACCTGATACATTCTGTCAACAAACATCTGCTGGATACCTACTATGTGCCTGGTGTTATGTTAGGCTCTGGGCAATAGGGGCAAATAAGATAGACCCAACTCCTGTCCTTCTGGCACTTAAAGTCCCCCAGAGGACATGGTAGAGAATAAATTTCCTGGCCTTGATAAGAAATATTGACCTAAAACTAGTCTGTGTGCATGTGTGTGTGTGTGTGTGTGTGTGTGTGTATGGCCTCCTACTCTGGCTTTGAGGGCTCTTGGATCTCAGTGGTATTCCACCTCTGCTCAGAACTCTCCCTCTTACTGATTGGCAGAGAACACAGTAGGTGGGACAGAATAAACTCAGCTGCAAGCCAGACAGAGACGGACATCTTCGGGGGTAGCACAGCTTGAGAGAAAAAAAACATTTTTCTTAAAATTCTTCTCTTCCATAGGTCAGGGTAAGGATGAGGGCAACTGACATTGGAATGGAAGAAAGAGGGTAGAAAAATACTTAGACTTTGCCGTTCCTCAAAGTATAAACCAGACTATCTTCCTCATTGTGTGTGTAAGTCTATTCCAACCCATTACACAAACACAAATACTGTGAAACGTATAGTATTTTGACCTGTTCCCGTGAACTCAGAGCAGTTCACACTCATATCACCCAATTTATTTTCCCAACACTCCAATTAGGCTGATATTATGAAACTTTCATAGAAACTGATCCAAAGGTTAAGTGACTTACCCAAAGGCACACAGCTAGGAGTGGAGACAGGAGTAGAGAAAGGTCTTCCAACCTACTTTCCCCACAAGATTATGAGTCTAAACGTCCTCTTAAATGGTGTTTCTAAACCCTCAGGGAAGCAGCTGACCCTGGAGTTATTGTACAATGTGCTAAATGCTGTGTTAAAAGATTGAATTAATTAAAATTAATGAAATAATGAAAAATTAATTCCTGACAGAGTTGAGGTTAATTCTCAAGCATTTAGTACGTTAATTCTTTGATCTAAAGAAGAATGAGGGATTTGCCTTTTTGACACTAACCATAATAGAGATCCAAGTTACCTTCTATAAAATAAAAAGATAACAGTAATACTAACCATAATAGAGATCCAAGTTACCTTCTATAAAATAAAACGATAACAGTAATTTTTGGTCAGTGATGGATGTGTTATGTTACTATATTATGGTTTTTTTGTGAATGTTTCTCAGTTTTTCTGAATATTTATTTGCTCATCATTTTTTTTTCTACAATGTATCTTTTAATGCATACACCTCAGAGCATTAAACATCTCTGCTTTGGGGGGATACGGAATAAAAAAAATAATGCTATTTTGTCTCTTTTTCTCTATGAAAATTTTATTGGAATATATCTTATTAAAGTTTTTATCACAGTGTTTTCATTTAAACTTGGTATAAATTTTTTGTTGTTCTTGTGCTTTAGCCGCAAAATAACCACTCAGTGTAATAGCTTAGGACTGAAATACATCAAAATAGCCCAACAAAAAATATTTTAAATATGGCAGCCTTAATTGGAGTTTAGGAAATAAATCTTTGAGTATAATAATTTATTCACTAGAGCTGTTGTCTCAGCAAAGTATTTCATCTTAGTTTCCAAAGAGCTGCTAGTCATTACTAAATATATTTAAAGTTGAAGCAAAAAAAAGAAAAATTCACTTTCATTCTGGCCAAATACACTATAAAATACCCAACTAAGCGTCTGCATCTTTTTAAAAAAGATCAGATAGGTGGTTATGCTTTGTAGTTAATTAATAAAAAGAGAAGCAGCTAATGGTTCACCGGGGAAACTTTTCTATCACAGTGTCTGTTAGGAAGGACAATAACGGGGTGCTAATTCTGAACGCACACAGTGCCGTCCTACAAAGACATCAAGATTTGTAGGAAATCAACCCTCCAGCAGTCCTGGCAAGCCAGACTGACCCCAGCAAATGAAAATAATCAAAAGTAATTAGAAGCGTGCTGGACTACTCCTCGGAGAGCCGAGCGGGAGAGTAAACACGCCGGAATCCTCGAGCCACTGCAAAGGCCCATGTCTGAGCTGTTAGGTGCCCTGACCTTGTCCACATAAAGATGTGATTTATGAAGTGCAGGGCACAGCAGCAGGGCTTCTGTCTTCTCCTGGAGAACCAAATTACTGAGGTGGAGATTAACATGCTTTCAGTCGGGCCCATTTCCAGACCAAGGGAAATTTTTTATTTACATTTTTTTTACCTTTAATTTCCTCTTTTCTTTTTTTTTTTTTAACAGCTTTTCCCCCCATAGATTAAAAAAAAAGACAAAGTGCATCAGGAAGACCAGAAATCTCTCTCCTGAGCAGTGGGGTTGTGTTGGTGACTAAAGACACTCAGAGTCCTTTTTGTTTGTAAACTCATTGTGCTGGACTGGTGGCTGGGGCCACCTACCCAGCATCACAAAACTGCCTTCAAGTTCAGGGATCCAAGTTTGTGAAATACTCCCCTGATTAAAATATATAAGTGAAAATTAAACAACATTTTACCTTTGATTCCATGGCTTTCTGATCTAGTTTCTCTTGCCTAAATGTTACGCTTCATTACAAGGCTTACTCTCTTAAGTAAAAAGACTTGGGAGAAGAAATTGTAGGTGGTCATGAATTTGGAGGAAAAGAAAGAGGAGAAACAAATTGGAGTTTCTATATTGGGAGAAATATTTATATGCAATCAGTGGGAAGTCTCTTGAGTCCTTAAGAGGTACTTATATATTTTTTCTTATATTTGTCTCAGGTTAGGTAAGATTTTACAAAATCCCTTTCTGTCGTGGAAAAGGAAGCATTGATTTTCTTTTTAAACTTCCATCAATATCTATACATGAAACTAATTTAATTAGCAAGCAGTTATTGTTCAGCCAAATGTCAATTTCTCAGATTATTTCATGCTTCTTGACATGAACTGTATGAAACAGGATTGAACAGGATCTCCATGAATGAAACCGCACTCGAGAAATGTAAAAATGCACTTGTACGTTCTTGAAAAGCTACAAAAAAACAGTGTTAAAACAAAAACGTCAGGCTTGGAGCTCAGTGTATGTTTAGCCACCTCAAGAAACCCAAAGCTGCAGAATTAAAGGGAACTCTACTTAGGCTGAGGTTATAAAGTGCCTTCCTCTATAAACTAAAAACATAATGTCAGGGTGAATGGGAGCATACTTTATTAACTTTATGGTATTGAAAACTGCCAGCAAGTTGTCTTGTTTTTAAATATTGTCCTCTGCAGAGTGTTACAGGGCTGTTCGTCCTCAGGAAGCCTATTAAAAGTGGACAGTGCAGTCATTTCATCTGGCTTTGGCTGGACTGCTTTTCTTTCCTTTAATGATGTGCTGGAATGTACCATGCCCATAGGGTCTCCATTAGCAGAACTTTTACTTCTGGGACAACCATGAAGTTTAAGGCTTAAAAGAGGCATCAGCTTACAGTCTTGTGGGAATCACTTGAATACTGGAGCACTAACTTCTTACTGCTTTAACTAATATATTGACTTATTTTAAATAAACAGTTACACAATGAAGGCAGAGCCAGTGGCCTTATTGGAAATCTTTGAGCCTTTTAAAGATTCTGCAGTCCACACAGATGGGGGAGGAAGGAAGGGGCCTGAGGAGGGTTTATGCCCTTTTCAAACCAGGAAGAAAACACATTAACCTCTCCCACCCCAGCCCTGCCATCAGCCAAAGGGGGGGTCTTTACAGCTCCCAGAAAATCTATCAGCTCACACTCGAACCTCATATTTTCCAATGCCTTTTTCCTGGTAAACAACAATTAACAGAACAAGACAGAAAAACAATCATTCCTTTCGGAAAAAATGTTTTTAAAAATCTGATTCTCTTTTTAAACATTGCTCATGAACCACTCTGTTTTCTGCTTTCCCCAAAGCTCTACATTTGTTGTAGTATGTTCCCCCATTCCATCCCCTTAATATTTAGATCATCTGTCCTGATACATGTTTGCAAATTAAAGCTGGTTTGAGATTATAGTAAAACCATTATTTTTAATAGCCCATTTCAAGGGCAGCGCTAAACACTGCAGAACACGCATGTTCCTCATTACTGCTGAGCAGACAGCGGCTTTTGCAGATTAATTTGTAACTGGGAACTACTGTAAACAGATTTCACCAGAAATCCCAAGGAATAAAGGGAATTGGTGGTGGTATTTGGCTCCTTGTATTTATTTATTGTTTTAGAAACCTCCCGATGGAAAGCACGTACCGGAGGGGAAAAGCAAGCCCCCTGCAAGAACTCTTGCTCCAGCCCGCTGTCTCCTCTTCTGTTTCACTTCTGATGGGGAGAGGGGGAGGGCGGTCAGGGTCTTCTCCTAAGGGTTAGTATTCAAAGAGCAAGAGGCTCCTTTCATGAGAAACAAGGCCCACCTAGCTACTTGGGGATTTCAGGACCCTATTTTTAAACTTCAAGCTGTGTCAAGAAAAAGTGAGGCGACTGCCTTTCCGTGAAGTTATTATTATATAATCAAAGGGGCACGGGGGCGGGCGGGATGGGAGAGAGTGATTGAGATTTAGTTTGTCCGGGTCCTTCTGATGATTTCCTTTAGTCTTTCTCACAAGTTATTCAGTAGAGAACAAGACCGATAATGATGATATTAATAAAATAATAATGATGAGGCTAAATAATCCCCCATCTCTCTAGACACATCTGCCAAGATCTCGGAGAGAAAGTGTTAACTCTTCTGGCTCTATTTGGGGAAGAGAAGATCACGTGCAGAAATAGCCCTAGCCCTGGCCAGTGTCTGCGGGTCCGGACCTCGGGCGCGCCCGTCCCGGCTGAGGCTCCGGAGGGCGCGAGGCGGAGGGCAGAGCCCGGCTGCCCGCGCCCGGCGGGCGGCAGCGGCTTCACCTGGGTGGCTGGAGCCGCCGGCGCCGCGCCGTAATTCGGGGCGCAACGCCATCTACCGGCCGCCTGCCGCCCCTGCAAGTACCCAGACCTTGAAAGTCGCCCCGCCTCCCCCACCCGAACCCAATATAAGGGAAAACACTCGGAGGCCCTTTCCACGAAATCCTAATTTAGCCAGGACCTGCCACTGATTCCACACGACCTTTTGTTTATCCACCGACGTTTCCTCCTTTTCAGAGCAGCTTTGTAAAGGGCAAGGAGGTGGGGGCCGCGCGGCTGGGGAGAGAGATTGGGGCGCTGAGCTCTCAGACCCCCTGATCAGGCCGCACTGTCTGAAGCAATCGGTTCCCCAGATTACTTGTATTTAATACACAATGCATCATAAAACAAATCCCTCATCCTGACAGGAAGAAAATAGAACAGCTCATAGCTCGAGCCGGTCCAATTTATGGCTAAATTAAAAAAAAAAAAAGAAGAAAAAGAAGGTCTCCGACAATGGGCAAGTTGAGGAAGGGCAGGAAATCAATGGCAGCAAACCGGGGGCTCTTAAAGGTTCTCAAGCGCCGAACTCTATGGGAATATCTGCCCGGGTTTTAGGTTATTTACAAAGGATTTTTCCTGTCCTACCTACCACTGCTGTGCGATTTTCCCTCAAACAATGGCCATTATCTGAAATAACAGTTCAATGTCACAGATAACAGGCCACCGAAACGAATTAGTCACCACCTCTTGTCATTTTCTCTCCCCCACATCCCTCCCTTTTGTTACTATTTTTGTTTTTAAATCAGCATTTTGGGGAAATATAGATCTACTAAATTTACACGTCTATTTTGCACTTGGACCAAACAAAAAGGGGACTTGCTTTGTCCCCGTTTGCAGATAAAGTTTACCATAAGCGCGCTTTCCATGCCCTCTGCCTCCCATCCTCCCCGCATGTCCCTTCACTCGCTTACTTTGCTTAACTTTCCACTGTTGAGTCGAGAAGTTGGGTTTTGTCCATTCGTATTTATGAATGGAGTTTTGTGATTAAAAAGCGTTGATTTCCATTTAACCGGTGGATTTTACTAAATTTTCCAAGGTTGGCTAAAGTGAACGCATAGACACTTTTATTTTGCAACGCATTCCCTATATCTTTTTTCCAACGTCGTTTCTGAAACACGTTGAGAAAAATTAACCATATATACTAGAAAGTTATTAATCACCATATAGTACTGATCACCAAAACCAGCATTTGTAATGGTAAGAGTTTAAAAATAATCTGCGTTGTCAAACTGCGTAATTCCACTTTTGGTCGTTCACAGCGTTTTAATTAATGTATCAAAGAATATGGCAAAAACTCACCAATCTTCAATCTCTCTAAGTTGATAATACGTTATTTGGGGCAGGTTATATGCAAATAATGTTTCAGATTTGTAAACTCCTTCTTTTAAGAAAAATATGATTTGAAAAAGAAGCATGCTTTTCTGCTGACCTCACTATAATAATACAGGGAGTAAATTAGAGTACGAATTTCAATAATAGTAAAAAAAGATGCTTAGCAGAAAACTGGAAATGGACATGTCAACTTTTCACTTTTGGGCTGCTGTTTTCTGAGAATTTCTAAACTAATTCTGTTTAGCATGAGCCAGGGTCTCTATATCCTAAACCTCCTTCTCGCCCCCTTAGCGCCCCACCCCCAGCCTCCGTGCACACACCCTCACATCCCCAAAAGCACTTCTCCACCCCATCACTCCCATCCCCCCAACACACACACACACACACACACACATCACTTACACTTGTGCTTTCAGGACACCGAAACAGAGGATATTTCCCTGGGGAAAGAAATCCTGCCTGGCGAGATCTCCCCATTGGTTGTTTACCCAGAGAAATCTACATGTTTAAGGGGGATGGTGCATCCATAATCAGTCTGTCCCTATAGGACTTGGGTCTTGGCGACCTTTTTGTGACCTCTCCCGCCAGAGGAGGCTGCTGTCACTTTAAAAATTTACTGAAAGAGGAGCCCGTCTGGCTTCCGATCACTCTGGGCGGCGGGAGATAGCTCCCTTTCTCCCTCGCCCCGGGTTCTTTCTGGATGGCCGAGCAGATCCTCTTTAAAGAGACAGTTCATGAAATAGAAACCCGGCGGCTGAGCTTGGAGTTGCGAAAGGGGACGATCCCGTGAGGGTCTGGGACCGGGGAAGGAGCTGCGGAGGATCTGAAAGGGGGCTAGAGCTCCCCTCGCCTCCCCAGGCCCCCCACCTTTTCAAACTCTCCTCCTCCTGCCTGTTTCTCCCCCCCCACCCCCTTGGAACTGGGAGAGAGAAGTGGAAGAAGTTTTAGTGGGTTTCAGATAACTTTCATTACACATCGGGCTGATAAGAGCAAGAGAAAGTGAGAAAAGAGGGAGGTGATGTGAACCAGAAGGAATAGCCCCGAGCTCATTTAGGAAGGGGGAAAAAGCCAAAACACACCAAACCCGGGTCACCCAGACGAGAGGAGACTTCAATTCTGGTCTTAAAAATACACT
This sequence comes from Equus przewalskii, assembly GCF_037783145.1. Taxonomy (NCBI): domain Eukaryota; kingdom Metazoa; phylum Chordata; class Mammalia; order Perissodactyla; family Equidae; genus Equus; species Equus przewalskii. The sequence goes on along the minus strand of NC_091848.1, from coordinate 11,377,132 downwards.
GTTGGCGGACAATAAATCTGAAACGCGTGGTCCTGGCGAGCAGATCCTAGAGACGGACAAAGTTATCAGAGAGACCCGTTCGGAAATCGAGACGCGAGGCTTTTTTTTTTTTTTTTTTTTTTTTTTTTACATCTCGAAATGTTGCTCCGGATCGTTTGAAAGGATTTTCGTGCAGGAAAGCTGGGGGCTGCTGATTATTTGTTTGTTTTAATTCTTCTGTGATTGCCTTTTATTGCTGAGTTGAGGCCATAGAAATCTTAAGGTAAGAAAACTCACTTAAAAAAAAAGTCTTGGTGATGTGCATAGTTTGTAACTTCGGACAGTTTCCTGCCTGGGCACCCCTTCTCCGGGGCGCCCCCCGCCCCCAGCCTTCTTTTCCTACTTGCCCGCAGTCTCGCGGAGCCCAGCTGCTTATCTGCGTTGCCGGGACTGGCGATTTCCTTGTTCCTCCTGCGGAACGGTGCGGTCTGGACGCGTCTCCGGGGTGGGTCGTCCGGCCTTCGGTGGGTCTCTCTGCCGGCTGTCGGCCTCTTTTCCTCGAACTCTTCTCCTGTTTCCCCTCCCTCCGTGTGTCTGTCCGTCGGTATCAGGGACTCAGAAGGTGGGGTTGCCAAAATCTGGATTCCTGGCACCAGCCACGCGACTTTGGAGCCGCTTTCGGCCGGGTTCCACCTTGCCAAGTAACAGCTTTGCTGTCCAACATCGTGTGCTGCTTCGCGAGAAAGTCACATTCGGACCTTTTGGCTAGATTGTGGGGATTTTTTTTTCCTTTTGCTGTTGGTTTTTTGAAAGGGCCTTTCTCTAGAGTCCACCTAAAGGGAATTCTTTTTTTTTTTTTTTAAAGCTATCTTTGGAACTTGACAGCTTTTAAAAACACAGGAGTGTGTTAGATGAAATGACGGAAGATGTGTTGTTACTTAATTTTATTCGAGATTTCCGAGACGATTAAGACATTTGGGAGACAAATGCAGTTCTGCTAGCAAATCAAAAGTGGATAATTCACCCAGGGGGGAAACGCTTCTGGAGAAAGTTCAGCTTTTTGTCTTGGGGCAAGAATATTGAGAGTAAGAAAGTTAATATGTTGGTGAAATATTTGAATAATCATGTAATATATATGTAAAAAGACATTCTTTGGAAATGAACCTGTTTTTAAATTAATTTCACTGTTGACAGTGGCAATGGCAATAATGTTAACACGGAATAAAATTACACCTAGAATTTTTATGTGCAGTATATGCAATACTTAAGTCCCTTCCCCCGCAAAAGGGAATGCTGGAAAGCTAAGGGGATAGATGATTTTTGACTTTAAAATTAACAAGTTTTCCACGTCTTTCTGCAAATATGAAATGGAACTGGTGTTGCATTTCAGTGACTTCACCCTATTTCCTTCATTAAATATTTCTCTAGTGTGTCAGTAGAGCTGCTCCCCCCCCCCCTTCTTTTTGCTAGTCAAGGAAGCCAGCAACAAAAGATCAACCAGAAACCAAACAAGCCAACCAACAAACAAAACAACAATACCAACTTTATGCTATTTTAAAATGTGTATTGCTCTCGTTGTTTATGCTCCTTCCAGACATCAGAGGAGGGGGGAGATCTCAAATTGCAGTTTGAGTTATTCAGCATTGAGAGTTGAAGAAGACAACTTAAAGTTTGTGATTTTGTAAATAAGAAATTGCTAAAATCTGTCCTGGCTCGAGAGGGTGTTTAATGTAGACTGTTGTGGTGGTTACTGTGAAGAGGTGTCCTTGAAAAAGACTTGATTTGTGTGTGTGTGAGTATGTGTGTGTACCAATTATTATTCCTATCTTCTGTTTTGATTTTTCTTTTTTAAATTGTGGGGCTACTTAGTGCCCTTTAATTGCCTCGTGGCCAAAGGCTTATTCATAATACCTTTTGACTACAGCCCTCAGAGCACTGGGCTTCTTGAAGTTTGTGGTGAGTTAATGACTTGAATCTGCAGCTGAGTGATTACCTGAATTCTGTGCAATACTGCTTTTGGTCTATATACCCGAGAATTTCGTTTTAACTTTTATATAGGCATAGATGCAGCCGAGTGCTGTGGGGGGTATTGAATGCCTTAATTTTTGTTCTAGACTGTGTTGTTTAGTCTTTGATTGGAAACTTCCTCAAGTTTGCATTAACTGATTGACATTAACATTATGAGTCTTTCCAGTTAGTCACCATCAGGTCAACAGCTCTGCAGCTTTTAATGTTGATGGTTAAAACATTATTGCTGCTAGTGAGTCAGAAGAGCTTCCTTTAAATACGCAAAACCTTAAAAATGGATGTTTCCCATTTCAATTTTTGTTTAATAGGTGTCTTAAGTAATGATTAATATTTAGGTTAGGCCAAATGTAAAATCTCATGAAAAATAATACACCACCCTATAAAATGATGGCAATTTATTACAATATTCTTATATATTTTTAGTGGTTCATCAGCCAATTTTGTTATTTTGCTTACTAAACAGAAAATTGACACATGTATTGGCATGTGTTAACTAAAACATTAGGTTGCCAGATTTGGCATGAGTGTAATCCAATCATTTATTTTCATTTGTTTTTCTTTAGTTTGGTCAGAAGCATCTATGAGACAAATCTTACTATCTTCTTCAATTAAGGGTGTGATTTGAATCTTTCATGGTAGTGAAATGCAAACTGAAAAGGAATTTAATACTACTTAGGTTAAAGATTTTTAATTGAATTAATTTAACCTGCGAAAATGTTAAAGTGTACCCTTACATAGGAAGACTTAGAGCTCGAAATGTTGGCTATTCTGTTTGGAAATATTACGTTAATGTATGCTGCTCAATATTATTTTTTGTAAAAATCACATTGGATAAAATTAAGGCAATAGCACTCATTCATGCATAACAAGGAAACAAGCATTTTTTGGAAGCAATTAATCAGTTTTTGTAATAATTTACAATTGCTTTGTTCCTTTAAAAAAACAGTACATTGTCACTTCTAAGATAACTTATTATTCCACCTTTATTGATATGCGTGCTGTCTGACTTTTTTCTTTGAAGGATTCAAAGGAGGGACATAGATTTGAATAAAATATTTTCAAGCAGTTAACCATCCTAATGAATGAACTGGTGTGGAAATTGATCGTTCTCATCTTCTTCCTTCCAGATCTTAGATGAGTTTTGCAATGTGAAGTTCTGCATAGATGCTAGTCAACCAGATGTAGGAAGCTGGCTCAAGTACATCAGGTTCGCTGGCTGTTATGATCAGCACAACCTCGTTGCATGCCAGATAAATGATCAGGTATGTTGTAAAGATTTTCTTGTCTTTCTCTGAGAACACTGAAGTGTGAGTGAGGCCTCAAGAATCAAAAGAAGAGTGAGCTGTGCTAGACCCTTGTGGCCTGTTGGTTGATATGGTGAAAGGTAATGCACGAATATAAGGAAGATGCAGAATAAAGTCATTTTCAGTACTGGTTTCTTTCAGTACTACTTTTTTGGGTAGTTTATTCACTTTGTGCTAGTATACTTCATAAATGCTCTGTTTTTCTGAGTGTGATTGAATGATTTGAAAACTGAGTACTGTTTATTGTCAGCTGTGCTCTACCTTTTTCTTCTTTACCATCATAATAGGGAGACATTCACAGAAAGTATTGAGCTAATCAAGAACACTATGAATTTATATAGAAATTGGAAGTGATACACTTGAAATATTATATAGATTTTATTCGAAATAGTAGGTAGATATGATCTATGTGCGGACGTATCTGATTATGCATTTTATATTGATTTGCCTAATTATAAATGAGAAACCCCTTTAGATTAGTCAAAATACTCTCTTTTTGTATATGTGAAAAAGATTAAAAATATCAGTGCTGAAAATGCTTTATGGAGGCCCATACAGTGGGGCTAACTTTAATAACAATGACTATGAAATAGAGATCATGAAAATATCATGAAACATATTTTGCACTCAATAAAGTTAGGTTATGAATCTTGTAACTTAGTATGGCAATATTTAAAACAACAAGAAGTTCAGCCTGTTAATTTTTGTTTTAAAAACATTGTTGGGTTAGCATTTAATTATGTTATCATCATTTCTTTCTTTTAACCCAATGGTTACCTAAATCAAATATGTTTCAAAGACCGTACTAAAATGGTTGCTTGGCAAACCTACTATGAAAATCACCACCAAGAAAAAGGAAAGTTCAAGTTAGATGTTTCCAATTGAAAGCTGTTAAGTAATGCTAGCGTCATATGGTCTAAGACTCTATTTCAATCATCGTTATGAGATTATTCTTTGGCATTTTACCAGCTACCAGATAATTTTTAATGACTCAACTATATAAGAGGTAGTAAATTGTAAAATTAGGTTTAAATGAGAATCATTTGAAAATCTTCAACATACATCAAAAATAATAAACCAATCAATTGTTTTTTTCCCTTTGCCGTAAGAAAACAAGAGGCATTATTGACAAAGGAAAACATTATTAAATTAGCTATTGATTGTGAGCAGAAAATATCCCAAGTCTATCATGTGAGTAACTGTCAATATCAACAACAAACATTTTTGATTACCCACTATTTACAGATGTGGGAAATACATAGGTGTTGTAAATGAATGAATTGTTCATGTTATATTTCCTGAAGAAAATGATCTGGAGGACCTCAAAAGGCAACTATAAGATGAAATAATGTAATTGTATTATAATAATTATTTGCTATCCGTATTTACTGACAATAGGAGCTATTTCCTTAGACAGATAAAACTGTTGTAGGATGAGTGAAAAGATGGTTTAAGAATGGGACTTACGGCCAATTCGTTTTTTCATTTAGTGGTTGTGTGTCTAATATTTTATAATAACTATATTCTTGTCATTGGGAATCTTGATTGCATTAAAAAAGGGAAACTGTTTTGCTGTTCCTAACCATGCAGTAGGTTGCTTATTAGAGTAGGCATTTATAATTTTAGCATAGTTGCTCTTGAGGTACACCTTGTAAAATGCATTGTTTTCAAAAGAAAATATGCTGGTTTCATACCTTAATGAATAGCATGTTTGCTTGTTTTAACTGAAGAACCAGGGAAAATAGTTAATCAGGGAAAACATAAAAGGCCAATATTAGACCATACCTATTATTTCTGTAAGTACTCATTTTAAAGTTATGTACTATGCTGACAGAAATCTAAGATGGGAACAGAGTGCATACCAAATAACATAACTGTGAAACTGACATTACATGGTCAAATAAGTTCACCCACAAAGTCAGAGGTAAAAGTCAGATTTGTTTGTTAGGCATATGTGCATACAGTCACACAGTCCCGTTGACAAGAAAAAAGAGAACAGACACCCAAAGAGTGTGTGCATGCATTATAAACATATTCATTTATAAGCTTGTATGCATATTTCTAAAAGCCAATTAAGGCTAGCAATTCTAGACTGCTTTGAAACGTGAATGCTGTGCTAGGTACAATGATAAAAGAGCTGACTAAAGAGATTCTCTAGGTCTATTTTTTCGTTCTCTTTTTCCATGAGGAATAGGACCTGCCAAATGGTGAATAAGCACAACTCATCACATAATGAATACTCCCGTTATGTGAGATATTATTTAATATTCAGATATAAAGAGAGACCCTGGATCAGGAGTGGTTATTAAACATTAACAACGTCAACTCACCTGCACAACACAAAAGCAAATGAGGCAATCTACAGGAAATTGTAAGAAGGGTTTCTCTTTGCTCTAATTCTCAGATAAAGCTCAAGTTTGTAAAATGAATGTTAACAACAAGACAGGTATAAGTCCTGGCCTATGAAAAGGAAGAATTTCAGATGAATCTTTCAACTGCAATATAGTCATTGTAGTAATTAGGGCATCTAACAAAGAGGGGAAAAGATGACCTAGAACGAAACTAGAGTGTATAAATTATAGTTTATTTTTGCAAAGACACACATTTTTAAAATTCTACTGTTAATGATAAAGTTGAATCAATTTGGACCAATTCTATAATGATGTGGAGGAGTTCCATAGAAGAGAATAAATGTACTTGCTAAGATGATAATACAGATTGATGATACTGGGACAGTGAAAACATGTATACTGGATAAAACTCATATTTGATTTATTTAGGGGTAGAGAAGTACTTAGAAACAGCATGGATTTTGATTTTCAAGTAAAGTTGATAAAGGATGTAATCTATTTTGTATAATAAAAACAAAAGCCATTCAGTTAACGTGTTCCTAAAAACTCTCTACAAGCATTTTATTTGAGGGGATTTTCTTGAGTTTAAATTTTCCAAGAGATTTCTGCAAGTTATTTTATTTCAGATTATTTTTTCAGACCAGAGTTAGTTTTATGGCAGCTTTCTTTCTTGACAATGCTGCCTAGAAAGACTTGAGTTTATTGTTTTTAGATGTCTCTCTTATTTCATGTTTTCAAAATTACTGCAGTAATGTTTTTGGAGATAGAAATTCTGAAAACACTGGAATAGCTGCTAAGCCATAATTTCTAAGTAGCTGCAGCTTCTGACTGATATCCTTATTCCCCCCTGAAAATATGGTACTAGCTGTAGTAATTTATCTTTGTAGAGGAAGACCGCACCAAAGACACTAGTAAATTAAGACCACAATCACACTCAAGCCCTAAAATAGGAGATCCATTAAAAACACATAAGTTTCTTTATCCTTGAAGTCCTAATTATTTTTTCCCATGTTCCTAAAAGTTTCTGTACAGTGCTCTGTAGCTGTACTGCTGTGGCACAGAGTTTAGCTGGAAATTCTTACTGAGACAGACAATCCTCCAATATTTTTACATTTGAACAATCTGAAATTGTCCCTGTTTGCTTTCAGGAGCAAGAACTGGCACTGAGAGGTAGAGCAGGGCAAGAGCAAAAGCAGAGAGTTGGATGACGAAAGCTCTTTCCAGAACAGTCCTCAAGAGGACCAAATATGCAGCGGCAGCATGAAAAAGGTTTATTAATGATTCAGAGGTTTCATTTACATCTGGAAGCACCTATGTGCTTAATGTGAAGTAGGCCAAACACAGAGCTGATTTACTGAGGTTTTTTTTCCTGGATATTTTGATGTCCTTTCCTTTGACGTCTTGCAGATATCTTACTTTTACAAACCATTTTGATGGGTGGATGTAGTGTGTTGGTTTACATTCGGTGTCACCTGATCCCACCTTTCCCTCATCCTTTGATAAGTTTCTTCATACCTCCGCATTTCTATGGCCACCACCTAAATCAAAGGCAAGATGAATGACAGACACCCTATCCACCTCAAACAAGGCCAGCTCTCATCTATGACATGTTCACACGTTTCGTGTACTAATGGAATAACTCTTTGCACACAAGTTTTCCTCGAATACTTCTTTGTGGTGAAACCATATTGGTTGTAACCAGCCAGATCACTAAGGCACACTTCACGTATTTAGCCGGCTATTTAGACTTAAACAAGACCTGTCTTTCCACTCATGACAATTAGAACGATCTGGGCGTGTGCTTTGTAGTAGCATTTTATACGTGTGAATGTATTCTGCATCATAGGAAGGAGCACGATTTCATTCACACTCCTGGCCTGCCCTAGCATGGTCTACAAGTGGAATGAAGTTCTCAGAAACCCAAGAAGTTATTAATCTTGTCATTTACACAGGTGATAAGTCCTTTTATTTTTAAACAGGCCCTTGACAGTATTTAGCAAGTAGAATGAGAGAAGTCTGCTGTTCACTCTGAATACAGAAAAATGTGTCGATAAGAGGTTGTGGAAGGCCTGATGTATATTTTGAAGAAATAAGATAGAGAAGAATGAGCGCCTCTCAGAGAGTACAAGGTCAGAATTCACGTAGAGGACTCTGTCAGCTCTCTTGTGGTTAATGAACAGCAGCAAGATTCTACAGTGTTTTCAGTTGGAACAGACATTGTTCTCGTTTGTGCTTTACCTTATAAAGTTTTAACTGCTTCCAGGACGTTCATGGCTGAATTGGCACACCCGCTTTCCCTCTCCTCAGGTCCACGTCAGTGGTTCTATCAGACTGCTGTGACACCAGAGCACTATTATTATTGCAAGCTTATTATGGGCTCAATTATCAAGTTATTTTCTTTGGCTTTTTACTGAGGAAAAAAAAATAAGTTTTCCTGCATCATTCAGTTAATGTGATTTGTGAAAAAAAAAGCAGGGAAGATCAGCTATGTAAAAAACAAAATGTAATTTGTTAGCCTCTTTCCACTTTTTAAAAATGTTTGCATCAACTGTCAGGTAATTTGTTAATTTGCTCTTCCTTTACAAGGATTTCTGCCCACATTTTCTGTGACCTCTTTTGATGTTAAAATTATTATTGGCTTTGGGCATTTTCTTTGCTTTGCTTTTAAGTCAAGTTCCACTTTTATACCAAAGTTATGCTCTGCTGTTTTAAGATGAATGCCAGCTGGCAATACCCAGAGGCTGGCTTTGTGATCAGTGCCTAAGCTGTATTTGGGGGGATGTTGTCTGGCTGATAAGTTACTTCCTTCACCCGAAGATGAAACTGTCTCAGACACAGTTTGCCATTTGATATTTACATGATAAAACAAACAGCAGCTCCCCCCCCCCCAAAAAAAACTTACAAAAGTTTCCCTTATGTAATAATGCCCGGGATGCAATGCTGCCGTAACCCTACACAGACTAGGAGTTTTCTTGAGATTCACAGACCACATAAGTTGAAAATGAAGATGACCTGAAGCATTCTGTGCACATTTTAAGTAATTAATGTTTGCATGTACACAACACCTTTCATGCAGGAAGATCTCAGAGCATCACAGTCATACTAGACTCCAGTTGTTTCTGGAATGGTGCCACGAGGATTGTGGTCAAAATGCATTACAAGCCATCAAGGAGGAGAATGTGTTGGTCAAGGACACAAGAAAAGCACCAGCCTAGTGAAGAACCCAAAGATGAACTTCAGCTTTCTCATCATGTAATGATGGAAAACATTCTGAAACTGTTCAGAATGATCAGTTTTCATAGAATCAGACAAAATGGCCACATGAAAGACAGGTAGCTAAGGGGGATTTCCTGTGGGGTCTATAGAGAAATCCTTAGAGATTCCTTGAAGGGACAACTTGCAAGGCTTCCAGAGTGGGGGCACTCTAGGCTCCAGGTATGATAACAAGTGGACCTCATCACTGCCCTATTTATGCAAACTAAAACCAATAGTCAATTCTATTTTGTTTCATCCAATAAATTATACTTGGTTTTCTCTTCATGTTATTAACAAAGAGAGAAAAATGTGGTGGGAAACACTTCTCCTGCATTAATTTTTTGGCCTGAAAATAACCAATGGATACATACTTTTCATTTTGGAAGCAGGTATAGAAGACAGTGCCTGATGTTTCTCAATTAACATTTTCTAGTCTTTAGACTGTCACCCTAAAGACAAATACAGGAGAAACTAAGGAAATTAAGGTTGGTTTGCTTTGGCAAAGCTTGGCCATGATAAAGCTTTTATTCCGTTGGACAAATATCTTTACTTTCTGTCATCAATCTCTGTCTGCTGAAGACACTTCTAGTTATCTCTTACTAATTAGGCTTAGAATGTATAATGGGGTTCTTCTTCCAGAGGCTAAAAACTTGACATCTCTCCTGCCCCCCTGAATTGGGGTTTCCCACTTTACTGTGGGTAGATCAGGGGTCGAGGCTGTATTTCCTAAAGCCAGTGCATATGTACACATTGTCTCCATGGACTTTATGTCACCTCTCTGCAGCACCAAGACTGACAGATGTGTTCATATCAAATGTTGACTTTGTTCAGATGGGCAAACTGTCAACTATCTCCCCTCCCAACCACCATCCCAATGTTCAAGTTCCGTTCAGCTTGTCCTAGTCTTCGGAGTGGTAGCTTGAGTGAAGCTATAGAAAATGAAGCGTTCAGGCTGAATCTTGGGAGCTGGGAGAGGAAGAAATCAACTGTCAACTTCAAAGTGAAAAGAGCAATCGTCTGAAAGAGTTGTCTCTCAGTACAGATTTTGCAGGAGTATGTTTCTCTATTATTTCAATTATTACAACTTCCTGAATAGGTTGAAGGTCATTCATAATTCACACTTCTGTCATTTTTAGGCATGCCAAATGCAGTCTATTAAGCATAAATAAAACTTCCAGTGCTTGACCAGGAAAAATAAACGGGGATCCATAACAATGAGGCCTTGTTCATCTTTTTAAAAGTAAAGGATGTGTTTTCTTTCTTTTTTGTTTTCCTTCTTGCACAGTGAATTTTTCTTCTGTTTCAATAGTGCAAACATAATACTTTAAATCGATCCAAGTATAGCAAACTAGACAGCAAGGCTGGTCTGACAGATTCTGGATTTTTCTATTTTATAGGCTAATAAACAAGAGTCCACATTATTACCATTTATAAATACAAATGGTAGCATCATCAGTTTGATGGAGGATTAGGTTGAACACAGGCCCTGACAGCATAAAATAGAATTAGTCTGAAAGTCTTTTATAGCCTATTAACTTTCCTATCAGAATGCTTGTAAGTGTCCATACTCTCTTTAATGGCGGTCCTCTTGGGCTTAAAAGCAAAAGAAAATGAATATTTAGTGAAATGTGATAAATTCCAATTCCAACTATACGTAATATATAATTATGTAAAACATATATATTACATACAATATGCAATATATAATGTATGCTTACATATAGATTATATAATTTATAATTAGAATTAATCATATGCCATTAAACGTTTATTTATATTAATTGTAAAATATGAGATTGCAAATATATTATGTAAATTTAAAAATTTCCCCCAAACGTATACTTTGCCACGTTTATTTGTCACATATAAAATATATGCCATATCCAAGCACATATATGTTTATACATAATATCATGTGAAAATATACCTTTCGAAAGTCTAAAATTTATTAGGTCAAATCCATATCCCCACTGCCTTTTATACCTAGGTTGGCCTTCTGGTATTAACTGAATGGATATTCTTTCGGCATTTGGAACTGACTTCAAGATTTAATTAAAATAAATTAAGTATACTAATTTTGTGTAGAGTAATTACTATATACATGTATAATCGTATTTATGCCTTAAATTGTGAATTTCACTATTAGTAACAAAGTGAACAATTATGGGGGTTTCTACTTTTATTTTCAGATATCTGAATTTGAATTTCTACTTTTATTTTCAACTATTTGAATATCTGAATGATTTAGAATTGGGAAAACATATTCAGAAATTTCACTGGTGTGCTATTTTAGCAAATAAATAAAAAATACAAAAGGGTTTGTTACTAAAACATTTACCAGAAATATTTATTCTTATAAATTGAAGTATCCAGAGATCCAAATATAATATCATACTTACAGAGATAGAAATATAGCTTTCTGGAAAAATAAAGAGTCCAGAAAGACACTGGGAAAATTAAATTTTTATGTGATAAAATGAAAAGACCACTTTGACTTTGAAGTTTCAAATGTATGGTCATGTTACGTCATGTTCATATCATGTTCTGCTTCTGGAATTTGGTATTAGCTTCCAAATAATAAACTCTAGAGGATTTAACACAGTTTTAAAATATTTATCATGATTTTTTAAAAATTGGAATTTCCATGTAATCCTATTTTCTTATATTATAAAGCCCCATTCTTCTTATCTTTTACCTTATATTGGGAGGAATTGAGATCTTTCCTTCTAATAAAGCAATCTGAGAGAGATGTAGCAAAATAATAAATCAAGAACCCTTTTGTATCAATTCAAACTGTTTCTAAGTGTTTGAGACTTTTGAGTCCCTCTTTATATATTTGAGTTGAATTCATCACAAAATCCCCGTCCAGAGCGTTTTTATTTTGAATACAGGTAGCTTTTTCCATAAAACCCCTGATGGGAGAGGAGACCTGCTAACTCTTGTATGGAATTTAGAAGAATAATTGATCCCCCTCTAGGTTTCTCCAACACAAAAACCAGAGAATTTATATTAGCAGTGTCTCTACTTCTGGTACGTAACTCAGATGACATATAATTCATAGGACCTCAGTATAACTGAGATTTGGAGGATACACTGATTTTGAAGACATTATGACTGTATTTTTGTAAGTGTGGTCAAGCATACTTAATATACCAACCTACTGGAAAATCTGCATAGATCACTTCTGTTCTTTATTGTATTTATTTGCTGAAAGATCTATTTTATAACACAAAAGCATTCATGTGATATCTTATTTTCTGAAAGACCTGATTCCCCCAAGATTATATTCCGTCATTCTTTCACATACTTGTTTTGAGGCAACAGATTGTCATTATGTTTTGTTTGAACTACTCCTCTCACTTCTCAAATGCCTGCTGGCATATTATTATTGCTAGAATGTAAACTAACTTTATACGTAGACATCTCTGGATTCAAGTATTTAAATCATGCTTTTGGGCTGTTGTAATTATAGGAGGAAAAACAGAATTTTACTTGTCTCTCTAAGATCCTAAGAGACGAGATATAAGGAGGATTGCAAGTGGTAGCAACACCTTGAAAAAAACCCCTAGATTTGTGAGGGTGTGGTAGATGGGACTTAGAGGCACATTCTTATTGCTATATGGGGAAGCATGCCCAGAATCTGCCCTCATTACGTCTGGCGCTTGCCAGTTCTTTTCAAACCTCAGTTTCATGAGCACCATAAAAATTCACTTAAAATCGAAAAGAACACCCTGAAGTTAAAACCCACTCTGCTTTGCCTTGCCTTTCATGGCCTGGAATGTCACCTTTTACCTCCAGTAAATAAAGCCAACATCAACACTCTTCCGTGTCTTTTATTTTTTATGCACTCAATATTCTTCACATGACAATCTGGACACTTAAAGGGAAATTACGATAGTGATCTATGTCCTGGCAAAGAGAATTGTCTTTATAATATATAGTTACCATGTATCCATCATTTTCTTTTGTTTCTTGGACTGTTCACATTGGATGGAGTAAATCTAAAATGGAATTAAAGGAGACATGATTAATAGTGGACCACAAAGAAATAATGATATCATAATACTTTCTTAAAATGATCTGGCGTGTGTGTCTAAGCAGCATTCCCCAAAAGAGACAATTGCACTGTTTTACGGTCTTACAGGGTATTGTCTCTTTAACCTCACTATTTCCGAGAAGCCACCAAAAAGTTCTAATATGTCACAATTCAAATGTCAACATGTTGTTGGAAAGGAAGCTAATAAGTTAAACCTTTGAGAGATGCCAAAAAAAGAGGTGATTCAGGCGGTTGAGAGAAGTCCATTGTTTTCTAAGGGGAAATAGAACTCCAGTGTGAAACAGGGTACTTATAAGCATTTAACTGGAAGGTTTAGGGGGAAAAGCAAACTCACACTAATTTTCTTTTTAATCTGGTAGCTTTTTGAGCAGAACTGTTTCCCTCAGTATACTTCCAAAGAAGGGAAAATGTGAAGGTTACAGTTAACAAGATACAAACTATGAATTTGCTAGTTTTTATAAGAAACAGCACATAACAAGGAGTAATTTTCCTAAGATAGTCTACTTCTATCTATGGATAGATGTAAAGAATCTTATGTTGTATTATAACGTATTATAGCAACACTTTATGTTTGGCTTTGTTTTTTTATACGCCAACGTCACCTGGTTAGATTACTGTTGAATGAAAAAAATGATTTTATTTTGACAGGAAATAAACTAAGCAGAAAATACTCCTCATTGAGTTATTTTTTGAATTTAGCACAATTTTGTGCTCTGGTTTTTTTATAGAAAAATAAACAACTGGACTTCAGAGCCACCTACTGGAATAAAGGGGCACGTACTTGTGTTTAATGTGTTTAATCTTTTGCTTTTCAAAAGATAAATAGATAAATACAGTTAAAGTTATGCCCATTTCCAATGATCTTGTAAGACGATAATTTAGTCAACTTTTCTCAGTTTGGAATATCAAATGGTCTTGCAGCAAACCATAGTTAGAGCAATGTCTTCTAAAAATATATCCTTCCCGTGTCTCAGTAGGGTGTACCAGTTTGTGTCACGTGATTTTTCTCCCCATTAGATTGAGACTGAGCAGAACTGGATCCGTAGTTTTGTTGCTGCTTTTGGTGGCATTGTTCTTGTGTGGGAGTGAGTGTAATTGGTCTCATTTTCACCAGTTGTATAACTTCATTCTTTCTTCCATAATCTCTATCTGGTTACAGAATAAATAAGTAATCTTAGAATAAAATTAAGAAGTAAGAACATTTTTATGGTACAATGAATAAGCACCTTAAGTATTTTCATGATTAAATGCTTTTTTAATTAAAATATAATTGACATATAACATTTTATTAGTTTCAGGTGTCTAACATCGTGATTTGATATTTGTAGATCTGTAAATTAAACGCTTTTATAAATGAAAAACCCTTGACGCCTGGGAAAGTAAATTGGGCAATGACTTGCCCAAGGTCACAGAGCTGGTTAGGAGTAGGTAGACAGCTCTTGGAAATTATAGGTCAGAGTTCTTTCCTCACTTGCCCCACCGCTTTTTAGTCAGTCATTAACAGATTTATTAAATCCTTCTTCTCCTTGGCATTTTGCTAGAAAGCAAGCGGAATAAGCACCAGCCCCCAAAACCCCTGTAAATGAGTCAATTAAAGGCATAATGCCTGCTTTCAAAGAGTGGGATCAGAAGCTGGGGCTTGAGGGCAGGTCCTGGATCTGGCACACCCCTTCTGATCGGTGAGAGAGGGATTAAGTTTTTAAAAAACAAAATATGCTCTTGCTGTCCTGATTCTTTCTGTCATGTCTTTCCAACCTAATATTTTAAAAACACCTTGTTGAGAAGGTGCTACTCTGGAGAACACACTCAAGGGGGTAATTGTGCCCCTGCCACCCTTAGCTCTGCCACTGCTGGAGAACACAGGACTCAGTCAACTCTGTGAGTATGTGTGGTTCACTCGAGTGAGGAATTCAGAGAAGGGAGAGTTCTTTGTTAAACATTACACAGGGTATATGTGACACAGCAAGCCTTGCATTAAGAAAGTTTGATTTGTGAAGTAGGATTTGGAAAAGATTTGTGAATTGGCATGAGAGTCACAGCTTTCCATTTATCATCAGAGGGCTAATTTTCAGTATTTAAACTGGAAGTCATAATTCTTTTGATAAAAATAAAGAGGAACGTTTTTGTTAAGGTAGGAGAAAATGTACAGATATCTTAGTGTATATCTTGTTTTTTCTTGGTATTCACTTCTCATTCTCTTTCCCACCCAACCCTTCCTTTGTCTTCTGAAGATCTTTTATAGAGTAGTGGCAGACATTGCACCGGGAGAGGAGCTCTTGCTGTTCATGAAGAGTGAAGATTATCCCCATGAAACTATGGCGCCGGATATCCACGGTTAGTGCCACTTATGCCACCATCTTCATGGCCTTCATTTAAAGACCGTGGTGGACCATCCAAAAGGGTCCATCACACTTGATGTTTGTTAGTTTCCCTGACTATTCAGTGTCAGTTTTCATTCCTTCTTTTAGAGAGGCTATTTCTTGACATCTGGCTAATATTATGGTGAAGCTCAAGTAAGTAGAGGTCTTCCCTCAAGTGGAGGTCAGAGGAATTTTGAATATTTGGACTGAGACATCACATAGTTAAGCGTTTTGTCAATGCCTTAGACTATGGTGAGAATCCTTTCACTGTACGACAGTCATTCCAGGGACCTTGGTTTTGGACTTTCGGAAATCTAGTGGATATTTCTCCTATCTAGAGTTCTATTCCTGGGAAAAGTGTTTCTACCTGAGTAAAATCCTAGCCAGCATGACCATATGGGAGGGGGTTGGGAGGATGGGGATTGGGAGAAAAGTACAGATGAGGAAATTTTAGGGCTAGAGGAATTTTTATTTGCCAGAGATCTATTCTAAATCAAATGAAGGGGGGATAAAAAAGAATTCTAATTACTGGTGATATATGTTCAGGTAAGATGAAGGAAGATTGTACCTGTATTGATTTATATCATTGGGATGAGAATTTAATGCTTTCTTCTTTCTCTTTCCTATGTCTCTCTCCTAATATAATGTGATTTGATTCAACATAATGCAGAGGTGTCTTTAGAATGTTTTGCAGATGGAAGGACCACTGGGAAGGTTTACCCATCCTGACTTACCAGAGCGATGGGGATGGCTCCACCTTCCATCCCCGGGCTTTCCAAAAGAGAGAACCTCAGCTTCTGCTCCCATAGCTCCTGCAAAGGAAGCTACTGCTGTTGGCTGGCTCTTTACTTGAACATTTTTCCTTTGGCTGAGCTGCATTCTGCCTCTTTGTAGATTATACCAGTTGTATTTTTACCAGTTGTATTTTGGGGAGCCTCTTGGAAATTTTTTTCTTCTTAGACAATCTGACAAACAGATGGTTTTAGAAACCTAGAGTTCTCAACTAGCCTGGTAGAGTTGGAGTCTGGATGGGGAGTCTGACCCAATCTGAGAGTGCAGTGAGAGTGCTTAGATGATAAAAAGTCTAGTTTGGACTTTCTCTGGTGCAAGGCATCTTTCATTAGTGAGTGTTAAATCAAAAAACTTTTCAAACAGTTATTTTTTAAAATATAAATAGTTTACTATTCTATAAAGCCAAAATAGAAGCAAATATTTTTCTTTTAGGGCTGCCGTTCACAAATTACCTTTAAAACACTCTTGAACCCATCAGTTGCTTTTTGTTTTTGATGTGTCGTACCCATATCTAAATCCGTACGTATACCATATATGTGGTATATAATGTTTATGATGTTTAATGGTGATTTATATTTTATGCTTCCAGGGTTTAATGTTTCTTAGGGAAGAGAAAATAAAAACATGAATTGCATACCTACTATGTGCTAGATATTATAGGCTCTCCATTTGTTTTCTCATTTAATGTTTTACACGTAGATCAAACCTGTAAGCGAGGAATTATTCCCATTATACAGATAGAGCAATTGAGGCTATGTAAGGCTAAGTAAATTGGCCAAGACCACAAGGCTAGAAAGTGGTAGAGTCAGCGTTCAAACCAAGGTTTCGCTGTCTCTAAAACCCAGGCCTTTTCCATGTATTGTGTCCTCAGGAGTTTCTGTTTATGTTCAGACTGCTGGCTGAGATACTAAATTTAGATCTTAAATATGTGAATAGTGTAACAGACGATGGGAAATGTTTCTATTACCTAGTTAATGCCATTGAGAAACCTGTCTTTAGAGCTGAGGTGATTTATTTTAGAATGCCTCCCTCTCCCTTGACGCCCGAAGTTGATAAACCCTATTGATTCTACATATTAATTTCTTTACCTTGCTAGGCCCCCTGTTATTGGTTTAGTTTAAACTAAACCAGGACCGTATGTGGATTATAGCAGCGGTGTCCCATCTGACCTCTTTGCTTGGCTTCGCACGCTGCAGCAGGCTTTCCAACTTTCAGTGGCTTTCTGTTCCCATCTTAGCATGGCCCTAAAAAGCCCCTGGTGACCTGCTACCCTCTCTAACTTCATTTCCCACTCCTCCCCTGCGTACACCCTATAAACCTGTCATACTTTACTACAGCTTTGCCTTTCCATCAGCCTGCCACGTTCTTTCTTGCCTTCATCGTTGGTCCATGCTGTTCCTGCTGCCTGAAATGTCCTGCCTCATCCCACTTCACCTGGCTGATTCTTCCTCATTACAAAGCCTTTTCGGAACCTCCTTGCCTCAGATTAGATGGATTAAGCATGTTCCTCTGGGCTCCCTGAGGCCCTGTGCATGCATCTGTCATAAAATATATCACACTCTGTTCACATGTGTATCCTCTTGAGTTTCTTATATGTTCACTCCCTAGGAAAATGCCTAGCATTGGTTGATGACAAAAATATTCCCTCAAAAACATTCAGTCAGTGAACAACTGGCTATAGGTTGTGGCTGTAGGTTTCTAAAACGGATTATGTATCGTGTTGTTGCCCTGAGTGTCTTTCAGCATTGTGAGATGTTTTCAAGACTTCTGTGGTTGTCTCGTGGGATCTGTGCTTAGCCCTGAGTGGGCTAAAAGCTACTCAGATGGAAAGAATAGAAACAATACCATCACTACCTGACACTTTGTAAGCTTGTTATCTCTAGTCCCCGCTATTACCATTTATTTATCTTACTGATTTAAGTGCAAATTCATGATATGTTTGCTATTTAACAAAGCTCTGCCAATTAGCACTGACCCTGGGCTAACATAAATTAGCCTAGAAAGGTGCTAAAAACCTCCTGTGTCCCATTATGAGTAATGATGAATGTTAACGCATTTCCGAGGGTACTGACATTAACCAGGCTTAAGTCTGGCTGAGACAGGGACCCTCCAGGTAACATGGCAGAGTGAGAAAGGTATGGTACAGAGATGGGTTCAAATCCTGGCACAACCACCTAGCCCATAATCCCTCACTGGTTATATTGAACTTCTCTGAACTTCAATAGCTTCATCTGAAAACTGGGATAAAAATCTGACATACGATTCCTCATCATCAGGTTTTAAGGAATATCAATAATCCATGTAGAGGGTTGAGGAGATAGATGATGCTCAATAAGCGGTCATTATTACTTTTAATATTCTGTGACTATTAAGCCTTGGAAGGGTTTAGTTAAAAGTTTTATCTGATAAGAAGGCTGTACTGTCGCCACAGTAATCACTTATGTTCGTGTTCTAGGCTCTGTCTTAGCTTCTTTACGTCTGTTAATCTAATCCATGTTAAAGTGAAGTGATGGAAATGGCAACCAGATAGTTTCTATTATGTCTTCCACAACTCAGTAGGACCTGCTGGCTTGTGGTGGCACTGCTTGATCTCCCCATCCTAGTAACAGCTGAATTATTTTCACAGAAGAACGGCAGTATCGCTGTGAGGACTGTGACCAGCTCTTTGAGTCCAAGGCTGAGCTAGCAGACCATCAGAAGTTCCCGTGCAGCACTCCCCACTCAGCGTTTTCAATGGTGGAAGAGGACTTCCAACAAAAACTCGAAGGTGAAAACGATCTCCGAGAGATACATGCAATCCAGGAGTGTAAGGAATGTGACCAAGTCTTTCCTGATTTGCAAAGGTTAGAAATGGCTTGTCGCACTATAAAACGTGTTTATTTACTCTGTGAGAAAATGCTGTTCTGCTGAATTTTCAGAATGTCTGCAGATGGGAAATTTGGAACGGCAATGAACCTGACAAGTGTGTTAGTGACATGTTCAGAAATCCTTTTTTCCTGGAAATTCTCATCTGTAAAATATTTACAATGAAGTTGGAATTAGTTATTTTGATGCCAGATAGAAATAACATGTTTATTATTATTTCAGTAGTGTTGTTGACGACTGAAATCTTAGCGTTATGGTAAATTCAACTCAAAGGAAGAATCAAGAGGGCTAGAACAACAGTGATACTAGTTAAAGTAATCATATGCCAAACAGGAAAGCTGCCTCTAGAGACATTTATATGGCGAAACAAACGACTAGTTCTGGTACTCACTTAATGACAGATATTCTTTTGATAGATTGGTGTAACCCTTGGACTTAGTTGCAACTATTTATCTAAACTGCACATATGTAAAAGAATATGAGAAGCCTACTCAGTGAAGAAAATGTTGAATTTCCTAAACCGGAAAACCCAAATGTGATCTAAATGAAATAATTCTTTAGTACTTATGTTTAACAAAATGAAAATCATATTTTGGTGATATGTTGACTTTTTATAGCCCTTTGAATTTAATTCAAGAACATTTTTTATTTCTGTTAAATAAAACAGCAACCCTGAAACCTACCCTTTGAAAGCTATATTGATAATTGTGCTACAAAATGGTCTTTCAGATCAGAGATGTATGTAACCAGCTAAGAGGTTTTTTTGTTTGTTTGTTTCCTTGTAATGGTTTTTGCCCTGGTTTACAAGCAGTTTTAATAATTGTATTCATTACTTTGCTTTTCAATCCGGAAATGATCCTTGGATCGTCTAATACGAATTTCAGCTGAACATAACATCACTGTATTGAAACGGGTATGGTAGTGTATCAGCTGGCCTTACTCAGAGTGTGAGTTACTCACAGTTTGCTGTGGATGCTCCACCTATTTCAGTTTACCATTTTGTTTCCTTTCTTTATTTAGTGCCTCTTTTTGCTCTCTCTCCTTTCACGTCTATTGATTGCCCTGTACACTCTTATCCTGGTTAGGCCTCTTACAAGAAAGGATTTCATATATTAGTCATTCATTTTAATGCGTAAATGACTAAAAGGGCATCAAGTATAACCCATTCCTTGAGGAGACTTAGTGAAAAAGAATAAACCTCCTGCTTTGAAAATTCAGACCAATTTAGCTATTAGAGAGAAAACCATTTGGGAGCTAAGAGGGCTTTCACAGTACCCTTTAAAATCATCTTTACTACTTAATATAAATCTGCATAGAGAATAAATCTCTTATATATGTTTGGTAAAACGGGTTTGTAATCAAAAAATGTCACAGCATGTCTCCTAAATATAATTGTGCCTAATTAAAAAAACAAAATGAAACTAATAAATACCAGTGGGTAAGTATTTGTACTGTAATGTAGTCTCTCCTATGCCAGAAAGTATGTATGTTCCCTTCAATTTTATCAAAAATAGTGGACAGTATCCTAAAATGAAAGTTGACCGACTGAACACTAAAATGTCATTCTTACTTCCTACTAGCAACTAGAAGTGGATAGTAACACTTCGTAGGTAGAGAAAGCTTCTTACTCCTACTAGTTGTGAGAGTAAGCCTGAGTCAACCATACCTAATGCCAAAACCAACTGTCGGTTTAGTTCCTTCAGTCAAACATCCAGTGGAAAACAATAAGGAAACCTAATTATCGGGCGTTGGATGAACTCTCAGAACTCACTTGCAGTAGCTCAGCCAGATGGATACAGCATGTCACTACGCAACCTGATGTTGATCATCCGAGTGGTATTTTTGGTTATATAATTTAGCCACGTGCAGAACCTACATTCCCCGAATATTTTCCACTTTATGGAACCCTATATTGTTGCTTTATACTCTAAACAAATGAAAAATCCTTTCTTGACATGACATCTTATTCTGTTCTGCATCTTTTATGTAAAATGTTGAGAAAAGAATACATCCCCCCACCAAAAAAGGGGCAATAAACAAAGATTGATATGTAAAAGGTGGAAAAAACCCAGAAGGCTAAGCAAAGCTCTGTAAATTGGGATAAAATTCTATGAAATGTGAAGGCTAGATTGTTTCTATGTTTATGAAAGCAGTCACATTTGCTTTTGTGAGAACCACTTGCCTTTTTATTCTTTCTATCACTGATTAGTTGACAGCTGATAATTCCAGGGAACAATATGGATTTTACACTAGATTAGCAGAAGCAAAGAAAGGAAAATTTCCTTGCTTTGTTATCTTTTCCCATCTATGTGCCACGTACTATGCTCTTAAAACTGTATCATACCCATGGAGTTGGGGAACAGGAATAAGACTCCAGGTATAGGCCAATCTTACCACTGGATTTCAGAGTTTCTGATTTGACGTATATTGGAATGTCATATATGTCATCAAATGGCATGCCTTCATGGGTTGCGAAGGACAACAGTGAGAATAGCAATCTGTACAATGATTTTGGAAGATGTCCCTGACTCAGTTCAATGTTAACTGCAGTTGCTGATATCTCTCTCTCTTAACTCCCTTATTAACATTTCAATTTGTGTAGCAAACAGAGGATTACATATTGTAGATAAAGATAGGGCCGTTCTGGTGACTCCACATACCTGTACTCCCCTGGTACCTTTTGTTTGTAGAGATATCGCCGTTTGAGCTCAAATAGAATAGCATTACCAACTCGACTGACTCATAGGGCAGGAAAAATAAGTTTATGTGCCAATATGAATAGAGTTGTAGGCAGGAAGCTGAGGAGGAGAAAAAATATGGGAAAAGTATTTCTAATTTGCCAAGGTATGAGAAAGGGCACTCCATTTTTTCACACAGACACTCCCAACCCACACAGTCTACACAACTGCTGGATAATATATTCTAGGTGCATGCAGAGGTCTCACTTGATACTCAAATTAGAGCGTTCATTCTCACAGAAAAATGAAACATGGAAAAGAAAGAGTGCTTGCAGGCTTGGTAGTTGTTTTCTAAATACATTTTTGTTATGGAAAGTTTCAAATATACGCAAAACACTAGAGAGGATGGTGTAATCAATCCCCATATACTCAGCTTCAGTAATTATTACGCATGGTCCATCTTGTCTCAGCTATACTCATTTTGGATTCTTTGAAAGAAATCCTGTACATTATGTCATTTTATTCGTAAATCATTCAGTATGTATCTGTAGAAAGTAGACTCTTTAAAACATAAGTTCAACACCACACTTTAAAAATAATGAATCCTTAGTGTTATCCAGTATTCAGTCAGTGTTCAAATTGCCCCAGTTATCTCGTTATTTTCAGAGTTTTTTGTTTGGATTAAGATGAAGATAAGATCCATCATTGCAATTGGTTGACATGCCTCTTATATCTCTTCTAATTTATAGAGTCCCCCGAAGTCAGTAAGTTTTTCTCTCTCTCATTACAATTTATGTAGGGAAGAAACGGAGTGGTTTTTCCTCTGGCATTTCCTCCAGTCTGGATTCTGCTGATTTTATCCCCTTGGTGTTGTTTAACGTCTTTCTCCATCCCCTCTGTTTCCTGTAAACTCATAGTTACATCCCAAGCCTTGATCATATTTAGGTTCAATGCTTTAGGAAGAATCCCCCATTGATGGTATCATTTATTTCTATCAGGAGGCACATAATGTGTTGCTTAGATTCATTACTTGCTTAGGGGCTGCAAAATGAATGTATTCTAATTCAATTATTTCATCATTTATTACCTGGATTAATTCTATATGGAGAAACTTCCCCTCATTGTTTATTTGCTCACACTGAAATATAGTTTATACCCGAAAGGCAGGACATGTTGCATGAATTTTTCCCTTTATTTGCTAGTTTTCATAATAATGATTTGGCTTTTCAGCATCTTCCAAGGATGACCGGTGAGGTTCTGTTTGTGTACTTTTGAATATCATTATTGTTAAAAGATGACATGATTATTCTTATTGATGCTTCAATTTTGCCGTCTTTGGTCAGTGGGTGTTTCTTCAGGTTGGCGTTCTAATTCTTTGGACATGATCTATAACTTTCTTGCTTTTTTGCCATAATAAGATGTTTAAGGCCCATCTTGTGTATTTTGTGCTTCAAATTTGAAACCGGCTATTTCTCCAAGGAGCTCTGGTTACTTTATTTGAGAGTAGCATCCTACTGTGTTATATATGTGTATTTAATTATCAAAAATGTTGCAGACATCTTCTGAATATCACAATAGTCCATTATCTATAAGATTTGATTTTCCTTATGTTCGTACAGATTTCATATACAAATTTCAGAAAACAGAGGGAAACATTTGAAAGGAAGAACATTCTAAGCTTTAAAACATAGAGAAACTATGCTTGTGAGAAACTTCTAACCACGTCTTTCTTTTGAGGAGCTTTAATAGTCTGTCCAATTATACACTTTTATTTCCTCCTTAATTTGTAGGTTGTATATAGATAATATTTCTCTCTGTGTCTATATCTATTTCTGTTTCTACACACACATGTATCCATTCATCGGTCCATCTGCCCAACTTCCCATTCATCCATCCTAGGGTTATATTCAGAAGTTTCTTGTTAAGTAGTTAGCTTACAGCTTACTCTCCCATATTCTCATATAGTGATATAGATAGAAACAAAAGTACTTTTTTGAATCTAGAGGTTATACACATTAGATAGAATATCTACCTGCATGTTCTTGAGCATTTTCTTAACATTTTCTGTTTGAGTGTTTGTGTTTGAATAAGTGTGTATTACCAATACATGTTGCTGTTAGAATTGTGTAGTGAACCCAGGACTGGACAAATAGCTAGTTGTTTCTCATGCCCCTAAAGTGGCAAATAATCTCTGCTAGCTGTATCAGCTTTATCTTCTAACAACAGGGGCACTTCCCTGTACGAGTGAGAGACACAGTCTAGGAAATGTAAAATGTACTCTGGTCTGTCTCAAGCCTATTTCTTCTCTTTCCTCCTTCTCACCTCAACTCTTTTTCCTTCTTATTTCTCTAATTGCCAGTTGGATTAGTGATAAAATGACGCTCTGTTTATGAATGTGTTCTTTGTCACCTTGTCTTATTAAATCAATTGTTCTCTTAACAGCCTAGAGAAACACATGTTGTCACATACTGAAGAGAGGGAGTACAAGTGCGATCAGTGTCCCAAGGCCTTTAACTGGAAGTCCAATTTAATTCGCCACCAGATGTCACATGACAGTGGAAAGCACTATGAATGTGAAAACTGTGCCAAGGTACAGTGAATTTGTAGACTACTTGGCCTCTCTCTGTCATCCTGCTCTCTCTTAATCCATCACTTGCTACGATATATAAAAACAAGCCTTGAGAGGGGAAACTATAAATATCTTGAGAAAAGTAGACTGAGTGTTGTATGCTAACAGGCATTAGTACAGTGTATAAAAACACTTAGTGGGTATCCTTTTATTTTTGTAAGGGAGGAAGTGAGGCTTAATGGTGAGATCCAGAACTAGGTGTCAGACATCCTTGGTAAATTCCTGGTTCCGCTACTGGCTTGCCAGCATGGGGTTGTTTTATGGCCTTATGGAGAATGAAAATTTTATCCAATGCACATTACTGATTTCTTTTAATAGCGATTTGTGAGGAAGTCACATAAAGTTTCTGAATGCCTATTCAGAAAGAATGGGAGACTTCTACGTTTGCAGATTTTTCCACCCAAGTCCCCATCATAAATCATGACTTGGTTCTAATTAAGTGTAGTGTCTTAGTGGCCAGTGTGCCTTAGTGGCCAGTGAAAATACTCCAGCTTAACCATTACTGTGAACCACGGGAACGGTAATTCTCAACATTTAATTTTCATGTTTCTCAATTAACTGAAAGATGTCCTGGTGTCATGAAAGATAATTTCCATTTCCAAAAACTTTCTACTGTGTTTGAATATTTTATCTTGTGCCAATGGAAACTGTGACATTTGAAATTATCTTTAGAGATGTTTTGCTCCAAGATGTGTGCAGGTGGCTTTTTCTGTCTTTTTTTTTTTTTTAGTACAATGTCTGAAAGAATGATTTTAGCTTAATGGTAACTTACTGAAACATGGTGTTAGAATTTAACCCCTAGGGGAACTCCTTGAATAGATTTGGGATACTTTAGTCAAAATGCCCCCAATTTTGTACATAGCGTGTCTTTGTTTAAAGGATAGAAATAGCACACCACTTTTAATAATGTTATGTCCAGCATTTTACGATTCAACTCCAGTCACTCTAAATGGGATCAGAGGCCTTGATTATGGTCTAATAATGCCATAAACTATTTTGTTCAACTGGTACCAATGGACACTTCATGCTAAGGATATAAGAGCTGAGTAGTTTGCAGTCCCTCCCCCAGAAGAGCTCACACTTTGGAAATATGACTTTCTTTTGGTCGTTGGGGAAAACAAATAAAGGAAAACAAAACAAATAAACACAATTCCTCTTGTGTCGCTCCTGGTCTTCTTTCTTGTGTCCTTGCATCAAGTTTCCTGATTAATCAGTACTCGTTTCCTAGCAGGTGTTCACGGACCCTAGCAACCTCCAGCGGCACATTCGCTCTCAGCACGTTGGTGCCCGGGCCCACGCTTGCCCGGAGTGTGGCAAAACGTTTGCCACTTCGTCGGGCCTCAAACAGCACAAGCACATCCACAGCAGTGTGAAGCCCTTTATCTGTAAGTTTTTAACGCTCCAGCCCTCCTTCCTGCAACTGTCTCTCGTCCAAAAGGCACCGTGATCAGGAGAGGGTCCAGGCGTGGCCGTTAGGGGGGCCTCCGCATTAGCTATTTATGATCCAATCCAGTGGGGCTATTTTCTATTACAAGAAAAATCTTTTATAACCATATCCACGGTATTTTGTCTATAATCCCTGGAGTGTTTTCTTTTAGATGAAATCAATAACAGGTAGAGAAAAGAGGAATTGTTAAATAATGAAAGGGAAGCCTCCCCAGGTTGTAGGATTTAATAGAGACAAACAGATTTGTCTCACACTGGAAATGTTCATGGCTTTGTAAAACAGCAAATAGCAGATACCACTAAACAAGATGAAGTGATAAAAACCTGTTCTGGATCAGAAAGAGCTGGAAGAACCCCACCTGGCAAGTAGGCTGGTGACTCTGTGTGTACGTGTGTGAGAGTATGTGTGGGGAGAGAGAGGGGAATTAAATGCCCTTTAATCTCTCCGTTGTTGCAGATCACAGGCTGCAGATAGGCAGTTCTCAGTTACTTGAAAAGCAGAACATTTTCACTTTGATGCTGGACATGCTGCTTCTATAACCCACTGCACTAAAGCAAATTTACAGGCCGTGTGTTTTGAGGAGACGTCCAAGCTGACCACCTACTTAGAATGTCCCCGTACAGAGCACTTTAGTAACACACTTCAAATAAAGTACAACTCAGCCCTCATTTGCTGCTGCTTCTGTCCTCCCACCCCTGTTCTCTGTGTTGTGCTGAATATTTCCTAAGGAAAATCAGTTATTCTCAGTGCATCTGGGCAACAGCTCTGGGCTTCTTTTGATCCATTGCTCCGCTGGGCATATAAACACAGTGACTCATTGAGTTGTGCTGCAAACTTCAGGACTGATCTTGGATCCAGATAAGCATAGGACTGGTTGAACCATACTCAGTAGTTGGCAGAACTTCTGACTTGGGAAGCCTTACAAAACAGTTTTTCTGACAGATACTCGATGGTTTGTAGTAGGTATTTGAGACACTACTACAGGACCTGATGGAAAACCTTGATTTTCAGTGCCAACATGGAGATGCCAGAGGCTGACCCTCCTCCGTTTTGCCTTGACATAGCCCTCTTTTGTGCTTCCAGGCACCAAGAGAGCTTTTCTTTCCCTTTCCAACTTACACTAGAGCCCTGTTTTGCTCAGATGTTCTTCAGTTCCATGGGTGGAGTGAAGAGGACCAGCCAATAAACAAAAGGGTGCCCTAGGCTCCCTTGGGGAGGCTCTTTTGAAAGTCACGGGAAATAAAGGATACAATAGAATTTTAGACTTCTTGTCTCAAAAAGACATTCCTGTCTCTAAGGTCGTAATGCCCTAAAAATGTGCTTGCAAGTGCTACAGTCATAAATAATTCATCTATTTCTGATTTCTCAGAAATAAGTTTGGATAAATTTATTATCTTTTGGTGGAAAAAAGAGTGGAATAGACCACAAATAATTATGATCACCCATTTAATGCTTTCTCTATTATTTAAAATAAAAGTCATTAAGTATAGATTCCTATCATCTAAGGTTCTGGGATCTGGAATTTTAATTATGTTGAAGTCGCGCGTTTCACTCTAAAGCACTATAGGGTGTCCCTTTTCAGTCAGATCGTGCAAACTATTTCCTATGAATGTATTTGCAGTAATTATTGGTAAATTTAAATAGCAGATGGCTTTCTTCAAATATAAAATCTGACAGAGAACTATGGGGTAATTATGAATAATAACCGTGTAATTTCAGAACAAAAGAGGAGTTAGTGTGGAGACTTTGGAGTGAAGGAGGTTCACCTAGAGTTGATATCTGTTTCTCACCAGAAGGCCACACACCACGATTTACCCCCACTGGTGTGTTTATGGCAACTGTCTCTTGTTACAGTGTACCGCCAGGCTTGAGCCCAGAGCCACCAGCGCTAAGGTAATTACTCACTGCCTTTACAGAAACCTCCAGCCTTTCCAAATAGAAACCACATGCTCTAATAGGCTGAATATATTCAAAATACCTCTTAATTTGTTTAATAAGTAGAAAAATGCAACGCTAACTGCTGGCTAATTTCTTATTACTGAGAAAATTACAGTAGAGTATAGACTTCAACTTCAATTGAGCTATTTACCTGGAGGCCTGGTGGTTTGCAGTGGGCCAGGCCTGGCCTTCAAGTGAGAAAAACAAAGCCTCTGCCCCAGGAAAAATCCAGATTCTATGTTCTTGAGACACGACACAGATGCTGTTCATCCATGTAACAGGGTGCAACCGGGAGAGTCAAATGTACCTTCTGTTACTCCAAAATAGAGAAACTCCTGACTTTCGTAAATCCATCCGCCATAAGAACGAAGCATATAGAGCAACATGTCTTTGCCAAAGTTTGCAAACCCTTTAAAACTTGCACCTTAGTTGAATACTCATCAAGACATTTTCTCGACGCCTTGTCATGTCCAGAGGAGAGGTGTCGCTTTCTCAATGTGTGCAGTTTTTAATTCCAACATTTTATTTACTATTTCTTGTTATTGCTCATGGCTGAATTAATATAATTAGTGAAAGTCTCATGTTTCTACCCTCTACATCGTATTGTTTTAATTAGTGTATCAAAGAACCTAAATAGTGTGTCTATTTATTTTATATGGTTAACTATTATATACTTTTAAAGCACACTCTGGTCAATATATTCCAGTAGAATAATTTGAAAAGAAATCACTCACATCTTCTCTTCCTGTTAACACACGTTACAGCCTCTATAAGGTTATGAATCATCCCACAGTTGAAAGCTCCTTTAATATTACTAAGCACACTGATATACGTAGCAATGCATTTTAATCGTTAGTAGTAAAAGAAATAGACTTGGAATCACTTAGTACTTCCTGTTTGGTGGTGTGTGGGATAATCCACGTTCTGGGTGAGTTTTGTCGGACTGAAGGTCTATAAAATTTCCTTTCAATAATTTTTTTTAAATTATTACTGCTTTGACTTAGGAGCTCAACCATTCTCTGCTTAAAGGCAGTCATCACATGAAAGCAATAAATGTTGCATTTTGTCTTCAAGTTAATTTCTTATATGGATTTCTTTTAACAATCACCAACAAGGCGTATCATGTTTCTGCATGTATTAGATGGGCACAGAAGCCTTAAAGTAAGCTCACACCTAAAGTGGACTCATCTTTACTAAAGTAAAATAAAAAATGTGATGCTTAGGAAATGGATGCCATGATCCTGCTGGACTGTGAAGTGAGTGGGACTCTTATCCAGCAAAGGAGTTCTTAAGGGTTAAGAAATTTGGTCTTAAAATATGTTTAGATCTGTTCGCACGTATGTGAGGAGGAGGATGTTCTACTTTTTTGACAAATTCTCAGTGAAGAGGGTTATCGCCCAGCCGCACCCACTGCTGTGTTCTTTCTGGATTAGAGCATTCAAAGCACGCTCCCCTGCTTACCACAGTTGGCTATACCACACAGAAGTCAAGCCCCCAGATAACCGCGAAGATATGACAACGAGTGGACATGTTTCCCAAGGACGGGAGTTTCATAAATGCAGGAAGGTTAGCACAACCACTGGTGTGAGGGGAAGTCAGAGGACGTGATCATAGTTCATGGGAACCAGCAATGCAGGATGGGCTACATTCAATTTAGTTTCCTTTGCAGGCTTAAAATAGCGCCATTGTAAATTATGTCAGTCTTTCTCAAATCATGAAAATGATTGTTAAAAATGCCTCAGAATACACAATGTGCATTGTTGTGTGGCTTTGATGTGTGAATGATGAGAGCATATGATATAATACAAATTAAATAATGGTAGAACAGTCACAGGCTTTTTCCCCAAGGGGAGGGGGAATAAAGGTGAAGTTTCTGGTTGAAGGAAACGCTGTTTTATTTTGTTTTGGTGCCTACAGTATAGAATTCTTTAAATAGTCTAAAATTTTAAAGGGGTTCCTGTTATGTCTCATGTTTAGTACATCTTACGACTTTAATTTTCAAGATTCTGTTAAAGTAGTAATTGGGTGGGAAATCAACGCGTGATGGAATTTGACTTTCTTATAAATATTTAAATACAAAATATGATGCAAAGTATGATGCAGTGGGTATGACGAAGTATTTATATATATATATATGAAATATTTGTGCTGCTTCAAGACATTTGTCAGGTTGGATGCCTTGCTTTGGAATCTAGAGAAATGGGGTTTTCTGTGTTCGGAGCACTCAGATTGGTGCCTCCAACAGCTTTTCCTGGCTTCCTAATTGAAATTTTGAGTAAACCAATTGTGATACTTGCTAAATTCAGAAGCAATTGCCATAAAGCCTGAGATTCTTTTTTGTTGTTTGCACACAGGTGAGGTCTGCCATAAATCCTATACTCAGTTTTCAAACCTTTGTCGTCATAAGCGCATGCATGCTGATTGCAGAACCCAAATCAAGTGCAAAGACTGTGGACAAATGTTCAGCACTACGTCTTCCTTAAATAAACACAGGAGGTTTTGTGAGGGCAAGAACCATTTTGCGGCAGGTGGATTTTTTGGCCAAGGCATTTCACTTCCTGGAACCCCAGCTATGGATAAAACGTCCATGGTTAATATGAGTCATGCCAACCCGGGCCTTGCTGACTATTTTGGCGCCAATAGGCATCCTGCTGGTCTTACCTTTCCAACAGCTCCTGGATTTTCTTTTAGCTTCCCTGGTCTGTTTCCTTCCGGCTTGTACCACAGGCCTCCTTTGATACCTGCTAGTTCTCCTGTTAAAGGACTATCAAGTACTGAACAGACAAACAAAAGTCAAAGTCCCCTCATGACACATCCTCAGATACTGCCAGCTACACAGGATATTTTGAAGGCACTATCTAAACACCCACCTGTAGGGGACAATAAGCCAGTGGAGCTCCAGCCCGAGAGGTCCTCTGAAGAGAGGCCCCTTGAGAAAATCAGTGACCAGTCAGAGAGTAGTGACCTTGATGATGTCAGTACGCCAAGTGGCAGTGACCTGGAGACAACCTCGGGCTCTGATCTGGAAAGTGACATTGAAAGTGATAAAGAGAAATTTAAAGAAAATGGTAAAATGTTCAAAGACAAAGTAAGCCCTCTTCAGAATCTGGCTTCAATACATAATAAGAAAGAATACAGCAATCATTCCATTTTCTCACCATCTTTAGAGGAGCAAACCGCGGTGTCAGGAGCTGTGAATGATTCTATAAAGGCTATTGCTTCTATTGCTGAAAAATACTTTGGTTCAACAGGACTGGTGGGGCTGCAAGACAAAAAAGTTGGAGCTTTACCTTACCCTTCCATGTTTCCCCTCCCGTTTTTTCCAGCATTCTCTCAATCAATGTACCCATTTCCTGATAGAGACTTGAGAGCGTTACCTTTGAAAATGGAACCCCAATCACCAAGTGAAGTAAAGAAACTGCAGAAGGGAAGCTCTGAGTCTCCCTTTGATCTCACCACTAAGCGAAAGGACGAGAAGCCCTTGACTCCAGTACCCTCCAAGGCTCCAGTGACGCCTGTCACAAGCCAAGACCAGCCCCTGGATCTAAGTATGGGCAGTAGGAGTAGAGCCAGTGGAACAAAGCTGACTGAGCCTCGAAAAAACCACGTGTTTGGGGAAAAGAAAGGAAGCAATGTTGAACCAAGACTCGCGTCAGATGGTTCCTTGCAGCATGCTAGACCCACTCCTTTCTTTATGGACCCTATTTACAGGTAAGGGTGGACGGGAGATGATGAAATGTGGACGTGTTTATGAAAGGTGGTTTTTACATGGTAAAGTTATGGCTTTTAACAAACCTTTTTTATTATTATTATAAAGCAGAGAGTAAAATTGTTTGATCTAGTGAATTCATTTTGTATTCAGAAAGTCGACTCATTAGGTTTGGACTTATTTTTGGATGTCTCTGAATTTGGGGTTTTGGAATAGGCCCACAGAGTTCTTTCCCTTGACAATAAATTTATTTTTAAACACATTTTTTTTTAAGTGGAAAATATGGGAAAGCCATATTTAAAGCAAGTTGTCAAGTGGCGGAAGAATGAGGCTCCTGAAGGATTAATGCAAAAATGTGTGGGTGCTTAAATGGGTCAGGTTATTTGGAATGAGATGGGACATATAACAGCAAGAGTTTACTCTTTGTTAACCTACAAGCTTTTCCTTAATAAGTACTGGTCATATTCTGTTTCTAAATAAATTTCTTAGGGGCCACAGACAAATGCAATATTAATCACAAAAATGTTTTGTATATAATGTGAGTGATGGGTTTAAAAAACATGTCTCTGTTTAATGCTTTCATTATCCAGTTTCCTTTGATGCATCCAAAAATCCTTTGGCGGAAACATATATGCTTAATAAAAAGCCTCCTGGCTGTCTTCATTCAGGATGATTTAGTTTTTTAATACTAGTTTTCTTTAAAAGATATGAATAACCATAGTTATGCTTGGAATGTATTTTAAATATTGCCAAGCATTTTCACATTTACTTTCTTTTACTTTCTTTTTCAAATCTTGAACCTTGTCAAGAATTAATGGAATATGTACATAAATTTTTATTGGACTTATTTAAGATGGGAGTATTTGCCTATTTTTGCCTGATTCTCTTTCATAAAGAGAAATTTTGTGTTGTTCTTTCATTCAACAGCATTTATTGAGTTCTTATTACTTCATAGGTGCTAGAGTGCAGATTCTTTTCACTGAAAACTCTTTTTCTACCTATGCTGTCTGCAATACATTAACCAAGAAACGTTGCCGGTATTTGAATGGCTGCCTCCATTAGAACGTGACAAGAAGAATAAAAAAGTCAATATAAAAATATCTCAGAACCATCAATATTATGTTTCTTCACTTGTTTTTCACATCTTATATTTTAATTCCTGGGGCAGTTCCATTACTAGAGAAGGAAAAAGAAGGGAAAACAGATGTTCCGTATTTTGTGTGTAGATTGTGTGTTACACATTGCCAGTAAGATTGATCAGTCCTTTGTGAAGATGATTTCTCCCTTTCTTCCTCGGGTCCTGTCAATGGCGGTGGGCTTCCAATTCCTCCACATACCCGCTATACTCTTCTCCATCACTTCCTACCCTTTCTCTTGCTGACTCTAATCTCTCTCTCCTCACTGGTGTTTCAGTCTCAGTTTAGGCCCTAGGCTTTTCAATTTACCAAACTCCTGAAAGACCTAAATCTCGGTTTTAGAGTGTGACCTTGGTTGAGATCTCAGCTTTCCCATGTCTTAAATGTTTTTTAAATCTATAAAACGGGTATAAGAACACCTATTTCAGTAAGTGCAATAATGTATGCAAAACATACCATATATAAAATTTCAATAAGTGGTAGCTGTGTTTATTCATTTTGATCCTACTTTAAAAGTGTACTTATTCAACAGTTTTTAAAGCAAAATTGCCAACAGTTGGTAAAAGAAATTACTTCAGTCCATGTTGTCATTTCCTGTATGCTTAATAGAAAATAGAATGACAAACATTTCTAAAGCAGAAGAGATATGTAGATAAGTTTTATCTGTCTCTCGTTATCTTCACAAAGTTCCTCCTTCTCTTCCCACCTGCCCCCCCTTTAATCTGCCCTGGTTATCAGCAGTGGCATCCAAAAGAAGATGCCTGTACCTCAAAGAGCGGCTAGCAGAGTGCGTGGTATGCTTAGAAACTCTCCTACTGTCCTTGGAAAATATGGAAGAAATATAATGAATATTTGGGGAAGCACCTTCTTGGTAGAAAATGACTTTAATTTTCAAAATGAACCCTCTCCTCATGATTTCAAAATCACCAGGCATTCTTGCCTACACCTGAAATGGAAAGATACAAATTTGTGACCAATGCCTCTGATTACATGGCTCTTCATTTTTTATATTTCCTCATTATTGTTACTAGTCGTTCAATAGGATTTTTCCATTATAAATAGGCCCTTCTTTCTTTGAGTGCCTAGAAGGGCCATTAGTATTCCTCAAGAACTGAACAGATGTCTTTCTATCTTTATTAGTGTGCTTCCCAGAAGCCTGCCGTTTGCTTTATTGTTTGCTGTTTTAAATGTCAGTGATTATGCAGTGATTGATATATGAGACTGATTCATCTCCAAAATCGAATTTTAACCTTTCAGAGTAGAGAAAAGAAAACTAACTGACCCACTTGAAGCTTTAAAAGAGAAATACTTGAGACCTTCTCCAGGATTCTTATTTCACCCACAAGTAAGTAATTTGAATTTGAAACTTCGAGCTTGTAAACTAACTTGTTGATCCTGAAAAGCAGGTGCAATGAAATGAAAGAAATCTTGAGAACATTAGGATTTCCTCTGACGCTGGTGTGGAAGAACACAGGAAATTCTAACAGAATTAAAACCCAAACTCTTTAAAGAAAACGTAATTAATATAGTTGTAAAAATAACATGGTCGTGGTGTTAAATTATTGTCTGCTGTTAACTACTTATTGAGCCAAAGTGCATTTTAGAGGGAGAAAAATTCAGCTTAGAAAATAAATACTGAAGTTGTCTTTTGTGTTTAAAAATTACTGCAAGTAAGAAACGGATCATACTGTGACTCGTCTCAAACTCATGAAGGTCGTTTGTGTTCTTTTAGTGCTTAGATAAAAACAGGAAATGAGTCTACCTGACAAGTTGTTACCATAGAGGGTGAAGGAATTTATCTAGAGACCACTGGGCATTCCAGCAAAGTTCTGTAATTGCACAAGAATTCGCCACAATACACAGAGCTATTTGCTGAATGGACTGACTTGTGTCCATTTATCAAAATATATACAGTTTCTCATTGCAAAGAAAATACAAAGCAGTGTTATCTATTCCGTTCATCTCTATGTCCCTACATATTTGGTCTTTTTTTTAAAACTGATTTACCTATCAATCAACATGTGGAGAATTATATTGAAAAAACAAATATATAAACATCTTGAACCTGCTTTCTCAATTTATAGTTTAGTTTTTATTTTTACTTTTGGAAGGATAGAAACTCTGGTCTTTGTAGATAGTAAGCAAAATTTTTATGAAAATGCTTGAAAACAGACTAAACGAATTTGCTCTGTTCTAATATATTCAAACTAAAAATGTGCTCCTCTAGTAAAATTGGTGGGATTTTATGTAAGCAGCCTTAGAGGAAGTTGTGAGCCAACTAAATGGAATCATCTTGGGATATGACTCTTCCCCCCAACCCTCTCTGTTACCGTTCTTCACTTTTTCAAGTACCTTCTCTAAGTCCCGAACAACACAGTATGAGAACTGAAATACCATCTTCTGGGATAGCTGGAGAAATCTCATTGCTCCAATCATTCTATTTCAAACTGAGAGAATATATGATTTAGTATTAAAAAGGTTAGAAATATTCCAGTTAGTATTCCTTTTATATAGGAAGGCTATGGAATGATTTCATTTCCATCATTACTTTCTGGAAAAGAAGCAATTTCTAAAATAGTGCATGTTTATCAGGCATTTACATTTTATATTTAAGCTGATCTAAATTGCATTTGTAGGTCTCATGGACTAATAAACCTGGACATGATATGCATTTTGTGTCAGATATTGCACAAAAAGTGTCTCTCTCTTGATAACTTCCTTTCTAGTTATAAGTAAATGTTGATAAGGATATAACAGTTAGATACATTTAATTACAAAGTCAAATTGTTTTTGGATTCTAATTATCTTTAAAAGTTAGTAATTAATCACTTCAAAATTAAGTGCTGTGGGTACATGGTACAATGGAGAAAAAAAGACTGGGATTCAGCGTCTTTGAACAACTCAGTCTACCTGGCTCTTAATTTCCTTATCTGTAAGATGAGGGAGGTAGTTGGGTGTAAGGTCCTTATCCTCTCTAAATTCGAAGATTTCTAATTAGCCAAGGTAAATTTACTGGTTCATATGATGGGCAGCTTTGTCTGCCAATAACTCCACATGTACGTGTAGCTGTTATAAAAATAGTATGTTCATATTTTTAACCAAATAATATAAGAAAATATGCTATATTTTAATATCCCCAAAGTTAATGAAGGATCAGAATAGAGGCACGCGTCCAGTCCTTGGAGCACAGCAATCATCCCCCAGATCTTTGCAGACGTGCCTGTGGGAGCACAGTGGCTGAGAGTGTTTCCTTCCCACACCGGAATGTCACGTCTTGGAGTAAGGGACTGCCTACTGCTGCCTGTTGCTGTTAGAATAGGACCCAAGAGTGATAATCAGAACATTTAATGTGTGATATGTCATGAATGCTGACCAATAGAATGGATTCTGCCTTCTGGAGCAGGGTTCTGGAGCCCTGCACCAACTGTTAATGCTTTCCTTGCTGGATGGGGGTGGGAGGATCTGAGGGGTCTTCTGGGGGAAGGCCAGGGCTGCAGGGGTGCTTGGGCATTCAGGGTGCTTGGGGCAGAGGCTGTTCACCAAGAACGACAGGAATATTTCGTTAATGTTCTAACCATCCTGGCTGTCTTCGTGTGTAATGGCTGTGTATCACTGAGATGCAGATGGCATAGAGACAGTTGCTGGGGAGAAGCTTAACGTCACCCATTTTCATCAAGCCTTCAGACCAGTCTGTCCTTTCAGAAAATCTGCCTCAAATGGTCTGAAGTTTCAGCAGAGTTTTTTTTTTTTTTTCCTAGTACTCTATCAATTTCATCCTAGCCTCGAGATCCACCTTCAAACAAACCAACAAAAACTGCCCAGGATTCGGGGCCAGAAATGACTGCTTTACTGCTGGCTTCATTACTTATTAGCAGAAGTGCTTAGGTTTTGGGCAGTGTGGTTTCTCTATCAGCGTAGTGAGCACACCCTTTCCAGCCTGACCAGGGTAGCTATAAGGATCAGCATTCATGCACGTAACACGTTTAGCATAATGCTTGGCATGTTGAAGGATGTAAATGAAGAAAAGCTGTTATTAGTAATTCATGCAAAAATATTCCATTTTGAATATAAAGGAATGTCAGTAAAATACCCTCCTGCCATCTCCTGAGCCAGTTTCTTTGGTGGGGCTATACCATGTATCTAGAAGTACTTGGAAAGATGCTTACTCTGTTCTTGGCACTGTGCCGATGGGTAGCAATGAGGATGGCAAAGAGCAAGAAGCCAAAATGGAAGCACTTGCCTCTGCCCCCAGGGCTTACTATGATTTCGTGGCTAAATAAGCGTTTGGACAAGACCATTCATTATTTCATTTTCTTTTTAAAGTACATTGGAACAGATCACGCGGTCCCTCTGGGGCGTTTGTATCTTTGTCTTCAGATTGAGAATAATGCCTACCTTATCTATTTCTCAGGGTTATGATAATAATAAAGAGGAGACCATATATTTTCTTTTTTCTTTTTTTTTTTAAGGATTGGCACCTGGGCTAACAAATGTTGCCAATCTTTATTTTTTTCTTCTGCTTTCTTTCTCAACAACCACCCCCCCCCCCCCCCCCCGGTACATAGTTGTATATCCTAGTTGCAGGTCCTTCTAGTTGTGGGATGTGGGACGCTGCCTCAACGTGGCCTGACGAGCGGTGCCATGTCTGCGCCCAGGATCCGAACCCTGGGCTGCTGCAGCAGAGCGCGCGAACTTAACTACTCGGCCACGGAGCCGGCCCCGAGAGACTATATATTTTCAATGCTTTAAGGAAGACATATAAATAGATAGGTAAATGCTTGGTAGTGATAGTCTCTGGGCGAGCTTGAGTTCGTAATTTCTCTATGTCTGTATTCTACCTGGCATGTCCCTTCCCCGTGCACAATTTCTAAGCAACGAAAGGTGAACAATATGTATTGCCTTTTGGAATCATAATATATGCTTTCAAAACTCTTGTCAAAATTACCTAGAAGATATGAAAACACATGCATCAAAATGAAAAGCTAAATGCTTGTTTTTATCATTCTCAGGGTCTAATTTCCTCTGTTAGTTCAGTTCTTAAAGAAGTATGTTTGCTCTATCAGCCACTAGAGGACTGTTTGCCCTTCTATTTTTTCTCTTACAAATAACTTAGTTCAACAAGAGGGAGAAATAAGAACTGTAGAGGTTCTCCCTGGCTACGTGGTTGAAAATTATATGTGGAGTCTTAGTTTAGATGATAATTTTGAAAAGGAGATAGCCGCAAATAGACGAGGTGGAGAGAATGGTGTTACTGTGTGACCTCCAGAATCTCCATTTCATTGATTTCTATTTTGGTTACTTTGTATTCACATTGATGCCTTGCAAGCCCGTTGAAATCATTTGGCAATAAGGCTATTGTAAAACTGGCTATTATTCCTTGGTTTGATTCTCCTATGCTTTTAATATTATTTTTGGTGATTTACGCATTTTATTATCAGATATTTGGGTTTGTGTACATTTACAACAGTGGCTGTCTTATTTCTATTTCTGTCTGTTATTCATTCATTTTTATTTTTTTACTTTCAAAGTGTGTAACTATCCTATTACTGTGTCCCAAGGAACTGGGAAAAAGTCTTCTCTCAAGTTATCACGTATATAATGATATATCTACCTTTTGCCCTTCATCTTTTATTTTGCTTTCAACAAGTTTTTCTTATCATTAGATTTCTTCCGTGATAAACCTTTCATCCTTGAAAACTATGTATCTTTCTTATTAAAGATATAAAAACTTATAAAAGTGAGATATATTCCCTTTAACCAAGCAAAATGATGTTTTTAAGGATATAACATCGTATTTCCTGGAAGAGCTTTTAACTCATTAAAGTTTTCCCCAATGATTCTTGTCATAAATAACTAGACATTTGTAGTTCTTTTAATTAAAATCCTTAGGTGTTCTGACTACTGATGGTCTGAGTCCCAGCTAATAAAAGTTAAGCAGTGTATTTCCAAGTACATTACCTTCTTGTTACTCAATGATTCACATTTGAGTAAATATCTTATTTTCTTTGTTATTAACATTATAAAAATGCAAGAGACTAGATTTTTTTGGTAGGAAATTGCTTGATTTTTAGTTATTAAAGTAAAATTTAGGAATCTTCTTTTGCAGTGTGTAAGAACAAATGAAAAAGAAGTATCTACCTTGCAATTTAAGATTTGGTAGTAGGTAGTGTTTAGCTTTCTTGGGAAAAGACACCATTCTGGTTTATAACCTTGATTCTAAAATTTAATTTAGGTAAATGGAGGAAACTCCTCAGTGTTATAAAAACATTTAATTTTAATTTCCAAAGCTTTTACTCAAGGTACAGTTACATGATAAACAAAAATGACTAAGTTAGTATAAATGTCAGTTTCTCAAAGGATAGATTGCAATAAAGATTCCGATACAGAAGTAATTTTTTGTTTTTGTTTCAATTTTGCTCCCAGTTCCAACTGCCTGATCAGAGAACTTGGGTAAGTTTCCTACTTATGTTTTTGACTAGAATAATGTAGCATTAGAAGGAAAGCAATTTGTATTATAAATTGCTGTGTAGACATAAAGAATTCTGAGCCCCTTTTCATTAAATGATATGGCTTCACCCAGTAGTTTTTCAGCTTTGTCAAGCAGCAAAATACTTTCAGTTATAACTGGACATTTAGTGAGCTATAAATTGTTTACAGAAAGAAGTTTGTTCTGTAAATCTGACCCATTCCATGTAATTTGACCTCATGTGGAACTCTTTCTAGGCACTTGGGAGCACGTTGTTAAAAGAGGCTTCGAGATGGGTCACTAAGTGGAAACAGCCATTATTTGAGGGAGCCAGTATCGGCATGTTAAAGATGCTTTTGATAAAGCCTTCAAAAGAATCAAACCTGAACTTATGTGCAGACACAGCTGACATTGGAATTCACATCCATATATCCTAGGCAGATCTTGGTTCTTGCTATTTGGAGAAATAAGACTAAATGTTTAAAAATCCGTATCTAACTAGTGATTGGATCTTTTAGCATTGGGTCACACTTCCTCAACTTTCGGTTACTACTTCCAGATACAGTCAGCTGTCAGCCACTAAGGGATAGCTTTATTTTTTACTCAAGAAACAAATAATACTGCTTATTTAGTTTCCACTCCCAAATAAACCTTGGGTGAATAGAAATATATTTGGTTAACATATATTACAAAATTTCCTCTGAGTCTATATGCTTTTACTTCTTCATTCTCTTCTTCACTCAGAATTATACTGATCCTGAGGTATGGGTAAAATCTTGAGATATAATTCAACTTTCTTTTAGTCACCATAAATTATATATAATTATTTTAAGTTGGCACACTTTAGCCCTTACCTATTTCCTCTGTCTCATGTTAGTTTTCCTTTATCAGAAATTCCTCCATTTTATTTCTTCTGTGGAATATGAGATGAATTGTGATTTTTCTCATCCTGATAGACTTTTAAGGATTAAGTTCATTTGTTTCAAAAGTATAAGAGGAGAGAGAGAGAGACTTCCTCAGGGAAAGTTGTGTAGTAGATGGAACTGTTCTTTGATTATCCTGGCCTATATTTCCAGGTTCCTCGTCTGCCTTTCCTGGCAGAGGTCTGTCTTGAGTACCTCGTCTCATGGTCCTCATCCTTTCTAAGGCAGAGTATTACTTGACAGTAGCTATGCTGTCAGCTGCTTCAAGCATAAGGTGCTCTCCCCTATGTAAATGGGCATTGGCTCTACCCACTTAGACAGCCAGTTCCCATTTTAAGTTAGATTCCCATTCCTGATAATATGATGGTATAGCAACTGCCATTGCAATGCTTTGGAAACGCTCCCATTCTTTGAATCATAGGTTTTTCAGAACTATTGTATACATGTATTATTATAAAATGTATTATTAGTGGAAAACATTAAAATATTAAAGTTTATAATTTTTAGTGGTAAAAAGACTCTAAGGGATTTCAGAATCATGACTGCTGAATGTGATACTTGGAATAAGATAACCATAAAATATGAATATTTACTTGTCCCCCAAATGGCCGTGATTTTGAGATTTCTCAAGATTATCAAGTGAGTAAATATAGAAAACTACCAAATCTACAAACTTTCCCATCATAAGTTATTTATGAGAAGTTAGTTATTTTATGATAAAGGCATGTGTAATCTAATTTGTGAAACATTAGGTCACATAATTCATGGTGCCGTTGGACATATCGTTTCGTATAATCAGATTGTCACTTTAATAGTTTTAATGAGAAACTTCTTTATGTCATCAATTATCGGCTGCCAGATAATAAATGTGAGGCTAAGTGCTTAGGACCCAGTTGATGATATCTTGCCTGCTAAAATGTTTTTAAAAATACTAACTTTATTTGACTAGAGAGATAACTACATTTTTTGGTAGGAGCTAGGGAATTGTGTTTAAATATTAGTTTGCGTCAGTATAGAGTTACTAGCCTCTTGGGGACTGGAAGGGGGTGAAATGACTTCCTCTTCCAGACATCTGGCTGCAGATACCATCAATGACTATTATATATGTAAGTAGAAATTACTGTTCCGTACAAAAACCTGTCATTTACTGATCGGAGATTAGCTGATGACATTAATAGGACACAGGGCAATGCATTTCTAAAATATATGCTCATTTTCCTCCTTTATTTTCCCCATTCTCAGCAAATTTCTTATTCATGGTAGTACACATTGCTCTCTTCATTGGATTCTTCATAATTGAAAAATATGGATAGCTAGATTCTGTTCCATTTATCCCAATTCACCTTGATTTTTAAAATACCAGGTCAGACTTTAAAATGAATGTCAATACTTCTACTCCTGTAAAATGCATATTCTTTCAGGAGGATCATCATGAGTCAGCACAGATAACTAGAGAAAGTTGGAGTTTTGACCCACACATTAGATAAAGCTCATTTCGATCCAAAACCTTAATCCAAGATATAGAGTAGGGCTGCTATTGGTGACAGAACTGCTAAACTAATTCAACTGGCTGATGTTGTAGTCCCTTCTGTTTTTCCTAATGGGGAAACTTATTCTTTTTAGCTGAAGTCAAGTGCTATAAGAGCAAATCTTATGAAGATGAAAGAAAGAATTCAGTGATGGCTCTTATGTTGCTTTAGTGGTTGCTGGCTGAGCAGAAAGCGGTGTGTGTGTGTGTGTTTGTGTGCGCACGCGTGTGTGTATGGTGTTAATAGCTACCCTCAGCTTGCTTCCCATCTTCCTTCTCTCTCCCTTTCCCCCACTGCGATTTAATCCCCTTTTCCTTTCATACCAGAAACCAAAGCTGGGGGTAGCTTCTAAGAGAGGCCCTCTGATAACCCCTATTCTTTTTCCTATTATCTTTAAGAATGTCGTTATTTAGTCATCAAGCCCATAATATATTTTCTTGTTTCCTGATAGTTTTCCCAAATTGAAACAGTTTGAGGTAAAGTAATCACAGTGATCTTTCTTCAGAAGGAGCTATTAGCAGCTACTAAAGCAAGACACATTTCTCAACAGCCAATTGCTATTAAATGACTTGAAGGACTTGTAGTTTATATGTGCTAGAGATGAAAGCCGAGAATAATAATAGTCATGAGTAAGCTATTTTCCATATAAAAGGAAAAGTGTTTCTATAAGATGTATTGCCACAGGAATCTGAGTGTGTCAGCAGGGCAGACACTCAAATGATTTAAAACCACTAGATAATGAAACTTTACTCAAATATTAAATGTACATAAATAAAACATTTATAATCATCACCCACACACTTACTATTCTTCCCAATAAATATATACGATCATGACCCTTACCCTTGCTTGTTACTGCTAATCAGCTTGAAGGCCAGAGGTCATTTTTCACTCAGATAATTTATTCCACGGAGGGTGGGATATCAAAATGCTTTTCTGCAAGGAACAATTAGAAGGAATAAATGCAAATAAAATAGTATCATAAAATATTTCCAGATTGATTTTTAATAAATAAAATCCAAAATAATATGAAAATGCTAATGCTCTGGCTGGAGGGGAATAATGAGTGTATTCTGCAGGGACAGAGTTTCCGCCAGCCTCTCTGAGCAGCATCATCATTCCATATCTCTGCCCTGTGATCAGTATGTGTCAAAATCCTTCATAGTGACAAATGCGCTGTCCACTTGCATCTGTGGAGAATGTTTTAGCAGCTGAGTGATTATGAATCAAACCCCTGAGCTTACAGCCCCTACCGCCTCCCAATGTGTTCACATTTGTCGTCTGACAAGTAAATGTATCTTGACTTTCCTCTGAGATTTTTTTGCACCGTGTTTGATGAAAGACATTTGGCAAATTGGCAGTGGTACCCTGTATGTTGCAATTTGTAGGGAGCATTAGGAGTCCAGGCATGAAATGAGAGGGCAGGCTCCAGGAGAAAGGGAAAAGAAAGAGAGCTAACTACAACATGAATAGTCATTTGAGGAATCAAATGTACAGTATTCCCTTTGTAAGAAGAGAATCACGTTCAGGCCATTCTGTTCAGATTTTGCTCGAGTTGAAGAAGTCAATGGTATTCTATCCATCTGCTTGTCCACGGAATATATGTTTTGTTAATTTTCCTTTTGAGTAGGATGCCTTGCCTTTTTTTTAAGCTGACCTGGTAAATTAGGCCTCCAACTCTGTCCTGCCATCTCATCAGCAAGAGAGACATCCTTTTGGGATTGAACAGTTTGAGTGTGCAGTTGTTACCATTTTCATCCCTGCTTGGAGCCTTCTGGTCCACCACCCCAGCTCTTTGAGAAACGTACAGAGTGCATGTAGAGAGCAAACACCTTTTTAACAGCTTTCTGAGCTCTCCAGTGGCAGAGTGTCCTGAGATGCAAATAGATAATGGGTGAGTTGATTTAACAAGATGGCCAGAGAGTTTGCTTTTCCTACTTAAAAATTCAGTATTAAGCAGCTTCCAAATAAAATGTGAGCACTGAGGAAACAATATTTTGGGAGAGTTGAAAGAAAGGCACGAATCCTTCTAACTGTGCACCGTGAGGATCAAGCTATCTTTAAAAGTAGATGCCACCTTCTGATTGTGACTCTGTCAATACGTGAGCAGGTGGGACAAAAACTTGAAGCTTATAAGCAAAATCAATTAGGTTGTTTGAGGGGAAGAGTTAGTCAGGATAGTTTTTCTTCAAGAATATTTATCTAAGAGTGTCGTTACACTACCTGTTCCCCATATTTTATAATGCTCGTGCCGAGTTACATGAAGTTATGATGATATATCATGAACTGTGATTTCAACTCACTCTTTGTCCAGAACTAGTTAATATTTCATCAAAATTCTTTGTATATGGCTCCACTTAAAAATCTAGGGGGCCAGCCCCGTGGATGAGTGGTTCCACATGCTCCGCTTCAGCAGCCTGAGTTCGCGGGTTCAGATCTGGGGTGTGGACCTACTCCACTCATCAGCCATGCTGTGGAGACATCTCACGTACAAACTAGAGGAAGATTGGCAACAGATGTTAGGTCAGGGTGAATCCTCCTCACCAAAAAAAAAAAAAAAGAAGAAAAAATCTAGTATATCAGATATTAACTTAGCATAGTCTTAGGCAAAACACTTCTTGCACGTTCAATGTTTTCTTGCTGCATTACACACATTTGGCTTAAGCTGTCACTTTCAAACACTTGATGTTTTTCACGCTGTGAGTTCTTTTCATGGGACGCTATGCGTCCTGTGGTTATTATTACCTAGGCAATGCATACTGGCCTTTCTCTATAATTTCTGGTTTACTATTGATTTCCATCACATAATACTAATGTTGTATTTTAATTCAATAAAAAATCTAATTTGGCTTCATTATCTGACGTGTATTTCACTGCTCAGTTGTATATCAAATTATTATAAAATGATCTAACCAAGGTCTTATGAAAACATTCACCCAGCATTTTACAAACTTGGTTCTACCTTCGCTATTTCCAAGATCAATGGATTTTCTTGTTGTTTGTCTAATACTGGGATATTACAACCTCTTTCTACAGCCCATTGCATTCAGCAGATTTGATGCTTCCTCTTATTAATGATTTCTTGGTTTGCTAGAGATTATTCCAGAAGAAAAGATGTTGGACCCGTCCTTCACGGTCTTGTGCTTTTCCCTTCCAGATGTCAGCTATTGAAAACATGGCGGAGAAGCTGGAGAGCTTCAGTGCCCTGAAACCTGAGGCCAGTGAACTCCTGCAGTCAGTCCCCTCCATGTTCAACTTCAGAGCGCCTCCCAGCGCCCTGCCAGAGACCCTGCTGCGGAAAGGCAAAGAGCGCTACACCTGCAGGTATCTGCGGTCAGGGAGGGCTGGCCTTCCAGAGATCTCCCCTCTGCTTTCCAAAGGCCCTG
This sequence comes from Equus przewalskii, assembly GCF_037783145.1. Lineage (NCBI taxonomy): Eukaryota > Metazoa > Chordata > Mammalia > Perissodactyla > Equidae > Equus > Equus przewalskii. Next base: position 11,332,300 of record NC_091848.1, on the reverse strand, counting down.
CTGTTTGCTTTGGAAATTATTCTTGATTGGATGATTAATAGCCACCATGATAGATCTCAAGCACTTCAAAGTACTCTTTATTTAGTGAGATATAAAAATACTGCTTTTAAAAAATTATTATTAAATGAGAATTTTAACACAGGCCATTTGGTTGTGATAAATGAGTTTGGAAACAGTCCAAATACTATCTACTTGTTTCACTTTGATATTTATGAATTTTCTTTCACAGTTAATTATTTTCATCCAAAGGTATTCTACTACTGTCCTCAAGCATACATTTATTAATTGTCATGGCATTGAAGAATAAGGCCATTAATGAAGGACGAATAAGGTCGATAAGTGAAGAAAGCTAGTTAATAAGTTTCTTGTTACTCGTCAGTAGTACAGTAAAGCTTGTTTTCTTTTTTTTTCAATAAATCGTGCTTATCATTTCTGAATTGTCTTCAGAAATTTGTGGCATCTGACTCAGGCATATCAATTTATCTGCTCTTTGGAAAATGTGTCACTTGCTTTCCAGAAAAGCTTTTGTAAGAACATATCTTGATGGATGAGGTCTTAGAATCTTGTCTGATCTGATACCACTCAATGTACAGAGCATTGTCACTGTGGCTGACACGTAAAATGAGTTGAAACATTTGAAGTCTGTTTACATCAACCCAGAATCACAGACTCTTGTCATTTTTTTATCCCCTTGTCTGGTTCAGTTTTGTGAATATAAAGATACAGAGTTAATAAAAGAGGCGTATGGAGGTCATCAAACCTAAAGTCTATTTTCATAAACCACTTGCTTATGCATGAGCAAATCCAGCAGATCTTATAAAGCAGCCTTTATTTGTAGAGTTATTTATATCTGTAGAATGGCTTTGTTGCAAATTTTAAATACCAAAGACATGTGAGTTCCATGTAAGATTAATTAAATCAGGAATAAGCATCTGGCTTCTATGCAGCTTGAGTGAAATAAAGTCTATTGTGCTGACTTTCTCTTATAAACATCTTTTCCTAACAGATACTGTGGCAAGATTTTTCCAAGATCTGCGAACCTCACACGGCACTTGAGAACCCACACGGGAGAGCAGCCTTACAGGTTTGACAAAGATTTTTACTCAGTATCTCGATCAATATTATAATAAATAAAGTGGACTCGTTGCCACAATTTTAAAGTAGGCTGCTTTTGTGCATGTCTGAATGTATGTCTATTCTATTTTGAGTGAAAGAATAATTAACGAACAGCTAGGATAAAAATGAGAAGAGTCTTAATTTCTTTAATCAAGGCTTCTTACATCTCAGTTTAAAAGGTCTGGCAATGTCTAGTACAGAATAGGTGTTTAAGAAATGTTAGCCATTTAAAAAATCATTTAAAAAATAATTTGGTGCTCCTCCTTCCCAATAATTAGTGCTATTTTAATGGACAATAATCATGACATTGCAGTCCCTCGCTTTTCCAAGCCTTAAATCTCTGCTAGAAGTTAACAACCCGTATATAACTTTGTTTTCCCAGTACAGCTAAGTCAATGTCCACACGTCCCACTAGGATGTTTAAAGAATAAGCTTTAACCTGGGGAGGAAGAAGAAAACCTGGAACTGGCATAGAATAGGTAAAATAGAATGTATTACAGCAAGAGGAGTAATCCACCAACAATTTCTAAAGTGCCTCTTAGCCTATTGTGTTAAATGTCAACATCAGTCATGATCTTGATTGAAATGTCAAGATCAGTCCCACATGACACGTGGGACGGGTGTCTAATTTTAATGTTATCGTTTACTAAAGAATGAAAATAATCAACATTCTCCCTTCCAGTTTTAAAGTATAATCTATCTTGTTTAATGTGCGATGCCTTGCACAGCGTATAGGTACTAATAAATATTTCTTCAAAGAATGAATGTTATTTTTCTTAAGTAATATCATAATTTCATTCTGCTTTGAAATCCTTATGCATTGTATATGTAAAATCATTTTTGTCTGAATGCTCAATTTTTCCATTAAAATAAGTAAGTTGTTTATGAGGTTTCAAAGACATTTTTACGTACAAGAATAAGAAAATGGACAGACCGGTGCTTAATTGAAGATAATTGAAGTTTTAGGAGAAAACTAGAGGGACTTAAACTCAGAAAATAATACAGTGTTTTCTTACATGTTTGGCTTTCTTACATGTTTTATAAATCACTAATCGTTAAGTGATATTTCTACTTTCTGTGTGATAGAATGCACGTGCTATAATAGGTCTCAGAGAGATATGAAAATGGGATGTGTTAGGTGATTTCCCTTTTCGAGAAAATTTCATATCCAAGTAATTCTGCTTAAGTGGAAGGAAAAATTTCCACATTTACATTTTTTAAGGCCAAGGGTCTGGTATGCAACTATGATATCATGCCCATTTTACTCTTTCTTTGTACCTGAATTCAGTGATTTTATTCTACCCCATAAATGGTGCTATTATTATATGTATTTTTAAAAACACAAACCAGAATTTTGGCATAGCTGGAGATCTTAATTATTTGTCCAGCTCCTTTATTTTATAAGTAAAAATATTCAAATCCACAGATGCTAATTGCCTTCTCTCAAGTCTGGTATTAACAGATCCGGAATTACAACCCAGGCCTACAGCTCTCATGTCAGCGTTTTTATCTCATAGCATGATCTCAAAGCCTCCCTTGACCCCTGTGTTCACATCCAGTGACAAGGAAGGCTGGGTCGTGTACTGCTCAGGATTGTGTTGTGTGTTCATTTTAAGAATTTCTGAGCCTTAGGCTTTAATCTGATCTGTCCCTCAACCACTTACTAATTTACTGGAGTAGAATGGAATGACTTTTTATTTGGGAGCACTCGACCTTTTGGCCAAGACATTAGCAGAGGAAAGATACCAACTTACAGATGATTACTATTGGTTAGAAAGTCCTTATTGGCGGATTTTATTCCTATTAGAGTGGATGATGTTTATTAGATTTGGAAAAGCTTCTCCGCATACAAGCAGAAAGTTGGAAGCATGTCAAAGATAAAATCTCTCTTTCTCGTGATTTGTGTGGAAAACGTTTTGAGTGAAAATTTTTCTAAAGTGTTGGACGGGAGTACAGTTTTTTCTATTAGTATTTCCTAGGTTTTTCTGCTCAGTACAACGTAAATGTGCTAGTTGTACTATGTTCTCATCCCAGTGGGCTTTGGAAGTTGACCAAGTTATTGCAGAGAAGGCTATGACTCCATATATGTATATATTTTTCAACAGCAGAGGCTAAAATATTACAACTACTATCAATGTGAGATTTCACACATTTTTTAAGTAATATTATGACTGAGGAAAGTTGAGGAATCTCATGGTGCCAGAATAGTTTTTTAAGGGGGAAAATTAAATCAGTCCTTGACCTGGTTTATTGATACTATGCCAAAGTACCTAGCTTAACAGATTTGTTTTCTCCACCAAACTAACTAGACTTCTGGCATCAGGGAGAGACAGCCCTAGAAGCCCAAACACTTCGAGTGGAATGGGGTGATTTCTGATGTAGAGCGCTTGAACCAGTGAGCCTGCATTCAAAAGTGGGAGGACAAGGGCCCTTCACACATGGAAGAATGAGTTAAGGATTTTCTGCCGGCTAAGTTAGAAATCTTCACTTAAAAGTCATCTGGAGAAAAGTGGAGTTTTTCTTTCAAGCTACGCACAAACGAAAAATCATAGACACAAATAATGCAATGTTTACTTTAAAATGCCAGAGAAGACCCCATAAATTACCCCTTTCTGGTGGCGAGAGAGGGATTACATTTTTATTTTCTGACTAAAGCAGAACTTCAAGGTAATTTATGATTTTTTTTATCTCATGGAAGGCAGAAACAATTAGCCAACTAATAATAAGTGCCTTCCTGAAAGATAGACCTGGTTCAGAACTGCCACAGACTCTTTAAGAAAAATAGAACTGGAAAATTGGAGGGAAAGGTCATGAAAATCTTTGAAGAAATCAGTCTATTTGAACTGAAATCTTGACTGTGTGAATAATGCCTGTGCCTTTTCTTTAAAAGTTGTTTTATGGGGGTTAATTTTGGATATCTGGTTTACTCGTCTTGAGAGATATTTTTCGATTTGCTTGCAAGTATTTTCTCTGTGTTTATTTTCAGATGCAAATACTGTGACAGATCGTTTAGCATATCTTCTAACTTGCAGCGGCACGTTCGCAACATTCACAATAAGGAGAAGCCCTTCAAGTGTCACTTATGTGATAGGTGTTTCGGTCAACAAACCAACCTAGACAGACACCTAAAGAAACATGAGAATGGGAACATGTCTGGTAGGTACTCGGTCGTGTTATGAGGAGAAGAGGGCTTAGCTTTCTTATTTTAAAAGGTAATTGTGATCTTTTTTCTCTGATTCCACTTTGACACCAGAATCAGATCCTACTGTGAAAATTGGCAGCACATTTCCTTTCAGATTTTAGCATGATGTGATCATTGAATAATAGACAACTCAGGACCTCATTTGGATTTTTTTTTATTCTCCTGGATTTAGAGCCATCGCAATAAGCAACCTCAAGCGAAGAGAACCATGACCCACATTCACAGGAGACTTGTGAATCAAGAGTTTCTAAATTGCAGGGAACAACTTTCAACCTATTGGCACAGACTGTGGCCCCCAGGCATGGGAGGATTGCCAGGTGGCAGCCCCATAATACCATGCTCTGGGTATCAACCCAGAAATCACGGCTACTTTTGCAGAAGGCCTGCAGTTCAGAGAACCACTCCAGGGTAACTTTTTTCAAGATCAGTGATAGAAGATTGTCGACCAGATCAGAGCTACCTAGAGCAGATGATTTGTGATTTTGGTCACAAATTCTGATGCAGAATTAAGTTGAGAGTAACTGGCAAAAAACTTGCCTTCCCTTAACTGACACTTGCCAGCACATAGAAAAAGAGATGGTCTGTTTTCTTGCCTTTGGCTTCTAATGGTTAGATAATAAGCCATTAACTAATATTTTCCAGCTGGCGTATGTGTGTGGAGCCAACCTGTACAGCCATAATTTGTTTCTAAAGAATCGAGAAAATTCTTGGGGGCGAGCATGGAATTTAGGAGAAGAGATTTTAAGAACAGAAAAAAGTTGGATTTACACAAAGTAGTAATTATTACTTAAGGAAATTATTTTATTATTAATCCTTTCTTCACTGTACAAGCACATTTCTTATGACCTTGGATGGCTACGGCTTAGAACTATATCCTGTTCACTTCCCTCAAAGCCAAAAAATCTAATGATCATGGTTTAAAAATATCAGATTTTAGAGACAGAAGTCTAAACCAATATGCAAAACTGGCCAGACTGTCTAACTGTGTGTACTCTTAGAGTTTACCACTATAACTTTTCCAATCAAAATTATTTCAGAAAAAAATAAGTTAAAAATGTAACATGAAAGTTAAATATTTATCTGTCAACCCAGATTATAACTTCTTTAGGCTGGGAGATGTTCTAACCTCTTGTTTTTGTCATCTGGACTATTGTGATGAACTCTTAGACTATAGATATTTTGTGGGCGAGATAAACAGCATGAAATGAATGTTAGTCTAAAGTTTGACCACATATAAAGTTTTTATAGTGTCTAAATGTATGGAAACCTTACAGCAATCTTGTGATACAGGCATTATGATTCTGGTTATATCAGTAGGAAGCTGAAGATCATCCGGCAATCAGCAGATGCAATTTTGTCCTCTAAATACTATACCACCCCAATCTCTGGGCTGGTGTCTTCTGAGTCTACCCACTGCTTAGCCACCAGATCAGAATGTAGAATTCTCAGCATGTTTTCAGACTTTGTTTGGTAACATACTTTAGCACAGGAGCAGTAAACATATATTGACTGCAACCAGGACTGGGTGTGCAGGATCTTCTGGCAGAATCTATTTAAGACCTTTCTATAATTTGCCTCACCCTATCTCCTCCTTGTAGGAATGAAAATGTTCCCATGTCACAGTGGGAATAGGAAGAATCCAGTGGGAGAAACAACATCTTTCAGATCCTGTACTTCATGATTTCAGTAGTTCAAAACATTCTCCAAGGGACTTTTTTTTTTTTTTTTGTAAGATTGGCCCTAAGCTAACATTTATTGCCAATCTTCCTCTTTTTTTTTTCTTTTCCTCCCCAAAGCCCCAGTACATAGTTGTATATCCTAGTTGTGAGTCATTCTAGTTCCTCTATGTGGGACGCCGCCACAGCATGGCTTGATAAACGGTGTGTAGGTCCGTGCCCAGGTTCCAAACTGGCCTCTGGGCCTCTGAAGTGGAGCATGCAAACTTAACTACTTGGCCTTGGGGCCGGCCCGCTAAAGGACTTTGATTAGCATGTGCCCTATGGTAAATTGGGAAGACTTTGACCTCCTAAAGTTGCCATTATTAATATTCAAAAGAGCCTGTTTTAGGAAACAACATTGATTAAATGAAGAAGGAGTGGGGTTCAAAATAAGTTGCCATATAGTTAATAGTCCTATTCACAAAAGGCTTTCTCCCCCCTCAGGTACGGCAACATCATCGCCTCATTCTGAACTGGAAAGTACAGGTGCCATTCTCGATGACAAAGAAGATGCTTACTTCACAGAAATTCGAAATTTCATTGGGAATAGCAACCACAGCAGCCAGTCTCCCAGGAACACAGAGGAGAGGTAAAACTGGATTTTTCCTGTTTAAATGGTGTGAGTTCCGAAATGAATGTTTTCCAATGCATTTTCTCTGCTCACTTTCATGACACTACTATTACTCCTACCCCCAACGGCTGGTATTTATTTCGTGCAGATTAAAAACCAAAGGGCCAGCCCCAGTGGCCTAGTGGTTGAGCTCAGCGTGCTCCACTTCAGTGGCTCGGGTTCAGTTCCAGGACGTGGACCTACACTACTCGTCTGTTAGTGGCTGTGCTGTGATGCTGCTCACGTAAAAAAGGAAGAAAAGAGGAAGATTAGCAGTGGATGTTAGCTCAGGGGGAATCTTCCTCAGCAAAAAACAGACAGACAAACAAAAACTAAATGCTCTTCTAAGCACTTTACTATGTCTATTAATGAATTTAATTATCCTAATAACCCTATGAGATATAGCAACGGTTATTATGTAATTTTATCAGTGAAGGAGTGGAGACTTTGAAGGTTAACTAGCTTGCCAGAGGTCACAAAAGTAATAAGTGGGATTCAACCTGGGCTTTCCAATTCCAGGGCCCATGCTTTTGCCACCATACTCTTCTGCCTCTCTTGAGAGCTAACTAGAATATTTTATCAAAACTTGTCAGGTAGAAAGGAAAGCCACCACAGGGATTCAGTTGAATCACTGGCCAATAGTGGTTACTATTATATATGATATATTATAGATAGTACAGATAATATGTGACTGTACATGTTATATGACTATATGCATATGACTATGCATATCTGTATATATATTTATGTATTTATGTCTTGCATATTTATATATGAAATACCCATTTAGTGTCACCCAAGTATTTTTTACACAGAAACCATTTGAGACGTCTTAATAAGATTCTGTCACTATCTTATATGCTCTCAAGTGGATGCTCATTTAATTCCGGTGTGTTTGTTTCAGTGGCTATAACCATCCTTGTTTTTAGTGACCTGGTACACTAGCTCCCTCTTGTCAGCATCAACATCAAGCATATATGGTGTAATTAATAAAGAAACATTTTTAATGCTGCTGATAATAATTAACACTTACCTAGTATTTTACATTTTATGTGATGTTAGTGAAACATCATTTCACCAAAACTACTGGATTTAATTTTTCTTATCTGTAACTTTTAATTAAATATCTCACATTGAGAGCTAGGTTTTTCTGAACATAATTAAATTAGGATGCTGCATTGTAAATTTTCATGTAACATGAGAGTTCTATTATGGGCCAGTCCCAGTGGCCTAGTGGTTAAGTTTGCCACACTCTGTTTTGGTGGCCTGGGTTCGGTTCCTGGGTGCGGACCTATACCACTCATCTGTCAGTGGGCATGCTGTGGTGGTGGCTCACATACAAAAAGAGGAGGATTGGCAGCAGATGTTAGCTCAGGGTGAATCTTACTCAGCAAAAAAAAAAAAAAGAAAAGAAAAGAAAAGAAAAAAAGAAAGTTCCATTACTTTTCATCACACAAATATTATTTAACCATAATAATGTCTTCTAGTTTTGATGCTATTAAAAGTCAAAGTTAATTATTTTAGGTAGTTTTTCCATTAAGGCAAGCTTCAGCTAAACATTATTTCCCAAGATAAGGTAGAAATATATAACCTCTTCTTTTCTTCAACTTATATAACTTAACTAAACTCTATAACTCTTTTAACTAAAGAAAAAAAAAGAAGATCTGCTGTTGCATGACCCTTCCCAGCCTCTAAGAAGTCTTATAAAAACTACAACTTTGTGCAGTTGGAGTATCTTTCTCTCTGCTCACCCATTTGTATGTGTGTGTGTGTGTGTGTGTGTGTGTGAGAGAGAGAGAGAGAGAGAGAAAGATGAGGCAGATGATAAGTACAAAGTAATAAGGACAAGCAAGAAAGGAGTCACAATCTTACGTTTTGATCATGATATTTACAAATAAGTAATATTGAACCAAAAATACCATCTGGGTTCTGAGATGCCTTTTCAGATTTTCTAGCTCTTAAGTGGAGACCTGTGAGCCCATAGAGCTGCAACAGCTGGCTTCAACATGTCTCAACAGCACAGAAGTAAGAAGACTGAGTCATCTAACTTCCCCCCTCGACTCCTATTGGGCTACTTTTGATAAATAATTTATCCTCCATAAATTGTCGTGTTTGAAAGCACAATTAACAAATAGATATCTTAATCAGATTGGCTTTGTTACTTTTGGTTTTCATCCATGCACTCTTTTGTTCTTTTACTTTTTCTTTCATTTTTAAAAATAACAATTTCAATCCCTTCAAGCCAGCAAATTGGCAATGTATCTGGAAACTAATAATTTACGTCTGTGCAAAACATGTTTTCATCGTTCTTTGATAAAACAGGTTAAGAGATTGGTTATATAAAAAGCTTAATAATGATGATAGGACTTTTTCTAGGATTTTTACTCTATGCATCTTTCAGACGCAAGAGGGTTTTATTTTTTAAACTTTTTACCCTGGGAAATCTAAATGCTAAATTACACTTATTTTTTGTGTGTGGGAAAGTGATGAGGTGCATTGCTGATACGTGGTCTTCCGTAGTCTGAAAAATAGTTCCCTGAAATGTGAAAATCGTACATGACGGTAACAACAACTCAACAGTTTCCACGAGTTTTCTGAATTAGTGACTAGGAAAAGGAGCAAGACCAACGGAGAGATTATGAATGGCTAGGCCATCGGGACCCCTGGATGCCTGTGATGTTCTATCCCTAACAAGCTTCCTGAGTTTGAGGGAGTGCCTTAATTTCTCTGCTCATATGTCTTTAAAAGGAGGAGGTTAGGAAGAAAGATTCTCTAGTTCAAAGCATTTATAATTATTTTGTAACTTAATTTCAACTTTTAAATCTTACAATGAAACTTAAATTCAGTTTACACATACTTTAATGTTTAGGTCCTGAAAAGTTTATCCTAGTTTTATAAATACTGTCAAATGTATTAAAATGGGACTTCTATATAATTAAACTATTTTTTATAATTAAACTTTTGAATCACATATTACAGTCCCTGCAACCACAAACTAAAATATAGCAGTTGACTTTTAAAATACAATATTCTTCTTTGTATCATTATATTAAGACATGCTTGCTAAGTAGGCTTTCAAAGATAATTGTACAATTACAATTTTAGATCACTTCCCGCCCAAAGTTATCCTGGAGAGCAAAGGATTTTTTTACATTCAGACCATCAAGGACAATTTGATAAGAGCCGATGAGCTCTCAGTCACTTCCAAGTTTGAGTGTTTAAGTGGTGTCTACCACAAATGTCACCTAGAAATATCAAATACCCGTTGGTCCTTGGCAGCTACCGTAACATTTTCTTGGAATTCTTAGATTCACTTTAGACATATGTGTTGAAGCTTTTGTGAGTGTTGCTCAGGGATATGAGTTTTCCAGAAATTTATTATTTTAAATGGTGGGCACTTGTAATTAGGCAACATTATGTAGAGAGAACATTTGTGTGCTTTTTACATCATATATAACAATATCATTTATCAGGCAAAAGCCTGATAAAGAATAAGAGACTGAGATTGTTTTTCCAGTTCTGCCAGAGGCTCCATTTATAATCTGAATAATGAACCAATTATTTTCTTTTCTTCATTTTCTCATCTGAAGTTACATTATTTTCCCATGGTTTCCAGAAAGTATAAACAATAAATAGACTAGAGAAGTATGGAAAAATCTAAACTGTTGTTAGGAAGACATGATAATTAAGCTAACGCACATTTAAAAATGGAACCAATCATTGGACCTTTTTCTTTTTCATGCTTTTGGAAGAATGAATGGCAGTCACTTTAAGGATGAAAAGGCTTTGGTGGCCAGTCAGAATTCAGATTTACTGGATGATGAAGAAGCAGAAGATGAAGTGTTGTTAGATGAGGAGGATGAAGACAACGATATTACTGGAAAAACGGGAAAGGAACCAGTGACCGGTAATTTGCATGAAGGAAGCCCTGAGGATGATTACGAAGAAACCAGCGCCCTGGAGATGAGTTGCAAGACGTCCCCAGTGAGGTGAGTGCCTCAGGTGATGTTGGTAAATAAGCAAGCGTAGACGCACATATAATTCCTCCTGCTCTTTCCTTCCACTAGAGCAATATTTCAGGTGATAAGCAATTTGTGAGTAATAAATCCTAAAAAGGTAAATTTGAATTAGCAAGGAATACTCAGTGGATTAATTCTAACTAGATGAAAATAAGGTGGCCATCAACATAATCCGCAAGAGTATAAATACATCAGTGTTTGTGGAACTCTGATTAACCTGAGGTAGGAAGTAGAAATGAAAATTATAAAGTACACAATCAGTTATTTAGACTCTACCTATAAAACTGAAAGAAAAATAGAGATTTCAACATTATCTAATTCATTCAAAAATCTGGTGTCTTATAAGTCAAATATTATTGAGATAAATTTCACTTAATTTGATATATATGTAGTCTATATACATAGATTTTTAGACGGAAAATATTAACCAATGGTTAAATTGATGAGAATATTATATTTTCATATGGATACTGGGTGCTAACTAAATATTATCACAACTGGCTTTATTTCAAATGGAAATTATGGACGTATGAATTCTGTCTCCACTGCTTTGCTGATTTCACATGTCATTGACTTTCACTCTTTGTCTCAAATATATGCTTCCTTTAGTTATGAAAAATCTTAAAAGAAATCATTTTTAAGATATAGTATTTGTAAACATTTTAAAGAACTCAATAATTGATGCATGCTACTTTATACTGCAAATATAATATGAAGTTTGACAGCTGTATAGATTCAAATGAAAAGTGATTTGATTGGATGACAAACTGGAAAAGAAAAAAAATCCTCTGTGCTTTCCCATTGGTTCATTTTAGGTATAAAGAGGAAGAATATAAAACTGGACTTTCTGCTCTAGATCATATAAGGCACTTCACAGATAGCCTCAAAATGAGGAAAATGGAAGATAATCAATATACTGAAGCTGAGCTGTCTTCTTTTAGTACTTCCCATGTACCGGAGGAGCTTAAACAGCCGTTACACAGAAAGTCCAAATCACAGGTACATATTTTCCTGCAGTCTAGCATCATGATGACATGGTGCCTTTGATGCCAAAGGCAGATAGTCGATCTTTATAATATTCTAGAATCTGAACAGGTTCAGATGCTTTACTCAAAATGTTCATATCTTTACTCTATGACTGAATCCAAAATAGTTAACCAATTTGTTGTTAGTGCCGTTGAGTAGATTCCAACTCCTAGTGACCCTGTGGACAGCAGAGCAGAACCCTGCCTGGTCTTTTTGGGCCATCCGCTCACCTTCTGGTACTATATCACATAGATGCTCTGTGCTATTCATAGGGTTTTCATGGCCAGTGTTTTTGGAAGTGGGTGGCCAGGTGCTTCTTCCTAGTCTGTCTTAGTCTGGAAGCTCTGATGAAACCTGTCCACCATGGGTGACCCTGCTGGTATTTGAAATATCGGTGGCATAGCTTTCAGCATCACAGCAAGATGCAGCAGATGCCGTAGTATGACAACCGACAGATGGATGGTATGGTTCCCTGACCGGGAAACAAACCCGGGTGATGACGGTGAGACTACCAAGTTAATCAATACAGCAATTAATATGGATGCATTCTGCACAGAAACTTCTGTGACAAACCCTGTCCTATAATAATCTTTCCTTTACTTTGCAATTCTCTTACTTCTGTAGAAATAGCCCATAATGTTTGCTTGCACCTATTTATATATTACTTTAGAATTATTTTCTAATTGCTTTGTATCTATAGTTTTTATCAACCCAATTATATTTTAAGAGTTTTGGAGAGTGAATTCTGTCCTTATTTTTTTGTCCCTTACTATATATAGTTAAGTAACAAGTCATCTAATTATAGAATTTAGGAGTAAACTGAGGTCAGAGATGAAATGAGTTGCTGACAAAAGTCTGCAGCAACTTAATGGCAGATCTGGAAATAAAACCTATCAATTTTTATTGTGTGAATGAACAAATGGTGCCCAAGTTCATTGGGCTCTACAGCATTCTATTAGCACCGTGGTAACTAAAATAAATCCAGTTAGGGATCCATAAATACCAATTAAAAACCTCAATTCTTTTATCATAAAAAAAAAGGAAGTCAGTACTTTTTACTTGACAATCACACTCAACCAGATTGTTCATTCAGGTCAATTAGAAAAAGGTGCTTCCTGTTATTATCATATTTGTTGGTCATTTTGGTCTAATTGTTTGATCCATTCGTCTACTTTAGAGGTGGCCTAACATATCAAACCATGTGACCATGTTGACTTGTACATTTGGAAATTATTTCCTATTTGGCTGAGATGTTTTGGGCTGGTCTTAACATCAAATGTGGTCATATCTCAGCTAAGGTGGGGAAAACATTACACCACTGAGATAATTTGAAGTTTTAAATATCAATCAGTTCAGTAAAAAGTCTAAGAGATCATGTATAGTAATAGGAAAAAAAAAGTGTTTTTTTCTGAATTGAAGTAAAAGGAGCCAGCCTCACACTGCACTTGCCTAGCCCCCTGAACTTGAGTACATCACTGCATGATTATGGATACCATTTCCTCATTGTAAAGCGGGGTGAGTGGAGCAGATAGCTAAGATTCCTTCCTGCTCTATGATTTAACTGACAGAAAGGTGAATTTTCAGGTTCTAACATTAAAAGTAAACTAGCCAGAGTAGATATCTCATTTTCACTTAGAGACAACCATAAGAGGTGGCTAGTACTTTTTTTAATCTTTGATGTCCCGTTCTTCTTTCCTTGCTGATCAGAGATACAGGAGGATCTAGATTTTCCTTTTCTTTTAAAATTTCTTTTAATTATTCCACCAAAAATACTTTTCATTATGAGACACAATACCTAAAAATTCCTGAAACTGTCAGAAGTGATAGAAATAGAAAGCGGAAGGGCCTGCAAACCCAGAGATAATGGATATGATAGATTCAGTACCAGCATTTTGACGTTAAGTCCCTGCCCAGCTGGGCTAACAATTGCCATCAAGAAATACCAGCAATCCTAGCTCATATTTTTGTTGTTACTTGATAATGTCACTATATCAGTTTGCAAATGGTCAGGCCTTTTTGCAAATTGACTTTATTTCATGAGACTCTTTATTCATTCACTCAGTTGTTATTAACTGTCACTTATGTGCTGGGCACTGATCTTTGCGCATGAAAATGTTTATTTCCCTTGATTACCAAAGGCAGATAATCTATATTTGCCATTTTCTAGAAGCTGAATAGATTCAGATGCTTTACTGAAAACATCCGTTTGTTTACTCTGTAATTTTTAAAGATTGAATCCAAAGTGGTTGACCAGTACATCAGTGGCTGCATTCTGCATGGAATCCTCTATGAAAAACTCTATCCTACAAAAATCAATTTCATGATAATAGGTGCTAATTATGTCACACTGAGCTGAGCACTGTGTGTAAGTCAGTGCTTGTGGTTCCTCCGCAACCTGTGGAGGCCAGGTTTTGTTATTGCTATCCTCATTTTATATGAGGAAAGTGACCTTGAAAGATTAAGCAATTTGCCCAAGGCCACACAGCTAGTTGAGTAGAGGCAGGTTAGAAGCCAGGATTAAAACTTAGGCTTCCAAAATTTTGTCTGTAGTCCCCTTCATCTTCCTAAATATCGGAATGGGTTTTGTTTAACAGAAACCATTTCAGAATATTCTTTTCTCTTGATCTCTAAAAGTGGGTACATAATTAGAATAGATAGTTCAAGTTCAAAGCTCCTTTACCTAGACTTTAAACTCTGTGACTCAGCCCAGTGCCTGGCATTGAGTAGATGCTTCAGAAATATTTACTATATGTCTGCTGAGATTTTGTAGAGGTCGGGAAAACAAATTGCATACATAAAAGTCAAATGCGTACATTTAGAGCAATGACCCAGCAAATCAAAATCAGCCTGCAAGGGCAGATTTTCTAACTGAGACGCCATGATTAGGGAAGAAACCACAGACCGGCCACATGTCTCAGCATGACTCCCAGAGATGAAATTCTGCTTCACAACAGAGGCATTTCATCCTTGTTTACAGACGGTGGAATGTCTTTGGCAGGACTTTAATGATTCCACTTCAGCAGCATTTGACAAGCAAGTTTAGCCATGGATGAGACCAACAATAGCAAATCAACAGTGAAAAGTTCACTTGCAAGTCAAGAGCAAACATTTCATTTGAATATTTTACTTGGCAGCAAATGGAGGATTCTCTGGGCAGTTATTTCGAATTTGACATGATAATAGGGAATAAAGAGCACTTCCTCATGGGGCACCTCAGCGCACCTCCTGCTCGGCAGACAGTGGAACACAAGCTGGTTAGAATGATGTTGGTCTTGTGTTTCGTTTTATCTTTTGGTAGAACTGACTTGATCTACCTCCACTTGCAAGGTCTTTGGGTGTCAGCACTGAATATTTCAAGTGTGGAGGGGCACTGGAGAAAGGACACTGGATTAAAAGTTAGGCAGGAATAAGTTTTACTTATGCTACTCCACTGCCTAATCAAGTGACCTTGGGCAGGTCATTTCACCTCTTGTGCTCTCAGGTATAAAGTGCAGGAGTTGGTTGGACTATTTCCTCCACTAGCCCACAGTGCTGTCGAGGCCAGTCTGTATCTTATTCATATTTGCAGTTTCAGTCCTAAGCACGCAATAATATTTTTGGTGAGTTGGACATGTCTGTGAACAGCGGATGGATGATTACCGTATTTATGACTGGGGAAGGGGATGGCTCCTGTTTCTTAATGGAAGCACTATTGACATTTTAGGTAGGATAATTAACTTTTTGTCATATAGGTCGTGTAACTGTTGTGACTCCTAGGCACTGAAGGCCAGCAGTAACTCCACGTGGTTAGAACACACAAAAAAAGTCCCACGTTTTTCCAAACACACCCATAAGGGCTGCTGCTTCTCAGGGTCCCTGCTCTTCCTAACATTCGCCAATAACATTCTTCAGATCAAAAGTGATGTTTTTCAAATGCCATTTACCGAGTCTCTCCTCTTTACCCCAGGCATATGCTATGATGTTGTCATTGTCCGACAAGGAGTCCCTCCATTCCACATCCCACAGTTCTTCCAACGTGTGGCACAGTATGGCAAGGACTGCGGCGGAATCCAGTGCCATCCAGTCCATAAGCCACGTATGACATGACCAAGGTTGGCCAGAGTGGGACCAAGTCCAACAGTCACATGGCTCTTTCACATGGGACTACTTAAAAGACTGCTGAGCAGAATGCCTTAGAAACCTGAAGGGTCACTCATTTAAAGTCTGGTGACCTTAAACTGAATGATTAAAAAAACGAAAGAAAGAAAGAAAAAGAAAGAAAAAAGAAACTATTTATTCTCGATATTTTGTTTTGCACAGCAAAGGCAGCTGCTGACTTCTGGAGGATCAATGTGACTTAAAGTGATTCAGTGAAAAGGAAAAACTTGCTGGTCAGAAGGCATCTTCCAGTTCGTCCTGCCCGAGGGTGTGGGTGGGTGAGAGGGGCAGGTGAGGTGGCGGCAGTGATACGAACGAACACTCCATAGGAACTGAATTCTCTTTTTGTACAAGATCACCTGACACATGATTGGGAACAGTTGCTTTTAATTACAGATTTAATTTTTTCTTTGTTAAAGTTTTATGTAATTTAACCCTTTGAAGACGGAAGTAGTTGGATGAAATGCACACTCGATTGTTATAGAAACTATAACAGGGGGTACTTGCTCCCCATTAACTTTTGCCTTCTTAAGTACATTGTTTAAAACTAGGGGAAAAGGGTATGTGTATATTGTAAACTATGGATGTTCAATGCTCAAAGAGGTTAAGTCAGTGAAGTAACCTGTTCATCACCAGTACCGCTGTACCACTACACTAATAAAATGTTTGCCAAATCCTTGTAATAACATCTTAATTTTAGACAATCATGTCACTGTTTTTTAATGTTTAATTTTTTTGTGTTGCGTGTATCATGTATTTATTTGTTGGCAAACTATTGTTTGTTGATTAAAATAGCACTGTTCCACTCAGCCACTACTTTCTGACGTCTGAGGCACACCCCTTTCCGAATTTCAAGGACCAAGGTGACTCGACCTGTGTATGGGAGTGCCAAATGGTGTTTGGCTTTTCTTAACATTCCCTTTTTTTTGTTGTTTTGTTTTCCTTCTTAATGAGCTAAATAAGAATAGATGCAACTTAGTTTTTGTAATACTGAAATTGATTCAATTGTATAAATGATTATAATTTCTTTCATGAAAGCATGATTCTTCTGATTAAAAACTGTACCCCATATTTTATGCTGGTTGTCTGCAAGCTTGTGCGATGTTATGTTCATGTTAATCCTATTTGTAAAATGAAGTGTTCCAGACCTTATGTTAAAAGAGAGACGTAAATAACAGACTGTATTCAATTATTTTGCCCTTTGTTGAGGAACCAGATTTGTTTTCTTTTTGTTTGTAATCTCATTTTGAAATAATCGGCAAGTTGAGGTACTTTCTTCAAATGCTTTGTACAATATAAACTGTTATGCCTTTCAGTGCGTTACTATGGGAGGAACAACTAAAAAATAAAGACTTTCAAAAATGGTTATTTTTCCCACTGTGTGATATTTTCCCTTCTCATGCAATTTTAGTTTCCCTTTGGGATCCAATGACTTAAAGATATGCTGTCTGAGACCTTGATGCCCTAAAAGATACATGGAGTGTGGAGCTTGTTTGTATTGTTGGTCCTTGGGAATTTGGGCTATCTCCCGCTCATTGATCTGAACTTTCTCCATGTCGTGCAAAGTCAGGGCTCATATGGAACACCATGTGGTGCTCAGTATGACTCCCTGTGTGCAACACCATTTTAGTTAGCACAGAGCAAGTTATAGTTTTCCTATTCAGTTTTACATAGTGCATGCAAAAGTTCTGTTTCTTATTCTTATTTTTTGTATGTGTGAGGAAGATTGTCGCTGAGCTAACATCTGTGCCTATCTTCCTCTATTTTATGTGGGATGTTGCCACAGCATGCCTTGATGAGCGGTGCTAGGTCCGTGCCCAGGATGTGAACCTGCGAACCCCAAGCCGCTGAAGTGGAGTGCGTGAACCCAACCACTACGCCATGGGGCCGGCCCTGTCTCTTATTTTTGTTTTTAATTACACAAATACTGTTAACTCATTCACAAGGGGGAAGAACAACCTTTTAGCTTTTCTATGGTCTTTTAAGTCTTTGTCCATATGCAAAATATCGTTTTTTCAGGTTAGAGTCAGAAGGTAGAAATGATTTTGTGTTTCTTTCTTTACTTAAGGAAAACAAAATCACTGCATATTGCTACAAATTCTTCAAAATAATCATTTAGCAGTTACTCCATATTCCATCAGCTTTGATCTACTATAATTTATTCAACCATTTCAATTTTGTTGAAAATTTAGATTTTCTGCTTTTTACTAGTGTAAGCAATGGTATTTTAATTTTCATGCATGTAATTGTTTCTGTGTGTTCATATATGTATATTCAGGGTTGGAATGTGAGAAGTGGTATTTTCATATGATAAATTCTCTACTGGGGGAGCCATTATGAATATATTTTTTACTCCTTAAGTATAATGCCAATCGTTTTAGAATATGATTATTCCAATTTCGGCCGTCTGTAGAGGTTTTAACAAGGTCTGAAGAATAAATAATTATAACACGTGGAAATAGATTCAGACTCATTTCTTCATTCATTTATTTATTCATTCTTAGCCAAATGCCAGATACATAGAGAAACTTCCTCGTTTCCTTTCTAAATGTCAGTAGGGTAGGAATTTAATATATGGAGTATAACTATTGATTTTTTTAATAGAAAGTGTGTGTGGGCAGAAGTAATCAGGAAATAGACTTAAGCTATAAATCTGGTCTATAAAGAAGGAGAAGAAGAATCTAGAATTTGTGACATAGGAACAAGACATTTGAGAAAGTGGAGATCTGGAATGTGTTGCGCATTTTTCTTTGTTTTAAAGAATATACCTATAAATTCCTAGGGAATTTGAGTACTCCCAACACTACTGCATCTTTGTTAGCCTTTGCACATGACATTTCAGTTGTTTGCTAAAACTTAGTCTCTCTAAATTCCAAAAGGGCTTTCAAGCCTTACATTTCTGCTTTCTTTTTCCATTCGTTTCGCCAGCAGTCCTCCACCGCATGGCCCTGTGGGGAGGTGGTGAGATATGGTGGAGACGATATTGAATTTGGAAACCGAAGACCTGGGTTTGAGTTCTGGCTCCACTAACTCGCTGGCTTTGAGGTCTCGGGCAAGTCACATACCTCTCAAATCTCATCTGTGAAACCAGGGTAATAATCCCCACTTCTGCTACTCCACTGGGTTTCTGTGAATGTTGAAAATCAAAATACGTTTTTGGAAATAATTTGGTAAAAATCCTCAACATGCAAGGCATTTTATAATTTTCCTGATAATTAAGGGAATAGAATAGACTAGAATAATATAATAATTAAGGGAAGAGAATAAGGGAATAGAATAATTAAGGGAATACAACACACATAAACACTATACTAAGAGAAAAATTTTAGAGCATAACAAATCTATTCTAAAGTATACAAAAGTAGATATTGACATTTTCTAGAAAAAAATGTTAGAGATGTTTCTTCAACAAATATGTAGCTTTGAAAAATAAAGGAAGCTCAGCCCTTTGAAAACATATGAGACATCCAGTATAATTGCTGAGAGCTTTCAAAAATTCAAGGGCAGTTAAGAAATCACATTCAAAGAGTAGGCACATTCATACTTTTGTTTTCAGATAATGACAATCAACCAATCATTTCTGTATGGAGTAAGTAGAGGAGTCATCTATTTTTAAATTGCCTATTATGTCAATGTCATGCTGGGAACGTGTATATCCATAAGCTGGTTAATCATCACAACAGGCCCGGAAGCAGATGCATTATTCCTGTTTCAGAGATGAGGAGACTGGAGCACAGAGAGCTTCAGAACCTAATTCAAAGTCATTCATGTGGGAACTGGCTGAGTTTCCATCCAGGGGTGCCCCACTTCTAAGTCCACACTTAGCCAAGAGTCTCAGACCTCCTGGTTGAGGTAAAGCTAAAGAAATCCAAAAAGAATGTTCCAAACCAAGACAATGTGCCCACAGAGTAAGGCCGTCAAGATGCAAATGTGCCTGGGAGACATTTAGGCGTCTGAGTCTTGGCTGAGAAGAGTTTGAAAGGTGAGCGCCAAGGACTGTTCCCAGGCCTTTTTCATTCAGGTTATCTCAAGTCAGAGCCAGCAATACTAGTGCCGTTGAAAGATCCTTAATCAGGAAGAGCCTTAGTCATTTTGTTTTCCGATTCCAAACAGGTGGCTTGAGTTTCCTCCTTTACCCTTTTTGGAAAAAAATGATTTATCTCAAACTTACATTTTGAATTTATTAACATGGCACGAGTTAAGCCCTTCCTAAAATGGTTAGCAGGCTCATCATGAGAGAAAGCAAATGTGAAAGCAAGTGCAGTTAAGTGTACTTGCTTCATTCTCTTCAGGTTTAAGGGAATTGTTAATGGAAGGAATATGGGAAGAAGAGGGAAAAGTGGAATAAAAAACTGAACAGACTGCGTCCAGGAGCCCCAAAGAGAGAGCTTAGTTTGGTTAGTATTTAATTGTTCCTTATATTCTGCATAACCCATTTCTGAAAACAAAAGACTGTCCTTGGTGCAACATATGTTTTAAAAAAGAAAAGAACCACCTAACACCCATTAGGAGGTAGGACTACGACATCCTACTATAAAGAAAGCAAAAAACAAAAAGCAAAACCCAGAAGATGACAAGCACTGGTGAGAGTGTGGAGAAAAGGGAAGCCATGTGCACTCTTGGTGGGAATGTAAATTGGTGCAGCCACTATGGAAAGCAGTATGGAGACCCCTCAAAAAGTTAAAAATAGAATTACCATATGATCCAGCTATTCCATTTCTGGGTATATATCCAAAAGAACTGAAAGCAGGGAATCCAAGAGATATTTGCGCATCATGTTCATAGCAACATTGTTCACAATAGCCCAAAAGTGGAAGCAACTTAAGTGTTCATCAATTGACAAATAGATAAACAAAAGTGGTATATACATTCAGTGGAATATTATTCAGTCCTGAAAAGGCAGGAAATTCAGATACATGCTACAACCTGGATACATCTTGAGGACATGATGCTAAGTGAAATAAGGTAGTCACACAAAGACAAACACTGTATGATTCCACTTCCATGAGGCACCTAGAATAGCAAATCTATAGAGACAGAAAATAGGATGGAGGTTTCCAGGGGCTGGGAGAAGGGTGGAATGAGGAGTTGTTATTTAATGGGTATAGAGTTTTACCTTTAAAGATGAAAAGACTTCTGGAGATTGGTCGTACAACAGTGTGAATGCATTTACCACTACTGATTTGTCCACTTAAAATGGTTAAGAGGATAAATTTTACACTATGTGTATTTTACCACATTTAAGAAGAAAAGAAAAAATACAATCCCTCTCTGTCTCTATGGTTCTTTAAGCTGAAAGAAACTAACTCTATTCAACTCAAACAGAGAAGCAAACTATTAGGAACATATGAGAAACCACATAACAATTGAAAGAAAGCTGGGGAACCAGGCCCAGAAGAGGACCCAGAACAGTAGGCAGGCAATAGTAACAACCAATGCACAGACTCTTAAGATGTTATCATCAAGATGAATCAATTGCATTATGTTCAGTCTTTTTCATCACTTGGGGTCAAGATTAAAATTCTAGGGATAGAGCAAGAAATTGGCCCTACTTGAAAATTTCTTTGATCAAGAGCACCATTAAATTCATCTAAAGGTAAGGGGCTTGAAAGACCACTTCCCACATAGCCAGCTTGAAGGGCTTCTCCCAAATAAGTGGGAATCAATTATAAACATCAAAAACAACAAATATCCACACCACTAGTCTGATAGGAAGACTAACAAACATGTAAGGGGTCATATTTTCAGGGCAGGACACAGGATTTGGTAATGTCAAGGGTAATCAGAGGATGATGTGATAGCACATGCAAAATTAGACCTGTTCCAGAAAACAGAGGACCTACAATCCTCATGGGAATAACTGTTCATGAGAATTCTTGAGGTACGGATTGTTGGTTTTTTTTAAAAAAATGCTTCAGTTATGACTCCTACTGACAGCTCTAACAACTCTGGTAATAAAATTATAGCCAAGTATCCATGGGATACCCAGAATTAAAGCAGATTAATTCATAAGTGGGTTTGCAAATTTCTTTGGAGTGCATGCAATAACCACGGTAAGTAAGAGACAGAAAACCAACCCTGGTGGTCTGGTGGTTAAGATTCAGCGCTCTCACCATCACAGCCCAGGTTCGTTTCTTGCTCAAGGAACCATACCACCTGTCTGTCAGTTGTCATACTGTAGCACCTGTATGTTACAGTGATGCTGAAAGCTATGCCACTGGTATTTCAAATACCAGTAGGGTTTCAGTGGAGCTTCCGGTCTAGGGAGAAGGACCTGGCCACCCACTTCTAAAAAGTGGCCACGAAAACCCTATAAATAGCAGCAGAACACTGTCTGATATAGCACTGGAAGGCGAGAGGATGGTGCTAAAAGACTGGGCAGGGTTCTGCTCTGCTGTCCACAAGGTCTCTAGAGTTGGAATCGACTCAAGGGAGCTAGTAGCAACAAAAAAGAAACTGAAGCATCTGTCTGAATCAAAAGCATTCAATAGGTCAGTGTCTAGAAAGGAAACCAGAAACCACTATAAATATTTTAAGCAGAGAGGAATTTCAAGCAGAGAATGCATACAAAAGCATTGGAAGGGCTGGAAGAGCAAAAGGAAGAAAAGAATCTAAATCAGAGACCAGGAAATGTCCTGCACCGTGCTCTCCATGGAGTTGTGGATGCTACTATCACTGCCATAGTTTAGAAGCTGCCTCCACTGCTGTTTCTGGAACCTCTTTTGCTGCTGATGGAGTCACCCTTTCTGCTGCCTTCTCATCTCCCACCATTGCCTTCCATTGCACCTTGCTTGAAACCAGCTGGGACATGAGATTTTCCAGCATCCAGGCCCCTGTAATATGCAGGAATGGTGGGAATGGTGCTGGATACTAAGAGACCATATCTGGCATAGGACCAGCTAAACTGGACCTACACACTAGATTAATGGGGAAATCCTCCAATAGCTTCCCATTGTTTTTAGAATGGATATCAACACATCAACATGGCCTCCAAGGCCCTCCATGACCTAGTTTCTGCCTACCTCTCTAGTCTATCCCCACTTGCCTATCTGTGTCAAATGTGCTGGATTACTTTCAGTCACCAAGTTCAACTGCATTTTCAAGGACTTCACACATTGTATTCCGTGAACTTGGAATTCTCCCTCTTATCTCCCTCTCAATTTAGAACGCCCACCCTCAACTACTCCCCCATATTTAGTTGGCTAAGTTAACTTACTCTTCAGATTTTTAACTTATCTGTTACTTCTTCAGAGAAACTTTCCCTGATACCTTCTCACTTCCAGCACCTATTAATGTAGATTAAGTAGTCCTGTTGCTGTGTCTCATCAAATCATCTACTACATATTCAGTGCACCTATTACTTTTTGTAATTGTATGTGTATTTGTGGGTAGTTTAAGATCTCTGTTCCTAAATTTTTAAGCTCCATAAATGCACAAACTGTATCTACTCTGATCAACGCTGCATCCCGGTGACTAGTACAGAGCATGGCACATTATGGCTATTTTATAAATATTGTTAAATCAGTGAATAAATAAAGAGCCTGAAAGGATGTACACCAAATCGCTGTCAGTGGTTACCTCTAGGAATGGAGTGGAGGAGGTAACTTTTTATAGCATACATTTTTATTTTAATGCTTTCAACAAGAATGAATTTCTTATGTTTAAAAAAAAGCATATTTTTTTCATGAACATACATCATGATCAAGAGACCACCAACTCTAAGAATTTATCCTAAGAAACTAGTTAGCATTGCACACTAACATTTGTATACAGGGATGTTCGTTAAACATTGGTAACAATAAAAAATTATCATCATCAACATGCAAGTCAAACAAACGAGACTCAGGGAAGTAAACTGTGCTGTGTCTGCATGATCATGGTTAAGCACTTGGACAGATAATCTTAACATATTATTCACTGAACCATCAGGTTACAAATGGCTAGAAGCTATACATTGTAACATTTTACTGGTTAGAAGGATTATGGGTGAATTTCATTTGTTTTCTTCTTTTTGCTTATCTACATTTTTACATTATCTAAAAATAAGCATGTGTTACTTTTTAAACAAGAAAGACACTATAAAAACAAATGAAAATTTTCTTCCAAATTATTGAACAGTACAAAGAGAACAAAACAGAGGTTTTGTCTGAGAGAGTGACATCAATGCTTTCAGATCATCAACTTTAAGTTGGCTGAGGCCAACCTGCTCACTCTGCAAGTGACAACACTGAGATCTACAAAGAGTAATGATGGTTTTGTCCAAAATCCAAGGTCGCACAGCTGATTTGGAGCCCAAACTCAAGTTTCTGCTTTCTGGGCCACTGCAGAGTGAACCATTCTCACGGTAGGAGTGGGAAACGAGGGGAGACAGATGAAATTATCGTGTCCAACAAGGGAGCTTGGATCAAAAGTTTCTAAAATGAGTTCAGGGGTTAGATTACTTCTAAATGCGCCCAAATCAGCACCCCGCCATCGGTGCTAGACCCCATTTGATCTTGCTTTTATGTGTTATCAACAAAAATAAAACATGTTGTTAAGGCAAAAAGCTTATTGTATATATTGTAAAAATAGAGGTTCCGTACCCATTTCCCACATGTTGATTCATATTGCTTTCATTTCAGTTTGGGGTTCTACTTACTCAACAGACATGAAGCTCTTTTAACTAACTGAATTCCATTGACCTCATAAGCAAGAAAGAAGTGGTCAAAAGAATCTTGTGTAAAACCCTGCCCCAATTTGACGTCTTAGAAAGCAAAGCTGACTTATAATACTTTCTCTCCGTTATTTTTCCATGCAGGATGAAATTTTGGCTTTTCCCAGTCATCTCTTATAGGCAGCAGCATCTCTAAATCAGGGTAAATAAAGCGGGAGAACAAAGAATCAGAGATCTCCTAAAGAAGAAAAGTTAACAAGGCTAGCAGGAGGCCGGCTAGTGTCATGACCTTGTCAAAAAATATCTCCTCACCGCCACCATCGAAGTCATCCTGTTCCATGACAGTCACAGTCTCTTCACTTATAATAACAACGTATTATTCTAGGAGGGGTGACATAGTAAGTCATTTCGGTGAGAATTATTTTGAATTAATGAATCTGATTACTTTTCTCTGTGGTAGTGAGGGAAGGGAATATTTTTTGAAGGGGTCAGAGTAAGATCAACATGGAACCTAAGGGGACAGATTTGCGCAAGACTAGGACATATGAAGCAGGGGCTGATGGTAGCAATCTGTCTGTTCTCTGCACCCGGGATGGGACAATTCGTCATCAGGAGGAGAGAAGAATGCAGATTTTTGTTTTGCTTTGTTTGTGTCAAGGACCAAATCTTTCACCAAAATTCACTTGCTAAAGATGAAAGTAAGGACTGAGGTCTTTAATTTGACGGATTGAAAAAACTGCCAGAAGGATAAATTGGAAATCTCAATGAAGAATTTTTGATAGGCAAATCAATACTCTCCTCTCCATATTCTTCCAATAAAGCCAGTAAGTTTTGTAGAATTAACTAAAAAGTAGTTGTGAGGTCATTTCATTTTTTTTCTTAAAATGCCATCAAAAGACATAAAAAATTAAAGACTAAAAGTGGAATTTCTCTCATTAATGTCTTAACATTCAGAAGAGATTGAGGCTATCACATCGGCTTAATCGTTACACAGTTCTTGGAAGGGCAGCAGCAACGGGGAGGGTGCACAGGCAGAATCAAAGAGACCCGGCATTTTATCATTTTTGCCACAAACTAGCTGTGTGACCTCATGCAAGAGCTATGATTTCCAATTTTAAGGATGTAGACACCACAATTTTTGCTATATCTATACACCATATGAATCATTGTTTACTTAATGTTTATCTTGATTCATGTTTTATATCTTGATCATTTTATTTTAAAAGAACATATGAATAGAAACCCACTTTCCATAAATATCACTTAATTGTAAAAATAAATACAACGAAAAACGACAACGATATTATTAAATCCTAGCGAGATACTTGTAGTCAATATCACCACTTTGGGCATATTGAAAAGCACACATTCCTGTTGGGGGGGTGCACTTGACTAATCTAATGGACTCTAAGGGGAAGTGACACACAGCACTTTGGGTCAGATAACCTAATTGACGATACGCAGTTCTGTCAATTCTCTTTCTCCGGTGTGGTGAAGAAGAACGTTGCAGGTTCCAGATGATGTAGCTATAAGATCACACAGCCTCAGCTTGCTTCTGTCCTGAAAACCAACCCATGAGGATATGACCTGTGAATAAGGAATATACTTTTGTTCATTTTAGACATAAGACTGTGTTTTTTACCCATAGCAAAACCTGACCTATTTTTATTTTATGTTTTTTGGTGAGGAAGAGTGGCCCTGAGCTAACGTCTATTGCCAGTCTTCCTCTTTTTTGCTTGAGGAAGATTGTCCTTGAACTAACGTCTGTGCCAATCTTCCTCTATTTTATATGCGAGGTGCTGCCATAGCATGGCTTGATGAACGGTATACAGGTCTGCACCCGGGATCCGAACCTGTGAACCCCAGGCTGCTGAAGTGGAGCACATGAACTTAACCACTACACAACCAGGCTGACCCCAAACTTATTTTTTTAATTTATTGTTTTATTGAGGTAACTTTGGTTTACAACATTACGTAAATTTCAGGTGTACATCACTGTATTTCAGTTTCTCTGTAGACTATATTGTGTTCACTGCCCAAAGCCTAATTGCCATCCTTCACCTTCACCGTATATATGTGCCCTATCACCCCTTTCACCCTCCCCTGCACCCTTCCCCTCTGATAACCATCAATCTGTTCTCTGTGTCTATGTGTTTGCTTGTTGCTGTTATTTCTATCTTCCACATATGAGTGAAATCATACAGTATTTGGCTTTCTCTGCCTGACATTTCACTTAGCATAAAGTCATCAAGGTTTATCCATGTTGTCACAGATGGCAAGATTTTGTATTTTTTATGGCTGAGTAGTATTCCATTGCATATATATACCACATCTTTTTTATCCCTTCATCCGTGACTGGCACTTAGGTTGTTTCCAAGTCCTAGCTATTGTGAATAATGCTGCAATGAGCATAAGGGTGCATATATCTTTTCAAACTAGTGTTTTCATGTTCTTTGGATATATATATACCTACAAATTGAATAGCTGGATCCTATGGCTGTTTTATTCTTAATTTTTAGAGGAATCTCCATAACCTTTTCTATAGTGTCTGAACCAGTTTACATTTCCATCAGCAGTGTATAAGGGTCCCCTTTTGTCCACATCCTCTCCAACACTTATTATTTCTTGTCTTTTTTTTTTTTTTAAAGATTTTATTTTTTCCTTTTTCTCCCCAAAGCCCCCCGGTACATAGTTGTGTATTCTTCGTTGTGGGTTCTTCTAGTTGTGGCATGTGGGACGCTGCCTCAGCGTCGTCTGATGAGCAGTGCCATGTCCGCGCCCAGGATTCAAACTAATGAAACACTGGGCCACCTGCAGCGGAGCGCGCGAACTTAACCACTCGGCCACGGGGCCAGCCCCTATTTCTTGTCTTTTTAATAATAACCATTCTGACAGGGGCGAGGTGGTATCTCATTTTAGTTTTTATTTGCATTCCCCTAATAATTAGTGATGTGCCCATTGGTCATCTGTATATTTTCTGTGGAAAAATGTCTGTTCATATTCCTGGCCCATTTTTTAATTTACTTGTCTGGGTTTTTTTGTTGTCGAAGTGTACGTGTTCTTTATATATTTTGCATACTAACCCTTAATCAGATTTATGATTTGCAAATATCTTCTCCCAATTATTAGGTTGTCTTTTTGTTTTGTTGATGGTTTCCTTTGCTTCCACACAGTAAAAGCTGATCTATTTTAATTAATACAACACTGATGCTCACCTAAGACTGTGGTCTCTCTGTCTAATTGCTCTTCATTAAAAAAAAGGGTATATTAGAAAGTGTTAGAAAGATGTTAGAGAAATATTAGCTCTAATTTGAGGCTTTCTTCTTGAGTATGATGAAAAATTTAAGAATAATTAAAATGAAAACGATTTCTTTTATGTACTTCAGATGTATCCCTATGACTTGAAATACACTGGAAAAAAAATATGTAAACTCTTTGATCCGTGGTTCCCTTAGCAGAAAATAACTGGCTTTATGATGTTGAGAGAAAAACATGTGAAGATGACAGTTACTTGCCACACAATCAAAAAATTTTCGTGGGTTTATTTTAAAGTTACATGACTTTATGTAATGTAGCCCAAGGACATTTTCAAGCGCAAATGTTTACTTGTCACTGTTCTAGGCTCTGGAGGGTATATGAAACAAATGATGCTTTGGTTGCAGCAAGCCTCTCTGAGCTGGTAACATTTGTGTAGAGACCTGAATTTTGGAAAGAAGTCCTCCATGAATGATCTGGGTGAATTGTGTAGCAGGTAGAGGGAGGAGGGTGTAAAGATTCTCATAAACCCTGATATATGTGGTAAACCAATGGAATCTGGGAGAGCAGATGACCCAGGGAACAAGTTATAGAAGAGGTGAAGAAGTGTCTCCTTTTTGGTACGTTTTACAGGGAGAACCAGTAGGACTTACTGATGGTTTGGCCTGTGTGGTATTCAGATTGTACCTAAAGCAATAATTATTATTTATTGAATCCTTAGTATGTATCTAGAACTGAGGATAGTGCTTTTGTTTCTTCTAACTGTCACAACAATCCTCGCCATAAGATAGACAGTATTATAATTCTCATTGTATCATCTGGAAAACTGAAACTAAAGAAGTTAAGAAACTTACCCAAGATTACACAGCAAGTTCATAAAAGAATTTGGAACCCACCCAGGAGTATCTGACTCCAAAAGCTGTGAATTCAATCATTCTTCCGTCCTGCTGACAAGGGATGCTATTTTACTTTTCCACTGATTAAGCAGCAATTACATTTTTCTACATCAACTGTATCTTGCTCCTTGTCTTTTGAATATTTGGGATCTGATCTTGAAGACAGCCTAAGATATATCCATGTGCTTAGAATTTTGCCTGTGTAAACAGAACACACTGCAGAGGAATGCAAGCGTTGAGGGTTGCATGAACAGTCCAGCTATGTAGAGTAGGATGGATGCCACTTAACTTGGACCAATTACTCACATATGTCTTGAGCATGAAAACTATTTGTTGGTTTCCTACAATTATCCATGGAACAGTGCAAGGTTCTGGGTCATTTCACGGTAGGTGGTTGCTTTCCAAACAAAGTCATTTCTGTATGTACACAGGTTTGTGTATGAGGGGGTGGAGAAGGAAAGCAGAAGGACAAGTGAAAAGACGTATGGATTAGAAATTGGTTAGTGGTGTGTGGTACCATCAATTGGCTTTAAAGAGAATTTTCAATAAAATGTGCTGTAGCAAGAGAAAGCACCATGCAAAATGTGCATGATTTGAACCAGACACACCAGGCTAAGGATTACATCTTCGTTATTAAGTAACGCATGATCATGAGGGAATAGTAACGACTACCGCATAGTGGGGGAGAAGATTGCAAACGTTGATGCATATGAAGAATTTGCTGTGTAATCCGTGTTCAATAAAGAGTAGCAACAAATGATCAGTATTGAGTTTCACTGCAATGTTCCAGGTTTTTTTCTTTTTAATTTTCATTAAGTTATTTCATGCATCTTTTTACATGCGTAGTATCAGCTCATGGTAAAAATTCAAAAGTTATAAAAGTGAGCACAGTAAAAAATAAATTTTCTTTCTTCTCTTGTATCCCAGTAAACTGGTTCCTCTTCACAAACACAAATCCTGTTATAAGATTCTTGGATATCTTTCCAGAAGACATGTATATTATACCTCTTATTTCTTTTACAAATAGTAGCACACTCTATACTCTTGGATTTTTTAAAATTTAATTTATTTTGAAGATCATTGCATATAAATTCAGATAACGTTCTCTTCTTCTTCTTTTTCTCCTTTTCCTCTTCTTCCTTCTCCCCTTCTTCTTTGTCAGATACATACTATTCCGTTGTACCATAGTTTATTTGACCAGTCCCCTACGAATGGACATCTAGGGATGTTTCCAATATTTTACTATTGGGAACAACATTTAAATGAATATCCTCATAAAGAGTTGTATAATTGCAAGATCAAATACTATTGGCAAGACCAAGTACTATTTTATGATAATAGTAGTGAGGATAGTGGGCATTTTTCTGTAGGAAGGAAGGAGTAATGATGTGGAGAGTGTAGAAAGGGACTTCTGGGTGCTAACATGTTCTGTTTCTTAACCTGGATGATGGTTACATGGGTGTGTTCACTTTATAGTAATTCAGTTGGCATTTATGATTTGTGCCCTTTTCTAATTGTTCATTAAAATACATATACATATATACACACATATATCCATATAGATATAGGCTTTTACCTAAACCTGCTTATTATTTATTATCAAGTTTAAAAAGTCAAATTATTTTTCATATTTTATAATAAATATTTTAAAAAATCCATTGGCCTGTCTGACTCCTTTTTCCTGCTTTCACTTGTACACAATTTCAAGCCTTTTAGGTGTTTAAATACTCATTTATAAATAACATTCTTATATAGCTGTTTATTAATTGGTTTCAGCTTTTGATTCTACCCTCAGATTCCTGCATTGGAAAATAATCAGGTCCATACTTCTTTCTCCCGTCTTCCCAGTATAGTACGTAACAATTACTAGATTGCTCAAAATTGAGTGCTTAAAAATTATGATAATGAAAATATTTTACATATGGTTACATAAATATTATTCATAGCTGACCCATGCATTATTATGTTTTATTTTTTATTAACTCTTATTTTCCTGGAGGTAACACTTACCCTAAAATCTTTCAATTATATCTAAACTTTAAAAATCTGTCCTGATAGTCCCTACCACTGAAATTTCATCTAATTTAATATATACATTTTATACATTTTCTTTAACTTGGTTTTCATGTTTATTAAGCTCTGAATCACTCAAGTATTGCCTATACACTGAAAATTCCTAAAATGGTTATATTAGAGTACAAACTCAACTCATTATTGTTCTTCATAGACCTTCCCTCCATGATGTTTCCTCTGTATGTTGGTTCACAGCATCATCTTATAGGACTCCTGCCTCGTCCTGATCTGCTGCATGGCTCTGTTGCTTCCTCCTCACTAAGTTCTCTTTATCTGTCCCAGTGCCTTCATGCTTCTTTCTCTCTCACTGGCTCTACGCTATTCGAGTCCTCTTTGCCTCTTGCCTGGCTCATCAAGTTGACTTCTGCGTGGTTTCCCTGGTTACAGTCTGTTCACGTTCCCATCAGTCCTTCACACCATCAGCAGATGTATTTTTCAAATCTCATGTCTGATTATATATTTTAAAGTCATTTATAATGCTATGCTAAAAAAGCAATGATAAAATGTGGAAACTTATGATACCGTGTTAAGGTAAAATGTCAAAAATAGAACTATGGATAAGCTATAATTAAAATTTTGTAGAACTTAGCATACACATTGGAAGTAAATACGTCAAAATATTAATTGTGTATTGGGGCATAGAGGGGTTTGTGGGTCCCCTTCCCAGAACTGAGGGAAAACTGTGGAACTTTTGCTGACTACCATGAAACTATCTATGGGCATACACACAAAATTCTACTCGAGCAAGTCTCAGGATGCTTCACAGACACCAATAACATGAGGCCTACATGGTGTGTAGTTTAGTGAGGCAGACAGCGGAGGGAAGCACATTCTGGACAAAAGAAACAGCTGGATAGGAGCCCAGAACATGAGAGAGAATGCTGGGTTCAAGGAATTGCAGAGGACTGTTTGGATAGGGAGCTGAATACTTCCTGGGAAGGCGGAGCAGACAAGGCTGGAGAATTCAGATGACTACAAATCCCTAAAGTTTTGAGATGACTTTAGATTTATCCTGCAGCCGATATTGAGGAGCCACTGAAGAGGTTAGCAGTGCCAGAATGTGACCAGATTTAGAATCTAGAAAGCTCACCTGAGGAGAAAAGACTGCAGGAGTCAAGACTGGAAACTGAGGACGCACTTAGTTCAGTGATTCTTAGACTTTTGCATCTGCCATCCACAGTAAAAAAAATAATGTTTAAATTGCAACCCAGGTAATATATATAATCTAAATACGAATGTGTATATATGCAAATAGGAGTGAATCAAAAGTTTCAATAAACAGCACTTAGCTTTAACTCATGCACTTCACTCTGACTTTTCTATTCTGCTCCATTCTGTTCTATTCATTTCATTTTTTAAAAAAGTGCTGATCATGATCCACTACAATGATTTCACAACTGCTAATGGATCTCATCCCACAACATGACACATGCTGAGCTGGAGGGTGTTATAATAATCTATGGGAGAAAAGAGGGCGAGGGGTGGATGAAAGAGGCAAAGGGGCACATGTGTACAGTGACGGATAGCAACTAGACTTTTGATGGTGAACACGATGTAGTCTATACAAGAGCTAAAATATAATGATACATACCTGAAATTTATATAATACTATAAACCAATATTGCCTTAATAAAAAATTTGCTTTATTGAGACACACACACCCACAAACTAAACATATACTAAGAAGTGTCTGGAAGAATAGAGAAGAGGAACTGACAGAGTCAAGTGGGATGTAAGAAGTAGTGTCAATGGTAGTTGGTGAAGGATTAGATAGAGATATAAAGAAAAGAAAAGTCAAGAATATGTGCCAGATTTTTGTTTGGGGAACTAAGTAGATGGTAGTACTATTTGGAGAAGTAAGGAGTGCAACCGGAGAAATGTTGAGGGGGAGTTAATTAGTTCAATTTTGGCTATTTTGAGTTTGAGGTGTGTGTGACATTCAGATGATGCTACCCAATGAATGGAAAAAATAGTTTGGATATTGGAAAATGGATCTAGGCTGAGACCTATTGATGTAAATGATAGATTTGGAATTAAAAAATGTATAAATCATAGGAGAGGATGTAGGATGAGAAGAAAGTAAGCCCAAGAACAGAATTCTGGGAAATATTATCATTTAGATGACTGATGGCAGAGTAGGGAGCCATAAAAGACAAATAAGAAAGATCAGAGAAGAAGGAGGAAAACCGGGAGAGACTTGTGGGATGTTGAGGGAGAAGAGTCTGGAGGAGAGATTGGTCAATAGTGTCAAATAGAATGAACTGGAAAAGGATCATTGATGACTTTAGCAATAAATCTTGCAAGAGGACGATAAATATAGGAAGCCAGCTTACAATAGCTTGAGGCAGGCTACGCTTTATATTAGCTGGGCCCAGGCAAGATGTTAATGGAGGCAAACACACTGTATGTCTAATATCTAAAAGCTGTGAACCAATAGAGCCAACAATTCAATATGTCTTACCTTTCCAACTTGATAAATATTCCTGTATAACCATCTGGAAGGCCAACCTTGAATTTTGAACTCTTGGATTCCTCAGAGTTCTGCTCTGGAATGTGGTGGCTTGGAGAGGTCAATCCAAGGTCCCTACAGGAGCCCCCACTTTTTTCCTCCTATCCTGGTAAACTCCACACCGTGAGGAACGCTGCATACACACATAGGGGTGGCCACCCAGTCTGTAGGGCTAAATTCCATCCACACTTCCTTGCCTGCCAACATCCACCGTTTGGCCACCCGTTCGCCCTTGGGGTGTGCCCACCAGCAGAGTGATCTTCCCTCCAGAGAGCTGACCAGAGAAGCACCTCCCCCCAAAATGCGTGAGTAAGAGCACATTTACATACTTGGAGGAAGAAACTAACGTCAGAGGAGTAGTTGAGAGCTTGAAAATAGTATAAGTGACTAACAGAGCAAGTCCCTGTAGGAGTAATAGGGGTCAGGATGCAGAACACAGCGGGGACAGGAACGGGACCTCGGCCCCCATAGGAAGGGAAGGACATTATGGATACAGGTTAATTTGTAGGGGAGAGGGAGTTTGATAGTGCTCATACTTTATGCTTCCATTTTCTCTGTGAACTAGGAAACAGTCTCTGTTGAGAGAAATTGGTTGGGGTTGAGGGGGGATGAGGAGAGAAACCCTGACAAATACACTAGCTTTTCTTAGACAAGTCTCCACTGCAGTGGCAGAGAGAGGTGCTCAGAGGTGAGTGAAAGACCACCAAGCGGCCGTCAGGACCAGGCTGAATTTGGAATAAAACATTCCAGGTTGCTACAAACTGCATGACTGGGATTTTTCTTGGCTGTGAAGGAACAGGAGGCATAATGGTCACTGTAAGGTAAAAGCAAGATCTCGCTCACAGGCAGTTTGGTGAACGTTTAATGGGTAATTATATGATTACTTTTGAGATTTTTCTTTAATATCAAGGCACAGAAAATGGAAACGGAAAGGATCTTCTTCCTTATAAGGGGCTCCAAGAATGCACGCCTCATTTCCAAGGTCCAGCGTAAGGAAGAGAGCTCTACTTCCCTTAGGAATTATTTCAGAGCTTAACAGTTATTGTAGCCAGGAAGCTTATTTTTTCTCCTCCTGATATTTAGTCCAAATTATATTCTTCTTGATTTCAACCTATTATTGTTACTCATTTCCTCATGGTTAACTTAGGAATCTCTATCCCTTCCTGGTATTTACACCTTCCAAATATTATGTCGACTTATCACCTGACCTGGTGATAACTGTTTAAAAATATACATTTTCGGTTTATATATAGGATGATGGTTTTACATCCTATAAACACACTACACATGGATGTCTAGGGACTTGAGAAAATACACTTTTGTGTGAGTGAAAATATGTAGACCATATATACCTGATCTATGTAATTACAATCTTCATAATCATTCATTTTAGATTTGCCAACTCGCACATGTGGAAATGTTCAATTTGTAATGTGATTATAACACAAAACAAAGCATGTTTGATACCTGTGGCTTGGTCGTTTCATGGTAAGTGCAGAAAATTCAAAAAACCGTGTTACATTTCATGTTCCCGGCCAAGTCAAACTCTGAAAGTAGCTCTATAATTCTTGGGGAATCTCTTTAAGCAGACTTGTGTCAAGGCCAATTAGAATCCAAACAGCCTTTTTCTAATTGGGGTGAGGTATGCAGCTGAATAATTCTGTCATTAAGCAAACCCCTTATAAAGGTTACAACTCCAAGGCAAACCTCAGCCCCAGGGCTGAATAAACACAGGAGGCTCGGAGTGCGGCATTCCACGACTGGCACCTTCGCCCTGTGAGCCCCTGGGAGGGGGGTTTTGGATTTCTTTCTATGCTAGTGCCACACACCTCTCCCTCCACCCCCTGCCATTTCTCATACCTGGCAAAGATGTAACAGAATTAAGGGGGCGAAGGTAATGTTTCCATTAGCTTTCCCCTTGTCAAGAAGCCGTATTGTTTTTCCTTTTGAGTGATAAGAGAATGAGTGAGAATTCTGCAGAACCTGGGTAAATCCACGTCTGCTGTGGCATTCATGGCTTATCCCAATTAGAACTCTTCCGTCTTTTTCTGACTTATCTCCCCCTACCCCTCCTCCTGTCCCCGAGCTTCAGCCACCACTCAGTACTGCTCTTCATGGGATATTCTGTGCAAGTTGTCTATTTATCTACATCCTTGTTCCCACTATTGCCTCTGACAGCAGTACTCAGCTATTCATAACACTTCACACAGGCTTGAGAAGTTTGCTGACCTGGCTCAAACCCTGACTCCACCAGTTATAGACTGTGTGCTATTAGGTAACGTATTTAACTTCTGTAGGTATCACTTTCCTCAGCCGTAACGGTTACTTTAATATTAACCTCATAGTTTATTTTGGGGAGATAGAATTAAATTAATGCATGCTAAGTGCCTAATAACAACAATAATAATAATACCTAATCCTGTGGCATAGGTTGGGATCTCTGCGAAAGAGACTTTGAAGTGGAGATTTGTATGCAGGAAGTTTATTGGGGAAGTGTGGGTGGAATCAATACCTTCGGGATTGAAGGAGGTAGGACTCGGGGGAGAGAAAAGTTCAGCTGTGATGCAGTTACAACAAAGATCTCAGTTCTTTTTGTGAAGAGCTTTGGAGCTGAGACGACCTTTAGAGTTGTCCCAAATTGTGGCAAGGAGGTTGGTCCTTTACATCCAGCATCAACAAGTCATTGGGTGAGGGCTGGTCCTGAGAAGGAAATACGGTCTTGGGTAAGGTGGCTGATTCATCTGAGGGCAATTTCCAGTAGCTGAAGGACTAAATGATTAGTACTGAAGTGGGAAAATACGCATAGCCCATCACAGAATCCCTAGGGACCACTGTTGGCATTGCTTGGATCCACTTTCTGGGAGAAACTCCTTCAGGATCCTGTTGGGTATGTTTTCCTGGAGAAACTTAAAAAAAAGAACATTAGCAGGATGAACCACAGCTGCTACTGCTATAACTAGGATTGAAGCTGCAACTGATATTCATAATCTCCCACCTCTATCACCTATTTTAAATTCTCCTGGTTAGTACATATGCTGGTGTATGTGACTTCACCTGTGGGGATGACCCAGACTCTTATCTCTTAGAGGTCTGATTTCATGGTCACCATGACTTCCTCAATCCGGGCCGCTTCACTTCTCCATTTACCAACAAAAATGGCAAGGAAGTGTCAAGAGACACCCGGGTGGATCACATGAGCACCAAACATATTCTTCCCTGTTGTGTGATGGCAACTCTCCCTCCTTCTGACCATCAGGCTTGATTATCCCTGCTAGCACAGTCACCTCTTTCCTTGCTGCTGGTCTCTTGACATGAAAAGTCCAAAGCGACTAGGCAGCATCTACAACTTAAAGTTTAGTATAATATTCTCTAGTCAAAGCACTTCCCTTCAAGAATCAGGGCCTCTAAACCTGCAGATATGGAAAGCACACATTCCCCAGGTCACTAGGAGTCATGGTGGGACACTCCTATTCTTGGACTCAGGTATTCTACATATTGAAGACAGAGCACCATGTAATGATCATTGATTTAGGTTATATACTGCATCATGGAGGATGGTGCCCTATCTTCATATTGTATCATCTCCAAGCTGGTCCCTTAACTACACTCTTCCATCATTCTATCAAGCCAACTGGGTGGTGCAGTATGTGATACTGCCAATGAATCCCATGGTCATGTGCCCAGTGCCATACTTCTGTTCGCTGTAGAATATCCCTTAGTCCAATATGACGTTGTGTAGGATCCCATGTTAGTGATGAAACACAGTACCCCTCAGCTAATGGTGCTGGTTGAGGCCATCAGGCAAAAAAGGCAAATCCATACTTAGAATATATGTTGATTCTTCTCAAGATTATTTGCTGCCCCTTTCAAGGTAGAAGGGGTCCAATATCATTAACTTTCCACCAAAATTTTTCTCCTTGAAATATGGTACCATATAGAAAACTTGATGTTGGTCTCCACTGAGGACAGTTTGGACATTTGGCAGTGGCAGTAGCTAGATTAGGTACAGTGAGGGAGAGCTCATGTTTTTGGTCTCATGCAGAATCTCTATTCCTCTTATCAGGCTATTCCATTCACACATATATTGTTCATGCATTTAAAAACTGAAGCTGCCAATGACAAGAAGGGTGATGTTAACTGACTGAGTCATTCTTTCTACTTTGTTGTTTCGGGCCTTTTCTCTGGCAGATGTTGTCTTGTGAGTGACATTATGTGATACTTTCATATTTCACCGCCACTCACATTAAGCCATCCATATTTCTTTTTCCTAAACCTTCCTGTCCCTGACCTGCCAATCTTTCTCTGTCAGGTTCCAGAATAACCAATCAAATCGGTTACAAGACTGTATACATTTCAACTTGGACCACTAATTTTTCCATACAAAGTAGGTGATCCAGTGACCATGATGATCAGGTTTATTACCTAAAGATCTTCTCGTTAAGAGAATATTCCACCACCACTCTCTCAGTACTACCCATTAGTGAGGTGGTAAAGAAATTGTAATTTACTTCTGGCCTGCACAGTTTGAGCTAATCCATCCATGAACCTACTTCAGTACTTTCCTTCCTCCCTCATCAA
The DNA here is from genome assembly GCF_037783145.1 of Equus przewalskii. Classification (NCBI taxonomy): domain Eukaryota; kingdom Metazoa; phylum Chordata; class Mammalia; order Perissodactyla; family Equidae; genus Equus; species Equus przewalskii. The sequence goes on along the minus strand of NC_091848.1, from coordinate 11,294,508 downwards.
GCTGTAAGGGACCTGTCTCCTCTCACCATATGACCATAGATAGGTGTGAGCTGAGGAAGAAATGCTTATACAATAGTGTTGGACGCCATGGGGGTCTGAGCCACCTGCCTATGAGTTTTCTTATGCCTTCTTGCCATGCTCATCACAACCCTGGATGTGCCACTTTCATCTAATGATGGATTGCTGTTGGACCTACCCAATCTTACGACTTTGTGAGTCTAGAAGATTCCAGTTTGTCATGGGTAGCTCTGGCCACATGGCCACCTGATATACCATGTCCAGGTATCTCCAATGGCCTAGTAGCAAGCCAGGAGCTAGTATCCAAGAGCCACGTAATTCTCATTTGCAAATGTCATGGTTTTGCTTCAGAACCTTAAGGATCCATGTTGTAACAGTCCCATCGGGGCTTACCATAAAATCCATACAGCATCTCTGTCCTCCAGATACCTCTCATACGATAGGGTCTGCCGTATCATGTGGCCAAATGACCAGGTCCACTTGCATCATAATCTGTATCTTCTATGGAACCATTTCCTGCTCTGAATTTACTCAAAGCTGTTAACCTTTTGTGTATTCAATATTTGAATCAGAGCAGTATCCCTAAATGTAGAATATGCTATCTCCATAACCCAAAAAGGCCTACTATGCATTTTTCTTTCTTCTTAGTGGTGACAGGGGTGAGATGCAATAATTTGCTCCTTACATTAGATGGGAAGTTCTGACATGTCGTGGATCACTGCATCTCAAAAATCTTCACTGATATGGCAGATCCCCAAGTCTTCTTTGGGTTTCTCTCCAACCCCTGGAATGCACGTGTCTCACCAAGATCTCCAACGTACTTGCTACTTCTTGATCATTCTTTCTAATTAATATGACATCATCAATATATTGGACCAATATGATTTTCTGCGGAATATCCATACGGTCCAGGTCCTTTGGACCATCCTCTGATGGGAATAGATGAGTTGACATGGCCCTGAGGACAAGATTATACACATATGTCATTGTCGGTCTCAAGTGGATGTGAACTGTTCCTGATCTTCCTTTCTGATAAGATTAGAAAAGAATGCATTTATGAGATCAATGGCCATATTCAATGTACCTGAGATTTTATTAATCTGTTCTAGCAAAGATACCATATCTGGCACAGCAGATGCAAGTGGGCTACTACTTGGTTGAGTTTTTAATAGCACATTGTCATCCTCCAGGATCCCAGCTTTGCCCAGTTTCCAGACCTGAGCCTACACCATTCACTTGGAGAAGGTGAAAAATAAACATGTCAATGCCTATTAGATGTACTCTCAGCTGCCTCACCAACATTGGTAGTCACTCTAATAATTTTTCCCACCTTGCCTCTGCTATTATTTTGGCTCCTATCATCCCTCCTGTTATCAGGAAGCACAGTCCTATAGAAGAATCTCCTAGTGTCAGCTTGACCTATAGAGGACAGCCACTACTGAGCTGGCTCCCCTCTGACCTGCACACTCCTTCTTATCTTGGAAAACAATGTCCTCTGCCCTTCCCACAGAATTGTCATCTAGTGGGCTTTCTAGCCTGTTGAAATATATGCCCATTTCTCCCAGCCTTTTTTATTTCTTCTTCCTCATCTGCCATGATAGCCTGGCAAATGTACCTCACTTATCATAGGCCCACACTATCGACAAACTTCCAAGAGCCACCTTAGCAGCATATTAGCTCTATCTCCCAAGATCATTTGCCAGGGTGTTAAATCCTGTGTAATGGCAGAATGTTCCCATGTTAATAAACTCTTCCTTATTCAACTTTATATTCCACCCTCCTTAATCCAACATCCTCAGGATCTAGTCTTGTACTTATTCTCCTGCCACCTTTGGGCACATCTAAGTTAGGTCTTGCCATGTCTTTGAAATATAGGCTCTTTCCTTCCTTAGTTGACCCTAGCCTTTCCCTGGCTAGGTTATTTTAAGGCTCAAGTCCAGTTATTGGCTTAGAAGACATTACAGGAGGTGGATCCTGAGGGGGAATGTGTTGCCCTACAAGGCAGAAACCTTTGCATTATTTTCAGACAGGAGAGAAGTGTTAGCCTTGAACTGAGAGGGTGAGCCACTTACACACATCCAGAGGGTTCAGGAGAATCTGGGGATCCAAGATGTTTTAATTCATCAACCCTGATATCCTCATTCCAAGTCTTAGCATCCCACTGCTTCCCACCAAAGGTCCTGACCTGGGCATTGCAGACTTGCCATATTTGAAAATTGAATCTCTTTTGGAGCTTTATTACTCTTACAATTAAGCTCTGGGTTTGATCCTCACCTTTTCTGCCTTCTGGCTGCAGGAGCTGAGAATCTCATTTTCAGATTGGGAGACCCAATCTGAAATCAAAGAGATTCATTGACTTTCACACTAGTCTCTAAGTGGTGAATAATCCTGGCCAGCCTTTTATTTTCTTTGTCCAATGCATCTATTGCTCATATCAGTAGCTATACAACTTAATAATTCTTATAATTATTGTTTCCTCAGTACTTCTCAAACATCTGATATATTGAATCTTTTAATATATTCTCTCCCATCAATATCTGTATTAGTTATCTGTTAACGCATAACAAGTCACTCTCCACATTTAGTGGCTTAAAACAGCAATAAACATTTATTATGTCCCATAGTTTCTTTGAATCTAGAATTCTGGAATTGATTGGTTGAGTGGTCTCTGGCTCAGGGTTTGTCATGAAGTTCAGTTGCATGTCAGCTAAATCTTTGCTTATGTACAGATTTGACTGGAGCAACAACAGTCACTTCTACATGGCTGGCAAATTATTGCTAGCTGTTGGGTTTAAGTCGCAGGGTCTCTCTACAGAGCTGTTTGAGTGTCCTCATGACATGGCAGCTGGCTTCCTCCAGAGAGGGCAATCTGAGATACCAAGGTATAACCTTCAACACATTACTAACCTACCCTCAGAAGTCACACACCATCATTTTGGTGGTATTCCATTAGGCACATGGATCACCCTGATTCAGTGCAAGAGGGAACTGCACAAGAGCATGAATATCAGAAGGCAAGGATCACTGGAGACCATCTCACAGGCTGCTTATCACAACATTCCATCCAAATGCACTACCAGTGAATGTTCTAACAACTGCACCACTTCTGAAAATCAGGGATCATTGGTGCTCTCCTTACATCCTTGATGGGGTCTTCATTGCCAATTGGTCAGCAGTGATCTAACACCAAATTTTATTTCTGAGCCTAGATAAATAGATAGTCCATAGTGTCCTCACGATCTGGCCCCAGCTACCTCTCCATACTTGTCCCTGAACATGCTTCTCCTGACTCATTCCTCTCTAGCATAAGAGTCACCTTAACAGACAAGCCACACCTGCCCACCTCATCCTAAATGCCACCTCCCAGCACTTTCTATCTCCTTACACTGGATCATGACAAGACATTGTAGTGGCTTGACAAAGAGTAAAAGAAGGTTAGGAAAAGTAGTCAAATTCTGGAGAGAGAGAGAAAGAAAGAGATGCTAGACATCTATCTATCTATCTATCCATCTATCTATCCATCTCTCTATCTACATATTTTCTTTCATAGCACATCCTCATCTTACATTGGATTAGACATGTATTTATTTATTTGCTATATGTTTGTCTTCCACACTAGATTGGACTTTATGTAAGGTCAGGCTTTGTTTTATTCCATTCTTTATCCTCAGTGCCTAAAACTGGGCCTAATATACAGTGGGCACCCAATACATATTTGTCAAATGAATGAATGAATGACAACTTCTTAGTATTATCAGATATTGCTTTGACGGCTTCTGTTAGGCATATTTGTGGGTTCTGATTGAACCAATGCAAGAAGCCATAGCACTCTATTATGTTCAGAATTGTCTTCTCTGGGTTAAATTTGGCTTGAATTTTAACATAAAAGGTAACATTCTGTTTTGTAAGTGGCCTGATTTCCTTTCACATTGACATCCATTTTGGAGCACCTATTGTGTTGTGAACTTTGCTCTTGCAGAGTCTATTGTTTGACTGGAACCAGGATAGAATCCCTTGAAATTAAAACAAAAGAGATTAAAAAGGATATCATATCACCCCATTTTCCATGGTTTCTTTTCAATTCTTGGCTTCTAGATTCTCACATATTCTCATGACTAATCTGATCCAAGGACTGTTAGGCACCTTGCTCTCCCTGTGATCTCTCTGCTACCTTGTCACCAGCCTTGTCATTGTCCCTTGGTTTAAATCCTGGTTGCTACAGGTTGAAGAGGGGCAAGATCACCAAAATTAACTTATTCCTTGTAAACTTCTTTGGTAGAATTATTTAGTATGCGATGCATGAAAATCTTAGCCTTCTGTTGCTTTGAAATGTTTAAGTTATCCAAGTTCAAATAATATTTACCTATTTAGGCATAAATCTCTGTAATGGCAAGTCTACAGTAGATTACATCTACTCGTGCTTCAGCATTTATCAGAAGTTTTATCCTTGCGTCTCTATGCAGCATCTAGGAGATTCCCTAAGAGATTAATGGATAAGAGAAAAAAACTTTTATTTTATAGATCAATTCAGAAATATTTAAGTTTTACGAAATCTGGCTAAGTCTGGGTGAACACTTCAGTCTTTTTTTTTTCTATTTTTATAGATTTGATTAGCCATGCTATATTGCTAGAATATAGACTCCATGAGAGTGAGGACTCTTCTCTGTTATTTTCACACTATAACTAAAATATCTAGAATAGTTCCTGGCACATATTAGGTGCTTGATATATAAATTTCTTGAAAGAATTAAAATCTGTTATTTTTCCTGCTTGTGTGAGATGTCTTTATAGTAATATTTAGTTACACCAAACATAAACCAAATAAAATTTTTATTGCTTTTCTTTTTAGTGGAGAAATAATCTAACACTTTTAAAATATACTCTTGGTTTTAGAGGTTTTCACAAAGTGTCTTGTTTTCCCTAGTCATGTTTACAGGTTTTAAGAAGTGAGAAGTTTTCATCGTCTCTGAAAATGTAAGAAAATTAGAGTTTCACATCTTCAGAATGCCTGGTGTTAGATTTAGACTTACCGTTAATTCATTCCCTCCACAAACATTTGTTGAGTCATATTTTATGTCAAGCACTGTCCTTGCCTTGAAGTCATTAGCAGGTGTCCTCATTGATCGTATCCTCTGATGGGAGAGACAGACATTGAATTAGTGAATTCAACTGTGTTGAATGTTGCAAAAGAGTAATAACAATGTGCCATGGGAGCCAGCATTCAACAGGGGTGATCTCCCTGAAGACGTAATACTTAATTTGAAATGTGAAGGCTGAGTTGACGTTATCTAGCCTAAGGGTGGTAGAACGAAGTGTCCTGTTACAGGAAGCAGCAAGTTCAAAGGTCTTGAGGAGATGGAAAACGTGATATAATTCCATTTTTGAAAGTAAACTGTATAGCTGGAGTTCTGAGAGAAAGGAGCAAGGTGGTATATCACGTGTGCAGAGAGACTGGCAAGATCCAGACCGTGTGGATTCTTGAAGGATATTTGATTTTGAACTTAGAGTCTGACATCTTGTTTTAAACAAGTGACAGCATGGTCAGAACTGGTTGGAAAAGTCGCTCTAGCTGCGGTGTGGAAAATGGGGTTAGAATGACCTTGGAAGACAACTTAGGAGACATTTGAAATATTTCAGATGAGAGATAATGGTGAGTGGGGTTAGGGTGGCATTTGTAGTCTAATGGAGAAGCCTGACTGCACTGCCTGCACTTGAGTTCTGTGAGTGTCTCCTTATTGTTTTCTCTTTCAAAAATCTACTTTTTAACAAATGTATTAGAGTGGGATTTTGGTCAGTGCAACAATTTGATGCCTGTCTCAGATACTCTTATGAAGAAGAAGATTCTCATTTTTAACAGGTCCAGTGGATAAAGTTTCCTTCTATACATTGAGCTGCATCTTTCTTCCTGAAACTCGTGTGATCCTTGGGAACAATGCTGACCAAGCCTAATTCCTCTATGATATCACTGTCCATCGAAGACCATGGGGGTGCCCCCTCTCCAAGTCTTGCCTTCTCCACACAAAACATCCATAGTTACCTTAATTGTTCCTAACATGATTTGATTTTTAGACTTCTCCCCTATTCTGTCATGCTTATCTGAGTACCTTATGATTTGTTAATCCCTTTAGAATAAGAAGGCCAGAATTAAATGAAACACTTCATATACAATTTGACAAGCTCAGAGTAGCATAAGGTTATCACAATCCATTGTAACTTTGCAGTTAACTAAATATCTTTTCAGAAAATTTCTGTACTTGAACTTTTTTTTTTTTTAGCACAAATAAGCTTTTAGAAAAAAAGTACTATGAAAAAATTCTTTTGGATTAAGACACTGTCAACTGGTAAAATGAAAATACTCTTACAGGGCAGATAATGAGTCGCCAGCTACTCAAACCTTAGCTTATAGTCTTTGCAATGGGTCAGCTGATATCTTCCTATCAAAATGAAATGTAAAACACACACTTTGAGAGAGGAAAGAGGATTCCTGATCCAGGACCCCATGGAAGCTGGCTGGGGACTAAGCTTCTAAGATAATGCAAACTGGGTGAATTGAGTGGATTTGGAAAAGGGATAACAGGAGTAAGGACAGTAACAGTAAATGAGAAGTGGAAAGATGTAAAAAAGCGATTCAGCTGTAGGTAACAGTTCTCTGCTGACAAGGCACTTTCCAGGGCCACTTTGAGACAGCTGCCTTTGTAAGATTAGTCCAGGGAGAGGAGCATAGAGGGCCTGCCATTTCTGTACTTCTGGTCATGGATAGACGCCCAAGACCAGTGAGGATGATAAAAACGTAGCAAAAATCTTTAAAATACTAGTGTTCGGGTGTAGAGCTGTTGGTCTTTGCAGCCAGGCCTCATGAACTGGTATACCACCCTCAATGCATCAGATTAAATGATTCTTTAACATCTGATCCCCACAGCTCCTTATAGAGGAGAGTCAAGGACTGATTAAATTTCATTTTCTTTTTGTGTGTGTGAGAAACTGAGAAGCAAATGTGAGAAGGCTTTTTCCATAGTTATAGATGACTTCAAGGGCAGAGCCAGGAATAGACACCCTTTTTCATACATAGTTCAATTTCCAGCCATGCTGAGCCCTGCCAGTTGCAAACTGATCCGGTGTGTGTTGGCAATCTGTCCTCGCGCAGAAAGTGATCGCGCGCCACATTTTCTGCACAGAGGCATTAGCGTCGGCATCTGGCAAAGGTTGCCTCTGCCAGTGGAACGGCTGCCTGACTGTGGCTGAAGCTAAAGAAGACATCGGGTTTCTCACTGTCTTTCTGGGTCAGATTTGCTTAGGGGAGAAATGCTTTGTCAAAAGAAGAAATGAAAGTAGGACTTCCTTCTCAGGTCTGTCTTGGAGACACTCTCTGGAGCTGCAGGTTTCATGTAGCTTTCATAAGATTACAATGCTTAATCTCAGTAGGGTTATCAGTTCTGTCATGTATTATAAACCCTCCAATCAAGGCAGTGGGAAACAGTGTTTCTATTTAATACCCGGAGAAATGGTGGAAGTCAGCGATTGATACCAACACAATGATGGGAAAAAGTGTCCAGAGGTGCTACTCACATAATCTCATTTTACAACATCTTGAAAATTCAATAGAAAGGACTCCACTAACAATACCATTACACACTACTGATTATTGTTCTCAAATGTTCCTAAAGCCCTAAAAGCATAACTCAACAATAAAAATGCTCTATAAATACATCCCAACAATGTACGTAACCGTATTTTTTCCTTTCAAAACAAAAGCACACAGTGTTAGTCAGAAGTTGTATAATTTTACTTAAGTAAAATTGGCTAAACGTGCATTATAATTTTTTAAACATTATGTAAATATAAATAAATGAAGTGTTCCTTGACATTGAAAAGTATTTCCAAATAATTTAGAAAAGGTGGAGAATATCAAACCTTGGATTAACTACCTATTTAATATGTGATCTTTAATGGGAGACGTATTTTGTTTATCACGAGCTCTATCTTGTCTGCAAAGACATTTGGGGAAAAAAGGAAAATTTCCTTACAAAAAGCACGTATAATTTTCAAATTTCCTGCTATAAATGTGTCAACGATTCTTGGTTTTATCTTTTGCCATTAAGACTTTTGGAATAAGCATATTTTTCAAATGAGTTAAAATTGTAGGAAGTTACTACTACATCCTGTCCAAAAAACAAACAAACAAACAGCTGAGAGCCATACATGCGAAGTCTGCTCCAGCTCTTGAAAAAAGATTTCAAACACGTTTATAAAAATATATTTTGTGCTTCCTGTTTGTGCTCACACCATGGAAAGACGGGGGAGTACATACCAGTCTACTTACTGAGAAAAACTACCAATATTATTTCCCCAAGATACTATATTATTTTATTCTGTAACGGAAAGAGCTAATGAATAATTTGGTACTTAACACTAAAATATCTAACGATGTTAATTTTTTAGCTTAAGTTGCAATTTAAATCATTTTTATACTATTGACAGCACTGAACTATAAAGTTAAGGACATTCCTAAAACAATATTCAAAACAATTTGGGAACTTCACATCCTTAAAAAAAATTCATATTTATATCAAAACTCATTTTCAAAGTGTCATAACGAATTCCTTAAAGTTTGTTGACAAAAAATTTAGCGCAAATTAAAATTTAATAGCAATTAAAAAACAAAATCTGCATGTTTATATATGTAGATTTAAATATGTAGATTTTATTTTTAAAAATCTCCTAAAATATTTTATATTATTACATATTATTAATTTCTGTCACTGAGGAATCTGGAGTTGTTATTAAAGTGCCTCTAGAATATCTTTTTCATAGCTGGACTATCAGGACAAGTTTCTAAAACTTGTTTTTAAGAATCTACAATGCTACTGTAACCTTACACTTTATTTAAATACTTTTGAAAATGACTATTTTAGGCTATATTCTTACCTGGCAATTTTATGCATTCAGTGAGATTTGTTTACAGTTTTTATAAACAACATTTATTGGAGAATGCAAGAAGTATCAGAAGAGAAAGTTTTAACTCCCTCGAACATAGTAAAATGATCAAACGTTTGGAATAGAAGCAAATTGTAAAAATCTGTCTTAACTGAGACACTTTGCCCTAAGGAACCATGCCTTTGTGTTTGATGATTCTTCCATAAACTTGAGTTTATTTTTAAAAATTGATCCTTTTCATATAAGAAAGTTGATGGAGAAAGAATTTCACTTATGAGCTTTTCCACTAGACACTATAAAACTCCATCACAGCACCTAGCATTTTTGGCATCTGCAGTTGAACCCCACAGTTGAATGTTGCCAGATCTTATTTTGAAAAATGGTGTTGTGTCTATAGGATGCAAATCGTCTGGATGAAAATTCAAGTCAAATAGAAAAATTTCTTTGGTCCTAGATGCTCCACTTGAGTTGAGTGGTGAGAAGGCCAAAACTTCAATGGCACGTAAAGAGTTATGGGGAGAGAAGAGAAGGGAAAGGAGTAAAAAAAACAAAGAAAAGAGTGAAAAGAGAAAGCAAAGAAAAGTAGGTTTCATTTGGAAAGAAAGATTCCATTCCATGCTTCTTAGTGCCGTTGCGCCTAAATGGTGTTGATTTCCCTCCAAATAAAGGGATGGCTGATCGACAACGTAGACTCTACATGATCATCTTTGTGGGAAATGTGACATTTGATTAGTTTTTCATTTTTCTTTTGGATAGCAAACGATGTTTTAATGTCATTTTCTTTGCTGAAGAAATTGAGACTATCATTTATATCAACAAAGAACACTTTTCTAAACTAGATTTTTTTTTTTTCTTTTTGGAGGGAGATTAGTCCTGAGCTAACATCTGTTGCCAATCTTCCTCTTTTTGTTTGAGGAAGAGTGTCGCTGAGCTAAGATTGGTGCCCATCTTCCTCTACTTTATATGTAGGACGCCTGCCACGGCACGGCTTGATAAGTGGTGTGTAGGTCCATGCCTGGGATCCGAACTGGTGAACCCTGGGCCACCAAAGCAGAGGGCAAGAACTTAACTGCTGCACCACCGGGCTGGCGCCTAAACCAGATGTTTGGATATTTAAAAACAGATGCTAGAATAAAACTAACTTGTAAAATGTAGGTGGGGAAACTTTTTAGACAGCTGGATCATCCTTGACGGCTCTTAGTTAGATAAAAGGTGGAGACTTTTAAGTTTCTAGATTTAATTTTTATAATACAAAATTATTCTTTACTGTTTTCCATTATATTTATACAAACTGTACTTACCCAAACTCTCATTTTACATTGCTTTACATTCAAACGAATGAACTATGCAGTCACTTTACTGTACAATTAAATCAATGTGGAAAGTAAAGCAGTTACAGAGAACTCTGTTTACTTAAATAGGAGACTTTTGTGGAATTCAGTCTTGTGTGTGCTTTATCTTTCTTAGAACAATACTTCAAAACCTGTGTTGCAACCAGCGGGCGCAGAGGAGAGTTACAAACTAAGGGATTCTAAATAATTCATGGATGTGCACGGAAATAATGTTTCAAAACTGAAGTCAGAAGCAGCTGTGGGGGGAAAATGTTTTTAAAAAAGAGTCACAGTCAACAACAGTCGTATTATTTCAGGTTAGCTCACACCATTGTGTGCATTTACAATGCAACATTTGTATACTTCCATTGGTTTGGGAAAGAAAATTTAGAACACTTAAAACACACAAACAGCAAATATAAAGAATCCTTTCTAGTCCTTGCAGACATTATGACTCAGTAGTAAGAAACACCCTTGTAGTCGCAGAATCTACTCTAAAACATGATTCAATATTTTTTAAAAGTAAATCCAAACCTTGAGTCAGGCCAGGGAGTCCCCTATTCACAAAATAAGTACGAAAATAAAACAAGTTATTGCTTCCTGTTTTTTCTCTTTGTTTATTTCACAAATGCCCCTTATCCTGTAGGTTTAGCATAAGGGTCATTGGAGATGCTTGACAGCAAATGCAAAATCACCCGTTATCCAGGTAGGTCATTCATAATTCTAAAACTGAATAATGATGTAGAAGCAAATTATTTATTTTTCATCATCTCTAGCTTAGAAGCGTGAATGTAGTAATGGGAAAAGGAAAGTAATTAAAACTGTTTGAGGATGAATATTCAAGTAAAACAGGATATTCTTCAAGATCTCATTTGGAAAAGAGACAACTGATAATTACACGAGTGGAACCATTCATCTCTAAATTATTTAAATTGGTTTTACTCCAGCCTTTTTTTCTTGGCAGCAACTGTTATTCTAACTCCCTGGACTGACATAAAGACAATACGTATAAATATATTCATCACTGGATTTAGTTATTAGATAAATCTAAATTACCCTAATATCTCAAAATAACGAATCAGTGAGCTAAAGGCTTCATGGAAATAACTCAGTAATGTCATAGATTAAATAATGCATTCTTAAAAGTAACTTTTATATTAACGTTTTAAGGTTATTTATACTACATATTTTCCTTGAGTGATGGTGATGTTGACCCTTTAATTAACTGGGAAAAAACACATTGTCGTCTTTAACATTCAGGAAAGAACTAGCTGCTTATCTTATGTGACTCAATGAAAGTTTCAAAACTTGTAAGTCAGTCTTTCTTCTTACCAGAGTATATGCTTGACCCTTTTTAAACCGTGAGCCTATAAACAGTATATTTTGAGGTTTTTCCAAAAAAGATATTGAAAAGACTAAAATAATTTAAATTGCAGAATGCTAAAATGAATTATAACATTTTAATGAGTAATTATTTCTAATCAAGGTTTAGACAAATTTCTTAATTCACATTGCTGGTTAATGCTCAAATATTGGTCTTGTTTTAACCTGGATCCATGTTTACTCATAAGAGTGCAAATAAGCAGCATTTGAGTCCTAACTTTAAATGTATGCCTAAAATTGCAATTTTCCTTTTTTTTTCCTTTTAATTATCAAAGGTATTGTTTCCTGATTTTGCTTTTTATTGGGTCTGATGCCCCAAAAGCACCTCTATGCCCTTAATTCAAATCAAAGCCAAACGTTTCATCCCGCCTGTGATTTGCGTTAATCAGCTCTCCCATAAAGTTACAATTTAAAACAATGCTGACCCCCACCTGTGCAATTTGTAGCTCACGGACAAACCCATAATATATCACATAACTTGGCGGTAGAAACATGGTGAGTTGGGGAGATATGGATTTGATCCTGACTTCATCAAGCACTTCACGTTTTCATTTTGACTATTTTGTTATGGCCTTATTCTGCATTGATTGGCCTATTTAGATAATATGTGCATGACACAAATGAGCCACCTTTACTTCTCTTCTCTTTTTTTTTTTTTTTTTTTTTTTTACCACTTCCAGATTCTCTAACCTTTGTATTTTTCAGTCCTGGAAGTTTTCTCCCTTTGACAGTTTATTGAGAGAGTGTGACATGAATGAGATCTAGAGAAGCTGTTCTATACGTTTACTATCACATGAAAAAACTTCCTTCCATTTGCACGTAGGTGAGGAAGAGGAGGATTCATCTCCTTAGCCAGCTTTTGTCTCTCTGCAGCAGCAGCAGCCTGGTGAGCTCCACCCTGAGGTCTCAGGCAGGCTCTGAGAGAAACCATGCTGTGATCCAACTGGAGATGTCAACTCTTGGGCACAAAAGTGAAAAGTCTGCCATCCAGATATAGGTGCAAAGATCAGCAAATGACCAGCTAGGATTTGCCAAAAATCAGAAAATGATTTTCAGTTATTTATATGCTCATTTCAACTTTTCTCTGGCTTGATCTGAGAAAAATAAATATGTAAAAATAGACTGTATATAAAAATACGTGTGTAAATAGAAAAAAATGGATGTTGATTTTTCTTTTAGCATTTTTAAAAAATTGGTTGACACTTGGTGATGCCTTTAGCTAGAACTCAGCTCTTTGCAGTGAGTTGCGTTCGGGGGTTGCAGGTTTCTATAGACAGAAGAGCAGGGGCACGCCAAAAAATGGTTACTCAGTCAAACCTTTGGCTTTAAAAAGAATCATTTATTGGTCTAAAGCAAATGCTAAAGCATTTCAAGGAGACATCTACATGTACTAAAAACTAGTTACGATCGGGTACTTTATTCAGTGAGATTGAAGACTTTTTCAACTTTAATTTTCTTTCTGGTTAGGGTTCAAATGCGGGGAACTACAATTGTCTCCATCTCAGAAGTGGACTTACCTACTTTTTCCCCTAAGGTAAGGCCTAACAAATCATTCAAATATTGATTATATTTAATGGCTAGAAAGATTTTCTACTTCAGGTCTGATGGGTCTTAAACTGTTATATTTCTTTTTACTTGGAAGTGTAGCTAATAGTTACTATAGTTATTTTTTAAAAAATTTCTGTTTTCTAATTGTGTTCATGAAGCAAAGAGGAGAAATGTTCTTCTTTCCCATAAAGGAAGATGTAAATTTTGAAGTATGTTTTTATGAATTCTCTCACATGTAGATAGTCACTAGTTGTTATCAATAGCATATGTACAGATACAACAGCCCACAAATGTGTCTGATTATGGGGCCATCAATTTCACTCTTACCAAATAAAGTAGTTTGACTTTATTATTTACATGATTCTTAAAATATGCAGGCCACTGACCACACAAATAAACATGTGCTTTTGGATCAGTAGAAAGCCTGGTGTTTATGAACAGGGTTCTTTGTATTTTTAACAATATCTGGCACATTTCAGCAAAACTCTTTACTGAAACATGGAGCCGGGATAATTGTGTGTTTCGTGATCCATCCTGGGCAGGGGCCCCAACCTCTGCTCTTTAGGCAGAAAGGAGTATGAAAATCTGTGATTGCAGTTTGACGTTTTCTTTGCATGATTAGGTCAGTTGGTAAATCTCCACTTCGCAGTTCTTAGAAGCCCAGATTTCCTGTTACAAAGCAATGTGGTTCTGATTACAGCCTTACTGAAGTCCAGACGTAGTACCTGCATTCTGCTAGCAGTTCTACTTCTCATTTTCCATGTTAACATGAGCAACTTACTGACTGTACCTTCCTCTTCTTTGCCTTCAATGGTTGGGGAGGTTGAGAATCCAAGGGGTTGTAGAAGGGAGTGAAGGCAGAATAAGTAGTAGCCACGTTCCAAGTTCTGCTACAATGCTCTTAGGCTCTTAGGTTGGAGAACAGAATCGTAATGACTTGAACTCCGAGCGAAAGTTTTTCTAGTATAGAGCTGTGGCTCATCTGTTTTTTGCTTTAATTCTGTCTGTCACCGCCAAGTTCACTTGGTGAGACAATACGGTTATCTTTCAAAAGAATATTGCCAAAGACCTCTGGATGTACCCTAAAAGGCCCCAATCCTACCCAATATCGCAAGATGAATCTAGTTCATGGCACCATTTTTGCTCACTTGACTTGACAGCTTCTTGTATAAGCTTCTTACATAAGCTTATATAAGCTTTTAAGATGACATATATAGCTTCCTAACTCACCTCTTTCCTTTCATTCTTGCTTTCCTACAATCCATTTCTCACACAGTAGCCTGAATTTTCTTTCAAAAATGAAGGTAAAGAAGATCGTTTCTCTTTCCTGCTAGAATCTTCCCATGACTTCTCCTTGCACTCTGATCAACATCCAGACTCCTTTCTGTGACATCAGAAAGGGCTGACATGATCTGGGTTGCGCCATTTCCCTGACCTCACTTCCTACCACTCGCCTTCTCTTTGCACACTATATTCTATGTACAATGGCTTTCTTCCTGGTTCTGCCTTGAGGCCTTTGAAAGGCTGTTCCCTCTTCTTGAAGAACTCTTTTCCTGCATCATAACCCTACTGACTCTCATTCATCCTTTGGGTCTCAGCCAACCCATCGTGTCACCCTTGCAGACAAATTTCCTGGGGCCGCCTTATCTGAAGAAATCTCTGAGACATTCCCCTTCGACTACTTTATTTTATTTCCTTCACAGCACTCACTACTGTCTAATATTATCTATTTGCCTCGTTGGCTTACTTGTTTATTTTTTGTCTTCCTATATGGGGATGTGTGCTTCCTTGGGAAAGGGACTTTATCGTATTCTTAGGGGGCTATTGCCTGGCCTGGCATAGCTACTCAATACATTTTTCATTGGATTGATGAATGAAAGACCAAATCATTGACTTTATCTTAGCCCACTAGCCAGAAAAATCTCAGGACTGGTTCAGAGTCTTAATCTACTTCAGCTAACTCAAGACCCATTAATTTTCATTTCCTTGTTTCCACAGTGGGTTAATTCTTGCCAGAGCCCTAAATTCATTTAGTTTCTGTTAGTATCTAGAAAGAGAACCCAACACATTCTAGGTGCTTCATGAATGTTAGTAGAATACGAATCTAACATTTTATTTTAATTAAGTTGAGCAACCTCATATTTATATAATGTCATATTTGCCATATAACTTGTTAATTCTACTAAAAAAGTCAAGTTTCTAAACATAAAAAGAGAAAAATTTGTGATAACACTCCCTGTTTTAAAATCAGCAAGGTACATCCCCATGATTCCTGAAATGTGAAGGCTAAGCCAGCTGGGAATTAAAAATAATACTTTGAGTTTTTATAGGAACATCTTTCAAAGAAAGAGGTTTTACATCTTACTGTATCTACTCACATGGAATTTCTTTAAGGAAGTGTTCTTACATCCCCTTTTTCAGATGGAATTAATGTTTGGTGACTCACCCAAAGCCCGAGGAGGTGATGGTAAAGGAAGTCCCCAGTGTTTCTAATCCCCCGCTCCGCCCACAGCCCTTCCCTCCTCATCACCCACGTCTCTACCTTCCTGCCCATTTGCTGTTTGAATGTCTTTGTTCTGTTTGGTTCCCTTTGGATTTTTTTAAAGTTCAAACTGGTTTTCTTGTTTTCAGCATGTTATGTAAAAGCATGCACAAACAAAAGGCCTGGCAGTGGAAAGAGAGCGGCGTTCGGGGAGTAGGAAAGAAAGGAGATGGGAAGAGATTGTGGTAAGAATCAGGAGATCCTCAGTTCAAGAAAACTCTTTACCAAAGAGGGCAAAGGCCGGGGCATGGTGAAGCAATTCCCTTTCAAAGGTAGCCAGAAGGAAGGCTGGAAATGACTAGTGCATGTACTCATCATTTATGGCAATGCTCTCTTTATTGTGCAATTCGAACTTCAACGTCCTGCTTCGAAGCCATCCCGGGAGCCACACAGTCGAGCATACTTAAAGGCTCTGGCTATCAAACACGATTTGATTGGCTGCTAAAGACATATTTTCAGATGTGATGGATAAAACAGAGGCACTTGCTTCCTTTTCTGCTTTCACATCTCCATGACACAAATTTTTATTTTTCTAGGAAGGATAAAATAAATTTTTAAGGGGGGTGGAGTTGTAACCGATCAAAGAGGGTGGCAATAACGCCTGTTCTGATTTCACAAACAAGGAACCATAAAGTATAATAAGTGGGCAATTACCTCACGGTGATTCAGGCCGTTGGTGGTGAGCTGGGGAGGGGGCTCTGAACCGGGCTGCTGGGCTGCTTTGCCTCGCACCCACCAACACAGCCCCACTCTCAATTCCCACAAGGATAGGCAGGGAGAAAATTACAAAAACAGTGAAAAGTTGTTCTTCAAAGGCATCTCATGGCCTTTTTCTTTTCGTATCTGGAGGGGTTCAGTGGTAGGAGAAAAATGGGCCCCAAATGGCTGAGGAAATGCTATGAAGAAAAAAGTAAGCAATTGGGAAAAAAGAGCTTCTTCCATGTTAAAAAAAAAAAAAAAAAACAACAGGATGCACGGCTGTGGGGCCTGTAGGGTGCGGGGGCCACCCTCCTAGTTCCACAATGTCATTCATGGCAACATTCTGAGCCCCTCTGAGCCTATTTGCCATCTGAAATTGAGGATAATATCTAGCTTGCAGTCCATTCTGAGTTTAACTCTCATATTAGATCCATAGAAAATAGTCAGTAGTTGATAATTTTAGAAATCATGGAGATAATTTGAACAGGGTTAAAAGTACGGAACTGCTAATAGCCTATAATAGGAAACATAGTATTCCTTTCCAAATCTGCAGAAATTGGAATGTTGTTACACAGGAGCTCTTCAGCTACCCAGAAGTTACATTCAGTAAAAGCCCTTTTTAAGCATATTTCATTATATTAATTACAGGTTAAATCTGGGTCTGAAAATTAACAAGAATTTGATCACGTAGAACATCTAGAAAAAATGAAATAGGTTGGACGTCAGATTGCTGGCTTGTTCACGGGTAAAAGGGGCGAGGAGGGTTTTTTCTCCAAGGCCATTTACATTATGAAGTAAATCAAGCATTTGAATTTTTTTGTTTTTAATTTTCACCTAGTTGTATTAGCAGCATATAGACACCATCTGCGTACACCCTGGCAGCTTATTAAGTATTTTTTTCATATTTTTAATAAAATGTAGATAACTATGGATCGTATATTATTCAGCCACGTTTTCATTGCAATTTGCTATGTGGAGACGAAACTTCAAACTTCTTACAAATTCACCAAACCAACTTTTAAGGTTTTCTAAGGATTTTTTCCAATATAGAAGTAGCTTCTTGTGTTTTTACTGATTTTATACATAACATGTTAATTGATTAAAAACATACAAACAAATGTAGATTCTACAGGTAGAATGTAGAATCTGTAGAAGAAATAAAAAAATCTTCTGTGAGCCCATTACCCAGAGGTAATTGTTATTTGGTGGATATCGTCTAGACATTTTTCTACTTAATCTTTCACAATTTCTTCCCAAGCGAAATCATACTATGAAGATTTCAATCTTATTTTAACTTAAGATAAACTAGGTGCTTTCAATGCCAATAAATATATATGTGGTATTTTTAATGATTTGCCTAATAATCCATTTGTATGGCTGTACCCTAATTTATTTAACCAACTTTCCTGTTGGGGAAATTTGTTTTTATTTTCCCAATTTTTTTACTATTAAAATCCATCCTTGTATTTGTCTAATTCTTTCCATAGGATTAACTCCTAACAGTGAAATTGCTAGGTCAAAGGAAATTCACATTTCTAAAGTTTTTGATATATATATTTCTGAACTGCCGTCATGAAAGTTTTTCCAACATATGCCCCAGTGTTTGTGAGTGGCTTTTCTCTCTTGTTAACACTGGATACTATAATTCTTTTACATCTGTGCTTATCTAGTAATATAAAAGTATATCATTTTAATGTGCATTTCTATGTTTATTGTTAAGTTGAACAATTTTTTCATATGTTTATTGACTATCTGAGATTCTACTTTTGTGAATTGCCTGTTCATGGCCTTTGTCGATTTTTCTATTGTTAATTATTATTATTATTCTGTTGTTAATGTTTTTCAGACTGATATCCTCACTGAATCTCATATCTTGGGGCTATTACTGCTCATTTGGCAAATTCTTGATTTTTAAATTCATTTTTAAAATTCATGGCATCCAAAATTCCAAGTGAAAAATGGTAAATTTTGTATGGGCAAAGAAGTGCAGGGGCACATAAAGATATAGGAGTGGACCTTAGGGAAAGATCCAGGGTGTTCCTAGATGTTATTTAAAATAGTAGCTAAATTACAGCATGAGTGAATAGGATTACACATAAAAATATATTTTCTAATAGTTAACATTTTAAGGTGTTGGCCATGTTCTAGAACAGGATGCTGAGTTCTTCTTCTGAAGGACTTTGTAAACGCGTTACATACCTTACTGTCTGGCTTGCATAATCCGAAGGGATGGGCCGGATGACTGCTCAAGATGTCCCTTGTCCAAAGCAATTATTTCCTTCTATTTTCACACATGAGCTTGAGGTTCGTAAAAGCTCTAATTCAAGGTTCTTTTCAGTTAATTTACAAATGCTATCTCTATTGTCTTTCCTAAAGGGCTTTGAAATTCTAAACTGTATTTCTAAGCTTAAGATCGAGTAGAAGTAGGTCTGTCTTTCAATTCTTCCTAATAGTAAAAGACACATACATACAGTGTGACTATGAGTCATCTTCCTAAGCTTTAATTTCTTACTGCTCTCTTGTGGCCATTCAAATGAACTGTCCAGATGCCTTTCTTTTTTTTAAACAGATCCTATAATATTAATAGGAAAAAAGTTTTCAAGCAGAGTCGTCAAATTTTGTTTGTGGAGCAAATTTAGAGTCTCTGACCTTTGAACATCAAGGTCCCAAATAACTCTTGATTTTATTATTAGGTATTTACTGGGATGGGGTTGCAGAAGAGGAAAAGCCTGCAAGTTTCTTCTTGTTTTTTTAGCAAAACCAACCACATTTTTATTCACCTATGAAGTCATCAAAAGGCTGAAGTTTGAAATAGTTCTGGCCATTCTGAAGGTAAAATAATGCAATTTCCAGCTTGTTTCCGTACTGTGGTTTTGGGAATATCAGTAGGGTCTAAGTTTAGTCATTATAATATAAAAAAGTCTCTTTTTAGGGAAAAAAATAATTCAAAGGCTGGCTATACATTAGAGCACACATAAGATATAGCTAAGAAAGAAAATGATTCTGTTACATTTTGGCCATATAGTACTGCCCATGAATAGACAGGGCCCAGGAATTGCAGTGTCAGCGATGTTAAGAAGACAGAATGAATTGTCTTATTTTTAGTCCTGAGTGTTGGTCATGAAAATTATAATGTTGTCTAACAAACCTCTAATTCATTTGTCTTCAATTCCTATGACCCATCTATTCAAACATGGCAGGTTTTAAGCACAATTAGTAGTTACATTGCCATAATTAGCACATCTATCTCCCTGTGGCCAAGTTTTCTGTAAAACAAGGTGCCTCCTGGCCAGGAAGGTTAGAGGATGTGATGATACAGCCAAGATATCAAGATGCATAGGAACTGATGAGGCAAAAAGGAGAGAAAGGGCAGACGGACCAGTGTGTACAAAGGCCCTGCAGGGGAAGGGAGCAAGGAATTTTTAATGAAATCAAACAATGGTCAATGACTTAGTAGTAAGAAACAAGAGGAAATGAAAGAAGATTTAAAGCTATTGAGATATAGTTTTGTGGACTCCATCAATAAGTTAGTTTGTCTTTATTATAAAAAGTATAAGAAAGTACATCAAGATGCTCTAAGCAGATAATCATAGAATCTCCCTCTGTTCAAAACAATAATTGTACTTGATGTGAGGAAATTGGAGAGAGAGAGTTCAGAGTAGCAAGAAGAGAGCATTTTGAAAGCAATTGCAATAGTCTGAGTGAAAGATAATGGCAGCATTGATGGGGTACACATAGCACTGATAAAGGGATATCTGAACAAAAGGATATGGGAGGCATAATCTTCAGGACTCAGTGGTGGAGGGATGGCAGAGGTGAGGGTGACAGAAGTATTCTGGATGATTCCTTGGTTTCTGGCTTCAATAACAGATTGACTTATGGTTGTATTTATTAAGAGAGGAATACCAGAGGGTCAGTAGTTTGCAGAAAAAGATTGAGATTAAGTTGTATGTGAGACATACAAGTGGAGATGTCAAGAAGGCAGCTAGATATGTCAATCAAGGATTCAGGGGAAGGGGCTGTCATGAAAATATATATTTGAGTGAACTTGGTACTCTAATGTGTGAGTTTTGATGAGATTGCTGAGGGATAGAAAACTGATGAAAAGAATAGACTTTGTAAGTGAAACCTGAAGAACATAAACTTTTATCTAAGTAAAAAAAAAGAGAGAGAGAGTTTACAAAGGAGAGGGAGAAAAATTGTTGGAGAGAATAAAATCATGGAAACATGGTGCCACTGAGATCAATGGAAGATTACGATTAAAGAAGAAAAACATGATTAACATGTCAAGCACCTTAGATAGTAAATAGTAACAGCTAACACCTGTAGCATGTATTGCATCAGTTTCTCAGAGTTGTGCGTATTTTAACCCCTTGAATCCTTCCACCTGTACTATGATGTAGATACTGTTATCATCCCCATTTTATGGATGAAGAAAGTGAGGCACAAAGAGATGAAGTATCTTGCTTGAGATCATGCAACTAAAATGCAGAGGAAGTAGGATTCAAACCAAGGCAGTCTGCTTTCAGAGTTCTATGTTTTGTTTACCACCATGCTGTTTCACCTCTCAACAAGTCAAAGAGAGAGGAAAAATGTCTTTGACCTGAGTGACATGAAGGTCAGTCAGGACCTTACCACAGGCTGTTTGAGTGGAAAGATAGGGCCAGGCCAAGAGCCACACTGAAGTGATATATAGAACCAGGGGTGGGAGGTGAAGAAATGGACACTGCATTTAGACCCAGCTAGACAAGCAGCTGTCGAGAAGCATGGCTCTGAGAAGTGTAGTTTGAATCACTCCTAAGATAGAGTCATGCAGGTAGGACTTTCGTGAGGCCAGGTGGCTATGGAAGACTCCAAAGATTTGGGTCATCTCTAGTTGGATACAGGAAGGAGTTCTGAAATGCATCAGACTCTTAGTTCTGTTTTAGAGTGAGACAAAATCATTGGGTTGCCTCTGATAGTAGATTTCTGAGGTTAAAAACTATTTTGTTCATCAGATTAGCACTCCTATTCCCAAACTCAAGCACTCACTACAGGGCTGCATATGTAGCAGAGGGAAATGAGGTTCTGGGGAAAGTCACTGTGGGTTTGGAGGACTTGAGTGTTTACCCTCCTCTCTCCTGGCTGTGACTTTAGGCAAATCCAAATCTCCTGGTTCTTCAGCTGCAGAAGAGGAAAGAAGAGCTCTCTCTCAGTATTGCTGGTAAGGTTAAAAATGCAGATACTTTGTTAACTACACAATTCTATACAAATATTAGGTGCTAATATAATAAACTGTTATGGAAAGGGGGAAGGAAGGAGAGAAGGAGGGAGTCACCCTGGTTTGAGAGTTTCACCAAGAAATATAATCCTACTAAAAATGTGGGCACACAGTAGAAGTTCAATAACTATTTGTTGGTGGATTAATTGATTTTTCCATTTGGAAAGGGCCAGAAAAACAACAGCAGGCACCCATGGGGGTCAGACAAAGAGCACCCTGACCTTTGCCTGAACACCATTCTTGTGAGCACGTTGGCCAGCAGAGGGGGAGTTTCATGCTAGCAGCAGTGATAGACCAGGCATTTAACATAAATATTTGCTGATTGATTGATTGAACTGGGCATATCATCAACATTGCAGCACAAAATGTTTCGACAAGTGATCTTGTGAGATTTTAGAGGAATAAGCTTGCCAGCACTACGGCAGGCAGGCATTTCCTGAATAGTCACACTGCAGCGCCCCTGATGAATTGCCCACCAGTGCCAATTAAATGTAGTTGTAGTTAAACCTTCAGGGTGGTAGAAAATGATCTTTAGGACAGCTTAGGATTCACTGGGGATCAGGCAGTTCTATAATGCTGTAGTTTCACACATAATTTGAGCAAGAGGCAGAGGCAGACGAAAGACAGCTGATGGATGTCTGCAAGGACTAGAGATTCTTCATCCAGAGCAAGTCTGAGAATGTTTAAATTTTTAGAAACAACAAGACTCGTGGCTCTTTCAGACATTACACAATGTCCTCTGAAATTTGTCTTCAAGTGTATATAACTGGTTAATATATTTTTTAAAAGTATTGACTTTTCAAATGAACAAAACAAACAAAGAAGAGCAACAAACACAATAACGAACACAGTAAAAAGGACAAAGAGAAGAGAAATAGATTTAAGAAAGAGTATGTGTTGGTGCCTGCCTGGTGGCATAGTGATTAAGTTTGCGTGCTCCGTGTCAGAGGCCTGGGGTTCACAGGTTCGGATCCCAGGCACGGACCTGGTGCGGCTTGTCAAGCTATGCTGTGGTGGCATCTCAAGTAAAGTAGAGGAAGATTGGCACAGATGCTGGCTCAGCGACAATCTTCCCTAAGGAAAAAGAGGAGGATTAGCAACATGTTAGCTCAGGGCCAGTCTTCCTCCCACACACACACACGCACGCACAAAGTATGTGTCTGTGTTTAGATCTGCAAGACCTGACCATGTTAATGTGAAGCATGCCAAACAACTGAGAATATTCTTCAGGAGATCTCTGGAGGAGTCATCACTCCGCACACCTTTGCATCCTAGAACATAACCAGATTTCCCTGACCGTGTTCCAGATGCCTCCAAGTGCAAAAACCACAGGGCTGCCTGTAGGATCAGACACTAGAACGGGCCAAGGTAAAACGTGAGGCTCCTATGCAGTGGCTGATAGAGGTAACCCAGAGGAGGTCTGTCTCTTTTTTCTCTTTCTCTGAGATACACATATACTATGTTGGCAAGGGCCCTTGAGAGAGGTTGCTTTTTGCAGCCCAGTGTCTCACTCCATGCAAATTCCACTTTGCAATGAGATTTTCTTTCTTTGGACATAAATTGTCCACTAAATTAATTAAAGTGTGGAGGCATGAAATTAAAAGCTGGATGCTGTGACATCACACCAGTTGAATGTAGGACTAAATGTTATGTTTGAAATATAACAACATGATTAGTTTTAGAAATAAAATTTTAGAAAGCTAGCATGTTCCTGCTGGTGGGCAGTCAAGCCCCTAAATACTCTTGCAAAAATTCCATGACTACACCCAGTTAGCCCTTCTTGTGGGTAACAGATACTTACCTGGAACTTAGTCTGCGGGAACGCCCTGGTGGAATTACTGCTTCTCCCTAACTGGAGGAGTTAAATGCAGCTCCGTGGACCACAGGCTTTCAGAAGAATAACTCCATCCTTCTCTTCTAGCAAGACCACCCTGCCTTGCTCAGTCCTGAGTCTTTTCCTTCGACCACAGTTTTCCTTTTGCCCCCTTCTCGCTTAGCAGTGTGAAATTTAGTTTCCTTGTCTTTAACTCATACCTGATGATTCCATATTCTCTGTTTAAAGGTGCACTTGCTTGTATGAAAGAGAAAACCACACTTACTTTTATTTTTAAAACTAGATAAATAGGTAATCTATCACATGCATATTCAACTGTCATTGTCAGCTCTGGCATAGACTGCATCATTTCCTTTCCTCTCAAGAAAATATCAGAATGAAAAATAATAGGAATAATGTTAGCATAGAGATGGCATTGAATCTATTTTAATTAAAAAAGACAACAACTAATAAGCATTGGTGTTTTATTATCAGTAATCACTGGTGACACACTTCCAATTGATGGCCACCACAGCTGAATACTATTTCCTAAGACAAATGCCAAGACAGAGATTTGCCTCAGAAGGAAGAGTCAGACCAGCTGATGGACTATTGTCTGTGCACAGCACCTTCTCATAACTCTCACCCAGTAAGCCTCAAGGAACCAGATTGAAGGGCTAAGGCAAGAGATCTATACTTATGGACTATATGAGAAGACTCAGGCGAGGGAAGAAGACCAAGGTTACACAGGCTCTGACATTTCCATGTCTGTCCTGACATCATTCACTTTAGCTCACTACTTTCACAGTGTTATTGGATTATTTTTCAAAATAAAAATGTGCTCTAGTAAATAACATTAATCTATTATAACATTAATCCTAATTATAATTGCGTTAAGAACTCTTAATTACTACCAAATATTTTTGTAGTATTATTGTTTTCATTCCAAACTATTCATATCCAAATATTACATGCATATTTAATATTTATTAAGCCTCTATTACATTCTAAACTCTATCCAAGTTCTGCAGATACAGCAGCAAACAGAATAGTCTCTGTCATCACAGAGTTTACATTCTTGCAGCAAACAGAATAGTCTCTGTCATCACAGAGTTTACATTCTTATTGGGGAAATGGACAAAACATAATTGTAACAAAGTTTTATAATTGTAATAGAGGGTAAGCACCAGGTGCTAAAGGGGAAAATAGTAAAAGCATCTAATCTCATCTGCAAATGAGAATCCCCTGACAGCCTGGAAGACATGATAACAAAGTTGCTGTCTGAGGGGGTGTCTAGGAATTAGTCAGGCAAGAGGGTCAGAGGTTAAAGAAGAGAGTTCCAGTCAAATGTAATGCCACGTGCAAGTCTTAAGACAAGGGAGAGATGGTACCTGTAAGGAACCAGAAGAAATAATTTTTCAGGAGTCAAAAGTTCAGGGTGACAAGATTCAATAGAAATCAGAGGATCTGAGACTTCTAAGCCATGTTGAGTATTTGGACTTTATTCTCAGGGTAATAGGAAGCCATAGAAAAGTTACGTATGTAGTAAGATTAGCCTTGTGTTTTAGAAAGATCACTTGGACTTCACTGTGGAGATTACAGGAATCCCTCGCTTTCCACATTGTTATTAGTGGAGCTCATAATGTCTCAGCTCAGGAGTAAAGAGACTCAGATACATTTTTCTATAAATTTTCCACTCTCCAAACTTTTTCTAGTCCTTATACTAAATAGATTCAGGTAACTCAATATCGTTCCCTATCTCAACTCTTGTGCCAAAATGAGGAATCAAATAGATTCAGAAAATGAGGAATATTTGTAAATTTAAGTGAGGTAACAATGGAGGCTGGAGACATAATCAAGGTAGTAAAATGGCAATGACCTGAGGATTTGGGAAATATTTAGCGTAGAGCATCAATCAATAGGCCATTGTGATAAATTTGACATGGAGGGGAAGTCAAGAAGCAGAAGAGCGAAGGATGATGCACAATTATCTGTTTGGGGGAAATCCATTGTGTTTCTACTGCTGTGATAGGAAACAAGGGAAGAGGAGTCGTTTTCAGTGAAATGGAGTGTGGAGATCATGGATGTAGAAGATTATAAATTCTGTTTGGGATATACTGAATTTAAGGTGTAAGAGGGAGATTTGAGTGGAACTGTCCAGTAAGCAGTTAGGTTTGAGTCTAAAGCTAAGGAAAGGGATCTTGGCTGAACATGCAGAATTTCTAGCTATAGGCTAGAAAGAGCCTAGTTGTCCACTAAAATCCATCCTCTCCATCTCTCTGAGGATATGCCCAACTAAAGCCCACATTTCCCAGCTCTCACTGTGGAGCCCTGTGGTCATTTGACCACAGTCTCAGCAGTGGAATGTGAGTAGATGTGATGTATGCAACTTCCAAGCAATTAGTTTAAAGAGTAATCTCTACCTTTGAATTTCCTCATTTACTTTTCCATCCCTCAAGACTGAACCCAGAAGAAATCCAGCTTCAAACACCAGACAGTGATGGTGGAGATGATGCAGGGATGCAGAGCAACAGGATGAAGGAAGCCGGGTCTCTGAGTGACTGCATGAAGCAAAGCTGCTGCCATCCTGGACCATGTGCACCTTGACTTGTAGGTGAGAGAGAGAGATAAATCTCATTATTTAGGCCACTCCTTTTTTTTTGCAGTAGTTTAGCCTTAACCCTAAAGAATAGAGATGGCAATCCTCTGGGAGTATATTAGATATACCAGGGAAAATGATGTGGAGTGAGAAAAGAAAGACCCTATGATAGGACCTTATGGAACACCAACATTGAAAAAGTAGGCAGATAAGAATCCTGAAAAAGGGGGTGAGAAGTTGTATCCTGAAATATGGGAAGAAATCAAGAGGTGTGAATCTTCATATCAGCTTGGAAAAGTGTGTTTCAGGAAGAAGAGAGTGGTCACTAGTGTCAAGTGACGCTAATAGATAAACAGAGTAAGACCCAGGGGAAAAGTCTAGGGGATTTAGTGTCCACGAGGCCTTTGGTGACTTGGCAAGAACAGGTTTAGAGGAGTTTTGTGGAGAGATGGCAGAAAGATGAGGAAATGGAGGCTATAAACACAGATGGCATTTTAAAGAAATTTAGTGTGGCAGGAAGGAGAGAGATGGAGACGAATTATGGATGGAAATGGATCAACAATGAATAGCTAACATTTTCTGAGTGCTTATGAGAGGGACTACGTAATGTTCTAAACACTACACATATTTTCCTATTCAATCCTCACAACAACCCTGTTAAGTTGGTTCTACTATTTATATTTTACAGAAAATCAAGACACAAGGATGTCAAATGATGCCCAAGTCCTCACTAAGTTTTGGAGCAGCCTTAATTACCTTGTGCTACTGCTGCTGGTCAGGAAGCTCAGGGAGGTTATAAATGTTTGTTCTTTCTCAATGTATAGCACTTGGAAGCTTCCTACTTTCACTGTTCTTGCGGAATATAAGTTGGATTTTAAAGTTAGACCCAACAAAACATTCAACTCCAAGGCAAAGCAAATCAGTTATTCCACCCAACCAAGGCCCGGAACCTTTTCTATTTGCCTCAGTCTCAGAGCCCTGATTAAAGAAGGATGCTTCCAGATGTTCTGCACTGATAATAATCACCATCATCTGTTAGTCACAACATGAATTATAGAGTTGATTTGTGGGTCCATTTGGAACTGCTTGCCCTGGATGCCAACATTATTAAGCTTGCTTATTTGTTTGAAATAAGTACCAAGGGATTTAGAAAAAGAGGAAGGAAAACATAGAAGAAAGGATTTCTGGGAAGTTTTGAGGAGTCCTTTGCTGTGGTGGAGACGATGAATTTATTGTGACATTTATCTGCACGATGATGTGATTTCCTCCAAATTATCTTCAACCACCAAGATGACTATGCTGAGGAGGGAGGTGTTTGAAGTCCTCTAGGCTTGGGCTTCTGCCAGTAGATGATGGAAGAATAATGAGCAGAGTTAGGATATTAAAAACAGAATGGTTGAAAGGATACACCATGACACTTAAGGTGGGTAGGAAAGGAAGATGCTGGAGAGTCAATCAAGAGAATGAAGCAGGGTCAGGCATTTTGAATATAAGCTCCGTGAGAGCAGACATCTTTGACTTCTTGGTTCCCCCCAGGAAATCCAGTGTCTAGTTTTGGGCCAAATGATTATAAAGTCTGAATTTACAATTTAAAAGCTGGAGCAGTTTCAGGTAAAGATTAATGTCGTCAGAGATTTACACCTTGGTGATGGTGCCTGAAGGACACTGCACAAGAAAGTAGAAGTCACTGGAGATGAGGCTGCCATGCTGAGAGCTAAGGGTTTGTTTGGGTTGAACGCCTGTCTTTTCAGGCACTCAGAATGATAACAGAACCCGTGGGAGGGAGGAGAATTGTAAGCCCAGGTGCCAAGGCAATCAGTAAGTGAGAAGGAATGATTAGAAGGTCTGAAGACAAGACATTGTGAAGGACGGACGATTGTAAACAAGTCAAGGCACAAATTCTGGCTAGTTTTGCTCAATAGTAATAATGGGTAATGTGTTCCATTCACCTGGCTAAAGTGGCTGACAATGGATACTTTTATAGCCTGATTTACCTGTTTTCATGGTCAAAAATGAAATATTGATTGCCTGTCTGGAAAATTATTTCATTCTGTGCCCTATGACATGAATCTCGCTTCTTTTTTTGTGTGTATGCCAAAATTGGATGAATCCATAAAGGCAAATTTGACAGTAACGATCAATCGATAAAAGAAATTCAAGCCAGTTTATGAACATGAATATCGTCTAGTCTTTGTTTGAGTTGTGATTTGACATTTGTCTCATAATGCATTTACATGCTCTTATTATTCACTATTCTTTCTAGATAAGAACTTTCTATTTATTTTTAATTTTTTTTGCAGTGGCATGCATGATTTGAAGTAGTGTATATCAAATATCTTGAGTTGGCCAAGGTCTTTTATATTTTACTGTTTTATATTGTTTATTTGTTGATGTCATTTGAAATTAACTTCATTAAAATTTGACAGTACAAATATTTTCCTGTTAAGTGATCAGTTCTTATTTTGATGGTGTTATGTAAAATGCTAAATATTTTTGTTGCATGTTTTCCAACTAAAATTTATCTCAGCCTTTTGATAATGTCCAGAGACAAATAAAGATCATAGGTTCCTTTGTCTGCTTACCTGGAAGAGAAAATGGAAAACTGAGGCCATCACACCAATAACTGAAGTATATAAATGACTTGGCTATTTCATTCAAAAGCGTTTCTTCATCTGAGTTATCTGCATTTTGGTTAATTCTCCTGATTCCTCTCTTTCCATAGAGAAGACAGTCTGGGAATCAGAAACTGAAAAAGTTTCTAATGCTTTGGTTGACAAATGGGTGGAAATGTCCTGACGTCTGTTCTATAATGTGTAGAACCTTCCATTGCCAAAAAACGTTAACAAAGAATCCTTTACCTTGATTCTCATTAGCTGGAATTTAGGGACAGAAACCAACCAGCGAGTAGATCATTTCAGAAAGAGCGTTTTCCTGCTGAACTCTTGATTCCCTTGTCTTTGTAAAGCTGAAAGTCACCAGACACTGTTTGATAGCTTGTTCCACTATTCTCCAGCCATTCTTTTCTTTTCACTATTTCAACTATGCTAGTCGACTGAGTTTCCATGGCCCTGTCCTCAAAAGTTGTGCAGGGCATGATGGCTTGTTTTGCTTGGCAAAATTCTCCAGAACGTTATTCATTGTCTGCAGGTGATTCATGGTTAGGAAATTAATTCTGAACTCTGCCAGTGATTGCGGTTGATTGAAGTCCAGAAGTCTCTGCTGTCTATTCACTCGCACTCTTTGTCAACTGGAATATTTCTACAATAAAAGGAGCCGAAAGTAGATGTGCTTGATGCATGGAATTTACATGTGCGTTTGCATCTTTTGAAAGAGCTACTCAAGCCCACACAATTTTAACACTTGGCATGAAAATCATTCTAAAAGTGTCTGACTGAATGAATCACATTTTACAAATAAATATCTGTCAAATGGTGCAATTACTTCAGATCCAGTCATTAAGCAATAAAATAAAGCAGTAAATAGGATACATCTGCTGCAAAGTGCTATAGAAATGCGAGTTTCCTTCTCAAGTTACTTGCCTTTTAATATTTCAGCCTAATTGGTGGAATGATTCACTAGAAACATCAACCATTCAATCTAGTCACCGCACCAAAAAAGGAGGGAAAAAAGGCTTCCTGAACAGTCAATAGGACTAAAGAAACATAGAGAAAAAAAACACCCACTTACACGAGAAAAACGCAAAAAGCAGGGATGAGGCATGAAGCATTCCTTTTATGTGCTACTCTGAGGCATGCTGTGAGATGAAGGGCTACATATCCTTTGGAAAGCAGGACCAGCGTCTCAGGGTGTTATCTAGTTTCCCTCCATATCAAAACACCTGCTTGTGCACATGCAAATAAAAGTAAATTTAAAGAGACTGTTATCTTTGTAAACCAACAGAAATCCTTTAAGTGTTTATTTTTCTTAAATGAAGAAAGTAAATAAACAGGGAAGACATTAGCTTCATAATTTTTTAACACACTATGTTTATCAGTGGTACAAAAGTTTATATTCAAGGGCAGGCCAGGCAACATATTAGGTCATTATAATGTATTGGTGTATGAATAGACATCATAAAATGTTAGGTTTTCTTTCTCCAGTTGGCCTCCCTTTTATATGAAAAATTAGAAAAAAGAGCATAAGAAATAGGAAACCTGTGAAAATTCAGTTTGCTGAAATATTTTAAATAAGTTTTTGTCGGAATTTGATCACAAAAAGTGCATTTTTGTTGTTGAAACTTTAGAAAGAATAAACAGAAGAAATTAAAAATAATTCACAATCCTATCTTTCAGATAACTACTGTTGGTGCCTACATGTTTTGTGGTTTTTCTATGTTTTTCATTGCATATTCTTAATCCTGCATCTAAAGAGGCCTCCTCTGTTTCTGTTCTCTCCCTTGCACCTCTGTCACAACCCATAAAAAGAACGTGTTCCGGCTAGCTCGCTGTTCTAAGGAGGATGAGAGACATGTGGAGCAGAGCTGTTCTAGCCAATCCACACACCTGCTGTGATGCACAGATGCATGAGTGATAATAAATGATTGTTGTTTTGGGTGATTTGTTATGCAGCAATAGCTAACAGATGTGATGTGCATATATATAATGTGTGTGTGAGCGAGTATGCATATATGCATACACATGTACATATACGTATATATTTAGCAAAATCAAAAGCATAATATCCTTTAACCTGTTTTTTTGAGTTAATATAAGACCGTATCTCAAGTATAAATAAATATTTTCACTTTTGTCTTACTGCTAGAATGTGAGTTTCGCAAAAGCAGATAACACTGTACAAGTGCCTGGCCAGGATCCAGTCCACAGTAAGAATTAAGAAGTATGTGCAGAGAAAATTAAAATTTTCAATAATGCATCTTAGAGGTTGCATTTTCTCCCACTGCATATATGCTTCTATTATGATATTTCTAACCAGTCACCTGTTTTTGTTTTTGTTGAAATTCCTCTGCAGACTTGGAGAGTTGTCTCCATGCACATTTATGATTATTTCCTTAGGAAATATTCCTAGAAGTAGAATTTTGGGGCCAAAGTATATAGAAAGGACAGCTATTTAAACAAAAATCTTTTTAAAATCAGCATCTTAGCAATTACAATTTGGCAAAAGGTTTTTTTCTTTTTCTGGTAACTTTCTTGATTCATAATGTGGCTTTTCCAGATTAAAGTGAGAAAAACAGTGGTCTCACATTGTTCTTAGTGCAAGACAAGTTTGCAAGTGAACATTTTCCTTCCTTAAAATAAAAAAAAATTAAGCTGCAACCACTTCCTATTCTACCATTTTCTCTTTTCTGCTTTTTAGACTTCCTTTCATGTCTGGTCAGTGAAGATCCACTGAGGCTCCACTTGGTGTGGGTGCAGCTCCTATCAATCTCTTCCTTAAAGGTGCTGCCCCTCCTCCCCCATGTGACAGTCAAGTGAATACGTGGAGTAGCAGAGTGCGGGGACTATTATAAACTTAGGTTGAAAATTCCGAAGGTAAGACGTATGGAAGCCAGGGCAGTGGCAATCTGACCTGCTTTGGGCACACTCCTTTTTAACTTGAAGGGACCTTTCATTGCCTTTCAGTCTGAACAGGTTTCAGAGCAAAGACCAGGAAATTGACTAGAGGGATAGAGAACTTAGCAACCATGAGAGAGGGGGGCAGGCTACTGCATAGGAACTTACATCCACACCATTATACTGAGCATAGTCTTTCAAATGGGTCCTAATTGTGTCTGAACTTCTTCCTCATCTCTAGAGATCATTCTACAATGCAGACTTCACAGTGAACAAAGACACTCGCTTTCCCACCTTCTGTGTAGTGCTTGTTCAAGGTATAATAGGCTTGTCAATCCATGGTAATGGTATTCCCACATTCTGCTAAGCACTATATTTATCATAAAACATAAATGATGGTAGGCTGACAGGGTTTTTCAGCAGACACTAGATTTTAACTATGCCCAATCTATTTTAATTGATGTGTATTTCTATAGCTTAGAAAACTTTTGTTGGTTGTTTTCTAAACGTGACTAATTTCTATTTTAACACTGATATTATATTCAGTTCAGGGCTATAGTTAAGGAAATATAATCAGAAGAATTTCATTCTACCTTGAAAGAGGTATATGGTTTGTAAAGATTAGAAAAAAGAAGAGGGGGTGGGTTTCTTCTAGTTTCAAATAACTAATTTTGACCCACTCCTGATAGCAGAATTTTCTTGGGCTAATTTGAGTATAACCTCTTCTAACAGGGTTGAAACATTTTCTCCAAGATGAGAATTTGATTCTGTACTTAGAATAAAAGCTGAAAGGATTTCTAACTATGCCCCACACCCACAAGGGCGGCCATGGCTTGTCACTCTTCTATGAAGTTCTGCTTGTAAGCAGCCTAATTTAAATCAAAATTATAGTTGGAAGTATTATATTTCAATAAAGACTTTCCCATTTATCCACAAACTTCAGTTTAATTTACAAAAAGGCACTGAATTTTGAAACAAATTAGAAGGAAAAAATGAAGAATAAATCTTTCTATTTATGTTGGAAAGATTGGAGACATGACTACCCTTATCCCCTCCCCGAGAAAAAAGACCAGATTATACATATATTAAAAATGATATGGCTAATTGGACAATTATTCAGATATTTGGCCTGAAACATTCAAACATATTGCATAAAAGTATATTGGTACTTTTGGGCTTGAATTATTGAGATAATTGGACCAATTCACTATTTCACTTTGTCTCTGTAAAGTATAGCAGTACCTTAATTATAGTCTAATTTATAGAGTTTCTTTTTCTGCACACAGTTTAAAGAATACAGGATTTCAAATCAGGAGACCCAGGCTTGATTCTATTTCACTCTTATTAGCCATGTGACCTTGGACAAGCCACTTTCCCTTGCTGGGTCTGTTTCTTGATGTGGAACAAGACTATAATGTATGCCCTACATATTTCGTGAAGTTGAGAAAAGGCTAAATAACATCACAGGAAGAGCTACCATTTATTGATCATACATGATTTCATTTAATTCTCACAATAATCACAATTGTGTACAAGAATTGATGTTTAGAGAAATTAAGAACATTGCCAAAGTCATACAGCTAGAACTTCACATAGCCCAGACTCAAACCCTAGACTTGGATACTAATGTACATGTGTGTGGCCTCTTGAATGAGACAAACTCCTGCACATACATAAAGGATTATTTTCATATGATTCTAGCAAGTACAATGAACCAGGTAACCTACAATGGGTTGAACAAACTTCCATAGTGGTGGGTATTTAAAATTAATGGATTTTTCACCTTTTTTCAGCAATAATTCTAGGACACTTGAACAAATGGCTCTTAATGGTGTCACTATTGGGGCTGCAGCCATATGTTCATGAAGGACATGTGAAACCTGTTAGTTTTGGCACCATCATCAATAATAACTTTGCCATTTCCCTAGCTTGGGAATCAATCCCTGGGGTTGGATTTGCTAACACCAGCATGAGTCCCTTATCTAATCAGAGCTAGACCTAGCCATATTTCAGTGCATTTGACAAGGGATGATGTAATGGTCTTAGCTGAAAATGAGATATGTATTGGACATTTGAATGTCACACAGTAATATGATTGTCAACTGAATTGCCAATAATAGGTTTAGTAAAAGCATAGTCTAAAATAGGATAATGGTTTTACTCTATAGCTTTTTTCCCTGGTTACTATGTTACTTATCCACACACATGTATAGATGTGTTGATGCACTTATATACTCACTTATCTATGAAATAATAATGATATGCCTGTGAAAACAACCAGGTTGTGTCTGTTTTAAATATGGAGAAGTTACTATTTTTCCACACTCAAGATTTTCCCACATACTGATGAAATAGTAGGAAATCTTCCTGTTTGGATTCCAGCGGTGAGAATTTCCCCATATGTTCACCATCTCTTTACTTTATAGATATTTTGAAGGTAACAAAATAGTACATTCTATCCTTTGTAAATCTCCACCAAACTTTCTTATGACAGATAAGGGTTTTAAGTTAATTAACCAGAATCCTACACAAAATGCATGTAGAATAGGGTAACTAAGATTTATATAGCTTTAAAAGAAGGAATATTTACAACTGAAAAAGGAAATATTTGACCTTTCTAGAAATAATAGATAAGGTATCATATGTAGCACAACTCCATGAAATATAGAAATGCTACATACAGGGTAATTTTACATTAAACTGTTGGTAGAAAAACTGCAAACAGAGATCAATCTTTGACAGATCTAAAAACACAACCATGTGGATCAAATTTTCCAGTCACAGCTTCATCTCTATACATTTTCTTTCATTTGTAAAAATCTTGCTGTTTCTGCAGAGGAACTGATTAGACTGTCCACTTTAGTGCTGAGCCATGTATTTCTGAAAATGAGCTTCAGCCTGCAACAATGCAGTGTATTTGCTGCACGCTCGTTTTAATTTGTCCAAGACCAGCTTTTAGGCCTTACATTTCAGATTTGACAATTTGCCTTTGGCATAAACTCTCTCCTAGTGGCAGCTCCTTGAATTTTTCACATAAATAGTATTCCAGTTGAGAACTTTATCTATACTGCCATGTCATTGTGACATACATTTTTAAGCCTCTTCTAATGATTAACATACATTTCCATGTATTGCTCTCACCGAATTTTGGCTTCTGCCTCAGTAAAAGAATAACATTACCTACCTTCACCTCAACGCATAAACTCACACTTTAGTCCAATTGAGCTAGAAGATAAAATAGTTCTTGGAATATTTCACAAAAATGTCTTAGAGAAACTCATTTTATCCAGGACTCAGTTTTTCCCTAGGAACTCACTCACCTCTGGAAGGGCTTTGCTTTTCTAGATCACTTAATTAGTTTAGCAACTTAATGCTCTACTAATGCTAAGACACTAGTGGAAAAAGGCTTTGACTAAAATATATGTTTTGTCCCATATCATTAAACAATGAAATGTCCCAAATAAGTACATTTTCTAGATAATTGAAGCTTATCCCACTAATTGTCCATTTTTTTACGTTTACAATTTATTCATGTTTGGGTAGAATTTTTCCTAAAAATTACTAATTCAACTGGAGGCCAAATGTAATAGATGTTAATTGTGATGTCTGTCTGGCTTGTAATTTCCTTGACTGGGCATGGCCCTAATATACAGGTTGCTCCCTCAGGGGCCATTTTGATTCTGTGTGAACTCTGTCTCGTGGGCACAACTGATTGGCTCATTGTTGGACATCTGACCTAAGCTCAGTAAGTAGAGCCCTTATCCATGATTTTAAAACAGGGCTAGGACAATGCACAGTCTCTGGAATTTAGAGTGATGGGAGCCATAGGAGGTAATGCTAAGGTACTGATGGCAGCCATATTATCAATAACATGGAGAAAGCCAGTCCGCCGTAGGAGAAGATGACACAGAAAGGCCAAGGTGAATAGAAAGACAAAAGATGGAAAGAGGGACTCCTGGAGAAGATCAATTGCTTTCTCCACTTATCTCTGAGGCTTAGCTGTACCTCTGTCCTTCCTGCAGTTAGAAAAAGCAGCCTTTTGATAAGTTTCCTTTATCATCTAAACTGGTTCCATTTGAATTTCTGCCACAAATGATTTCGATATTATCAAGTATCTGTATTATCCAAAGCTGATTCAGGCAAACTTCTGAGCTCTACCACAGAGTAGATTAGAGGATTTTTGTGTGAATCTCAGTCAATGTAATTTTCGGAAGCAATGGAACTGTTTATGGGAAATTTTTCCTTAAACACGACGATGGCATTGGTCTTAGACAAGCATCCTGAACATACCCTCGTATTTTCTTGATGCGGAGGAGCTTGTATACTACAATGATTTTCAGTTGCTGTTCTCCTATAATTCAGTGACATATTCAAGAGCTTTCTGAAATAGGAGAGGCTGTTTGTACCACACTAAATGGCCCCAGACAGCTGCGCTTTGTGAGATATGAGATCTCATCTATAAGAAATCTCTGTCATTCCTTCATTGACTTGTTGGCTGTCATTTCCTGCTGCTAGAGAGAAGTGGTTTGAGCAACGAAGTGGCCATTAGAAGTGGAGCGATCTGGGTTGGTCAGAATATGTACTCTTTTGCTTACTAGCGTTTGACCTTGGGTAGGTTATTTCGATGCCAGAACTTCTCTCTCCATTTACAAAATTGGCTTAATAGTAAACTGTTTCTAAAGAATAAATTAGATAATGTATATAAAGCACATATTAGAAGTTCTATAAATATGAGGTCATTTCTGGTAACCAGTTCCCCCACTTCTAATTGACTACTTCTAAATTGTCCTGGGCTAGGAAAACAAATCTGAAGATATCAAATCTGAAAGTTCGATGGTGTTTAAAGGTGACTGTTTAAAAAATTACTTTAAAGATTATTTCTTTAAAATTTGCCTAATTCAAAACCACTTAACCATATTGAGTACTCTCTGCAAAGCCCCCATCATCGCTTAGACAGACGTTTTCCCTCCACCCCAAAGGAGGCCTATTTGTTCATTCCACCCTTGGGAAGCTAGGATTACTAGAAAGTCCTACTTACTTTGATCTCATTGCACACTGGAATTGCTTCCACTCATCATTGCCATATAAGTGGAGGTATGTGTGTTTCTATGTAACTATTCAAATATTTGAAGGATACTGTCTTGTCCCCAAACCTTCTTTCATCTAGGTTGAAAGTGTCTACTCATTTTACTCTGTCTTCTTCAATCATCTCAATATTATCCAGTTTATCCTTTTCGAACCAATATGCAGAAGGTGTTATCTGAGTCACGTGGAATAGGATCAGATTCCTCTCCGAGCAGCCCCGGATTTGATTTTTGGTAACTAAACAGATAGCTGTCAACCAGAGAGATGTTTGTTTTCCAAATTAGATTATTATTAGTGAATCTAACCTACAGCATAGTGTCCTTCACATGAATCAGTTAGGAAAATTTGTTCACTATCCATCAAAGCTCAATCTAGTCTCTTTTTATTGTCCATAAGTATATGCCTATGAACCAATTATGAAATCTTTTACTTTACCCATTTTTGAAGGTAGACGTTTGTATCTTTCTGTGATTTTCCAAGATTTGCACATGATTCTGTCATCTCAGTTATAAGTGCTTTTAGTACATTGAGTTGGACTTCTTTACAACATGTAGAACACTAGGTGTTCTTATAATCATAATACTCATCTTGATCTAACTCTAATCAATTCAATTCTTGTTCTATATATTTCAGTCTGGAAAAATCTCTACCTTCAGAGAATTGCTTGCTCTATGTAGAGATCCGATATGTTTTTTTTTATTGCTTTTCTCTAAATATCACTGAAAACTGGAAAACTCTATTTGATAGATTTTCTGCATGTGTGTGTTTGTACTGAAGGTCAGGTCAGTTAGGACTTTAGCTCCAATGACCAGTGTGAGAGCTTAAGCCAACTGCAAAAGATAAGAGGGAACAGTCCCCATAAGAGACCACCCTCAAGTTTGATAATTTGCTACAAGAGTCTCAGAACTTACTGATGGCGATTATACTCACAGTTACAGTTTATTACACAGAAGGGATACAGATTTAAAATCAACCAAGGGAAGAAGCACATAAGGCAGAGTCTAGAAAAAGTACCAGATGTGAAGCTTCCATTGTCTTCTTCCTGTGAAGTCATCGATGTGTTACTTTCCTGCACTGATGTTTGACAATACGTGGATTGATAACACATGGAGTATTACCAACCAGGGACGTTCCCTAGACACCAGATCTGCTATCATGTTTCATGTGTCCTTAGAAACTGTAAGCTCACTTTACACAAAACCAGATTTCTATCTTCTCTGTGAAATCAGAAGCCCACGCAGAGTAATGAACGGCAACAATTTTTGGAACTGATGAACAGGCATCCCCTTCAGACTGGACAACACCCTCAAGTCCACCACTTTCTATTTTCTGCTGTCCATTCACTTTGTGGTATTCATCTCTTCCTGATAAGAATGGATTAGTGACCCCCTTGTATGACAAGGGATTCTGACCTGTTTTGAGGTTTCAGAGATAGCCTTGCTGTGGTAATAACCAATAATAGTCCATTTAGAAAAGTAAAATAGGGGCCGGTTCTGTGGTCTAGTGGTTAAGTTCGCGCGCTCTGCTGCGGCAGCCCAGGGTTCGGATCCTGGGTGTGGACATGGCACCGCTTGTCAGGCCATGTTGAGGCGGCGTCCCACATCCCATAACTAGAAGGATCTGCAACTAAGATATACAACTGTGTACAGGGGGGGTTTGGGGAGATAAAGCAGAAAAAAAAAAAAGATTGGCAACAGTTGTTAGTCCAGGTGCCAATCTTTAAAAAAAAAAAAGAAAAGTAAAATAATAAAAGAAAATGCATTTTAAAAAACACAAAAAATTATGCCAAAGAGTAAGCTCGATGATATATTGAGAGTATCTATATGAATGTAAAATTTTATTGAGAAACATATGGTTAGGTTTGATTATATGTAGATATATGTCATGTTTCTGAATGCAAATATTATAAAGATGTCAGTCTTCCCAAATAAATGTAAGAATTTAAAGCGATTCCAGTAAAATGGATTTTTAAGCTCTTATGGAAGAATAAATAAGTAAAAATAAGTGAAAAAAGTTATGAAAGAATAAATAATGAAGGGAGCTTTCAGAATTAGATATCATGTTATGAAAGCTGTAATAATGGCTCTGGTGTGGTACTAGCATAAAGACAGATGAATTAATGGAAGGGAATAGAAAACTGAGAAAGTGACCCAAGACACATTCATCACTTTACTCAACCCAACTGTTTCTGGTCAGAGAACATCATGTGATGCAAATTTGAAATTCTTGCCACATTTGAATGAACAGAAATGTATTGCTTTGCATATATACGTCAAGTAAGAGGGATGAATAAGTAGCCTGAGATGACCAGAGAGCACATATGTTTACTAATATAACAAAGAATCCGTTTTAATTAGTGGGAAAGAATAGTTTAATCAATGGGAAGAGGGATGGGATAATTCGTTGATTCATTGGAAAACACAAAGCTTTATCTACCTCACAATATTTATTTAAAAACTGCATATGTATTAAACTGTTAAAAAGGACAAAGGTTTATAGTCATAAGCAAGAAGCTGTAGAGGAAAATATACCTGATTTCTTGTTAGAAACGCAAAGTAAACAAAATAGAAATGTTAATAAATTCAAGCACACAAAAAATGAAAAACTGTTCTTATAAAATATCATAAATAAATAAAATAACAATGACAAACTAGAAAAAATAATTGAAAAATAAAGTAAAAATAAGGAAAAACTATTTATGAAGAATTTTATAAATTAATGTACATTAATACGAGAAAAATTGATAAAAGTAATAATAGACAACTCACCATACAAGTCATGGGCAACGTAAGAACATGTCTACATCACAAAGAATCAAAGAAATACATATTCAAATATTAATAGAAATGATTTTTCACATGTAACATTGGTGAAGATGAAAAAATGAAAATATTCAGTATTGGCAAAGGTGCTGGGAAATGAGAACAGTCATAAATTGTTTTAGATACGTAAGATAACACAGGTTTTTAGAGGCAAGATGGATATGATGCAACAAAAACCTTAAAAATATTCACATATTTGAGCCAGCAACTTCACTTTTAGGAATGTACTCTAAGAAAACAATTTAAGATATTAAAAAAGATTTATGCTCATTTTTGTTCTTTGTAACATTGTTTGTACTGCCATAAAAATATTCAGTAATAGAAACATAGTTAAATAAATTATGGTCAGTGAATAAATTCAATATAACCATGAGAAAGTGAGTTGAAAAATTGGAGTATAATCAAAGTTTTATAAAAAAGATATATATGTATACATATACTTACACATTTCCAAAAATAGGAAAGTTGCTAGAAGAAAATACATAAAATATTAACAGTAATACTTGGAGTTTATTTTTTCTACTTTATCATATTTTTTTCAAATTTTTGTTTCCTTACGATTTATTTTTTAATTATAACAAACGATAACATAAATAAATACTTTCTTTGCAAAAAACAAAAAAACCCAAAGAAGTGAAATTACCCTATAGTCTCAGCCAATCTCATTCATTTCTCCAGAAGTAACTACGTATTTGTGTTTGTTGTATCTCTATACTTTTTTATATTAAATATGTATTATTATTGCAATCAAAAGTAAAGGTTATTTTAATGAGTGTTAATGCCAACAGAAAGAGAGTAATCTTTCTCCCACACTCAGAGTTCTAAACATTAAAGGCAGTAATGAACCATATAATGATATAGAGAAATACCATTTTGCAGTATACTCAGATAAATCACTAACCTTGGCTATCCCCATCTCTTCACTCCTTAAAATAGACTTTCTTGGTTATCGCTAAACGCTCTTAAAATC
This sequence comes from Equus przewalskii, assembly GCF_037783145.1. Taxonomy (NCBI): domain Eukaryota; kingdom Metazoa; phylum Chordata; class Mammalia; order Perissodactyla; family Equidae; genus Equus; species Equus przewalskii. The sequence continues at coordinate 11,253,994 of NC_091848.1, read as the reverse complement.
TGATAAAATGTTCTAGAAAGGGTAGAGAGTACGTAATATTTCCAAAAATGACCATACACTTTATCAGGGAGGAGATGTATTCTCAATCTTTGCGCTTTTGCCTTGAACGCAACATACTTTTTACATAAATTACTGCTCATTTCTAAACAGAAGAAACATATTGCACGTAAACTGAGACCTCACTCTCACCTTGTAAGGAGGAACAAGCGACAGACAGACACAGTGCAGGTCAGGGATGGGTTACCTGAGCATTGTCTGATGTAACTATGCTACAGGCTCCTGTTTACACCCCATGGCCACAAGTTTTTTGTAAATTAAAGAATGAGTGAGAAATGAGGGGATTAGTATGATCAAAGTGCAACCAATGATACTTTGAAATTGACCCTTAAAAATGGCTGGCTTGCCACAGGGAGTATTTGAACTATATGCTCAAAAGCTAAGCTCGCAGCTCAGCATCTAATTTTAAAAGATGATCTGAGTAACCTGAGTGTTTTGGAAAATGAGGGGAGAAAGTAGAATCGTTTCCTTGATTAACCCTTATGAAGTGTTTTCTATGTAAAATGCATTATGTTAAATTCTGGAGATCTGGTGAGGAAATGGAAAGTTCTTTGCTCTCGTGGACCACGTGGTCTAGAGGGGCATATAGGTTTCAAGATTCCAAAAAATTTCACTGTGGTAAATGCTATGACTGGAGTTCTGAGTTCCATGGAAACACAAGAAAAATCAAATGGTAGCCAGAGCAAGTGACATCTAAGAACTGCAGGGTGAGTAAGAAACAGGTAAATTGGTGAGGGTGAGACAGAGAGGCATGTTGATTGAGGAGAGAATGGTCCAGAAAGAGGAAATTTCAATTAATCCCAGAGGTGGAAGGAAACATGCCACATCATGAGAACTGAAGACAATTCTCTGTGGCAGCAGAGTCCAGAGACATGATTTCAGAGGGAAGCAAGGCAGATGGTGAGTGGCCTTATAAGTGCACGCAAAACAATTACAACTTAATTCCATGGGCAGCGTGGCGCTGCTGGTAGGGCAAACCACAGATCAGATTTGCAATTAGACAGATCACTGTGAGGTGGGGAGATGGCAGCTAGAGAATGTTGCTGTCCTGCAGGTGGGAGATCTTGTGGTCTACAGTGAGTGGAGGCAGTGCGGATGGAGAGAAGCAGAGATTTCAAAGGTAGGAAAGATGAACAGTGTTGACTGTGGATTGTCAAGGAAATGCAGGACTCAGGCGTAAGCCCACGGTTCTGGTTTTGGTGCATAGCAGTGAGATAGAAAACATACAAAGAAAAAGTAATATGTAGGGAAAATTATGATGATTTGAAATTGGATAAGTTGAATTTGAAGAGCTTCTGATATATCTCACAGGAAATATTCAGAAGGCAGTCATATACATAGAGCTGGGAAAAGAAGCATGACAAAGAAAATAAAGAAATAGGCAGACGTAAGAAAAAGATTGAAAAGTATGAGTCATAATTTTTAAAAACCCCTTTTCTTGTCTAATCCTTAGAGTGCACGTTGTAAATAAGAGAAACTAAATAAATATTTTATTAATTAGCTTTGTTGAGGTATAATTTACATACAATAAAATACAGCAAATTTCAGTGTACAATTTGGCGATTTTGACAAATGTATACAGTTGTGCACCCAGCACAACAATCCTGATATAGCACGTTCCCATCACTCTCAAAAGTTCCCCCATAGAGCTCTGTTCTCACACCTTCCCCACTCCTAGCCCCTGACTCCCACTGACCTGCTTTTTGTCACTATTTTTTGCCTTTTATAGAATTTCATATAAATCATACCATATAGTATGTATTCTTTCAATTTGCTTTTGAGATTTGTCCATGTTGTTGTGTGTGTCAGAAGTTTACTCCTTTTTATCCCTGTGTAGTATTCCATTTTATGGATATGCCACGATTTGTTTACCCGTTCACCAGGGGATGGACATCGATGGTTTCCAGTTTTCTACTATTATGCATAAGGTTGCCATGAACTTTTGAGAACAAGGCTTTATGTGAACATATGTTTCCATTTCTCTTAAGTAAATGTGTAAAAATGGAATTGTTGGGTTGTATAGGAAATATATTTTAAATTTCTATGTAACTGTCAAACTGTTTTCCATTGTGTTTATTTTGCATTCCCACCAGTAATGTATGAATGTTCTAGTTGTACCACATCCTCCCCAATACCTGCGTTTAAATTTGCCCATTCTAATGTGTGATATTTCACTGTGGTTTTAATCTGAATTTCCCTAGTGACTAATAATTCTAAGCAGCTTTTTCACCTTTTGTGAATCTTATTTGGTAAAGTTTCTATTCAAACTTTTCACCAATTTTACTCTTCTTTGTCTTCTTGTTGAGTTGTAAGAACTCTTTATATATTCTGAATATGAGCCTTTATCAAAAAAATTCTGTAAATATTTCCTCCCATTCTGTAGCTTGCCTTCTCATTTTCTTAACAGTGTCTTTTGAAGTGCAAACACTTTTTTATTTTGATCAAATCAAATGTATTCATTTTTCTTTAACAGTTTATGTTTGTTGTGTTCCATCCAAGAAATATTTGCCTGACCTAAGGTCACAAATATTTTCTCTCTTGTTTTCTTGTTATTTTTTATAGTTTTACCTCAACGTTTAAGTTTATTATCCATTTCAAGCAAATTTTCCTGTATGTTGTGAAGTAGAAGTTTAGGTTTATTTTTTTTCCATGTAGATAGCCAATGTTTATAGCACAATTTGTTTAAAACACTATCCTTTTTCCTGTTGAGTTACCTTAGCGCTTCTGTCAAAAATCCTTTGACCATGTGTACATGTATCCACTGCTGGGCTCTATATGTCTATCCTCTCGTCAATACTTGATTATTGTAGCTTCTTAGTAAACCTTGATGTCAGGTGATGTAAGTCCTCAAGCTTCACAATTGTTCTGGTTGCTCTACGTCCTTTGATTTTTCAGACATATGTTAAAATCAGCTTATAAATTTCTAGGAAAGAAAAAAGTGCTGCTGAGATTTTATTGGGATTCTTTGTATCTATAGCTCAATTTGATGATAATTGATATCTTAACAATGTTCAGTCTTCGGATCCGTAAGCGTGGTACATATCTCCATTTCTTTAGCTCTTCCTTAATTTCTCTAAGAAATATTTTGTAGGTTTCAGTGTACAGATTTCCATTTTTTTTTCCAATTTGCCCTGAATTTTCATATTATTTGATAATATTGTAAATGGTTGTTTTTAAAATTTTAATTTATAAATGTACATTGTTAGTATATAAAAATGTGATGAGTTTTTGTATACTGACTGATTGATCTTGATTCCTGCAACCTTGCTAAACTCACTTATTAGTTTTCATATTTTCATAGATTCCTCAGGTTTTTCTATGTAGACTATTTACTTCTTCCTTTCAAAACTATAAACTTTTTTTCCTTTGCTTGCCTTACTGTATTGGCTAGAATCTACAATACAATGTTGAATAAAAGGAACAGAGAGGAAATATTTGCCTTGTTTTCAATGTTTGTATGATGACAGCTGTAGGGTTTTTGTTGATTCCTTTTCTCAGGTTCAGGAAGTTTTCTTCTATTCCCAGTTTCCTGAAAGTTTTTATCGTGAATAATTCTTGAGCTTTATCAAGCATAAAAATATTTTGTCAAATATTTTTCTGCATTAATTGAGTTGATCATATGGATTTTCTTTTGTAGTCTATAAACATGATGAATTACTTCAATTGATTTTAAAAGATTAAACCAATCTTGCATTCTTCAGTTAAAATCTACGTGGTTGTACTGTATTTTCTTTTGTATATATTGCTGGATTTGATTTATTGAAATTTTGTCAGGATGTTCATCAGGCTTATTGGTCTCTAATTTTCTTATATTATCTTTATCTGTTTTGATATTGGGGTGATACTGACCTTATAAAACAAGATGAGAAGTATTTCCTCCCCTTTAATTTTCTGGAATAGTTTTTATAAAATTGGTAATCTTTCTTCTTTATATTTTTGGTGGAATTTACCAGTAAAGTCACCTGATGTTGGAGTTTTTTTGTCTTATTTTCTGAGGGAAGGTTTTTAGCTATGCATTTAATTACTTTAACAAATGTAGGGCTGTTCAGGTTACCTGTTTCTTCTTGAATGAGCTTTTGTAATTTGTATTTTAAAGGAATTTGCTGTTTTCATCGAAGTTCTTAAATTTATTGGCATAAAGTTGTTTGCATTTTTTCATTGTTTTTAAAATGTTAGTAGAATCTGTCATGATGTCTTCCCTTTCAATCTTGGTAATGATAATTTGTTTATTTTCTCTTTTTTTCTGATCAGTATGGCAAGAGGTTTGGCAATTTTCTTATTAATTTCAAAAGCATAAATCTTTGTTTTACTTCTTTTTCTTTTTTTTTCTGTTCTGTCAATGATTTCTGCTCTTATCTTTATCATTCCTCTCTTCTGCTTACTTTGTGCTTCATTTATTCTTCTGTATTTAGTTTCTTAAGGTACAAGCTGAGATCATTGTTTGTAGATCTTTATTTCTAATGTAAACATTTAAAGCTGTAAATTTTCCTCTAAGCACTGCTTTGGCTACATTGCATAAATTTTGATACGTTGTATTTCAATTTTCATTTAATCAAAATAATTTCCCTTGTGATTCTTTTTTTAATACCCATGTGTGTTGTTTACCTCCCTATTATTTTGAGATTTTCTGGGTATCTGTTTTTGATTTCTATTTTTTATATAGTCAGAAAACATACTCTGTATTATTTCAATACTCTTAAATTTATTGAAACTTGTTTTATGGCCTGGGGTATGATCTGTCTTGGTGAATGTTGCATGCATATGTTTTTAAAAAATTATATTCTGCTGTTTTTGGGTGGTGTGTTCTGTAAGCATAAAATGAGCCACTTCTTGGTAGTGGTATTCAAGTCTATAACACTATTAATTTTTCTTCCACTTCTCCTATGAATTACTGAGAAAAGAGTGTTGAAATCCTCAACCATAACGATAGATTTACTGCTTATCCTGTCAGATTTTTTTCTTAGGTTATTGCTTCGTGTATGTTGAAACTTTGTTGCATACACATTTAGGACTTTTTTTGGTCCTCTTGATGACTTGATCCATTTACCACTAATCTTCCTCATTCTGAGGTCTATATTGTTTGATATTAGTGATGGTCACTTCAGATATTTTTAAATTTGTATTTTCAAGGTCTGTCTTTTTTCATCCTTTTACTTTTAACTTATTGCTGTATTTATATTTGTGATGGTTAATTTTATGTGTGTCAATTGACTGAGCCACAGGGTGCCCAGATATTGGTTAAACATTATTCTGAGTATGCCTATACGGGCGTTTCTGGATGAGACTAACGTTTGAATTGGTAGACTGAGTAAAGCTGATGGCTGTCTCCGATGAGGATGGGCCTCATCCAATCAATTCCATTAAACTGAATGAAAAGGAGTAAGGGAGAATTCACTCTCTGTCTGACTGTTTTTGAGCTGGGACACTGGTCACCTGCACTTTAACTGGAAGGTACACCTTTGGTTCTCTGGGTTCTCAGGCCTTCAGACTTGACCTAAAACTCCACCCCCATCTCTCCTGGCTCTCCAGCTTGCAGACAGCAGATGGTGGGACTTAGCCTCGACGAGCGTGCAAGCCAATTCAATAAATATATATCAATATGTAAGGAGATTTGTTTTACATATATATAAAATATATGTGTTTACGTATGTATATATCTGATTGGTTCTGTTTCTCTGGTGAATCCTGTTAAATATAATATTTAAAGTGAGTTTCTTGTACACAGAATATAGTTAGGCCTTGATTTTTAATGCTATTTGAACTGCTCTGTCTTTTTCTTGGCAATGAATTCTCTGTTTTCTTGTTTGATAAAATATATATATATTTTTTCTGCTTTTTCTCCCCAAATCCCCCAAGTATATAGTTGTATACGTTTTAGTTGTGGGTCCTTTTAGTTGTGGCTGACAAAATATTTCAGTAGTAAAAAAGTTGACAGTTTGTTTCCTTCTTCTTTTCTTTCTTTCTTCCTTCCTTTCCTCCTTGCTTCCTTCCTTCCTTACAGCCTTTAAAGATTTTGCTTCATTGTCTTCTGCCTTGCATAGTTCCTGACAATTAGTCTGTTAAAATTTTTATATCTGTTCCTTAATATATAATGTGTCTTTTTTATCCACTCTTAAGACTTTATCACTGTTTTTCAGTAATTTAATTATGAAATGCCTTGGCATGCTTTTTTTGTTTTTTTTTGTGTGTGTGTTTTTTTGGAGTTTTTTTGGGAAGATTAGCCCTGAGCTAACATCTGCTGCCAATCCTCCTCTTTTTGCTGAGGAAAACTGGCCCTGAGCTAACATCCGTGCCCATCGTTCTCTACTTTACATGTGGGACGCCTGCTACAGCATGGCTTGCTAAGCAGTGCCATGTCCCCACCCGGGATCTGAACCGACAAACTCTGGGCCGCCAAAGCAGAACTTGCAAACTTTGTTGTGCCACTAGGCCAGCCCCTTGGCATGCTTGTATTCATATTTAGTTTGCTTGAGATTCTTTATAATTCTTGTATTGGTGGACAGATTATTTGGATTCAATTTCAAAAATAATTAGCATTATTTCTTCAAATATTTTTTCTATTCCTCTCTCTCATCTCTCTTGGAATCCAAATACATGTATATTTGATGACTTGATATTGTCTCCTAGGTTGCTGGTACTTTGTTCATATTTTTCAATCTTTTTTCCTGTATTGCATTTTAGATAGCTTCAATCGATATGTCTCCATAGTTTCTATTACTTCAATAATTTTTAACAGTCTATTGCTATATTTTTTCTGCTGTGACTAAAATGCTGCCAATTTTGCCTAAATTATTTTTCACTTAATCTTTTATTTTTCATCTTTAGAAGTGTTTTTTCCCCTATATCTTTAATTTTTCTTTTCATCATACTTGTGTTTTTTTCTACCTCCATGAACCTATGGAGCAAATTTATAACTATTTCAATATGCTTTTCTGACAATTCCCTTATCTCTAACATTTCTAGGGATGTTTTTATTGATTGGTTTTCTGATGCTTAGAAGTGATATTTTCCTGCTTATTGGCATGTCTTGTAATTTTTTAATGGACGGCAAACATTGTAAATTTTCTATTGTTGGTTACTGGATTATATTGTACTCCTTTAAATAGTGTTAGATTGTGTTTTGGTGTACAGTTAAGTTAGTTGGAATCAATTGGGTGTTTTTGGTTTTTTTTAAAGATTAAGCCTGAGCTAACATCTGTTGCCAATCTTTATTTTTTCTTCATCTCCCCAAAGCCCTCTAGTACATAGTTGTAGATTCTAGTTGTAGATCCTTCTAGTTATGCTATGTGGGACACCACCTCTGCATGGCTTGATGAACGGTGCTAGGTCTGTGCCCAAGATCTTAACTGGTGAAACCTTGGGCCACTGAAGCAAAGAACTTAACCACTGACCATGGGGCTGGACTCTATTGGATGGTTCTGAGACTTGCTTTTAAACTTCGCTAGAATGGAAGCAGAGGAGCGCTTGGTCTGGGGCTAATTCGGCCCTACCATCAATGCATAACCCATGTGAGGATTCTACTCTATTATTGTAACATAATGTCTTTGCACTCTGGCTGGTGGGAACTACTCTCAGACTGGTGTAAACCTCAGGAACTGTTCTACTTCCCCCTTCCTGGTGGCTCTTTCTCTGAACTTAGATCCTTTCTCCCAGCTTACACTGATCAATACTCAGCCAAAACTGGAGGTTTTCTCTGCAGAGCTTATGGCTCTCTTTGCAGTTCCCTGAAGCTCCCTCTTTTCTGGGGAGTTTTCTCCCTCCAATTCTAGTTGCCTTGACCTTCCTGAACTGCTTTCTCTGTTTCCTCAACTCAGAGATACTATAAGACATTTATGGACTTTTTCTCCCTGATTTTCAGCCTGGAGATGGCTAGAAGCATTAGGCTAGTGTGATTGTATGGTTCACCTTATTTGTTTCCCTTCTCCCACAGGTTATGGTCCTGTGCTTCTGCTGCCTGTTTTTCAGTATCAGAAAGTTGTTGATTTATATATATATGTATGTATGTATACACATACATACATATATATACTTTTCCCCCTTGTTTTTTCAGTTGTTTAAGATGAGAGAGTAAATCTGGATTTATTGCTCCATCTTGGCTACAAGTGTAAATCAACATACATTTATTTTTATGATGGAAATTCAAGTGTTTGAAAACAGATACTCATCTACTAAATGAATTAACTTAGGCGTGTTGTTTCGCCATTCAAAGCCCTAATTTCCTTGCACATAAAGTATTAATAATAATGCTTCCCTACTTGATGATTGGATTGTAATTAGGATCCGACGTGACAGAGGACGTTATTTGTAAACTGTAAAGCTTTAAGCAAATGACAATGTTGAGGGTTGTAGTAGAGATGGAGTGATGGAAATGTTGGTGATTGTTTCACTTCCATAACCATTCAAATACTAAAATTATGATTTAGAAAGATTTACTTACAAAAATTCCTGTGAATGATAATAGTAACATATGCTCTGGGTCTTGCAGGTGAGCAATCAGTATCCTTATCCAAACTAGTTTTAAGCAAAGAGAGAACGTATTTGCTCGCTAATAGCAAAGGCCCGGTGGTGGGCCAAGCCCAGCTAAATGCAGTGCTCCAATGTTCTTCCTCTCTGTTTATATCTCCAGCTCTCTTGCCTTTGCTCTGCTTCTTTCTCAGACTTTCTCCATGTGGCAGAAAGATGGTTCTTGGCAACTCCACCTCATATTCCAGCAGCTTGGCAAAATGAATAGACAGAATGAGTCTTTCAACAATTGTTCTGGCAGAAAATTTCTGAGTCTTGTTTGGGTGATTTTTTCCTTTTCTGAACCAATCTCTGTGACCAGGAGAAAGTGATATTCTAATTGGCCAGGGATCTGAAATCAGGGACATTTTACTAGATACTGGGGATTCAAAGCTCAAAAGGATAGGGTCTTTGATCTTTCAGAGTTAGTAAAGTATTTACAGGGCATGATGAGTTACAAAGGAAGGTATGGGCAGTTCTACTCAGTTAACAATCAGGAAGAACAATATGTTTTCTACGTTTTGGTACTTTCTTTAGCATCCCTGCTTGCTACTTTGCCATGTGGATTAACAGGAAAGCAGGCAACAGGCAAGCAAGCAAGCTTTGACAAAAAAATCTTCATAGCAACAGAAAAACACTGAACTACGACACTACATAAATTCCATGAGTATAAGAGAAAAGCAGCACTAGGATTGACCCATGTTCGTCTTCTCTCCTCTGCGTATGCTGTAGTCTCCCCTTATCAGTGGTTTCATATTCTCGATTATGGTTACCCATGGTCAACTATGGTCTGAAAATATTAAATGAAAAATTCCAGAAGTAAACAATTCATAAGTTTTAAACTGTACACCATGAAATCTTTCACTGTCCCACTCCATCCTGCCTGGGACGTAAATCATCCCTTTTTCTGGTGTATCCATGCTGTATACTCCACCCAGCCATCAGTCACTTCGTATCTGCCTTGGTTTTCAGATCGACTGTCTTTGTATTGCAGTGCTTCTGACCAAGTAACCCTTATTTTACTTAATAACAGCCCCAAAGTGCAAGACTAGTGATGTTGCCAATTTGGATATTCTCTTACTGTGCCTAATTTATAAATTAAACTCTATCATAGGTATGTACATCTAAGAAAAAATGTAGTATACGTAAGGTTTGGTACTATCCATGTTTCAGGCATTCACTGGGGTCTTGGAAGATAGTCGCTGCAGATAAGTTGGGGACTCCTGTATAACATACTTAAGTGGTATGTTTTGAATTCTATCTGATGTTGTTATTTTTATTTGTGCCTTATATAGTGAACTACTTGAATGCAGAAAAAGACTGCGCCTTTTTATTTTTGCATTTTCATAAGTCCCAGGACAGTACCTTATCCATATTACAACCTCAATGAATTATTGGTTGGATCAATGAATGACTGAATGGCTAATTATTGGTGGTGTGTGAGGTATCATTCTAAGTACTTTACACATATTCACTCACGGTATCCCTCCAGCAATCCTGAGATAGATTCCACTTATTCCTCATTTTACAAACGAGGAAAAATTAATGAACAGAGACATTGTTACTTGCCCAAGTGCTTGTAAGTAAGAATTAGGTTTCAAACCCAGCCACCTGCTTCCAGGCTGTTTTAGCTGCTTTTTAAAAAAACAAAGTTATTGAAATAGTATATTAAAGAATAGGAAACAAAAAAGAAAAAGAAATGTTGTAAATTTTATCAGTCAACAGCAACCGGCTACCTATGAAGGAAACAGAAAGATTGTACTTAGCTTAGAAATTGTCAGAGTACAAGGGTGTTATCCATTAACTCGATGAGTCAAATGATGATGCAAGGAAAAACCTTCCATGGCGAGCTAAGACAATCACCTGAGTGGTTGTTAGGATTGTATGAGTCCTGAGAAATGATTCTGTCTTTGTTCTTGGGCAGCCATGTAGGAATAAACAAAATTAAGTGACAGGTTGCTTCAACTCTTGGTGATGCAAAGAAACCACATTCTGAGTTCATTAGACAGCAAATCACTTGACTCATACAATAAAGCTTAATAAACCTGAACTATTGTAAAGGAAACTCAAGGCTTTAACAATAGCAACAACAGCAGGCACACAGGTAAGCTCAGGACCACCACTAGCACAACCTCTGACTCTTGCTTCCAGCTGTCCTTGGATTTATTTTTACTGTTTATCTTTTTGATCTGTGATTATTGCTATTTATCTTAACTCCTATGTTTGAATAACTTTGGTCAAATCTAGTTAATAATCAAGGATTACTCCAGGGAAAATTGTAATTTGAGTAGTTTGTGTTACTTCTTTAATTTCTTTTTCTTTGATTATTGTCTTAGTACACTTTTGTGTCTAGGTAACGGAAACCCAAACTTAAACTAGCTTAAACAATAATAAAATTATTCCACACGTTTTTGAGGAAGTCTAGAGGTATGGCAGTCTTCTGAGTCACCAATTAGCTGGCAATGTTATCAAAGATCTAGTCAGTTTTTCATCTTTTTGTTCAGATAGCCACAGTGTGAGTTAGTATCTCAGTCTGATTCTCCTCTTGGTCACAGGATGGCTGCCATAGCAATTGCCATCCTGATTCGCGCAGGATGACTGAAAGAATCTGGCTATCTGTGACAGCATCTTAAGAAATGGAAAGAATGCATTATATGGAAATTAATTACCACAGGCCACCACGTCTTTGATTCAACAATGAATAAAATTACAGTCAAATTTATGGAACCATAAATTGCAAACCTACCTAATTAACAACTTTAGTGAAGAAGCTTCTGCCACAAGGTTTTAGAAAATACAAAGCACAAATTAGGAATTAGTTTTTTTTTGGGCGGGGGAAGAGCTAACTTTAGGAAATATACACCTAGTGCCATAAAATTTAAGCTATACCTGTTTATAGTTAATCTGTTTACAGTCATCATAAAAGAATTTTAGTCTATTTTGAGTGAAAAAGCAAAGAGTTTTCCTGTGACATTCAAGATTTATTTTAATAGTTATCTTCCAACTACTGGCGACTAGAATTATTGAGACATTAGTTAGAATGTCATTCAATTTGTGGCAGAGAATTGTATTTGTTCCCTTAACATTGTAAACACTTTGTTATTCGAAGTTAATTTTGCTCCCCAACGTTGTGACGCATAAATGATGACCTCACTCTTCCTAATGACAAATCAGTAGGTAAGAGTTGAACATTTTCTTTTTGAGTTAGGAACATATTTTGAAAGCATTTTCTCCTCATGTTAGGAAATGCACAACTAACAATTAAAATAAATGACTAACAGATTCATTTAAAAACACAATGCAAACTCTTATTTTCTGTACCTAGAAGCTTCGGCAAGACTCTTCTTGTGTATCATTAGCTATACACACATGCACACACACACCACACAAGTGTATTAGTAAGAGGTAAAAAAATTGTTATGCTTGCCAATCTGCTGTACTCTTTGGTTTGTGAAATCTTGGACTAAATGAGATGGCTTTCACTTCTCAGAGTTGTGTTAGATGCTGTAGATCATTTAAGATCTACATTCAGGGATCTTGCCATCTATCTCAGAAAGCAATGTCCATCCATGAGTAATGACTAGTCAATCCCAAATTCTGTGCGGAGATTTGAAGGGCCACAGGGAGCACTCCAGTGAACCACTGAGGCCCAATGCCATGTAATGTCTCCTTGTATCTGCTTCCCTCCAGTCCGGGAAGTTCAATAAAGGCCCTGAATGGAAATAACTAGTCATGTGTATTTGACATTAGTACTTAGGTTCACAAACAAACAAAGGGACTTTTAAATAATTATGTCTATAACTGGAGTTAATATAAAATAACCATGATTAGATGAAAATCTAAAAAGTTGGGGGTGAGATTTTGTCAACTCATCCTAAAGATACTCATTGTGTAGCAGTAAGTATTGTGAATTTTATAAAATAAATATTATAACACCTATAAAATATAAATAGAAAAAATATTTGTTCTCAATTCTTCAAAATTTTTATTTTATATCAGCTTGTGCTTATGATGTCATTATTATTATTTTTCTTTCTTTAAGAAAGAAAGGAGAATTTGATACTTCCAGAGGGCAAAATCTTTTATCTAAGAGAGTTCAGATACTTTGGGCTGACAATCAACAGTGTCAGAGACTATGGGAGATCAATAAGGAATAAGACACATAGACCTTGCTTTCAAAAGTTTATAATCTAATGAGGGAGGAAATAATGAGGCATTTAAACTCAAAGGAAAGTAGTAAAAAGGTAAATCACATCTTCTTATGAAAATATTTACTAATTCCAACATGGCTTTTTAGAATCTAAAGTAATTCTGCCATGATTTGTTTTACTTGCCTAATTATAGACAGGGGCTACACAAGGATATTCTTGAGCCTGGGGAGTATTTTATGTAATTGTTATTTTCTAATATATATTTTCTTTCTTGAGTCAAAGAAGGAATCCCACACCCAGGAGTTAGGGCAGCTTAGAAGGCTTTCTGGTGAGACTTCCAGAGGAAATTCTTTAGAATATTTCACATACACTTGGCTCTCAGGATCTCCTTCTCTTAATCCTTGTTGCTATTCTGAGCAAAGGTCAAATATAACTGTTGGAGCTTTTCATTAGGTTTTATCCTGTCTTTGACATTTTCTTTTAAATGTGAAGTGGTTGTCAAAGACCCGAAAAGAATCTCTCTCTCTCTGCCCTGCCCACAGTTCCCCCGAAAGTTTGATTTGGCTTATAAATCAAAGGAAAGGAGAAAAGAGAACATAAGAGAAGCAAGGAAGCCTGAATAGGATAAGTGCCTTGAAAAAGTTTGCGTTTTTCTTGTTGTTTTATTTTGTTTTTCAGATGAAAGAAAGAGAAGAAAAACCATTTGCTCTTCTGCTCAGATCGCATTAAGTCCTGAACTTGGGGTGGTGGTGAAAAGAAAATAAAGAATGCCCGGGTCGCCATCCGGGGCTCTAACCACTAGGATGCCATTTCCTGCTTTGTTTTCAGAAATACATTTTATCCATTCTAAACTTTGATATATATTTGATATACAAAATGAATTTAATAAACTTGAGTTGTATAAAAATGAAATAAGATTTGTCAGTCAAAAGACCTTCCTGACCAAGAGTCACTACCTTACCTGAGGAACATACCCTAAACCACATCATTTCTCTGACGGTCCCTTTGAAAAATTCCTGACCTCCTAGCACTTCTGCTCTCACAGCTTTTTCCTGTTTTAGCAGTACTCTCTTATCCCATCAAACAGCTTTCGGTGGTGAAAACAACAGGACTGGAGATGAAGGACTCATCAATTCCAATGTAGACAGAAAAATGACTAAAATTATCTGGTTCTTGAGTTACTTTCTTGTTCACTTCATAAAACATCCCAAACATTCATCACATATCAGCTTTCTGATTGCATTTCAACCTGACCATTGTGTTTGTCAGTTCCAATAACTTTTACAGCCCTGTCTCCCTTTGTCGGAAGCTGCTGGTGGAGGCTTGCCTTTCGCCCCTTGGTCTTCAAGGGTTAGCATGAGAAGCAGGGCTTCACCACAAGTTCCTGCCACTCTCCCGGGCTGCCACATGTCCCTCTTCCCTCAAGTCAGAGCCTTGTGAGGGGAACTGGTTTGAGGGGAGGGGTGATAGTGCTTAGTTCTTAGTGCTTAGGGCCCAAGTGCTTAGTGGTAGATTTTGGGTGAGCTGCAAATGTGCTTCCAGACTCGTCTGAGCACCTTCCACAGGGGAGTCTGAGCAAGACAGACACAGGACAGACTGGGAAGAGCACTGGTCTGGGAGTGACTTCAGTGATCTGAGCAATTACTTAGCATCTCTGACCCTCAATCCTCCGCCGTCGCCTAGAAACAATGACAATGACACAGAAACGATGATGCTCACCCTATTTACCTCACTGATGTGTTATGGTGATCAAATTTCAGCACATATGGCAAAATCTTGGTGAACTCTTAAGCACTTCACAAATTATCAGCTTTCATTAATATAGATTCCCTGACCACTGTTTGCCCCAGGACCGTGGCTGTGAGGTTAGCTTCCGTAAGTCCAGTTACCTGGTCCCTGTTCCCCTCCACTCTACCCTGTACGAGCTACCTGCAAAGCTGGCACGTGAAATCTATGGATATCTATGATAAGAAGGCTGTTGTCTACCACCCCACACCACATTTCCTGATTAAAATAAAAACTCATTAGTTAACATTTCCCTTTTTCTTCACTCTTTAATCCGTGAAGGTTTTTGTGATAGTTTGGATCCAGGTGGTATGAAAAGAATTGTCCCAAGGTGTTTCTCTTCCAGGAAAAGAATCAAGACATCTGTGGATGACGTGCTAAGGTAGTCATTGGCAACTTCTCTTCCATTTCCTGGTTGGCTCATTGTTTACCTAATTGCCAGTAATAATATTTCATTGTGTAAAGAATGTTGGCACCAGGGGCCCAGGTTCCAGTTTATTGATGGCTCAGAGTTTATGAATTGATGCCCTCAGCAGGTTGCTGCCCTGATGAATGGCAATTACTGTGGCTCCCACAGAGGCGATTGTAGCCAGAGCATTTACTCCTTTCAAATAATTGCCCCTGAGAAGCTGAACAGGTAATTGTAACATCTGAAAACCATGCTTTTGGCTCAGAATCAAAGAGTATTAATCTCCATAACAGAGGTGTTTTGGAACGACCCAAAAGAGTTGTTAAAGAATGGTCTCCAGAGTGTTTAATTTTAAGATGAATTAGAGAAACTTTAGCAAGAACCCGCCTCCCTAATGAAAATTAAAACGTTGTAAAGACACCTAGGTAACAGTTAGGGGTGCCCACCTTTTTGAAGTTGTAATACCCTATGGTAATTGGTTGATTTTAGACTTTATACCTACCATTACTCCTCCTTAAAATGCTTTAAGCAACCCTGCTCCAGCCAGACTAACCTGCCCATTAACCCCCGAAATGTTATGTGTTCCTTCTTACCCCAGAATATTTGTCATACCATTTTTCACTGTCATTCAATAAATGTATGCTATGAAAAAATGACAAAGTAAAGTTATTTGAAATACAATTTCATTTTGCACCATGATTTAGGTGAATTTAATTAATTACTAAAGGCCCTTCCTTCCAGATAGTGTTAAAATCTTGGAGCCGTGCGTATGTCTTCTACCAAAAGGTTATCCAAGTTAGACCTTCTACTTTATTTATTTTGATGCCATGGGAGAAATGGGAAATAGCCACATAGGATAGCTTCTTTGCTTAAACTTTAATTTGGGGGAAAATATTGCACAAAATGGGAAAGAAATGTAAAGAGACTAATCCATGATGGGTTTTTGGGAAAAAAGAGAAAAGAATATCAAAAGTGAATGTCAGTTTAGAGTCGCACCTACAACTTTGACGTCCTCTTTGTGGAATAAGGGTCAGAAGTCTTTGAGAGACATTGGAGGAAAGGAAGAAAAGAAGAATAGCGAAAAAAAATTCAAAATATATAAGGATGTAGAAAGATCGTAAACTAGTTTTGAATTCTAGAATACTTGATGTTTAAACATTTATTCTCTTCAAAGTTTTGGAAATAAATCCAGTATTCTGAAAGAGAACTACCAGGTAGGCTTTCCTTCCAGGCGATCCAAGCACTATCGTTCAAAGCGCCAGGGTTTACAAAAGGTTTTAGTGTCACCATATTTCAGACTGATTAGTAATGCTAAGAGGAATGATTAGAAGACTTGAGACTGAATTATAGGATGGTTCAGAAATACTCAATGATTAGAACTAAAACTGTAAAAAAAATGATTATGAAATTAAGGATGGGATAAAATTATGATCGTGCATAAAATTAAACATGAAGTAATCCTGTAAACACACACACATGCATACACAACTAGACGGACCTAAAGGATACCAAGTAAAGATATAGTGACCCATGTGACCATAGACAGAAATTACGTTATCTTGATTTACCTTAAGACTTCAATACTCAAGAATTTCCTTCTTATATAATCATGACCTTGTTCTGCTAATTAGATTATTGGAACTGAGAGTTTTATGGGCTCATAGAACTAGACATGAATTTTAGAGAGCATGTGTTCCAGACGTCTGCCTTAAGGCAGATAAATATGTGAACCAAGGATGACAAATAGGTTTTAATTTAGAGGCTAATTCCAATCCATCTGTAGTTGACTGACTAGAGCAACGCGTTGAGGTGGATTTTGTGGCTGAGTTCAAGTCCAAGAGGAAGGAGTGCTGAGTCTGACTGATAACGTAGGGTCTGACTTGCTAAGACCCAGGAATAGGAGCCCAGACACATATTGGGGTGGAGGCTGGCTTGAATGTCCTTCTCAGTCTAACTTCTTTAGGTACAAGGAAGGTAGCGTATAGTGCAGATGATCAGTCAATCGGTATTCTGGGGTACAATTTCATAATACGGATATATTTAACCTGCATTTTCTTTTACCAAAATTGTCTTTGGCATATGAGGGACTTTTTAGTTGGCTTCTATATCTTGAGAAAATAAAAAAATGTTTCATACTACAAACTCATTGCCTTTCATTCCTTTAAGGTTTGGAAGTTCTAAAAAATGGGCATACAGAGAACAAGAGACATGTTCTTGAAGTGAATGGCATGTCATGTCAACGGCTCTTCTTTATCCTATGCTCTCCTCATTCAGGGCGTACAATAGCCCAAGACCTCTGCCTGCTTCATCATTTTCTTCCATTACTAACCCACCAAATGCTTGGGTAAACTATGCAACCATAAATGGTCATTATATTCATTTATCCTAACTGCAAACTATTCATACGTAATAATCACCCAGCATAATAAGAATTGATCAGGGGCCAGCCCCGTGGCCTGGTGGTTAAGTTCAGTGTGCTCCACTTTGGTGGCCCGAGTTCATGGGTTCAGGTCCCGGGTGTGGACCTACACCACTCATCACCCATGCTGTGGCAGGCGTCCCACATATAAAATAGAAGAGGACTCGCACAGTTGTTAGCTCAGGGCTAATCTTTCTCAGAAACAAACAAACAAAAAGAATCGATCATATTAAAGAAGTGTCTGATTTGTTTTGTGGTATGCTGTACATGCTTCCAAGAGTGAATTCTATTGGTTCCTTCTTCACAGAGGCTCACCTCTTTGGCATGGTCTCCTGCCACAATTTAAAGCTATCAGAGGACTTTGAGATCGTCTGATGATTTTCTTGACCCTGATTTATTCTTGCTCTCTTCCAATGGCCTGTTCACTCCTTCTCTGTGTCCTTTCTTTGCTCTTTCCCTTCCACCTCCACCCTGGTGCATTTGTTCATAAATTCAGCAGGCATTCGTTGATAATTACCTTTAACCAGTTGACTAATATATGCCAGACACCACAGTAGGCACATTTTAATATTTTCTCTTGGTTCTTTACGGCAGTCAAAAGAGCTCAACATGACTATCCCTATTGTATGGTTGAGGAAATTGAGTATCAGAGATGTCAAGTAACTTGTTCAGCATCACACAGCTAGGGAACACTCTGATGGAGATTGGAGTTTAGTTATCCTTTTTCCGGTGATCCTCTTTCACTTGAAAATTACTGCTTAGTACTGTGGCATCTATAGAAGATGTTATCCAAACTTTTACAAACTTAAAAATTTGAAACATACTTAGTTCATTATCTAGCTATTTTATGTCTTTTATCTACCCAGTCATGTGGTTCCATCCTGTCCCCCATCACCACTAGCAATAGCTTGGGCCTGCCCTTGTCACCTAACAGTTGGGACCAAAAGCCTCATCATTAACGCCCTAGACTGTGTTGTGTTCTTTCTTGTAGGTAATCCGCATGCAGATTTTTTTCTGCTCCAAGGCCTACAGTACTACTTCAACTGGTTTGCTGGGAATCACTAAGTAGGTACATAGACAAATATGTAATATATAGCTTATTTCATGTATTATCGATTGGTGGATATCATATCCATTCATTTAATAAGGAATCCTCGAATGGGTAGCCCTTATTGGGCTCTGTCAAAGATATAAAAAAGCATCATGTTTGATCCTTTTGGTCAAGATGAGATGATTTTGGAAAAAAGTGAGAACCTCACCTCCAGACACCAAGAGCTATGATACAAAGTAAAAAATGGTCCTGCAATAAGAGAGGTGCCGACTAGAGTTCATGAAAAAAAAGCTGGATCAATCAGGAACCAGCAAGGAAGAAGCCGCATCTGAGGTAGACCTTGAGGGGGATAGGTTTGGGGCTTGTAACACAGTGTAAAGACATGGCCAGGGGAGCTGTACAGCATGTTGGGGACGCCATGCAGACGAATGTGCCCGGAGTGGCCGGAGCACAGAGTACCTTCTCCTCTGACAACTGTGTGCCTCTGTTCAGGGACACCCTAGGTGGAGGCCGGTGCTGCCCTCTGGCTTTTTAACATTCCTCATCTTCTGAACTCTGCTTGTTCAGTTTCTGAGGTTCTCTCAAAATATTTTTTTTTCTCATTTTTTACCACACCTGATGCCTTTTCCACACTCTTAAAAATTTAATTCTGTTTGATCTAGTCAAGTTTGCTATCATTTCTGTGTGCCGATCCTCTTCCCAATTGATTATAGTCTCTCCAAGGCCGGGAATGCATTCTTTCTAATCTCACGTAAAACAGAGCCTAGACCTGAGCACACAGCAGACATTCAAGAAGTACTGGATATTTATTGAGTCTTTAGTTATGAATGAATAAAACTGTCCACAGAAAATGTGATTGAAAAATATTAAGTGAATATTTCAGATTTATCCCAGACAGCTATCTATGGAAAAAACTAAACATCAGTTGAAGAAAGGACAGGATCAAAAAATTCTTGGTACACCCTATTTCTGTTAAAGATATTTCTTCAATCAAAAACACTCATGTTGGATGAGTATTGTGGTATGTATCTACCTTTGAAGATCTATCTTAGGAAAATAGGAAAGAAAAAAAAAACATAGTCATTTCGTCTTTAAAGAAACATTCTCAAGCTTATGTTGAAATGATTCGTAACTCATTACCTAATCAGAGTGGGTCATATGCTTTTTGACTAGAATTATTTCCACAAATATAAAGAAGTCTATTTCATTTTCCCCATTGAAATTCAACTTCGCTTATTAGTGTAGAATTATCCCCATGTTAAAATTCAGAATCTAAAACTGCTGGGTAATTTATACAAATTCTGTTATTGAAATCTGCCCACAGGATCACCTTGGCAGAATTAAGCTCAACCAGTTAAAAGAATAACTTATGGGAGAAATGTCAGAAAAGATGAAAACTCAAATTATGTGCTTGCATATAGTGTCTGAGCTGACACTGCAACTGGTAAGTTTCACAAGTCTTATTATCTAAGAAAATTAAAGGGAAAACGTTTCATTCTTTCTCTGACTTGACATTGATTGTTGTTGCCTCCTGACTAAGAGTGTGTGCAGTTCCCCCAGAGAATGATTACTTCTTGCTTCCCATCCTAGCAATCTGCTAAATCTTTTCTCACTTGAGAGAAAGTTTTCCAAATTGCATATTTAGTTTACAGTTTTTCCTATCATTGTTTATAGTTTCCTGCATATTTTCTGTCTTCCCAGTTCAACAGTGATTTCTCTTATGGCAAGAGCTGACATCTTTGTCTTCCCATTCGCTCTGTCAGTGTTCTGAACAATGTTTATTAGTCTTTGAAGAAACCGGTAGAGGAGCAGATAGAGCAACTCAACCCATCTTTTAAAACGTATTTCTAATGAGAGTGACAATTGCTGTTTTTTTAGCTACCAACTTTGTCACATATCTCAAACCGTTGTCTATCCAAGAATGGGGCTCAGGACAAGGTCAAACTTGCCCTGAACATAATGGCACAAATTCTGGATCACACTATGAGTGTCTGCTACCGAACATACACTGTTCAGTTGTTGAAAATACACATCCAGCTGTTGGACGTATGCCTGGACCAAAAATGCTCAATGAATTAGGACTTTTTTGTTATTGAAGAATATTGCCTTCAGCTGACTAAGTCGGGTTTCATCTCCTGAAAACTCTATGAACATGCTCTAAAGTTTTTGATAGAGTGCTGTTCCCATGGCATCACCACACAGATCAAATCTGAAGTGTGGTACCCACTCAGAGTTCCCCCCAAAACACAGTTACCTTGAGCCAAAGCAACCCTGCTGGACCATTGACTGAGATTCCTGGCACTGTTCTTTTATCCTTTCTCTTTGACTTTGCAATTTTGTGGCAACTGCCTTTGCCCTGAAACCATTTATTCTAGAGGACACATATTGGTGGGGATATATATTTTCTCACACAGTCTGGTTGCCACATTTAGTCAAAATTAGTTAAATATTCCAAAATTTGGAGGTAGTCGAAGGTGCCTTAAAATATGTTTCAAGATGATACTAAACATACGTACTTACAATTCAACTTTCATATCAGAAACTTAGTGCCAAATAAAGCATGCTTTTGTGAGAAATATTTTTAAGACATTCTGATAAAAGAGTGTATTTTACATATAGAACTATGAACTTGGTTCTCTGTGGTGATGGGGTAGGGTGAGAACAATTCATTAAGGAAATGACACAAAAGCTAGATATTAAAGATTAAGCAGGATTTTTACAGGGAGAGAAAGGCAATTTAGGCATGGGGATTTGCATGAGCAAAATGAGTGAATGTTCAGAGTGAAAACTCAAAAGTCAAAAGGATTCTATTAATTACAGTGTATAAACTATGGACTAAGAGTTAAGGGAAAACAATGAGGAAAAGAAAGTGGTCCCCATTAATATAATCTGGTAGAAAAATCAACTTAAATAACTCAGCTATAAGAAATGTAATCGGAATGAGTGAGAACTCATCTCATTCATTTTGCTCATCTCGCTCACGGTGAAAATGATTGTGGACTGTAGAGAAGGGAGAGAACATGGCGGCTGTTACAGGAAGGTTTCTCAGAAAAATAGAACTTGAGCTAGCTTCTGAAAGATAAGTAAGAATGCGGGAGGCGGATCCAGGAGAAAAGGACACTTCTGGGAGAGGAAAGAGTATGAGAGTGAATTGAAGAGGAAGAGAATGTTTCTAGACTGGTGCAGATGCCATTGCGACGGGGAGGTGAGGCTCTTTGGTTCCCAGGTGCGGAAGGAGAAGGTGATGAGAGTAAAATCTGGAATGGTAGCTTGGAGCTGAATGGCAGAATTGTTTGAATTCTGGATTGAGAACCTTTGACATTGGGATGAGGAGACAGTGGCATGGTTTCATCTGTGTCTTGAGTTCAGTGGAGAAGCCAAGCTTAGAGATTTTGCCATAAAGAATGGTTAATAAGATTACTTTTAATGTGAGGAACAAGGCTGAAGATAGAAAAAGTCTTCCATACAAGGAGAGGTAAGAAATAGAGAAATCAGAGAAAATTAAGAAAGAGACCGCAGGAAGATGGGAGGAATATCTTGTGCAACAAATTTTCATTATTTTCTTTGAAAACACAGACACATCGCCAGGGAATCTGCGCCCTTCGGCCTCTTGGATCTCAGCAAAGACTTGGCATATACACGTACCATGCGACTCTTTGAAGGGTTGGAGTGATATAGGACCCTCAATTCCACTCTTTTAAAATTTTTTTTAAATTTTTATTACTTTATTAAGGTTATCTTGGCTTATAACATTGTGTAAATTTCAGGTGTACATTTTGTGTTTCAGTTTCTGTACACTGCGTTGTATTCACCACCAATAGTCTAGTTTTTATCTGTTCACCATACGTATGTGCTCCTTTATCCCTTTTGCCTCCCTCCCACCCCTTCTCCTCTGGTAATCTGTTCTCCTTATCAATGTGTTTATCTTCCACATATGAGTGAAATTATATGGTGTCTGTCTTTCTCTGTCTGACTTATTTCACTTAGCATGACACCCTCAACGTCCATCCATATTGTTGCAAATGGCACAATTTTGTCTTTTTTATGTCTGAATAGTATTCCGTCATGTATATAAACATTCATCCATTGACCAGCACTTGGGTTGCTTCCACTTATTGGCTATTGTGAATAATGCTGCAATGAACATAGGAGTGCATAAAACAACTCTACTCTTTTATTCTCTCCTTCACCATGTCATCCAACCCAAAGTTAATTTATTCTATAACTCTACTTTGTCGTCCTCTAAAACCTCTACATATATAATTTTGTAACTAAACCACAAGAGATAAGTCTATACTACTACTGTTAAAGGATTTCTTGATGGCTTGTGCTTGTCATTAGGAGAGCCAGAAAATGACTAGAATGGCATTCTGAATAGTTCTAAAAGAGATTTCTTTTTTCAGATCCACACAGAGTATGGATCTAAAATCTGTTCTTCAGGATCCTTTGACATCAAGCTAATAATTAATTTAGCACACTATTATGTAGTCTTTTCTAGACATTTGTCCATTCATTGGCCTAAAATTGCTCATAATATTCTTTTTTTCTCTTTAATTATTATAGGATTTACCATTTTCATTCCTGAGATTGGTAACTAAGGTGTTCTTCTCTCTCTCTCCCTGTTTCTCTGTCTCTAGTTGGTTAATGTTGCTTTATTGTTATTAATTATTAATATTTTCAGAAATTATTTTTTGCTTTAGTTAAATTTCTCTATTGCATGTTTGTTTTCTATTGCATTAATTCCGCTGTTACATTATGATTTCTTTTCTTCTACTTTCTTTGAGTTTCATTTCTTGCTTTTTTTAACTTCCTGAGATGATATTTAGATAATTTTCAATCTTTCTTTTTGTCTAATCTATAGATCTGAAGGGATGTATTTCCCTCTAAGCATAGCTTTAGCTGCTGTATTTCACACATTTTAATAGTTATATGTTTATTGCCATTCAGTTCATTTATTTTCTAATTTCCATTGTGATTTCTTTGACACACAGGTTATGTAGAAATGTGTTACTAATTTTCAAATACTTAGGGACTTAAGGATATTTTTAGTGATCGATTTGTAGCTTCATGCTACTGTGGTCAGATAACATATTTTCAATAGTTTCATTCTTTCAAATTGATTAAGATTTGCTTTATGGTTCAGGATGTGTTCAATTTTGGTCAATGTTTCAAGGGTACTTGAAAAGAATATCAGTCTGCTGGTGTTGAGTGTAGTGTTTCATACATGTCATTTAAGTTAAATTTGTTAAACATGTCAATTTTTCTGTATCCCTATTGGTTTTTATTTTTATCAGTTTCTGAGTGAATATATGAAAGCAATTGCATATATTTTTATATTTCCTTCTAGTTCTATCAATTTTGATTTTACTAAGTAAAGAGAAATTTAGAATTTCAAACATTAGGAAATTCTTATTTTAGATCAGATCTAGTAATGATTCCTACATTAAAGTCTACTTTATCCAATATTAGTTTGGCTTTATCAGATTTCTTTGGTTTCCGATTTGCAAAATAGAATTTTTCCATCCTTTAATTTTTAAACTTTTTTATATTTAAAATGTGCCCCTTGTAAATAGCATATGTGTGATCCTGTAGGATCATTTTCTTTCTGTCTGAGGAATTCCCTCTAGCATTTCTGTTAGTGTAGTTTGGTCGTTGATATATTCCCTCAGGATTTGCTTGTCATAAAACGACATTATTTTGCATTTGTTTTTGAAAAAAAATATATATATGTATTTTTTTTTGAGGAAGATTAATCCTGAGCTAACATCTACCATCAATCATCCTCTTTTTGCTGAGGAAGACTGGCCCTGAGCTAACACTGTGCCCGTCTTCCTCTACTTTATACGTGGGATGCCTGCCACAGCATAGCCTGACAAGTGGTGTGTAGGTCCACACCGGGCTCCGAACCAGTGAACCCTGGGCCACCAAAGCAGAGTGTGCAAACTTCACCACTACACCACTGGGCTGGCCCCTGTTTTTGAAAATGCCTTTACAAGGTATAGAATTCTCTCTTGGCAGTTATTTTCTTTCAGCACTTTGAAAATGTCATTCCTTTGGCTTCTGATCTCTTGTTGGCTGTCAGTCTTATTGCTAATTTGTAGGGAATATGTCTACTTTCTTCGGGTTATTTTAAGATAGCCTCTTTATTTTGGTTTGGAGTTTCATGTAAATACCTAAGTGTTGTTTTCTCTATATTTATTCTACTTGAAGTTCACAACACTTTTGATTCTGTTTAATGACATTTTTGTTAGGATTTGGAAAATTCTGTTTTTTCTTTCTAGGACTCTAATTACAACTATGGTAATTTTTTCCATCCTCCCTCCCCACACATCTTAAACGTCTTTATGTTATTTTATTATTTTATTTTTGTTTTTCTTGATCTCTTTTTCTCTTCTTGTTTCAATCTGAATATAGTTTTTTCTTTTTCTAATCTGTCTTCCAGCTCAATAATCCTCTCCTTAGCTGTGCCTAAATTGATACTTAACCTCATCTATTGTGTTCTAATTTCAATTATTGTACTTTTCATTTCCATAATTTATATATTGTTTTTGGCTTTCAATTCTATGCTTAAGTACTCTTATTATTTAATTTCTTGAGTATATTCATTTTTGTTATTTTAAATTCTGTGTCTGATAACTACCATACCACATCTGGGTTTCTTTGGAGTTTGTTCCTCTTGACTGTATTTTTTTCTCTCTCATTTTTGGGTCATATGATCTTGTAGGCAGTTAAGGCAGGGACATATCATTTTAAACTATCAAATGAGCTTTAGCTTTGCTCCGGACAATCTAATTCCAATTTACCTCTACCTTTGAAGTGTGGTACTTTGGAGTTCCTAGCTGAAAGCCTGGGGTCTTTTGTAGAACTCCTTGTTAGTGAGCCCTAAACTCCAATTTTTGCTTCCCAGCCCTTTTGGAAGATCTATTCACCCTCTCAGCCTCTTAGCTTCTGCTTGTGGATCAGTACATGGTGGGAAAAAATGGTCCAAGAACTTAGGCTCAGCTTTCTACCTCTCTGCACTTTTTTAATCTCAGAAATTTTGACTTTTGTTATCCTCACTGCCTTGACAACTCTTCAATTCCTAAACACAAAAATTATCTGTTTATCTATCTATCTATCTATCTACGAGATGTAATTGTGTGCATATGTGTGTCTATGTGTTGTGCAGGTTTTCTTATTTTTGGTGGGAGAACTCATCTGCAATAAGCTAGTTCACTATTACCAGAAGATGAAAATGTCTGACATAATCTCTTAAGCTTTCACTGTTTGTTTAGCTAAAAACAATTATCTAAAAACAATTTGTAAGTTGAAATTGTGTTCATAGAATTGGCTGGCAAAAGCAGAATTCAGGAAAAAGTGAGAGAGTGAGGAAGATGAAGACAAAGAGATTTGCCAGAGAAATTGAAGGCAGAGAAAAAGGAAGAGGGAGAAAAAGAGGAGACACCAAGGCAGAGTGGAGAGAACAGATCAGGACGAACCTCCATGTAGGTTTCATCCTGAGGCTGAATTTCTGTTTTTCTGATTTTTTGATTTTTTACATCATGTCTCTTTCTTCTATCTGTCACTTCTTGGCACTTTAATCAACCTGTCTGGGAAGTTCATGGCCAAACTGGTCATTGGATGCAATGCACTGTCCTTTGTTCAGACTCTGTTGGACAGCAGATCTAAGGCATATACCGCCAGCACTTCTTGTATGTACTCCAGCTGGGAACGGGACTGAACTCTCTCCTTTTTTTCCTCCTCCACCTCTGACCCTCTTTCAGGCCTTTCTTGGTGTTCCTGGCCATCTGCCTGACATCCAGAGTTGCCTGCATTCTGACAAGACAGAGTGGCTCACCTAGCTTCGGAACAACATCAGAGGTGCCAACACAAAGTAGACCAGATGCACCATCCAAAATACTGCTCCGTAGTTATTCCAAACCCAAGACTAAGCCAGGAGTTGTTCCAAAAATACATCACTTATATTTTGGCCTGAGTGTCACTTCCCTACTTGGCAAGCTAGGGCTAGAGGAATTGGAACAGAGCTTTCCTGTTAGCCTCTCATGTTCTCTCTTTCAGATTCACATCTTTTACTTATCCCATCTCTAATATGACAGTTGCCTCTGCTTTTACAATTATTTATAGCATATCAGAAAAGAGTGAAAGCTCTACATTTTGTCTCCCACTTTCTCTAAAAGAAATTCAGCCAAATTTTGCTCTTCATACTAAACAAATGTTTTTGAGTAAATAAGTGATTGACTAAGTGAATCTTTGTTGTATACTTGTCCTTTTGTATTGTGGCTCACGGAACTCACCAACTATATCTGTTTTTTCTTTTTTCTTCACTTAGTACAATCATAGCCATTCTTTGGGGTCCTCTCAAATCTGGAAGCCTCTACTCACTATCCTAGTCTGCTTGATATCTTTTGTGAATTAACTATTAAAGCAGTTACTTCTTTACTTATCAAAAACTTTTTAAAATTAGTACCAAAATAATTTTATGTAAAAACACTTTGTCTCTAGAAATGGATGGGAAAATGTCCCATCCTTACAATACTTACCTTGGCCTCACATTCATAGTTTACAAAGGTTTGCCATCTATTTAGTATTGCCTCTCTTAATCCTCAAAGACTAGAGCAGGGCAGGGAGGTGACCTTATTTCAATTTTTAAAAGGATGAAACTAAAATACCGGGAGAATAAGTGATTTCTTCAAGATCATATCCTTGTGGAGTGAAGAAGCCAGGATTGAACTAAACATTCTTACTCCAAAGTCTGTGAACCTTCTACTATGGCATAGTATTTTCTACTTTTTAAAATCCCCTTCAGTCTCCAACAAAGTCTTTCATAAGTTATAGGGGCTTAACAAAGAATGAATGGATAAATGAATAAACGTATGCTTTTGCCAACTCATCATTTACATATCTATTTAGAAATAGACCTAGTTGATATTTACCTCAGGGTGAAAGAATTCCTCTGAGAGAATGGAATACATATATAAAGATATGAACATTAATCAATGTAAGAAATGACCAGCACCAAGTAAAAGTCTCAATGCGGAAGATGGACTTCACAGTGTTATATCAGTGTTTCTACGTTTTGAATCAATCTCTTCTCAGATTTGGGTAAGTGGGCTCAATTACAAACAGGCCACCTTCTAACCTTGTGCCTTGACTTACTCTTGTCTTATTTAAGTACATTATAGGCCCTGCCTTGTGATGGGCACACTTGTAGCCAGCCAGAACACATACAGATAACACAGTCGAACTGATAGTATGGTTGTCTTCTCTGACCCAGCTCTCTTGGCGATGCTGTGAAGCATTTGTGTAAGTTCATACTGCAGGGAAAAAAAAAGGGTTTTTGCAGGCTGAGACCAGATCTTCCAGGAACTAGAGAAGCCAGTTCCTGGAAGGTTTTGAAAATGTTAAACTCTCTGTGCATTGCCTTTCTGACATGTCGGTAGAGACTGCAAAGTATTGTCACCACCACTAATTTACTTTTCTGACCAAGAAAAAGTGTACTTAAAAGAAATAAGAGAAGAGAGAGAGATCTTAATGATAGGTTCTTGAAAGTTATCAGCGTTATTATAAATTAGCTTTTGTGTTAGAACCGCCTGTTTGGTGCCAGGAACAATTCAAAAGCTTTACAATACAAAACGGTGAGGTTTTAACACAATGTAGTCTAGACAGAAATTGTGAGACAATACAGTCAAATCATTACTGTAAAATTAAAAAACAAAATCAAATAAAGGATGCAAAATTACTTTTAATTATTTCTTGGTGCCAGATACTGCCCCCCCTAAACCAAGCTAGTTTTTACTGTTATTTCTTCTGACCCAGAAGATTTTTTTCAAGTAACTACCTTGGCCACAGGCAATAGTTTAAAATACTAGGGTTGAGGCTGAAGTTTTACTTGTGCCCAAATCCGGACTGGCCATCAACTCTTCAGCTCAGCTCTGCCACTGCCAGGTCTTCAATGTACCTGTGTTGGGGAATGTAGGCCCACAGTCCTGCCAAGACCAGGGCCAATTGTTTCATGAGTTGGCAGGCCAGAGCACAGCTGCAAGTTCGGACAGTGTCCTAGCAACCAAGTGACTCACCTCTTAAATTATCTCATTATTCTCTTACCCTCAATTGGGAGAAAGCTCATA
This sequence comes from Equus przewalskii, assembly GCF_037783145.1. Taxonomy (NCBI): domain Eukaryota; kingdom Metazoa; phylum Chordata; class Mammalia; order Perissodactyla; family Equidae; genus Equus; species Equus przewalskii. The sequence goes on along the minus strand of NC_091848.1, from coordinate 11,225,493 downwards.
ATTTCCTTCCAATATATTTTCCTGCCACAACTTAGTTTCTCTTTTAATTATATGCAGAAAAAGAGGTTTTCATTGTGGTGGTGGCTTTTTCTCCCCCTTACCATTTAGGGTCTTTTAAATGAGAATACGTTATTCATGAATATATACGGATATATACATATACAGGCACACATACATACACATATAAATTAAAACTTCATCTGTTGCTTCCTTTAATCTCTATATTTTAAAAATATACATTTTTTCTCTGTTAGCTTAGGACCAGTTCCAACTTCCAATCCCCAATTTAGATTACATGCTCTGAAACTAACTCCAAACATTTACTGAGTTTGAAGGTCACAGCGCTATTGATTGATTTCTAGTTATAATGTATGTTGTCCTAACATGAGTTGTGCTTTTTTTCTATAACTTTGGGCTGAGTCCAAAAATGCAAGGATCAAAGCAGCTGGACTTGTTGCTTTCATGTTTGGCATATAAAGGGGCTGGCAGTCACCAATGTGGTCTTGGCTGGGCCCTCCTTGTTTTCATTCTCTGATGCGAAACAGTTGGGAATCGCAGACCCTCCAACAGCTAGAGCAGACTCAATAAAAATTGGCTTAATAATCTGCCAAGTATTTGGAAGTGCCAGTCTCCACAGTTTTTCAGCAGTTATTGGCCATGACATGTTTCTTTCTTTTTTTTTTTCAAGGAAAGAATTTGCTGTGAAATTGGTTTTGAGATCAACATTTGAAATAGGTAAACTATTCATCATAGCAAACTGAGTTTATCATCTTTGATCTCATTTAATTCATTATTTTACATGTTTCATTTTTCTTGTTTGGTGGCTCCTTTTATCCATTTGTTTGTTTCTCATGAAAACCTAAAAGGAAATATAACAAATAATGGAGAGGGCTTAAACATTTGACAGTTCTATCTAAAGTTCATTAATTTAAAAAGTTATCTAGTCATCTTAAAGTTTTCAGTCACTTAAATGTAAAACATCCCAAATTAAATAATCAAAATTTGATTTCAGTAAAAAAATATTGAACATATTTATGAAGCACTATCACGTATGTGACCATCTATTTTGTTTAGGGTGAGGAATTTTCCAAATAGATTTTTTACATTGAACTCCAGGAGAATGTTCTTTATGTTGAATTTTATTTCTATGAATGCTATTTTAAAAGGTGGAATTGTTAGCTAAGGCTTGTAAATATTTCCATTATTTAGGAATTTCACTGGCTTTCAATATAGTTTTTAAATTTATCACTATTTTTACCTTTTTTCCCATTCCCAACAACTACTTTGTTTTCCACTGAAAAATAGTTGTAGTTAACATACATTTTCAAGGGACTGTTAAGATCTTTCAAGAGAAGGCTGTGCCAGGGTAAATTAAGTGGCACTAGGGAAAGAGGTAGGGAGCAAAGTTGAGAGAGCACATTAATGTTTTTGTTGTTAAACTAGGAGCACTAATTTGTTTTGAATTTTACTCTAGCCATTGCAATTGGAAAAAGGAAGCAAGAATAAGCTTAAAACTTGGAAAGGAAGAAAATTATCATTATTTGTTGATGATACGTTTATCTAGAAAATTCAAGAAAATGAATTAAAGTCTTCAAAAGCAATAAATGCATTTGGTAAGTTTGTTGGTAAAATATTAGCATTCTGAAAATACGTATAAAAACAATGGCAAGTTAAGAGATTAAATGGACATCCCTTTTACAGTAATAATAATAATAGCAACCAAAAATGAAATGTAGAACAACAAATCAACAGGAAGTGCATAATATTTATAAGAAGAAAGTCATAAGATGCTACTGAGAAAACAAAGTCAGATTTAAATAAATGGAAATGTGCATAATATTTTTGAATAGGAAGACACAACATCTTGAATATTTTTCCTTAATTAATCTATATATTGTAAAGTTTATGTGAAAAAAATAAACAAGCAAGAAGAGCAAGAACAATTCTGAAAAATGAAAATAATGAGGGACAAAGCCCAATGTTAAACCACATTTTAATGCTACAATAATTTAAAAAGTGTGATGCTGGCCCATGACTAGACAGATTGATTAATGAAATAGGCCAAAAAGTCCATAAATAGACTCAGATATGGATAGGCATTTAGTATATGATAAAAGGGGCATTATGAATTAGTAAAGGGAGAGGGTTTATTCAATAGCTTTGTTGGAATAACTGAGTAAACATCTGGAAGAAAATGAACTTGAATCCCTACCTTGTATGTTACACCAAAATGAATTCCAAAATGCATCAAACTTTTAAGTCTGTGGGAGAATGTTTTTGTAATCTGAGTGGGGAAGGCCTTTTCAAGTCAGATGCAAACTTAGATGGCATAAAAAAAAGGATAAATTCAATTGCATAAATGTGAAAGAATTCTGCATGGGTTAAGAAAAAAAACATAAAACAATTAAATATGAATGAAAAGCTAGGAATCTATACATTTTATAAAATAAAGGAATCATTTTCCTAATATTTGAATTACTCCTTTGAATAATAGGAAAAAATCAACATAATGAAATTTGGGCAAAGAACATCAAAGACTGCAGAAAAGAGAAAATAAATGGATATATAACAAAAAAAGAAGGTTTCAACTTTATTTATAATGACAGAAATTTAAATTAAAACTATATAAAGATATACCTTTTACTTTTTAGTTTGGAAAACAAAATCTGAAAGTTTGATTTGTGAAGAAACCTAATTTTTCATGAACTGATGTCAATAAACTGGAATAATTTCTATGACGAGTGCTTTGGCAACACCTAAACTTTTTAAATGTGGGCACCATTTGACCAAGAAACTCTGCTTCTGGAAATATATTGCACAGATGTGCATGCTCATGCACAGAAAGACATGTGTCTAGATATTTATTGTAGAATTGTCTTAATAGGAGCATTAAAACTGCCTAACTGGAATTTAATGGGAGGCAAGAAATAATTTATACTACGTCTACAAAGTAGAATATTAGGCTGCTGTTAAAAGGATGAAGCACAAAATGGGAATTTTATTTTTCTAACATAAAAGCAGTCTGGTGCTACCACCATGACACCATTAAACCAGCAAAGATCCAGCCTTCTTCTTTCTTTCTCTCATTAATCCTTACCATGTGGCTTACCACCTACTGATTGCAAGATGGTCATTCCATTTCCAACATCTTACTGATACTTCAGGTAGAGAGAAGTGGAACTGTGCATTCTGCACCTTCTCAAAGAACATTCCTGAAAGCCCCAACTATCAACTTTCACATCCCTCTCACTAGCCAGAATTGTGCTGAATAACCGCTCAAACGGCAAGCTACCTAGGAAATATTGGATTTTAGTTGGGCATCTTTTCACCCAGAACAAAATGAGCTTCCATTATATGGAGGGGGAGACTGTCAGGGATTGGGTAAGAAAGAATGTGTGTGTGTGTGTGTGTGTGAGTGCACAGGCATGCCCGTGTGAGCTTTTTCACGTGGTGGATACCTGTGAGGAGGAATAAGAAGCAGGTGGTTTTAGTTTCCTCTTAGGAGGAAAACCAAGGATTGTAGGTGAGAGTAAAGATGTTCTTTTTACTGTATAATCTTTTCTTAACTTTCGAATTTTATGCTTCATGCATATATTATTGATTACAAAAATATTATTGAATTAAAAAATTATACCTCCTTTTAAAATGCTTTTCAATGGAATTCTTCAAATTTTCTAATCCACATAATTTCCTCAATTAAACGCTCTAGTGTTAAAAGAGTAATTTCCTTAATCAGATGCTCTAATATTAAAAGAGTAATTTCTACCATACGATTTGCACCAGTATAAAAATCAATTAACCCTTTCACAGAAAGAAGGATTTGGGCTAAACTTAAGTTTTGTCACTTATGAGTAGTATGGCTTAGAACAAATTACTTGTAATTTCTCTAAGATTCCACTTTTTCATGCACAACATGGGAATAAGGTTATCGTTGGAGCATTAAACTAGATAATGTGTAGATTGCATTTAACATAGTACCAGGTGTAGAGGACAGGTTTCATAAATGGTACTGACTATTTCGATTACTATTCCTGAGAACATTCGTATGAGGTTGTGTACTTTCTCTCTAAATAGCATTAAAAGGAATAACGATATAAAGATTGCCCAGTTCAGAAATAGTTCAGTAGCAGGAGATCTGTAACAAGGACCAATAGCCTCGATTACGTCTTAGCGGCAGTCCGAGAGCATCAGAGTTTCCACAAGCTTTATATTGTGTGATATGAGCCACCAGGCTCAATCCTGTAAAATGGATGTATCCTTCAGGTTAAACAGAATTAATGTTAGGTTCTGGATACTGGAAGTGAACCATCAGTCTTGAACACATTTCTGCCAGATTAAAAGAAAATTGAAATTTCTGACTCAACTATAAATTTGTATCAACATTCATTGGCAATTTGCTGCAAAAACTGACTCTCCAAACAGTCAAAAAGTAGAGAAAGGTGGTAGTTAACATAAGCGAGAGACATATGTGAAAAGGGAGCCTGTCAGAAACTGAAGGTAGTAAAACATATTGGCACTTTGACATTCATGGTAGGCTCAAGTTCTACCTAGCACTGTTGTATGTGTCCCACAACTCAAATGTAATATATTATAACTGAAAAAAAAAACCCTAAATGGCTCCTTCAGATTGTTAATGATTTTATAAATAAAAACTAAAGCCATTTATTAAGCAGTTGGTTTTCCTCTGTGGTCTCTTCCACCAAGAAACAAAGATTTGCTATCACCTAAGAAGGCTTTTTTTTGCCTAGAAGGTGAGAGAGGAAAATCAGCTGGACAAGTAGGTACTGGGTGATCAGTGAAGCTCAGTTTCCTCATATCAGCTGCACAGTATGTACACCCATCAAATCTGCTCCTGAGGAGAAAAAAGACAAAATATTCCGTGTCTTGGTTCTTAAGTGTTCCTTGCAAGTAGCAGAAACTTTTAAGTTACATCTTTGAAAGCCACGGCTCTTATCTGTTGCTGTAACATGCCTAGTTCAACTTTTAACGCAGTGGACTATTTTGGGATCTTAGTGTTCTTCTTTTTCGATTGAATATAGGTTAAACTTGAGGAGTGTCCAATATTGACTTAATGCTGCATGTATACGAAGTTTCAGAAATCTTTGCAAATCAGCAATATATTCAAAATTTCCACCTTCGTTGGAAATTGGGTATAACATTTCCAATATATAGGCAAGGCAACTGAAAGTAAGAAAGAAATTTGATTTACAATAAGGCTCTTGAAATGCTAGAGCAATAGGCTTAGAAAGGACCAAGTTTTAGCCAGTTGTTCAGAAAGGTTGTCTTTAACCCTTTGCCAAAACACGTAAGCCTTGCAGTTTTCCAAACCATTAACTGCATCAGTAACACAGATACACAGAGTGAGATGTTGAAACCAAAGGAGCTGAATATGTTTCTTTGTGCTCCCTTATCCTGTGTCCTTCACTAACACGGCTGTGTCTTACACATTTCAGTCTTTAAGACGTTCCCTTCGTTCCCCACTTCCTTCATTCCAAAGCTGCTGGGGAGGGTTCTGAAGACTAGTCACTCTAGTGTGGCCACCAGTGACAACAAGGAAGCAGCTAAATAAAAATCAGTGTGAGCCTTATATATTTGCATCCTAAGACTGCTGTTTCTGTGGTAAACATTTTGGCATTCATTTCAGATTCTTTTATTAAGTAAAAATTTTAGAGTTGGAAGCATTTCTTTCATCATTTCTTCAAAGCACCAGGAAACTTTCAGGTTTTCACAATTTGCACGTATAATCTCTAAAACTAAGAGAGGTTCCTCTGTGAGGGAGCATATGTGAGAAATAGGGAGGGGGCTGAGAGGGAAGGAAAGAAAACAATGTTGGGTTATACAACGCTTGTATCCTTAAAGACAGCTTGGAGACGTGGAAACCATATGTGACCTTTTAGCTAATAAAATAAAATGCCAAAATGTGGTGGCTAAAGCTATTGCACCCAAACTGTAATTGGACATATGCTCATTTACTTACTTATAATCAAAACATTAAAAAAACTGTTTTGAACTCAGACTAGGTGTAAGTGTTGGATGAACTTAATTTATGTAATTATCTCACATGGAAAGAATGTATTTGTGCCATGGTGTTATTATTACATTAAGAAAAGTAAACAATGTATAAGCTTGAATAGATAATACTTAAGCAAAACCAAAAAGTTCCTATCGCTCATGTTGAAAAAAGAAAATGAACGTATTGATTTCACACTGAAGCTATTTCCCAATGAATGTGCTATTTGTCTAGTGTGCTTGCTGTAGATTTATCATGTCCACGCAAATGAATGTCAGTCTGTTTAGGTAATCAATGCAAATTTCATTCCTTTATTCAAAAATAACAGCTTTTACAAGTCTGGTGAAATTGCCAGACTGTCAGGCTTTGGTTCCTAAACTCAGTTTATGTACTGTGAGGATTTAGATTTCTCATGTAAATTCATTCAAGAATATCAAAACAGTATTGGGCTTCCTCTATTCAGAGGCTCTTTTTAGTTAGTCGATCTATTTATCTTTATTTATTTACTTATTTGTTTGCAGATTGGTTGGTTGGTTTATTAAACACTTAGAAAAAAGCACAATTATTAAAAAACATAAGATCCTCAAATAGGCCATATGCACAGGCATTGAAGATTAAATATAGAAGAAAGAGCAAAAGCACATTAATTTTTAATTTAAACTATTATGAACGATGATAGGAAACTTGACTAAGGCATAAAAAACTATTGACACATTTTTATTATCTCAGAAAACATTTGAGTAGGAACTTTTAAAGGAGACCAGATGACAGGATTAAATGAAAATATTAAAAATCAAATTTCCTTCCTCAAAATAAGGTAGCATAAGAAACTGAACAAACACATATGAAATGTGTAGAAAACATTTGTAAAGTAACTTTTCAACCCATGTAATCACGTAATCAACCTGAGTAACAATGGCAGGACTTGACAATACACAATGCTCACGCCCTTCCGTTACCTTATCTCGTTTCATGTATTTAAATATATGCCTAGCAAAGAATTCACAAACCATCTATGTGTATGTAATCAACAATTTATTGAAAGCTTATTCTATATTTAGGATACAAAGGATTATCTTATGGTGGAGTTTGTCAGCAAAAATATTTGGGGATAAGGAAAATTTGAAGATAGATTGATAAGAGACCATCAGGACCACGGGTGAGGAGGACATGTCTGGGATGTGTGACTGTACAAGCAGAGTCACAAAGGCCGAGAAAATAAGCTATGAACTGGAAAGAGGGCTATGGGTGGGGCTGGAGAAAGATGCTCATCTTAGGAGATACTGTTGAAAATTGAGGAGCACTTTAAGGTGTTCAAAAGAAAAAAAATTAAATGGACTTGACTTGAAATATGAAAATAAAATTAGTTGATCCAGTACTTCAAATTCTGTGTTGAAGTCTTAAATTAATTTTTTTTTCTTTTATACGCTTCAGGGAATGTGAGGAGTAAGCAGGATGCGGTTTATAGGAGGCATGTAGAAGGCCTTCTGGTTAATTCTGCAGTCTCGTATTCAAGAGCAGGGACTAGAGCAGGGCTTTCCGTGAAACCATTAATGCGTGGTATTGGTTTATGTCAACAGCGAGGGAGGAAGGGACTTTGCCTGCTAATGTGTAGCCACCGAGTTAGAGTTGCGTCCTCATGGCATCTAGAGCACAGAAACTCAACTGCTGAAAGGTTAATCGATGGATTGATTGAAAAAATATGAATCCAGAAAACATTAGGAGGAAAGAATCATAACATCATATCAATTTATAGCAGAGCTAAAGATGACAGAATAAGAATGAAAATGAAATATAGCTTCATTTAATGTTCCCATTCCATGAAAGAAAATCATGTCCTAAGGACCAGAGGGGAAAAGATCTCTATGCAATGTAGAAATCAGCTCTAGAGCATCTCTGTCTTCTCTGAGTTTCCACTCACTCTTCAGAGGAGAATAGGTCTCCCTAAATTGGTGACCACCATGGCTGCCAGCTCTGAAGCTCCAACAGCAAATTCTCAGCTTATTAAATTTTTTTAAAGCAAAGTTTACTGATTCTTGTTCAAAGTTATGAAAACAAACCCTGAATATATATGACATAAATTGAAATATATAAATAATGTATATCTTGAATTCTTCCATTTATTAAATGCTAATTTATGCCAGGCTATATGTTAAGTGACTTAATGATATCATAGTGGTTAAAGATACGGACTTTGGAGTCAAACTTCTGGGTTAAAATTCTAACTTCATCATTATGAACTTTGTTACCTTTAGCCAGGTGTCTTTTGTCTTAGTTACTTCATCTTTACAATCCAAATAATAATATTTGCTTTTTCCGTCACAGGGTTATTGTGAAAATTAAAGGGAATATTATAAGCAAAGTGCTTAGAATAGCGGCCAACATATAGTAAGCACTCGTCACAATGCTACAAGGATGTGAAAATTGAAGCTCACAGATTTTAAGAACTTTGTCCAAGTTCATCCATCTAGTTAGTGGTAGACCTGGGATTTTAACCCATGTATGTCTGGCTAGTCTGTCTTCACGGTGTTTCATTACTTGCTATTCCCAACTTGGACCTCTGCCTTACGCTTCAGCTGGCCTCCCAGGTGTGGGTACCCAGAAATGGCTCAGCCTCACGGAGCTCCATTTCCCTCCTGCACTAAGACTGTCAAACATTCCTACTCTCCCCGACCTCTGCAGAGTTCAGTGAACCTCATCTACAGATCCAAAAACTTAACTCATTAAAAAAAGAAAAAAGTTCAAATTTCTTCAGAAAAACCAGAACGATTCTTCAGTTTGTTTGTTTGCCTAGGATCATGTAACTTTCCAAGGAAAACATTTAAGATTTTGGAGAGGAATTGGTTTTCAGTGTTGAAAAAAAATGACATGATAACTGGACAAGAGTTGTCTCCAGAGGGGGCAACAGCATATAAAATCATGAGACACTTCAACCATCCTGTTCAAGTTAGAAAAATCCATTACCAAGTTGTAGAAGGAAAACAACTTGCGGAAATATCGAGGGCCGAGCGTTTCCAATCACTGGTACTCCATTCATTATATGCTTGAGTGGTTCCAGGAACAACAGAAGACCGTGTACTGTTACAATGCCAAGGACAAGAAAGGCAACTCAGCCTGTCGGGCTGACTTCCCCTCACAGCAATCTGAACATTTCAGGCTTTGCTTCCCTTGCCCAGATGAGTTAGTCACTCATGAGTTAGGGAAGTGAAGCCACCGCCAAGGACTCCTTTCTTAGAAGCCTCGCTGCTCTTTTGTGGCCCATCGCTGCTTCCACATCTTCAGGCCCAGCACCCACAAACTCTGCTCGGAAGGGACAAGAACGACTTCTTGATCCATCTTCATTCTACCTTCCCTCAGTTCCTTATTTTAAGAGCTTCTGTCAATTGAACATTATCTTTGTACAGTATCTCTAATTCTTACACTACCATTACAAAACTGTTTTATTGTCTAGACCAGAAAACTGATGCTCATGACATTAAGTTTAAAAGAACATGTACTAGCAAGTGATAGAAATGGGATTGTACCCATGTCTGCTGTGTTCCAAAATCTATGGCAGAGTCCAGGGTGGTTTGGAAGGACGAAAAATGCAGGTAATACTATAGAACGTATACTAGAGTGTGGGGAAAAAAGACATAAGTTTTGTCTGAGCAAATCCAAAAAATTGATGCCATTGAAAGAAATGGGAAATTTTGGTGAAAAGAGTGTTTGGACAAAAAAAACATGTATGTATAGTAAATATCTTGTCATAAAAGAATGGGTGGAGCAAGGGAAGATAGAATATTGGATGTCCTGCATATTAGCTTTAAGCAGATATCTTGTCAATGGCCAAAATGAATAAAATAGGCAGCTATACTGAAGCACTATCTTTAAATTCCCATTTGACATGCTTATTCATTTGTATTTTACTCAAACTTTTATACTGAAATGGTTAGATTCTTGCTGAGCTTAAGCACACACATCCCAAACTTCCTCTGTAAATTTAGTTAGCAGTATGGTTATGAGATAAACCGTTCTAATGAGAACTTAAATTTGGTGGAGAATCTCAAAATATTAAGTCTAGATATTGTTTTGATGTGAAAACCCTGATATTAAGACTATACTAAGTCTAGATAGTAAAACCACTCTTATCCAAGAATAAGAGAGCCAGTTGCTTAGTGTTGAGATGGCATTGATTCACATATCTGGTAATGATTGCTTAAATATGTCTGAGACCCTTGTGAAAAGAATTAGCGGCTGAGGTTTATCAAACAGAGATGCCTTGAAAACCGCCCCCTATAGTATAGCCCAGAGCTTTTATTAGATAACTCTGTTCTTATCACTGGTTGAGCCGTGGTTAATTTATCCTCTACACTTAGTGTTCTCTAAAAAAATTTGTAATTTAGAATAATAAAATTGGCTTCACAGATTCGCTTTGTATTTTCCACTCTCTTTAGGGTTTTGTGCTAATAGCTCCAGCTCAAGAAAGAATAAATTCATGCAGGGCTTGAGTTAGGGAACAGCTGGTATTGAAAATGTTTCTCTTCTTTAAGTCCTCTCCCTTCCTTATCCAAACAGAGAAAAGACAGATCTGTTTTCTCCTACTCAGAAGGCGTGGAGAGAAATCCAAGTTCTCCAAAAAAGAGACGGAATGCTGTTCTACCTCACTGTTCACTCCTGCTTCAAACTTTAACTTTCGGACTCACATCGTTTTTAGAACGTTAAACCATTTTTCAAAGACATTAGCCTCCCAAGAAGTAGTGAGGGTTAGTTGCAGTTTAAGCAACATTGAAACACATGAATTTTGAAAAACAAAGCAAAACACACGGGCTGGACATTCTTTCTCTTTTCCTTTGCAGACAACGAAGTTATAACATTGAAAACAACCCAGAGTGTTTGCAGCATCTTAAACTGCTCTCCCTGGACACTCCAATCCTCCGAAGAGAAGTTTGGGAAGACACGAGCTGTTGAGAAGCTGCCAGTTAAGAAGTCAGTGCGGAAGCCACTTTCAACCAGAGTTGTGTAATCAGAACTGTTGGTCCTAAGTATGTGTTTGAGTAATGTATTAAATGGCATTAACATGGACAGTAAAACTCTTGCATTATTTTCTTCCCTGGGGACATATAATGCAAAACTTCATTCACTGGAGCCAGTTTGGTAAATGGGGCAGAAAATGCCTGTAGAACTGATGTAATGTTATGAAAAAAGTGGAGCATAAGATGGCATATAAACTCTTAATGGCATTGTTTCCTAGATTCTCCATGTGCAACAAAGTGGATGGTGTTGCTGCTTTTAAGGGAACGGCCGATTACAATTAAAGCGCCAGAGTGTACGTTTCCTGGCACACGTGTGACTGTGGGGCACAGATTAGAATTCATTTCATCAAGCTTTAATTTCACGTTCAGCCCCTTAAAAGTTCCATATCTCTTAAATACGTTGCCAGCAACCTGTTATCTGGTATAATAAAAAGCAGTGTAACCAGTCACCAAATAAAATCCTGTATAAAAACTAAACCTCAGTTTCACTTTTCAGGCACTGGTTTCATTGCTTCTTCCACCCACCCTTTCTCTCTGCCAGAGCCTCTAATGAGCAGCAACTCCGGCCAAACCCTGCCAAGTGTGAGCAGGTGGGTTTGCTGGGATGTGAAATGTAGTTTGCCTATAACCAGACTACCATTCGCTGGCAAGACCACAGGGATATTAGGGAGAGAGCAAGAAAAATTTAAGCCGCGTGACTACAAATAAGAACGAAAATCAATCATACTGTTTAATAATACATTATTCAATGGAATAATACTCATTATATGTCATAGCACATTTAAAGAAATATTTCTGGAAAGATTTCCTTTGTACTTTGTTAAATGTAAGATAAGTGGGTTTCTAGAAGGAGGAGCACATTGCTATCTTCACAGAGCCCAGAGAAGCAGAAGTTGCTTGGATGATATAAGCACTCATTCATTCTTTCATTCATTCATTTGCTTTTTCAAAAAAAAAAAAACAACAACAACAAAGAAATTCCAAAATAATTATTTTTACTTATTTTGTAGATAAATCAGTGAATACACCCATGGAGTTTATGAAACAAAACCAAGATTATTTTATTGTTACTTTGATTTGATGAACTAGTAAATTTTTTTAACAGGAAGATCTTATATTTTCACAGCTAATACTATGTTTGGTTTAAATTATGCTCTATATATGTTATGAGAAGGAAAAAATATGCTAAAGAAACTCAAGGGTGAACGTGAGAATCAAAACAGATGACGTGATATGGAAGGCATTTTGGAAGTGGTGAGATATTTCACAGACTTGCAAGCTGATTATTATCTTTAGAGGGGAAAATGGTGGAGGGGAGAGAGCAGATAGAATGAAAAGTCAGGTACAGGTTGTGCAACTAGCTGGTGTCTACGTGAATTGAACTTTTATTATTACGTAATGATCCTCTCCATAACTAATATAGCTTTTTAAAACAATTTCAAATACATGTATCTTTAAAAACCATTTTAATCATTTTTTTATTACTGCTATCCAATTCTAGAATTTTTTATTACCTCAAACAGAAACTCTGTACCCATTAAACAATAATTCCCATTCCTTCATATGCCAAGCCCCTGGTAACCACTATTCTACTTTCTGTTTCTATGAGTTTACTTATTCTGTGAATTTTCTTGCTCCTCACAATGTTTGTCCCCCCCTTTTTTTTTTTTGGTGAGGAAGATTGGCCCTGAGCTAACATCTATTGCCAGTCTTTCTCTTTTTGCTTGAAGAAGATTGTTGCTGAGCTAACATCCATGCCAATCTTCCTCTATTTTGTATGTGGGATGCTGCCACAGCATGGCTTGATGAGTGGTGTGTAGGTCCACACCCAGGATCTGAACTCACAAACCCTGGACCGCTGAAGTGGAGTGTGTGAACTTAACCACAACGCCACTGGATGGTCCCCAATTTGTCCTTATTTTAATTTGGCTTATTGCACTTGGTGTGTGTTCAAAGTTCATCCACATTGTAGCATATAACCTAAGTTAGTTTTTTTGTCTTAAAGTCTATATTTACCGATCTTTCGTCATTTGGCAGCATTATTTTAGCTAGTATTTGCCTGGTATATCATTTCAAATCTTTTACTCTCAGCCTCCCTTTTGTATCTTTGTGTACTAGGAGTGTCTCTTATAAACTATATATAGCTTTATTTCCTTAATTCAAAGTGGAAAATCTAACTTTTAATTGACAAATTAAAATTATGATTGGTGACTTATTGGTTGATATAAATATTTGTTTTTGTATTCAGATTTTATATCTTTTTTTCTCCTGTCTTGTCTTCTTAAAAAAATTGACTGATTGAGGTAGAGATTTCTATTGTTTTTATTTTCCTTGTTTTTTTTCTGCACTGCTTTGAACTTATTTTACCATATTTAACTTAACAAAATCTAAAGCTAAACAATGTATTAATCCTCACTCTTCAACCAGAAATGTCCTAAAGAGTGTGTATTAACCATGGTTAACTTGTTCTGTAGTCCATATTATTCCTTCAGAGACATTTATCTGTCTCTAATATAAACCAACAACATGCGTTACATCATTTCTTTTGGAGAATAAATGAAGAGTATTATGGACTGAATGTTTGTGTCCCTGCCCCAAATTCCTATATTGAAATCCTAACCCCCAAAGTGATAGTATCAGAAAGTGAGGCCTCTGGAGGGTAATTAGGTCATGATAGTGGAACCCTCCTGAATGGGATTAGTGGCCTTTAAAAAGGACCCCAAGAGCTCTCTTGCCGCGTTCCGCCATGTGAAGACACAGAAAGACAGCCATCCATGAACCAGGACTGGGTTCTCACCAGGCACCAAATCTGCCAGCAGCCTTTCCAGTCTCCAGAACGGCAAGAAATAAATATTTATTCTTTAACCTACCCACTCTGTGGTAGTTTGTATAGCAGTCTGAACAGACTAAGCCAAGAAATAAAAACATTGTGCTTGCATTCAAGAGTTGGAGACCGTAGCATATAATAGCATGGATCTGAGGATTAGAAAGATATGAGTTAAGGTTCTGGCTCTACACTTATTATTTGACTTTGGGCAAGTTCCTTGCAGTCTCTAATCCTAAGTTATTCCTGTAAGTCAGGTGCAATAGTATCTACCATGGAGTGTTCATTTATTTATTGATAAATATTTGTTTAAACTAATATGTGACTGATTCCATACCAAATGCTGGGTACATTTGTGTAGTGATAGACAGAATGTATTTATTTCTTGCCCTCATAAAATTTACAGTCGTGTAAACATAGAATTAAAAAAATCATACAAATAACTAAGATGAATTCTCAGAATAAAGACATTGATGTGAATAAGAGCATATTGTAATGACATTGTGTGCAAAATGTATGGAATTTGGTAAGCACTCAATCAATGATGGTAGTATTATGAAAAACAATTTTCTATATCTTTGGAGTGACTAGTTTATTATCAATAAGTGAACATATAATATGTTATGTGACAAAATGCTAAACTGTGTATTACTAAGTCTTACATTTTCTTAATGATGTTAAAAAATTTGAAATTTGAACAATGGTCCACACTATTTTCAAAAGTAAAACTCAGCGCATCACAAAATTAATTAAATACACTTTCACATATTTTTATCATTTCCATCAACTATATAGAATTGTATTTACATGAAAATCATCCTGCATTTTCCGAAGAAGCATTTCCATAGCTAAACTCTATTCACAGATGTGCATAATTTATATTGTTTTTTTATTGAGCATCACCATTTGTTCATTCAATCATTCAGTAAATGCACATTATTAGACATTTACTATGTACTGCATGTGTGTAATACTAGGAATCATCTTGTGATATTTTGCAAAAGAATTTGAGAACTAGATAGTTAGGAGGTGAGGGTAGACCAGAAAAAAGAAATGTGAGATATTTTATGCAATTTATCAGATTGTCATTTTGTTTTGTTTTATTTTTATAAAAACAGGTTAGAAGTCAATTAATTCATTTATTCATGACACATTTATCAAGTGTCTGCTATGTGTTAGGTATTGTCCAAGGTTCTGGAAATAAAAAAATTAATAATATACTCTCCCAGCTCTAATGTTAACAGCTAATTGGGAATTGTTGATGGGTATAATCTAGTGTGATATTTAGAAGATGAATATAATACAATATGATATTTAGAATAGTTTATTACAAGGATTCTAAAATAATTTTTAGACCAGGAGAAGCAAAACATCATATTCCACAGTTTTATTTCAATTGTTTTTGTCTGCTCTAGAAAGCAGTGATTCGAAAATGGCCTCTTAAAAAAATATCAAGAAGAAACTATTAGAACCATGTCACAGAAGCCTGTTTTTGCCAGGGATTTGAGAAATATACATTATTCTTATGATTTGAAGAAAGAACCAAAAGCTATTTTGAAATCTGATACTTCTTGGTACATTCAATATTGTATCCAACTCAACCAGTGTAATCTCAAAATTATCTACGGTTTCAGTTCCCCCATTTTTAAGAAGGAGATAAATCAATAATTTTGCAGAGGAAAGGAAAGAAATCTCTGTGGATGTCAAATAGGAGTTAGAGCTTTAAAGTACTAAGAGCTAAATCTAGTGCAGCCATGGCTTTCTTCTTTTAGGAATTAAAATGCACTGGAATATTTGACACTCAGCATTTATCAAATTCACTCCTCGAAATGAAAATGACTGGCTAATCAAATGATAATTTGATGAGCCTAACAGTACAAATAATCACTGGGAAGATTGAATAGGTCAGTTCAAATGGGTACATATTCATCAACTTATAATTATTTCTTGAGTTTTCTGCCGGGCATGTGTGGTGAAAGTTTTTGCTACATTGGGTTTGCTTTGGGTCTAAGTCATGCATAAACTGTGTTTTTTTGTGGGATCAGAGAGGGTTGACATAATAGCCACAAATAGTTTTTAAATTGGGAAGAAACAGTAGGATTGATGACTAAGGTATTTTGACCTTTTACTTTTTGTCTTATTGAATCTGTCTATACTTTCGTCTTGTTTATTCTATTTTGCACTAAAAATGGAGGAGTTTTATGGAGTCACAGAGAGCTAAACCTTTTATAGCAGTTTTATTTTTCCTCTAAATGAAGTACTCATCGTGGATGGAATTGTTGGCTATGTAAATATAATAATTTTACTTCTTATCAAAGTAAGGTACATCAGGAAAAAACTCTACAAACAGTATGTTTCTTGTTCATTTTTCCTCAAATGCTATTTGAAAACTCTAGTATAGTCAGAGTCCAGATAAATGGGGATAGTGAAATATTTTTTTTTCACATGGTGCCCCAAATAGTTTTTTTGTAAGTTTGGGCACCCTTCCTCATACCAAAGCAATAATAATAACAACAAAATAACTTTTAATTAAAATGTTAATAATCTTACAGGAAGATATGTAAAAATCACAGGCCCTGAGGCTGTGGTGAACATATGGAAGTTTCCAGATGATATATTGAGGATTTGGAGTGGCAGAGATTTGCTATTTATTCAACAAACTGTGTATATTTCCTTCCTGGGTATGCAATTAGACTACATGTCCCAGCTTCCCTTGCAGTGTAATATGGATAGAACTAATGAAAGCAATTTCTGGAGTTGGCCTATTTATCTTCTGACAAACAAGCCTCCATTCTCTCTCTACATTGTCCCTCCCCATCTGTAGCTGAACCTGGAGAACCCTAAGCATCCAGAGGAGGACAGAGCCACCCAAGAGCAAGGCCATAAGAGAGGAGTTTCTTCTTGGAAGAAAGCCAGCCAGAAGAACTGCCAGACCCAGGACACTACATTAGACAACTGTATGCCTGAAAATAAACTTTTGTTACATTAAGCTGCTAACATTTGGAGTTGTTAGCTAGCCTATTGTGACTAATTCAAAAATATTCCAAGAATGAGAAGGTAGAAAGGATACCATCGACATCCTAGAATCTGTATCGTTTATGAACACATTAAGCATGGGCTGGGGGGCTATCAAAATAGTTATCTGCCCTTGCTAATGTTGTCAGAATTCCATCACTAGGGTGGGAATTCCTCTAGTATCCTTTCTTAAAATGCAAATGTTCAGGGAGAGGAAATTTGCTTTCCTGAGGCCATTTTTCTACATAACAGGAGAAATGGAAGTATGCTGAGAGAAGAGGATGATGTTTGAGAAGAGAAGAATGCCAAAGAAGCAGGAAAAGAGTAAGAAAAGTCAGCCAGAGAATGACAAACACAGACTTCACTTGCTCTGTTCAGGGGCATGGTGTCAAAGGTAATGGAAAACATATGCTCTCTCTTGTAATCCTTCTTGATTCCGTGAATAATGGAAGATGGGTTTCAGGTGATACCGTCATTTCCAACAAAGAGGATTATGCCACTTGATTGCTCAAAACCTCTTGTATCTCCCTTGTGATATTTTCCACATTCTGACTTGTTTTGCCTTCATCCTATAGTCAGGTATTGTGTAGGGACCTTAAGATATAAAAATGAAAAACAGACACAGTCTCTAACTTGGATAGACATATAAATACATAAGTGTAGTTCTGTAATTAAAATTTAACTTGAAAGAACCCAACAGTGTGATCTGAGGGCTATATTGGAGGCAGCTGAGTCACATGGAGAGGGAAGAGAAGGCCTCTGTGATAAAGCAAAATTTCAGTCTGAAGGACTAATGGGTTAAACAGGTGAGATGGGAAAAAAAGGGAAGAGAAATTAGGTGAGTGGAGAAAGGAGATGGGCAATATCCAAAGAGAGGAACCAGCATAAGCCATGTATGCAAGAGTTCTGAGATGAGAAGGCACAAGGAAGGCCAAGGGGAGTATAGAATGAATTAGGAAGAGAGGGGCAAGACATGAAGGTGGAAAGGAGCTAGATCCTGCAGAGTGTTGTAGGCCATTTCAAGAGTTTTAAACTTTATCCTAAGAACAATGGGAGACCACTGAAGACTTTTAAGGAGAGGAGTTGCATGAACTGGTGTGGCTTTTTAAAGATCACTTGTATACCAGGGAGAATGCATTTGAGGAGAAAGAGTGGATTCAGGAAGATCTGTTTGGAAGTCACATCTGGTGTCCAGGCAAGAGCTGATGGTAGTTTGGAACAGGATGGTGGGAAGGGAGACAGAAAAGTTTAAAAAGTCAAGATATTTTTAGGAGGTGAAATCAATAGGAAAGATTGAATGTGGATATTAAAAGAGAAGGAGTTGATCCAGCCCGGTTAGCCTAGTGGTTAAGTTCATCATGCTCTGCTTCAGTGGCCTGGGTTTGCTTCCTAGCCATGGACCTACACTGCTCTGTTAGTGGCCATGCTGTGCTGGCAGCCCACATACTAAAAAATAGAGGAAGATTGGCACAGTTGTTAGCTCAGGGCAAATCTTCCTCAGAAAAAAAAAAGAGAGAGAGAGAGAGACAGAGAAGGAGTAGACAAAGCTGACTTCCAGGACTCAGGCTTGAGCCACTGGTGGTTATTTCTTCTGTATTTCCTATATTTCTCCTTCTTTCAAGTGAGTTTCAAGACAAAAATACTTTTTCTCTAATGTCAACTTTTTAGCACCTGGTCTAGTAATGTAACTATAACAGATGCTTAGGATGTTGAAAGAATAAATGAATGATGTATATATGCATAAATAAATGAATGCATAGCATCTTGAATATTGATATGAATATTATGAACATAATTCATAAACTACTCAACTGAAGTTTCGAGGGCTGATTACAATCTTTGAAATATTAATACCTCTTTTATCTATGCATTATTCTCCTTTTTCTCCTCCTCATTCAAGTAGACACCAAGGCTCTGGATTCCATTATTCAATAGACGTTTGTACTGGTGAGTTTATTTAGAAAATTCTAAATCTAAACACAGAGGCACTGAGGTTGCCTCTAAACACAGAGGCACTGATTCATAAGATCTGAGGAGACCATGTAGGTTAGGGCTGTGGACATCTTAGCTACAACCTGAATTATGGTGAATTATGGTCTCTATGGCTACACTTCTCAAACAACAACTTAGCAACCTTGATGTGTATCTTTAGGAATAGAGGAATTGCTCAAAATCCCGTGGGCAAATTACCTTTCCGCCTGGCACAACGGAAGATCAAATAGAAGTTATTAATTCTTGTACACTTGGATTTGTGGCCTGACACTCATATCTATAATATATACTTCATGACAGACTGTGATGGTTAATTTTACGTGTCAACTTGGCTGGGCTATGGTGCCCAGATATGTGGTCAGACATTATTCTTGACATCTCTGTGAGAGCGTGTTTGGATGAGATTAGCATTTAAACTGGTGGACTTTGAGTAAAGCACATTGCCCTCCATAATGTGGGTGGGCCACAGTCAGCTGAAGGCCTGAGTAGAACAGAAAAACTGACCTCCTATGAGACAGAGGGAATTCTGCACCAGATGGCCTTTGGAACTTAACTACCGCATTGGCTCTTTCCTGCATCTCCAGCCTGCTGGTCCGCCCCGCAGATTTTGGGCTTGCCAGCCTTCATCATCGTGTGAATGAATTCCCTAAAATAATTTTTTTCCGTACACTCAGACACACACACATCCTATTGATCCTGTTTCTCTGGAGAACCCTGACTAATCCAGAGACTAATAATCATTGGATGCTTTTGAAGAAGTTTTTTTGTTGTCTCAGGTATCCAGCTGTAGTTAAAAATATTATTACCAATCAGTCACAAAATATTTACTACCCTTACAAATTTATTGAGGCTAATGAACCTCTGTCCACAATGAAATTAAATGACAAATAACTAAACAAAAAATATACAGGCAAACTCCAAATAGTTGTAAAATAAACAATCATTTCTATGTATTCCATGAGTCAAAAATAAGCTATAATAGAAATTAGAAAATATTTTGAATTAAATGAAAGGAAAAAAAATATATCAAAATTTGTGGGATGCAGCCAAAGCTGCCTCTGGATGAAAAACTGTAGTTTCAAAACCTCCTACAAAGGAAAGAAAAAGTTTCAAAATCAATTATCTGAGTATCCACCTTGAAAATATAAAAAAAAGGAGAACAAATTAAATTCAAAGTAAGCAGGAGAAAGGAAATATTATAGATAAGAGCAGAAATCAATGAAATAGAAAAATATAGAATAGCAATTAGACCAAAAGCTGGATTTTTTAAATCTTGATAAATATTATAAAGAATTAATAAATCTTTAGCTAAAATGAGCAAAGAAAAAAGAAAAGGTTACCTAAATCACTAACATAAGGACTGCAACAGGTGACATCATTACAATGCTAAAAGGATAATAAGGAAATATTATGAATAGTTTTGTGGTAATAAATCTGACAACTTCAATGAAATGGACAAATCATTTTAAGATACAAATTAACAAAACTGAGTCAAAAAGAAATAGAAAATCTGAACAGTTCTGTATCGATTAAAGAAATTGAATTTATAACTAAAAACTTTCCTAAAAGTAAACTCCAGACTCAGACAGTTTCACTAGTAAATTTATGCCCCAAAAAAGACTGTTAAACAGTTTCTTAAAGAAAAGAAAACTGCAGACTGGTAACCCTCACAAACATCAACCCAAAAACGTTTAACAAAATTTTAGCAAGTCAAATTCAACGGTTTTAAAATGGCTAATACGTCATGTTATGTTTTATTCCAGTAAGGCAAGTTTGGCTTGCCATTTGAAAAGCAATCTATATAATTCACTGTATCAACCAAATAGAAGAGAAAAACCATATGATCGTCAAAATAGGTGCAGAAAAATCATTGGACAAAATTCCACATTTGTGATTAAAAACACCAAAATTAGGAATAGATAGAAACCTCCTCAATCCAATAAAGGGCATCTAAGAAAAATCTTCACCTATCATCATACTTCTTGATGAAATATTACAATCTTTCCACCTAAGGTTGAGAATAATCAACATTGTAAACTAAAAGTGCTAGCCAGTTAAGTTAGGCAAAAAAGAAAGAAAGAAAGAAAGAAGGAACGAAGGAAAGAGAGAGCAAGAGACCAAGAGGGGGAGAGAAAAGAAAGAAGAAAGGAAGAAAGGAAGAAAGGAAGGAAGAAAAAAAGAAAGAAAGGGAGGAAGGATACAGAAATTAGAAAGAAAATGTAAAACGTTTTTTGGCATACTCATAAACCTGGAAATTCATAAGGAATCCACAAAATTGCTAATAGAGCTAGCAAGAGAGGTTGGTAATGCTACAGGATATAAGGTTAATAAACAAAATATTAATTATATTTCTATATACATGCAAAGAAACGGAAGTTGAATTAAGTAGTATTTACAATAGCATCAAAAATATAAAGTACTTAGGGATAAATTTACTAAAATATGAGTAAAATATGCTTACTTTGTAATTTAAAAAGTATAAACATTTTTGTAAGAAAATAAAAACATAAATAAATGGAGCAATTACACCATGTTCATAGGTCAGAAGATTCAATATTATTCAAATTGTTGTGTAGATTCAACACAATCCAAATCAAAATCATAGTGAGCTTTGAAAAAAACCAGAAATTGACAAACTAGTTCTAATTCATATGAAAAGTCAAAGGACATAGCATCGCCAAAAGAATACTGTAAAAGGAGAGCAATGTTAGAGAACTTAAACTATCTGACTCCAAGGCTTACTTGTTGTAAAGCTGTAGTAACCAAGACAGTGTGGTACTGGTGTAAAAATAGACAATAAGTTCAATGGAACAAAACAGAAATTCTAGAAATACGCCCATGCATACATGGTCAACTGATTTTTAACAAAACTGTTAAAGTAATTTAATGGAGAAGGGCTGGTCTTTTCAACATATAGTGCCAGAAAACTGGATAGCCATATGGAAAAAACAGATTAACCTCCCTCTTTAACTAAATCACATGCAAAAATTATCTCAAAACAGACAACAGATTTAAATATGAAAGTTAATATTATAAAAATATCTAAAAGAAAGCATAGAAGAAAATCTTTGTGACCTTGGAGAGGGCAAAGATTTCATAGCTAGGATCAAGAAGTACAAACAATAAAAAGTTGATAAATTCGACATCATCAAACTTAAAAATTTGTGTTCTTCGAAAGTCACCATTAAGAAAACAAAGAGGCAAGCCATGGGCTTACAGAAAATCTTCACCATACATATATATAAGAGCTTATGTTTTACAATGCAACAATAGGAAAATAAATCTAACTAAAATGAGTAAAAGACTTGAACGGACACTTTACCAAAGATATACAAACAGCAATAAATTTATGAAAATATACTCAAGCTGATTGGTTCTCACGTAAATGCAAATTTAAACCACAATGAGATACACACCCACTCAAGTGAAAACAATGCCAGGTATTGGTGAGAATGTGGATATGGAGAACCTGAAACCTCGTATGTTGCTGATGGGAATGTAAAATTGTACAACTCTTTGGAAAACATTTGTGTAGTTTCTTATAAAGTTAAATATAAACTTACCATATGACTCAGCATATCCATAACTAGTAATTTACCTAAGACAAACGAAAATGTATGTCCACACAAAGACCAGTCATAACAACTTTATTCTATAACAGGAAACAAAGTGTTCAACAGGTGATTGTGGCAAATCCATGAATACTATGCCGTATTCATAAGCAGTAAATTCCTGATATATGCAACACTGTGGATAACTCTGAAAAACATTATACTGAGCAAATGTCACTGGAAACAAAGAGTTCATACTGTATGATTCATTTTATATGAAACCCTAATTCACAGTGATAGAAATTGGGTTAGTGGTTGCCCAGGTATGGGAGTACTGCCAAGACTGGCTGGGAAGGGCACAAGGAAATATTCTGGGGTAATAGAAATGTTGCAAATCTTTATTATAGTGGTGATTACAGAGGTGTGTATATTTTCATCGATAGTTACATGGTTCTATAACTTTAAATAGGTGCATTTTATTGTATGTAAATTGTACTTCAATAAAGTTGATTTTTAAAATAGCTCTCAGTTTATTGGAAAATATATATGCCTAAATAATGCACTAAATGCTAATATATTATATCACATGTTTCTAAGATCATAGGAGAGTTATTCATTATAAATTTTAGCAGCTGTACCACTGATTCTCTCGTTTTAAAATTATTCCTTTCAAAATCCTCTCTAAAATGTCGATTTTAAATAGCACTAGACCCCACAAACCCTGACTCGTTTCCCCCTGTTCCAGGTCGGTCTCTGTGGACCAGGCTCCAGGCTTACCCCAGTGCCAAGTTGGCTCCCATGGACCCGGGCTCCAGACTCACACCTGTGGACCCAGGCTCTGGGTCTCTGATGACAGGCTAGCCCCCGTGGACCCAGGCACCAGGTTTGCCTGCTCGCAGACCCAAGTAAAAGGCACACTTGTCCATGGGCTCTGGAAGAAGCTCTATCTACCAGCCTGCCCAGAATCTCTGGCTGGGCTGCCTGGTGAAGTGCTTTCCCTGCTGAAGCCAGACTGTAACAACTGGAAAAAGTGACTACTTCAAACACACAGACATCAACGCAAGGTTACAAGAATCACAAACAATAAGACAAACATGATCATCAAAGAAACCAAATAAATCACCAGGAATTGGTCCTAGAGAAAAGAGATCTATGAACTGCCTGATGAAGAATTCAATATAATTGTCTTAAGGAAGCTCAGTGAGCTACAAGAGAACACAGATAGACAACTAAATGAAATCAGGAAACAATACATGAACAAAATGAAAAGTTCAACAAAGATATAGAAACCATAAAAAATAATGAAACAGAAATTTTGGAGCTGAAGAGTACAATGATTGAAAAAAAAACTTAATAGAGAGTTTCAATAGCAGACTCAATCAAGCAGAAGAAAGAATAAGCAAGCTCAAAGACAGATAATTTGAAACAACCAAGTTGATAAGATGAACAAATTGACAAACCCTTAGCTAATAAGTAAATAAAAAGATAGAAGACATAAATAAATAAAATTATCAACAAAAAAGGAGAAGTTTCAACTGATATCACGGAAACAAAGGATAATAAGAGAATACTATGTACAATTTTGTGCCAACAAATTGAACAACCTAGAAGAAATGGGTAAATTCTTAGAAACATACAATCTACCAAGACTGAATCATGAGGGAGGAAATAGAAAATCAGAACAGATCAATAATGAGTAAGGAGATTGAATTGGTAATCAAAAACTTCCCAACAAAGAAAAGTCCAGGACCTAATGGCTTTGCTGGTGAATTCTGCCAAACATTTAAAGAAAAATTAATGCTAATCCTTCTCAGACTCTTCCAAGAAATTGAAGAGAAGGGAACACTTCCAGATGTATTTTAAGAGACCAGCAATACTCTGATACCAAAGCCAGACAAGTACACTACAAGAAAAGAAAATTACAGTCCAATATCCCTGATGAACGTAGAAACAAAAATCCTCAACAAAATACTAGCAAACCAAATTAGCCAGCACATTAAAAGGAACACACACCATGATCAGGTTGTATTTATCCCTAGGATGCAATAACAGTTCAACACAGGCAAATCAACATAGGTACATCACATTAATAAAATGAAAGACAAAAATTGTATGATGACATCAATAGTTGCAGAAAAAGCATTTGACAAAATTCAACATCCTTTCACGGTAAAAACTCTCAACAAACTAGGTATAGAAGCAATATATCTCAATACAATAAAGGCCATACATGCCAATCCCACAACTACCATCAGTGTCAATAGCGAAAAGATGAAAGGTTTTCCTTCAAGATCAGGAAAAAGACAAGGATACTTACTCTCACTATTTCTTTTTAACATAGTCCTGAAAGTCCTAGCCTGAGCAATTAGACAAGAAAAACAAGTAAAAGGTATTCAAATTGGAAAGGAAGAAGTTAAATTCTCTGTTTGCAGATGTCATTATCTTTTATGTAGAAAACGGTAGACTCCATCAAAAATCTATTAGACATAACAAATGAATTGAGTAAAATTTCAGGATATAAAATGAACATACAAAAATCAGTTCTGTTTCTATATACTAACAACAAGCTATCTGGAAAAGAAATGAAGACATTAATCCCATTTACAATGGCATCAAAAAGAATAAAATACTTAGGAATAAATTTAACCAAGGAAGTGAAGATCTGTACTCTGAAACCTATAAGACATTGATGAAAGAAACTGAAGCAGAGACAAATAAATGGAAAAATATCCTGTGTTAATGGATTGGGAGAATCAATATTGTTAAAATGTCCATACTACCCTAAGACACCAATAAATCCAATGCAATCTGTATTAAAATTTCACTGGCATTTTTCACAGAAATAGAAAAAATAACCCTAAAATTTATATGGAACCACAACAGACCCTGAATAGCCAAAGCAATCTTTTGCAAGAAGAACAAAGCTGGAGGCTTCCCACTTTCTAATTTCAAGTTAGATTACAAAGCTACAGTAATGAAAACAACATGGTTCTGGCATAAAAACACACATAGATCCATGGAACAGAATAGAGAGCCCAGTAATGAACCCATGCAAATACATCAATTAATCTTCAACAAGGGCACCAAGGATACAAAATGGTAAAGTATAGTCTCTTCAATAAATAGTGTTAGGAAAACTCAATATCCATATGTGAAAGAATGAAATTGGACCCATGTTGTACACCACATGTAAAATTGAACTTAAAATGGATTGAATACCTGAATTTAAGACTTGGCACCATAAAACTCCTAAAAGAAAACAAAGGGAAAAACTCTTTGACATAAATCTTGGCAGTGATTTTTTGAATATGACGTCAAAAGTAAAGGCCACAAAAACGGAAATAAATAAGTAGGATTACAACAAACTAAAAAACTTTTGCACAGCAAATGAAACAATTGATAAAATGAAAAGACAACCTATGAAAGAGAAAACAAATGTTTGGAAGCAATATATCAGACAAGGAGTCAATAGCCAAAATATATAAGGAATTCCTACAACTCAAAAGCAAAAAACCTAATAACCCAATTAAAAAATTTTCAGAGAACCTTGATAGACATTTCTCCAAAGAAGACATACAAATGGCCAATCAGTATATGAAAAAGTGATCATTAATCATGAGGCAAATGCAAATCAAAATCACAGTGAAATAACACCTGTTAGGATGGCTATTATTAAATAAACAAAAGATAACAAGTGCTGGTGAAAACATGGAGAGAAGCAAATCCTGGTGGACTGTTGATGGGAACATAAATTGGTATAACTATTATGAAAAATTGTATTGAGTTTGTTCAAGAAATTAAAACTAGAGGTACTATATGATCCAGCAATCCCACATCTAGGTATTTATCCAAAGGAATCGAAATTCCTATCTTGAAGAGGTACGTGTACTCTCATATTCATTGCAGCATCATTCACGATAGCCAAGATATGGAAACAACCTAAATGTCCACTGATGGATGAATGGATAAAGAAAATGTGGTATATACATAAAACGAAATATTATTCAGCCTTAAAAATAAAAGGAAATCTTGCCATTTGTGACAACATGGATGAATCTGGAGGACATTATGCTAAATGAAATAAGCCAGACACAGAAAGACAAATACTGTATAATCTCATTTATGTGTAGAATGTAAAATAGTCAAACTCATAGAAGCAGACAGTAGAATGGTGATTGCCAGGGGATGTGGGAAGTGGGAAGCAGGAAATGGAGAGGGGATTGTTCAAGGGTACAAAGTTTCAGTTATATAAGATAAAGTAAGTTCTAGGGATTTACCAAACGGCGTAGTGCCTGTAACTACTGCATTGTGTACTTGTCTTAGTCTGTTCGGGCTGCTAGAACAAAATACTGCAGACTGAGTAACTTACTAACAATAGAAATTTGTTTCTCTTGGTTCTGGAGGCTGGGACATTCAAGATCAAGTTGTCAGCATGGTTGTGTTCTGGTGAGGGCCTTCTTCTTGATTCATAACCAGCACCTTCTTGTCCTCTCATGGTGGAGGGACCAGGGAGTATTGTGGGGTCTCTTTTATAGGAGCACTGATCCCATTCATGCGGGATTCGCCTTCATGACCTAATGACCTCCCAAAGGCCCCACCTCCTAATACCATCACAGTGGGCATTAGTATTTCCAAATATGGAATACTTGGGGGGCACAAACATTCAGACCATAACAACACTTAAAATTTTCTAAGAGAATAGGTGATATGTAAAGTGTTCTTACCACGTCACACAAAATAATAAATAGTAATAATACGGGGGCAGGAGGAAACTTGGGGAGTGATGGATATGTTTAAGGCCTTGACGCTGGTGAGGGTTTATACTCATTCCTAAACTCACTGAGTTGAAACATTCAATATGTTCAAATTTTTGCGTGTCAATTATACCTCAATAAAGTGGTTTAAAAAAACACAAAACTAGAATTTTGTTACCACTTTCTCAAAGTCGTCTTTACTTGCTAAAGGTGCCTTGGCCTCTGATCTAAGGTTTCACATCTGAATTAATCGAATTTTAAAAGTCATGTCATATTAAAGTGAAGTAATGAAAGGAATGGCAAACACTTTATGGAGGATGTCCAGCTTTCTTGGAAGCTGTGCTCTTTGCATGGGTTGTGAGAAGACAAGATGGGATGATATTCTGCATCCACCAGAAAAGAGGAAAGGATGTACCTGATGAAGCAAACCTGGCAACAATTGCTTGTGGATCTGAAATTAAAACCCAGGAAGGGAAAAGAAGGACTCATTTGAATGGATTAAATTAAAACTACACAGATGTGTTTGAAATAACAATCGTGAGACAGTTGTTTTGACAAGATTCATAGCGACAGAAAGTACTAGTATTTACCCAGCTTGGGATCTGTCTTCGCTCTCACATAAGTTTTTGGCATGTGAAGAGAAGATGGTTGATAACATCAACATGAGAAGTAGCACTAGAACATATCAGATAGACTTTTTTTTTTGGTGAGGAAGATTGGCCCTGAGCTAACATCTGTTGCCAATCTTCCTCTTTTTTTTTTCCTCCCCAAAGCTCCAGTACATAATTGTATATCCTAGTTGCAAGTCCTTCTAGTTCTCCTGTGTGGGATGCTGCCACAGCATGGCTTGACGAGCGGTGCTAGATCTGTGCCCAGGATCCGAACCAGCGAACCTCAGGTAGCCAAAGTGGAGCATGCGAATGTAACCACTATGCTACTGGGCCGGCCCCTCAGACACACTTCTATCCTTACATCACGATAATATGTACTTCCACTGGTTTCTTTTCAGTGGAGAAGAGAATATAGAACAAAAATCTACACTTACCTAGGAATCACATGCCAATGGATCTCGTTCTCCAAACTGGTTCTTGTGGCCTTGTGTTTCTCCTTTTGATATGTGGGTGGCAGGGCAAAACCGTTATCTTTGTTAGCAATATGCACTATCAGCTCTTATTTCTTCCATTTATAAGAATCCAGGGAAATAAAAAATACATACTCATCAAGAAAAACTGAGCAATGCTACTTCTGACGACTACCACAGTCTCTGCGTGAGCCTGCAGACCAGAAGTGTGGGACCACTCGAGAGCAGTGACCACAGCAGCAGCTCATGAATTAGGCAAACTCAGGTTTGTGTCCTGGCCCCCCTGCTTTCCAGCTTGGGACCATCTGAAGCCTGCTCCTTTGTCTTTCCAATGAGGTTCTAATATCTACCTTATGGTGTTTTATGAGGATTCAAAGAGATAAAGGATGTAAGGAGTTGACTGCGGTTCTGGTACATTGTTCAATATAGAGTCGCTTTGCTTATCCTTATGGGCTTCTTAGGAATGAGAAAGCATGACCTCTAACGCCCACGGAGGGCTATAGCAATGACACGTCTTAACCTCTAGGCTTACGTTCCCTCCTCTCTAAATTGGGAAATAATGCCTTTCTTATCTATCTGATGGGATCATTAAAGGGATCAAATGTGAAGGAACTCTGCCAATTGCCATGGGCTGATCAACAGTGTGCCCAATTACTTCCTGTTTGTGCTAGGAGAAGGAGTGAGAGTTAGGGAAAAGTGAAATTTTTAAATAACCTTGTTTTTTAATTGAGTGAGAGAACATTTTGGAGAAGAGGAATTTAATTGCATAATTGGTTGAAAGGCTGGGTAGGACAAAGAAAGTGAGAAACACAATTCTAATAAAATCAGAATCAAAAATCATAGATTATCATGAAAGTGTAAACGAATGGGAAGAATATCGGACTCCAGGAAGTTATTGCTGAAGACTGCTAGGAAGTGAAACTCAGCTTGCTTCTTTTTTGGCCTACTCAAACACACACGCACACACACACACACACACACACACTCAAGTCCATGTGATTAAGCAGCTTTGTTCCTGTCATCTTCAGCATGCCTCTGCTTCCCAGAACTTGGAGGGGCTTTGTGGGACAGCGCCCCTGGTTCTCAAGTGTCCCTCCCTGCATAGCTCCGGGTTTTGAAGAGGTGTGCCAGAGGCGAAGTACACACTGTGTCACTTCCAGGATTTATGGAGAACCAAATGCTTGAGTCGGAAGTTGCCAAGTACCACACATTTCATTTTGATTTAAAAGACAGTTAATGTTTAAAGTTGAAAAGAACACGAGTGATTATTCATAAAATAGGTAAGAGGAACAAACAATCGAGAAGCAGATCCTTTGTATAGGCGGCAGATGAGGCTCACCTGCAATTAGGTGGCTCGAGCAGGCTCCTACTGAAAGGCGAGTTGGTTTTCCGAATGATGGTCTTCTGTGACTGAGCCATGGTTCTTTTTTGATGATGAAGAGGCAAATGGGGCATTTTGATATGTTGCTGGAAAAGATCATTTTCTCTAGCTGTACTATAAAGTTCTGTTCATAGCCCTGACTTCAATGCCACAATAACTTGGCAAGAAGCTACAAAGGCTTACAAATGAATGCTTATAGAGGCATTTAAATTATCCAGACTTACTTGCAGCCTGGAGAAAAGGAAGGGGCTCATGGTTACTGTAAATGTGGACCTTTCCATTGAATGGTGATATATAAGACTGATGACTAATAAACATACTCGACATGGGAAACATTGGAGTGATGACATCTTTTTGCTTTCACCCTTTTAACGAGCCACAATGGCTGGGATTTTACTTAAGAAATATATGGGAAACATACTAAGCCTCAAGGCAGATCACCCTAGCAGCCGTAGAAAGAAAAGCTTATACTTTCCCATGTATGTTATCTGCATTTCTCTATCATTTTAACATCGGCCAGAGAGATCAGCTTGGTCCCCTGAAGGCTGCATATTGAATGCCCAAGTCTGTTGGACAACTGGAGGTTCCTGCCTTAAGAGAGAAAAGAGAGAAGCTTGAGTTCCCTGCCACCAGCCCTATCCATGCTGCCCGGCTTTGCGAACAAATGTACTCACAAAGGTTCCATGTAATCTTGGGCACACAAGTCACTGTTAAGCCACCTTTTTTCCTGTGTCCCCAACAAGGAAGATGCTTGCACTTTCTTGATCATCATAGGACATTCATGATGATCATATGATAAGATAATTGTAATTTTGCAAAACACAAAGTAAAACGTAAAATATATTATTGGCTAATGCAACTTTGAAACAAAGTAAGGAATTCTTTACACCCTCTTCCTGTGGTCTATTGTGTCCAGTTACCTAATTTTTGCCTGTAGATATGCATTTCCGGGTACAAAATTAGCCTGGTTTGCCACGAGACTCTATCTTATCATTAAGCATGGTTCCTACTTTTTTTTTTGAGGAAGATGTTAGCCCTGAGATAACATCTGCCACCAATCCTCCTCTTTTTGCTGAGGAAGACTGGCCCTGAGCTAGCATCTGTGCCAATCTTCCTCTACTTTATATGTAGGACACCTACCACAGCATGGCTTGACAAGCAGTGAGTAGGTCCACACCCAGGATCCAAACCGGCGAACCCCAGGCTGCCAAAGTGGAATGTGCAAACTTGACCACTGCACCACCAGGCCAGCCCCCCTACTCTTTTATCTACTCTGTTTTCTCCTATGTTGCTGAGAATTCCCAAGATTTTTCTAAATTAGTGCATGTGGACCTGCCTCATTCTTTTCTTTGTATTGAGATGTAATTGACATAGCTCTGTTTTAGTTTTAGGTATACAACATAATGCTTTGATATATGTATATATTGCAAAACAATTACAATAAGTCTAGTTAACATCCATCACCTCACACAGTTACAAAATTTTTTCTTGTAATGAGAACTTGTTGCTGTTGTTGTTGAGGAAGATTGGCCCTGAGCTAACATCTGTGCCAATCCTCCTGTATTTTATGTGGGATGCCACCACAGCATGGCTTGATGAGTGGTGCTAGGTCTGCACTCAGGATTCAAACCTGTGAACCCTGGGCCGCCAAAGTGGAGCTCACAAAGTTAACCACTACGCCACCAGGCCGGCCCCAGTGAGAACATATAAGATCTACTCTCTTAGCAACTTTCAAATATGTTATAGAGTATTGTTAACTATAGCCATCATGTTGTACATTATTAACCTTAAGCTGGAAGTTTGTACCTTTTGACCACCTTCACCCATTTCCTCCACCCCCCACTCCCTGCCTCTGGCAACCACCAATCTGTTCTGTATTTCTCTGAGTTTGGTTTTCTAAAGATTACACATATAAATGAGATCATACGGAATTTGTCTTTCTCTGTCTGACTTATTTTACTTAGCATAGTGCTCTCAAGATCAATCCGTGATGATGAAAATAGCAGGATTTCCTTTCTTTTTATGGCTGAATAATATTCCATTGTGTATATATATACACCACATTTTTAATCCATTCATCCATCAATGGACACTTAGGCTGTTTCCTTGTCTTATCTATTGTAAATAACGCTACAATGAACATAAGTGTGCAGATACCTCTTCGAGACAGTGATTTCATTTCCTTCAGATATATACCCAGAAGTGGAATTGTTGAGCCATATAGTAGTGTTATTTTTAATTTTTTGAGGAACTTCCATGTTTTTTCCCATAATGGCTACACCCGTTTACATTCCCGCTAATAGTGCATGAGTGTTTCCTTTCTTCACATCCTTGTCGACACATGTTGCTTCTTGTTTTCTTGATGATAGCCATTCTAACATCTGTGAGGTGATATCCTATTGTGGTGTTTGTTTGTTTGTTTGTTTGTTTGTTTGTTTTTTGAGGAAGATTAGCCCTGAGCTAACTACTGCCAGTCCTTCTCTTTTTGCTGAGGAAGACTGGCCCTGAGCTAACATCTGTGCCCATCTTCCTCTACTTTATATGTGGAATGCCTACCATAGCATGGCGTGCCAAGCAGTGCCATGTCTGCACCCGGGATCCGAACTGGCGAACCCTGGGCCGCCGAGAAGCGGAACATGTGCACTTAACTGCTGCGCCACCAGACCAACCCCTCCCATTGTGGTTTTGATTTACATTTTCCTGATGATTAGTGATATTGAACAACTTTTCATGTACCTGTTGGCCATTTCTATGTCTTCTTTGGAAAAATGTGTATTCAGTTTCTCTGTTCATATTTTAACTGGGTTACTTGATTTTTTTGCTAGAGTTGTATGAGTTTCTTATATATTTTGGATATTAACTCCTTATCAGATATTTGATTTATAAATATTTTCTCCCATTCAGTAAGTTAACTTTTCCTTTTGTTGGCTGTTTCCGTGCTGTGCAAGAGCTTTCTAATTTGATATAAGCTGACTTCTTAATTTTTGCTTTTGTTGCCTTTGCTTTGGTGTCAAATCCAAAAAGTCATTGCCAAGACCTATGTCAAGGAGCTTTCCCCCTATGTTTTCTTCTGGGAATTTTATGGTTTCAGGTCTTATGTTCAACTCCTTAATCCATTTTGAGTTGGTTTTTGTCTATGGGGTAAGATAGGGGTCCAGTTTCATTCTTTTGTGTGTGGCTGTCTGGTTTCCCCAACACTATTCATTGAAGAGGCTGTCCTTTTCGCTATTGTATATTCTTGGCTCCTTTGTCATGAATTAATTGACCATATATGTGTAGGATTGTTTCTGGGCTCTCGTGTTCCACTGATCTATATGTCTGTTTTTATGCCAATACCATACTGTTTTGACTACTATAGCTTTGTAATATGTCTGAAATCAGGAAGCATGGTGCCTCCAGCTTTGTTTTCTTTCTCAAGATTGTTTTGGCTACTCAAGATCTTTTTGTGGTTCCATAAAAATTTTAGGATTTTTTCCTCTATTTCTATGAAAAGTGCCATTGGAGTTTTGTTAGGGATCACATTGAATCTGTAGATTGCTTTTGGGTAGTGTGGACATTTTAACAATATTAATTCTTCCAATTCATAAGAACAGAGCATCTTTCCATTTCTTTGGGTCTTCTTCAATTTCTTTCATGAATATCTTGTAGTTTTCAGTGTACAGGTTTTTTCACCTCCTTAGTTAAATTTACCCCCAGGTAGTTTATTCTTTTTGATGTAATTACAAATGGATTGTTTTATTAACTTTTGTTTCTGATAGTTCATTGTTAATGTATAGAATCACCACTGATTTTTGTATATTGATTTTGCATCCTGCAACTTGACTGAATTCATTTATCTATCCTAACAGCTTTTTGGTGGAGGAGATTTTTCTACCAAAAAATTTAAATAACTTGTTTAATCCTATTTCCTTACAGTTTTGAACCTAAGTTAGATGAGTTTAAGCATACAGGCAAATTACTCCAGTTTTCTGCATTCTTCCCACATCTTGCTTTTCTGCTGCTAGAATCAGTCTCATTAGAATGAAGAAGAAAATATCTGCAGAAAGATCTGGTCATTCTAAGACCATGTTATTATTAGAGGAGGAGAGGGGTACACTTCTTTGCCCAGATATACAGTCCTCTTATTTCAACATAGATACAAACTATGCTCAGAGGTCCAGAGTGTCTCAAACTTTATGAGCTTTCTTATTTTACTTTCATTGTATACTACTCAAAGCAGCTGGCGGAGTCCAGCCTCCTGAGAACTGAATGGAAAAAGATGTTGAGGTCAGCATAACTTAACATGACTAGCAGGTCCATGCGACCATTTTCAGCACCAAGCGCTAATCTCATGGTCAGCTCAAGGAACGCTGCTGTCCCCTCGACCCTTCCTTTTATCACATTTCTTGCTAAGACAAACGCGTATTTAGAACAAGGATTGCACGTCTAAGATGATGTGTAAAAAGAAATTATAAAGTTATAAAGTTAAAAGGTCTTACTCTCTATTTCCACTCCTCATCCCATCCTGCCTAACTACATAAACATTAAAATACTATCTAGACATCCTTCATTGTGAGCCTTAGAAAGGTATGTTTCTGTTGGCAACCAAACTCCTAAACATCACTACACACTGACTAGGAAGGAATCAGGATTGACGAAAACACAAAGGTAAGATTTGTTCTAGATGATTTATTCTTCTGTAATTTCTTCCAAGAGTCCCCCACCCTCGACACACACACCCCTTTTTCCCTTGAATAAATAGCGAGCTTTGGAAGTCCTTTAGCTTTTTTTCTTATAGACATCGTTCTAAAGGAAAATAGAGAGCAGTGTATTCTGGAAGTTTATATAAGTTCCAAAAAAGGAGTCACTCTGGTGCAGTTTCCACTCTCACACAGCAGGTTTCTTTATGGTGAGTATGACAAAGGGCAGGCTGTGCTGCGAATATGCCAGCCATCTCCATGTTCGAAACCCTTCTATCACTCTTCTTGATTTGACATGAAATATTAAACACCAGTTACCAGCAAAAACTTATTGAACACAGATGTCCACTATCACTTTCGTATTGCTAAAGTCAATGTAGGTTTATATATTTTCTTTGCTTAAGCATTCACATGCAACGCAAATGTTCTGTGACAGTAATGATTTCACAATATACCCTTTCAATTAGGAAAGCACATCGTATGTGTGTTTTCATTTTTAAAATGCCTATTTTTTCATTCAAAAGTTCTGTGTCCCTCACAAAAAATGGGACCTTGGATTGAAAAGTAAATAAAAAGAAAGAGCTCCACCTACTGATTCATTTTAAAAACTTTTTCCACTCTCTTTTTGAATTGAAAAGGCTCTTTGGCACAACAGGGATCTTGTGAGCATGTGGCTCAAACTGTTTGGTTAAAAAAAAAAAAAAAGATACAGGAGTTGCCCCCATGGAAAGGAATAGATAAGAATGGAGCTCTGTCTCTGTAACTAACACCCCCCCCCCCGCCCCCCCGCCTTTTCTGTGCTCCTCAGAAGCCCTAATTAATAGGTCTGCCTCAGGTTCAGGGTTCCCCAGGGATATAGGTTAACTGTGGCATTCCTTTTTGCTGGATTTAACAGAATCCCGACGGGTCACACATTTGCGCCATTACAATAATCGTATTCATGTCACTGGCTGCCTCTTCCTTCTGAAGGACTAGGTGGGCCCTCTTTGAAAGGATTTACAGGGCTCTTTCTCCCACCAATGAAACTGGAATTGTTCAGCACCTACCGTACTAGTCCCCTGCCCCCACCGCTGCCCAGGCTCAAGTGATTTCATAGGGGAAGTGAAGAAAAACATCCACTGGGAACCTGGGGGTAATTTAAGGAGGCCAAGAGTAATTACTTGAGAAGGAACTGCTGTGCCAGCCTCCTGGGGGCGAGGTTTGAGAGCAGCAGCTGGAACGGTGGTGCTCTGTGACGTCTGCCAGCTCTCACCCTTCTACCTCTGTTGTTGAGAAGCTTCCAGAACCATTTTTAATTCCTGCCTTGGAGCTTCTTTTGAGAAGGGCGTGTTCCCATGAGTTTCCCATTGTGTGCCTACCCAGGCAGCTTCCTCGGGGTACAGACAGATGTGACTTATTGGGGAAATATCCTGGCCTCTCTGAAGGGTCACAATGTTCTGGATTTAGGTACCCACTGCTTCCAGCTTGGCCCCTGCTTCCTGTATTACAGAATTTCTTTTAAGATGAACAAACACCAGTCTGTATTCATCTCACACATTTGAGCAGTGGCTATAGAAAATATTACCAATGGGCAACAAGATGATATCTGGAAACACACAATGGAGTAATTTAGATTAAAGTCTCTTACCTTTGAATCTGTCTGCTCAGTCATGCATTCCTAGAGACATGATTAACTAACCATAAGACCCAGGAATTCAGAGTCTGAATAGAAAACGTCTATTCTTTCCCCAAATGAATCACACATCACCTATCACTGCGGAGTTGCCAAACTCTATGGTTTTCTTGTCAAACATAAATTCAATAGCTGACCACAGCCAGGGATAGAAATTTCTTATAAATCAAATAACTACATACATTAGAGGGAAATGCAGGGGACCCACTGCCACATTTCAGTCAATCAAAAATATATGTAATAAGTGTCTACTGTGTTCAAGATGCTGTGCTTGGTGCTGTGGGGGTACTTAATGACATATGACCTGGCCCTAACCCTCAGGCAAGGAGACACCTACCTCACATTGCTGCTGTGAGCATTATATGCAATTATCTAGCACTGTGCCTGGAACATAGTCAGTGAGAGGTAAATGGCCCCTATTATCCTTACCAGTAAGGTAATACATATTTAGGTAATATTTAAGACGTAAGTGGAAGAGATGTCACATGATGGATGGGTTGGCAAATGGTTAACCCAGACACTAATTGTTATGAGATCAGAAGAAAGGAGAATTCCTAGAGTCTGAAGGAGGTGAGATAGTTTCATACAGATGATTTCAGACCTAATTACCATTTACCATTTTTGGAAGCTCACTAAGTTCCAGGCACCAGGCTGAGCAATGGACAATTTCTTCTCTTTTTAACTTTCACAATCAAATGATGTAGACACAATCACCCCCATTTTACAAATGAGGAGATGAGGCTCTGAGAGGTTAAGTAACATACTCCATGTCACAAAGGCCTGACACTAATGTTCGTGGTTTTTCCATCTAATCAGACAGTCATAGAATTATAGACTATTAGAGCTGGAAGCAAATGCAGAGACCATGTAGTCCTAATTGCTCACTCGACAGGTAAAGAAGCAGAGGTCCAGAGAAAAGAAGTAATTTGCACAAGTTCACACACCTAACTAGTGACATAACTGAAATTAGAAACCAAGGTTCTGATTCCAAGTAGGTGTCATTTCCAAAATTTTTTCCAAGTATTTTCTAATATTTATCCTGAGTCAAAAGCACTTTTTAAATGCAAATATAAAAAGATTATGCTAAGAGAAATCTCTGTGTTCCAAGTCAATTTTACATCATTTCTCCTCTTTGCTGAGTAGGTACTTAATGATTTCCTGCTACAGAGAAATCATTCTCCACCTCACATTCCGCCCCACTCCATTCCTTATGCACGCGCACACACTCACACTCACACTCAAAATACACACACCCTCTTTTTATTCAGATGGTAGAATGCAGGCTAAGTTTATATCACAGTCTTTGGGGCTTCTATTGAAACCCAGGCTTAACTGAACCATTCCCTCCCCAAACTCATCTTTCAGCAGGATTTGGAGTTAATCTGTTTCCTGGGAATTGTACAATTTAGGACAAATATGGCAAATATCTACTAATAGTAGATGCTATGGGCTGAATTTGTCCTCCCAAAATTCATATGTTAAAATCCTAATGCCCAATGTGATGGTCTTAGAAGGTGGTGCCTTTGGGAGGTAATTAGGTCATGAGAGTATATCCTTCATGAATGGAATTAGTGCCTTATAAAAGAGGCCCCACAGAGCTCTCTAGCCGCTTCCGCCATGTGAGGACCCAGCACACGGAAGAGGGTCCTCACCAGAAGGTGACTATGCTGGTGCCTTGATCTTGGACTTCAAGCCTCCAGAACTGTGAGCAATAAATTTCTGTTATTTCTAAGCTACCTAGTCTATGGTATTTTTGTTATAGCAGCCTGGATGGACTAAAACAGTAGATATTAATAATTGATCACAGAATACTCCCTTCTTTGGCTCATGAGTGGTTCCAAGATCAGTCAGAGTACCTATCAATCAGATTGTCAAGTGAGATGAGAACTTTTGCCCTCCCTGATCATAGGCTCTTCTTCTTTTTTTTTTTTTTTTAAGATTTTACTTTTCCTTTTTCTCCCAAAGCCCCCAGGTACATAGTTGTGTATTTTTAGTTGTGTGTCCTTCTAGTTGTGGCATGTGGGATGCTGCCTCAGCACGGCCTGATGAGCAGTGCCATGTCCGCACCCAGGACCCGAACGGGCAAAACCCTGGGGCACCGAAGCAGAGCGCGCGAATTTAACCACTGGGCCTCGGGGCGGGCACCTACGAGGCTCTTCTTGATCCGATATGAGCACGCAGCTCTGGGTCCCTCCTTTGTTTCCTGTTATAGTGCTCTCCCAATTTCTAGAGTTGATCCAAGCATAAAACCTAAAGAAACATATGATATGACACTGAAATAAGCAGGATCTCTTAACAAGGGAATTATAACAAAACTGGTTGATCTTTCAGTTCATTAATTAAATCATTTTTTTTTTCTTTTTTGAGAGTGTAATTATTTATCACAAAGCAAATACCTGTGCAACTATCATCATGACTGTGAAATAAAATACTGTCAGAGCCTAGGAAGCCCCTTTTTGCCTCCCTTAGTCACTCCCTCCCCCCCAAAACTGCCAGTACTTTGAATGTTAGGATAATAATTTCCTTGCTTTTCTTGATACCATCAAAGCCTGCATTGTCGAACACTCATTTTTCCTGTTTTTAAACTTTGTTTAGATTGAGTCATAGAGTATATATATATATATATATATATATATATATATTTTTTATTCCTGATCTCCTTCACTCAACATTACATCCATCCACTCATGGATATGTCACACGGTATTCAGCCATCACGTTGAAGGACATTGTTTCCAGGTTTGATGATGGTAAATAATGCTGCTGTGAACATTTTTGTGTATGTCTCCTGGTCTGCATGTTTTGCATTATCTTGGGTATACAGTAAAGTAAAATTATAGGTCAGCTTTAGTAAAGTATCTTGGGTATACAGTAACGTAAAATTACAGGGTCATACAATATGGTCAGCTTTGGTAGCTACATTTTTCCAAAGTAGTTATAACAATATACCAGCCAATACCAGTGTGTGAGAATTCCCAAAGCCCTCTGATAGCTATTATTATTATCAATATTTTAAAATTTAGCCATTCTTTAGGTGATTTTAACTTACATTTTCCTGATTACTAATGGGGTTGAACATCTTGTCATATATTCCATGTGTTTTAAGGACATTTGCTACCATGGTGTTTGTGTGTGTAGTGCCTTTCCAGTTCTCTTGTCCTTTGTTTCTGTTGAGTTATCTGCCTCTTTCTTATTCTTGTGCAGGAGTTCTTTAGAAGATCTAGAAAAAACTCTTTACCAGTAATATGCGTTGAAAGCATGTTTCCCCTCTTGCTGGTTTGTTTTTACCTGTCAATAGTGCAGCTTGATAAATAGAAATGTTCAATTTTAATATATATCCCCATTTATCAATCTTTTCTTTATGGTTAGTGCTTTTGTTTCCCATTTAAGAAGTTTTCACCTATAATGAGACCATAAACATATTCTCATATTATCTTCTAGATGTTTTATTGTTTTAATTTTCACATTTAAGTCTACAAAACATACGGAATTGATACTTGAGTATGATGGGAAATAAGGGAAAGTTTCTTTTATGTTTTCTATGCATAGCCAATTTCTCCAATATCATTTGCTGAAAAGACCATCTTTCCTCACTATTTTAATACCTCCATTGTTGTAAATCACAGGTCCATATATGCATCAGTCTGTTGATGGGTCCTTGATCCTGTACATCAGATCTTCTTACAGTTTTATAAACCAATACCGTGCTCTTTTAATTACTGTAGCTTTAGAAGCTTGACATACAGTAGAGCAATGCCAAACATTAATGGTTGTTTATAG
Source organism: Equus przewalskii (assembly GCF_037783145.1). Lineage (NCBI taxonomy): Eukaryota > Metazoa > Chordata > Mammalia > Perissodactyla > Equidae > Equus > Equus przewalskii. The sequence continues at coordinate 11,185,742 of NC_091848.1, read as the reverse complement.
AGGGGATGAATCTGCAGAAAATACAGAGAAGGAACATCAGAGGAAGAATGAAAATTAGGAGATGCTGGAACATCCAGGCTCAGTCCTTGGACCACTTCTCTGTGCTGCCTACCTTCATTCCCTAGGTCATCTCATCTAGTTTCATGGTTTGAAATACTATTTATATGCTAAAGGCACAAAACTCTGTCTCCAGCCTGAACTTTTCCCCTAAACCTTGGATTCAACACTCCAAGAGCCTACTTGACATCTCCACTTGAAAAGTAATAGGTATCTCTAACTCAATGTGTACAACACTGACCTCCTGATATCCCCCTTTCCCTGACAAAGTTCTAGCTCTTTCTGTAGTCATTCTCATTTCAGTTAAATAGTAATTAAACTCTTCCATAAATCTTGCTGTTGTTTTTTTCACTCCTCTTTTTCTTACTCTCCACATTTATTACATCAGCAAATTCTCTTTGTTCTGCATGAAATTATATCCAAAATTATATCTTCCCACTCCACTCTTGAAATCATGGACACCATCTTCTCTTTCCTGGATTATTGCAATAGCTCCTAACTAGTTTCCTTTCTTCTGCCCCCACTTCTCCATAGTTTATTCTCTACCCAAAAACCATAACTATTTTCCTATTATTCCTCTTTTTAAAAGCAGTTCAATGAATTTCCATGTCACTCAGAGTGAAAACCAAAATACTTTGTTGAACAAACACCTAGATGATCTAGTTCTCTCATATCTCTCTGATTTCATCTCTTAACATCCTCCCGTTATTCTCTCTGTTCCATCTACCTTGGCCTCAAACACACCAGGCATGCTTCCTCCTTAGTGCTTTCACATTAGCTGTTCTCTCTGCCTGGAACGTTATTGGTTGTCTCCCTGCAGATATCCATATGTCTGAATTCTCCATTTCTTTTAGTTCTTTACTCTGTAGTTACCTTTTCAATGAAACCATCCCTGGACACCTTATCTAAAATTTCAGTCTGGCATCATTTCATATTGCCTTTCTATGCTGTATTTTTCTCCTTAGCACTTATTACTATCTAACATACTGTCAAAAATACATATTTTAATTATTTATACTGTTTATTTTGTGCCTCTTTGAAGTGATGTGATTCAAAGCCCAAGTGGAGGAATTAGCCTTAAAAAGGAGTAATAAGAGCATATCCATTGTAACAAGTCAGAAGAACGATAGGATAAATGCCCACATAAGTGGGTTTATAAGTCTGGTAGATTGAGGAGTCCATAATCCACTCCATAGACAGTGCTCCTGACTACCTACATATTTTCTCTAAAGGGCTTGCCTGGGTTGAGCAGATTTCTTGAAACTATGCTTTGAAAAATTCCTTAAGATTGATTAGTTTCTGTGCTTTTTAGTCATATTTGAAAACTTTGACTATTGAACATGGTTGGAAGTGGGGAAGTTGGAGAGGTGGAGTGGGGACAAGAAAAGAAAAACATGCATATCCAAGTCCAATGTACTTATATTCATTTGAACTTAAAAATTCCTGTCAATTTAAGAAGTAGCTGAAAGTTATATTTGTAGCTTTAGCTATGATTGGGTCAACTCAAATGTAGTAAAGTCTGAAATCTGATTGGCCCTATAGAAGGGCCAGTAGTTAGTTAATTCCAAGATCACTTGCAGTTACGTAGCAGTTACAGGCTTATGAGAAAATATTAGTACTATCCAAACACTACCATTTTCATATGGTCACCCAGTGAGTGAGGTGACTTTCTAGGTGACAGACATTTAGAATTCAAAGATTGTGTTTGTTATGGGCTGAATTGTGTTCCTCCAAGAGATGTTGAAATTGTAACCCCCAGTACCTGTGAATGTGACTTTATTTGAAAATAGAGTCTCTGCAGATGATCAAGTTAAGATCCTAATCTTAGGATAGACCCTAATCCAATATGACTAGTGTCTTTATAAGACAGAAGTTTGGATAGAAGCAGACATGCACACAGGGAGAACACCATGTGGAGATGATGGCAGAGATCAGGATGATGGGTGCACAAGTCAAGGAATGCCAAAGATTGCCAGCAAGCCAAAGAGGCATAGAACAGATTTTTCCTCACAGTTCTCAGAAAGAACCAACTCTGCTGACATCTTGATCTCAGACTTCTGTCTACCAGAACTGTGAGACAATTTTGTTGCTGAAGCGGCATAGTTTGTGATACTTTGTTATTGCAGCTCTAGGAAACTAATACAGTCCCTAATCTGTTTAAAACAACTAAAGTAAATATGATTCGAATTGTGACCACAGAATTTTAATCTAGTAAGATTTCCAAAGCTTGAAGAGTCATTTTTTAAAAAAAATAAACTTTCAAATTTAGAACAATTTTAGATTTAAATAAAAATTGCGAATAGACTACAGAAAATTCTCACATAGCGTTTCCTCTATTAACACCTTACATTAGCAGAGTAGACTTGTTACAACTAATGAACTGATCTTGATACATTGTTATTAACTAAAGTGCACACTTTATGCAGATTTCCTTGGTTTTTATCTAGTGTCCTAGCCCATCCAAGACACCATGTTGCATTTAGTTACCATGTTTCCTTATGCTCCTCTTGCCTGTGACAATTTCTGACTTTTCTTGTTTTTGATGACCTCCATCATTTTGCTCATTTTGTACTGGTCAGGTATTTTGTGGAACATCCCTCTGTTGGGATTTGACTGATGCTTTTCTTACGATTAGACTGTGATGATGAGTTTTAGGGGAAGATGACAGAAGTAAGGTATCACTTTCCTCACATCATATCAAGGATACTTGCTAGAAAATGAGTTATCACTGTTGATGTTAACGTTGAGCACCTAGCTGAGGGAGTGTTTGCAAGATTTCTTCACCATAAAGTTACTTCCCACCCCCCTTTTCATACTATGTTCTTTGGAAAGAAGTCACTATACACAGTCCTTACTTAATAACGGGGAGCTATGCTCTGTCGCCATTGCGGTGGAGTATCTACACAAATTATTTGGAATTATTCTTCACATGAGATTTGTCTCGCCTCCCCAGTCTGGATTGTAGTTCCCTGGAATAACTATTTCAATACTCTGAAAATAGGGAGACTTTACAAAGAAGATAATTAAAAAATGTTACGATATAATTTCTCTTTAAAATAAAACAAAACAGTATTAGCATGTTATCTATAACAAAGGAAATATCTGTTCCAGATAAATAGAAATAATAATGCATACTCTTTACAGGCTTTCTTTGATGATACAGTTCTTAATTTCTCTCTACTAAGGCGTGTATTCTCAACTACCAAAAGTGTGTGAAAGTTGGTTCCCAACCACAAAGAAAATTTACTGTTGGAACACAAAATGTTTTAACCTCTTCCATTGTCACATGGAAGGTTTAACCTCCTTGTTCATGACCCAATACTGCCGTTTCTTCATGTTTATCCTCCTCCTGAGGTACAATAGAGGATAGAGTGAGAGGGAGAAAGCCTTGAGCTTCCCCCAAGACGGTAGACTTTGTCACTAACTGTGGGTGTACCTCAGTCCAGACATTCTAGATTTTTCCTGCCAAAGTATGGAGTTGGATTCTTCATCTCCTTTCTCAGATAAAACTAATAAAGTGATATTATGGAAAAGCTCATGCTTCAAGGACCCTAATAGAGTATATTTAATTCATCAATTTTATTCATTCATCAAAGATGTATGGAGAGCTGGCCACTTGTAAGGCAATATGTTTGATTCTGAGGAAACCCAGGACTGAGAAAGCATAGATAAGGTCTTTCCTTTGACATAGGTTTAAATTTGGTGGATCAACAGGGACTGAGTAAGAATTAAGTGTGCCAGCTCATAGGAAGAAATTTAGGGTGCTAGGAGGGTGTAAAATGTGATCAGATACTGAGGAGGTAGACTGGTTAATTTAGTGCAGAGAAACAGAAAGTTTCTTTGAGAACTGTTTAAATTGAATTCTCAGGGATACATAGGAGTCAAGTAAGTACAGAGTCAAGTTGTGGAGCATTGGTATAATAAGCGATAGTAGTCCTGCTTTGAGTGAGGGTTAAGTTTCTCCTTGCTCTACAAGGCAGAAAGAAACTTTAGAAAAGATCTCAAATAGGGCTAACATTAGAGTTTAGAATATTTTTGGAAAACCAATTGAAATCTCCTTACTCTGGAAATGTATTATAAATAGTTAGAGACAACTCCTACTGGAACTCCATGGAAATAGCAACAACACAATACTTCCATAATAGATACAGTGGTTTACAATAGCCGGTCTCTCATGCAAATGATAAAATTGTGTGGTTGTCAGGATGTTTGCTCCAAAGGGAGAAAAACATATCTAAGGCAGCTATTTCCCCAAATGTGGTGACAAACCAGTCATAAAAGAACATTCTATTTCATTGTTATGAATATATGAATCATTCCAGTGGTTTACTGTGAATATCTTTTACCATTTACAAGAAAACATCTGCTACAACTAGACAAATGATTAACTGCAAAGTATAAAGCGATTTGCTTTTAGGGATTGCATTCCAAAGTACCCCCATTTCACCCTTCATTCAGGTGCATGTATAAGGACATAGGAGGTCATTTCCAGAATTTTCTTGGTCAGTAGGAACAAATTCTTGAAGAGGCTCATAAGATAAAGTTTTGCTTCTCAGAATATGAGAATTTCTTTGAGATTGATCCATCCTATTTTTGAAGAGTTCTATCTCCCCTCCCTGGCCACCTTGCAGGATGTATCTTCAAGGTTAATGTTTAAGTGCTAATTAAGCCTAGCCATCTCTTGAGAGATAAGTAAGTAAACAGGCTAGCCGTGATAACAGGGTTCCTAAGACTGGACATAAAGGAATGTTAATGCATCTTTCATAATGGAAACAATACCTCTATAATCTTAGACTTAAAGTCACCATGGTTACAAAGCCTTGTGCTTCTTCACCTTCACTTGATTCCTTTCACTGGGGATCCACCTCTGTCATCAGGAGAGTCTCCTTGGCTAATGGCACTCAGTTTGTCATCATGAGAACAACACAAAGATTAAATACCGTATGAATACAGAGTGTAAATTTCTTTATCTGCTTCAGAAGCGTCTTTTCAAAAAGGAAGACTTGGTCAACAAAGAAGAGAAGAGTGTTCTCAGTTTAAACCAACTTTCTAAATAAAAACCCTGCCTTTCTATTGTAACTGAAGTGTTTTGTTATCAATGATTACCTGGCAAGTGCTTCAAGTCTTTATAGCCACGGTCCTGATGTTGACTAAGTGCTTCAAAAAGAATTTCTGCAGATACTTAGGGTGAATGGGTCAGGAAGAAGATATTATCGGGACAGAATTTAGAATACCAGATTTTGGATGAATTACTGCAGACATCTTATCAAACTGTGTTAAGGAGATAGGAAATTGTTCAAACCGTAACATTAGAAACAAAGCAGGAATCAAAATTATATACATAATCCATTTTATAAAAATGATAGAAAATACATAAAGATGAAAGGAAGCACATGAAAACGGAAACAGCTATTATCTCAGGGGTGAGATTATGGGTGATTTGCCACAATAAACATATATTACTTATATTATCAGGGAAAAACAATGTTTTATATAAAAATCTAGTTTTAAACAATAGGTCTGGCTTTGGCAATTATAAAAAGAACTCACTGTTAATCTGGGACACTTTCAGAGGAGGTTAGCAAATGATAACAGGAGCTCTTAAAGTACTGACGATTTTTCATCTGGAGAAAAAAAGAGTAATGAAACATGAAAGCTGGCTTCAATCATTTGAAAGACTGTCGAACAGAAGAGTACCAAGACTTATTTTCCAAAGACTAGAAGTTCTATGGAGTCAGCACTTGTCTTAATTTAAGGAAGACATTTCTAACAACAAGGAAACAGATTGATATTCAAGAATTACTGAAGGCATCAAGAAGAGGTTGGATGGATATCAGACATATGGTTATAAAAATGATTGCTTCAGTGAGTGAGAATGAAGACTGTGGGGTTTTTAAGGTCCTTTCAACCCTTGGATTCTATTATTTTAAACATTGCTAACATATTTGCCCAACACTCTAGAGGTCAGAAGTCTTAGTTTTCTTTTCTTGTCTTTTCTTCCTCCCGCCCCCCTCCCGCTTCCCTCCCATATTGACAGAAAGTGCTGGCTTGTGCAAGGAGTCACTGGGGCAAACTGCCCTTGAGAGCAGTGCTAAAAGAGCAGTAAATTCCTCATGATAAAGCCTCTGATTTAAGTAGAATAAAAGTGACAGAATATAGTGACTTGTCTAACTTACCACAATGTGTTAATTATGTACCATAAATAGTAGGGTGGGGTTTCCTTCGCTTGGGATTTGAAGGGCCTTAAGACAAATCACAAAGAATAAGGTGGGCTCAGATTTCTACAGCTCATCTGAACACACATTTAGGCATGACCCATGCTATCCATTCTTTTCACTACTCCATCTATTTCCATATCATCTTGTTAAAAAATGGTCAAAGACATTCTCTGATCAACCTTCCTGGACATCCCAACCCCTGGGTCAAGAGGTCCCTATTGTGATCTCCAGTGACTGTGGCATCCTCACCTCTCGTTGGCCCCAGGTAGGAAGCAAATATTCTTGTTAACACCATTCCTTCGGAAACTAGCCAAACGGTATTAGAAACTTGTTCCAAATACCACTAACCGTTTATCTTCTAATATAAATAACAGAATATAGATATTTAGAATTCTGGGCAATTTAGATATTTAGAAAACATTTTACTCAAGTGCATAAATACTAGAGGATGATTCAGCCTTTTGGATATTTTTCTTTGATAAATATTAAAAATGTGTATTTCTTTTACTTTGCTTCTGGAATATAAAGACATGTCATAGAAAAGAGAACTGAAAGTCTTAATTCTGAATTTCATGAAAGGACCTCTAATTTAAAATATATCATGTTAAATTTTCCATGAGCACTTCCTATGTTTTGATTTTTGATTTGGAAATTACCATCTTATACAAGACAGCATTTAGAAGAGACTGCAGACTTGCTCTATACAAATGAAACAGCATAAGAAGAGACACTACCTCAGGGGCTGGTACCGGAGTTATGGAGCTAATACACGTCCAGTGCACAGCCCAGTTTTCTGCACTCAGTAAGAACGCAAAATCTGTGTGCTATTATTATTATTGGTGGTGGTATTATATTAAGAGATGAAACGCATACTACATAGTCCAGATTCCACTTAATCTATGTGTTCCAGGCACCGTGCTCTCTGTTTTCACGTAAACTTCTTGGAGGCAAAAGACATTAAAAAACAAACAAACAAACAAATGGGACTGCATCAAACTAAAAAACGTCTGCATGGCAAAGGAAACCATCAAGAAAACAAAAAGGCAACCTACCAGTTGGGAGAAGATACTTGAAAATCATATATCTGATAAGGGGTTAACAACCAAAATGTATAAAGAGCTCATACAACTCAACAACAACAAAAATAGCTTGACTAAAAATAGGCAGAGGATCTGAACAGACATTTTCTCAAAGAAGATATACGGATGGCCAACAGGCACATGAAAAGATGTTCAACATCACTAATTATCAGGGAAATACAAATCAAAACCACAATGAGATGTCACCTCATGCCCATCAGAATGGCTATTATGAAAAAGACAGGAAATAACAAGTGTTAGAAAGGATGCAGAGAAAAAGGAACCTTTCTACACTACTGGTGGGAATGTAAACTTGTGCAGCCACTATGGAAAACAGTATGGAGATTCCTCAGAAAATTAAAAGTAGAAATACCATAGGATCCAGCTATTCCACTTCTGGGTATTTATCCAAAGAACACGAAAATACTAATGCAAAAAGATATATGCACCCCCATGTTCATTCAGAATAGCCAAGACTTGTAAACAACCTAGGTGCCCATTAGTGGACGAATGGATAAAGAAGATGTGATATACATATACAATGGAATACTACTCAACCATAAAAAAGGATGAAATCCTACCATTTGTGACAACATGGATGGACCTTGAGGGTATTATGCTAAGCAAAATAAGTCAGAAGAAGAAGGCCAAATACTGTTTGATTTCACTCATATGTGGAAGATAAACAAACACATAGATTCAGAGATTAGATTGGTGGTTACCAGAGGGAAAAGGAGGAGGGAAAAAGGAGTAAATGGGCACACGTGTATGGTGACAGACGACAAGTAGACTTTTGTTGGTGAACATGATGTAGTCTATACAGAAGTCAAAATGTAATGATGTACACCTGAAATTTATATAATGTTACAAACCAATGTTATCTCAATAAAAATAATAATAAAATAAACTTCTTGGTAACTTCAAGTGAAGAACTCTGTCCTTCTCCGTCCAGATGAATAAATGAAGTTAAAAGATTAAGTATTTTGCTTGGATCACACAGCTGCCCAGAGGTAGAACTAAGGTTTCCTGACTGAAATAATTTTTTAAATGCCTTCCTATGTAATTACTGAAACAGCCTGTAGTGTTTCATAATGATAGTGTGAAAATGTCCACATTAACCTGTAAGATAAACAGGACTCCAGTTATTCCCTTCCTGAGGCACACATGTTAAACTACTGTCGGAGATACTCAATTGGTGCAGGACAAGTGTGAGAAAGTCGTGTTTCTGCAGAGTTCCTCTCCATCCTGCTGTAAAAGAGGACGCTGTGAAATATTAAGGGAAACAACGCATCTCAATAATGACAAGCCCCAAATACCTCTAACTGTTTGCAATGTCTTGGCCATAACATGATATACATTATAATTAATTTTTATCAATAAAGAGGATCTTCCTTTGTTAACCATTAAAATCCTATAAATGAGTTATATTTCAAATGATTCTATTAGCAGAAAAGGAAGAAAGCAATAACCAAAATAGAGGTCTGAAAGTGGAGACAGAAAATATTGGCCAAGAAAGAAGAAAGAACAGGTGTTTGCTCTTATCCCACACTTCTTCAGACTGGAATACGGGAGAGCAACACTCTTGTTTCTGTGGACATGTGCTGAAGAAAAGAGAGAGATCCAGCCAAGTTGTGCAGTGAGTCTCATGAATATATGAAGAAATGTTTACTTGTCTTGAATTGAGAATAGAATTCTAGTCCCCCTTGACTATGAGCCAGATTTCAGAAGGCCAGCATAAACCCACTTGTGTAGTCTAATCATTCTCTCTTCTGGGAACATTCTAATTTAGCTAAAACCAGGATTTGGATTTGGCCTAGCTATAAATTAAAAGAATACTACATGGCTATGCAGTTCTGTTCAAGAGTTTATTTGCTCTTACATTAAAAAATAACTCAAGTTACTCTCAATGGATTCATTAAAAACCTGATTTCTCCACTTTATAGCTATTTTGCCTGGCAGATGGGATCTGGTTTTTTCCTTATGCTGCATTTTTCGAACTAAGTATATATGGTGGGATAGCAGTACACTCTCTCGCCAACAAAAAAGCCACATGCATATTTCAATAAAATTGCATTATTTGGCGTCTACTGTCCACATATGTTCATTTGGCTATTGCCAGTCCAAGCCAATTATAGCCACAAGAGGAACGAGTGTTTGAAATTTAAGGAAGGAGCTCGACATTTTGCAAAAGAGAAGAGGCCTCCTGACAGGTATATCAGTCTTTAATTCATTTTTAATGCAATTGACAATTCCATAAATCATTGTTTCCCTCCCCCTACGTGCCAGCTTCTGTGCTGTAGAAGCCAGGAAAGAAAACTTCTTTATACTTTTGGGGGGGAGTTTAGAGCTAGGTAAGAATCTTGGCATGGCTTTTAAGCATGAATAACTTCGCCATTAAGAGAATAAAGAGTGTTTCAAGCACAGAGAATGGCATGGATGCGTGGTGAGTTCAGGAGCAGAGCAAGCTCTCTGCTGTGGCTGGAGGGCACACGGTGGAATGAACATAGAAACGTAAATGGGAGCTGATGGTAGAGATGATGGGTATCTTGGTGCAGTCAAAGAGTCATCATCAAAAGTTTTTAAATGAGGAAATGTAAGCTCTAGCCCTGTGGATCCTGAGAAATGGACTATTACCTTCCTATAAACGTGAGAAGAAAACTAGATGCCCTCTTCTTAGCAAAGAATGTCTGTAACAAAAATCTGACATCAAGTGGAAATAAAAGTAGGGGCAAAAGTTATTTGGAGATATTGTTGTAAGCCAAGAACCAAAGCATGCAATACTTTAGTTAGATTACTCAAGGGTTTTCTTTTTCATTCTGATCATTTTGGTTTTTTTCATTTTCTCTGAGGAAGATTAGCCCTGAGCTAACACGTGTGCCAATCTTCCACTTTATATGTGGGTTGCTGCCACAGCATGGCTAATGATTGGTGTAGGTCTGTATTGGGGTCTAAACTCATGAACCCAGGCCGCAGAAGAGGAGTGGACCGAACTTAACCACTATTCCTTGGGGCCAGCCCCTTCATTCTGATTTTTAAGAATCTGGTTGAGAATTGGGAGAGAACAAGGTATGGATGGAATTAGTGCGAATTTTTTTCATCTAAAGTTAACGTCAGTTAGAGATATGAATTGTTTAATTATTGCTTATATACATGTCAAAAAAAAGGGCACACATATGCATTTTTTTACACCAAAAATAATGGTGGTTGAAAAGGTGAGTAAATTCACGTGTCTTGATCAGTATGTGGAGTATGAACCTACTCTCATTTGGATTTACCAAAATTTTGTTACTTTCCAAAATTTTTGGTTATAGATTTTTGTCCTATATGGTAGTGTTTTAGAATTTCATTCACAGTACAGTCGAGAGCTTGGCCCTCAGAATCAGGCAAAGCTGAGCTCTGTCCCATTTAGGAGCCAGATGACCTCAGCAAGTTACTAGATTCCTTTAGTTCTCAACTTTCTCAACTCGTAAAAAGAAAAATCAGATGTGGACTCATATCTACCAAATAATTATTGTGAAGATTAAGTAAAATGTTTGAAAAATGCTAATTGTGGTGTCTGGCATATATTAAGAACTTGATAAATATCATTAGCCCAATTATATAATTATTATTATCACCCGAAGATAAACACACGTAATCAGTTTGAGAAAAAACATCTGTATAAACTACTTTATCTATAAACTGAGACAGTTGATTCACTGCATTTTACTTGATTAAATAATAATAACATATATATAATATTTTAGTGTTTAAGAAGTATTCCTTCATGAACAAATAATTTGGCACCGATGCTGTGAGTTAGAAATGATAAAATATTCTTATTGTTTACAAAGAAGAAAAAAAAGAAGAAAGCAGGATGAAACATTCAAGAAAAAAATACCTATATATGCCAGAATGGACCATGGAGCTGAAGGGAAAAGATAAACCTCTCAAAAAGATTAATTTGTCATAACAAATACTTTCAAATAATCAGAGTGGAAAAAATATCGTATCATCCAATGAGTTGATATTGTGAAATCCAATGATGGGGATCTAAGAAATATCAGATTGATTTAACCTTTTTTTATAGCTAGCTATTGATTTCTCAAGTTTAAACAATTCATTCCAAAGTAAAATTTCAGTTATTCTTATGATTCTTAATACATACATTATCATGAAGAAAATATATTATAAAACATTTATTTAAAATAAGCACCATTTTTATAATACACAAACTTGTAAAAAAATTGCATTATAAAGTTTTGAGTTCTCTGTTTCAAAAATTATACATTTATAGATTGAAATACACTCACCATATTTATCTATTATTTAAATTATTGATCAAGAAACCATAGTATAGACTTTGGAGCAACAGTTCTCAAACTATATGATGGCGTGATGAAAACTTGGAAAAGTTTCCATTGCTTAGCTGAATAAGACCAATCCTTCTCCAAGTTCACATTTGATTAGATTTTCTTTAACATTTTGACCGATAAAAGTTTTCCTTTAAAAAATTGATGCCCAATATTGTTGAGTCTGACAAAGCAAATGTCCAAGTATCATAAAACATGTATCGATAGAATTTCTCAGAAAGGCAATTGTACGTAGTCAAACAGTTAATACATTTTTGCGGTCATATATATTCGTGTTTAAGATTTTTGTATTATATATCTAGAATAGAGTTATAGTTTTACTAATTAGTACTGATTACAGCTCATGTCATAGGATTGAATACTCCAATATTTCACATTCCACTTTGAGCATCACGATGCTTGAATTCTGCTTCCTGATCAAGTTTGATTACTATTGCTTTAGAAGTATACACATATTCAGAGTGTTCACTTTTATTTAACTATTCTAAATTTCCTTGAATATGTCTTTGTTGAGTCAGTAAAATAAAAAACAGTACACTTGATTTGTTAAATTTATATGGAATAGATTCATTGATAGCTCTGAGGTTTCCACCCCAAGTACTCTCACACTAATGGAAAAAAGAATGAAACTTTTCCTTATGGGTACATGTCAGGTTATTAACCCATAATGCTTTTTAGAGGTTTCTTTGATACTTACATAATAAATTTAAGTGAAGAATTCATGTGTGTGTGGCTTAAATCTAGGAACTGTGCTTATTATTCATTACAGAAGTTGATAGCTGTGGCAAATTAAGATACTGTTAAAATATGTAAGCTAAACAATCTTTTAAAATATAAAATGTGTGTAAGAAATTGAACAAAGAATCCTAAAATTCATATGGGGCAAAAAAAGACCCCGAATTGCTAAAGCAATCCTGAGAAAGAAGAACAAAGCCAGAGGCATCACAATCCCTGACTTCAAGGCATACTACAAAGCTACAGTAATCAAAACAGCATGGTACTGGTACAAAAATAGGTGCACAGATCAATGGAACAGAATTGAAAGCCCAGAAATAAAACCACACATCTATGGACAGCTTATCTTTGACAAAGGACCAGAGGGCCTACAATGGAGGAAAGAAAGTCTCTTCAACAAATGGTGCTGGGAAAACTGGACACCCACATGTAAAAGAAGGAAAATTGACCATTCTTTTTCACCATTCACAAAAATAAACTCAAAATGGATCAAAGACCTAAAGATTAGGCCTGAAACAATAAGTCTTCTAGAAGAGAATATAGGCAGTACACTCTTTGACATCAGTTTCAAAAGAATCTTTTCGGACACCATAACCTCTCAGAGGAGGGAAACAATAGAAAGAATAAACAAATGGGACTTCATCAGTCTAAAGAGCTTCTTCAAAGCAAGGGCAAACAGGATTGAAACAAAAAAACAGCTCACTAACTGGGAAAAAATATTCAGAAGTTATTTATCCGACAAAGGGTTAATATCCATAATATATAAAGAACTCACACAGCTCAACAACAAAAAATCAAACAACCCGATCAAAAAATGGGCAGGGGACATGAACAGACATTTCTCCAAAGAAGATATACGGATGGCCAATAGTCACATGAAAAGATGCTCATCATCACTAATCATCAGGGAAATGCAAATCAAAACTACACTAAGATATCACCTTACACCTGTTAGAATGGCAAAATTATCCAAAACCAAGAGTGACAAATGGTGGAGAGGCTGTGGAGAAAAAGGAACCCTCATACACTGTTGGTGTGAATGCAGACTGGTGCAGCCACTAAGGAAAACAGTATTGAGATTTCTCAAAAAGTTAAAAATAGAAATACCTTATGACTCAGCCATCTCATTACTGGGTATCTATCCTAAGAACCTGAAATCAGCAATTCCAAAAGTCCCATGCACCCCTATGTTCATCTCAGCATTATTCACAATAGCCAAGACATGGAACCAACCTAAGTGCCCAGCAACTGATGATTGGATAAAGAAGATATGGTATATATATATATATATATATATATATACACACACACACACACACACACACACACACACACACACACAATGGAATACTACTCAGCCATAAAAAAGGACAAAGTCATCCCATTCACAACAACATGGATAGACCTTGAGGGTATTATTTTGAGTGAAATAAGCCAGACAGAGAAAGACGAACTCTGTATGACTCCACTCATAGGTGGTAGTTAACATATAGACAGAGAGAACTGATCGGTGGTTACCAGGGGAAAGGGGGGGTGGGGGGAGGGCACTAAGGGTGAAGTGGTGCACCTACAACATGACTAATAATAATGTACAACTGTAATTTCACAAGGTTGTTAACTATCATAATCTTTAAAAAAATATATAAGATGTGTATAATATATACCAAAGAAAGTATAAAAACATTTAAAATTCAGATTATTTTTCTTGGGAGGCAGTGAAATCATTGCAGGACCATGAACCTCTCACTGGCTTCTGTTCCTTATATCTGAATTTAACTACCGCTTCCAGGTATAGTGTGGCTATCTAATAAATGGCGACACTAAAAGTTTGCAAGTTCTGTGATACTAAAGCTAAAATTCAAAGGGATTTGTGTAAAGCAAAGTTCACTGACCCTCCTAGCCAAAAGAATTTCTCACATGTCTTGGAAAAGGCAGCAATCAAAAGGCAAAGATGAAAGACATAAGAGACCAGCCATAAGAGATGAGCAAGTCATGCTTCTGTGACTTATTCACCATGGGACGTAATTCTCTGAGCTCAGTTTCCTTGACCATCAAACAAAACGACTGGCGCTTTAAGGTCTTTCCCAATTCTGAGCCTCTATGATTCCAAGTATACAAGATTCTCTGCTCCCTAAGTGTTGCTCCCTTCTTTTGTTTGGTTATCTAACACAAAATACAGCCTGTTTGCAGTATTTTCAACTATGAATGGAGGATGTATTTTAGCCTGATCCTAGATGAGCTGTAATTCATATCACAATTTATTAAACTTAAATTTAAATAGACATATGTAAAAGTCATGTAGAACTAAAGGTGTTTTTTCTGAATATTACAGTGTGTACATTTATTTGTAATAATCTGGAATTTTTAATAGAATTTTAACTGAAAATGTCTTAAATATATAATCTAACAGGAAATTCTCCATAACCTTGCACCACCAACAACATAAATATTTGTTTGTGTGTGTGTGTGTGCACACAGAGAGCTGGGGATAATTTATGTCAAACATTTAATAAGTGATGTGAGGATCATTAGCAAGAATACATAGATCGTAATAACTCTAGTATTACTAGAATCCACACACTTTATGACATGACAACTTATGAAACCATTTAGTGATTTGCAAAAAGAAATTATATTCATTCCACCGTGCTACTAAACATTCTCTCTGTGGAATTTTTAATGCATTTAAATAATCCCCATGGATTATTCAAAATATGGTACATAAAACTACTATAAAATGCCCAGATGTTAGCAAAACTTTTGGTCTTTTATTTTCTAACATATATTCCTATATAATTTTTATAATATTTCCCTTGAAAAGAACACAATTTATTTCACGTCTTCTTAATTGTCCTTAATGTTTAAAAAAGTACTTACTCAATTTCCCCTATCAATCAGACAAGCAAGAAAGGAAGATCTCTTTAAAGAGATTCATCAACATTTTACTTCGCATTTTCAAAGTTCCATTTTGAGAAACACTTACTGGCTCGTAGCAGATCCAGGGGAAACTATAGAGTAATTTAAGCTTTGCTTTGAATTCTCTCAGGCAATTACTAGAAACACCATAAAAATCTGTGATCAGGGTATCCAAACCAAGGATATTTCTGAGGGCTCACTCAAGTATATATTTATTCCCATTTTTCACAAAAGGTGTTCCGTGGGACATAGTTTTTCCAAACGCTCTTCAAAAATGGAACTCCTGGTTAAACAATTTGGAGTTCTTTGCAAACTGCATCTTCTTATTCACAAATCACAATAGCATCTTAGCGCTCCTAACGTGTATTGCAATAAAGTGTAATATTTATCTCTGTTTAACCCAGAGTTTCCCAGTTGTTGGTGTTGTTATTTGACTATAAGACCCAAGACGCTTCCCTTTTCTCCTTTACTAAATAATATAAATTTGAAATTCCAAGGAACGCTCCTTGGAAATACTGCTTGAGTCCTCAAGGTCTTGGAATTGTGATTGCCTCAAGGACAGAGTGGAGTCCAGGGAGCAGATATGTTGGAAATCCATGAGAGTTGTTCAAATAGAATTATAAGTTTTATCAGTATTTCATGGAGCAAAATAAGCTTGCTGATTGATGTTTTTTCAGCATGTTTAGAAACAGGCTAAAGGGGAAGAGCTGCCACTGTGATATGTGGGATACACTTAGTGCGAAATGCCTGCTCTTCTAGTCACAGGATCCCAGGGAAAAGTAGAACTGTTTAAACGTGAAAAACCTCTTTGTTTCAGAACTGCCTAGCAAATAGGAAGAAACTTATAGAAAGCATATTTTCAAATAATCAGAGTGCTCATAGAATATGAAAAATCTCACAAGGGCAAGTAGTACACGAGTTGAGCTATTCAATTAGACCAACAACTTGCATTGCGGACTCTCAATGTAAGTCAATTGGCATCAAGATGTTCTTCCTATATTAAAAGAAATAATCTTTGATGATTGTAGCACAATAGTGTGAATGTAATTAATGCCACTGAATTATATACTTAAAAATGGTTAAGATGATAAATTTTATGTTATGTGTATCTTAACCACATAACCACAATCAAAATTAAAAAAAAGAAAGAATCTAATCTTGTTTTGAGACACTATTAAAATAGCAGGGTATTTTTTAATGTTTGGGAATTACCTTGTAACAAAACCAGATTCCTAAAAACGTCTAAAAATCCTCTGTACTAGGAAATATTTAGCTTGACCAAAAGAGAATGCAGTAATGGATGCTGAAAAGGATGTGACGGTTGTCAGAATAAGAGAAATACTCTCTTTTTTTTGGCTACTTCCACTACCTAAATGCCCATGCCATTAGGGCTACAATAATAGATTTCAAAGTGGACTTCCCCTTTACGTTGCAAAAAATAATAAAATTTTCTATAAATGTAAAATGGTATTTCATGAGTTTTTAAAAAATATTTCATTTCCTGTGGTAGCATTAAGAGTAACACCTGCTATGTGGATTTTTTTAAGGTTGGATAGAATACATTTGATTTCTCCAAGTGTGCATTAATAAAGGAAAGTTAACAAATGTGTGAGAAATAGACTAGGGTAGGATTAAGGAACTATGAAACCCACTGCAAAGCTGAGAATGTTTGAGCATTGCTCTTGTTGGCTAACATCACCTACAGCACTGCAAGTTTATGAGGGCGGGGAGGGCAGCCATTTTGTTCACCCCTATCTTTTTCATGCCATCAACGGTATCTAGTATTGTAGACACAATAAATATTCTTGAGTGAGTTAGCAAATTCAGGATAGAGTTAAAATACAGAAAACTGTTTTTTAGGCAATGGTTTAAAAAGTGACATTAATGAAGGCATTTTTCAGTCAATAAATGATCTGAAATATTACCAATTGACCAGTTAGATATCTAATCAGTCATAAGTTCCATTATTCATCAAATACATGCTAAACGCTCACTACCAAATTCATCCAAACGTTACAAATGGAATTTTACTCACGAACCAATGCCCTACGTTTCAAGAGACCAATATTGTCAACACTTAAGCATCTAATATCCAATTCCTCACATGGATCTTTTCGTCTGATGGATTATTGTTGAACTTTTCTCATGAAGTCTGAGTAATAAAACTCTATTTCATAGATTCTTTTTCAAGTAGAGGCATTATTATGAACTCTTCTATATCTTTTAGGATAGCCAGTGAAAGAATATTAAATAAAAATGTTAGTATTAGTTATTCGAGTTAATTAATATTCTTCAAAATGTGAACTATTTGTTCACAAACATTTAAATGAGGAATGATTAAATGGTATTACACGTAATCCTGACAAAAGGTGGAGATGAAAGAGTATGTCAGTATCTGGAAGAAGATTAAAAAAGGTATCTACTGCTTTTAAATAGATTTGCTAATTATCGGTTTTTGTGGTTTTTGATTTACAAAAACGACAATCTAAGCAGGAAAGGGAGAACACAGTTTCCACACGATCAGCTAAAAGGGTCAAAACTTTGGAACCACTTTGAAATCTGTTTTAAAAGTTCAGCTACTTTGATTTTATTTTTTTCTGCTGCAGAACCATGAGAAGTTATTTTAACTGAATTGCATACGTAACTCCTAGAGTGTAGACAGTTGCGATTATTTGTTCACTTCATCAAAATGCTTTTTTAAATTCTTGCTACATCTGTATTACCAGGTCCTGGAGAAACGAAGGTGAAAGAGGCCCAGGAGAAGCCAAATCCTCTTTGCTATGTCTAACAAAGGAAATGCCATTCTTGCCACTAACTCTTGGAATGATTTCCAAGTTCTCTAAAAATAATTTAACCTGTGTCAAATAGCTGTGTCATCTGGAAAACTCAATAAATGAATGTAGAAAGTTAGGAAGAGTAGAGGGAAAGTTAGGTGTTAAACTGAAATGGTATATCCCAGGCATGTGAGATCGATACTCCAAATTAGCCAGCACACTTCCATACATCTGCTCACTTTTCTTTAAACTTGAGAGTTATTATTGCAGAAAAGTGTAATAATCCCCACTCTGTTCTTGTATTTCGAATGAAAGATCCTGAAACCTCACAGCATAGGCACCTTTATGAAGGCATATTATGGGTGGATTAATTTCTCTTGGGGTCAGCATTTCTACCTTCAGAGGGGGAGATTATATAGGGAGGAAAATTCAGAGAGGTAATATAAAATATTTGTACCCCATGATGATGATAGTAATTTGACATTGAACTTTAGTTTTAAGAGGACATGCCTATTAAATTATGCTTCACTTTAAACAACAGTTGAATTCTCTAAAATTTTGCACAAAATATTTCTTGGTAGCCAAATCCCACGTCACTATTCCTAAATAGCTGTTCCCATGTGGAAAGCTCAGTAAATCCCCATAAACGTAAGAAGTATGCTTTATTTATTTCTTCAAAAATGTGGGTCACTGTAAACTATTTTCTTAACTTGAAGCATTTTTAACATAGCAGTCATTCAAAAATGAATTTTGTAATTCTATGATTTTGCAAGGAAGTTCTGTTTTATAATTTTCCGGTTGTTAAATTATTTAAGATGAACATTTATTCTATGCTGGTCCATGAATGAAATGTCATTGCCTAGAACGATTTTCAAACATCTGCTAGTGTCCTCAAACGGAAGAACTGGAATATTTTTGGGAGGGATGACTTATCACATGGCTATTAACTTTTGCAGGCCACCACCTAAATCCAAAGTTTTCAAGGCGACCAAAAGTAAAATGGAAACATTCTGGATTTTAAACGTTGTTCTATTTTCTTTTTTGATACAAAAGACACCTATAAAAATTTTTTAAAGAAAAAGTGTTACAGTGACTTGCTCTAGTTCCTGTTGACTGGCGTAAGGATGAAAGCGAAACAGTTTGTCTAAGGGGCCATGTGATAGTGCAAACACAGGTTCATGCTACGACTTTGCCTGCTCACTCTCATAATTTGTTTTAGAGCTTGGGGTGGGAAAGGGAATGAAAGGAGATAATGTATGGTCCATTTGCTACTTGCCAAGAACTGTGCTTAACATTTTACACATGGCTTCTCATTATAAAGAGTTAAGCAGCATATAAGGGAAAAAATTCAACCAAAAAAATCTCTTACTCTTTATTTTTTCCTGCCAAATCTAGAGTTTCTCATCTGTCTTAACAGGAGATAGCATCTCTAGTAAGAAGGAGAGACCTGGTTTCTTGCTTTTTTACCCCGTTTCCAGTTACTGTTTTTTAAAGCCTTGAAATGAAGAGAGTCCAGCAGTGGATGGCAGCCCAAGAGGAATGCTGCCTTTATATATCTTATTCTCTGTGCAGGTCACATGGGGATAGCTGAGAGAAACTTGAAAAATAATTTAAGGTCAGGAAATTGAGCGAATATTCAGAATAAAACATAGTTTTCAATTGATTTGATAAAAATAGTTAAATTTAAACATAAAAATAAAACTTGAATTCCAAATACTATAGATTAAAAAAAGGGATAAGTTGATTGCAGCTATTTTAAGACTAACCCAAATTTATAAGTAATTTCTTAGAAAGTTGTCTAATCAAGTCCTTTATGTCATTTAATAATATTAAATCTGGCATGGAAGCCTATTATAGGTATGCTATATCTCTGTTAAATGTGCTGAGATATAGGAAGAAAAAATGTTAAATAAAGATCAGAAGCTATCCTGAATTGATAACACGAAGTATTTTTCATAAATCCTCAGTCAATTCTATCCTAAATCAGTTTTGATTTAAAAGCTACTCTAGACGTTATGCATAAGTCAAATGTCTAGTCATATAATTTCAATATTCTCTATTTTTATCCCAATAAGGCATGGGTTACATGAGTAACCACATTTCCAATCAAGAAAATTATTGTTCTTTGATGTGAATTAACCTAGTAGTCTGAAATTTCAAATGCTTATAAGCTACTTGAGAACAAAATTTAATCATATTTATTGCATTATCTTTCTTGGGCTTATCACAGGGCTCATGCTTCAAACGGCTGTAGAGCTGACGTAAATGATGAGCAATTTGGGTCAAGATTACCAATGTGGATTAAAAGCCTGATTCCAATCAGGCCCTACCCTATGGGAAATTGGTGTCCCCCAGAGCAGACTAAGCACTGGCCTTGATCACTTTGACCCACTTTCTTCCTGTCTGCTGACCAGTGATGGGGAGAACACCACTAAATATTTTGATGATTCATCATAAGTGTGCACGTCATAGTTTTACCCTGATCTTTATGTGGCTAAAGTCTTAATAGTCTCCCACACCAAGAGGCATGTTTGAAATACAATACATTAACAATCTGAAGCAGACTTAGCTGTGAAGCAGGATACTGAGAATAAATAGATGAAATTCTAGACATTTCTAAAGAGGACTCAGCTACTTAATGGCCACTGAGGTCTTCAGTGAATAGGTGTGAATATTTCAGTGCAGTCCAACCTGAACTGAAAAGCAGTTTTTACTTCCAAATTTAAATACCGCCTGTGCATATAAAAAAAGAGGTTCATTTATTAGTCCAAAATGTTACTACGGCTGGGATCTTGAAAAAACATTCTCTTTTTCTTAGGCATGTTCTTCAGCAAAAGGAAGCTGGGAAGGGTAGGCTAGAGAATGGAACTTATGCTTGGAGGCCATAAACTTGAGACGTCCTGTTTTTCACCTCTCAATAGGCGAGGCTGGGCTGAAGATGGTTGAGTAAGTACATTTCTCTGCCAAAGTTAAGATGATGAACCACGGGTAACCTCGGCAGAATTCTAGTCACCCACTGAAAAGCTGTTAGTGTTTGGTTATTGAGGATCGTCCAAACCATTTTCCTCACAAGTTGGACCCATTCTCTTCGAGGGGCAAGTGCAGCTCCCGTTGCGAGGGCTGCAGGGAGCTCTGTGGACACATTGGCACTTCACGGCACTGTTAGGTCCATACTGGCCTGACCTGCATTCTGTGAGGGAAAAGCAAAAACAAGAGCAATTCAAATATGCTTTTCTATCACACCATCTTTTTACTACTATTTCTTGGAATTCAATAAGATAATGATAGACTTGTAAAGAATTCTGGTTAACCATGTGGTATCTTTTTCCCATGCTAGAATGTTACATAATAAAAGTAAGGATTTTAATGGAAAACAGGAGGAGGCTGGAGAGTGTCAAGGAAGTTAGTGACAAAATTGAAAAGAGGAGAAGACAGGACAGCAACTTATATTTTTAAAGTGCATTCTCAGAATTAGATTATTCAATAGAGTTTATCGCACTGGCATTGTGAGGGACACAGGGAAAATGGATTAGTTGTCTTGAGGTCAGAAAAAGGCAACAGTTGCCCAGAACACACAATATATGAAATTTGTTTTTAGGTTGAAAACACGATTATTTGTATTTATGTTGTTAAAAATGAAATGGCTTTAAATTCAACTCTTCTATCTCTTAAAATATGTCAAAAGGGCCATGGATCCCCTGTGTACCCACCTCTGTGAAATCCTGCTATATGTACTAAAGTGGTAGAACTATTTTTAAATTGAATTGCATTGTGAGTGCAACCAGTAGAGAAATGAAGAGTGGGGATAAAAAGTGTTAGCTTTATCAAAATAACTAAGCGTGGACTAAAAAGCCCCCCCCCCCGCCCCCCAATATCACATCCCAGCCTGAGCATTTGGTCTTGGTCTGACATCCAGCAGAGAATTAGCAGAGAATTAACAGGTTCTGTTTCTGAAGAATTGTGAGGTTAGGGAGAAAGCCAAGCCCAGCCCATGGAAACAGAAAATGGGTTTATATTTCCTAGTCACTCAGGCAAGACCGGGAAGTAATTCAACTTAGCAACGTTTAAGGACCATAGAAACTTAATTTTGCAATAATAATAGTCACCTAGCTCTATGCTGTTTACCAACTGGGTTCCTAACACATTATCTCAGTTGGTTCTAACAAAACCTGTGAGGTCGGCAAAGCACTAAGGTAAGCTTTCTCATTCTAGAAAGAGAGAAACCAAGGTTTGGTATGGCTGAAGAGATCTTCTCAAATGTTATGTCCCTGGTACCTGGCAGAGCTGGATTTCTAAATTCTCATCTGGTGCTCATTCCTCATTTGAGGTATTAAGCACATGCAGAAGAAAGGCCAAACAAGGGAGTGGAAAGCTGAAAAGTGGAAAATTTAGAAATAATATAAATGTGAAGATACAGTTACTAGAGCAAATTCTGAGTCTTTGGGCAACATTTTGGTAAACATTTCTTTATTGCCTCAAATTTTTCTTTGCTGGGTTGGAGATTCACCTTAAAGTTGGAGTTGGATGATTTTTTAAAATTTTTTGCTCTCTTGGCTAATGAAGGTAGGTTAAGATGAGGTCCAGCTCTCTTGCCTTAATTAACTAGTTAGATTTTAAATATGAGATAAATGGAAACTGATAAATCAGTTTTGTAATTGATTCTTTTTACAGAGGTTCAACATGAGCAAACAGTAATTCAGTCCCTTCCCAAAGGAAGGAACATGAGGTAGGTAAAGGAACTTTGCAGATGATGTAAATGCTGCTCTGAAACTTTTCTTTAAACCATCAAACTTTATGAAAATTAAAAAAAAAAATCCTTTGCCATTTCAAATTTAACCTAACATACTCACCTCTGCCCAGTGTGTGGGAGGATTACTTAATTTGGTGGTAAGACCTAGTTTTCTTGTTTGAAAAAGTTATGAGTCAGGATCTCTCCTGAGCAGCTCAGAATCTGATTTTAATTTACAAAAATACCACATTTCATGTTAATAACGATGTGTATTTAAGACATCTGTTTGAATGTCTGCAAATGTTAATTTACCAAGGGGGTGGGGAAATAATCCAATAAAAAGCTGCTACATTCTTTTATGAATTAACATTATGGCTATTTAATAGGTCCTTTACCAGAGTTCAAATTAAAATGAGGTCTTTTATCTTTATACTGCCTGCATAGACACAGCTGCTCACAGTTGATATTGCAGATTAACTGTGCCTAATTGAAAAGAAAAATGCAAATAAAAGACCCTGTAGTACATCTGTAGAGGCTGTGGGTACCCTAAAGAGCTCATGACAGGGGGGGCCTTGAGGTGCCCACCAAGAATGGACATATTAATACATAGGACCCACTGTCACGTGGCAATGTACTTGTTCTTGAAAGAGACTATATGATACGGAATTTAGTTCATAGACGATCCATAGAGTAAGGCTTTAATTTCCAGCCTGTCCATAAGCTCTCTTGGTTTAGTGGCTAGTTTTAAGCCACTGCTGAGTGCTGTCCAATAGAACTTTCTGTAATGATGAAAATGTTGTATGCTGTGCTATCCAACACTGTTGCCACTAGCCATATGCGGCCACTGAGCACTTGGAATGTCCTATGTGACTGAGGAGGTGAATTTTAAATTAAACTGAATTTAAATTAAGCAGCAACCTGTGGTTACTGGACAATGCATATTGGACAATGCAGATAGACAACCAAAAGCAATTCTTTTCCTTTCTTCCCATTGAGAGGCAGTGGAGCGGGGATGTTAAACGTCTAGCTCTGGATCCAGATTGCCTGTGTCAAATCCCCAGTCTGTCACTGGCTAGCTGTCTGTCCTTGGACAAGTTACTTAACTTCTTTGTGTTTCAGCTTCCTCATCTATAAAATGGGAATAGTGATGATAATGAAGGCACTTACCATAAATTAAAACGCCTGGCATATAATATGCAATCCATAAACATTAGTGGTTTTCTTAAATATTTAGATGAAACCACAAACACTATAAGCATTCTGCCTTTAGTGAGCATTACATTAGCGACAAGTGCACTGTGGCTTCACCAAGATGTTATGTGGATGTTTATTCTGACAAATTTAGTTTAGATATGACAAGGTTCAGGTCCTTCTATCTACCATGACTCCATGAAGAAGGCCGAAAAGGGAAGAATTCCTTCAACAAAAACGTGCTGAAGACTGTCATGTGCAAGACCTTGCTCTAAGATTTTTAATAAAAGATGAATAAACATGGATCCAATTCTCAAGAAGCTTGCAGTGCAGTGAAACACAAGGTTAGAGATTCAAATGAAGCAGCTTTGTAATAAAGAAATGTCAGCGTCAGTAAGCTCCTGAGTTGGAAGATCTCAAAGAATTCCAAGTCAATATTTATAACCCTTGGCCTTACTCTAAAAGTCAATAAAAAAGGGAAGCTGAAGGGATAGGAAAGAATATAACACTCTTGATGAGCCACTGCAGGTTCCTTACTCTGGAATACATACAGACATTCACACATACAGTACTGCCCACTAATAGGTCCAAAACCAGACTCCTTCGGTTCAAATCTTGGTTCTGCCACTTACTACCTTTCTGTGCCTCAGCTTCCTCATCTGTTGAATAGGAATAAGAACAGCAACAACCTCAAAGGGTTGCAGTAAGAATTGAATGAATACAAGCAAAGTATTTAGGATGGCGTCTGTCATCCAAAGAACGTAGCTTTGATTTATTTTTTCTTTTTATTTCTCAGAAGCAAGGTGGGGTGGGGGAGATGGTGCTGGGTGAATAGTGTTCTCCTGTAGTCAGTCTGGAAGGTTACCACGGCTTTCTCAGCATTATTGAAATCTCAGGTTCGGAATCATAGATTAGTGCTGGAAATGGAAATATCCTTAGTAATGTGTAGCCTCGACCCTTCTTTTTCGGCAGATGAAGAAAGTAAATTCTGTGATTAAATGCTCTACTTAGGGTCATAATCTATGGGAGAGTCAGTCCTTCAGGGCTATTGTGAATTATATAAAACCTTTTCCTCTAGTAATTTTTCATTAAGTTTAATAGCAAATGATGAGTCAACGATTCACTCAATCTACTTTCTCTTCTTCTTAAGACAGTCCTTGAAGATTTAAAGTATTACATTCTGGGTCAATATTTCTGTGAGTGGAAAGAAAAATAAAGTGTAAATCTCATTTCCCAAAGAATACCTGGGAACTTGGTTCTCAAGAAAACTACCTGGACTGTACCCGAATTGTTTTAATTCTAGTGATTTCTCTGAATCGCTTTTGTGATCAGGGTGTTTGCATCTCTTTGAGGTACTTACAAGGTGTCCTCTGTCAGTCGTGGTGCTGGTTTTGGGTGCCTGTCATGTCACAGCAACATACCATGATTAATCATCCTAAGGGTAATGTGACAAGCAATATTCTTTGAGTAAAGTTTTTAGTATGAAAATGCTTGTATATCTCTACATAACCCAAGAGACAGAGGGAGGTTATGCGGGACTTTGGCTCATCTCAGCTTCACATCTGGCTCCGGTTCTCCCAGGTGGGAAGAGGCATTTTCCAGTTACTGGATGGCAGAAGGTTTCTCCTTCCCAGTCACAAAGTTAATGGCAATTGTTCCCAAACATTCCAGGTGAACACACTAGCAAGGAAAGAGAAATGCTAAAAAATTAACCCTTTGAGCTTTCACTGATGTACCTAAACTGAGATTAAAGATACAATTTCCTCAAGATTGAGCCCAGATAGCAAGTGGGGTAAAATGAGATTTGTTGGTCAGAAGAAAAGAGGACAATTTTGGAATTCTCAGAAAGAAGTTTCATTTTAAACATGATTTCACTTTCAGGTCTTCAAATCGCCTTACTTTGACGCTTGTTTGTGCCTGTTAGAACGCATGGAAGCTTTTTGAAGACAGAAACTTAAGGAAGGAGACTGAGTCTACTAGCCAAGTGCATTACTTTTAATATTTTTCCTCAAAATGTTATTTATTTAGTTACTGTCTGTTTCCCCAGAAAACTGTAAACTCCACTTATATTCCCAGAACTTAACACTAAATGATAAACGAATAAATGATTAAAGGATGGACAAGAGATACTATATGTAAAGCTCTGGCAACAAATGAGGACATGGCATGGGACTAAGATATAGATCCTTTTTAAAAGCAATAACTTTGATTCACATAAAGTCAAATTACCACTAACATTATATTATCATTATTGTGGTTGTAGTAACCATATGCACAACAGTGTACATAATCCAAACAAAAATGGGACTTCGAGTTATTTGCTGAGTCCTGTGTAGTTTAGCATTGCTTGGAATGGGCATGATCAGAGTCTTTTAGGGCTTTGTAATGTTTTATTTCAAACTGAGTAGCCCAAATTCTCACCTCTATATCTTCATCTATATTCACAGCTATCATAACTTTCTAGTGATAATGTCTAATTCAAGTCTTTAAATTTTTTTGATAAAGTCTTTATATCTATTTCAACACTATTGAACCCAATACATGGCATTCCTCTAAAAGCATTTAATAAAATGTTTACTCTCATTCAGAGGTAGAAGCCTTGTCCATTGAAGACTAACAGCATTAGTGGTGTTTTGAGATACTAAACGATTTCATTTAGGCAACAATAAAACTTTTGGCCAATCAGCAACAAAATCAGAAGGACTCATTATTATATTGGCTATAGAGTGAATTCCTGTCACTTTAATGTCGCAGTGGTAAGATAAGGTGATTATTCTATGTTTTCATTTGGTTTACACGTTTGCTCTCAGATGGAAAAATCTCACAGTCACACAGGATTCCTACATTCACAGGCTTAAAAAAGCTCTGGCTTTACCTTTTTCACACTGGCTGCCATGGAAACCTGCTGGACAAATGCACTGTCCACTTGCTGCATCACAACTGGCTCCATTTTTGCAGTCACAGATGTGAGCACAATTCAAGCCATAAAATCCAGGAAGGCATGCTAGAAAATGGAAATGTCAAAATGCTATTTTGGCTTTAAGAATAAACTGAAGGAAAATTAAAGGATATGCTCTAGGTCATTTGTTTCTCAGGACCAAAGGAGATGAGAGCAGAGAATTGGAAAGTAAGGAAAAATTCTATGGAGAAGTGTATTGACAATAGTTTAGTCATACAGATAAAGGAATATATAAGTGTCATTTTCTACAACTAGTCTAGAAAAATTCGTAAGAAAATTTAAAATAGTTTCAAGTAGATAAATTTTATTTGCCATGCAATGCTATAGTCAGCCAAAGACTTCAACAAAATCTTCCATTAATCTAAATTCCTAAAAAAGCAATGTCTTTAAACTTCAGATCCAGGATAAATTTAGTGAGAATGGTTTGGGATTAAATTCTTTAAATAAATAAGAGAGTATCTGTGAGAGGTGATTCATATAGCTCTTGATATTTGAAGTCAAGGAACGGATGACAGAGGTGGGTATGAGGGAAAGTGGGGAGAAAGAGAAGAAAGGAGACAGCGAATAAAAAACAGAGAATATGATGCATATACAGTAGCTGAACAACTTTCAAGGAAGTTAGATTTTAAAGTCAGTGAAATTTAATCTTTGAAAAACTTCCTTAGATGGCCCATAAAGTACAGTATAGAATTGTCTCTTAGTGAGTCCAGTATAACCTGTTTTTCCTCCATGGTTGGAGAAGATCAATATTTTTGTGGCTGAAGATCAGAAGAAGTAATTGGTTTACACTTAGAGACCATGTAGTTCTTTGAATCCTAAAATTGTCACCTGCTGGGGGAGATGCTCACCCTGAGAGAGCTGTGTGAGAGCGAAGCTTGACTGCAGACAAAAGATTCCCATTTCCTATCTTGAGTTTTCTCCAGGGCTGTGCTCACTACTCACCAATGGAAATGGGAGGGGGATGACATTTCCTTGCCCTTCAGTCATACTCTCCTCTCTCTCTCTCTTTCTATCTATCCATCTCTCCCTCTTTCTTTCTTCGTTTCCTCCCACCTCTCTTTCCAGGCACCTGTTGGATTTGCCTAGGCTTTATGTGTATGACACTTCTTCAGCATGAATGGAGTTACTCAGGACAAAGTCAACATTAGCAAAAACTTGCATTCAGGGAGCAGAAAAAGGAGGTAAAACCAAAAAGAGATAAGGAATAAATTATTTTGTATAATATATACTCCATATATTAAGGTATTAATATATATTCCATTTTATGATCTCATTATAATTCTTAAAAATGAGTAATAAAAGAAGATTCAGTGCAGGATTTCTTTTGTTGGTTCTTGTATAATCGTTTATGCAAATACATAGAAAATTCAAATCTCCTTTATCCTTCTTATTTTAATTATATATAAAACTGAGCTCATAAAGGTTGTCTTGCTTGACTTTTCCATTTCTTTAAATAATACTATTATTTTTTCCCGTTCCCTGACTTAGAACTTTAGAGCCATCTTTGATCCCTCCATCTTCTTCATCTCCATGTCAAAATCAATCAAATACTCGATCAATCAATCAAATCAAAGCAAAATACAGTTAATTGGTCTCCCAGAATATTCTCTGTTCATTAATTTTTTATTCCAGTCCAGATTTCTAAAATCCTAGACTATCACTATAGCTTCCAACATGGACATTACTGATGGCTCCTTTTCCTAATCATCAATAATATACCTACTTTACAGATTTATTTCACCAGAGTGATGTCTCTTGTCTGCTCAGAATCTTCCTTGACACTCCATGGCATGTAGAATGAAATTTATGGGTGTTGAATAGATATTCTTTTCCTCTCTTTTACCTCTTGTTATTCCAATTTTGAAAACAAAATAAACAAGCAAAATCCACAAGATATTTGCTTCCATGTGCCCTGACACAAGAAACCTTAGAGTGCTTGGTGAGAGCCAGAGCTTTAAAAACGGGTCAAAACAACTGGGAAACATTTTAGATATTACTAAGAGCACTTCAGAGCCTTTAAAAGGTTCTTTACTTCTAAATAATTAATATGCATCTATCTTTTGCCACATGCCTCAATGCTAAATGTTTACATATATTCTTCTCATTTAATTCCAGTGATAATCTTTAAGGTAAGTGTTATTGTTATTCCCTTTCTGTAGATGATGAAACTGAAGTTTATAGAAGTTAATAGTTTATACATATTTACATGGCAGCACCAGGCCATATATGACTAATCGTAGACTTCAAGCTCTCACATCTTAATCTCTTAACTGTGTAATCCATCAGAGCTCTCTGACGTCAAAGGCAAATTACTGTATAACTCTCCCTTTTCCTAATTTTAGCTGAAAATATTGAGTCCAAATGAAGAAATGATATAAATAAATATGTTCAAAGGGAACTTGAAGGCAGATCTTTCAGAGGCGAGCCTAGATTAACTTGAGACAAATAAATAGCTTCCGTGTCTATATTTTCCCTAAAGGGACCCAGAGGAAGGAGAATTATTTTGTTCAAAAAGACCAGCAGTTGACTCCTCTGGGTATGACTACTCCAGGTGATCAAAACCACAGAATCGTGTTTTGGGTAGCAGTACCAAAAAGAATAAACAACTCCAATTGCTTCATCAGGGCAGTTGTCAACATCTAGAACTTAAATTAGAGCTATGAAATAGATTGCAAGAATATACACTAAAATATTAACAGTTGTTCTAATTTGATTTAATGTGAGTGCACTATCATGATTTTAAAAAATTTTTAAAGCTTAAAACTTATCAACACCATAATATGCCCACTCATTTTCTCTGTTTACCATGTTCACAGTTTCTTCCATAGTTATCTTGAAGGCACCCACAGCTTCCAGAAAACCTGTTGCAAACTCCATTCTTATGACAGAAGCAGTTAAAATGGCAGCGTGGGCCATCATAACCAGGAGAACATTCTAGAAAAGAAACAACCTGAGCATTACTTCTGGTTAAGACAATGGAATTTGTAATGAGTTCAAAGACAGAAAAAAACAATAAAATTAATGAAAAAATAAAAGCAGACAAATCATTACCTAATCTAATCAAGATAAAAGAGAGAAAGCATAAATATACAGAATTTTTAAAAAATGTAGAGGGCCAGCCTGGTGGCTCAGTGGTTAAGCGCACATGTTCTGCTTCGGCGGCCCTTGGTTCACGGGTTCAGATCCCGGGTGTGGACATGGCACCGCTTGGCACACCAGGCTGTGGTAGGCGTCCCATGTATAAAGTGGAAGAAAATGGGTACGCATGTTAGCTCAGGGCCAGTCTTCCTCAGCAAAAAGAGGAGGATTGGCAGCAGGTAGCTCAGGGCTAATCTTCCTCAAAAAAAAAAAAAAATTTAGACTGACCATCAAAAGGAATAGATAGAAAAGTAGAATGCATATAAATATAAAAACCTAAATGAAATGGAAAAGTTAGAGAAGACGACTTACCAAAATTATCCTAATTTGAGGCAGAAAACCTAGACAGGTTAACTACAGTAGAAAAACAAGAGAAAAAATAGTAAAATAGCTTCTGCATTACAAACAAAAAAACTCCATCAGTCCTAGGTTTCACAGGGACCTTCTCTATAGATCAGATTATCACCTCACTACTTACACTATTCCGAAGTATTGAAAAAGAAGGAAAAATTAAGTACATTTTGTTGAGTATAACATCAATTCCAAAACCTGACAAAAATGCATAAAAAACTACAACTCAATTTCACTTACGAATATTGATGCCAAATTCTTAAAAAAACATAAGAACACAGAAACCAACAGCATATTATAAAGTAATATGTCACAGCCAAGCAGTATTTATTCCAAAAATGTAAGGTCATTCGATATTAGAAAATTCATTAATAAATCCATCATATTTACCAGCCTAAAGAGAAAAATCACATTATTGATTCCATAGATGCAGAAAATTTAGTTGAAAAATAAATTTACTAAAAAATTCAGTGAAAACATTGAATAAATTAGAAAATGAATAGCTATATCTTAATATGAATATTAAAAGCCAGCATTTTACTTACTTGGGGAACAAAAAGCTTGAACCAATGGAAAGACAGCCCATGTTTGCTCTTGGATAGGATAAGTTAATGTCATAAATATGTTAATTCTCCCTAAGAGAGAGTGAACACAGAGGACAACAAAACAGTAAAAAATACTTGGCTTTTTTTTTTTTTTTTGCATCTAGGCAATTTGATTATAAAGTTCATTTGGAAGAACAAAGAAACAAGAATAGCCAGGAAATCCCTGAAAAAGAAGAGCAATGAAGGATGGCTTGCCCTGTCAGTATCACATACATATAATAAATACTCCATAATAAAAATAGTACTGCATTTACGCACAAAAGACCAATAGAACAGAGCATCCGGAATAGTATTTGATGAAGGCTGCATCTCAAGTCAGTGGAAGATAGATTTGTAAAAGCTGCATTATGATAACTGAAAAGCCATATAAGAAGAAAATGGATCTGTTCCTCACACCATAGATCAGCAAAAAACTTTAAAAATGATTATAGAATTAAATGTCAAAAATGACATCATACAAGTATTAAAAGAAAAGATGAGTGAATTCCCCTAAAACTTGAGAATGGGGAATACATTCCTAATTATGACCTAAAATTTAAAAAAAATAGAGGGATGAGTGACATATTTTATTACCCCCCCCCCAAAATACAAAACAACTTTGAATCATGTGGAATCTATAATCCAAAGATGCTCCTACTGAAGTATATCTCCTGAGATTCACAACCTGTGTGTTGTCCCCTCCCACGTGGAACCTAAGCTGATCTCATTACTTGCTTTACTCAATAGGATATGGTGGAAGTGATGTTGTGCCATTTCCAAGTTTTAGAAAGACCTGGCAACTTCTGCTTTGGGAAGTCAGCTGTAACGTAAGAAATTCACTTATCCTGTTGGAAAAAAGGGCCATGCAGAGAGGTCTTAGATGCCTTAAGGAGTGTTATAGACTGTATGTTTGTGTCCCTCCAAAATTCATATGTTGAAACACTAATCTCCAATGTGACGGTATTTGGAGATGGGCCCTTTGGGAACTAATTGGATCATGAGGATAGAATCCTCATGATGGGCTTAGTGCCCTTATAAGAAGAGACGAGAGAGCTTAGACACGTGCTCTTTCTCTGCACGTGAGGATAAAATGAGAAGACAGCCATCTGCAAACGGGAACGAGGGCCTCCACCAGGAACCAGCTGGCAGCACCTGAATCTTCAACTTCCCAGACTCCAGAACTGTGAAAATAAATTTCTGTTGTTTAAATCACCTGGTTTATGACATTTTGTGTTGGCAGGCTGAGCTAAGACAAGGAGAAATAAGCCTTGTGGAGGAACACAAAGGTGGCAGGTGTGTAAATGAAGAGGTTATCTTCTATATTCCAGCCCAGCTGCCATTTGAGAGAAGAACCCAGGTAACCCTCAGAATCATGGGAAAGAATAGTAAACTGTTGTTTTAAGTCTCTAAGCTGTGGGGTGGTTTGTTACACATCAATAGATAACCAATCATGTGTCACACATGGCATAGGCAAAGTAAAAATACGAAAGACAAATTTTCTCAATTTAGGGTGAAATAATTTACAACAAAGAGTTAATATCTTTCATAGATATAGAACTTCTAAGATTAGAGAAGAATAAAACCAACAACCTTATAGAAAAATGAGCTACAGTTATGAACAAATAATTTATAGAAAAAGAAATGCAAAAGGACCTTACCCATTAGAGAAGATTCTAAACATTATTCATAATAAGAAGAATACAAGTTAAAACTCTGCTGATATGCCATTTCTCATCAGAAGTTTGACAACATCCTCTTTTGATAAAGCTGTAAGGGAACAGGCATTCTTATATGTATTGCTTGTGAAGATGCAAAATGGTACAACCCCACATGGAGGAGAATTTGTCAACACATTACAAAATTACGTTGCATTTACCCAATGACTCAGCAACTCTTGCATACATTTGAAATGTTCCATAAAACAAAGTTTAAATGATAGATTCAAAATAAAAATATCCCACACCCCAAAGAACTACAGAATTATCCAACTTAGAATTAAATAAACAAAAACATTATAGACTTGATGGTACTATTTTTAAAGTACTACTACTGCTCTGATTAAGTAATACCAAATATCACAAAATTGATAAGACCTGTCTCCCACGAATTTAGAGAGGATATCCGCATTAAAAAAAACCATGAAAAATTATTTTGAATGTTAGATTTAGGAGGGCTGTCATTTCAGTGTCATTACCCTCACTTTCAGATGGGAAAACCAAGTCACGGAGAGGCTGTGAACTTCCCAAAGGCACAGAGCACGGTATTAGCAGAGGGGAGTCAGCACACGGGTCTATCCTTGCCCATGATACACTGCCACATTTCATGACTGTCCAATTAGAGGTGAAGGATGGTGGATAATCAGCCCCATTGTGCTACTATGTCGGGCTGCGCGTCTAAAGATCTGTAGCCCCCATAGTTGAAGCCATCTAGGTAAAAGTTCACTGTGGCTTATTTTTTACTCAGGGTACCCCAAGTTTAGGCCCCCAGCACAGTGTTCTCATCCACACTCTGCCTCATTGCCAGAGCAGTTTTTCTCCATTCTGCCAAAACATAATATCATCACCTACAATTGTGGGCTCTAAATAGGATGCATGCTCTTCAACATTGCACAAAATAATCAATAGTGGTTTGGAAAGAAAATATCAGAACAACTATCAATATTTATCTTTATCCATTCTTTATTAACTTATACTTTTATATATGTTTTATAATATACATAGAATATTAGTTGAGAAGCACATGACTGTCATTTATAAATAAAAATACATTTATGGTTGTATGTGATTAAATGTTTCCTGAGGAAGTGAAGTTTGGAGACCTCTGCTCCCACAGCACTCCTCTTCACCCCTGCAGGTGGGCCTGCTCTTAAAGTGCGCTGGCTCTGCCCAGGGGCCCACACTCTGTACCCTGGTCGTTTCAAGGCCTCAGTGGAGGTTGAGGCTCTTCAGCCTCCTGTCAAGAAGCTCAAAGTTCAGCAGATTTGCTGTCCACCAAGTCTTCAGCCTTAAAAACTGGCTGGAGAGGGAGTAGGATTTAGGTCTCAGAGGAACTCTTTCACATTAATACTATTTCAATTACTTAAGGGTTTTAGAGTTTTCATGTGGCATTCCAGTAACAAGGTAACAAAATCAATCAATATTAACATAACACTATTTTTATTGGACATGCAATCATAATTATAAACAACCTGCATAAACTTATTGGAAAATGGCCTCTTCTCAGGCCTCTATTTTATTAACCGATGGCAGAATGTTCTAGATTTTTATTGACTGAAAGAAGATAGTAATCAGTTTACCTTTTTCACGATAATTTCCTGTCCATCCAAGGCCACAGGTACAGCTTCCATTCATAGGATTACAAAGGCCACCTTTTTTACAGGTACATTTTAACTCACAATTTGGGACATACTTTGGGGACATTGTGTAGTAAAAACAAGAAATATCAAACTGAATAAAAATGTTACATGAGCAAACAATTTTCTCTGCATCAGGTGAGTAGCCATATCTATCTAGCAAAAAAAAGCATAAGAAAATGTTCAAATTAAAACAAACAACTCTTCAGAAGTATCCTTAGGATAGTAAGCATATCATTGTCATTCATGCAAGTCTGCGTTCACTCCATAAGTATTTAATGAGCTTATACCTACGTACCTGGTATACTTTGGGAACTGGAGATGCCCTAGTGAACAAGCAGAGGTCAAGCTCGGATTAGCAATGGGAAAACTTCATATGTTTAGTCTCATAACTGATAAAGAAGACAGATGAGCAATTTGTTCTTTAATGTTTTAGACTGAAATTTGAAAAGCACTTCAGCTTACGGTGGTGGGTGACACAATCAAAGATGCACTGCCAAGAGGAGTTAAGATACAAGTGAATAAAGCCAACCAGAAAAAGAAAATTGAGCCTTCATTGTCAGGGGGAAAATTGAATGCTATGAAGTGCCATTAATGGGAGAGCAAAGGCCCTCTAAGGCGAGAGTAACCACTATTCACATTTAACTGGTTTTGCCGTGGAGAATACGGGCCTGATAGAGCCAGCTAATATGATTTTTTTCAGGAAAACTCAAAATCCATATTTTATATGAAATAATCCAATCTTTGAAAGTTGGCAACTAATTAAAATTGTTTTTGCAGCACTGTAGAAGTCAAAACTATGTCAGCCAATTCAAACACATTTGTGGCTAGATTTGGCCAAGGGCCTGCCATTTATACCTTCCAGTTTATAGTATTTTTACATGATGATATTTTCCACATGAATTATCTCATTTAATGCTCACAAATATCCCTCTGATGTGGGTAACAGTATTCTTTATTTTACACTTGAGAAAACTGAAGCTCAGAGACTTAAGTCTTGCTCAGGCTTAAGCAGCCAGCAAAGATAAGAACCAGATTCAAATCTAGAACTCCTGACTTCTCCTCAACCATTCTTTCTATTCCAGCTAGCAGGAGAGACATTAGAGAGATTTTTTTCTTTTACTTGCCCAAAGGTGTTTGGTTAATACATAGAGCATGTACCTGAAGTCAATCTGTATGACACTTTCCTTCTTGCCTTTATTTGACTGAACAGGTACACTTAACTTTTGTACCAAATGAAAGAAGTGTTTAAGTTTATTTATTTAAAAAACAATTACAGTTGTACAAGTAATGGTTGAATCATCATCATATATGTAATAGAATACCATAAGTTAACTCTCAATTATTCTTTTTTGATTTTTGCTTTTAAGGCATATTAAACAGAATCAATGACACCAAGTCCTATACTATTAAAATAAACTTTCATCTCTTTCACCCGTTTATCCTCATATGCTTAAACATACTTATGGAATTGTCATATTTAAACAATATTTTTTGACATAGATCTGTCTCTGCCATCCCATAACCTTTAATGAAGAAATAAAGAGATCAGTATATTTATACCACCTTTTCTTATCTTCTACCTAATGCTTGCTAAAGTTATGCTAAAATCTCAACGTTCTTATAATTTATAACATTTATTTATTTATCTTGTGTCATGTAACCATAATTCCCATGTATGTTTTAAACTTAGCCCTAATTAAAACAGATTTTGTGCTCACTAATAGTCTTTTTTCATTTATTACTTGGTTGCTAAAATTTATCTTTTAACAGTTTCGTCAAAATATTTTATGGCTACTATATTTCATCAACTTTTTATTATTAAACATATTTGTTTATTTTCTATCATGCTATACTTGAACAACAGTTTATCTGTGTATAAAATGCTTGAGCCAAGTTTTTTCCCAGGAACTTCATAGGCATTGACTAACCATATGTGAGCAAGGAATATTGCTGTGAGAGATGAGGCCAGACTGATTCTCTTCCCTCCTCTTCATATGAGATCTCATATTTTTCCTTATATCCCCGATGGAGTTTCCACTAGTCTGTGCTGAATCCTAACTAGTATTTCCAGGGATAGAATGTATTCATTCAATCGGTAGCATCAGACCTTCTTTCATTTGAGAAAAAAATCTTGAATATTATATTTGAACATTTTTCTTTTCCGTTTATGTATCTGTCTCTCTATTCCTTTCCATTTCACTGCCTTCACTTTCCTCTAGCCTATTCTCCATGTCCCTGGCTGTCCCTTAGCAGGTTCCATCCTCCTATCACCTGCGTTCTGTGTGGCATTCATCTATATGATGAAATTTAATTTTCATTTCCACTTCTCTCTGAGCTCTGCCAGCTTACGTTTTCATTTCCTTCAGCTGTTTGTTCATTTATTCCATGAATCCTTATATCTCTGCATTGCACTTGCATTTTATAGAGGACTCTTTTACATTATGTCCTTCAAATTCTTGGGAGAGATTCTGGTTAATGTTTTCACGTGCTCCCTAACAAAACTTTTCTGCTCTATGCTCTTCTGCTTTTTGTTTTCCTATTCTTTTTATCTTTTATCCTTCTTACAGAATTTGCACTGAAGAAACTAATCAAAGCTTTGAATAGTGTCATATTCTATTTCCAAAATGAAGGGAGTTGTTTTTTTTTATGCCTCAGCTTAATTTTTTATGCACCAGCTATGATTTCAGTTAGTAGGAAGGCTCCTTGGCTAGAATAAAGCTCCATATGACACAAAGTCATGGGATGTGTGTGTGTGTGTGAGCTTAGACTCCCTTTAGCTGCAAGGCTACTCATGGCCCGCAGAGTCCTCTTGATCCTAGTGAAGAGTTGAAAAGATGATATGTCTGTCTTTCTTGTCTTTATCCTGTTTTTTCCGCCAGTCTGTGATGTCCAGCAGAATTCAAGGAAGCTCCTGCAGCCTGCCAATGAGTCCAGTCCTTGTTTTACAACAAAGTGTCATTAGTTTTGTCTCTCTGTGTGCACCATGGAAAAGCGGTTGCTCTGCTCGCCCCGCTGAAGAGTGTAGGGGCCCAGCATCCTCTCCACCACATCCACGTTTTACTGAACTGGACAGTTCTTCGTTCTCATGATGATCATAATAAATATTAGGATTTAGGACAAGAGAGTTCTGTAGTTTTAAACAAAGATCATGTTTTCCTTCTGTCTTTCTTTTTTTCTTACGGCTTTCAGTGGGCTTCTGCACGTTGAAGAGGAAATAAAACTCTTCAGTTAAGTAGACATCTCCAACACACAATTTTTGGCAGTTTTACAAAAGTTAGCCAAAGTTATTTTAAATTTGCTCTTGCTCAAGAGTATGCAGAAATTACTCTTTGTTTTGGGTTTCAATCTTTGTTTACCCTCCACCAATACGTTGTTTCCTATATCGCTCTATGGGAACATGAGCTTTCATGGCATGAAAGCCACATTTCCGTAGAAAGTCAAGCCAGGCTATGGCAGCGTCCCAAATACCAAGTAGAGGAAGATTGGCACAGATGTTAGCTCAGGACCAACCTTCCTCACAAAAAAAAAAATAAAGAAGAAGCAGAAGAAGAAGAATGTGTTATAAACAATATTCATTTAATTATATTCTCTGGCACCAAATCTTCCTTCATAGTTTAGTGTGGTTGATGGCTGGGTGGACAAGGTGACCCTATGGTCATAGTTACCTTGCTGACACCTGGCTCCCATTTTGCCACGTGGACATTGGCACCCTCCAGTCACTGGGTCACACTGTCCCTTGCCACAGGAACACGGCTGGACACAGTGCTGCCCATAGCGATTTTCAGGTCAAATTGTAGGAAGAAGCAAAACAAAACCAGATTTTTCTTCTTAAAACAGTTTGCCAATCAAGATTTTTAAAAACTCGTAAATGCATGACCCTTTCTTTTAACCAAATAGGTTTGCCTGACTTGCCTTCAGTTTGCTTTTTAATTTTAAAAGATTACTTTGAAAAAACAAAACAAAAAAAGAAACCGTTCAAATTGTTGCTTACTTAGTGCAATTTTAGTGGACACCAGGAATTTCCAACCAAATACCTAATGTCAAACACATATGTGACAGAAATGACTCTTACAAACTCAGTTTTGATTTACCACATGGCTGTCTTAGCAAACGTGTGCGTGCGAGTGTCATATGTATATCCTCAAGATACGTAATAATCTTGAGTGTGTTTCCTCTTAAAGTCCATTCTTGAATTTTAGCTTACACACCTATACATTGATATTGGTTTCATTGTACTCACATCTCCAAATATTTGCTTATGTATTTATTAGTTTATTTATACAGTTACTGATTTATTATTAAATCAACAAATTTGTGAAATTATCTTTAATAAATTGTATTACATTAATTAAATTAATTTAATAATTAAAAACTAGAATAATTTTAGAAATTAGTTTTAGAATAATTTAGAAAAATTAGAACAATTAAAATTATTTTATTAATAAGTTAATAAACGTATTAATCCTGCTTGCTTGTTCTGCTGAAACTTCACTCCACAAATTTATTGAGATGCTCACCGAAATACAGATAACACACAAAGAGAAAATAAACGTGTGTGAGAATCAAGCGAAGGGAACATATAGTAACAACATAGACACAAATGAATATCATACTTCTTTGAACTTGTAAGAAGTGGACTACACCTTTGGCCCTGACCTACTCAGTTGTCAAAGCAAAGAAGGAAAAGAGGTCAGGTAGAAGATCACGGGTTGCTGAAGACAAAAATACTCTTAACGTTCAGGGAAACCAAAGCTTTTGAAGATGCTTTGGTCTGAGGAAATTAGCAAGTTTCTCCCAACAATTCTCTTGAAGAACAAACACAAAGGAGCCAGTCAGAACCTTCCTTAGGAAATGTTTATGGGCTGGCTTTAACTCAGAGATAACCTGGCTGTTGAGGCTTCAGAGGCAGTGTCCACTAGGTTTCATCTTTCCACTACTTGAAGCCAGGACTTTGTCTTATTCATCTTTTATACTCAGAACAGCAGGGCACTGAGGCAGGGTATTTAAAATAGCCCTCATACAAAAAAGACAAGCAACTGCCTGAGGAGGATAAGCATTTGGATATCTTCAGCAGCTAATGACTTGGTACGCTGCCTGCTCGCAAACTCCATCGCCATTTTTCCAAAAGAAAGAATCTTAAATTCACAATTGCAGTACTTCTATCGTTAATTTAAGATCTAATGATGGTTCTTTTACCCTTCAATTGTGAAGTATAGGATGCAAAATAGTGTGCAAAAGCATAAATGTGCATCAATAAAGGATCACAAAGTGAACACCTTCATCAACAACACCTAGGACATTGGACACAATATCTCCAGGACCACCTCCCCACCATGTGCTCTCCTACCCATTTCCTCCTCGAGCCTCCTTGAAGATCTTCACCATCTTGCACACTACTCAAATATTTAGAAAATGGCAGATCTGATAAAAGCAAAATGTACTGCTAAGCATATCCCCATAGAGTCCAATTCAGTGAATTTTTAAGGGATCTTTAATCTACATCCGGTCCCTTAAGCTTTATGTCAATAGTTGTTGTTGTGATATGTGGTTATTGTCTTCAGATTTTAGGGAATGGGTTACTTTGGGGTAAGCAGGGGAGCTGCTTAATTTTGAGCTGTAAAATGCTGAGAGTAAATGAAATTGTGGAGCTTTAGGCAATGAGTCT
Organism: Equus przewalskii; assembly: GCF_037783145.1. NCBI lineage: Eukaryota > Metazoa > Chordata > Mammalia > Perissodactyla > Equidae > Equus > Equus przewalskii. The sequence continues at coordinate 11,145,639 of NC_091848.1, read as the reverse complement.
GACGTTTTGTGCACAGAAATCCCCAGTCTGCTCTGATTTTGCCACACAGATTTCTAATCCTGACTTGAGTCCTTCATTGCTGAGGCAAGAGGTTATGACCAAAGGGCTCTCTTTGGTTGCCTTCACTGACTTTGGCTCTCAATCAAACTCCTCATGTAAGTACTCCTCAATCCAGAATTTAGGTCAGTTTGTGTTTGCTGTTACTACAGTAAATTAGTAAGTAAAATAATTGCAACAATGTTTTCTCCCTAAGTGCAGATCTTAAAAACTTTGCTTTAGCACATCCACTTCATAACAGGTAGAGTGACTGCCTTTGACTGCAGTGGGCCCCAATGAAACCAGGAGGGCAGTCACGGTGCCAATCCTGGTGTCAGAGCTGCCACCATTCAGGCACTCACATGTCCTTTGGCAATATGGACCACAAGTGCCTTTTGGATATCCTGTTGAAGGAGAATAAAACCATATGTGGTACTGTAACTGGGAGCAATCATTATTTAAATTCATGCCCACAGACGTGTGGTTAACTCAACATTTCAATGACTGTTCTCTGGTATTTTCAGTCACCTTTAAGCTATAGATTTGAGGCATGGACTTATCTGAGGATATGTGATGATATAGATAGATGCCTTAGCAATGTAGTTGGTGACATAAAGTTTCTGGTGTTGCTCGTTAACAAGATATAAGAAAGTTAACTTTGAGCTTCCTTGGAAATCTATCCACTTTTAGAGAATGCTCAGAATAGGAGACAATTCACCAAACAAGGCTATTTCTTTCCAGCCTAGATAAATGCATTATTTTGAATTAGCTTGTCTTGTCTGGAATGATCTGAATTTAACACAAGCAAGAATTCAAGATGGCACCAAGCATAGGGCAAGTGTCTTCATTTTTTATTAGTTTCTCAATTTTCTACTTTCATATCCATGGATGTGCAGCCTACCATGATGATACCTGTGTAAGAGATAAATAAACGGCCAGATATCAAGATAAAGGGAGAGTGAACAGGAAAAAGAATGAACTTAAGACCATATTATCTGATTGAAAGCTGAGGGATGTTTAACCGGGAGAAAATAGAGCTAAGAAGACAGAACTGTCTTCAAACATGAAAAGGCAGTCTTGTGGAAAAGGAGGAGGGAAGATTTTATCTCAATAAGGAAATACTTTCGGGAAGAGCTGCCCAAAACTGGACTAAACTTTTTTTAGGAGGTAAGGAGTGACTCTTCTCTGTAGGAGTTCAAGCAGAGACAGGATAAGTACATAGCAGAGAAAATGTAGCGGGGATAAAGCACTGGATTAACTTTGAAACACTTCCACCTGTGACATTCTCCTGCTCCATAAACTGGCTGGTACTTTAAAGCCTTAAAATCATAGGTGTTTGAGTTATAAGAGACCTCAGGGTCATCTGGGGAAGTTGAGGGCTACAGAGTGAAGTGACTTGAAATATTTGTTGCACCAAATTCTGCCACCTGTTAAAGATGACCGTCTTTGTTCTGGTCGTATATTTAAAATAGAAGGCTGTAGCAAATTTTGGATAGACTGTGATTTGAACCCTGTATCATCCACTTACTAGTGTTAAGGCCTTGAGTAAGTCCTTTCTTTGAGCTTCTGGTTCTTCATTCCCAAAGGGGATGATAACAAAATCACAGGCCTGTTGTGAGGACTAGAGTGAACAAGTACATTATCCAGCACATTACCAAACCCAGATAGCTCCAAACTCAGTGGTACCCAGTATTTTCATTAATGGTGGCAGGATCATTGGTGGGCACATAGCAAAACCCTTTCTTACCTGACAGGTGACATGAATCAAAAGGTTTGTATTTTCTTAAGTCCTTCCTCTTGGAAAATCTTTTCACTTGGAAATATAGCTCTAAAAGTGACTCAATTAGACCAGATGACACTTGCTTCCTTTCCTTTCATCTTGTATTTTTATGTAAGAATCAGATGGTAAAGAACATTTTTTAAGTATTTCACATGTAGCAGGTTTTAGAGGTAGAAGCCAAAGAATGGTTTTTATTGAGATCCAGATTGTTTATAACTCCCATACATATCCTGTCCTAAAACCTATGGTTTTGACCTTCAGTCTCAGACGCAGGGAGCTGCTTCTTTCCTGCCTTCTCTTCTGGTTTTAAAATAAAAAATTTCCATGATGGAGATGGAAAGCAAAATATTTAAAAAGTATTCATGCCAAAGGTTATTTCTCTGTGATAGCTGTTGTATTTCTTTATTCCTCTCTATGAAAAATGACGGATTTACTTCACATTCTCTTCTGTCATTCCTTCCTTCCAAGGGATGTCAGTTCTCGTAGCTAATTGACCCTTTTATGGTACACAACATTCTTTACTCCTCCTAAGAGCTTTTCCTCCCTCACAAAAGTTCAATAGAATGTATCCAAAAACAAAATCAGTGATTAAAAAAGAATCTCCACTGCCTCCTCTTCTTTTATTCACCAAGATATAAAATGCTTCTTTCATGTCCATCTGGCTCAGTCTTTCAAAATGTACATTTTCATAGTTTTTATCCTTTCAATGCGTGATGCTTAAAAAGAATGTTGGGTTGGTTGTATTAGAGAAAATACACCTGAAACAAGCTGAAAGTGTGAAGTTTGACACAATGAAATCTGGTGTGTACCGAGGGCATGTTGCTTCCAAAAAGAGGCTAAATTAATAAGAGTTGATTGGTATAGAAAATTCTGGAGTCACATTATTGTGAAGTGAAAGGGGACATGGATTTCTGTGCAAGGATGGAAAAGTGCAACATCTGATAAAGGGAAACTTACGTACTTATCAATGAGGAAAATGTTAAACTATGGATAGAATCATGGGTATCAAATAATCAGCATTGCAGGTGCAAGGAAAAAAGAGCTTACGTGTAATTATTGGATGAATTTAAATAACTGATCCATGTAAAGTCTATATTTGCAATCACTTTCATGTGAGTTGAATTACTTGGGAAACATAACTTTCCTCTGACATATACCCATTTTGCAAACTATCTTAGTGGTTTTGCACTTGCTATTCCTTCCTATATTTAGAAAAACAAAGTCGCCTGATTTTTAGCCTTCAACTTAATTATCCTTTTGAAATTGGGACACTGAACTTGATGAAATTAACCTACTAATGAGTATGCCATCTGTTGAAGGACAGTATACGTGTTAACCTCTTAGTCCCACAACTCATTACATTCATATCAAGAGTATGGTATGTGTTTATAGAAATGCCCATAGCTTTTTTTTTTTTTCCCAAAGAATAAGTTATTTTACTGACAATTCCGCTTTCTCATATAATTCTGTAGCAATGTAAAAGTTTGACTTCTGGAATCATACACACATCCCTTGCTCAAATTTTCACTAAACTTAACAAGGAAATGCACGCCCAGGACATAATAATTTCATTTGGCTTGTCTGAGTGAAATTCATTCTCCCCTCTCTCATTTCCTAAAGTTCCATTTTGATCATTACTTGGCCTTTGCTCTATCCTTTACAGTTATTTCTCCTGGGAAATTTTGTTTCTCTGGCAAAGAATGTTTAGTTATTTTTCATTAGAGGGTGACTTTTTTCCCATCCTTGCACCATCCTCTCTCCTTGAAGGACATCGACTAGGAAGAAGCTGGGATATGAATTTACTATTCTGATTTGCTTAAATATTAAAGGTTACTTTATACTATGATGATGTGAATGGCATTTGGTACTTTCATTAGAAACTTAGAACAAACAAGGTTGTAGTTATATCCAGACACACTTAGCTCTGAAACTTATGAATCTGTTTTTCACAGGGTCTGTTTTCCCAGTATTTGACCAGGTTACTCACACATACACCAGCCACTGTTATACAATTTTGTTTTATTCTTAAAAGAGATATTAAGATTTTGTTTGTCTGAATTTTTATTGCTGTGAGCAAGAGCATAAGAGCCAAGCTTCTAGTAACATCTTCCTCCTGGCATGGGTGAGCTTGTCTATGGCCCATGTTTCTTAAAGTATTCTATACTAAGTGTTGGGGGTGTTCTTATGGATACTGTCAATAGAGCTACCCATGTTTTTAGTGGACTGCAATGCCTTAAATTCTCTCAAAGAGAGTTATCATTGCAATTTGGAGAAATAAAAGATTCTTGGGTTTTTAGTCACTATGCAATTTCTCATTTATCATAAAATACATAGCATGATGAGTTCACATCTACTTTGCAGTTTGTTTTCTCCCACATTCTATCCCTATCCGCACGCTGAGACTGACCTGCCCATTATAAATTACGGACAACTGGTGAGGTGCCTACTACAAGTTTCTCCGCTTTCTCTGACCTCTGCCCAGAGAAAATTTTGATTCTCCATTCTGAACCTGAGAACATGAAAGTCCAGTTGTTTTTGGCTGCGGGAGCTTTTGCTTTTGAGCCAGCTACACCTTTTATGGCTATTTTCTTGAACCCTTTTTCATAGTCCTGTAATTACAGTGGATGTTGCCAAGGAAACTTTGCAGCAACTTCCAACCACGTGTTGTTTGGAACCAAGCCAAACTGACTAGTCAGGGGCTAGCTCCCTGACCCAGTCTTGCTTTTACAAGGTGAAGCTACCCTCCTTCAACCCAAGGTAGTTTGCCTTCTGAAATGGAAGTACCACTAGCTACATGTAACTTGATATTACTTTATGAAGATAAAACATCCTTGTGGTCAAAAAGAACTGATATCTTGATGTCAAGAATTCTTCCTGAGAAAGGTGACTGAATCAAATGTGGGAATCCTTCTTTCTCCAGTACCAGAGTGCTTGAAATTTGCCATAACCGCAAAATAATAGAAATTTTACTGATTTTATATTTTAGTTCTTCATTTTAAGTTGGAATAACTGCAATGATTATAAGTTCCAAACAAAATACTAATTGAAATCATTTTCATACATGCTTAATTGTGTTTTTAGCTAGTAATGTCTAAAATTAGGACAAATGAGAGAAGCAATAATCAAAATATACATTCTATGCCTTGTAGAAAATTAAAGTCAAGAGTTTGACCACAAGCCTATGTTTTATGGGTGGCGTTTGGAAGGAAAATCTAAAAAGCATCCATATACTCACAGAATTAGGAAAGGAAAGTAGAAGGAATCTACTACAGGAGTGACTAGGGAGCAAAGAACAGGAATGGCCAAGTTGAGGGAAAAATGAAACTGAGGCCAAATCATTTTATTCTTAAACCTATAAAAAGTACAATATAAATAATTACAAGCTTAAAAATTAAGTAGCTGACTGAACATTTTAACATGCTCCTTGGGACTTTTTATCATATGTTCTCCTATAACCATTTCGATGTTAAAATGTCCTAACAAATTAATGTAAGGTGTTTGGTCTACGGACTATTCTTTTTTTATTCCACAACAATGAGCCAACTGGTATTTTGTCCTTTCAGCAAGTCATTGCTTTCATTCCAGAATAACAATTTGTTTAATTTGATTGTTCCTAAGCAGATCTTGGAACTAACTTATTTTATGAATCACTTTAAATATGTTGCCATTTGCTGTATATTGATTTATAATAGTTCATGTTTTCTTCTTTATTTCTTTATCTATTTCTGGTCTTTTTCTTGGGGATATTTTGAATAGAAAAGGCAAAATAGGAGAACAAGGTACACAAGAATGTATATGTTTTCAACTATACCAATAAACGTTTTCACGGGATTTGCTGTGAATTAGAAGCTTGAATTAGCATCTTCCCTTTAGCATTCTGAATGATGACCCACCTATAGGTGTCTCCTCAATAAATTACAACTAAAGCACAGAACACACTCACGCAGATGACAGTGGTTTCTATGGTAGCCAGGCAGACAGGTACACCTCCTTATGACTGGGTGACAGTCCTCGTTCTCGGCTGAGCACTGACATCCCTGTTTACGGTCCTTCTCATATGTGCCTGGTGGACAAACTAGGGGGAAAAGGAAATGTAAGCCCAATGAATTAAATTTGTCTGTGTAAATATAGCTCTAAAAGTGAAAACAGGGAAAAATTTATTAAATAAGACCATTGCCTACAGAAGTGTGCTGCCCTATGGGATTTCAGTTTCATTAAATTTACTTGGGGATTACTTCACTGTTTGATTTTGTTTTGTTCAGTCAATTTGTGACCGACTGTCAAGGGCTGGCTGCAATTTTCTTGTCACTGAAGAAAATCATAGGGCGATGTCAGGTAAAATCAACTAAAATAATAGTATAATTCATGAGGGACCACATATCTGGATAAAGGTGTTTTTTCTGGTGCAGCCGGTTTAAATTCTCAAGGTTGTTCCTCTCTGCACATTAGCATGTACTGTATCCGTGTCACTTGTCAGCTACTCTGATGGTTGTGCTCTTTTCTTTTTACAGGCAGAGCAGCAAAAGCTTTCCCTCCAACTTCCAAATAATGTCATGCCGTTTTGTTAAGAAAATAAAAAGGTTTTCTGGGTATTTTTCAGCATACAAAATGGAGTCAAGTAGACATTTTGAGTTTCATGGTTGTGTCTAATGACAATTCAAACAAATGCAGTAAAAAAAGATCAGAAAAGTTGGTTATTATATATCCTGCAGACCTAAAATTGAAGAATAATTTCTGGAACAACCTTTTGATTGATCACCTAGGGGTTTCGGCATCATGATAGAATGAAGCTGTTTTCAAAGACTTCGCATTGAGAAGGTATTGACTGTCTTGTTCGCTGCATTCATGTTTTCTGTTTGCCGTCCCTGCGTGCCTACAGTGTCACTGTGTTCTTAGCATCTATTATCCTTAAGAATATTTCATCTTCTAGTTTTCTTTAAGTAAAAATGACAGCAGTGGTAGAAATTCTAACTTTAAGGGCCATTGGTTCCTTGCTTAGTATTAAAAACAAAGACTGATGCTACACAAGGTGATTAATGATAAAATAGGGTTTTCCTCTCTTTTTTGAGCGGAATGTGTACAAAGAGAGCGTTCGGTGGAATCTGACTCAGCATAGGAACAATTATTTATGTTGTCTGCTGTTGGTCTAGACATTCTTTTATCCAAGAATCAGTGATTGTTCAAATATGTATCAATAAAACACTTACCCCAAACTTGCCAGGTATGCCAAAAAGCACATCTGGCTTTACTGCCTGAAAAGTTTATTCACTTTTGTTACTAGTAAGTGGCTAAACAAGAAGAACTGATGATGGCATTCCAGAGCGGACTGGGAGTGGAAGTGTGTGATGTTCTTATTTCCTTCACTTCATCGGCAGTAAATGCATGAGGGCATCATCTATATTCCACTGTGACGTGACGAAAAGAGCTCCCTAATGGAAGATTTCCAACATTAAAGGCTGACAAACAATCAGAAAAATCAAAATATGTTTCATTAGGGCTTCTGACACCTTTGGAAACCAAAAGCTGCAGTTAATACAAATTCTTTACATCACTGGAAAGACTTGTTTTTGCCAGTTTTACGTGCACATAAAGCTTGATCTTCCTGCAGCAAATACAGGTACAAAACCCTGTGCTCTGTGGAAATTAATAACGTTGAGTAAGTGGCTGTACTGAATACAAGGGTTTGTGTAAAAAGTTCCAGTGTTCCAGTCTTTTAGCCATCTCCAATCATGAGGTATGGGACCCACTGGCATAGGGCTTTGAGGGAAGGGACATTTGGACTGGTCTGCTTTGAGAGACAGCCGTCATGCACATCGTGCTGGTCTGCAAGCATCCTCTGAAGGTTGTGTGGTGTAGAGGAAATGGTGTGAACCTTGGACCAGGTGGGCCCAGCACTGCCACTGACCTTGTCTCTAGCTTTAAACAAGTTATTTAAGCTCTAAGACCTTCAATTTCCTTTTCTGTATAATGGGATCAATAAAATCTGTCTCATAGATGGTTGTGAGGAGTAGTCTAGTGGACATAGTAACATATGGGAATCTCATATTGCCTCAATAAAATTTGTTTCCTTTCCACTGAAACACTTGTATTTAAAATCAGAATCAATTGTTCAACAAAGGTGCTGTATACAGGAAAACACCACAAAAACATTCAGAATGATTATGGGAAAAATTATCTAATATTTAAAGACCACCTTTACATGTATCTGCTATCAGGAAAAATTATTTCTAAAAAATAAAAATAAAAATCATTGAAATCATCTGACACAAAGTTTCTGAAAGACATATAAATAAAATTTATCCATATTCTCATTATTTGTTCAAGGTTTTGAGGCTTTGCAAAACCATACACAAATGTTAATCACTTCTCCATCCCAAGAAGAGCTGAGGCACATCCTTAGCTTTGATTCTGGAACTCCAGAAGAATCAGAATTGCAGAAGATATAAATAATCTGCCCATGAAAAATTACCCTCTTAACGCTCAAAAGTCAGTTCCTATTGAAGGAAATTAAAATTTATATTTCAAAGCAATAAAATTAAAATGGAAATAAAAGGAGGAAAAAGAATTTTGAATGTTATCCAAGAAGAATCTTTGAAAAATACTGTAGTATTTCTTATATTACATACTCATCATGAAAGGTATCCATCAATTGACACCTGGCTAAATAACGATGACCCACTAAGACTTCAGAGGAAATCAAAGTTAATGCAAAGGCTTCCTCATGTCCTCTGAAAGAGATGGTGGTGTGTTCTTAATGCCTCATGCTTCCAGATGGACTGCATTGTGGGGCATTATTTCAACCCATCTTACAAGACATGCAGAATTCTGGAATGTTCTCATTCAGCCCAGAAATATTTCCTGGATACCTCGAAGATATACCTGGTATCCACACACCTGGATTTGTGCCAAGTTTACAAAAGCGAGCAAAATCAAACGTGATTCTTGTACCCATCAAGCTTGCAATAATGGGGAGATAAATACAATACAATAATTATTCCAATAAATATATAATTTAAACATGTTATAAGGGTTCACAGGGAGAATAACATCAGGGACCCCAGTTTAGACTGGGAGGCAAGGGATGGGGGGTGCTTAGTTGCAGATGTTCTGTTTGAAGAGATCACTGCTTAAATGAGATCTGAAACACTAGAGAGAGTATATGTAATGGGAAGGGGCAGGGGAAGGAAAAAGAGTAGGAGAAAAAATTTCCCAGAGGGAGAGACCTAGGTATATGTGAGTTACTGATATGTTTCCTAAATAGTACGTTGGCAATGGTATACACGTATGTTAGACAATGGTCGGGCTTACATTATTATAAATGTTTCTGTATTAGTTTCCTAGAGCTGTGATAATTTCCTAAATTATCACAAACTTATTGGCTTAAAACAATACAAATGTATTATCTCATAATTCTAGAGGTCAGAAGTCTAAAATCAAGGTGGCGGCAGGGCTGTGTTCCTTCTAGAGACTTGAGGGGAGGATCTATATTCTTGCCTTTTCCAGCTTCTAGAAGCTGCCTATATTCCTTGGCTTGTGGCCCTTTCCTCTATCTTCAAAGCCAGCAGCTTAGCTTCTCTCTTCTCTGATCTCCTGTCTCCCTCTGAAAAGAACCTTTGTGACTATATTAGGCCCATCTGGGTAATCCAGGAAAATCTCCCCATCTCAAAATCCTTGACTTAATCACTTTTGCAAAGTCCCTTTTGCCATGTAAGATAACATTCCCGGATTCCAGGAATTAGAGCATGGACATCTTTTAGGGTCATGTAGGGGAGAAATAATTTTATTCCACCCCTCTAAGTTCTTTTGGCTGGTCTAATAATTAAATTGACATATGACAGAATAATGGGAGAAAAATAAATTTAACTATGTATGTATGGGAGCCCCACAAAGACATGAGGCTCCTCAACAGTGAGGCAATTAAAGCCTATATGCCATCCTGAGCTAGGGAGAAAGGGGTAAGGGTCTGGAACTTCAAAGGGGAGGAACACACTTCACAGGAAGATGGGAAAAGCAAAGGTTTGGTAAACAAATGATTGCCATATCTTGAAGAGACAAAGAAACACAGAGAGGACTTTGAACAAGCAAGTCTTGCTAAGTTTCCCCCATAGACCACACCCAGCTCATAGTCTCTGTAGTTGTCTCTGGTGATAGTTTCTTGTCCTGGATCTAAAATCTTTAAGGCAGTAGAGGGAGAGGTAACAAAGAAACTTGGAGTCTTCTGTTTCTTAACAATAATCAGCCTAAAATAACCCTCATGCCAAGATGAACAACTCGGGGTGGCAAATTTTGCTCCCCTTCAGTCCATTATTCAGTTATCCATAGTTTCTGTTTGCCAAATGTTTCAAGGAGCTTCTGATTTATCCCTTAGAGCCCACATTATCATATAGGGTCATGTTCTTAACAATAGCATGATGCACAACTCTTTATAGAAATTGATACAAACATCATATTTTAAAAACTATATGATATAAAAATTATAAACTATCACCAATTATTTTAGAAAATAATTTCTTCTTTTAGTTAATGGATCCAAAGGACAGGTTTTAATACGATGCCACATTGAAAATGACTTGAGATTCTTGGGAGAAGTTCAGGACCCAGCAAGAACCTGGCAAGCAACTTGGGTACCCAGATTCAGCTCCAGGGCGACTCAGGAAGAAGAGACTTCCCAAGGGCTAAAACTCAGAGACATGAAGGACTAACTGCAGATAACAGTGGAAGTTTCTAGATCATGAACTGCTTCTCTTCTTAGTGATGTACGTAATAACATTATTCTTTATGGGCCCCCTGTCTGTAGAACAGTGTTGGCTTTTATGTGGAAGGTCTCCTTTAAGCAGATGTCATTGTGCACACAATAAGATAAACAAACAGACATGAAACCACTTGCCTAAATGATATGGCAAAACCAGGAACAAAACCACCAATTTGCTCAGGAGAAGCTCTGAGCTTTTTATCACTCTCTCAGTGATCATTCTTAGGAAGTAAGAGGGACATTAACATTACATAACATTGAAGAGATTGGAAAGCTAGACAACAGGCAAAGTCGTGGTTTAACTTACTAGGTGGGAAAGTCAGCCTGGAAAGTTTTACAGTGAAAATTTCTTGTTCACCTTGTTTACTAGTTAGTCATCCAGGCCACTGGAGGAACTGGTCAAACCAGTTTGAAGTAATGTAGCTGATGCCTCCTCCTAGTTGAAATCATTCTGGGTAATCAATGACCACAAAACCTCTGTGGGTGGCTCCTGTGTTGATTTAAGCCATTTCTCCATATTCAAGCTACATTTTACTCTTTTTTCTTTTTTTTGAGGAAGATCAGGCCTGAGCTAACATCTGCTGCCAATCCTCCTCTTTTTCCTGAGGAAGACTGGCCCTGAGCTCACATCTGTGCCCATCTTCCTCTGCTTTATATATGGGACGCCTACCATAGCATGGCTTGCCAAACAGTGCCATGTTTGCACCCAGGATCTGAACTGGTGCCGCCAGAGCAGAATGTGGGCACTTAACCGCTGTGCCACTGGGCCCCCTACATTTCACTCTTTGAACTAACCAGTGAATATACTCAAAAATAAGAATGAATCAACAGTGACTTTTTTTTTCCCCTGAGGAAGATTGGCCCTGAGTTTACATCAGTTGCCAATCTTCCTCTATTGCCTGAGGAATATTAGCCCTGAGCTAACATCTGTGCCAATCTTCCTCTTTTTTATATATATATATACATATGGGATGCCACCACAGCATGGCTTGATGAATGGTGTGTAGGTCTGTGCCTGGGATCCACATCCCCAAACCCTGGGCTGCCAAAGTGGAGCACATGAACTTAACCACTATGCCCCTGGGGCTGGCCTCCAACAGTGACTCTTTTTGATTTAGGTAGAATTTATATCACTTTGACTGTGAAGATATAACCTGAACATAGGTAAATATCCAAAATATTTTGGAAGGGAAAAATTATATTTTTGATTGGTTGACTTCCCAGGCATTTGATGGATTTTTATTAAAAATTGAGGAGTCAGCTTTGCTAAGATTCGAGTTGAGACAAAGTCAATTAGAGAGACAAGTTGGTTAACCCTGATAATCTCATAAACACTCTCCCACACCTAGTTTTACTGTAGGACAAATTTTCTAATAGTACTTTTTTCTTCTAAGAAATAAGAATTACCGTCTTTAGGTGACCTCTTAAAGGTGATTCATGTCTTCATTTTTCCCACTAAAATTTAAAGATAGATGAGATATCAACTCGAGGATTTAATGAATTTGTCTTTATTTGTCTTATCTACTTCTTAGATAATTATTTTTTTGTGAGGAATATATCTGGCTGACAAACATTTTAGGAGATGGCACATAGAATTCAAACCATACACATAAGAAAATGCAGTGAGTTGACTTTTTGTTTGGAAATCCACGACCGTCTTAGCATTTGACAAGGCGTAGAGTGACTTCTTGTGGGAAGACCTGTCCAGCCTGGCAAGAAGATATGTTGTACAGTCCCGAGGTCACAGTGTCTCCACTGTGACAGTTACAAACTCCAAGGCCAGCTACACCAGCCCAGTGTCCCTGACAAGCTAAATAAGCATAAGCAGAAAAGTGTTTCAGATTGTCAAAACAAGTACCCACCATCTCACTAGTTTACAAAAAACAAATTCCTCTGACTTTCATGATGGGCAGAGAAGCGCATTCAAATTTCATCTAATACTTTGCTTCTCACAAATTGGGATTGACCTTCGGTGGTTTATGACAGCCTATTTTGCTCAGGTCTTTATCAAAGGCCTGGTGATAGATCAGCTGTCATCCACCCGTTCCTCAGAATGTCTTTGTATTAAACTAATGGTCCAGCAGAGCGGCCAGCCTGACAGGCAGGTTATTTATTTGCAATCTGGTAAAAGAACTGACAACTTCATTGTTTTAATTGTTCATTTTTCATGGGTTGATGCATTAGCTCACCCAGATCTTTGTGCCTCAGTCAGAGAATAAATATATGGGAGTCAGGGCATCGGAATGACTGGGTCCATCTTAAAGTTCAAGAAGTTGTGGATACTCTTGGTGCTGGCTGTGATTACCAGCATCCCACAAGCATCTGGGGATTTTTTTTTTTTTTTTTTGTCTTATCTCTGTTCTGCATCTCTTTCCTCTCTTTCAGGAAGACCTATGATGTCAGCTACTGATCTGATTGTTTCTTGAAACAATGTTCCTGGTTCTCACAGCCTATTAAAGGAGAAAGACTAGTGGCCCAGAGTCTCCATGTCTCAATCAGGGTGGGGCCTGCCAGACAGGCCCAGAGACCTCAGATATCAAGATATCATCGAGAGCAGATATAGTTCAGGTCAGAGCCTCTCAGAATCACCCGCATGTTTTTTGCTAAATGCACTTGGACTGGCTTCATTTTGAGGGATTTTATTCTAATTCAGTGGATATTTGGTGAGAACTAAATATATATATTTTTAAAATCCTATGATGAACTCCTGGTTGAGAACCATTGATCTAGAGGCTAGACTAACACCTCAATATACAGACAAGATATCCAATAGATTGAATCATTTGCCCAAGGTCGTGGCTAATTAGTAGTAGAGCTAAAACTAGAACCCAGGGGTCCTGACCCTCAGGTCAATGCCTTTTTCCTTCTCTACATCAAATACTATTCTCCAGGAGCCATTGAGACACTCTGAGAAGGTCCTACCAATAGCTTTTGCACAAGCTAGCATGTCAGGGAACAAGATGGAGGCGATTATTTTCACTCAGGGCTCATCTCAAATGCTGGCCTTTAGAGAGCAGAGGACATTCCCACAGTCCAATTGTAAACATGAAACGGATTCCTATTAAGTTATTGGTACCCAAATTATATTATTACTTTACTATTTTTCCATCACATTAAAATTGAGAGTGCCTCTAGAGGCAAAGTTTTATTACTTTTACTGTGCCTTACATCTCAAATACAACATAGAACACAGGTTTGATGAAGGAAAGAATGTTTGATGAAGGAAAGAAAGAAGGAAGGGAGGAAAGCTTCTCTAGTCCAATATACATAATTGTGTGAAAGGCCAATCCTACGCAAAAAACAGAACACTGGCTCCCTATATGGCGTGTTCTTACATTCATTTGCTTTTTAAACAATTGTTCAACATTTAAATTATTCACTGGGTCTTGTGTTTTGCGCTGAGGATATAAAATTGAATAAGACTAGTATCTATTTTCAAGAACCCAACAGAATGTTTCAGGAAGACGTGAAAAGTCGGCACAGAACAATCTGACAAGTGCTACTAACAGAGACATGTAAAACAGGTTAAGGCATCTGAAAAAGTAATAGTTAATCCTATCAGAAGGGAATCAGGGTGTCCTCAGAGAGGTGGCATTAGAGCTAGGCCTAGGAGAGAGAGTAGAAATTCATTACTCAGAAGGAAGAGAATGAATGAGTAAAGTCTTTTATTGAAAGTGATAGATACATTTGCTTCATGGCTAGAGGACAGGGTTTAGGAACAAGTACGATGCTGAAGAGTTCTGTTGGCCCTTGAAGGTGAATCATTCTTCATGTCACACCGAAAGTTTAATCTGGCACTCCTAGGTAGCCATGGGCACATCATGATCAGCCAGATGACCGTGTGCATATTTGAGTGGAGGATGGGAGCCCAGTTGGGAACAATTGCAGGCATCCTGGTGAGAGACAGCAAGAACCTGAACTGGAGATCTAGAAAGAGATAGAGATGAGGAGTTGTACTAGGAGATTTTTTCTTTTTTTGAGGTGGAACAGATAGTACTGGAAGACAGATTGTATAAGAGACCAGAGGGAAATCTCTGTCTTTTCCTAAATATTTCTTTCATTGTTTGCAAGTTTTTGCCATACGGCATCTTTCTTCCAAAATGGCCTAAGAGTCTCACATTCCAGTTACAAATGAGTTAGAAAATACTGACTTAATAAACAATTCAGAATCATCATGCACCCATTCTTATGTTTTTGATAACAGGTCTTTTCAGCTTACCTTGGCATTCAGAGCACTGGCTGGAGAGGGCAGGCTGACAGGGCAGGGGTGTTGTAAGAGCTACAGAATGTGGACTCTCTAGGGGCTCAGGAATGGAAAGCAGCATGAACACGTGGATCAGAAAAGAGAAATCATCCTAAGACAATGGGGCTGGACTAGGTCCTGAAAGCAAGTTCTACCTGGTTCTTTTCTTTGAGGCTTACTGTCTGACTACATGCTCATATACAGCACCCTCCCTAAGGAAATGTTCAGAGTGTTTCAGTGTTGAAGTCAAAGTGATGATGTTCCTTTTTGCAATGGACACCTTATATACCATTGTCAGCATGGTATCCCACTAAGGCCTTCATGATGGCTGCCACCTGTTTTGTGGAACTTGGTGGTTGCCATCCTGCATATGGGTGGACAGTACTAATAAATATCTAGCAACAACATTTCCTCTTCATCAGTGCTCCAGATAAAAGCCAAACAATAAATCAAAATTCTAGAACTTTAACATTGCAATTTAATGCTGATGGATTATGCTAATACCCACAGAAGAAATATATCCGTTCTGAAGACCCAGGGTTACTTTATTCATGCCTGTTTTCCAATCTTCTCTTGTGTTTTGTTCAGCTGCTAACAGGTGAAAATGAGTAGAAGGGTTAAAATTGTGGTGAGGAGACTGCAACCCCAGTAACTGTTCAGAACTCAGAACCTCAAGTAGGGAGAGAAAAAGAAGTTTGCAGAAATAAGAGAAGGCAAGAATGACCCAATGGCAGGTGCAAGAAATGAATGTCTTGGAGACCTGAAGGAAGCATCATGATTAAAGAGCTGACATTTTCTGAGGACCTACTACGGGCCAGGCCTGTTCTAAGCCCTCTACCTGTATTATCTCATTTGATAACCAAAAATTTCCATGAGCGAATAACTATTATTATTTTAATTTTACAGAAGAAACCAAGAAAACTAATGTAAAGTCATTTGCCCAAAGCTTACACAGCCAGAGTTAGCACTGATGCCTCAACATCACTTTCTTAAACGTGACATTATACTTCTTCCCAGGAGTTACCACACTACACCTTTTGGTTTATGGGCCTTTACAGAAGAACCTAGGATCCATGTCCTCACCTCACCTCACAGAATCAGGATAGTGCAGTGAGAAGAGATCTGGACCGAGTATTGGGAGCTATTGATTCTTACCCGTGTTCTTCCGGGAAAGTCATTTCCTCTCTGACAGCCATATTGGATTTTATCATTTCCGTAACTCTATTTAGTTTTAAATTTCAAATAACTTTTATTATGAAAATGATCAGTAAAACACCTCTAATGAAGGAAATCCGGTATATTCTACTTCAACATGAGTATATAGTAAATTGGTTATGCTATATTCAAAACCATAGTAACCGTTAAGCAAGATTATATCCTACAATTTTCTGTTCCTCTATGAAACAATTAGGTATTAAATTTGAGATGCTATGTCACCAATCAGTGCTTTCCTAAGGATCCACAGAATTTAAAGGATAGGAGTGGTGTACAGAAAGGACACCCATGTCCAATCTGCAGAGTTAGTGGAGCACACCATTCATACCTGATGCAAGCATTCTCCTTTAGAATGGTAATGAAATCCATCAGTATTATTCACTTAGAATTCACAAATGAGATGATGAGCAATATGGTGATTGGGCAAAGAGGGCAGGACCAGGTGGAGGGGTTGCTTACATAGCAGGCAAGAAACTCAGGTATCCAAAATACTCTAGTGTTTGTGCTTCTGCTCAAGTGTGTCAATACTCCCTTAAATGCACATACAAGATAAAATTTATAGAATCCAGGAGCAGCATAATTAACAGTAATTGTTTTCTTTTTTTCAGATTTGCTACCAGAAGGGAGGCAATTGCTTTTTGACTTTCATCCCAGAGTGTTAACTTTGGGTATCCATGAAAAATGAATCCCTAATGAAAATTTTCTTTTTATCAACATTAAGGTCAATGAAAGTCAACAAATGAAATTCAAATATATTAATGAAACTTCTGTATCGGTGATCAGCTCAAACCCTGACCTGACACACAGATGTCTATTTGGCCATCCTGAATATGATTCCCCCTTTATCACTATAGAAAAATAAAGCAACAAAAATAGAAACACAAAAGAAGCAGCTAATGTTACCTTGCACGATGCAATAAAATCAAATAACTGTAGTAGAATAGGTAGATTCTTCCCAGTTCAAATCATAAAATCACTGCTTTCAGGTCATGGCTTGTGAAAACAAATGCCTTTCCTTAACATGAATATTTCAAAGACAGATATAAATATTCATTCATAAACATCCACTAAGGATTCATTCACTCAATTTGCAAATAGTATTACTTCAACGCTTACTATGTGGCAGACACTGAGCTTATTTAGGAAAAACTCAAACCTGATCAGATCTCAGAATTTTCTTTATTTCCAAGTCACCACTTTGTCTGAATTCCTTAGAAATAAGAACAAGAAGATGCTTGAAGGAAACTGGCCCCTAACTTTTATAAATTGTTCATCTCAGTTTCAGCTACTTTAACTGCCAACTCTCCAAAACAAGCTCCAGTTCAATTAGTAATAAAATATTCTAACTCTCCGCGAAGGCCTTTCCCTTCCTAACAGCAGTTTACTTGGTCCAAAGCAAGGGACTGAAATGAACTACTTCATTCTATCACTCTCTCCTTACATGTTGTCCTGAATAAGTCACATTCTTTCTTAATAATTTGAAAGCATTTTCATCTGTGCCCTGGGAATGACTAGAAGAGCTTTTAATATTATTAAGTCTAGATTAAATCAATCCGGTCTGAAGAGGGCATGGGACTAATCCTTCTTTAACCACTCCTCCTTCTTACCAATTATTCACGACTCTATCAGTGGCCTTGTTAGAAAATCCTTGACATCTATGATCAGAGGTTCCAGACTTAGGCCACTTTCATACATTTTGCTGACAACCTTTGAACCAAGCTGCCAAGTGAAAGCTTACCATAGTCTTAAAATCCAAATGGTGATTCATTGTTTGCAAACAGAGAGACAGATTACCATTGTTAACTTGACCTTAGCCTCTAACTCTGAGTCAAAAAATGCTTGAAGACGTGGGCATCTTAACTAGAGCAAGACATAAATCAAATTACCTTCAACACCACAAAGAAATGAATGGTTGGCATCTTATGAACTGTAAAGTGCAGTGGGTTTTCCTTGGAAGACGAAGTTGAAACTGATGACAAAAGACCCCATTACTTAATTGAGTTTAATAAAATATGGAGGAACAAACTTTGCCATGGTTTCAAATAGTTTGATGAATAAATAGGGTCATTCCGAGAGCTTGCTAACTGGGCACAGTTCTTAGGAGTGAAGTTTTTCTAAGATTATGAGGGAGAAAACAAAAGGAAACTATCCAGTAACATGGATAACATTGTCTTAATTTCCTTGCTGCGACCAAATCAATTAGTGGATTATATTGTTTTAATGGGCTTACTTGCAGGATTTAGAGCAAGACAACCGTGGGGGGGAGGGAGTAAAAAGGCGGCCACAGGGAAACAAGGGGAAAGAATTTGTTCCAGAAAAGACAAACAATTTTGGTAAGTGAAGGAGGTGTAGCGAGGTTAAACAAGAGCTAAGGCCAGGCCAAACATGATCATCCAGCAAGAATTTTATGAGCGTGTTAAATCTCATCATGTCCTGAGTTAGACTGCAATTTTATTAAATGTTGGTTGAACTGAATTGAGGCAGTGTGGATCCACAATTGAGGAAAAGAAAGACTTGGAAGCTTAAACAATAACAGATCATTATTATTTTTGGTATATGACACCAGCTCTACTTTTTCCAGTGAGTTTTAACTAGAAACCAGAGGTGAAAACTAAAACGTGTATACAATTTTTAAAAATACTTATAAAATTCAGTTTTTAAAATGAAAATAAATTAAAATTAAATGCCAAAAAATGTCTTAATATTGATAAGAGATGACACTGATCCTAGTATTTTAGAAGGTTATATTTACTTTCTGCTTCAGATCTGGGAGAGGGGGGAACTCTAGAAATATGCGTATCAGTCCAGAAATATGTGGCAATTCATTACTTTTGCTCTTGATAGCTCCATAAAAGTACCAATTTTGTAAAACAAAATCTTTTTGAAAATTGTCTAGAAACAAAGTACTTTTCTACACAAACAGCAAATATGCTTTTCAGAGGGTTCTTTCCAGAAAGCTCTGTAATTTAGTATTTCCAACAAAAGATGATACATCCCAGAAACTCTAGAGACATTTCTCCTTTTAATAGTGTGCCAAAGTGTAAGCTCTTGTGAAATCTGAAGGCTTTAAACATTGGCACAGGGTAGTTATTCAGAAACATATGAGCATTTCTTTGGGTCTCTGGAGAATGCAACTTAATCAAAGGTGGCATACCCGAGCACCTGAGGATGCTAACAGTATGGGTGTGCACCTAAGGATACTGGCAGGATACCCACACGCCTAAGGACACGAATGCATTCATGCACCTCTTACCATGACCTTATCCATCTGCTGTCAAAATTGCAGGTTGAAACATGAAAAATTCAATTACTCACCTGGTTATTTGGCTTACACTAACAGGTTTGGTCTTTTTCCTTTTGAATTAATTGAGCTGATCAGCTGTGTTCATGTTTTAGAATTGAGCTATATCTTCTTCAAGTGTAAATACATAGTGTCATTTCCAAATAATTTAAAGATAATGTTTTTAAAGTAGATACTTTTGCAAGTCAACACAAGAATAGAGTGTAAGAAACATACATATTTGGGTATATGTTCATTAACCAGAATTGTATACCTTTTAAACTGTAGGAATCTATTAAAAAAAAAAAAAAGACGTACAAGGTCCAAGCGTGCCACCCCCATGTACAAGGCATGGGGCAGAACCTCTCTGTCCACTTTTACTGTTGCCTGTGGCTCCAACCCAGCCAGGGAGGCATCAGGATGTCCCTGAGATGGACTGACAGTGTAACACACCTGGTGACAACTCAACCCGCAAAAGTCCATCTGGACAAGCTGAAAATGGAAAACAAATCAACTTTCCTTTCTCTCTCTCTCTTTCTTTCTGATATAGCTCCTTTTTCTACGTACTGCTCCAGTCCCTGGTAAATGAAGCAACTCTGTTTCTAGGCTTCTGGACATAAACTTTTCAATCACTGAAAACTTTTTTAATTTTTTAAAAGTAGTTTCCTTAATCATATTGAAAAGCATTTGACTCTCAGTCAAATTATTCACTATTTCTTTAACATAGAGCATGGAGAATTTTATGTACAATATCTGTTACGGAGAATATACAGCAACTTCAAAATATTCAGTCCAGAGGTTATTTTACACAACTGATAAGAAATTACTGCACAGCTGGAACTTTATAATCCAAAATCACATTTTCAACACAGAAAGGTACATCACAAGGTAGAAATAAATTCAAGTTTACACAAACCTCTTTACTTTCCTGTTTGTATAATCGCATTTTTATTAAATTATTATTTTTTATAATAACATTCACACTCAGGAATTCATCCCATATACATAACTCATTTCTCACAAACAAAAACCATATCCATGTATATAACTAACTCATTTTTTCCTGATACATATGTATTTTCCTTTTCTAGCAAAGCCGTATTTTTTAAGTTCATAAATTGGCAGCTAATAATAATAATTCTGCCTCATGTCACCTCCCTTATTTCAAATGTATTAGTTAAAAACTAAAAGTGGAACTTACATAGGACAACCTAGAAATTTAGAGACTTCAAAAAAAGAAATTATCAAGATACTTAGATATTGAAGTCACGCTGACTTTCAGCTGGTTGGAGGGGAGGTTTCCTTATTAGGAGGGGGCTGTTTCTTTAACTAGCACCAGCCAGAGTCCAACAAAATCCCCATCCCCAGGAAGGCTGGGATGTGGATTTAGAAACATTCTATTCTAAAGCTTGAAGTGTGGGTGACCGTAACCAAACCAAAACAAACACACACACACAGAAAAATAGAGCAAACCACTAAATTGAAAGAAATACTGATTCTCCAGTACATCTAATGGTTCCCTACCATTCAATTTTTGTACGTCTGGAATTTCACATTTACACAGAGCCAGAGATGTTCCATCTAAGTAGGCATAGAAACCACCTATGAAATACTCTATGCTTGAAAATACATCGCCTGCTGCTCACTGTTCCTTAAATTATCCCCTTGAGAGAAGCTCTCCTTTGAGTCTCTGAATGTTCTCTATTTATATGCACTCCACACCCTGGAAGACATATTCAACTAACACTGAAGTTCAGAATATCTCTCTTCCTGTGTAGATAACTGGGACAAAGCTAAACACAACTAGGTGGGGGGCCGAAGGAGGAAAGAGGTACTCAGATGGGGGCAATATGGCAGGGGACCTGGGAGGAGTAGACAAGCCTTGCCTGCTTTGCAATTTTCCGGGGAGGGCTTGTGCCTTAATGGGATATTTTTGGGTCACATAGGATATATACGGCTATCACCAAAGAACCAATTTTATGTCAGTGGAAAATGAACAAAACTGGTACAAGAAACCAGCCAACTTTGACTGTAATTATTTTCAATCTGCTACTTGGGTGTATATTTAACCTAGTAATAAAAATATTTTGTTAGGGAAAAAATACTTGACATTTCAATTCTGGGCATTTTATTCTTTGCTTAAAACCCAGAGGAAAGGGAGGGTGTTGTAGTTTAGAATGGAAAGAAAAGAACAGGCAAATTGTGATAGGCGATTTCTAAGGAGAAAGGAAGAAACAGGCTTAGGAGGTGAAAGAAAATTCAGATATGAAATTTCAGGATTCCTTCTAGAGGTTCTCTAGACTGAAGATCGTAAGAGCAATGAAGTAAAAAGAACACTGTTCAAAGATTCATTCTCATCTATATGATAGAAATAATAAAGTCTGCCCATCTTATTTTACAGAATTTTATAAGAAAATTTTTTCAAGTGATATAAAAGCATCGTGGGAAATATTAAATATTTATTTAGATATAGCACTGGTATATTATGGCTAGTTTCCGGAAGCAAGGTCAGTTTGCCCAATGATGTTTTTTCTAGAACTGTTAACAACTGGTCATCCTGCTTCTTCTGAAAAAAATCTGTAAAACAAATTTTCACAAGTTTTTTCTTTTTCAATTTTAAATTTAATTTATTAGTTGAAGTAAATTATCATAGGCCCAGAAATGTTCAAAACTACTATCAAGATATTACTTTTCCCTGAACAGATTGGCAAGATTACAAGGTTTGACACACCCACTGTTTGCCAGGTTCGCGGCTAAAAGGCACTTTCACACAAAGCGTGACTGTAAATTGGTGAAAGTTTCTTTTTTTGGAGATATATACAGAATTTGCAATATCTATTAAATTTTTAAATAAGCCCCGCGGTGATGCAGCTAGGGAATTTAATTTACAGAGAAACTCTCAGATCTGTCCAAAGAAATAAATGCGAGAATTTTCGCCACAGCAATTTTTAACAGTAAAATACTGAAAACAATCTAAAGGTCCATTTTTAGGGGATTTATTAAACATATTTTAGCGGTTTACAATAGAATATTCAGACACCACATGGAAGAAAAGGTAGGTCTGCGTGGACTGATAGGAAAAGATGCCTAAAATATACAGTTTGGTAAATAAATAAACAAGACATAAAATTAATGTTTGGCGCAATTGCATTTGTGTAAAAAAAAAAAACAAACTGAGGAGAGGCGTGGGAGGGGAAAACTGGCCTGGAAGCTTTCATTCTACATATTTCTGCACCACTATTTTTTAATATTTTTATTTATAATATATTTATGAAATATATGAGATACATAAAACAACGAGTTTGAGGGGAAAATACCATAACATTTGCTCTTTCTTTCTTTTGATCCCTGGCCCCGACGCACAAGGAAGGAGGGAGCCATGGCCCTCTGGTGGAGGATTTTAGCAATGCGCTTCTCCTAACGCTACCCCACATTCTAAGGAAATCTCACCATCTAAATTTATTTATGGGTAGAATCAACCAGAATTTTATATCAGGTAATACCACAAAATATATAACATTCAGTGCCCTTGAATTTAATTTTTACTTTAAAAGTCTTGGAAACATCCTAATAAACTTTGAATTTAGGATGCATTTTCCGTGTGCAACACCACAGTACCCGTCTAACTCAGTTGCATTTCACGGGAAAAGTCTGAGCGCGTCTGTTTGCTGTGAAAGCATATTTTATAGCATAGATGCTTCAATTACAGGAAAGGCTGATTTCTAATAATTGAAAAAGCTTGTTGCTAATTAAAAACCAGTCGTTGCTAATGCCAATTAAACCAGGATCTATGCAGGCAGCTGTCATTTCAAAACTGAGTCGTTGTATGTGACTAATGAAGGTGCGTATTTTCAGGGGCTAATCTAAAACATTTCTAACAAGAGAAACTATTTCAAAACTATATATCTGTGTCAACCACCACATTCCCTTTGTCCAGTTGAAGGTGTGCAGACTTTCCTGTCAGCTCCGCTCTGAAGCAGAGCAGTCCCCCACCCGACCAGTGGGCTTGCTCCATATTAAGTACTGGCTACCTTGGAAATGTACCGTCTCCCGGTGTAAAATTCCCCAAAGGGCAATTCAAATCACATTTAGAATTTCCTATTTACATTGCAACAGCCATGGCAGAAGTTTGAATGTCACAGTACAAATCTGGTACCAAATGCTGAGTGTGTTCAGAGGATTCAGTTTCAGAATTCGCTTCACATGAACACGTTTTCATTAAGTGAGGGGGGAGGGAGTGCCATGGGATAAATTCACGTTACGAACTCTGGTCTTAACTCTTTATCGTCGCGAACGAGTAAACTAGTGTTTTTGCCCCTGCAAACAAAGGATTTACCAGACCGCTTCATAGAGTAACTTGCTTTTCGAATGCTTATGCAGAAATGCTATCAAACAAGAACAGACCACTAATATTTCCAGTTCAATTTCCTGTGTGAGGAAGGAAAATTTGGCTAGAACAGCCTAGCAAATAGAGGCAATTTTCCTGAAGAGGCAAATTTTTTTCTAGACAAGTAATGAAGGTTGCTAATTATTCTTCTTTCTCAAACGATGACCATCATGAGAGGAAATATATCGGGACGCCATTTTTATCCTGAGTTCTATTTTTAAGTATATGAATTTACAGAGGGAGATTTTTCAAACTAAAAATCAAATATAATTTTAAACAAACGTTGTTTTGTATGCTCTGTTTTGCCTTTTTTTGTTATAAAAAATGATCTGTAAGGAGAACACTTTATTTCAGCTGAACACAGTCATGCACATGCATACCATCTTCATGTCCAGCTTCCAAGGCCACCCAACTGAGGCGAACTTGAAAGAGCCCTTCCAGACCAAGCTGGAGGGTAAATCTGGCAGTGAGCCTCCTCACGTCACAGTTTAATCACTGGGTGAGGTTGAGTTCACATCCACCCAAGGTCCTCTATTTCAGACGTGAACATTTATTTGCAGAAAATGATGATATGCCTAGCAATCTATTACAACCTAACATTGAAATAATTTATTCTGACCTATCTATTTTGAAGTTTGTTTAAAAATAAAGTGTACCTAAAGGAAATGTGCATTACCATAGAATTCAAGCCTCGAAAAAATATTCTTATTATTTGGCCTTTACTTTGTTATGAAAAAATAACACAAGCATCCCTTGGCTAGGGCTGCCTTTGAACAATCCTGAACTGGAGACATAAATTGCTGCCTTAATTTGCAAACTGATGGAACCCATGTGGGGCTGACACTATGTGTGTCACCATCATATGAAGCACAAGAATTACAAATATATTTGAAGAGAATGGACCTACTGCCCTTTGGAGTACTCTCACTCAAGTAGAAGAAAATATAAACCATTGTTTTTTGTTTGTTTGTTTGTTTGTTTTTGGTGAGGAAGATTTGCCCTGAGCTAATATCCATTGGCAATTTTTCTCTCTTTTTTTTTTTTGCTTGAGGGAGATTAGCCCTGAGCTAACATCTGTGCCAATAGTCCTCTATTTTGCATCTGGGATGCCGCCACAGAATGGCTGAATGTGGTAGGTCTCCACTCGGGATCTGAACTGGCGCACCTGGGCCACTGAAGCAGAGTGCATAGAACTTTAACCACTTGGCCACAGGGCTGGCCCCTCAAAATTTTCAATCTATTAGAACACTTTAAACCAATTGCTTGTTCTAGGTTTTGATACTATATTAGCATATCAGATTAGCATATTAGATTGAAACATACATTTTCCTAAAGGACTAGGATGAATCTTTCCGGAGACCCAAAATTCATTCCATAAATTTTGTTTCGTTTCAAGTACTCAAAAAACAGGAAAAGAGAAAAGCAGCTCTTGTTAGATGCCAGTTTCAAAGAAGATAGTAGCTGAATGCTTCAGAAATTTCTAAATGAAAATATTATTTCTTTTAAAAATCTTCATGTGGCCTTATGCATTATTCAGTGCCATCTTGTTTTAATCTTCATTGCCATCTAGTTAAGAGAAATCCTATAAAGGCCCTACCACACGCAGTGGGCACCACAGTGCAATGAAACAATAAGGGGCTTGGATCTGGACCGGTCTGGCTTCTATCCGAGCTCTGCAAAATGAAGACAACAATACTTACCACCCATTGTGCTGCCAAGTATTAGAGATAGTGTTTTCACAACAGCTGGTCCAGGGCCTGGCACAGAGTTGGCAAGAACAGCAATGAGTAGCTTTACTCCTGAGTGACAACTGGGTAGGCTAAGGGACCGAGGTCAAAGGCTACACCCAGAGCTGCCAGAAGGAAATGTGTAAAAGTCACAGTTAGAACTGACCCTGCTTATCCACGTCCTCACCTTAGTTGTTCATTTAGGCACAAGGAGTAATCCATTTCCACAGTCTTAGTTGATCTATAATCAGATTGTTCCCACAGGAAGGAAAGATTTAGCCAAATTGCTCATTATGTAGAAACTATAGTATGTAAGCACTGGAGAATTTAATGTGAATGGTCCTTTTATTATAAGCCAGGTCATGTCACTCCTCTGTGCAAAGGTCTTTTGTGGATCCCACATTTCATTCAGCCAAAAGCCAAAGTCTTACAGTGGCCCGCAAGGCCCTATATACCAAGCCCTCCTCTCTACTTCTCTGATTTCATCTCTCCAGCTCATTCGGTCTGTCTGTCCACTCCTCATCCACTGGCTTCTTACTGTTCCTTCACTCTCTCCCCTTGTCTCAATCGTGCCTTCTCCAGATGTACCACCACCACTCTTTACTACTCTCAACTATTTTGCCTACTCTGTGCTCCTAATCCCATTACCTGTTCTATTTTGTCTTTTTCCAATAGCACTTATCACCTTCTCTCATGCTACAAAATATACTTGTTTTTATGTTTATTGTTTATTCTCTGTTTTCTCTTGCTAGAATGCAAGCTCTCAGACAGTGCTCTTCGTTTTGTTTATGGGTATTTCCCAAGAGCCTAGTTCAGTGCTTGGCCCCCAGAGCAGTGGGCATAAGACATTAATTATCAATTCATGGAAAGATACACTTGAAAAGACAATGTACAAAAAGATGCAAAACCTCATCAGTAAGCAGAGACATGCAAATACAAATGATAACATTTCCTTTGAAAGTCTGACCCAAGTTAGACAACAAAGTAACACAGCTTCAACTCACGTAACTGGTACACTTACTTTAGAGAGCAATTTAGTATTATTAAACACAGTGAAGGTGCAGTATCCCATGACCCAGCAAATTCACACCAAGAACAAACCCTAAAGAAACCCTGCCACGTGAGCACAAATAGATAATGCGCAAGATGTTTGTTCAAATGCTGCTGGTAAAGCTAAACAATCGAAAACGCTGCCGGTAAAGCTAAACAATGGAAAACAACCTGTATGTCCCCCTTTGGGAGAATGGAGAACAAAGCTGTCTTTACGTTCATGCAACAGTAGGCTTTTATGAACTTAAAAATATGGACTCAGTCAACATATATCAATACAAACTAACTTCCAAAATAATGTTAAGTGAGAAAACAAATTGGAGGCCAAGAAGCACAATATGGTATTATTTGTCAATCAAAGATTAAAAGCTTACAAAATACTACTATATGTTGTTAACTGAAGATATCATTAACTCCTTAACTCTGTGTAATGCTCTGCACCCTACAAAGCACCTCCACATAGTCCACCGTGCTCCCTCCCTCGGTGTCAAACATTTCCTCTCACCCAGTTTCTCACTCCACTCCAAGTTTGGATGAAGGTCAGTGATTCTGCCCCAGGTAGAAAGAATAGCGAGTTGTGTCTCTGAACTATTTCCACGTTGGTTTCACATAAACAGTCATGCTTTAGTTGCCTATCGGGAGGGCTGCCCTAAATCTCCAAAGTTGCACACAATGTTTGCATTAAATAATCTAGGTCATTAGAGTTCAGCCATGACTTTTCTAAAGGGCTGTTTTCATAGACTTTATCTTGTTCCATGTGACATATCTCCAGCAATAGACCATTTCAGTCGTTATTTGCAGATATAGCTCTCAATTTTGGAGGAAACAGAACCATACTGTGGTTTCCAAATGCTAGATTATCAGTAAGAGACCAAGATTTTTAGATACGATCTAAATATGTGAAGCTTTAAGTAAAAAACAGTTAACTCATACACTTTCTAGAATGCCAACAACTTCATCTGTTATTTGAAACAGGGTAAAACAACATATCAGTTTCTAAATGCTCAATAAATACCTTTTTTTCCTTTGGAAACATTCCAATTTTTTGTTAAATGTTTTACTTAAAATGGAAATGACCAAGAAGCTTCCTGCCTCCCGGCATAAATTCTTCTCTTTTTAAATGTGAACATGTCTCTTTTGTAATAAACATCGACAAAATGAAATTAGATTGGTCCCAGACAAAACTGTCACGAAGGAGCAGGTTGTCTGTACTCTTCAGCTTCATCTAAAAGCCCTCCCTCATTGTACCGCCCAGTAACGATGAATCTCATCTGACTTTCTCTGAGTGAGGTGTTGCCCAGCTTGGTTTCAGGAGTTATTAATTTGAGTGTCTGAGTTAATCTCAGGGGTTTCATGATCTCTCTGGAATTGTTAGTAAAAATGAATGTGGATATATATTTTTCTAGGGAGAATTTTCATAGCTTTTGACAGATCCCCTAAGGTGCTGAGCACTCAAAAAAGTTAAAAAATAATGTTTTAAGAATTGGGCATTGCTTCCATCAGTGGTTTTCACAGAGTGCAAAAGATGCGGATTCCTCGGCTCAACCGCCAAGAGATTCAACTCAGTTGATCTGTGGTAAGATTTAAGAATCTGCATTTTTAAAAAGTATCTCAGTAGATCTTGAGGTCACTGGATCTTGATGCGAGAAATAGCACTACAGAGAAAAATTTAAAATTTTTAGTCTTGCCTTTCATGGTCTCTGTCTCTAACCCATTTTTCTGGTCTTCTCTTACTTCTTCCACTACTCACACTGCCCCACAAACACACAAATCGTTCTTCCACTCATTTACTCTTGTGTTCAAAGAATAGTTATTGCATTCATTATAGGGGGCCTGTGCTAGGCTTCAAAGATGCAATGGTTGGCAAGTACACTAGTCCAAGAAATGAGCAGCTTTTCTTCAAACTTTTTCTCTTCCTCTTTCACCATGTAAGATCCTATTAATGCTGCAAGACCCAGTTCAAATATTGACTACTTGTGCAAACATCCTAGATCCTTTGGAAAAGAGTTTTTGTTTGTTTTTTTCTCAGCGGATCCCAAGCATTCTTTTGCACCTTAATGTACTGTTGTGGGATTATTTGTACTGTCATGTTTTGCTTCCTGGTTTCTGTGCTCCTCCTGGTCAAACCATGTAGGCGTCTTTAACTTATCTATCTAGCTCTCTCCAGTTCCTGTGCCAAATTCTCAATAATTGCTAAGTGGATTAGAAAAACATCATGTTTTCATCCCTACCAAGAGTATACGCATTTCAGTTAGATAATCTTGAAACACAAAAATACATGAGGCTAGGACTGGCCCGGTGGAGCAGTGCTTAAGTTCTCACATTCGGCTTCTGGGCGGCCTGGGGTTCGCCGGTTCGGATCCCGGGTGCGGACATGGCATGGCTTGCAAAAGCTATGCTCTGGTAGGTGTCCTACGTATAAAGTAGAGGAAGATGGGCACAGATGTTAGCTCAGGACCAGTCTTCCTCAGCAAAAAGAGGAAGATTGGCAGTAGTTAGCTCAGGGTTAATCTTCCTCAAAAAAAAAAAAAAAAATCCATGGGGCAAAGAAGTGAAGTATTCCCATAGTCAGAATCCTAACTACATTGG
Source organism: Equus przewalskii (assembly GCF_037783145.1). Taxonomy (NCBI): domain Eukaryota; kingdom Metazoa; phylum Chordata; class Mammalia; order Perissodactyla; family Equidae; genus Equus; species Equus przewalskii. Next base: position 11,116,580 of record NC_091848.1, on the reverse strand, counting down.
TACGCTATGGGGCAAGATATTTGATCAGGGTATCTTCATTAAATCTGGCAACACAGCTGAAGAACTAGCTTCCCAAGACAGTCGATTATTGTAAGAAGGGTGGGAACATATGTGGGCATTGGCCCGAAGTGACTAGAATGACCTTCAGCTCAGGATGAATGCTGTAACATACCCCAGAACTATTCACAGCAGACAATCTTAAAGATACTGTCACCGGTGGAGTCACTGGAATTTTACATGATCTGGAAATAAATCATAGGGAAAAACAAGTCTATCTAAAGATGGTTTAATCCTTAAAATCTTTCAAAAAATCTATAAGTTTCAATGAAACACGGCAGCAGTTTCTGAATATTGGATGCAGTGACAAGTGAAAGTGAAGCCACAAAGAGCATGCCTGGTAAAGAAAATTCACTTGGTAACACCTGAACCAATACTCACTCTTCTGTTAATTCAGCAGCTACTCATTAATCACTCCTCTCATAGCCAGGGATAAAAGATAAAATTAAAAAACAAGTTTTGCTCCAAATGAGTGCCTAAATTTATTCATGAGCTTGACATTTTTTAAAGTATTTAAAGAATAAGAATAAGAATAAGCCACACTACAAGTAATTTGTATATCCTCAGTACTTTTATTCTATATATGCTGTGAAATTTGTAAGATTTTAAAATGTTGTGAAAGCACACTTCATACTAGGAGAAATAGCATGTATGTTTTTCTTAAAGCATGGCACTTCAGGGACGTACTTTTGTTTTTTGCTGAGGAAGATTTGCGCTGAGCTAACATCTGTTGCCAGTCTTCCTCTTTTTTTCTTTTGCTTGAGGAAGATTAGCCCTGAGCTAACATCCATGCCAATCTTCCTCCACTTTGTATGTAGGTCACTGCCACCACATGGCTGATGAATGGTGTAGGTCTGCACGTGGGATATGGGCCACTGAAGCGGAGCATGCTGAACTTAACCACTAGGCCTTGGGGCCAGCCCCAGGGATGTAGTTTTTAAATTCAGGCATCTTTCAGATTCTTGACCTTCATTCAGTTTGAAGCTACTTCATTGATGAATAGAGTATTTCTTCCATGTGTTGAGACACTGGCTTTCCATGCTTTGTATATATCTATTCACACACATTTAGAGATGAAAACACATGGACATGAATCACTTAAGTACAAGACATGCACATGGTCATAAATGTGTGTCTAAGCTGACATCCACAATTTTCCTTTATTGTCTCCCAGAGACTGCAATCTGGAGGTCAGCAGACTGAATCAAACAGGTAGATATGTTTCCATTTTTTAAATTAAACCTGCATTTAAAATGAAATCTATGGGGCTGGGTTGCTGAGTGGTTAAGTTTGTGCACTCTGCTTTGGCGGCCCAGGATTTCGCCAGTTCAGATCCTGGGCACAGACCTGGCACCACTCATCAAGCTATGCTGAGGCAGCATCCCACATGCCACAGCTAGAAGGACCCACAACTAAAATATACGACTATGTACCGTGGAGTTTTGGGGAGAAGAAGGAAAAATAAAATCTTAAAAAAAAAATGAAATCCACACTTAAAAATTGAAATATTTCACATAAAGATTCGGATTTCTGGCTTTTCTTGAAACTATTAGAAGTCCTGTCAGCCAGCCTTCCTATATGGCCACAGTCAGTAGAGTTGGGAAGTAGCTTAGTGGCCAGCCCCTATGACAGGGTGGGGAATCTTCATGCTACTCTAATATTCCTTAACATTTCTTAGAATGTGAGGGGCTTTCAAAGTTTTCACTTCTTTTCGTAAAACTGTATTTTTAATGTCTGATAAAGTAGCCTTATATATAATATCCTCTCATGTTAGACTGCTGCTCCAGTATGCTCCAATAATCCTGAAAGGCTGAAAGATTTCTTCCTGATTGACTGTAGCATCTCCCTGAGGTGGAGTCAAAGAGAAAAGAAAGAGCTGACACATCAGCTGATGGGAATGGGAACCTTCGTGGATGCTCTGCTTCTTCCTTCCCGGGGGGGGGGGGGGGGGGGCGGGGGGCTTCAAGGTGCTGGGCGACTGTATTCATAGGAAGTCCGGGGTCCCTTCTCTTTCATCTTTCTTTGGAATCTTTTTCAGGGGCCAGAAGCAGGTGCTGCTAAATTTAGCTCTATTTAGGGGCATAGGTGTTAATCGGTCCTAGGACAGGCACGATTGTCTAAAGCAGTGGTTCTCAAACTTTAGCAAGCACCAGAAACACTTGGAGAGCTTGTTAAAACACAGATTGCTGGGCTCCATGGAAGCCAAAGAATTTGCATTTCTAACAAGCTCTCCAGGGATGCTGATGCTGCTGGTCTCGGGAGCTCAGTTTGAGATCCACTTGCCTATAGATACCTATAGAGAATCTTTCAGATTCTTCTGGATACTGAAAATGCCAGATTTATGCAGAAAAGGTCAATGATGGTGACATCTCCTAGCAAATGTCTTGATGGCATTCACTGGGCAGAAGCTAAATCCCTGACGAATGGTGCAGAATTATTAGAATTGTGCCTGTACTGCGACCTCTATGTTGCTATCCCCCCATCCTACGACTGAGATAGTCCACAGACTCTCTGTGATACTGTAACAGAGGGCAAACAAACCAGAAAAACAGGGACAATACTTGGATTATTATAATTTCCTTTTCTCAAGTAAGAAACCATAACTTTTGACGTGCTTTTAAAAATTGAAAGGGATCTTTAAAACCACATGGTGGCAGTGTAATCACATGAGTGACAGTCTCATGGCACCGGTTTTGGGTTTCCGAGCTCATTATATATTAAGAGATAATTCTCAAAGCTAAGCTATCTGCGATTTTGGCTTAACAATTATTGGCCCGTAAAGCATAAATGACAAGTTGTAGTCAGACACCTCTACCAAAAAACCTCAGGCAGAGCTTTCAATATTTTTACAATGCCTCAGACAGAATACATTTTCCCTTCTGCTGTTTGGTACTGTGAAAACAACTTCGCAAGAACAAGTCACAGATCATTTCATGCATGAGCTATGTAACAAATTCAATCTAAAATAACTTCTGCTTCAGTATAGCGAATTACTGTGTGGTAGCAAATTCACTTCTAGAGTTTAATCATTTTTGAAAAGTGAATTTATCTTTTCTCGAGCATTGCTTAATTTTAGATATTTGCATGACCATAAAGTTCTTACAACCAAGAAAAGCTGAACTTTCCTAGATTCATTTACTAAAGTACCTATTCAGACCTTTTCTTTCTACAGTGAGCTTGTAAGGTAGCATTAAGTCTTGGGTGCATTTTAGTTTGGCTGGTTGGCTGTTAATCTGTACTTTATAATCTTTACAAGCCCAATATAAAATAAGGAGTAAGGAATTCTTAAAACAGGGTCCTGTTGAAGTGAAGGACATATTTCACTATTCCACTCCCTGTCCTGTCACAGAATATTCTTTACTGTCAGCAGAAATGGCAGGTTGCTGGGGAGAGGGAGGAAGGGCTGGCTTAATATTAAATATTGAAAATACTCGCTTATTTTCATCCTGATATGGTGCTTCTGGTTACCTGAGCAGTAGAAAAAGTCAAATAAAACCACTGCAAATGCCAACACAGATGGATGTCAACAGAAGGGAACAAAGAGCCCAGAACCTAGAAACTTCCCATGCAATATGGGGTTCTGTTCCAGCTCGCTGACAAAATCTGCTTTTGCCAAAGATGATGGGACCCAAAACATCAGCAACCAGACGAAAGTGGGAAAGAAGGAGGCATTACCTGTTCCACAACCTGCCCCCTTCCGTCCTCTTGAACATGTGCAGACTTCTCACACCACCGCAGACATTCCCATCTGGTCTTGGTTGCTGACCTTGCATTTCGGATCAAAGGTTCCCTCTGGGCATTCTGAATCAGACAAAATAGCCTCTGGGAATTACACTGTGCCAGAGATTGCCCCAGATGCGGGGATCTGAGGGGAAGGTGGATTAACCCAGAAAAAGACAAGACTCAAGGTCTAAAATGATCTCCCCAAATGCAGACTAGAGGAGTCATTAAAATGTTATTTTAGGATGGAGCTGTTGCTCTGATGTGGGTAACATGCACTGCACTTTACTGCCATGTGTGCTAGGCGGAATGGGAGCTCGGAGAGCCTGCCAGCTCTGCAGTGCTTCACAGCACAGCAACAGGTCTACAGTTTCAGAGGTTACAACTCCCCAGGTCCTCATTGCGATCGATGGGCTGCACACAGTGTTCAGAACTTCTTACTCGCCCCACGTCATCTGGGTTTTTAACCTGCTCTCCTAGTTGAGCTATTCCATATTCAACCAGCTTGTTTTGCAGAGGTGTCCAAGTTTTATTCTCTTTCAGAATCTCAAGATCAAGTTTTTAAAGGATGAATATTAAGATTTAGAAAAACTATACTTTGCAAAAAAATCAGTCTCATGTATACACTCAGCTAGAGAGGTAGCCAAGCCTGTATGACATAGGTATTATTATTCCCACTTTGGACATAAAGAAACTGAGGCTTAAAAAAGTCCAGTGACTTGTCCCTGGATGACACAGTCACTAAGTGGCAGTGCTGGGATTCCTGTGCCAGTTGGCTTGGTAACTCTAAAGCCTGTGCTCTTAGTCATTGACAGGGTTGGAAAGACTTGTCAGTCATTACACTTCCTACCTTCAAAACAGTTATTCCTTCTTCCTGCCTTACTCCTCCGAAATGAGGAATAAAAAGGAAAAAACGATCTATTTTTTCTGTATGAGCATATATTATAGGCAGTTTATGAAAACTAGATTTTTTTCTGCATGCAAAAGCTACTTATTTTTAATACTGACACATACGTTAACATTTAAAGAACATTCCATGCAATATTTATATGCATAATATGTATTAGCAATATTATGTTGGACATTTATAATTTTATCAAAGCACAATTACTAGGATTATTACATGAGCTATCATTCTTTTTGACAATTCAATCAGGCTTCAAAAATTCAAAAGAAGTTTAACTTGCCTCATTGATTGATTTATTCATTATTTATACCCTGTCTATTTCAAAAAAGGATTTAAAATAACTTACACAAAAAAGAGAGACCCATAAAATAGAATCATTAAAGTAAAGATGAAAGAACAAGAACCATGCAATAAAAGGGACAAAGGAATTGTGCCAAAACCCTTAGATTAAAGAAAGTTACTGTAATCAGACATGCTTTATTTGTGAGTTTTCAGATAGCTAAAGCAAAAACAAATTAACAGATAAAAATATAGTTCTCTAACTGATAAAAAGGATACTAGTCTTTTAGAAAAGATGCATATCTTTGTACTATTAAACTTAAAATGTTTTGACTTGTGTGTGTGGTGTGAGGTAGGAGTGAAGATTCATTTTTTTTCCTATATGAATATTCAAGGAACCCAGTCCCATTTATTGAAAAGACTGTTATATGTTCACTGCACTGTCAGGTGATCTTTGTCATAAATCAGTTGACTCTCTATGAGAGGGTCATTTTTCTGAACTTTTTATTATGTTCCATTCGACTATTCATCTATATCTGAACCAATACTACATTATCTTAATTGCTGTAGCTTTATTTAGTAATGAAAGTTTCCCATCTCTGTTCTCATTCAAGATCGTCTTGGGTCTTCTTAGACTTTTACTTTTCCGGATACGTCTTAGGGTCAGCTTGCCAATTGCAAAAAAACTGCAGGGATTTTGATTCTGATTGAGTTAGAACTATAAACTTTGAGTTGAATCTTCCAATCGATGGCCATGGTATATACGCCTACATGATATAGGTCTTCTTTAATTTCTCTCAAAAATATTTTGTAGGTTTAAGTTATAGGCATTATACACCTTGCATCTCACTTATTTTGTGATATTCTCTAATGAAATTATAAATGCTGCCTTTTAAAAAATTCATTTTCTATTTGTTTGTGTTATATAGAAATATAATTAGTCTGTTCGTAGAATATCTACTGACATAGTATCCAGTGACCCTGATAAACTTGCCTATTGGTTCTAATAGTATGTAGTTTATTTCAGGTTTCCTAGACACACAATCACGTCATCTAGGAAGAATGCAGTTTATGTCTTTCTTTCCAATAAGTCTTTTTCTTGACTTATTACACTGGATGGGACCTCGAGTGCAATAGAAGTGATGACAGCAGCATCCTTGTCTTATCTTCCTGATCTCAAGAGGATAGTTTCAACATTTTACCACCAAGTGTCATGTGTACTATATTTATTTTTATATTTTTTTTAAAAATCAGATTTAGGAAGTTCTCTTCTTTTACTCACTTGATAAGAGAATATGTGTGTGTGTGTACGTTGTGTGTGTATTTTATTATAATGAGTGTTGAACTTTACCACATACTTTGCTGCATCTATTAACAAGATCATATAATTTTGCTCCATTTTTTCGCTAATACTATGGGGCATTACACTGATTTTTAATTGCAAAACTACCTTTGATTTCCTGTTATAAACCTCTTTGGGCAAGGCATATTGTCCTTTATATATATTACTAGATGGATTGTAGATTTAAATGTGAAAGGTAAGACAATAGAGCTTTTAGAAGAAAACATGAGTGAATATATTCATGATTTTGAGTAGGCAAAGAATTCTTATATAGGGCTCAGAAAGGCTAAACACAAAGAAAAATAATGAAAATTCAACTATATTAAAATTAAAGACTTCTGTTCATCGAAAGATATTAACAGAGCAAAACTGTATGCCACAATGTAGGAGAAGATATTCGTAATACATGTATCCTACAAGGAACCATATCCAGAATACAGAAAGAACTTCTACAGATGAATAATAAAAATCAGGCAATCCACTTAAAAACTGGGTACAATACTAGGATAGGGACTCACAAAAGAGAAAATCCAAATGACAATAAGCACATGAAAAAGGAATAAATATCCTTAATTATCATGGGAGTACAAGTAAAATCACAATGAGCTACCATTATACACACCCCTAGAATGGCTAAAATGAAAACTAGACACAACATCCAGTGTTTTCAAAGATGGAGTAACTAGAGTATTGCTTATAACAGTATAAATTTTTGCAAGCACTTTGGGAAACTCTTTGTAGTATCCTACTAAAGGTAAACGTCTGCATAACATATTGCAGAAATTCCACTACTAGGTATATACCCAACAGGAATGCATAATATACTTACAAAATATGTGTAAAGGAATGTTCAAAGTAGCACAATTCTATTAGCCAAAAACTTAAAGCTACTCCAATAGCAACAGTGGGAGCCCACCTCTGAGATGGTCTGCAATGTCCCTGCCTCCTGGTATCCACACTCTTTTGTAGTTCCCTCTCACACTGAAACGATTAGTCGGTGTGACCAACACAGTGTGGCAGAAGTGATAGCATGTCACTCTTCAATTTGGTTATCAAACACTGCAGCTTCTTTCTTGGACCCTCCCTCCTTTCTTCTCCTCTTCTCTCTCTCGTCACTCTCTTGGGGAAACCAGCTGCCGTGTCATGAGAAACGGTATGAGGAGACCTATTTGTGAGGAACTAAAGCCTTGAAGCTTCTGCCAACAGACACGGAAGTGAACTTGGAAGAAGTTTGCCTCAGTCAAGTCTTCAGAGATGGAGCCTGGCTGGAAGCTTAAACACAAGTCATAAGAGACTCAGAATCCCTCAGTCGAGTCGTTCCTAGGTTCCTGATCCTTAAAATTTGTGTGAGATAATGTTTGTTCTCTTAAGGTGTAAGTTTGCTGCAAATTTGGGATAATCTGTTATACAGCAATAAATAACTAATACATCTATCACCAATAGAATTGAAAATTGTGGAATAAGCATAAAATGAAATGCTAAACAGCAATGGGAATGAACCAATACAACTATATCCAACATTGTAGATGGATCTCACAGATATGTTTAATAAAATAAACCAGCTACTAAAGAGTACATACATAATGATGTAATTTCATAAAGATCAAAAGCCAGCTGGAGAAATGAATCTACAGTGATAGATGTCGGGATAGTGGTTACTCTCCCATAAGTCACAGGGGGCTTCAAGGAATACCGACAATGTTCTATTCCCTGCTCTGTGTTGGTGACATGGATGTGTTCATTTTGAAAAGTTCATCGTTCTGAACACTTATGATTATTCACTTTTCTGTATGTATGTTATCATTACACATTTTAGTTAGGTTAAAAGGGAATGTGTTGTGAATTTCTGTATAAGGATCTTTGAACAACTCAATGAACTACTGTTTGATGACAGTTTCATAAAAGTACAGAATCACTTGACGTGTTGTTATTGCTTAAACTGATTCTTGATAAAAATCAAGCACAAAATAGTGAATCATTGTACCGTGAAGATGACTCTCTAGGGAATTAAGTTAATGAGGTCCCAGTGTATAGTTCTCTAATAATCAAGTTTAATTCTGAGATAAGCTCAGCAGTGTTTCTCAAACTTTAATACGCATAGAAATACCTAGAGGATTGACTTAAAATGGAGATACACTGCCTCTACTCCCAGAGAGTCTGATTCAGCAGGACTGACAAAGGACCACGAATCTCTATTTTAAACAGATATTCTAGTGAAACCTTGTAAAATACTGAAATAAAACTGTACAGGTGTTTTTTGCAAACCTCAGTACATACTTGTGTTTCTGAATTCCAAATAGAAGTCGTAGTTCAACTGCACATACACACGATATTTGATGCTTAAAAAAAAAATTCCCTCAAAATGAGGGTAGATGAAAAAATAAAGCCTGAATATCAAAGTTCATATTTTAAATGTCTTTGGAGAATAAAAACAATATGAACTAAAAAGAATCACATATACTTTGCTGATTCTAATATATAACTTCTGTTGCATGCAGAGGGATGATATCTATAAAAGATACACACCTGTTGTACGATTAAATGTCACTGTAATGCGAACACTGCACCCCCCCAACACACACACTTAAATTGCAGTCCAAATAGCCAACTTGGAATCCCCAATTAACAAAAAAGTTAAAAAACCCTCACAAATTTTAGTAAGATCATAGTGGTCTCTTAGAGGTTTATCTGTTCCTATGTTGTGTCCCTACAGTTCCAAAATCTTCACCTGGCTGTGGAAATGACCACGGCACGGAAAGCATGAGATTCTGACACGGAGGGAAGAAAAAGCAATAGCTCTCAAAGGACAAAGATCCAAATAACCTGTTTTCATGCAAATATACTCATAACGAACAAAGCGAGGCAAAAGGAATCCTGGAGACATAAGATATGTAGGCAGAATTATTTATAAGCTGTATTATTCTGAAACTGCCCAAGAGGCATCAGCAAGTCTTTAAAGGCCCCTTATGATCACTGTTACAAGTACTGCTGGAAATAACATACAGCAGTAATAAACCATGGGTAGCTACAGAAGCAGGCATACCATTTACTTTACCAAATGGGCTTTATTTCTCCTCTGTAGTCTCCTCTTAATAATATGAGCCCCAAAGTGAGGTCTGCATCTAGATTTATGAAGTGAGTGAAAATGGGGAGGTCCCAGGTCCTCATGCACACCAGCAACTCTGTATTCATGCAACAGCTTGCTGGGCAGGGCATGTGGCTACCTCTGTGTTCTGTACATTAGCTAGGCCTGTTAGTGCTCATTAAATTCTTAACAGGGATGACAACACTACAACTGATGGAGTGTTTGAAATGCAGCTACCCCAGGTGCAAAATTATGGACCAGACTTTGAGACCCCTCTTGCTGAGCCTATGAGTTTTTCTATTACAACTAGAACATGAAGGCATGAATAAACATGCTTATTAACATCCTCACCCTATATAGAGCAACCTTTTGGCCCCAGTGAGGCAGGTAGCATCTCCTCCTCCTCTGGGCAATGAACTTTGGAATGATCAGATCAAGATAGTGCCTCAGACTACCAGAGAATAACAAGGATGCTGGCATGTTGTGGAAGTGTAAAAATACATATGCACACACATATATACACACAGATACATATATATCCAAGAAAAAAGGAAAAAAGAAGAAACTTTCAGAACAGCCTTTTTTTAAAAATCAAGACTCCATTAGAAATTACATCTGTGTTAAACCAAACATTGCAGAAATGTGTTACCCAGCGCAAAACAACAATATGGAGCACTTTAGTTATTTTTCTCAGATGCTAACTTCACTAAGGGCTAGAGAGTATTCAGAACCTCACATCTCACTTTGACCTATGGAGTGTACCATGAGTTAAAGAGTTGGTGTGATCCAGGATATGAGGGGCTATTAATATTGCCCTTCTTAATCTGAGAAAACAATTGTGGTTGATTTAAAAACGTCCCCAATTCTCCTCCCAAGCCTGTATCCCTGTCCTTTGCAATGTGACTTTCAGCTCCTCCCTTCAAGCGGTGGAGTTTATTTCTCTCCTCCTTGACTCTTGGTTGGCCTTGCGACTTGCTTTGACCAGTAGACTGCAACACAAGTGATGGTGTGCCAGTTCTGAGATTAGACCTAAGAGGCCACTGGGGACCAGCCAGCCATAACTGACCTGCCAGCTGACCACAGACACGTGAGAGAATCCGGCTGAGTCTGGTCTAGACCAGCACAACTGCGCAGTCTACCCATGGATTCTTGAGAAATAATAAATAGTTATTGCCTTGTGTCATTAAATTTTAAGGCAATGTGCTGCACAGCAGTGGCTACACAATCTTGCCTGACATTGTGATGAATAAATTCCCTCTCTAAATAAAGGATATTTTCTTACATTCCTTTCTGAGTCCTAGATAATAGCCATTATTATCATTTTTGCTATCTCATGTGAGATGCAGTTCTCTGTACCTTGTACATTTACTACAATTAATAGCTTTAAAAATCCAGATTTCTGGTATGGTGCTTTACCTAAATGGGAGGTCTGGTTATAACCACAGAGACACTAGTTTCTTGTCATTGACCCTCTGCATCAGAAAAGGTAGTTCAAAGGAGCAGCAGCCATTGCAGGAAACAGTGGGAAGATTAAAAGTGGTCCAGGCGTGCTATGACTGGGGACCCAGATGAAAAGTGGGTTGCATAATGAATAGGCAAACTCTCTAGTAACCTTTTCGTCCTCAATTGGCACTTTGAACCGAAATTAACCTCAAAAGCTTGAGATGAAATGTATTCAGAAAAATGGCCGGTATCTTTAAATCATCATGGACAGTTACCAACCGGGATATTGGTTCCAGGATGCTCTCTGTAAGTGAGCAGAGACAGACATCCTAATATTCTTTCTTCCTAAAAACCAAACTTTAATTGCTGAGCAGACTGTTCCCAGGCAAAGAAATCTGAATATAGCCTGGTATCCAATCTATTACATATTTGAATTCAAATGATAAAAGAAACCATATAATTTTAAACATGGGCTCTCTAAAAACATTGGTGATCACAGCATTTTGGAAAATCTACAACTTGGAAGAGATTGTGAAATATCATCAAGACAAGAAAAAGAAATATTTTTATCCCCTTGGCTCCAGCAGATTTACTGCTTTGACCCAGTGGTAGCTTCACATGAACCCCTCTGCGTGGGGACAGAGGTGACAGTGGGAGAGGTTACAGTTATTAGTACTTTGAACCACTGTCACCCGTTTCCATGGTCCAGTCCGCAAATACCAGCATCGCTAGTTGCAGAGAAACACAAAATTTAAATGAGAGTGAATTTCACACTTGAGGCAACAGGCAGCTTTACATTTGGATATGACATTCAGAGCTATGTAAAAATACTACTTTGCATACGGATTATCGAACGCTTTGCCTTGGAAACCAAGTCATGTTCTGTATGCCAGGACCAAAGGAAAACTGGCAACGCTGACTGGCAGTCTTTCATTTAATTTAGAGAATTCCAAGAAGGAATATAATCTCCCCCCAGAGCATTTTTTATGAAAAAAGGAAACTAACAAACCTTTGGGACTGGATTTACAAGCACCTACAATGAGAGAAATACACCCGTTGAAAGACAGAGAAACTATAATTTTCCCCAAATTGGTAGTGAAAATGACTACAGAAATTTGCACAATCATGCTAAATAACAGCACAGTTCACCAGATTATCTCTTTTTTTTTAATTCAAAGTTCTTGGAATGCAATATTTAGATATTTTAAAAACTAATTGTCATAATAAGAGATACCAATTATTGGGAATCCACCATGCGAAGACTAGTGTAACCGTTTTTGTGCAGTAAGTGTTTCTCACAACAACCCATCAACACAGGTACTATTGTTACTCCAATTTGAAAGATGGGGAAAATGAAAGGAAAATGATACATAATTCACCAGAGGTCACATTCAAAATACATCAATGATTTAAATAAATAGTTTTGATGTAAACAATTTTAACGCTGTTTTTTGCCTCTTTTCACATTTATTATTATTCGTTTTTCTCTGGCTCTATAAACACATCAAAGTCAGAATTAAGAACAAAAACACTCCGTTAGACCTTTCTTCTCTTCCTATTCCTCTCTCTGTTCTATTACCTCATAGTTCTCAAAATTTCCCCATTCTCCATTTAGATATCTATTTTTTCATTTATCTTCTTATTCCCAAACTTTTACTCAACTAAATTTTATGGTTACACTCCATGAAAACAACATACAGATTTTAGACGGTGAAGACTTCATCACGATGACATGCCTCTGATTGTGTCAGTGAGTGAACTAAGTGACTCAGGCTTCAGGAGGTAACAAGTCTTCCTCTGAAGACATCCTGCTGTCCCACATTTCTTTACTAGCATGCATATCGCCATCACCTTCTTATTTAATTGCTGTCAAAGACACTTGAGTTAATGTTTATGTGCGTGTTTTGATAAATAAAAACTTAAGGTTGGTGAAGAGGGCAGAGGGTCTTATACTATGTGTTCTTTTCAGAGCAGATGCATTTTAATTCAGATAACTAGAAACCACTCAAACTCTTTGACCTTAAAGCTGACATCTAATTAATCTTTAATGAGTTATTAATATTCTTTGCAAAGTTTTGAAAGGTCTTGCTAGGGACTAATAAAATTATTAAAATTTGAAAAATGAGCCCTGTATCAATGAGCAGGATATTTTACTATCTTGTCAGGTGGATAATGTACTTGAATACTAAGTGTGTGGGAATGTGCCACTTTGCAAAGAATGACTTTTGGAAACTTTTGCCTGGGACTCGTAAAATTCTTCGTCGCCTAATGCATAGCATTTTCATATGTTTTCAACCAGAATTGTCTTACTTTTCACTTTTAAAAATCTAAAATAGAAGAGAAAAAGTGTATAAAATGCAAGATAGTGCAATATGAAGACTGCACATTAGATACCATAATGCACACATATTCAAGATTGATGGCAATAATAATTTAAGAGACTAAATATAACTGGGATTGGCTTTTTTGCCATTTCAATAGTACTGCAATATTGAAGTGGAGATCATTATTTTCCCTTAGATAGTTTTCTTAGTTTTCTAAGTTTGAACAAGATAATAGATGCGAAAAGTGCTTTGTAAAGTATAAAACACTAAACAGTTTTTATCATGATATAATTATTAGAGATATAAGTCAGACTGCTTGCTCACATAGTTTAAGTTATAGAACATTCTCTATAGAAATGCAAACTTCTAAGAATACTATCTATAGACATTTTGGCACCATCACTTGCATTCTCTTAAATTTAACTTAAAATTTATCAACATACAGTTGAAATACAATGGAGATATTTCAGATTCTATAATACAGTGAAATGTAATTCCCTGGTAATAGCTAATGCACGTTATCTTGTGGGACTAAATAGGCAATTTCAGTGACATTACCGAACGTCTTCCTTGAGATTTGAAAAGTTTTAGATTGGGCTTTCAAATATGCATTAATTATGTGGAGAGTCTCACTAAGGTAGACATCCGGGAAGTCTATGCTCTTTGCTGCTGCCTTAAAGTGTGAGGCACATTAAGTGGTCTGCAGGCTTCCTTCCCCTTCTCTGTCTTCAGACAACTGATTAATGATGGCACAAAAACACAGTTAGTAAGATCGACAGTATCTTAAAATAGCAGAAGGATTTTTTTCCCTGGTTTCTCAGGTCTGTCGTTTTTATTATAGAAAAAAGCAAATACAGATATCTCAGACTGAGCACAACCATTGTCTCTGAAGCCAACAGGCAGTTATTTATTCCAACTTGGAAATAACTATTATGATCGATCAGGCATTTAAAATTGAGCCACTTCAAACTGTTTGAAAATTAATACACATATTTCATTTGATTTTGCCTTTGTATTCTATCTGCTTTTGGGCCCAGGAGATAGAAGTTATTTGCAATGTAGTCACAGACACTTTCCTTCCATGTGTTCCTAGAAAATAGACTACGTTAGGAAGTTACGATATAATTATATATTGCTGTGCTATTAGTTGTAAGACGTGCTCTAATTTTAGAGAAGTTGAAATGTCAAAAAATTATGACAGAATACGTAATACAAATATTGTATGTGTGTGTATGTGAGAGAGAGGAAAGAAGAGGGAGGGGACAAATTAAAACTTGACAATAGAAAAAGTCAGTGAGTCAAAAAAGTTGCTTCTCCAAGCGTCTATCAGCACAATTATTTAAACATATTCTTTGCAAGTTTCATGTGAAAGCAAATTTCCAGGTATTTGATTTCATTTCAACATCAATAATTCTCATGGATTCTGAATCCTTTCTATCGTGATTACATTGGACCTTACCTTCTATAGTGAGACGGATCGAGAATGAATAAGATTCATCAACAGGCAAATGACGGAGGCTCATGACTAGGAGGGATCGTGTATCTTGAAGAGGCCAAGAACATTTTAAATATTCTGTTGAGAGGGGAAAAAAACCAAATGAACCACTTTGTGTCCTTCACTGTCAAACTTTCTGAAAGAGCAGTCTGTAGGTGCCAATTTTATTCCTCACTTTCCATTCATTCTTTAATCCCAGTTTGCTTGTCCTCTCCTTCAGGGAATGGGTTTTTTCCCAAAATTACCAAGTCCTAAATCACAAATCTTTTTCTTGTCCTCCATTTTTTCTTCTCCTTTTTAAGCAGCCTATGAGACAGTGATCCTTTTCTTCTTGAAAGTCATCTTTCTCTGGAATTGTATCTCTGAGTTCTCCTATTTCCTTTCCACCTTTCCCCACCTTTCTAAAGCAGGGGTCACACGCACAGTTCCCCGACAGCCAGGCAGGCCCCATGTAGGTGTGGGCAGGTGGAGTCTCAGCAGGTGAATCACTGGGCGTGGAGGGCCTCCAACCAGCTGGAAAGTGCCTGCCTCCCCCAGAGAGGTATGAGCCAATTAAATGTAGTCATTTGTTCCCAAACAGGAATATGGGCCCAGTGTGCCTACATCCTCTGATTCTTTAAATATGGAATAATACATTTTAAAAGGAATTTTCCCATTATCCAAAGCACATCTGCAAGTCAAATGTAGCTCGAAGGCTGCTAGTTTGTAACATCTGCTCTAAGCAAATCTTGATCTCATTCACTGGTCTTCCTTTCTCTATATCCCCCTAAATGCAGGGGATTTAATGAGTTTCTGTTCATAGCCTTCTTGGCTTTCCCCTTCAGCATCTTCTCCTCAGTCATCTCATCCAAGCCATCTCTATGTTGATGGGTCTCACATCTACACTGCTAGTTCTGATCTTTAATTTGAGTTATTAAGATCTGATTTTTTAACAAATTATTTTCATGAATGTCCCGCTCAGCACACCTCAAACTATACATGCCAAATAGTTTTTAAACTTCAGTCAGTCATCTTTCGCGTGACTTGGTCCCAATCCAGTTCCCTCACTTAGTAACCAGGTGGCTTAGGCAAATCACTTTAACTCTCTGTGCCTCACTTTCCTTACCTGGAGATGGAGATAATAACAGTCCCTACTCCAAGATTATCCTTAGGATTAAAAAATTATTGACTAGATAGCAGGATACAAAATGGAATTTTTTTGTTGTTCCAGATTCGCAGAAGAGACCTCAAAACAACGTGTGTTAGACAATTTATTCAGGTTTTGCTAAGGAAGTATTAATCTAGTTTTGTGACGCAGCTTTTCAGTCATTTTGAAGGCACATAACAAGTGCTACGAATTAATATTTGAAGATTGTCCCTGAGCTAACATCTGTGCCAATCTTCCTCTATTTTGTATGTGGGACACTGCCACAGCATGGCCACCAACAAGCAGTGCAGGTTCCTGCCTGGGAACCCAACCAAGGCTGCAGAAGCAGAGCACACTGAACTTAACCACTAGGCCATGGGGTCACACTGAGATTTTTTTTTTTGACAAATGTACTTGGCTTTAGCCTTTTTTTTCTTTTAAAATTTGCACCTGAGCGAACATCTGTTGCCAATCTTCTTTTTCTTTTTTCCTTCTCCCTAAAGCCCCCCAGTACATAGCTGTGTATTCTAGTTACAGGTTCTTCTGGCTCTGCTATGTGGGATGCCACCTCAGCATGGCTTGATGAGTGGTACTAGGTCTGTGCCCAGAATCTGAATCAGTGAAACCCTGGGCCGCCGAAGGGGGTGGGAGAACTTAATCACTTGACCATGGGGCCAGTCCTTGAGATTTTCTTTAAGGAGAGTCTTTTCAGCCTATAATTTGCTGAGTTTGTGTGCTAAATGCCCTTCCAAAGGTGTAGTATGTATTGACCTATTTAATTCTCGTTAGAATCTGATAAGTCCTTTGTTAATTCCATTTTACAGATGAGGAAACTAAGGCTAATTAAATACTTACCTAAAGTAAAGAGAGCCTAAGTGGAGAAGCCAGGATAGGGGGGCAGACAGGGTGACCCCAGGGTACAGCAATTCATTACTATCCTAGTGCATCTTTGGAGTTGTCAGAGGACTGCTGCCTTACTCTCTCCTCTCCATGGAAAGCTTTCTCTTCACCTTATGCCAAGCGTGGAGGGCTTTGAGAGAACCACTTTGAGAGCCTGGTTTGTGCCTTCTGGAAATTTGGAAATTCATGAGCTGGTATCAGACCCATATTTGAAGATGAGAGACTAGAGTGTGGCGCTTCCACCAACAGCAAACTCCAGGGACAACTTTCTCACAGGCCACATGCTGGCCCAATAGAGGTCGTCTTGAAAGGGGATCCTCCAAAAGAGGGGTGGAGGACAAGAGCAGGGGGAGGATGGAGAGAAGAGGCCCCTCTCTTCTCTGTTCTCCACTTCTGAACTTGAGTTTAGGCCTGGGCTGGGCAAGGGAACAAGCTTTGAATTGGATTAGAAATGGAAGTTTTGATAACATAGAACCATACTTTTAAATTGGATTATGCAATAAAACTTGAGAGTGACTAGAAAAGTCATGGGATCTTTCTAGGACCTCATCCAGAAGCAAGGAAAAATGAATCAACAGAGAGGCTGAGCAGAGCGGAGGTGCAATGATGTTTTGCATATCATGGCTGGGATCACATCCATTTATTTCTCAAAAACTTTTAGACCTTCCTGGTTCCTTCCAAAATAGGGCTCCATCCTCTAATGTGGCACCCAGGACTTTTCACTGTTTGACCCTTATTCTATCCCTTTTACACATATCACTTCTCATCATTAGTCCATTGCTCTTGCTAGTCACCCTGCCTGGCATGAACTTCATACCAGCCCGCCCTTCAAAGTTTACTCATCCTTTAAGGTTCAGCTGATATTCCACTTCTTCAATGAAGCATTCAGGGATTTTCCCTAATGGGATTAATCACACTTTCCTCTCACACATCTATTATTTCATCTTCTTTTAAAATATAATTAAAATCAGTGGTTTGTACATCTTTCTCATCCATTAAATTGTGAATAAATTCCTTGAGGGCAGGAAGACATGTTAGTTTTTTAGTATCCCATATAGCACTTAGGAAATGATATGGACACAAGTCTCAACAAACAATAACAAAATTAAAATTTGATGAGTATTATGATCTGAGAGCTTTCTTACCTTCAAAGTGCCATGCAAAATTCTCAGGACAATCTACACCATATGGACGTTCCAGAGGTATAATGTGTATTAACTTATTTAATCCTCATAAGAATCTGATAGGGTAGGTCCTTTATTAGTCCCATTTACAGATGAGCAAACTAAAGCAAAATAAGTATTTACCTAACATAACACAGAGCCTAAATGGAGAAGCATAGGAGGTCAGGACTTGTAAGATCTTTGCTTGTAAAGGAAATAATGATACTTTGACACAGTGTCAAAAAGCAAACCAAGAAAGGAAAGTGTTCTACATGTCAAACTGGTCCCTGTATTTAAATATTAAGAAATTACAGTTTTTGAATGAATACATGTCAAAGAAGTAAAAGTAAATATTCAGTCATAAGTAGATAAAAACTCCAAAATACATTGGACCATGAGCCCAACTAGTAAGGCACAAAGGGTCTGTGTATATGTATGAAAGGTGTGTGTGCTGGAAGGTAGAACTTCTGAATGACTCACTTTGTGGAAATAAGAATTTATTTTGTGCACTCTCAGATCCTCAATGTGGGGCTCTGGAAGCAAGCAGCAAGAGTAATCGTGGATTATTCTAGGCAGCTAGCCAGCGATATTTACCAAGACACAAGAAGAATTTTAAACACAGTTAATATTGGGTAGCTGTATAAAAACAAAAAGGACTGAGACCACTCAGCATCTGCAGAATGCAAAGAAAATTCCTCTGCTCATTATTTATGTTAGATGATGAACAAGACTTATAATCACCTTCTGATTTATAGCATCTGTCATCATGTTTGGTCCAGTTGCACAGGCAGGTACATTGGCTGGTATCAAGGTCCCACCAAGAACTACTATTACTGATGTGGTGCAGCAGGCAGCTTAGGCTGTGGAAATAGGTTGGACAAACAGAAAGCATCCTCCCTCCATCATTAAATTGAGCATAGGCTATTATGGAACTTGACATCTCAACTATGCTCTTGGCTGTATCAGTCACTCTTTTTGCAATCTACACATGTGGGGAGAACAAGAGAACAACCTAATCAAACTTCTTGATTACTCAGGTACTCAGGGTTTTCTATGGAATCTTAATTTTCTCTATTTTCCTTAAATTTTACAAGCAGACAGCTACAATATTTAGTATTAACAACTATTGTCTCACTTTATAGATATGTAATGTTTGCGTGAACTTTACTGATTATCTAGTTCCCCATTACTAATTACATACAAGTTACCTTGGACAAGTTACTTAATTCTTCCCAGATTCAGCTTCCTCATTCATAAAAAGGGGATAGTAATGGAATCCCAACCCAATTAGTTGTTCTGAGGATTAGGTGAGTGAATTGATGAAAAATATATCTCTTGTATATTAAGTACTGGGGAATAATAACATGAATGAGTTTTAATCATGTACAAATAGTTATAATACAATATGATGGGAGATGCTATGGAAGGAAAGGATTTAGTATTTCTGTTTGTTTAAATATACTGAAAAATAAAAATCCCTCAAGAATTTTAATAGGCAATAAAAGTAGAGAGAGGAAAAAATTTATTAGCAGGAAAGCAATCAACAATGGCACCACATTTTCAAAGTGCATGGTGCTTAGGGGAATGACTAAAGGAGGCGGGGTATGCCTGAAAGCAGTCAAAATGACGCTAGCAACAGATTGATGACGAGTCTTTAGTGCCCAAAACTCTTCATGGAATTTTGACTTCATCACATAAAGCATCAGTAGGTCATTGAGGGTTATAAGGTTATGACATGATTAAGTTTATTTTTAAAGATCTGAGACCTTATAGAGGATGATATGAAAAGGGGAAAGAGTAGCTCTCAGCCTTCTTCCATGGGTCTGTGCTAAAAAATAATGCCAATTTGAATATTAACTTTTTGGAAACACAGGAAGACAAATCTCCTCGAGACCAGATGCACCACGCCTCAACTCCATGACTTTGTATCATTGCACCAAGACTCCCTTCTGCTTCCGCAGACGATGGGGAGATGAATGCATTGGTAATGACGTCCCCATCAGTCCTCAACTATATCCCTATTTTAAAACTGAATTTGCACAATAGCTTTTTGAAAGGCCTGTCACTTCTTCAGTGTCGCCTCTCTGTCGCACTTCTCTGTGGGAGCTGACATTTTGCTGATACTTCATCAGGCTGGACCGCCCGCTGAGAACCAGATTGGTAAGGGATACGCATCTCACTGCTGGAAAGGATGGGAGATGTATTATTTAAATACAATTTATTTTATAGCAACTTTAAAAATCAGATTTAGAATGGCTTCAGAGAGGTTAGAAATATATTATTGCATCTCAGCTCTTCATGTTTGGCGATGTTTAAGACATTTAATTGTTGTTCTACTGGTTTTTTATTTGTTCATTTTGTTTTATTTTATTTTACATGTACTCATTTTTTCTGCCTTAGATAACTGCTTTCTTTTTCACAACAGAGCGTCATAAAGGAAATGCTAGCCCTGGTTTAGGGTAGGTGTGTTACAGGAAGTTGGAAAACAGTTTAGAGGTTGTTTAAGGGAACAGATGGCTCCTTTAGATCTGAGTCAATGCTCCGACTACATGATTTCTAGAGAAAAAGAGCGGGGAGTCTGTGTCTACACATAAAGCAATCCAACATTTTTGTTTGTTTTTCAAGCTTGAATCAGTTCAGTCAAACAATTGAATTTTGTTTTAAAAATAAAACAGACTGAACAGTGAATGTTTTGTTGGTTGGAACTATTTGTTGGTTAATTTAATTTAACCAAAAAGGTCAAACTAGTTATCTGTTTAGAAACTGCAAAGTAAAACTGACACCTGAAAAGTAAAGAGAAAGTACAAGTTTAAGAAATCATGCTGTGTGTTCAAAATGCAATATTTGCCAGCCAGGGGTATACTGGAGCTGTTACTCCCAGCTCACGAAAGTCAATCATTAAATTTTCAGGAATTTCGAAAGCCAGTTCACACCGGTTGCTTGAAATCACCATGGTGGGGGTATTACACTGTGGAAATTGGCAAATGCTGCAAACCAGGGTTTTTGTATTTCAGAGAACCAGTTGTTAAACATTCACCAGATTACCTCTACAGCAGGTTCACATCTGTGTTCAGCATGGTTTTCATGATGTTTAATGATGTTTGAACACCATCATTTCACGATGATTCATCGTTTCATGATAGTTGATGGTATGATGCTTAAAATGTAAATTGTATTTGGAATTCGTATCTCCCTTCTAGTGTCTTCTCCCCCATTCTCTCTAATTTGCTCTCTTTCAGTAGTGGAGGGGCCATATTTGTAAACTGTCATGAAAAACATGGCAGAATTCAGAGAAGAAAGAACAAAATGACTGAGAGAGAAAATGGGATTTCTGAAGAAAGGGAAACAAAGTGTTCAGAGGAAAGATTACTATGTTCTTTTAGCTTTTCTTTTTAAGTTTTAGTGGTGCTGCCAAGCTATGTTCAATATCCACATCATGTGAAACAGGAGAACGCAGTCAAATCAAAATAATGACACATTCAAGTAGACTGGAGGAAAAACATCTTCACTATTTGGAAAGTTAAAACCACAGATAATACTTTAAGAACAGATAACTATCTCGCTTGGATATTTAGTCAATAATTGGTCTGAAGATGATTTATTTTTCCTCCAGATTGTTAAGGGGGAAAATGGTAATGACTATAAGGACAGACATTATAAAGGAGAAAAATATTCACGCATAGTCCAAACATCTAGAGATGGCCACTGTTACCAACTGCTGTCCTTTCTACTAAAATTTTCAGTATACATACATGGGTAGATGTTCTTACAAATTTGGGTCATTTTCTATATACATCATTTAATGTCAATGTAATGTCAATTCTCCTGACATTACACGTTCTTCCAAAATATGAATCTTAATGGCCTCAGAATAGTCCACTGATGTGTTATATAATTTGTTTAATCATTCTCCTTCTGATGGATAATTAAGTTGTTTCTATTTTATACTTTTGCTATTATAAATAATGCTCTAATAAAGAACAAACTGGGACTACTTCTCAGATTTTTTGATAAAAGCCCTGATATATAAGGCTAGTCTACGCTTCACAGAGATGGTACATTCTAACTAAGGATGTGAGAATGTCTATGAAGCCACAGCTGCCCTACTCAACACTGTTTAGAAAGCGGAAAAAAGAAAAATACAACATACCATAATCCAGAGAGTTTTCTACCACAGTGAAAAAAACATTTTTTTAAAAAAGAATTATTTTACTCAAGTATTTGTATCTATAACTTCCAAAAAAATTGGAATTTATATAAAGCCAATATCTTTAGAAATAGCTTTTTTGGTCTTTGCTGCCTCTAAAACATATTACCTTGGATACCCTATAATATTTTTACAGTTCATTATGTAGAGTAACTAGGTCCTAAAATTCTGTAAGCACTATAACAAGATATTTAGTGAAATGCTGTATCCTTTTTTTCCAATACAGGTCCTTTTTTAAATGCCATACACATTCTTTGTGGAGTATGCATGAAGCATTTTTAATGAGTCCTATCCTTTGGTTCCATTCATTTGCCTAAATATCTTATTATGATGATTATATAATTTGCGTTTGTGTCTGTGTGTGTAAAATCAGATAATAGCATATAATACTAAAATTGAAGTGGACTAGGAGTCAGGGAATATTTTTGCCTGTTCAACACATTATCTCATGTATCACGTTGCCAATCAAATTAGAATACTATTACTCGTCACCAGGAATCTCTCAGGACTATCATGATACAGTCTTCTGGGGTTTGAAATCCTAGAATGGAAGATTGTAATGTAACTATTAAAATTAATATTTTAAAGAACGAGCTGTTTATCTTCCTCTTCTCTTGTTTCTAAATAGTCTATTTATATCACCTGACAATTGGAACAGTGTAAACGTTATCACTATCTGCTTAATAATTATTGCATTAAAGTGAAGTTAGACAAGAGAAAATGTCACTTCACTGTGGAAATAGCAAGTAACTACCTTTTGAATATGTAAATTCTTACCTTTAAGGTTTTTTTTTTTTTTTTAAGCAAACACATAGGTTAGGGATAGCCAACTGCTGCATGGGCAGACTTTTACACTGTTTGAAATGCTTGTCAACAGTGCCCGAATGACAGCCCTAAAGTAAAAACTATCTAGCTATATCCAGAAAAATCATCAGGCAAAGACGTTGTTCCATCTCTTTCTCAAGGGTTATCCTTCAGGGCAGCAATGCCTTTCCCCAAATCATCAGACGATTAGCTACTAGGTGTTACATTTTATATTTACATTAAGTTTCTGGTTTTATTTGCTTGCTGGTTTATAAAAAGTCCTGAGCACTGAAAGCTAATTCAGATAACTGTTCACACCTCATAATATCACAGACAATCACAAGCAACAGACTCTTGCTAACCTGTATTAGTCACATTTGAAATAGTAGTGTAAAAAATACCATCTTTACCATCCAGCCCCTAGCTTCCCTGGAGTTCTCAAGTTCCTGAGTTCCCCCGTGGGTGGAGTAGAGGGTGAGAGAGACAGGGCTAACAGAGGTTGTGTAAGAGTCACAAGCAAGAAAGGAGATTGTAGGGTAGTTGTGCTACAGGCTCTTTGAAGCAGATTCAGTTTAACTAACCACTTTCTATCAGCCTACAATGTGCTTCCACTGTGACAAGAAGGATAAATACAGTCTAGTGGATTCTTAAAGTGTCTTTCAGTATAACTTTCAATAGTATACTATGGTAGATTGGTTCCAAAGATGGCTTCAACCATATCTCCCAGCCTGCAGGTCCTTGCAATGAGATATTGCTACTCTTCTTGTCAGGGGTAGAATCTCTTTCTCCTCCTCTTCAATCTGGTTAGACTTATGTCTTGCCTTAACCAACAGAATGTGGCAGAAGTGATGATGTGTGGCTTCTGAAACCAGGCTTTTTGACGTGTTGAAGCTTCTGCCTTCACACTTTTGGGATGCTCCTTCTTGGACTGTTATCCCGAGACTGCCACGCTCTGAGGAAGCCGAGGCTAATCTTGTGGAAATGCTGTGTACAGCAAAGGCCAGGTTCCTGCTGAGAAGCCCAGCCAAACCCAAGTCCCAGCTGACCTATTAGCTAGAAGCAGCTACGGGAGTGACTCCAGGTGAGACTAGCAGGAGAACCATCTCCTCAACCCACAGGATCAAAAGAAATAATAAATCATTGTTTTAAGCCACAAAGTATTGGGACGGTTTATTACACAACAGTAGATAATTGAAACATGTATCCTAACACAGTATCTCATAAAGCAGTTGAGAGTGGTAAGCACTTATAAAAGCTAACAACTTTGTTGACTTTCTTGATTATCTTGTCTAGGTAATGACTTATCCATGGTACAGGCCTTTCCCATGTAACCAGGAAGACAATCACAGTTGCCAGATTTTTTGTTGCACTGACTTCCATTCTTGCAGCATCCACAGGAGAACTGGCACTGTGGTCCCCAGAGGCCATCGGGCAGGCTTGTAATATAAAAAGAAAGAGAAAGAAAGGAGCTAAGACTTATAATAAATCTCAAGATGGTCCCAGATTTCTGCTCTTGCCTAAGTGAGTTGCAAGTTGGAAGTGTGTGTATGAGTGTGTGTGTGTGTGTGTGTGTGTGTATGACTGAGCTGCAAAGAAAGAAACATTCAAGCAGCCTCCAAGGATTTACAGCACTTCCAAAAATACTCCCTGAAGAAATCAACATGATGCTATATCTTGTCACTTTGGAAACACTGATACAGAGGTTGGCTTTTTGCTGAAAATGTGGTTTTTCAGACAGTAACAATGGAAGCAATTTTGATATATGTCTTCGGAGGCAGTTGCACAGAACAAAACCTGAAAATGAGATGTAATTTGTAAAGGAAGCCTAGGAGGTGCGGTGTTCGGGAAGTTGTCCCCAAATGGTTGCCTGAATCCTGTTCTCCCAGACTTTGCTTCTTTTGTAAGCCAGAATAGTCACTCTCGAGGTTTGTAATTTGTGTATTTTAGAAGAGGGAACAATGCATAAGGTGGGGAGAGAGGAACATGCGCTCCTTTGTTGAATGCCCTTTGAACTGGAAAAAGATGATGGATGCTGCAGGGACCACCGAGGGCTCAGGGAGAGGTTTCAGTGTATGCTGTACTGTTGAAGCCCCCAGAATTAGAAACCTGGTAGAAAACATTCTTTTAACACAGGGAAAACAGTGAAAGTTTCCTAAATACGTGACAATTGTGGAAAGTTATGTTAAACCAAGTTGGGCTGTGAAGTATCTTCCTGTCCTGGGCAGAGTCTCTGAGTAATAGAATTATTACATTTTCTGGAATGTTCATACCATTCCTGGCTATTATCTGTTGATCACGTACTCTGTGCCAAGCACTTTACATAAATTAGCTTATATTTCCATAAATATCACCATATGACACAAGCAACTTTATCTCTATTTTACATAAGAAACCGAGGCTCTGAGAAGTAAAGTGACTTACTCTGGGTCACACAGCTAATAAGCAGCAGAGTCAGGATTTGAACCTAGAACCTCTGGCCTCTGAAACTGGTGCTCTAAGCCACTTAAACCCCACTTATGCTGCCATACTACGTGAGCAGCACCTTTCAAGTCAATTAACCTGCTTTTAGAGATCCACCAGAGTTCAAAATCTGAAGTTCGTTCAAAATGGAACCAGTGTAACAAAAATCTGTCCTTCTTTTGGTGACACAACAGTTGAATGGGCCTCCTTAAATGAACTCAAGTGGCTCGCTGGGCCAGAGTTTTCCACATACAGAGGTCTGCCTGCAGCTGGGGGCAAAGTACCCCGGGCTACAAACTAATCAAAACAAGGCAAAGACATTGGCTGTCTATTTTTTTTTCTCTCTCTCTCCCTTGTTTGCTATTTCACAAATTAGTGTAGAAACTAGCTCTTCTGCTCTTAGAAGTCATTGCTGATGGGCTAAACAAGGCCTGGTGCTGATTGTGGAGAGCAGCGTTCATTAGTGCCATTGAAACAATTTGCACTCTTTAATTAACTATTCATCTGCAATCTAGACACAGGTCTGGAGCTAAGATTTTTAAAGATATGTCTGGCTCTCGGAGCACTTGGTCTACTTCACTCCTAAAATAGAGAAAGAAAAACAACAGGCCTGATTTGCATCATGCTCAACTCTTGGAGAGCTCTTTTCGCCTTGATTTCAGCTGTCAATCAAGGTGATCCCATTCACCCGCTCCAGTCTGATTCATAATTTCATTTTGTGGTTAGACAAAAATATCAGAATTGGACAAAGTTATCTGATTGAAAAATAATATGTTTTCCAGAGATTATGGTGACCTCTCTATTTTGCTGATTTACATATACTTTCAACTCATTTTCCTTCACAGCGGGAATCTCAGAAGCATTTTCCAATATACTATATTCAGCAGCTGCTTTAAAAAAATGTTATCAGAATAAATTAAATGTACCCAGGTGTGTGTATATGGTATTGTCTCCTCATGCGTTGATGTCCAGGGCATGACTTCTCTAGTGGGGAAATGAATAAGGGACTGACTCTAGGCTTACAAGTCAGTTGAAGCAGGAGGAGATTCAGAGATTGGCATGGGGCCCACTCTCATACCATATTAAACACCTTTGTGTAAAGTCAGGCTTCAGTTTCCCCAAGTTCTTTCCCCCTTTGCTTAGAAAGTTGCAATCCAGCGACATAAATGGCTCTCTGTCCATGAAATCTAGATGGACACTGCTGCTCACAGACTCCAGTTCCGTAGCCACAGTACCTGGAGAGTCTTACCTGGAAGAGTCTTGCTCCCAGTCAGCACCGGAAAAGTCCGCAGACTCTCTGAAGATGACAATGCAAGGAGCAATGTGTAATACTTGAGGGCCAGAGACAGGCTTCAACCCCAGTGCCTGCCTCCGGAAGTGGGCCCAACAGAGTACGGCTTCTTTTCCAACCCATTGGCTCCTCCTGATTTTAAACAAGATTGCCCTTCGGATCATTTCAAAGGCAAAAAGGGCACTTGCTATTAGTTTTCATAATTTTATTTGTTATATATTTAGTCTTCCTATATATTAAAGAGAAAAAAATGCTGTGATAATTTCCCCTGAATAAAATAGTAACAAGTGCTTAATTAAGAATGCATGATAACATGAAAAAAATGGATAAAGAATAAAAATTGGACCATCCACATTTACGTGTTCATTTAAGAAAATACTTATTGAGCAACTCCTATATGTCAGGATTGTTCTAGAAGTTTGGGGCTACTTCAGTCAACAAAAAAGATAGATATCCTTTCCCCCACGGGGCTTAGCTTCTAGCAGGAAGGACAGGCAATAAATATTAGACATAATAATAATTAAAATGTGTTATAATAATAATAACATGTTAGACGATGATACATACCTTGGAAAAAATTTTTAAAGTTCAAGGAGTCTCGCAAGTTGCAATTTTAGGTAGGGTGGTACTGACAAGATTCAGTGAAACAGTGACATGAGACTCTTTGAACAAGCAAAAGAGCCATGCAGATGACACTGAGGGAGAAGCATTCCACGCATCCACAAACCAGGGACAGCCATCACTAACATCTTGGAATACTTTTTTCCAAATTTTATATACATCTACATACATATATATTTATATATTTTACTTAAAATTAGAATCATGCTGGGCATAAAATTTATTTATAGATTTATAAAAAATACTTATGTAATCCTGAAAAGTTTGAGGAAGGACCACACTGATAACCAAATTGAAGTTTTCCAAAATTTTTCTATGGTTAGAATGTTTGAATTGTATTTGTTTGAATGATCAATCTTTAGATATAAAGAAAATGATTCTTTGACACTGGAAGCCAGCAGTGCCCTTGTTGAGTTCAGCTCAAAGTCGTGATTGGCCAGCTTTAATCTTCTTAAGATACGAGCCTCTGCCAATGTGATCTTTCTTCCTTTGCTCAAGCTAGCAAGGGGACAGCGAACAGCAGTGACTGAGAAGACAAGGTTGAATAACTTTATTGCCCGGTGTCTCCGTTTCCTCACCTGCAAATCGGGGATTAATAAAGCTTACCCATCTCCTGAGGACACTGGTGGATTAACTAATTAATGATCATATGGTGCTGAACAAAGGCTGAGTGTTCTTATTAGAGAAGAAAGAGAATTTATCATCAGATTGTACCTTTCTGGCATCTGTTGCCTTGGTAACCAGATTTGCAGGTGCAACTGCCATTTTTGGCACTGTATTCCAGGGTGTTCTCCTCCACACACTGACATTCTGAAGAGCAGCCAGCTCTGTAGGCCCCCTTGGGACAGGCTGCAAGCAGATTGAGGCAAACCAGTCACCTGAAAACCACGCTTTGTTTCTTTCACATTGTTAGTGCACGGCCGTGTTGTTCTGTGGGGCCTGATTATGGGGAAAACAAGGGGATCATCCTGACTGCCAAAAAAATAGGGAAACAAATGTCTTTCAAATCAGTCAATTCATTTGCTTTTTGGCAACGGGATGAGAACAGTGAAGCCTGAGCTACTTAAAAGGCTTTGGTGCTTCCGGGAGAGAAATTGCTTCTCAATGTGCTCCATTGGTGCCTATAGTTAGTATTCTCCAAGGACTGCTAAGGCCTGCCAGGCCCCATATTCCTCCTGCTGCAGCCTGGAGATGATGGAGAAGCTTCCATGTGAAGGCTCGTCATTGTTTCCATTCCCTTTCGTTATACGGTAATCGGAAATAATCTTACATCACGTAGGTAACACAAAACTTTCATTGTGACAGCAGCACTATCCTGGCCACATCTTGGGAAATGGTGCTTGGCTTTTCTTTAATTATTTTCCCCTAGCTGTTAAGTTTTAGGGATGTTAGTCAGCATAGGAATTCTAATTTGAAAAAGTCTCACCTTCGCATTCAGGAAAACATACCCTTAGTTCTCTCTTTGAGGAGTTACTTAGAGTAATTCAGTTCCCTTCCCAAAATATCTCTCTGACAATTTTTTTCTCCCCCATTACAGATATCCATGGGTCTTATCAAATAAAACATCCTTCAAGTCTTCTCCAGGCTCAAGGTAATTGCATTGTATGCCCATATAGGCTTTGCTGTCGAAAGCTGCTTGAAGAGAACAAAATAAGCCACTTGACTTTCTGGTGGGTGGAGATTACTAGCATCTGCTAATATCTGCTATTATTAGCTGAGATAATTTAAAGTGATGGTTACAATGCCAACATGTAGGGTAATCCTTGTCCCAGTTGCCAGTGGTACAGTTACGCCTAAAACAGAACAGAATTATTAACAGGGCCCTTTTTCACTATTAATATTATTATATTTGGATAATAAATTATATGCTCCCTCTCTCATCTTTCCTGTGCCTTCCAAGTTTTGAGTCCTTTCCCAGTCCCACCAGGCCTCAAGGTCTCTTACAACTATTGTCTTCCTGGATGTAGGCCGCTTCTTGCTCATTCCAGAACACTCGCCTCCCTGTATTGGCTTCCACACCCTCCTCTTCCTGGTTCAGCATGTATAACAGTGGTTCAGGGGACAACTCAGGCGTGATGGAATACTTAAATGCAACAATTGTGTATATTAAGAAAATATAACTGTGGAAATATGATTAGAAAAAAAGGGAAAGTACAGGAATTAACCTCTTTCGGCAATCTAGTGTCTCCTCAGGGCTTGTTATGCATTGAAATGTGTCCTCCTAAAATTCGTATGTTGATGTCCTTACCCCCAGTCCCTAGGAATGTGACCTTATTTGGAAATTGCGTTGCTGCCAATGTAGTTAGTTAAGATAAAGTCACACTGGAGAAGCATGGGCCTCTAACCTAATAAGACTGGTCTATTTATAAATAGGAGAAATTTGGACACAGAGACGCTTAACACGGGAGAAGACCATGCGAAGGCTGCAGTTATGCTGTCATAAGCCAAGGAACCACCAGAAGCTGCGAGAGAGGCCTGCAACCCATCCTTCCCTAGCACCGTCAGAGGGAGCACGGCCTGCCAGCACCTTCATCCTAGACGTCCGGCCCCCAGAACTGCGAGCCAATAAATTTCTGTTATTTAAGGCTCTCAGACCGTAGTACTTTATTATGACAGCTTCTAGAAAACTAATACATGGTTGCAAACTCAAACTTCTCAGGACCAGGCAAGTGGCATTGATAAATGAAGCCTCAAGGCTAAGCAAGAAGAGGCCTGAGGAATGGGAATGTGGATGTTTTTTCTAAAGACAGTCACATTCAAAATGCTAACCACCACTACCACCACCACCATCTGCTCTTGACATTTTTTTTTTTTAAAAGATTGGCACCTGAGCTAACACCTGTTGCCAATCTTCTTTCTTTTCCTTGTTCTTCTTCTTCTTCTCCTCCCCAAAGCCCCCCAGTACATAGTTCTATATTCTACTTGTAGGTCCTTCCAGTTCTGCTATGTGGGACCTGCCTCAGCATGGGCTGATGAGCCGTGTTAGGTCCGCACCCAGGATCCGAACTGGGAAAACCCTGGGCCGCCGAAGCAGAGGGTATGAACTTAACCACTTGCCCATGGGGCTGGCCCCTGCTCTTTGAATTTTTGACCAGATGAATTACGATTTAAATGATTTTTCCCAAAACATCTGCTATTACCTTATAAAATATTCAGAAGTTATTACTAAAAAATAGAGTGTGTCTTGTTAGCCTAGAGGAGGATAACAGAAGTGATGCTGTTTCTAGGTGTCTTCTTCTGTTGGCCTGTTCTAGGAGGTATATGATGTTCTAGAACACACCATCTGCACCTGCATTGTTCACATTCTTCCATATCCTCTTCCCTTCTGCTCCACTTTGCTTATCCAAGCCTAGCCTTTCCTCATGACCCGGGTTCAGTTTTCTGTGATGCCTCCACTGGCTCTCTTATTGGAATATCCAAAATTTACTCTCTGTTTTAAAGGGGCATGGCTTTTACAAAATAGGTGAGATCCACAGACATTCAATGAAAAATACAATATAAGACTTTAAAAGGTCTGTGTCTTGAGAAACGGGTCACGGCATTCCTGAAGCCACTCAGGAAGGATTTTCAGAGGAGGGCATATGGAACAGGAGAGGACCAGAGAGGAGATTGTTTCAGGCTCACAAGTCCTTGCACGCAGCTTCAAGATGGGATGGTGGGCACCCAGAGCTGACCAACTGGGAGAAACCCTAAAAGTTACTGATAGGCTGAAGTATTTAATGATTATATTTTCTTGTATCTTTTGCAAGATGTGATTGATGGTGAAAATGCAAAAGGAATAGCCTGTTTTAGACATTTTAGAAAATGATTGCTTTGCACTAGAACCCAGAAATAGAGGAAACTTATTCTGGGCCTTTGATATTCAACTCCTATAAACTATCAAATGTCCATTGAAATGAACAATTAACAATCTTCCTTCAATAAATAAAGTAAACACTGACTGAAAAAAATGTAAGGAATTCAGAAATATTTTGCTTTCATTCATCAACATCCAGACTCTGTAATGTAAGGAGGCTAAACAAAGACTAGAACATCATCATATGTATGTGATATGACTGTATAAAATGCTATGTTTTTTAACTCTCCTTCTTTGTCTAACATATTGTCAGTACTTTTATGAGCATCCTTGCTTCACCTAGGGAGCAAATTTAGCAAATTTAGCCTGTGACTTACTCAGACGACAAAACCTCCCATAGCACCCTGGCTCACACGTACGGGCGCCACACAACCTGTGGCAATGGCCATTGTTGGCGCAGTTCCGTTTCTTTTTGCGGTTCTTCCCAAATAATCCTTTTGGGCATCCTGGAGGGTGAAAGGACAAACAAGGCAAATATTAACCCACATGCAACACTTGCTCGAGCTGTTTTTACAGGAAATAAGGAGCTTGCACAAGGTTAGATGTTTCTAACCCGATTGGACTGAGGCTAGCTAGATCTTTTGAAAGCCACAAATATGATTGTAGATCCTCTCCCTAAAATCCTACAACGACTTGCCATTGCTGTCAGGTTAAAAATCCAAAACCTAACAAGACCTGTGAGCCCCGTGCTGGCTGACTTCACATTGAGCTAATGTCTCCCCGACTGCCTTTCACTCCGCCAGCTTCCCGTCTTCAGGTTCCTCTAATGCACCTCACTCTTTCCCACTGTAGTCTGGCAACATGTGGCACCCTCAGTCTGGAATGATCTTCCCTCACTCTCCCCCCTTCTCGTGTCTCCTCATTCTGCAGGCTTCTGCTTAAGTGGCACTTCTCTAGAAGTCTCTCCATGGCTCACACAGTCTGCATTGTCTGCATGGTCTGACCTCCAAGCAGACATTGATATTTAATTTGTAATACCTACCAACATTTGTAACCTAGGTTTGCTTTGAACAAGACCATAACTTCCACATGGAAGGACCAGGGTCTTTTTAATTTTTTTGTTGTTGTTACAATATCAGAATGCCTGGCACAGTTTCTTGCAAACTCTTAACATATATTTCTTGAATAAATGAATCACCGTTGTTCAGGGGGATAAATAACTAGGATGCCCACAGGAGCCTTCCTGCACCTCCGAGAGCAAAGTGGACTTAGTTTCCATCTCCCCAGTTCCATGACCTGTGAGAATCTATGATTTCTGGCAATCCCTGAAGACGTCTATCTTCGTTGATTCTCTGCCTTCAGCTCTTGGGCCTGTAAAGGAGGGTTTTCTGGGTGCTTTATCCACCCATGAAAGAAATGCGGCCTCTTCACTGGTTTCCATGAAAAATCCACACACAGCACTCATTGGTATTTTGTGAGTTTTTCATCCATCATTTCTCTTCTTGTTTCCTCTCTTCTGTTTCTTTTCTTTCTTTCTTTCTTTCTTTTTTTTTTTTTTGCTGAGGAAGATTAGCCCTGAGCTAACATCTGTTGCCAATCTTCCTCGTTTTTTGCTTGAGGGAAGATTAGCCCTGAACTAACATCTGTGCCAATCTTCCTCTACCTTATATGTGGGGAACTAGCACAGCATGGCTCACGAGTGGTGTAGGTCTGTGACCAGGATCTACACCCGCAAACCTGGGCTGCTGAAGTGGAATGTGCTGAACTTAACCACTATGCCATGAGGCCAGCTCCCCTCCTCTCCTTTTTGTCTCTGATTGTAATCTCTTTTCCTCCCCAATTTGCCCAAAGAGCTCCATTTTTTCTTCTGTTGTGCAGAGCAAATAAATTCTCTCCAGCTCCTATGTCCAAACCTGCACACACAAACTCAATTTTTTGCTTAGAGGAAGAAAAAGCCTTTCTCTGTATTAGGATTCATCCCACTTGGATCACAGTTGGAGATTTAAGCCTCATTTATTTTGGTCTATTACATATATCATTGGTCAAAGCAATTGTACTTTTGTACATATAGATACACAAACACACACACAAGACATAGCCTTTTATGTCTTCACAAAGGCCACCTTGAAAAATACAGATGCAACTTTCACTTGGTCTATTTCTCATTAGAAACCTCAAGAACTTCAAGAGTTGTCTCCTCTCACCAGCACCAGACATTCCTACCATCTTCATAGGTTTGCCCAAGCATCCCTGGGGGCACTGGCACTACCCAGTGAGAGCATCACAGGTGCCTCTGTTCTGACCATCACGGATGCTGCCACACTCTTTCCCACTGACCTTTGGGGAACAAGCTATGAAGAAAATGGAGAAGGTGAACAAGCAGTATAACATACTTATTGTAATACAAATGAAGGGGAAAAAAAGCTTGTCTTTCTATTAGAATGGATACCAAGTAGTTAAAATCTCTGTAACCTGCAGACTCAGGAAGAGTCTCTGGCAGGTTCCTAGTTAGGATGGCGTAATCATTCCTGGGAGAGCACTGGCACAGCTAGTTAACATGATGATGACAGAGGTACTGCTAACAAGGTTCACATGAAAAATTTATCTTGTTCCTTAAACTCTAATGCTCACATTTCAAAGCTATTTAGACATCTATGCTGTATAACTCTCACCAACATTAATGAGAAACTGAACCGTCCATTTTGAAAACGGGGAAGAAAACGTAGAAAAAAGTCATGAATTTTTAACCAGGAATGAAAGCAGCTAAGACCATCTTGAGTGTCCCAAGGTATTTTGCATTGTCAAAGATTGAGGAAGTCAAGCAAACAACTGTTTTCTTTGGTTTGTTGTTTTTTGGGGAAATGTTCAGTATTCCACTAAAAAAATAAATTGGGAAAAATGTCTGTGACTTTAAGTTTAACTTGAGTAAATACATCCCCTAAGATACTTTCAGTAACCATTTTAATTGCCATTTTATTGTAATTGGCTAAATATTACAAAACTACATTCCTATCACCTCCTCCATCTACCCACAGACACTATTCCAGATGTTAATATAGAAGCTTGGCTCCTTATTCACTTTTTTCTT
Source organism: Equus przewalskii (assembly GCF_037783145.1). Classification (NCBI taxonomy): domain Eukaryota; kingdom Metazoa; phylum Chordata; class Mammalia; order Perissodactyla; family Equidae; genus Equus; species Equus przewalskii. The sequence goes on along the minus strand of NC_091848.1, from coordinate 11,082,472 downwards.
TGTTTTCAAGCTCTAGGCTACTATGAAAAGGAAGGAGAAAAACAAAAGGAATGAGAGAGTAAGAAACTGGCAACAAACATTGGAGGAGGCCTCCCTTGTTAATTTACATGTAGTAAGTCTGAATTCTTATAGCAACAACGGAGGGGACAATTTTAAAAATGACCTGGAAAATGAAGCTAAGGAAGTTCAAATAGGTTGCATTGTATCTGGATTATAGCAAGCCATCAAGATTGGCAAACCAACACCGTTGTCTGACACTCAGTTGGAAAGTAGAATATGATGTCACATAGTATAAGGATTTGCTAAATATTTCATTCGCATCAAACAGAGCAACCCTGGAGAAGAAAAGCAAATATGCCCCAAACCATGGTTGTATAATTTGGAAGAAGTCATGAATCTTCCCTTCCATGTATAGTCCATTCACTTGTCATATGAAAATTCTCCTATCTTTCCTTTCTACTGGAAAGAGTCTCACAATGTGAAATGTCTTCAAAAGCAATGGAGTTCTAAAATGTGCTATTAAAATTAATAATACGTGGTAATTTTTAAATTGTTTCATTATAATGACTTGAAGAAATTCCTAAGATATCAAAGTAGATATTTTCATTATAGACAGAGAAAGATATCAGGCTAGAAGATCTACTCAATGCAAAAACTAACTTTCCAGATCCCTGCTGAATGCTCTTTTTTAAATTTTATTTAATTAATTAATTAATTGATTAATTTTTTTGAGGAAGATTAGCCCTGAGATAACATCGGATGCCAACCCTCCTCTTTTTGCTGAGGAAGACTGGCCCTGAGCTAACATCCTTGCCCATCTTCCTTTACTTTATATGTGGGACGCCTACCACAGCATGGCTTAATAAGCAATGCCATGTCCGCACCTGTGATCCAAACGGCTGAACCCTGGGCTCTCAGAGCGGAATGTGGGCGCTTAACCACTGCACCACTGGGCCAGCCCCTGAGCATTCTTTTTAAATTTCCTTTGCTGCATTTGAAGAGCTGGTACTCTCAAAAATATGGGTGATGAATGATTGGTCACTTCCATTTATTGCAGTTTACAGGGAGTTTTAAGAAAATGTTCCCACTACCCCTTTTTGTTAAAGAATTCATGAATACTTTTTTCATTTCTCCTAAATGGATTGTTGTTTCTGTTTTTGTAAAAAGAATGAAAGAAGGACAGAGAGGAAGTGCAAAGAAGATATAAGCTTCTGGTTTCAGACATAGCCTCCCCTTTACAAGACCAGGTGAACACTTGAGAGATTCCCAAGGTTTTCCAAAGCCAAAGAAACAGTCATCTTATCTTCATGTTTATCAGCAAGTTCATTTTCAATAGCATTAATTTTATATCAGAGATGTTTTATTCTGATGTATTTGAGATAGGTTTTTAGTTTTATTTTTCATGCTGCCATGTTAGGGATCAAGGGTTTGAAGATTCATATTTACCAAAAAAAAGTACAATACAAGGTTACTCTCTAATCGTCATGCAGTAACACTTATTTGATCTCAATTTTATATAGTTGAGTATGTCAAGTTGAAGGTTAATATAGTTGGGTATCTCAATACCAAATTTTATTTGGTATTCATTTGTTCATTCATGCCCTGGGCACCTCCAGTTTGGAGAAACAAGAATAGGACCTGGTCAACGAGCTCTCAGTTTAGTAAGGGAGACAGAATAGGGGCATAGCTAACTCAAGTCCAATGTCAAGAGAGAGAGAGAGAGAGAGAGAGAGAGAGAGACTTTAAATCCACTGAAAATATAAACAGTTGTGGCTCGACTGAGAACATCAAAGAAAGCTTCATGCAATAAGTGGCAATAGACAATCAAAGGCAGCAGTTTAGCAAAAGGCACAAAGCTAAAAATTGGCAAAGCATTAGGTAGCGAGTGGCTTAGTTTTCTGGAAATGATAAGCCAGGTAGAGAGTTGTGATTGGGGTAAAAAACGAAAAGGATTTATGAGGCCCTGGTTTTAGATCTTGCCAATGACTGGATTAGAAGTGGATGCTTTATGTGTCAGGAAATGGCACACAAATTTTTTGAGCAGCCAAGAAACATGATCAGAGCTACACTTGAGGAAGCTCCTCAGGACTCTAACCAGTAATCTTGGTTAAACCACTTCACTATTTTATGACTCAAGTTTGCATCTATCTCATAATAGAGACAATATTTGTGCTCTTCCTTCCCATATGCAGGGGGTTCAAAAGAAAATCTGCTCATATCATCTTCCAAGCCAATCACAAAGACTAAGAAAACACTTTTATTAAAAAATTTATAAGGTAAATTTAAAAACAAGAAAGAAGAGACAAAGATAGTCCATATGTTTTGTTTTATTACTTGGCAGTTTCAGTACCTGCAAGTATATTTCCATCAAAAATACAAAGAAAAAGATTTATTAGGGGCATCTTTTTGTAAATTTTTGATATTTTCTCATGAAAGACATATAAAAAGTTAAAAGTATCATTGACTTCACTAACATATTTTAAAAAAGGAAAAGAAAAAACGCAAACAAAAAGTAGCAGCAAAGAGTCAAGCGATTCCATTAATTGCACTTTGTGGCACAAATCCTTTCTTTTTTTCCTTCATTGGGAATAGCTTGCCAGGGCCTAATGATTTATTTAAATGGAGGGATTTTTATAGGCCTAGAATATTAGGATCCTTTATTAACTTTTACCTTCATGGATAAACAAGAGACAGCACATCAAGTTTCCCGGGAAACACAAAATCTCCCCTTTAATCACATGTTCAGTTTAGAAGCTCAGCGCTTCACAGGCATTCTTCATGCAGAACAAATAAATTGGTTTCTCGCCCATATCAACTGCCTACCTTGTTAAGACATTTTGGGGAGAACACACATAAAGGAGAACTCATCACCAGCAGTTTACCAGTAGTAAAGGAGAACTCATCACCCTCTTACCACTTCCCCAGGGGGTCACTTACTTTCATTACACAGAATGCCACCCCAGCCAATGGGGCAGGAGCATCCACTCTTCCCTTCCTGGCATCTACCTCCATGCATGCAGTCCTCACAGCTCAAACTGCAGTCGTGTCCCAAGCTATGATCTAAACAAACTGGAATGTGATACCATCTTGGTTAGCTCACACTGTCTACACCACTGAAAAGGGAGATGAAACCCTTAATTTCTCAAAAAAAAAAGAGATCTTTGACTGTACTTCCCAAAGAGTCCAAGAAAAAGACAACAGCCAAGAGATAAAATAGAGCTTATTTTACCTTTTCCAATTGTAATATTGAAATGTAGTCCCTAAAGAATATTTAGAATATTTAAAAAAGTGAAAAGAAATTACCCTTGATTTCAAAATACAAGAACAATCAATGTTCCTGGCATTTGGGGCTTTTCATTTCAGGCTTTTTTATGCAAAGTCTCTTTTCCGTAAGTAAACGTTTTTATTGAGACTCGACATACATGCAGAGAAGTGCACGAATCTCAAGTGTTCACTTCATAGTTTTTTCTACAATGCAAACAACCCCATGTAAATGCCACTCAGACCAAGAGATAGAATACTGCCAGCACCCCAAAAACTCAAAGGGGACTGGATGATTCTTCATCATTAGTCTCACAAATTAAGCACTATACTAATTTTTATCACCATAGATGATTTTTCCTTATTTTTGAACTTTATATAAATGGAATCATAAAACATACTTTTTGGTTATCAACCTTCTTTCATTCAATGTGTTTGTGAAACTCACCTGTATTATGTGTACACTACTTTACTTTTTATGGCTATATAGTATTCTATTGTATAAATGTACCATAATGTGTCTTTCCATTCAATCACGTTAATCCGAATAAGGATAGAGATATTTCAGTTGTTTTAAGGCTTGTCTCATTTCAAGTTTTGCCCCTGCTTCTAGATGGTATCTTTCAGACATCCCAATGGAAAGCCTGTCATGTTTACCACATCCTCTTTATTTTGGCAGATCCTGAGCTCTAACCTGTACCTGCCCTTCACCATGATACTACTACTAACTGTGCTTAGCTCCTCACCCTATTAGCAGCTGTCTTTCGATTTCTTGGCTTCCCTACCCGGGCAGGCCATACATTAGCAAATGCTTCAAGGGGACAAGCAGCAGAGATTGTCTGTCTCACTTGTCTGAGCTTCTCTTCTCTCCAGATCTTGTCCACTCAAATTCTGGCTGCCTTCGTAGCCCTAAACTATTTCTATTCTGACTTTGAGTAGCCAAGATATCAGGAGTTTAATTAAGAAACTCTAAAGCATTGCTATTTTTATGCAGACACCTTTATTCATATTATTAATCTGATTGGTCATAGCATAAAAATATTCCAGCCATTTTACCCAATGCATTCTAAAGCAATCATCAAGCTTTGCTATTCTTAAAATACAATGAATAGAGGGAAAACAAAAAGAGCAGCTCTGTCTCACAAGGAAAAGAAAAAGAAGCAGCAGACTGCCTGCAAACTGTTACTTCTGAAAGAGGTTATGCTAATTTATTTTGATCAGGAGTGATTTGACGCTTGAATTCTGTTGCGTGGAGATATAAGAAAAACTGCTCAAATTTTAAAAATATTTTCTTGGTCCACTTGAGCATATTGAACAATTGGTTCTCTGCATTTTAAAATCTAGAAAGGGTCTAAATCTTAAGGCTATTTAAGGTAAATTTCAACTATGTAAAAGTGACTTCTAGTGGAGTTTTAATAGTTATAAGAACTAAAAGATTCCATTACGCTACCTTAAAGATGTATTTCAGCTCCATTTCACTGTTTATCACACTTCAGCAGCCCCCTCCACCCTGACCCCCACTTCCACTCATACCTGCAAAGCAACCCTTTATTTTGCAAAGGGAAGAAAGATTAAAGAGGATGGATTTGATAGGAAGCATTGAAAAAGTGATTTTGGCTCCATTTTTTCTTACTAGCATCATGTTAAGACATTTGATGGCATTCAATATTGATAATAAAATCGTCAATAAAAGAATTTGTGAATTTTCTTAAAGGAAAGAAAAGAGGTGAGAATAATGAGATCAATTCTTTTACCCACCAACTTTGCGCAAAGCAGTTGAGTTCTCCTCGAATTTCTTTTTCCTCTTCCTCCGCATCTTCTTCATCTTTGTAGGTGGGAGGCAGCGAGGTAGCAACATAATGAAGCAGTTGAGGTGGGCTCTTGAATAACGGCCTGGAAACCTCATGCCTTCCAATTCCTCTTCTTCTTCCTCCAGCTCATCATCATCTAAAGCTAACACCACACAGGAAAAATGTCTGGATTCAACATGCTGGTTAAAAGAAGGGAAAACTGAGCAACGGTTGATGACAGAAATGAGAAAGTTTGAACTAGACAGCCAAGGCAGGGGGTGAATGAAAGGTAAAACTCTTTGAGAAGACCATTTCAAAAAGTCTGTTGTAAAGGAAGGGGAGAAGCAGCAAGCACAAAGTTGAAACTGCAGCAGAGAGAACAAAACGAAAAGAAAGATCTCAGTGTGTGAAGAGAGAAAGGAGAGGACAGGTTGAGTTAAGGAATATGTGGTCTCCATGCCTGAAGAACAGGATGAGGGTGGAAGCAGTTTAGAAGAGATACAGTAAATTCTTCACAGTGACTTAGAGATGCAAGTTTTTCCATCACTTCCAATTCTGTAGCCTTCTTTACAAGTACAATCATATGTTCCCAAGAGTCAATACACAGTTAGTCACAGACTATACTGACTTGCAGACGCTCATCCACATCCAGGAAAATTTAAACAATGTCTGCTTTTAGGCACTGAGAGATCAAATAGACATTATGAACTCATGGGCATATTTGTGTTCCTCATCACCTTTATCACAATGCATTGCCTTACAGAAAGTATAGCCCCCAAATTGTTTCTCAAGTATATCCTGTCACTACTTTTTTTACTCGTTTCCAAGTTTACTGTAGTTCATCTACATAGGAAAAGACTTTCTGAGACCTTGTTCATGAAGTTTTGATAAAGAATTTGAAACTTAAAATAAATTCAATGGTCTCAGCCTGTGCACCATTTTGCGGAATGTTCATTCATTCTTGAATTATTCAATATCTATGATGAAGCATTTATAATTCTGTACTAGGTTTGTAGAGAATTTTAAAGATGCACGAACCTTAGACCTTAATCTCATGTGACTTACTGGTGTATGCTCACGTCTGAGCCCAGACTTTGGACAATGTGTTCATGATACTAAAAATTCATTTTTGAAGCTGAGCTCCTAAGCTTTGCCTCAGATTATGGATACCTTTTCCATTTGGATGTGTGTACGCAGCTATGTACATTCACCCCATACAATTATCTCTTGGCTCACTCTCTTTAAGAGCAGATGGTACATGAAATTCAAATTTTTTGGCCCTGTTAATTGGATTGAATGTGGTAAATGGTAATATACTCTACCGTGTTTAGAATATATAGATATCATAATTGTGTGTTCTTTGCTGTTATCTATACTCCAAGGCTGGGGAACTTGGCATCTATATGAAGAAACACACCTATCATCCTCAACAGAATTCAGGAATTTGTTTGTTTAGGCAAAAAAACACTATTTCCATTGAAGTGTTAAAGTGCTCATATAATTTGACTGTTGTTGAAATAGATGTCAATCTTACGTTTGTTTTGATTTCAAGAAAAATATGGTCTAAAATAATAGTAATAATGATCACAAAATGCAAACTTAAAGATTACATATTTAAGGTAAGCTTTTAAAAGGAAATCATGGCAATGACTTAAATGAGCCGTTCTTCATGGTAAAAAAATAAAGTGAAATAATTTTACTTGCTAAATCCAAATTCTCCTATGATATTTAAAAAAATACCTAAGCTACAAATCATCTGAAAGGCAAGTAAACCAATTTTAACAAATGTTAGAAAATTGTAAAATGACATTTAAAACTTGCGTTAGCTCGTTTAATATTGGATATATAGAGGATTCTGAGACAGAGTTGCACTGTGGCTCATGAACTGGCAATCGTTTTGCTACTGCTCCCTAATTAAAACGACTTTCAGTAACCAACTTTCTAATTCCAGTCAAGTTTGCCTTGAGTGATTCCTCGGCAGTGTGCTACGTACGGCCTGCCAGAATCCCTCACTTGCCTATATATATATTAAATTAGGTAAAAGAGATCATGGGCCAATGAATATTATAATAATAATAGCTATTTTTAGTTGAATGATTTCTCTATGTCAATCACTATACTAGGCACTTTACATTTATTACTTTCCCTAATTTATCCACTAATCCTATTACTGTCTTCACTTTACTGATGAGGGTCTATGGCTCAGAGCAGTTAGAGGCGCCCAAGTCCATACAATAGTAAATGGTAGAACCACATAGAAATCCCGTCTTTAGTGTCACAGCCTTCCTTTTCCAACCCTAACCCTCTACCTCAGATGCTCCTCCTCCATTGCTTGCCCCAACACATCAGTGATTTCACGTTAGATCTCAGGACTTTACCATCACATCCACAACCATCAGAACTGATCCCAAAGCCCTTCTGACAACTGCATTCGTAGCCTCCAGAAAAGGTGATGCAGAGCTGAGCACAGCAGGCTTCTCCACTCTCACATTCATCAAGGTCTGAAGGGGAAAAGGACATTTCTGTTATTTATGAGACAGGAATTTAACAAACCTAAAGAAGTGCTGATAAGTCTCACTTCTAAATGAAAACTGTTTTACTAATCAGTTTCTATTTCCCAGGCTACACTGGACAGACATTCGAAGAAAGTGTAACACAAAAAGAATGAAGCCCACTTTAGGGTTTATGTTTCTTGCGTGCTTCTCCTATGACTGTTAGCTATTTGTTTTCAAAGTATGTAAATACTCTTCAAATGCATTTATAAGTAAAGGAAAAGAGATCTCTGCTATTTTTCCAATTAAACAGTAATCTCATTGAACAAACAGAGAACTTGAAGAACAGCAACAAAAAACAGCTTGAGAAGAAGAGCCAAAGAATTCCATTCAGTGAACATTTGATGGCTGCAAAGAGAGGCAGTCCTAGTTAGCTTCCATAAAATGTTTGTCCTTCTAGAGCTTCGAAGAAAGAGTGTTCCCAAGCAAAAGGAAATCACACCACCGGGAAGAGAAGGGGCAACTGCAATTCAGAGAGAGGGCAGAAAATCATTTTAAATATTATGTTTTAAATTACAGAATATTTCAGAGAATTTGCTTGAACTTTTCAGTGAAGGTTTGGCTGGGATCAATAGGGTCTGTGGGTTGTTATTACAATTGGTGACACCATTACTCTGGCACGTCCTATCAGATAAACAGCTTTCTAAATGATGACCTTTAAGTCTCCTTCAGCAGTATTATTCTAGAATTCTACCAACCTGAATGTTTCTTCCTAAAACATAATTGCCCTGGGGAAAATAAAAATGCCCATCAAATTGAAACCCTTCAGCCAAAGAATAACCTATTTGGCCTGAGTTTTGAGATGATTGCTTCTAACGTAATTGGCTAAGGAGTAGCAACAGACTCTTCACCCACTATTTCCTTAGGCTAGACACCTGGGAATTGTGTGGTCAGAGTTTTTGGCTATAGGTCCTTGGTTCAATTCAACCCCTTCTGTTTGTTGAGCTGCTAGGCTGGGTGGCCTGTCGGTGCTGAGTTTACAAAATTCTATTTTTCGGTAACTACGTGAGCAGCCACAGATGTAAAAGGTCGATGTCTCAATTAACCTTGGAAAGGGTACAAATGTAAGGAAATGCAGACAAGAGAAAGGAAGGAAAGAAAATGCAATCAATCAACCAAGGTGAGGGGTCACTACAAAATATCTGAATGAAGGTCGTTTGGACACAAAACAGTCTTTCTCCTGCAAAATGTCACAAGCAGTGCCACTCACAAAATTTTAGATGGTGTTTTTTCCCTTCTCATATTAGATATTCCCTTGTCCTTTGGATTAAATAGTATGAATATAGAAGCTAAAGAAAGAAAACACTTGAAAAAATTCAGTTTCATTTCATCTAAAACACTATCTTTTATGTTTTTTAAAAATTTTATTTCAAGATTTTTTTAAAGTCTTCTCAGATACAGCCAGAGTGTCCAAACATGCTTGCCTCAGGAGTCCTTGCTCTCCACTAGCAAGGGGTATGATTGCTTCACACAAGTGGAAAATGAGTTCCTCAATCTATCGTTTGACGATCCATTTTGGATTCTTCTATTATCATTCCTGTGGGGTTATTTCTAGCTTATCTTATGTGTACCATCCTGAAACCCATCTGAAACCCATCCTCATCTGAAACCCATCCTTCCTACATCATAGACCTTTTTAAAAAATGCTCTGTCCCTTCAACCCTTAGATCACCTGTTTCCTAAATTCCTTGATTGCTTTTTGGATCTTATTTGGTGAAATCTTTGCTTTCATATTTTTCCCTTTTAATTTTCCTTCTCTCTGATGATCGTATTTTTCCTACATTCATCAATATGCCAAATATTGTGACATTGCAGAGAAATTCACCTATACATAAAAATTAAGCCTCAGTTAAAAATAGAGCATCATTTATAGCCAGGATATACAATTAACCATTTCAGTCTGACTTCAGAAAAGCGTTAAAAGTGAATCTTGAAAAAACGTCATCTTCTGTATATGTCCTCCATACATAATCACTCAATAAAGCTCCAAATATTAGAAATAAAAATATTTTCTAATAACTACCAATTGTTAAATTTAGTGTGCTTATTGCTGCTCAGACATTTGAGTTTTGTATAGCTGTCTTTCAAATTATGTTTACATATCTTTAGATTTTAGTCCTAGTAAAATTTTGCATTTGGGCAAGACTGACCATTTGCAGAGTGGATGACTTATTTTCACAGTTATTTGTACGTTCTCATATAAAAAATAAAGCTTATCCTAAAATAAGCTAAGAAGAAAATTCTTTAATTTCCTTCATGCATGAATGTTTTTACAAAGCATCCACGGTCTTACTCTGTTCTTGGGCAAAAAAGCAAAGTATGCATATGTACATTCCAAACAAATCATTGCCTTTACTCTAGTGAAAATTTAGTCTTTAGAAATGAGTGTTATTTACTGTCGGAAAATGAAATAAACTTGAACCATATGTAATATGACGTTGTCATGTTGTCTGCTGAAATCTCATAAATATGCAATTTTCTAAATTTTGACCCTGGCAGATGCTATTTTTTTCCAGCTGTAAATGAGAACTTTACTGAATTGTACTTTTCAAAAAATAAGGAAAGACGTCAAATTGTAAGTTGCAAACAAAAGGTTTAGCAAAATTCCAGTTTCCCTTATCTAATAGTCAAAAGAGGAAGATAGACAGGTAGGAAGACAGGGGGGCAGGGAGGGAAAGAGGGAGGGAGGGAGGAAGGAAGGAAGTCCTTTATTTTTTCCAGAGATACAAACGCTAGCAAGGTAGAAAAATATTTAAGCTTATTTTTCATTACGTAAAAAGAAGCAAGGAAAGCAATTGGATTCATTAAGTTAACCAGTGTGGACTCTAAGAAAAATGCAGAAGGCACTGTCGGATCAAGAAATACAAGTAATGACATCGTTTTGGTTAAATAATTTATGAAATGAGAATATTCAAAACTCCCTTGAAGTTCACTCTGTCATGTAGTTGTGCCAAAATAAAAAATCCCAAGTACTTGAATACTTAGACCTCTGAAATTCATTTCTTCTTTTATGATACTCCAATGTTTCTCTAATCATATTGAGTGGAATGGAATGGTCAAAGATTTTTTTTTGGTATTTATAATTTTTAAGAAAGGAGATATAAAATATCACAAAAGAAAACAAGCAAATATGGTATCATAATTCCTGAATGATGGCAAATTGCCCTGGGCCTTGTAGGTGTTCTCAGAACCAGAGCACATAGTAATATAGTTGGATACTCATTATCCCTATTTTCAGTAGATATTCCTTTATTTCAGAAGCTCTAGATTAAACATTTTATTATGAAGCAAGGATGGGCTGGAATTTATTCTTCTCAATGTCCCAAATGATATGTTCTAATAATATGTTGGAAAAGTTATCCATTAAAAATGGGTTTGAGCTGGGATTTCCAAAGAACGATACCTTAGTTCTCCTTTGGCATGGAGCTATCTGCCACGCCGAAGCTGAATGCAGCCACATCACCACAAAGTTGAAAACCAATGCATGTGATTTAGTTTCTGCCTGAGGTAGAGAGAAGTAGGGGGGTTGGTAGCATTTGTTGTTTAAATTACAAATTACATTAAATGGTTACATAAGCCTTGGAATATTTTCCTGAAATAAAACTATTAAGTCCATATATTTCATTAAAATGTTTTAAAGGGGCCAGCCCAGTAGAGTAGTGGTTAAGTTCGTGTGCTCCGCTTTGGTGGCCTGGGCATGGACCTACGCACTGCTCATCAAGCCACACTGTGGCAGCGTCCCACATATAAAATAGAGGAAGATGGGCACAGATGTTAGCTCAGGGTCAATCTTCATCAGCAAAAAGAGGAGGGTTGGTGATGGATGATAGCTCAGGGCTAATCTTCCTATCACTAAAAAAAAAATCTTTTAAATCTCCTTTAACTTAAAAGTAAATGTTTAAGCATGATGATGTCTTCTACCAAGTAATCTTTCTCTTACGTGTATCCAGTAGCCAGAGACAATGTTCACTTTACTTCTTGCATTCTGAGAGACATGGCCCACATTACAGTAATAAGTATCAGAGGGGAAAGGGCTAAATGAATCCAGGGCAACTTCTGAAGGAAGATGGCATTCAGTATACATTACCTATGCACGTTTTCTCATCTGAATCACTCCGGTGTCCATGGTTACAGGAACAACGGGGCCCATCAAGTACACGTTCACGGTGATGGGAACAACCACCATTGTTCCTTTCACAGCAATTGACAATTTCCAATTCAACCTCTTTCTAAAACAAGCAAAATAGGATTATTAGCATAACAACAGAAAAACCTGAATATATGTCAACAATGGGTACACTCTCTCTGTTGGGAAGATGACAAACTTTACTGGAAATTTATCAACACTCTACATATGTAAAAGGAAAAGTCTAAGGGCTATGAAGTATTGTAAATATCTATACCATATCAAAATACTGATAATCCTATAAAATATGTTAAGTTGATGAAATGATGCAGAAAGGTAATGAATCCACCAGTGGTCACTAAACACTTATCTTAAAGGACACTTACGTCTTGGAATTCTCAGTATTTTCAGGATATAAAAATATGTGTATTGAATCAATGATCAGAAAGCAAGTAAATTGTTTGCCAGCTAACGTTTCTGTTCTCAAGCTAATGATATGTTATTATCTGTCCTTTTTAGAGGCTCTGAGTACATGAAAATACTGTTAAAAATAGCCTTGGAACCAAAGTATGAACATGAAATCAATAAATTAGCTGATCATACGTAACTACTATAATGTTGGTCTGCTAATCAGCTTTGATATATACAAGAATCACTTATATAATCATACTATTACTTTGAAAACGAATTTGCCAATTCTGGTACACGCTGCTAATTTGGGGCATTTCGGGGGACGTCAGCCTCAGCATATGGATGCCAATTGTCCTGAGCACACAGACATTATAGTCAATCATTTTCTAAGTAGGAAGTGAGAAATAAAAGAATGCTTTGAATCTGGGTTAAGAACATGGAATTCTATTTTCTGCTCAAGTTTGCTATTTTCTCCATTGGCCTCTATTGTTCTCCAGTTGTGTTGCTTGGATACATCTCTTCTTAATGAGTGTCTACAGTGGTTCATTTATTTCCATTCTTAACTCTTGAATCCTTTGGGAGAAGAAAGAAGGGAAAGTCCAGGACAAGGGATTGTGGTACTCTGTGAAAGCCTATATCACTATTCAAGCTGCCTAGGTGTCTGCTGCAGTTCCTGCAGTGTACAGTACAGAAATCATCCTCCCTGAGCCCAGCCTCCAGTCTGTGGTAGGCAGCAGCCCTACGTGCTCCAGAGCACCCTACATGCTCCAGAGCACCCAATGCATATCCCTGTCATCGCATGCGTCTCTCTGTGCCATCATCATCCTGTATTACTCAACTCATAACAGATGTTCAAAAATAGGTTCTAAATGATTGAATAAACAAAAGAAGGATTATACTAATCAATTTATTGTTGAAAATAAGAACCCCTTTGGGTTTAGAAACAGCAAGTTTAAGACTGAACAAAATTAAAACCTTAACGGAAATATTGAAATAATGAAGGGATGTGATAGTTTTCACAATATGTTAACATATACTCTTTAGGGAGACATATTTCAAATTTTTGCCCCTATTATTATTTTTCTGTGATCAATGCAGCTCTAAGACTGCTGGTGGTAACTTACCTCAAACATAAATGATATTATTGTAATCTCTTTGAAAAACATAGGGGACCAAAACAAGTGCATACTCAGATCTATAACTCTCCACTAGAAGCAATTTTGCATCCTTGATATAGATGACAAGATTTAACTATTGTACTTAAAAAAATTCTACTTTAAAAAAACTTTAAAAAACAATCCTTGTAGTTTCCGATACGTAGCAAATAATCACTATTTTCTTGATATATTAAACATGTATGGAATTTAAGTTCAACTATATATTGCTTGGTGAGTTGGGGGAAGTCTTATTTTACCTTGTTGTATCTGGAATTTTCCAACCTCTAATCACAATATAGTGATAGTTCATCCCTGGCACACTGTAAGGATTCGATGTTTATGCTATACAATGTTTTGAGAGCTTCTGAGAAGAAATTATATAAATACAAAATATTGTTTTCCTAAGAAAAAGTTAAAACAATGTTTTCCTAAAATATACTTGTTAAGTGAAGGACACATAATTCATTGTTAAACATCACCATGCTCTGAAAACATTTACTCCACCTACAGGTTTTGAAACAACTCAAAATATCAGTTTTCACCAAGAAACTTTTGCATGTCAGTTAGTAAATATTGAGGTCTTGCAAAAGCTGCACACAGAACTTAGCCAAATATTCACATAAAGGAAATAAATGTAAAAATACACTTCTACCAAATGTATTCAACTCTAGGGCAAATTGCTTTCTCAAGTAAATCCTAAAGAAAGCCTGTACCTCGCAACTCATTAGCAATAATGGCCCCCTGTTTCATAACTGAGAATCCACCAGCTAGATTACAAGAGATTTTATTTCAGATATTTGTAAAGTGTACTCATCTCCTAAACCTTTAGCCACATTAAAAACCCAAAATATTAATAAGAAAGAAAAACCCATCCACATTTCTCTCTGCCCGAAAGGACTCCTCAGGGCATTGAGAGAAAGACTCACTTCAGAAGGAGTTGTATCCTAATTAGTAGTTAATTCTTCTCTCCCATCTTATTTAGTTTGCTCTATAAAAGACAAATATCACCCTGGCAAGACTGCACTGTCTTTAAGCAGTAGAAATATACCAACAGAACTTAAGGCTACACTGGCAACCTGGGCATTAAAGAAACGTAGAGTTTTATGCAGTGGAGGAGAATGAGGAATTTGGTGATCCTAAGAATGTCTCTTCATGAGACAGCTTGGGTAAGAACAAAAAATTCTTTATTCTATTTATTACAACCTTTATTCTCCCTCTGTGATTAAAATTGATAAAGAGACATACAATGTACATAAATACACGATGAAGTTGAAAGGATAGTACATTTGGAGTCTAAAGAGCCTAGTTCAAATCTCAGTTCTGTCACTTACTCATTTTGTATTACTGGGGTTTTTGGCTTCAACAACAAATGGATGGTTTACTAAGATATGGAGAACTGGGAAGAGCATCTTTGGAACTGAGACTGGAAAGCAGTAGCTCTGTTTTGGACCTGTCAAGTTTTTAATGCCCGTTGGTCAAACAAGTGAACATGTTGAGTACATAGTTTCACATATTCACATGTAGTTAAAGGAAGAAGAGAAGTGGAAATATAAATCTGACAATGAGAGAGGGGCCAGAGACGGAGAGGAAAACAAGGAAAGTATGAAAACATGGAAGAGAAGAAGGCGTTCCGAGAGGGAGGAAGGGATTAGTCAACTGTGTCGAAAGCTGCTGCGAGGTCAAGTAGGATAAAACCAGAGAAGCTAACATGCCATCGGGCAACATGGAGGTCATGGGTGACCATGGAGGGGTAGAGATAGAAATCTGATTAGTCTAGGATGATGAGAGAATGCCAGATGAGGAGGAGAAGACATTGACTAAGTTATAAAAATTTGCTGTGAAGGGGATCAGATTGAAGCTCTAGTGGAATGTGGGCTCATGGGAGAGTACTTCAAAGATAGGAGATTCTGGCCCATAATGATATGCTGATGAGAATAATCCATTAGATAATTGTAATAGCAAAGATCTTGAGATAAGGAGAGGGAATGGAATCCAAAGTACAATGGAAAAGACAGCCTTTGATAGCAGTAAGACCACTTCCTTCATATTAATAGGGGTGAAGTCTTTTCCATATGATTTTGTGAGATATTTCATGTCAATTACTAGCTTGAATGGTAGTTTGCATCCATTTTATTGATGATGTAAGGGACAAGGTAGGGATAAAGGCAAAAAGGAGGGTGACATAAAGATCTGGAAGAGAAAGAGAAGGTGTTAAACATTCATTTTGATGAGGATCAAAGTGGACATGTTCTGAGAGTAGAGATTTGTCCAGCCATGTCCTTTAATCATTTGAGATTTAAGGTCCTGAATTTGAAATAAAACCATTTAACACAGTTATGTTTTGAACATAGCAAAATTCACCTGCTAAGGTATAGATAGGAAGTGGAGAAAAAAGGGAAGTCACCGAGGGAAAGGTAGGGTCTGAAGATGAAGAAGAAAATTGAATTACTGAAGTACCATAATCACATAAAATGCAGAAATGGAGAAATCAGCCAAAGAAACAAGAAAAAAATTATTCTGTCACTCAAAAACGGAAGGAAGATGATGGGTAAGGATGGAAAATATTGAAGTAGGGTGCATGGAACTTGAGGGAATTTGTATCAGATGGTTTTAAGCTTAGTAAAGTAGGAAGTGTGTTCATCTAAGCAGTGGACCAGTAGGGAAGACATGAAAGAAGGAAAAGCAGCAGTAGCTATTAATTCAGCATATTAACATATTCACAGTAAGGGATATATTAAACTGTATAACTGAACCTAGGCGCGGAAGAAGCTAAGGTTAGATGACACGGATCATAATTTTTTGAAGAAAATGGGTAGAGGGATGAGTCAGTGAAGGAGAACGCAAAGTCAGAAGGAGCTGCTTAAAGAGGCTTGATGGAAATGAGTGGAAAATGGGGGAGAGAAGCGAAGGACTGCCATGGAAGATACTATTCAGAGCATCCAATGTGTCAGACATGGTACTACAACCTAGAGCCGCTTCTTGTACTGCTGGTTCCTTCACTCCTGCTAGTTCCTTTTCCTTGAATTCTATATTGGACTTATTAGTATTCAATAAATATTGCATGGCAGAGATGATGAAGGAAGACAGACTCTACGCAAAGGAGAGCCATGGGTCCAACAGAGCCCCAAGTCAGAGGTCCTCAGACTTAGTCCTTGCCGTCTACACTGTGGATCATGATGCCAACCATTTTCTATTGGCTTTGGGCCCCTGTTTCTTCAAATTAAAATGAGGGGGTTGGACTGCTAAGCTCCCACCCCCAACCTGCCCCAGCGGAAAACATTCTCAGGAGCTTCTGCTTTGCCAAGATATCCAGGGTTGTTCTTTGTTTATCATTCTTGTAAAATGCCACACATGTCCCGGGCCATGATTGTTGCCACTTACTGTAACACTGTTTTCCATCAGCTCCCAGTTCAAAGCTAGAGTGGCAGGCACAAATGAAAGATTGAAAGATCGCACTGTGTTCACACCGCGATGGCCGCAGTGAGCAAGCCCTTCAGCACACTCGATTATGTCTGCAGAGAGAGATACACAGCAGCTGTGTCTTCTGAGCTGGAATTAATATTTATCTCAAAACTGTGCCAATGAACTAAGGCATCCGCTCCCCCCAAAACCCCCAACATCAAGTATGACAGTAAAATACCGCATAGGCTCCATATTTTCAAATGAAGCAAGTGCTAAGGACATTAACTCTAGTGTTGGTCTTAAGCTCTCAAACACTTCTTTCCACTAGAACCTACTAGTACATACTAATTGAGAGAAAGAAAAAAGAAAACAAACAAAAAGCAGACCTTATCTGACCCCTAATATTACAAGTAAAAGTCAGTGTAATTTGTCTTTAGGACTACATATCACATTCTTAACCAAAAATGGTATCTCTTTGGGGCCGGCCCAGTGGCACAGTGGTTAAGTTCACACATTCTGCTTTGGAGACCCGGGGTTTGCCAGTTTGGATCCTGGGTGCAGACCCATGCACAGCTTGTTGGGCCATGCTGTGGTAGGCCTCCCACATAACATAAAGGAAGATGGGCAGAGATGTTAGCTCAGGGCCACTCTTCGTTAGCAAAAAGAGGAGGATTGGCTGCAGTTGTTAGCTCAAGGCTAATCTTCTGCCAAAAACAAAAAAGTATCTCTTTGATTTAAGGTAGACAATACGTGTGGCCATAGACAAGGCAGATTTGGAGGTTTCCTCTGTAGCAATCCATGGCATATGTGGTACATATGATTGATACGTGGCAGTGCTATTTAAACAGTGGCACCCTCTCTCTCTCCTGATACTGACAGCCAAGTCTGTTCAGTGTAACTTCATTTTGTGGCCCAGGTAGTCCCTGCTCCTTCCCTTTAAATGGATAGGTCTCACCATCATTTCCCCACTAGAACTTCCTCCTTGTACTGTCCTGCATGTCATTCTCCCCCGGGAGCTTAAGAGAAATACTCATTCTTCTAAGGTATTTGTAAAACCCTACGTAGGTAGTAATTTCGGGGATAGACTTTCCAGGAATAATGCATCAGACATTAAAACAAAACTTTGAAAGATTATATGAAGTTGGATATAGATGTATGTATATATCTATATCTATATCTATTTGTCAATCTTCCACAAATACTTAAAAAGATCTTTTTCTGTGCCAGGTTCTGGGCTAGGCAGGTGCTATGTAAACAGAGGACCGAAGCAGAAATGTTCTCTGTTACAGAAGTATGTTAACAAAGCCACAGAAAACTTTATTGCAGTTTGACTTAAAGAAAAAAAACTAACAACATAATTTTTTTGACTAATTCTTTCTCAGTTTCTCAAAGTGTTTATCAGTCCCCTAAGTCAGGAAATGTTTTGGTATTTTCATAATTAATCCAAATAAACTGTTTCTCATTTCATGAAAATGTCATAATAAAAATGAAGGATTTTGTGATTTCTCAGAAGTTATTAAAACAAACTCTGTCCCACAGGAACGACTTCATTTATCAGTTCTGGTCATGGAGTAATTTATCACTTTCATCTTTGAATTGAAGTGTGTCTGTTTTGCTATTTCTAGGAAACAGAAATATGTAGCCTTGTATTTATAGAGTCTCTTTCTTTTTGGTTTTAATTATTCCTAACTTCTGAGAACACTCATTTGCACATACTTGCTTTTCAAAGGTTTCCCCCACCTTCTCTAACCTATAATAAAAAGCTCCCTGTGTGGTTATGGAAGGTTTTGAAATATTAATGCTGGAATTCACTTCAGAATGAGAAACAGAAAACAAAAAGCATAGATTCTGAAACTACACCAGACCATATTTTTTGTAACTAAAAATTTCACTGAGTTTTTATGGTATCATAAAAATACCTTTCAGAATGATCAAATAAGAATATAAATGGCCCTTTTTTAAGCATACATGAAAACACCTTTCTCCTAGCTGTTTTGACTATTCAAAACTGAATTATACCACACAATTTCAATTACACAATTCAACCATCAGCTTCAGCTTCCTACCTCCACAGGCCTTTTTGTCTTCAGACAGCTGGTAGCCTGGGTGACAGGCACACCTGGCCACTCCATCCTCGCTCCGACATATGTGGGCACATCCGTTCCCACCTGTGCAGGGGTCCCTCCCCAAAAGCAATTAAGCAGTGATAGTTTGCAATTCATTAACTTTAGAAACATGCACAGAGTGGAAGAGTGGATAAGATAAAGAGGGAACTGGGGCCAATGGGTTTTTCACGTAGATCTTAAGGACTCCTGAAAGTCCTTCCCCACTTTCAGATGGAACTAATTCAACAAAAGTTTTCTCATTTTGTGATCTGAACTCCAAAATCTGATCAAATCTAAACAGGGATCAAGGCCAAAGAAGAATTAGCTTAATGTCCCTCTTTCTAAAAGTGTATCAGCTGCCCAAAGTTAAACAGAATCAGCAGGGGCTCCTCCATACACCTTTGCGTTTTTTCCTTCTTCTCTCTCCACCTTTTCCAGTCCTTTAAGCAGCAGAATCATCCTTAGATAAACCCTTTTACCTCCTCTAGATCTCCTCTGCCTTTACGTAAGCAACCACTGTGTGAGAAAAAGCCCGACTAGAGCTACAGGAGAGAGTCTCAGTGACAGCTGCAGTGGAGATGGAGCAAAGCTCAGATCCCCCTGGAATTAGTCAGCTGGCCTCCTTTTCTCCATCACTTGCTCCTGTCTTAATCAGTCTTAGTCATATTCTCTGCAAGGCCAAAATCACACACCCTATCAGGAGTACCTCCACAAGGAGCTCATTTGTTGAATTTAAGAAGTGATTCCAGTCCACTGTGAATCCACCCTTGTCTACGTTACAGGTTGCTGGGGTGGGATGGCAGAATTTCTACTCCTGCCCCACCCCTGCCACCCCTTTAAAAAATAACGTGCAGAATATAAAAAGCAAAACAATGTATAAAGCTACCCTGCCCCCACATTCACCCAGTTTCAACCCAACCACTACCATACACGGATGCACTTGCTTTCATTAGTTTCTTATAAATCCTTCCAGACTTTTCATGAAAATATAAGTAGTACAAACATATCTATCTATCCATCCATCACAGATACAAAATACACTGTTCTGCTTTTTGCTTTTATGGCAGAGAGAGACTAAATTGAATTTGTACATCAACTTGGGGGAATATGGCCATTTGAACAATATTAAGTTGTCTGATTCATGAACATGAGATGTCTTTCCATATATTTTAGGTCTTTAATTTATTTCAACAACGTTTCATAGTTTTCGGTGTATAATTTTTGCACTTCCTTGGTGAGATTTGTTCCTATGTACTTTATCCTTTTTGATGCTATTGTAAATAAAATTGTTTCTCAATTTTACTTTTAGATTGTTCATTGCTAGTGTATAGAAGTCTAATTGATGGTTACGTGTTGATCTTATATCCTGAAACTTTGTTGAATTTCTTTATTAATTCTAATGATTTTTTAAAGCAGATTCCTTAAGATTTTCTGCATGCAAGATCATGTCATCAGCAAATAGAGATATTTTACTTCATCCCTTCTAATCTGGATGAATTTTATTTTATTTTCTTGCCTTTATGTTCTAGCTGGAACTTCTAGTACAATGTTGAATAGAAGTGGCATGAAGAGACATCCTTGTCTTGTTCCTGATCTTAGGGAGAAAGCTTTTAGTATTTCACTATTAAGTATAACATGTTAGCTGTATATTGTCATAGGTTCCATTTTATCAGGCAGCTCTCTTCTATTTCTAGTTTGTTGAGTTCTTTGATGATGAAAGGGTGTTGGATTTTGCCAAGCTTTTTTTCCCCTGCATCTATTGAGATGATCATGTGAGTTTTGTCTTTTATCTGATTGATAATGGTGTATTACAATAATTGATTTTCAGATGTTGGACAAACCTTGTTTTCCTGAGATAAATCCTACTTGATCATAGCGTATAATCGCTTTTATATGTTGTTGGATTTGGTTTCCTAGTATTTTGTTGAGGGCTTTTACATCTATATTCACAAGAGATTTTGGGCTGTAGTTTTCTTTCATATGAAAACCTTGTCTGGTTTTGGTATCAGGGTAATACTGACCTCATGGAATAAGTTGGGAAATGTTCTCTCTTCTTCTATATTTTGGCAGAATTTGTATTAATTCTTCTTTAAATGTCTGGCATAATTCACCATTGAAACCATCTGGGTCTGAGCTTTTCTTTATGGGAAGTTTTAAAATTACTAATTCTATGTCTTTCTTCTTATATGTCTCATCAGATTTTCTTTTTCTTCAGAAGTCAGTTTCAGTAGTTCTTGTCATTCTAGGAATTTGTTAATTTCATCCAAGTTATTTAATTTGCTGTGACACAGTTTTTTATAGTATTACCTTATTCTCTTTTTTATTTCCTTAGGGTCAGTAGTGAGGTCCCCTCTTTCATTCATGACTTTAGTAATTTGAGTCATCTCTCTTTTTTCCTTTGTCTGTCTAGCTAAAGGTTTACCAATTTTGTCAATTTTCTTGATCTTTTCAAAGAACCAACTTTTGGTTTTATTAATTTTCTTTCTTGTTTTTCTATTCTCTATTTCATTAATTTTTATACACATCTTTATTATTGCCTTGCTTCTTTTCTCACCTTTCCCTGTCCTTTTTCTTCTCATCTTGCTTCTGTTCAGTATCAGCTCTCTGAGAAATTCTTACACTCAAGTTTGCAGATTCAACCTGCCCCTTAATTTCACAGAAAATAAAATTTGCTGGACCTTTTTGGTTTTGTTTATTTTCTTCTTTGTCACAGGTTAAGAGAAAAATGTTGACCTACACAGTCACCAGAAACTTAATTTCTTTAATCCATATCCCCTACTGCCAGCTCTCATGACAATGGGAGAGGTAACTCCTCTTAACTCGGAAAAGTGAGGGGTCAGATCCACCAGACGCAAGAATATAAAGTACGATGCAATTATCTTTAATATGTTCTTCTCATTGATCACTATCTCTGGGTACCTCTTCTCTAAATTTACTTTAATCTCCTATTGCCCATAATGCCTTCATGATTCTCAAGGTCTCCAACTATGAGGGGTTAACCTTCTAGAAAATGGCTAGATATAGCCTCCTCACTGCAAGCACTAGTACTGTCAAAAGTCCCTTCTGTTTTTGAGACTGATTTTAACTGTGAACTTAACCCATATGAATTGGCCATGGAAGAACTATAAAATAAAACTCCTACAATATAGCATTGGTTGTAAAATTACAGCTTTTATTTTCAGCTGCAGAACATAGGAGGTGCTTTGAAAGTAGCATGTAGGACACACGTAAGATTTTCAGCCAAAATTCTAATGCTTCCTTTGTGTAAAGATAAAGGGCAGTACTCTTTACAAAGTAGCACTTAAAGGAGGCCTGTTCAAATTTGGCTTGTGACCCTGAAAGAGAAACCATGACGGGGCTTCCTTTCTGCCATAAACAACTAGAAGACTAGATAGAAATACATGAAACAACTGTTTGTAGATATTGAACAACAGGCAGCACAGGAGGGGGAAGCTTGAGAGAAGAAAAACAAAATTAAATTATTGCTCTGTGTTTTGCTAGAGGCAATTTCTGGATTACAGCACAAGAAAGAGAAACCAAAAGAGAGCTTAATGATCTTTCTAAGTTGAAGAGACAAGTCAGAGTTCATAATTGTTGAGGAAACTAGAATTTGTGGAGTGCTAGAAAAGGGCGGGGAAAGGAGTGTTATGCAGAGAAAAAACTTCCAGAAATAGATTTAATGATCCTCTTGAATCTTTGACTAAATATTATTCCATGTATACATAGGGTAAATCTCCACGAAGCCAGGCAAAGAACAATACACTGGAAAGAAGAATTAGGGCAGCTGTAAGTCAAACAACTCCAGGAACACACAGAAGCCCAGGAATCAGTTCTCAGTAGGCAGAGTGGAGAAATGTCATTGAATACATGGGCGTTCAGTAGAGATCCCAGAAGGGCCAAGGCTCAGTAGTAGGGCCAATCTAACCCCAGTAAAGTCTGCTCTAGATTTACCCTAACAAAGCTTAAAAATAGTACTTGACAGGATTAAACTCATCTGTAAATAACTTGACTTGTCATCCAGAAAAAAGTACAATACTTTTTAAAGGATAACAACAAAGGCTAATACTCAATCATGTAAAATTCCATAATGTCCTGCATCCCATAAAAAATTAATAACATGTGAGAAGGGTAAGAAAACGTGACTCCTATCCAGGAGAAAACTCATTCAATAAAAACAGATATAGAAACAATAGGTATCATGAAATCAGCAGATAAGGACATTAAAACAGCACTATAAATAAACCCAATATGTCCAATGATTTAAAAGAAAACATGCATTTAATGCAAAGTAGAAGATATGAAAAACTACCAAAGGAAAATTCTAGAGCAAAAGAATAAAAGATCTGGAATTAAAATTTCAATGAATGGGATTAACTGCAGATTATATAATTATAAATTTATGGGACATAAAAATTTAGCAGTATAAATTATACAAAATAAAGAAGAGAAAGAAAAAAGGACTAAGCAATTTAAATAAGATTGTCTGGGTGACCAGTAGAGCAATATTAAGCAGGTAGTATCAAGTAATTTGAATTTTAGAAGCAGATTCTCTAGCCAAAGGACCAGGAAAGAAGGAGTATAGCAAGACAGAAAACTTGTGGAAAATAACTGCAGTGCTGTGGCCAAACAACATAGAAAAAATAGATAGCCCCATCCTCATACATTACACCAAAGATGGAGTGGAGAGCCTAGACTAACATTTACCAGGCTGTAATGAGGTGTTTTCTTCCCTCCTCATTGGTTTCAGAGGAGGCTTATTGGAAAGTTAAGACTTTCACCACCACCCAGTGATAATGAGGCCACCCCACCATGGTGTCCATAAAAGCCATATGAGAACACTAAAAGGGCCCACCTACACTTCCCAGCCACATGGTATCAGTGGAGGCCTAGTGGAGAGCTAGAAGTCCCATCCTTACACAAAAGCAATGAGACATACACTCCGCAGGAGTCCTTAGAAACCAGGTGGGAAACTTGGACTTCTACTCCCATTGGGCAATAACAAAGTGATATTCTCTCTTTTCCCCTTCTGGAGTAGTGTCCAAAAAACCCAACTAAAATAGAAGATTTAAATAAGATCCAGAGCCTTATAGTACACAAAATGTCCAGTTTTCGATAGAAAATCACTCATCATATCAAGAACGAGGGAGATCTCAAAATGATTTTAAAAGTCAATCAATAGATGTCAATACCAAGATGTTAGAGATGTTAGAATTATCTCACAAAAATTTTAAAGCAGCCATCATAAAAATGCTTCAATGAGCAATTACAAACATACTTGAAACAAATAAAATAGAGTCTCCACAAAGAAACAGAAGGTACAAAGAAGAACCAAATGGAAGTTTTAGAACTGAAGAACACAATAGCTGAAATAAAATATCAATGGATGGGCTATAAAGCAGAATGGAGAGGACAGATGAAAGAATCAGTGAATGGAAGATAGAACAATAGAAATTACCCAACCGAACAACAGAGAGAAAATAGACTGTAAAAGAAAAGGAAAGAATGAAGCCTGAGACCCAGCGAACTATAATGAAAATATAACATTGTGTCAGTGAAATCTTAGCGGGGTGGAAGAAAGAGGATGAGCTGAAAATGTGTTCAAAAAATAAGACTGAAAATTTCCCACGTTTGGCAAAAGACATATTATCTACAGATCTAAGAAGCTGAATGAAGCCCAAGCAAATTAAACTCAAAGAAATCCACACTAAGAGCCCTCATGGTCAAACTTTTGACAACTAAAGACGAAGGAAAAACCCTTAAAGCAACAAAAGAGAAATGACACCTTATCTATAGGTGGAAAATGTAAAATAGAAAATTTCTCATCATAAATCATGGAAATCAGAAGGAAGTGACAACATTTCTCAAACCAATGAAAGAAAACAACCTAGAATCCTATGTGCAGCAAAATTACCTGGTAGCAATGAAGAGGAAACCAAGATATTCTCAGATAAAGGAAAACTAAGGGAATTTATCTCCAGTAGACTGCCCTAAAATAATGTCTAAAGGAACGTCTCTGAATGGAGAAGAAATAATAATACAAAAAGGAATTGTGAAACATTAGGAAGGAAGAAAGAATAAGAGCATTAGGAAGAAGAAAAGAGTGGGAATGAGAAAAAAATATATAAATACAATCAACTTTCCTTCCCCTCTTGAGTCTTCTAAATTATACATAATGGCTGAAGCAAAAGTTATAACATTCTCTGATGTGGTTCTCAATGTACATAAAGGAAATTGTTAAAAATATGTGTATAAGTGGAGAAGAGTAAAGGAAAAGGAAGTTAAGGTTTCTAGACTCCACTTGAACTCGTAAAATGATGCCACCAGTAGATAAGTTAGTTATACATAATGTAATACCTAGAGCAACCAATAAAAAAGCTATGTAAAGAGATACACTCAAAATTACTAGGAATAAAAAAAAAAGGAATTCTAAAAAATGTTTACATAACCCACAAGAAGACAGGAAAAAGATATGAAAAATAAAAAACAGAAATAACAAAAAGATGGCAAACCGTAACATATCAATAACTACATTCATGTAAATGGCTTACCACTACACCAATTAAAAGGCCCAAACTTGAAGAGAAGATTAAAAAATATGACCAAACCATATAATGTTTACATGAAACTCACTCCAAATATAATGCTATAGGCATATATTTGGTTCGTTGTTGACTGGCATATTGTTATGCAATACATGACTGCATATAGAAATTTAATTGATTTTTGTATGTTTATCTTGTATCTTGATAACTTGGTGAACTCACTTTTTAGTTCTAAGAGTTTGCAGATTCCTTAGGATTTTTCAGACAATCATGTCATATGCAAATAAGAACAGTGTTATTTCTTCCTATCTAATCTATAGTTTTTTAAATCCCCTTCTCATGCCCGATTGCACGGGCTAGAACTTTTAGCACTGTTGCATTCAGCAATGAGAGTGAACATCTTTGCCTTGCTCTCAGTCTTGGGGGGAAAACGTTTGGTCTTTCAGCATTAAGTGTAATATTGATTGTAGATTTCTTGTACTATTCTCTGTATCAAGATGAAGAGGTACCCACTGCTCTCATTTTCTGAGATTTTTTCTTTTTATTATGAATGTGTGTTGAATTATGCTTTTTCTGCATTGATTGATAGGATCATGTAAATTTTCTTCTTTATTCTTGACAAATAGAAATGGCAAGCAATAGGATATATTGGAGTATATGAGGAAGCCATTTGGTGTAAACTTAATTCAGTTTTTACAAAAGTGCCTGACTTTATTTTAGTTGTGGGTCCTTCTAGTTGTGGCATGTGAGACACCGCCTCAGCATGGCCTGATGAGCGGTGCCATGTCTGCGCCCAGGATCCGACCTGGCAAAACCCTGGGCCGCCAAAGCAGAGAGTGCGAACTTATCCACTTGACCATGGGGCTGGCCCCCAAAAAGTTGGCTTTTTAAAAGTTCAATCAAACTGACAAACCTCTAGCTAAAGTGAGGAAGAATAAAGAGAGGACACAAATTAATAAGGAAATATTATGAATAATTTTTGCAAATACATTTATAGTTTATATGAAATGGACAAATTCTTTGGCACAGTTTATTACAATGTATCAAACTGACTCAAGAAGTGAAAGAAAGCTTAAATAGCCTTATATCAATTTTTAAAATTGAACTAATGAATAAAAACTTTTCCTCAAAGAAAATGCTAGGCCAACATGGCTTTGCTGGTGAATTATCTCAAACATTTAAGCAAGAACTTGTACAAGTTGTATGCAAAGTCTTGCAGAAAATAGGAGGGAATTCTTTTCAATTCAGTTTATTAAGCTAGCGTTACTCTTTATCAAAACTAGACAAACATTACAAAAAATAAAACTATAGAACAATAACCCTAATTAACATAGATGCAGAAATCCCACATAACCTCTTGACTGACAGTTTCAAGTTTTGACAAGAGGGTAGGGCACCTGAAACTCTCACACATTGGTTGGAACTGTAAAGTTATGTAACTCAGGAATACAATTTCGTAGTATTTTATAAGGTTAAATATGCACTTACCATATGACCCAAAAATTCTATTCTTAGGCATTTACTTTGTAATAAAAATACTATTCAGTAGCAAGAAGGAACGTGCTACTTATATGCAAAAACATAGATGAATTTCAAAAACATTATGCTGAGCAAAAGAATACAGACATAAATGATTACAGACTGAATTATTCTTTTTATATGACACTTAGAAAACACAAATCTAATCTATAGTGACAGAAAGCAGATCATTGGTTGCTAGGATTGGGGGTAGAGTAATTGTCTGGGAAAGAGAATATGGGAAACTTTCGGTGTGATAGAAATATTCACATCTTTATTGTGGTAATAGTGATATGGTGTATACATTTAAGTGTGTCATTTTAAAACTGTTACATTTTATTGGATGTAAATTACACCTTTAAAATGTTGAGTTAGAAAAATGTAAACAACAAAAAATGAGGACTATTTTTGCTTGATTGGTTATGGTTTATATTAAAGACAAATACATTGATAAATCTTCTCCATTCTTTCAATATGTCCCAATGAATTTTAGCCCCATTCATATCTTATTTATTCTTCTATTCGAAGGCACCCAAACATATTTGCTTAATAAATGAAGGTTAATGTTTTAAAGAAGAGAGTGAATAATTAACACTTTTCTCACTTTCTTTTATAAGAAAACAGTAGCTACACTTTCACGTATTTCCTGCTCTCCTTGCCCAGATAGTCATTGTCCTGACTAGTTGATTGATGGACCTATTCTTTTTCCCAGACTCAATCTTAGGTACTACTTCCTCCATGAAATCTTTCTCAATGATCTCAGAAACAGCTTTCATTATTGAAAGCAGCCAGCTTTTCTCAGTTTGAGTTCCATACAATAGTAATTTGGCAGGATGTTAGCAGATATTATGTGATAAAAGTTTCCTACATCAAATAAGCTTGTGAATGAAGTAAAGCTGTTCTCCATTGAATTTCTCAGAGCCTTTAATATGCTTTAATGCATCATGGTCATCCAAAAGATAACGGGTGAATAATAGGATAAAAGTTTTGCCACATTTATTTGACCATGACACTCTTTTTATTTTAAACCAATTCAATAAGTTAATGTTTTGTAGAGCAAGTATGGGAAATTATGGATGATGCTATATATTTAATTCTTATAATATGCTACCTTAAACTTAAAGAGATCAATAACAAAACACACTCTATATCTTTGAATAGATCACAATTCCTTGAAGGCATGGACCTGACTCACTTACCTTGATATTCCCATTTGTCTAGAATCTATATAGAAGGTGCTTTATAAACTGTGGTTTGACGGAAAGAGGATGTAGCTATCAGAAATTTAGTTTCAGATATTGGTCTGTTGGTGTTACCTTGAATAACACTCAATAGATACACGGTGGTAGACTCTAGATGCATAGCAGTGAATAGGGCCACGATCCTGCCCTCATGGAACGTTCATTTTGGTGGGTGAGATAGACAATATGTGAGTAAGCCAATAAGAAAAATCATCACAGATTATTCTGAGTGCTGTGAAGGAAATAACCAGGATGATGTGAGAGACAGTACCTGAAGAGGAGAGCCCGACTGGAAAAGAGAATTTGGGGCACAGATCTTGAGACACGAGGTAGAAAAGGCACAGCATATTCAAAGAACAATAAAGAAATCGCTTTGGCTGCACATGTAAGACATTGTGGTCCATGGTAAGGATTTTGGAATTTATTTTACATTCAATAGTAAGCCACTGGAGATTTTAAGTGGAAAAGTGGTAGGGTCAAAAGTAAAATTCCCAGGTCTCCTGATTCTTAGTTCAGTAATCCTTTTCTCTTTATTAAAGATTATTAAAACACATGCGTTTTATTAAGAAAATGCTTCATTTCAAAATGCTAGCCCTAAAGCTACAAGGGATAAAATCTTTCACTGACTGTAATCTTAAATCCCTTAGTGTCTTGCATGCTTATGCACAGTTAAGGCATTTCAAATTCAAAAGAAATTGCCATTTCTTTTTCACTTCCTGTGTAACTTGGAATACATAAATAAGAAAGTAATTTAGATGGATGAGTTGGCATGGATTTCACTAAATATGTTTGTTTAACAGCAGTTTAAAATAATACATTGTAATTTATCTTGAACAGCTCAAACTCTGGCTGGAAATCATTTTAAGGACTTGATTATTAGTAACAATTTTGGAAGATGCTTAAGTAAAAAGAAAAACTGTTTTATGTATTTCCAATACAACTTAAAACCTTCCTTAGATTTTTTACCAAATATGAGATACAAAATATGATTTAAAAATTCAGAACTTGGCTATGATTATTATATTTATCCCAAATGAGTCTTTGTCATATACTTCCACTTTTCAAAGGATGGATTAAATAGCCAGAGAGATATTCTTGACTTATTTGTAAAATTAAACATACACCAACTTGGAAACTATACAAGCTAATTTACACCTCTCAACTTTTAAGAAAAACCTCTTTTTAGAGTCTGTCCAAATGTACACTGAGGCAGCTAAATATTATTTCATTACAATCAGTGACACAAATTTCAAGCTTAAGCCCAGGATTTTGTCTCCCTTAAAGATACTCTGTTACATTTCCTCAGCTCTTCTGGTGAGCAGTCTTTTGACAGTTGAAGACAGAAGGATTAAAGCAGTCATGGAAAGGATCTGGCTACTTCTTGTTCTTGTGGTGACTACTTTGCAACACACTCATGCAGCACTTTCTCAAAAACATATGTTGGTAACCTCCATGTACATCCCACAGGCCCTGGAGCATTTGCTATAGGTATTCACCAGTCTGAGTCCCTTGATTTCATCTCTAGATTCTCACTTCTTGACTTTCAAAGACACATGAAACCCAGTGATTTTGCTCGTAAGGTTGAGATATGCATGTTTAACAAGGCACCCATGCAGCTAAACGATGCACATCTTCATATATAAAGGTATAGTGGCATTTTACCAGAGAACATGTTCTGGTCCAAGAAATATGTTCCTAAAAATATTACTTGAACATATGGCAATAAAAATATCCACTCTAAAATCCCAATAGCTTCCTTAATTGTTGATATTTGAAATATCATGGGCTCTCTATTTGTGTAGTAATCCTATAATAGAAAGGTTGTCTGGGATCTCAGCATTTCTCTTCTCTGCACCAATTTCTACTCTTTTTTTCAAAATTTAATGTAGGTGTCATCTCCTCTTACAAGCTTTCTCTGAACCCCTTCAGGCTGGCTGAGGTTGATTCACTGGGGCTCCTGTAATATGCTACGTGCATCTTTACCATCTTGCTGCTACACTCTTTAGTTATGCATTTCTCTCCCTCACTAGACCATGAGCTTCTTGAGGGCAGGGACCTTTGATTTTTGTATCACAGATCTCTTCATTTCCAACCCCAGTGCCTGGTATATAATAGGAACTTGAATATGTCCCTTGCATGAAGGAGATGAATGACAAAGCAATATGTGAGAGGATGGTGAGGAAGAAAAGCAGATTTTCTCTCTCGTGAAATACCAAATGACTATCTCAAGCCTGAAAAAAAAACCCTCAAAGGAAAAATGAGATAAAACAATCATTTGGCACATGCTCTTTCAAAAGAGACAGAAAACCCCCCAAACCTTTAGATTTTCTTTTCAAGTTTTGCTCATTACTAATATTATTCATTTCATACACTCTCCATATCTGTTCAAGTCCCTCAGAGAGTCAAGACTTATTTCTAGCACAGCATTATGGATCCCTTTCATCTAGTCCTAGATAAAATGCAAGAAATCTATTTAGTTCATGGAGAGAAGTGCGGCTGCCTTTGGAGCTTCCACACGCTTAATGAACTGCATGTTCACTTAAAAGGCTAATCCAAACCAACTAGAGTTAGGGCCATTACGAGGCTTACAAGGGCGCTCAGACATGAAATGCTCACTAAGAATCTAACGGAGATTCATAATTGACAGCATCTCGGTTTATGGGACAGTAAGATTGCATTCATCAAAGTACAGTACAAGACTGTGTATTGACTGAACGGAGAAACTAGCCACATCCTCCTATGCTGCTCTAGTTTAGTCTAGCTGTCAATTTGGCAGTTCCTGGGTTGCAAATTGTGGACACTATTGCTTAACATTCATGTCTGGTTCACATCCCAGCGGTGGCAGTTCACCATCTACAATCATGTTTCCTAACTGCAGTCCAGCCCAGCTGGAGAGCCAATTTCCAACACAATTGCAGCCAGCTCTGCCTGGAGGTCTAGTAGTCAAATGCCCCATTCTCTGAGGTTCTGGGAGACTCTCTGCTTTGTGAAGCATTAGTAGATACAATGAGAAAACCAACGGACAGGAAATAAATGTTTTTTTTTTTTTAATTTAGGTTAAGTATATTCAAAAAAATTCTATTCCTCAGAATTACTATAATAATTATTGCATAGAATATTCATGTTGACATTTAACATGTTAAACTTTCAAAATGGCATAAGGAAAAGGTCAGAGACGTGAATTTGTAGCCTGAGTCTGCCAAGCCACCAGCTCTGTGACCTTGGGGCAATCACTTGACTTCTAGGAGCCTTAAATACCTTATCTTTAAAACAAGCATAATAACACCTATTTCATGAGATTGTTGTGGGTATTAAGTGAAATAATGTATGTAAAGCAACTAATACAATATCCGTAATCTTGTATAATATGTCTAACTCAATAAATGTTAGGCATTATTAGTATCAATATAGTAAAGAGAAAAATTGAAGTGGACAAAAGAATAATAAGCTAGCATCAGAAGGAGAAATTTTAGAATTTAAGATATTTAAAGTAAAACAATTGTGAGTGCTATGAAAATCCAGAGTGTATTCAGGCTTGTGTATAGCAAACCTGACTGGAGTTGAGGAAGTTAAGAAATCCTATGTCGGGAGTTAAAAGAATCAAGACAAATAACTAAAGTCAGCAAAGATTTACTAAATTCTATGATGTGTAAGATACTTGGAGAGAAAGATAAATAAGGTATTCCCACTGCCTTCAAGGAGCTTACAGTATGTGGGGAGATGAACAAGTATGTACATTCAAGAAAAGGTGTTGAAAGAGAAGATAAAGTATTAGAAAAAGAACCATTGGGGCCTGCTGGTGGTATAGTGGTTAAGTTCGCATGCTCTGCTTCAGTGGCCCCAGGTTTGTGGGTTCAGGTCCTGGGTGTGGACCTAGCACTGCTCATCAAGCCACACTGTGGAGGCAGCCCACATAAAATAGCAAAAAGAAGAAGATTGGCAACAGATGTTAGCTCAGGGCCAATCTTCCTCACACACACACACACACACACACACACGAAAGAACCAGAACCAGGAAAGAATAGAGTCTCAAAATATGAAGAAAGAGACTTTCAAGAAGAAAGTCAAGGGCAAACTAGGTCAGGTTCTGAGGGGTTGAGAGTAAACAAAAAGGGCCAGCATTTTATGAGTGCTTCTCTTGTGCTCAGCATAGTTTCAGGCACTTCTCACATATTTGTTCAATACATCATTCAAGTAAGATAAGGAAAAGTATTTACTGGATAATAGAAGGGAACAAGGAGATGAATTTGGAAGAGATAATAACTCTGAGCTATGTTTGGAAATCTTTAAGAGATAATTATTATTATTACAACTAGATAAATAATAGGTTATGGATAATATTTATACAGTGCTTAATATGGTTCCAGGCACTGTTGTAAGCATTTAAGTGCACCTTTCATTTAATCTTCACAACAATGCAATGAGGTAGGTGCAGTTTAAATACCCACTTTACATATAAGGAAACTGAGGCAGAAAATGCATTCAAGGTCCGCAAACTAAAGAGTGACAGAACTGAGATTTGTGGAAAAAGAAGACTTTAAAGTCAGGAGGCTCAGGTCAGAACTTGTTTCTCAACTCCTTCACTACATTGGAGAAGAGGCCTTGGCTCTCTCAGGATAGCTGTAGAGATGGGATGCTCACAAACATGGGTTATAAAGGTTGGTGTACTCAGATAATGAGAGCTTCAGAAGATAAGTGATAAAGAGAGCTAAAGTCAGACAACAGTGATGAGTAAAGAGGACAGAAAAGGTGAAGGGGAAATGGAAACTGTGTTCCTGGAAGTTGGGAGAAATGCTATTGAAGAAAAATTTGAGGGTACATAAGAACCGATTCCTAAAACTCAGTAAGGAATCCTTGAGAGCCAGCAAAGTGAGACCCCAGGAAGCTTGCACTGGATAGAGTATATGTGGTTTGAGCATAGGATTTGGTGTCATCGATAACTCTGAATTCTAATCCTGACTCTGTCAAGAAACAGGTTTGTAACCATTCGGCTGAAAACGTACTTACTCATCTCTGCTTTAGGGTTCTAGCAAATTTTGTGAGTCAGGGAAATTACTAAGCTCGTTACATCCATTAGATATTTAATCTTCATTCACAACCTCATGACGTACATATGATTATTATGCCCAAATCACAGAAGAGGAAATGCCAATGAGTTTAAATAACTGCCCATCATCACAGTGAGTGAGGGACTCCAACCCACATCTATCCGATTTTGCAGTCCTTTGTATCACTAGGTCATATTGCTTCTCTAATAACCCAGCATTACCAATGAGAAAAAATAGGTTTGAGAATTTTGAACCCAACCCACAATTATGGTGTGTAAATATAGGAAGGCAAGAGGTTGAGAACAGTGGCAGCAGTGGCAATTGGGAATCAGTTATTTGAAACTGAGTACGTGTATAGCACCAACCCCAAGGACCTGTTGGAGTGCTGGCTAGGGAAAATCTATTTCCAGAGTTGTGGGCAATTTTTTTTAACAGGGGCACTTGCTGGGTGGGTCGTTGAGGTAAGGGATGTGCAAGAGTAATTTGAAGAAAATTCAATAACATTGGATCATTACAAAAGTGAGAAAAACAATGAAAATGAATTTTCATTGCTTAGCCCTTCCTGAACATGGATATTATTTCACAAGAGCTGTCCTTTCAGTGGTGCAGGAGGGATGTTGGAGTACTAGTGTACAGCTCGGATACTAGATTTTTCAAGGAAAGTCAAGTTTTCAAGTATATATATATATATATATATATATATATATATATATATATATACAGATGCCAGATCTTTTATTTTAATTTTTGGTTTGGAAAATGTTAAAGTACAAAAAGCTCAAATCCTTTCCAAAGTGCTACTGTAGCTTACTATCTGCCATCAATAATTTCTATGTATAAAGGCATTTCCAGACATACCAATATCAAAAACAGGCAAACTTGAAAATTCTATTAAAGCCACGGTAGATATAATTCCTTGGTGTATTTGCAAAAGGTACGAGAGGTCAACGAAGACCATGTGACCTTAATCCTCCAATATGCCATTTATTCAGCTTTTAGATGATCTCTGTAATTATCAAAGGATTCAGGTGACCATTTCCTTGGGTCAAATATCACAAAAATAGGAAATAGGACATTTTCCAGATCTAGACTAATCAGTCATCAAGCCCTTACTGAGAGCCCATTACTATATACGCGAGGAACTTGCATCTTAAAGCCTTCATCATATCTGAATTCATATAAATCATCTTTTGAACTTCCAAAATATTTCATACTTCTAAGGTCAGAACAGGATTATGAGGCTTATTTCCCACAAGATACACAGTGGTGATGTGATTTGCTAGAAATCAAAAAAGGATTTGAATACGGTGTTCTACTGTTTCCAGTTTTCAGTCTATATCTGTTAGGTTGGGCTGCCTTGAGACTTAAGTTTACATAAAGTTTGGTGTCATAAATTGTGCAGATAACCTTTGGACCCTAACAATTTTAATCACTGGAACTTATCTTAAGGAAATTATCATGTGGGGGAGCAAAGATTTATCTATAAGAATATTTATTGTAATTTTAAAAATTATAATTAAAAAGTGAAAATCTAAGTATCCAACATCAGGAAATTGGAATAGTGAAATCATAAAAACAATGATGTGCAATGCATTATACAGTCAGCTTTAAAAATCTTAGATTCCAAGGTTCTAGTCCCTGGATTCAAATCCTGGTTCTGCCACTTCCATGCCATAAAATTTTGGGCCATTTAAGCAACCTCTACTGTGCTCCATTTCCTTTCTTATAAAATGGAGATGGTAACAGTACCTTCCTTAAATGATTGCTATGAATTTAAATGAGACAATGCATTACATTTCACTGGTGACTGACACAAAGGTAATTCTAAATAAATATAAGCTATTATTGCTATTATTATAGTACAACCATTAAAAATCATATATCAGAAAATTAAATTATGACATTAAGTAATGTTTTAAAATATTGTAATAAAGAAATATATAAGAGAAAGTATAGTATAATCTTATTTCATAAAAGTGTGTTTATTTAGGCAAACAAAATATTTGACAAGATATACACCAATATGTTAAAAACTATTACTTCTGTATGGTGGTATGGGTGGTTCCTATCATTTTTCTTTTGTGTTATTTTACTATCCATTTTTTTTCAAATTTCCTTCAATAAACATGTATTGCTTTTATAACAGAAAGTATAAAGCCATAAAAATAAAATAAATTGCATGGCGTATATTGATCCATGACAAAGTTAAAAGGACCTCAGCAGAAGTTACTGCCATCAGTATGTCAATAGTTCCTGAGGCAAGAGATGCTTATGACACCAAAAAAGACCACAAGGAGAGGAGAGGTGTGGAGGGGGACTCGGTGTATTCAATATAAAGTAATAGAAGTTGAAGCTGATGACAGCAGAACCAAAAAGTCAATGTCTGCTGAAAACACAAAAGGTACAATTCCAACATCAAGATTACTACTGCTGAAGTAGGAAATAATTGTTTCTAATGATCTGGAAATAGAGTGATTTTACCTTGAATTAAATATGTAAGGCCCTGATTAAATTCATTAACTTCTTTATGCTTTCTTTGGGGTGATTTTTATTTTCAGTTCAGTTGTAGATGTCATTTCAGGGTGTGGGCATGTCCACTCCCACAGTGAAAGGCAGTAGGACACAATACTGGAAGGATGTCTGAGCTAAGACACTGCTGATTCAGGACGTGTTGCTTCATAAGACATGCCCTTGGCATTTTATACCCATTTGTGGGGTGCTTATGATCAATGTCTATCTAGGAACAAATAGCAGATGAAAACCTGGAACAGCTCCATACCCATATCCTCCCCTCCCCACACACGTACACACACACACACACACGCACACACACTTTCCTTGAGTTACATTCTTCAAACTCTTCAAACTCTTCAATTCAGGAAAGTTCCTGGGAGTGTTTAACTTAAAAACTACTGAACTAGACCATCGCTAAGATTCTACAACTCCTCTATGATTCTAGGTCTCTCAACAAAGTCCTTTCAGCTGTTCTTTTTACTCTCCAACCTCTCACCCAATTAGCACAAACTTACACTCTGATTTTTGAAAACTTCAGCCCATTAGCCCATTTCTCTTACATGTTGGTTTGTAATGCCAGAATAGCAAGCACGATATTTTTGATAATCTCAGGCACATGATGGAGATATTCCTGAGTTCTCTCCTCTGTCTTGCCTGTCCCTTCTGTATTTAACGAGCAATGCGTCCTCCACACGGATATTTTCTCCACCTCCCTACCCCCCATCATCTTAAACTCAGTAGTCCAACAATCTTCTTATCAATTCCCCTGCCCTCATAATGATATTACTATCATTTCTGACTCCCAAATAGGAAACCCTGAAATGATCCTCTCTGTATGATTAATCTCTCATCACATCCTCTAGTTTCTTCCTCAACTCAGCTATAACTCCTCTGTTACATCTTTGCTGAAACTTATTTAATCATACCTGAATCATTGCAACAGATTTCTTAATCATCAAAGTGATTTTCCTAAAATACCAACTTGATTATGTCATTTCCAAGCTGACAGCCGAGATAGACTCCCCTACTTCTTTTCTACATCAAGTCTGCATTCAACCTGACTTCCAAGTCTTCCTAAAGTTCGGATCCTCCACTCTCCCTATCAAAGCTTTATATTTACAAATTACAATTTATAAAATTATTTTTGTCTATCCACATGCAAGATAAATAAGAATAACAATACACTGTGTTGGCGGATATGACAAAACTAGCCCTCTTACACATTGGTGGAAATGTGAAGCAGTTCCCTTTTCTTGAAGACAGATTAGTAAATTGTATCAAAAGCCTAAGAAATTGTACATATTTTACACTCAATTATTCCACATTCAGAAATTTATCCTAAGGAAATAATATGACAAATATCCAAAGATTATGCACCAGGACATTAACTGAAGTTTCCATTTATCAGTAACTGGTTAAATAAACTATGGCAATTGTGATATTGTGATATAACAAAAAGTATATTTGGTCTTCATCCTCTGGCTCCTGGCACGAGAACTTTCAAAATCCTTAGAATTTCCTGAGGGATAGGGATATAAGAAGCATCTTTTGTTATTCATAATAAGCTCCTTTCAATCACACCTAAGTTTATGTTGGTGACTTGATTCTTGGTGGGTCCCTAGGTAGCTTCAGGATGCCAGCAGGTTGCAGAGCAGTCAATCATGTGATTAGAGAGTTACAACTTTTGGGCTTTCCCACTCCCTCCACCCCTGTACTCCAGGGATGGGGGAGGAAGGTGGGAGCTAGAGACTGAGTTAATCACCAATGGCCAAGGACTTAATCAATCATGCCTATGTAATGGAATCTCCAAAAAACCTCTAAATGATAGGGTTTGGAAAGATTTGCTTGGTGAACACATTTAGATGATGGGAGGGTGGCAGTCCCAGAAAGGACATGGAAACTCTGTGCCCCTACCCCCAATATCTTGCCCTATTCATCTCTTCCCTTGGGCTGTTCCTGAATTGTATCCTTTATAATAAACTGATAATAGTAAGTAAAGTGCCTTCCTCAATTCTGTGAGCCATTTCAGCAAATTATTAAACTTCTGAAGGGAATAATAGGAAACCCAATTTATGGCCAGCTGGTCAGAAGTGTAGGAAGCCTGGGACTTGCGACTGGCATCTGAAGTGGGGGCAGTCTTGTGGGACTGAGTCCTTAAATCTGTGGAGTCTGTGCTAGGTCAAGGTAGTCACTGTCAGAATTGAATTGACTTGTAGGACACCCAGTTGGTGTCTGCAGAAAATGAGAGAATTTCTTGGTATGGAAAAACCACACATTTGGTGTCAGAAGTGTTGTGAATAACAACAATTCATAGCAATCTATACAATGGAACACAATACACACACAAAATATTAAGAGAAAACTATACTCTTATCTTTTAGTAGTAGAGGTTTCACATATTTGAAATTTATTATTAAGGTTTTCCACATTTTAAAGTTCATATTTTGGTGAATAAGAAATATTTCACAGTAAAAATTCTATTTGGGGGAAAAACATGAAGGAAAATATGTTACACAAAGGAAAATACTTCAAATGGCAAGAAGAACTTCCATAAACTATGTAGAAAAATCAAATAATAAATTGTAAAAATACTGGACTATACTAACTTTTAATGGGTTCATTAATATCCACAATATATAATAATCTCCTGTAAATCAACAAAAAGGCACATGCCCATAGAAAAATGGCATAAAGAGGCAATATAATATAAAATGTATTCACATGGCCAAGAAATACATAAAGAAATTTCAACCTCATGTATAAAAAAACAATAGGCAAACAAGAACACTAATCAGATACCTTAGGGCCCATCAAACTGGTGAGGCTGGGAATAAAGGGTACTCTGATATTCCTAGTAGAATGAAACATGGCTGACTGATGGGAGTTTGATCATATTAAACTTATAGTTGATCCCATAATTACATTTTCAAGAATTTGACCTGAGAAAATAAGTGAGAATGTTTGTAAAAATAGACGAGTGTTCACTACAGCATTGTTTTGAAAAGTAAAAGAGTAAATTCCTGGTTATTTGATAATGGGAAAATGATATTTTCTATATTTTGCTATATTCACTCAATGGAATATTACAGCTATTGGAAATTGTGTATAGAATTATCTTAACTGACACAGAAATATTAAGTAAGAAAACAGGAGGTTAAGTTACAAAACTGTACAGTCAGTATGACACCAGAATTGAAAAAACAAAACAAAAGAGTTTATATATTTTCTGAAAGAACTTGTAATATGATAAAAGTGAAACCAATAACCACTGGTGTTGAAGTTGTGCAATTAAAGGTGAAGTTTATTTTTTTCTTTTCACCCATTGGTATTTGATAGTTCATCTTCAACAAATATTTATCATTCACTTATTAAAGAAAAAGGAAAAGGCAAAGCAATGGTAGAAACGTGAGAGGGAGTTGGAAATATTTATTCTGAATACTAGTCGAATTAATGAATGCAGGCATTGAAGTTAGGTGAAGAGTGTTTACGGGGGAGGTTTGTGTGCTTCCATGTTTGTTTCTAGGGGCAAGGGGAAAAATAAGCTAGGTCCTGAAACATCATGTGGTAGACGTTGGTGATTGCTGTCTTCCTTGCTACTGTGTTCTGGTGGCCATGCGTCAGCCCCAGGGGAAGGGAAGCCAAGAAACCAGTTCTACAAGAAATGCTGAAGGGATATATTTAAGTGGGAAAGCAATGACCACAAATAGAGATTTAAAAAAATTATCAAAAAGACAAAGCAACAAAAAAACTCAGGCAATAAAATCACTTGTAAAGGTAAAAATACAGTAAATGTAGCAGATGAACTACCTGTGAAGATAATATGAAGGTTAAAAGACAAATGTACTAAAATCACCTATTTTAGTGATAAGAGGGTAATGAATAGACACATACTAAACAAGAGACTATACATGATTTGAAAAACATAAAATGTGGGAGTAGGGGAATGAAAAAATAGAGCTTTTAGAAAGAGGTCAAGCTAAAGAGTCTATCAACTTGATATAGACTGTTATATACATAGAATATTAAATAGGATCCTCATGGTAATCACAAATCAGAAACTTATAATAAGCAAGAAAAAAAGTAAGACAAAAGAAATCAAATACAGTACTAAAGATAGCCATCAAATCACAAGGGAAGGGAGCAAGAGAAAAAGAAAGGAACAGAGAAGAAGTACTAAAACACCCAGAAAAAAAAGTAACAAAATGACAATAAATACATATTTATCAATAGCTACTTTAAATGTCAATGGACTAAATGCTCCAATCAAATGCCATAGGGTGGCCAACTGGATAAAAAAACAAGACCCATGTATACGCTACATACAAGAGACACACTTGAGACCTAAAGACACCCACAAACTGAAAGTGAAAGTATGGAAAAAGATATTCCATGCAAATGGTAAAGAAAAGAAAGCAGGGGTAGCAATAATTATATCAGACAAAATAGACTTTAAAACAAAAACTGTAACAAGAGACAGACGGGCACTACATAGTGATAAAGGGAACAATCCAACAAGAAAATATAACACTTGTAAATATCTATTCACCCAACATAGGAGCACCTAAATATATAAAGCAATTATTAACAGACATAAGAGGAGAAATAGACAGTAACACAATAATAGTAGGGGACTTTAACACTCCACTTACACCAATGGATAGATCATTCAAACAGAAGATCAATAGGGAAACACTGGCCTTAAAGGACACCTTAGACCAGATGGACTTAGTAGATATTTACAGAACATTCCATCCAAAAACCACAGAATACACATTCTTTTCAAATGTACATGAAACATTCTCCAGGATTGATCACATATTAAGCCACAAAAGAAGTCTCAATAAATTTAAGAAAATCGACATAATACCATGCATCTTTTCCAACCACAAAGGTATGCAACTAGAAATCACCTACAGGAAGAAAACCAGAAAAACCACAAAATGTGGAGATTAAACAAAATGCTACTGAACAATGATTGAGTCAATGAAGAAATCAAGGGAGAAATCAAAAAATTCCTAGACACAAATGAAAATGAAAACACAACATGCCAAAATCTGTGGGCTATAGCAAAAGCGGTTCTAAGAGGGAAGTTTATAGAAATTCAGGCCTACCTCAACAAAGAAGAAAAATCTCAAATAGACAATCTAAAGGTACTGGAAAAAGAACAACAAACAAAGCCCAAAATCAGCAGAAGGAAGGAAATAATAAAAATCAGAGCAGAAATAAATGAAATAGAGACTAAAAACACAATAGAAAAAATTAAGGAAACCAAGAGCTGATTCTTTGAAAAGATAAATGAAATTGACAAACCCTTAGCTAGACTCACCAAGAAAAAAAGAGAGAAGGCTCAAATAAAGTCAGAAATGAAAGAGGAGAGGTTACAACTGAAATACAAAAGATTATAAGAGAATACTATGAAAAGCTATACACCAACAAATTGGATAATCTAGAAGAAATGCATGAATTCTTAGAAACATACAACCTTCCAAAACTGGACCAAGAAGAGGTAGGAAATTTGAACAGACCAATCACCAGTAAGGAGATCGAAACAGCAATCAAAAACCTCCCAAAAAATAAAAGTCCAGGACCAGGTGGCTTCTCTGGTGAATTCTACCCAACATTCAAAGAAGACTTAATACCTATCCTTCTCAAACTCCTCCAAAAAATTGAAGAGGAGGGGAGGCTTCCTAAGTCGTTCTATGAAGCCAACATTATCCTGATACCAAAACCAGACAAGGACAACACAGTAAAAGAAAACTAGAAGCCAGTATCACTGATGAACATCAATGCAAAAATCCCCAACAAAATATTAGCAAATCGAATATAACAATACATTAAAAAGATCACGCATCATGATCAAGTGGGTTTAATTCCAGGAATGCAGGGATGGTTCAACATCTGCAAATCTAGCAACATGATACACCACATTAACAAAATAAAGAATAAAAATCACATGATCATCTCAATAAATGCAGAGAAAGCATTTGACAAGATACAGCATCCATTTATGATAAAAACTCTAAATAAAATGGGTACAGAAGGAAAATACCTCAACATAATAAAGGCCATTTATGACAAACCTACAGCAAATATCATTCTCAATGGAGAAAAATGGAAAGCTATCCCTCTAAAATCAGGAAGAAGACAAGGATGCCCATTGTCACCACTCTTATTTAACATAGTAGTGGAGGTCCTAGCCAGAGCAATCAGGCAAGAAAAGAAATAAAAGGGATCCACATTGGAAAAGAAAAAGTGAAACTGTCAATCTTTGCAGATGACATGATGTTATATCTAGAAAACCCTAAAGAATCCACTAAAAAACTTTTAGAAACAATAAAGGAGCACAGTCAATTCATGGGATACAAAATCAACGTACAAAAATTGGTTACATTTCTGCACACTAACAATGAAGTAGCAGAAAGAGAAATTAAGAATTCAATCCCATTTACAATTGCAACAAAAAGAATAAAATACCTAGAATAAATTTAACCAAAGAGGTGAAAGATCTATACACCGAAAACTATAAAACATTGTTGAAAGTAATGGAAGAAGACACAAAGAAATGGAAAGGTATTCCATGTTCTTGGATTGGAAGAATTAACATCATCAAAATGTCCATACTTCCTAAAGCAATCTAGAGATTCAACACAATCCCCATCAAAGTTGCAACAACCTTTTTCACAGAAATAGAACAAAGAATCCTAAAATTTATATGGAACAACATAAGACCCCAGATAGCCAAAGGATTCCTGAGAAAAAAGAACAAAGCTGGAGGTATCACACTCCCTGATTTCAAAATATACAACAAAGCCATAGTAACCAAAACAGCATGGTACTGGCACAAAAACAGACACACAGATCAATGGAACAGAATTGAGAGCCCAGAAATAAACCCACACATTTATGGACAGCTAATATTCGACAAGGGAGCCAAGAGCATACAAAGGAGAAAGGAGAGTCTCTTCAATAAGTGGTGTTGGGAAAACTGGACAGCCACATGCAAAAGAATGAAAGTAGACCATTCCCTTACACTATGCACAAAAATCAACTCAAAATGGATTAAAGACTTGAATGAAAGACCCGAAACCATGAAACTTCTAGAAGGAAACATAGGCAGTAGGCTCTTTGACATCGGTCTTAGTAGCATATTTTCAAGTCCCATGTCTGACCGGGCAAGGGAAACAAAAGGAAAAATGAACAAATGGGACTACATCAAACTAAAAATCTTCTGCACAGCAAAGGAAACCATCAATAAAACAAAAAGACAACCTAACAATTGGGAGAAGATATTTGCAAACCATATATCAGATAAGGGGTTAATATCCAAAATATACAAAGAACTCATACAGCTCAACAACAAAAAAACCAACAACCAAATTAAAAAATGGGCAAAAGATTTGAACAGAGGGGCTGGCCCCGTGGCTGAGTGGGTAAGTTCGCTCGCTCCGCTGCAGGTGGCCCAGTGTTTTGTTAGTTCGAATGCTGGGCGTGGACATGGCACTGCTCATCAAACTACGCTGAGGCAGCATCCCACGTGCCACAGCTAGAAAGACCCACAATGAAGAATATACAACTATGTACTGGGGGGCTTTGGGGAGAAAAAGGAAAAAAAATAAAATCTTTAAAAAAAAAAAAGATCAGAACAGAGATTTCTCCAAAGAAGATATACGGATGGCCAATAGGCATATGAAAAGATACTCAACATCATTAGCTATCAGGGAAATGCAAATCAAAACTACAATGAGGTATCACTTCACTCCAGTCAGAATGGCTATAAATAATTAACAAGACAGGAAACAACCAATGTTGGAGAGGATGT
The DNA here is from genome assembly GCF_037783145.1 of Equus przewalskii. Taxonomy (NCBI): domain Eukaryota; kingdom Metazoa; phylum Chordata; class Mammalia; order Perissodactyla; family Equidae; genus Equus; species Equus przewalskii. Next base: position 11,038,986 of record NC_091848.1, on the reverse strand, counting down.
GGAGAGAAGGGAACCCTTGTTCACTGCTGGTGGGAGTGCAAACTGGTGCAGCCACTGTGGAAAGCAGTATGGAGTATCCTCAGAAAATTAAGACTAGATCTATCATATGATCCAGCTATCCCACTGCTGGGTATTTATCCAAAGAACTTGAAAACACAAAGGCATAAAGATACTTGTACCCCTATGTTCATTGCAGCATTATACACAATGGCCAAGACTTGGAAGCAACCTAGGTGCCCATCAAGGGACGAATGGATAAAGATGATGTGGTATTTATACACGATGGAATACTACTCAGCCATAAGAAATGATGAAATCTGGCCATTTGTGACAACATGGATGGAACTTGAGGGCATTATGCTAAGTGAAATCAGTCAGAGGGAGAAAATCAAATACTGTATGATCTCACTCATAAGTAGAAGTTAAAAACAACGACAAACAAACACATAGCAATGGAGATTGGATTGCTGGTTACCATAGGGGAAGGGGGCAGGGCAAAAGGGGTGATTAGGTTCACATGTGAGGGGATGGACTATAACTAGTTTTTGGGTGGTGAACATGATGTAATCTACACAGAATTTGAAATATATTACAATACACATTCAAAAGCTATATAATGTTATAATCCAATGTTACCGCAATTAAAAAAAAAAAGGAAAAATCAATGTGATTAAATCAATCAACTCTCAACCATCTGACTTCATCACTGGAAACATAAGTGAATATGATCTAAATAGTCCCAATAGCTTTTGATAGAAAAAATATGTGTAACAGCAAAGTCCCAAACATTAATTTAAAATAATTAAACCATGCTGGGGTAGCCTAAGTCAGATGTTGGAAAATGGCCCCCTCTCCCCATCCTGTTTTATTCAGGATTCCATAGTCTACTTCTGGGAAAACAGGTGCTGCTATCAAACTTCAGTTTATAGCTGACCTAGTCTTTCAACTAAATTTATATTGAATACCTTCCCAGGGGCAGAAAAATCACTCTCATGCCCACTGCCAAACAAAAAGTAGGTGATCCATAAATGTTTGTTGAACAAATGAAGAAAAGTCTTCCTGTCTTTTGTTGGATTAGGATTAGATGACTGTACACAGAGAATGTGCTTATGTCAACACAGAATTAATTAAGCAGAGTAATTGCTAATGTCAATACTAGTTGCTGGAAGGCAGCTTTTCTTTGGGACTATTGCAATTTCCGACTAAGTGTACCAGAATACCAGAGAAAACGACTGTGTCGCTAATTTCATCCCAAATGTAGCAAAACCAAAGTCTTGGGAAGTTTACCTACATTGTATAATATATCACATCTTAGACATAATTCTAAAAGCAAGAAACCTTAATGTGTTAAAAACTTTCTTCCTCCCACTTCTTTCCAACATTGCCGATTGTGACTTATTCGTTGCTGGCCAATTGTGGACTTCATAGGTGATGGACCTTACCTATAGACCCAGAGCTTGCACTGGTAAATTCAGACCCACCTCCTTTGGTGCTCAGCTAAACGACCTCTGCTGCTTTGCACTGGTTACACTGAGTGACTCCAGCAGAATAATCCACAACTTGAATCACGCATAGCTGTTCAGATAAAACATGCATAATTTCAGTAGCAGAGGACACTTTTGCCCTTTAGTCTTTTGCTCAAGAAAGTAAACTCTAGGGTGCATGGAAAGCTGTCATTCTTTTCATAATTTCAAGTGGCCTAAGAAAGATCTCTAATTTAGGAACCCCTAGAACATGTAGACTGAAGGGAGCTCATATCTTTGACAGTGAGAAGGCTTGGGGACAGAGGAGCACGATACAGTCCTAAGATCTCCAGGCAGGTTAGTAAGGAGAGCTTTGTTGCCAGGTCGGAGACGTGTTGATTAGAGACTAGAAGGGGAGAAAACATTGGGAAGTTAGGAAAAGAAAAACCCAAAAACCTAATTTGGGGGAAAAAGCTGTAACCATCTGAGGAATGAGCAGTGGTAGTCCCAGAATTTCTATACAAAAGGATCTTAGGAAAAACACTCTGTCTGGAGGAGAATGCAGTGTTGAAGCTGCATTTTCATAGAAGCAAGCACTGTTTATACTTAGATTATATGCTAGAGATTAATGTGAATATCAAAATTTTAAAGGATGATTTTATTTGCATTTATACTTGGGACAGAGAAAAATGTATTGTCTGTATTGAAGAAGATACTTATCATTTGGGGGGCATAATTGGAGAACAAGTGAAAATTAGGGGAGGAGACCTAAGCTTCCTCTTGACACCCCTACTGAATGAGTTGAGGTTGGCACGCCAAGTCTTTTTAGAGAATGCTAATTAAATAAATAAAAATAAAAAAGAGAAGGCATGCTTTTAATCAAAAACACTACTACAACTATATCTGTATACAGTTTTTTCTACTGAGTCTGCAGACCATTTCTTCTTGATGTACGCTAACAAAACACACAGTGGAAAGTAAAAGCCCTCACCCATCCTGCTTAGTTTGTGAATTTAAGCATTTTCCAGAAATCTCTGTTTGGGATTTCTTATAAATTCAATAGGATACTCAACATCACTTTAAATTCTTGAATTCTGTCACAGCTCATCACCATGAATCATATCGCTATAGCCGGCTGCCCTCCCTCCAAAGCAAGTGAATATGAACCTAGAGCCACAAATGGTTTCAGAGACAAAACGGCAACAGCTGTTTATGGAAAGCAACATGTGAAGTAGATGGTAGGGGGAAAAAAAAGATTGTTTCAAACAGACAATCTTGCAAAGTGCTACATAGTGCTGAAAAAAGTTTTATTGCTCTCAACACGTTGTTCCCTTGCAGCAGGTAGTATGTGCTTTCTGTAACTTCCTCTCAAAGTGTTTGCCATCTCATTTCAGCTGGTGGTGTGGAAGGCACAGGCTCTGTAGTGTTCATCAGTGATCTGAATACACTCGGGCTCACAGTCCCCATTGTTAACAGAGCAAGAGCTGACAGCTTGAATGCTGGAAGAGGCAAGAAACAAAATAAAACAGATGTCAAAAAATCATGTGCTTGTGTGGGCCTAACTAGCATGCTGAGGAATCAATTGCTAAAGGAAATCTATTTCTGTCTATTTCCTACCTACTCCTGAGCGTCTTTGGCTAATATATTTTGATATTATCCTCCTTCCCCAAAGAAAACCATCACGTAATATGAGTCCCAAACTCACGACAAACCACACAATCATTATCTACAACAGTCTCATTCTAATCAGATGCATTTCTTCCTAAGCAACAGCGCTTCTCACATTTGGAGGACAATATCCTTTCAGAGAGTCAGAGTAATGACAAAAACATTTCCAGCTGCTGCTGCAATGCATAGCACATACGTGCCCACTATAGATGTGAAAAAATCCTCTACAAAGGACTTTTATATTGCTTTATTGGGAATGATTTTTTTAATGATAAAAATAAGTTTCTAATTTTATTTTCTCTTCACCTAGCTCATAGTAGGGTGTCTTGCACACAGTGTTCATTTAACAAATTTTGCTAAATGATGATCCAAGGACATGGCAGTTGAAATATTGGGGACTGGGAATGAGTCTAAAGTAATCAAATTTCTAAAACCAGTTCTGAATTAGAGAAGATATAGAGAACTATTCAAGGAAATAAATTGGTACTCCTCTGCTTTCATCTACATTGAATCTGCGAGTTCCACAAGGGCAGTAACACGTCAGTTACTCCCCGCTGTAACACCACTGCCCAGCACAACATGTGGGCTGTGTTCAGTCGTGGGCCAGCTTTGTGGGGGTTCAAACTATTTAGTTCCAAAAGGGCCCCACACTTGGTTGAATGCTTGGGCATCACCCGTTTGAAATTCTTAATACTTTTTGAACAACATACCCCACCTTTTTGTTTTTGTATTTGTCCCTGAAAATTATGTAGCCAGTCCTTCACTCAGTGCATGTGTGGAATGAATAAAAACAAATGAACAAAAGCAATGACTATCTAGTTTTTTCTATTAGTTTCAAAATTTTCAACTGTCTTTAGAAGACTTCAAATTTAGTCTCTATAACTTCCCTGAAAGAAAATGCAGCCTAAATATTCAAAGCCTCATGAATGACGTCTTTTTAGGGAAAAAAAAGGAAAAGTACATATCTCTATGTTATTTCAGTGTTTTTCAATGTAGCGCTTTTTTCATGTTCTCCTACCACACTGTGAAGTATTCTAGACATGATTTGAAATGTGGAGAAACCAAGAGCCAAGGAGTTGACACAGAAAGGAAATGATGATCTTATTCATTCAACACTGGATAAATGTTTATTCATGTGCATCATGTGCTCAGGTCTGAAATAGAAAATACAGAGAATTTAAGAAGAAACATGCAGTTCAATGATTGTTTTCAAAAATTCACTATAAGGGAAAAGAAGAGGCAAAAAAGGAGAAGACAAGAGTATGACCCTTTCAAACTGCTTTTAAACTTTTGCCAAATGGCAAAATGCATAGACTGATGGTCGGAAGCGAAGAAATATAGATGCGTTCATATAAGCAAAAAGGAGTAAAACTTTAGGTATCTAATATATCCACAATCATCTATTCCCATGTCAATAATCTGCTCACTCCGATGGGTGAACTCAACTTAGTAGTAAGCCATACAAAATTATAATAATTTAGGCAATGAATTTTTGTTGACATAAGTATAAGTAGGTTGACTGAGAAAAGAATATTGTATAGACAAACCCTGGTATATTAAAAAAGTTAATATGCTTAATATATTACACAGAAAGCTTAAAAATCACTGAAGAAGAAAATCATCAGTCAAAAATGGTGCTGGGAGGGGCCAGCCCGGTGGTATAGTGGTTAAGTTTCAGCACATTCTGCTTCAGCAGCCTGAGTTCATGGGTTCAGATCCCAGACACAGACCTATACCATTCATAAAGCCATGTTGTGGTGGTGACCCACATACAAAATAGAGGAAGATGGGCACAGACGTTAGCTCAGGGCCAATATTCCTTACCAAGAAATAAAAATAAAAAATAAAAGTCATGCTGGGGTAATTGTTGAACTATCCAGAAAACACACAAATTTAAGTCTGCACCTCACACTATACACGAAAATAAATTCCAAATGGAGGGGGCTGGCCTGGTGGTGCAGCGGTTAAGTGTGCATGTTTCACTTTGGCGGCCTGGGGTTTGCTGATTCAGATCCTGGGTGCAGACATGGCACCATGTGGCAAGCCATGCTGTGGTAGACATCCCACATATAAAGTAGAGGAAGATGGGCACGGATGTTAGCTCAGGGCCAGTCTTCATCGGAAAAAAGAGGAGGATTGGCAGATGTTACTCAGGGCTAATCTTCCTCGAAGGAAAAAAAAATTTCCAAATGGATTAAATATTTAAATCTAACAATATGAAACAGCTAGGTCAAATTATCTGTATTTATCAATAGGCTGGATAAAAGACTCTCAAAATTCAAATGAAAGAAAGAAATACACAGAGAAAAGATAACTATATTGTACTATATAAAACTTAAACATGGATATAACAAAAATCAAACAGTTGAAAAACAAAGCATTTGCAACATAAGTGACAACAACAAAAAATCAATGAAGTGTTACCTACGTAGAAAACAGAAAGAAAGGAATATGCGGCCAACTAAAAAAAAAGGATGTTTATGGTTAACAGACACATCAAATAATACAAATTACAGTAATAGTGAGATGGCATTTAAACTGCTGTAATAGATAACATAGTGCATTGCCCAGATTCCATTTGGAGACTGAAATGGTCATTCCTTCTGCTGCTGGGGGTGTTAGCAAACTGGCAGATTTCAGCTGAGTCCCTCTCTAGAAGTATCATTAGCTGAAGAGAGTCACCCTGCTCAAGGTCACATCCCCTACTCCAGAGCAGCCTGCATCTATTGCCTGGTCCAGTGCCAGACTAACAAAGTCCTGCCACCCTGTGCAAGGATGGGGCCAATCTGAAAAGATATTCTAGCTCTGAAGTTCCCACAGAACTGGCAGAGGCCAGTTGCAACTGCATTTCAATTCAACTCATCCATCTGCCTAATTCTGCTTCCCTCACCTCTCACTTGTGTTGTTCCCAAGAGCACTCTTCGTAAATATCATGTACACACATCTCAGAGTCTGTTCCCCAGACTGTCCTACCTATGACAGCTGGTAAAGGAAGTAGGGCAAGAGAAATCTAGAACTGAAATGAGAAGAAAGAAGTTGAGTATTGCTTTCAGCCTCAAGACCAGCTTCAGTGGCAGGGACTGTAGTTCATTTCATTAACCTTACTCTTGCAAACTTCTGTCGAAAAGAAACCAACCAGAATCCCGGAGGAGTTATTTTCACTAATTATTATACAAAAGCAAGTGGATCTGAGTGGCACAAAGTAGCAGCCACACCCGGCAACACTACTCAATTTTTCCTTTCAGAACTGCACTCATTCCTGAGCTGCTGGCCACGTTGGCAGCACACAGCTCATGGCCAAGTCTTTCTCTGGAAGAGTTGCTCTCAGCTGAAAAGAACTTCCCCATTCAAGATCATCTGTCTCCAAGCAACCTAGGTGTCCATGAAGGGACGAATGGATAAAGAAGATGTGGTATATATACACAATGGAATACTACTCAGCCATAAGAAATGATGAAATCTGGCCATTTGTGACAACACGGATAGAGCTTGAGGGTATTATGCTGAGTGAAATAAGTCAGAGGGAGAAAGTCAAATACTGTATGATCTCACTCATAAGTAGAAGATAAAAACAATGACCAAAAAGCACATAGCAATGGAGATTGGATTGGTGGTTACCATAGGGGAAGGGGGGGAGGGCAAAAGGGGTGATTAGGCTCACATGTGAGGGGATGGACTATAATTAGTTTTTGGGTGGAGAACATGATGTATTCTACACAGAATTCAAAATTTATTACAATGTACATCTGAAAGTTATATAATGTTACAATCCAATGTTACTACAGTAAAAAAAAAAAAAAAAGATCATGCCTCTCCCAGGGCAGCCTGCAGGTTGTTAGGAGGGTACCAAGTCCCAGTCCCCTTGCTTCAAGACTGGACAATTTTGAAAGAACATCCTAGCTCTCCAGTTCTCTGCAAAGATCAGTAGAACCTTTGCTGAAACTGCATTGAACTTCAGTTTCTCTCTCTCTGTCCTGCTTCTCTAACCCCTTGTGTTGTTCCCAGTAAAACTTTTGCACAAAAATCTTAAAGTCTCTTCAGGGAGATTCTCAGGGAACCCAACCTATGACACCTATCATATTGGGAAAAATGACAAAATAAAAGATAAGGTATAGGTTTTGTTTGGGCATAACAAAAAAGGGCAGGTTTTTCTAAAGTATTGCTGTTAGAAATTTAAATTGATACTTTCTGGAGGATAAAGTTGACAATAAACATCATTTTTGATGTGGTCATTCTATGCATGTTAATTCATTCTAAGGAAATAATTCTGCAGATATTCAAAGACTTGGCTATAAATGTGCTCATCAGTGACCATGTTCACTGTAGCAAAAGACAGAGAGAAAAAACAAAAAGTCCAGGGGCCAGCCCTGTGGCCAAGTGATTAAGTTCTCGCACTCTGCTTCACTGGCCCAGGGACTTGCTGATTCGGATCCTGGGCGCGGACATGGCACCGCTTGTCAGGCCGTGTTGAGGCGACGTCCCACATGCCACAACTAGAAGGACCCACAACTAAAATATACAACTATATACTGGGGGGATTTGGTGAGAAAAAAGCAGAAAAAAAAAAAGAAGATTGGCAACAGTTGTTAGCTCAGGTGCCAATCTTTAAAAAAAATAAGCCTAACCTATCAATAATTATATTTTAAAAAGTCCATAAACAGGTAAATCATGAAAGAAATTATCATAAAATTGAATATCAGTCATTAAAAATGATTTTGTCACATACATAATGGCATGAAAGAGGATATATTAAAATTTAAAAAGTTTCTAAAAATCATATAACGTATGATTTTGCTTCTGTCGGAAAAGAAAAAGAAGTGTATGTTAATCTACACCCAAACTCTTTGACTTTGCATTTTTCCACCTTGTGGGAAAAAGATGAGATTAGCAGATTGAGGACACTGTCTCCTCAAGGCTTATGTGCCTCTCTTAAAAAATTGCTTTCCTATCTGCAGTAAAGATAGGGAATTCTGCATCCTGTTAAGGGTCTTTTGGAAAGCTGATAATCAGGCTTGGCTAATTGTTCTCTTCAGAATTTCCTCTTTAAGATCAGTGCTTTTAGGTTCTTTTAAAAATGTATGCATATCATGAAAATGATTATCCACTAATGTGCCAACATTTAAAAATACATGGAAGCGATGTCACCATAGTCCCTTAATTTGTTGTCCTGAATAAAACCACATTAAAAAGTGAGAATTTTTTCTCTATTTGAAGAGTTGCTTGAAGGTTCCTGCTAGAAAACCTTTGTTTAGCAGTCCTTCTGCAAAGAATTGCTTCTGCACTAGCTCTGGGCCCCTGAGAAGAATCCCACTGGCAGGTACCAGCCATGTCAGGGCCGGGAAACGCGGCATTGTAAGAACTAGGGAATACAGAGGGCTGGAGTCCTTTAATGATGCTTTTACTCGAAGTCCCCGGTCTTTACAATTCAAAGAATTGAGGTACAGTTTCATCTGCTGAGAAAGGAGGTCAGGAGTCCTAGTTCAAAAGCTCTTAAAAGCATATAGATGATTGATTGACAATAGATAAATAGATAGATTAGATAGATAGACAGATAGGTAGATAGATAGATGATAGACAGATATACAAAAAGTGCTGGGAAGTACATGGGATCTCTATAAGATATGTCTCTAATTCTGGCCCAAGGGTCTGTCCAGGCCTCAATACCCAAAGTACCACCTAGTGCAATGAAAATATTAACACTGGTTAAATCTGGGTGGTGGTGGTGATGATTTTTGATTTTTTCCATCTTTTTCTTATGTATATTCTACGTTGTGAGACACACACATATTGCTTTTATACTCAGAAAAAAATTATCACAATACACTTGTAATAAAACGACAAATGATTATTTTGCTTGGTTTATAAAGCAAAATAGATATTTTTTAAAAGATGAAATTTACAACTTAAAAAAACCAGGCAAAGTACTTTAGCAGCAAACTCAAAAAAGGGAATACAAATGACACATATATTTTTAGAAAGTGACTTTAATGAAAGAACTAAAATGATGTATATAATTTTGCCTATCAAATTAGTAAACATTGAAAGGGACAATAAAATGTGATGCCAGAAGGATAAGACAGAAGCTCTCATATAGTGCAATGGATCAACAAATTGTACTAAAATTTGAAAAACATTTTGACAACAGGTATCAAGAATTTTTCAAAATGTACATTCTTTTCACTTCTTACTTTAACCCTCCTGCTTGAATCTTGCCTAGAAAACAATAAAATATCTAGACAATATATGCAAATAAATATTAACAGCAGCACTATTTAGAAGAGAAAAATATACCCCATGATGAATGTTTATATAAATAAATGCATATCACAAAGCGTTTGCCACATTAAAGTGAATTTTACAAATAGCTTTAGCTTAATATATATTGAGACATGTGTATATGTGTGGTGTTATATGAATACATAAGAAGTAGCACAGTCTCAACTATGAAGGGAAAAAATAGGTAAAAACAAAAGACTGGAATAAAATAAGTCCAAATGTTGACAATGGAGCTTCCAAGCAGTGGGGCTGTGGTTGTTTAATTCTCTCCTTATTTATATATTTTTGTACTTCCAAAATTTTTTTACCCTAAGGATATAATCCTCAAGAAATCAGAAAAACAAAAACAGTAAAAGAACAAACCACAATAAAAAAATGTGAGTTTTCTGCAGAACTTTTCATCAAGTGTGTATTATTAAACTAAGGAAGGTATTATATGGTAATTAGCTCAAAAGAGTATTATTCAAAATAGCTGGATTTTAATCCTTGCTCTGACAGTGTCTAGCAGCTTGACTTTAGTCTCTCTTATTTACTGATTCTTTGATAATAAGAGATTTATTTAATTCCTCTGAGCTTCAGTTTTCACATCTTTAAAACGATTATAATGAGTATTTCACAGGATTGTTGGAGGGATTAAATATCTTTAAAGGGAAAGCACGAAGCAACACTCCTGACACCCTCTGGGCGTTCCATCAATGTTTGTTGAAGGTAAAACAGCTGGGTGGTGTCATCAATGAAAATCACATTTTTTTAAGTGTAGAAACAGACTTACTTCACAGTTCTGGGTCACAATCTCCCACCCAGACAAAAGAATATCCTAAAAATATCTGAGCCTCTGGATACTAACCAGCTCAATGAAGCAAGGGCAGTGGGAAGATTAGTCCTGGCTTCGAATCCTTTTTCACCTTTTTCTTTTCTTTTATTCTTCATTTTCTTTTAAGCTTTTTGTTGTTGTTTTCCTGCTTGATTTGGAGAATTATTCAATCTGAATTATCTCCCCAGGATGTGTCCTATCCTCTATGTGTTAATTAAAGGGGAGCTTCCATTGGTTCCACATTTGAAGCGATATCATTCTATGCATTAAATAATATAGGAAATTTTTCCTCATCAAAAAGGAGGAACAAGGAAGCAAAAAAGGAGGAACATCTGTATTCCTTTCTAGACATTTTAGACATGGTAGTTCCAAAGGACTGCGAAGCAGAAATTAATCCCACTGCCTGTGGAGTTCTGAGGATGAGTGGGGCAGCGGATCTCACTTAGAATCCTCCTTTGCCATCTATTAAGAAGTGAGCATGGCAGAGCTGGCCATGGGGGAAGCTTTTTGATTCTCAATTCCTCTGAACATTGTCAGTGTTTAATCAATAGCTAGTCTGGGCATCATTAAACATGTGCTCTCAGTTCAAGGTCCTCTGATCAGGACGGTTGAGGGAATTGCTCAGTTTTGCTGTAAAGTGCAAAAAAGGCTGTCTACATCCAGGTTAGCCTACTTAAAAGAGACAGAGTTTTAAACTGTATCGCATTAAATGAGAGCTGTTTTAATGGGTCACATGGAATATCAATTATTCTTGATCTCATAATTTTTGCTTCCAATGCAGGATGTATCCTCCCAAATTTGAGATTCTGCACTTATTAATTCATGCTTTCTACAAGGAGAAGGGTTAGCAAATCTGTCAGTCACTGGAATGAAGGAAGCGTACACTTCCACATCTTAAATTTTGTAGTTCGATGATTCCATACAAGTTTAAATTCCTTGTGCCGTGGGTTTAATCAACTGTGTAACAAAGCAGGACCATCTGTTTCGACATTCAGAGTGGGGCTGCAGGGGCCTAATACACATTTTTGTGTTTCTAGTTTTAATCCATTGTTCTGATATGTACGTAATATAGCGCTTAGCAAAACCGTCACTGATCTCGTGGAAATACTAAGAGATAAAATAGTATAGTTGTTACACCACAGGAGCTCATGAAAGTTACAATGAGAAATAAGGAGGATCATTAAATCATTTTCTTTTGGAAATAAGGCCAGATTAAAATTAGACTGTTTTAAACCTCAAACAGTTTAAAACATGTGAGTTGTAGGAATCACGGCATTCTCCCCAGACAAAAGAGGACTAATTAATCAGCTTGGTATAAAAATAAATTTGCATTCTTTTCCCTTGAATCTGGGAGAAGTGTTGAAATCTTGAACATTTTTACCAACATACAACATAGAAAATGTTAGAGGCAGAAAATCAATGAGACCATTCCACCACAATTATTAAAAGTTTGGGTCATATACTATACTATTCACTTCTGAAATAAATGAATGTGGGCACTGAGACCATGGCAAAGCAGAACAGGCAAGGGCATTCCTCTTGCTATTGGTTTAAATCTATAAATCTCATTCGGTAGGGACCAACATGACAAAGGCTTCTAGTAAATATGAAACCACACAATACAAAGCATTCAAATCAAATTTTAAAGAACATCAAACAAGAGTAAGTCTTGGAGCCCCTTTCTTTTTACTTTATGACAAATCTTTGGGTTGTTACTAAATAATAGAGCAAAATTTTAGAGTTTGATGCAAATTCTCACACACTTAGAAGGCATATTCAAATGATTATGTTGACTTTGATAAAACTGATTTTAAAACTGTGAAAAATCAAACTACAATATTTATATAATCTACATGATGCTATATTTTGTCAAATAAAATTCATATGGCTGAGTATACATAGAAAAGAAACCCTACAGCTTCTAGTACTCAGTGCCTTGACTGTTACTTAGCCCAAAGTGCCAGGATCTCTCACCAGTCCAGCCTAAAGGCAATGAGCTCTGACTGGTTCTTCCTGATTCTACATATGCCTAAACCATTTTCCACAGAACACTGTGATGTGAGCCCTTTACATTTTAATTGAGGTCTTTTCCTTCCTTAAAATGCTTTAATGATAAAATCCAAACACCTTATTTTTGCATAGACATGTTAATTTTTGTTTCAACACAGCTGCATTCAACTGGTCAGCTATGCCCAAAAGGCGTATCCCGAATCTACCACTTCCAAGCTGAGTGACCTTCCTCCAGTTGCTTAAATTTTCTGTCTCATTTTTTCACATTGCTAGAATAGTGATAACAATAGCATCCACCTCACAAGGTTTTATGAGGTTTAGATGAAACAGTGAATATAAAATGTTAACACTGTGCCCAGATAGGTAACAAGTACTCCATAAATATTAGCCATTGTTATCATTTAACAACACGCCCACGTTCACACAGCTAGTAGGTGCAAAGCTGGGTTCCAACTTAGAGCTTTTTGGTGCCAAGGCTCATGATCTTTCTGCTATGCACTCTGTATATCGGATGTCTTAAGGGAGATTTGGATGGATGCTGGCTCCCATTCAGCTCACAGTTAAATCCTCTAACATGGGCCTGTAGTGCAGAATTTCTATACTGTTGATTGAAGTGAGAGCCATAAGATTTAGACACCAGACACTGGGGAGGCAAGGTTGACATTCTGTTGTGAAAGCTTAAGAATCTGACTTGTATTTCTGCCCAGACAGAAGGCCAACCCACCGCAGCCCAGACCAACCAGTGCGGGTATCCACAGAGGAGCCAAATTTTTATTTTCCGAGAGGGAACACAGAGAATCTTCTTAAGCTCCCAAACTTGGGGCGAAATAAGACACTAAATTACCACACCAAATAGCCTGGAAGAGAGAAGTTTAGCAAAGGTGACGTGGCAGATGTACTCAACTGTCCACCCGTCTCCTTCTTCCCCTTCAAAAAGTAGAAAACACATTTCAGTATACTTCTCCATGGTGCTGATTGATTTCAGAGCAGCAATCTGCAGGGCTGTGAACCCAAATCTGTGATTCCAAAGCTCTAATATTAATCTCTGTAAATCCAGTTTCTGTACCCATAAAACAAGAATGATAATATCTCCCTCTTAAGGTTGTTGTGAGGATTAGAGATATTTTTTAAATTATAGCGATTATTATTACTAAGGGATACAGCCAAAACTACTTCCAAGGTGCAGTTACCTAGATTCTAGAGTTTGAATCTCTGGATTAATTAACATGTCTGAAGACAGAGTACTTGGACCATGCATGCTCAGACACTTGGTGACATGTCAATGCAGAGGACGGAGGTTTGAGGAGACCTGCCTTTCCCTGGGAATACTCCATACTCCAGGAGCCTTAGTCCACCCACACCAGCAAGCCTGCAGAGGAAGGAGACATAGGGTCTTGATTGTCACTGGTTAAATTCTTGTCTTAGGACTACTGATGAAACATTCCCTGGAAAGCTTTCAATGTCAGAGTTCAAACTCCTTTCCTGTGTATCTCCTAATCTTTGGCTCAAACTTTAACCCTAATTTGATTCTATACTTGTAGATGCCACCTCTGCCTTGGCCTTCAGAACTCTAATTCTGAAAATTTGTATTATCTATTTATGATTCACTATTCATCTTGAACTTCTGAATAGTGACTCCAGCCCTTGCACTCACATGTTGTGTCTTAGTCCTTGCTCTTGTCCTCTGATTGGAAATGACACCTTGGATTCTCACCATAGCTTTGCCCTTGACTTTCATTTATATATATATATATATATATCTCCTGTGCTTATGAACTGGCTACTCTGCATCCAGCTCTAGGCTCTGGAGAGCTCTAGGAAGTCTTCCCACTCTTGCAGCATGGTGGCCAGTCTTTTCCATCCTGACATGCTCTGTCTCCCTCGTGCCTTGGCACTGACAGAGAGACCTGGGATTTCAGAGGACCGATATGCAAACCATCAAACTGAATGGCAGGTTCACATCTTTGCTATACCTAGGGTTTAAAATATTGTCCATGATTTTTTTTCAAGAAGCCAGGTGGTAAATCTAGGTTTGAATTTAGTTAGTTTTATTACATTTCTATTCTGTCTACATCCAAAGATAATATGAGGCTGTGTACAGTCTAAAATATATCTGTGATAGAACCACTAAAGCTAAGGTTTAAAAAGATGGACCAAAGCACAAAAAAAATCATTGCAGTAAAACAAGAACCATGTTATGAAGTGGGGTAGAGATTGCTAAATTAGGGATATAGGTTAAGTAGAGTCCTTGCAATTAAGCCTTCAACTTAGTGCTGGGTTTCCTAGGAGCCAAAGCCATGCATCAAAGCCATGCATTACATAATTCTTCTTATCTAAGAAAGAGAAGCAGATCACAGGGAACACAAAATGCTCCTAATTCTAAACAAGGATAATTTATTGCAAGGATCTTTATATTTTAAACACCGAACGAATAAAGAGACATTTAATACAGTTAAACACTTTATTTCAGTCACACGCCATGTACTCAGGATACAAAAGAGAATAAAGTCTAGTGGGGGTGGCATATAAGAAGAGATAGCTCTATAATCCATTGTGAGAGGCTCCAAGTTAGAGATATGCTCTTGGCTCTATGTGGTGGTATAATATAATATTTCACAAATGCTGTCATGACCCACTTTGGAAGTCATAGCTTAAAACTCTCAGTTCCCCTTCCTTGGCAGACAGTTAGCTAAGCCCCACCCCAACTATTTCCCTTATCAGGGTCTAACATTCCTGAGTTACAATATACACATGCCCAACTGCCAGAGGTCCCCAGATATCTAACACCCAGGGATAACCCTTTCTTCCTTAGGCTTGTGGAATTCTTCAAAATATACAATCCCAGGAAGACGGTGAACTCAGCCTAACCCCACCCCACTTGCCATATATAAGCCAGTTCACATAGTTCCCACTGGCTGTCACCCTGTCTTGGATATAATCCAAAGTGTAGTCCTGTGGCACCCCTCTCTCATTTGAAGCTGTAAGTAACAAAGAGTTCTACCATTCGTCTATCTCATTGTCTTTATGTTGTGTCCCACCATCAAAAGAATCTTTAAATCTTATAAAACAGGTAGCAAATTTGGTTTATAAGTATGGGACTAAACCTAGGAAGTCTTCTCAGAAGAGGTGATTCCAAACTTAGTCTTAAAAGACAAGTAGGAGTTAGGTGAAAAGAAGTGAGGAGGGGAAGAATATGAAGAGAGAAGAGCAAGTATTGACTTGCATCCAAACCAAAGGACAAGGATGCGCAGAAGCAGGGTGTGTTTGACAGATGGAACGCCAAGAGGAAAGGGGTAGGGATGTGGAATCTTCTGGTACACTTAGGGAACTGCAAATTTGCAGTGTGTCTGAGCCTGGAGTATGAACTACAAAGTGGAAACATGTCAGGTGAGACAAAAACAACCAAGACTCATTCCCTGAAGCATGTTGTAAGCCATAGCAAGGGTTTTGACCTAATCCTAAAAGCTATGTAGAGGCAATAGACTTTTTTAAAAAAAGTTTTTATTGAGTTAATGATAGGTTACAATCTTGTGAAATTTCAGTTGTACATTATTGTTTGTCAGTCGTGTTGTAGGTGCACCCCTTCACCCTTTGTGCCCACCCCCCACCCCACCTTTCCCCTGGTAGCCACTAATCTGTTCTCTTTGTCTACATTTTTAAATTCCTCATATGAGTGAAGTCATACAGAGATTGTCCTTCTCTATCTGGCTTATTTCACTTAAGCTAATTCCCTCAAGGTCCATCCCTGCTCTTGCAAATGGGACGATTTTGTTCTTTATTACGGCTGAGTAGTATTCCTTTGTATACATATATATACATACCACATCTTCTTTATCCAATCATCTGTCGATGGGCACTTAGGTTGCTTCCACATCTTGGCTATTGTAAATAATGCTGCAATGAACATTGGGGTGCATGGGACTTTTGGAATTGCTGACTTCAAGCTCTTTGGATAGATACCCAGTAGTGGGATAGCTGGGTTGTATGGTAGTTTTATTTTTAATATTTTGAGGAGTCTCCATACTGTTTTCCATAGTGGCTGCACCAGTTTGCATTCCCACCAGCAGTGGATGAAGGTTCCTTTTTCTCCACAACCTCTCCAACATTTGTTACTATTAGTTCTAGTTATTTTTGTCATTCTAATGGGTGTAAGGTGATATCTTAGCATAGTTTTGATTTGCATTTCCCTGATGATCAGCGACGATGAACATCTTTTCATGTGCCTATTGGCCATCCATATATCTTCTTTGGAGAAATGTCGGTTCATGTCTCCTGAGAGGCAATAGATTTTTAAACATAGTAAAGCAATTTTTTAAATTACATTTTCAGAAGATGTTTCTGGAAGTAGTTTAGATATGGATTGAAGGGGCAAGTACGATATCACAAGGGTGATACCAGTTAAGAGGCAATTGCAGTAAACCTTTCTGTAAGAGATTATATGGAGTCTGAATGACAGCAGTAATAGTGGAGTCAGCTCTTTGGGGGATATTATGAAGGTAGAGCCTATTGCTCTTACCTGGAAACTAGATGTATGGAGTCAGAGACAGGAGAAGCCATGAGGGACTCCAGCTATACTAGACCAGCCTGGAGAATAGGTCACCTGAGCTGTTGCCATTTGCTAAGATGGGGGAGTACATGAGTACAAGAGAAGAGGAAAGTTGGGGTTGGGGTGGGAAGGAAGATACATTGAATTTTAGGTCCACTGAGTTTCCAATGATGAGGGACATCATCTTTGAGGGGTTCAGGCAGTAGCTGGATCTATGGGTCAAGAGAACAAGGAGAGTGATGATTTAGTAATATTGATTTGGACATCATTCACTTCTAGCTAATTGTAGTAGGTAATGGTTTGCAAGTGGAAAATATCCCATGGGAGGGAGTGAAGGAAAAGCTGAAGTCAGAACTCTGAAGATCATCAAAACTTTGGAGGTAGGCAGAGTGAAAAGACTACATGAAGGAGGTTAAGGAATATTACAGAGATGGGGCAGAACCAAGAGAAAGTTATGTGCTACAACCCAAGGAGGAGAGAATGTCAAGAAGGAAGGAGATGTCGTTACTTTCAAGACATCCATCAAAATGACTGAAAAGTGCTCCTTGAACTTAACAGTGGATAATTTATGGAAAACTCTGGCAAAACTAGTTTTGGGGAGGAGTTTTGTTTTAAGAGAGAGAGAAAGAGGTTGACGATAGAGGAAAGAGAAGGATATGATATTAGGAACAAGACCCTAAGGGAAGGGCAAGAGGAATTAGCCTGAAATAACAGCAGAGCACTTTTCCTCTGAGTGAAGAACAAAGCAGAGCTGGGAGTTAATACCAAAGTTTCTACATGAGAGTAAAATTTGTGAGACCTTTAGCTGAGGATTTCCATTTTCTATGCAAAATAAAAGACATATATTCAGTAATAGATTATGAAATCATTGAATTCCAAAAGCATCGTCTCTGTTATTGTTTTTGTTAGAAAATGCAAACTCTGAAACCTTGTGGCTCTTCTTGTCAGCAGCTATAAAACTATACTGGGATAGTAGATTTGGATTGAAGTTGTATGCTCATATCTGGTATTTGCAAGCACTTAATCCTTCTGCTGTTTTTAGATGTAGGCAGTACTATTTCAGGTTTAATGTCTTTTTGCACTTTGTACCCTGTGAAAATGCATAACTTGCCTGAAGCTTGCTGCCTCCAGTGCTTTTGGAAACAGGAAGATATAAATCTTCAACCTAGTGATAAACGAGAATAGGAGTATTTTACCATACAGTGAAAATATAGTTGTGAATATTGCTTTAAAACTCCAAAAGCATTAAAAAAGTAAAACAGGGAGTTGTTAAAAGAATCAGTGAATGTATGTGTGCTAAAAACCCAGCAATGTCCAATGGAAGCCATGTGATCACCAAAGCCCATTACAGTGTCCAACTCTCTGTAATTTTATTTATTCCTATGACTACAGCCAATTGCAGGATGGAACTAATGTTAGGTAATATTTATTGAGTACTTGCTCAGTGTCAGACATTGCACTAAGGATTTCTCTTTTACTCTAACTTTTCCTCATTACCCCCTACAAATGGAGAGACTGAATTATTGAACAGTTAAGTGACTAGCTGAAAGTCACACAGCTTATATACGGAATAACTGTGTGGTAAAATTAATATTGTTACCTTGAAAAAGGGGGCAATATTTTTTTCCAAGATATGCTATTCTCAGATTAACACTATTTTTCACACCTTCCTAAATCTCATGGTATATTTTCATAAATTAATACTTTAAAGCTAAAATCTTGTACTTCTGGCTGCACACCATTTAGAATCTCCCATTCTAAGTATCTCTGTGCATGGAATGGGTGCTCTGAACATGGGAAAATATTGTAAGAGTAGATACATAATAACTATAAATTATTGACCCAAGCTACCATTTTTATTGAGCATGTATTATGTGTCAAGTACTGTTTTAATCTTTTCATATTTAAGTTCATCCTACATAGTGGATATTCTGTAATGAGCTACAAAATTATTTAGGAAACATAAGAAAACAAAATTATTTAGTGCTTAATATTAAGGTTTTATTATTTGATATAATATATATTATAAACATCTTACTTTTAGAAATATTTTACAAATGTAAATAGGAAAACATCTTAGAGATTATTCTGAAGGAAGATATACGAAGATAGTTTCCACACAGAGAGAAAGAAGAAAAGAAACGTCAGCTGGGAAGTATGAAGACCACTGTGCTAACGCTTCATTATGGTTTTTGTGTTTTGTTTTAAGCTCATCATACTGCTCAGTTCTAGGAAAATGCTTATTAGTCCCCAGTCCTTGGAAGGACCTTCCTTGATTTATTGTTCACTTTTAGCCCCAGAGTCCACTCTCAATCTCCCCAATTCCCCATAGGCAACCATTCCAGTGTGTTAAATACATCCCTCTTTATAAGGGATGTGCCCTTGTACAGTGTACAAAATTGATTTTTGTGAATTATTATCCTGGTTTTATTTTATCTATATGATACAGATAAAGAGACAGAGATAGACGTGATATGGATTTTGAAGATCAGACACTAAGAAACTGGGCCAAGATCATGCCGTTCGTACATGATGCAGTAGAATTCAGAGTTCAGCCTGCCTCTGTCTAAAACTGTCAGTCTTACCTTCCTAAGTGGGCAAACTGTAGAAAAAAGGAAGACTTCTAAACGCATTCCTAAAATTCAAATGGCTAGAGATGTTTTGAATTGGATTAATAATCAACATTCTGGACGGAAGCTGGAGAAGTTCATGATTTTTTGCAAGGCCACAGTTTAGGGATGAGGCGGGCAGAGGGGAAGTGTTCCTTAAATTCAACTTTTGGGAATTAAATTTATCATCTACCACACAAAAGTGATTAATATTGCAAGGGAGACGAATCTGATAATGACTGAGAGATGCCATCAACCTGACAAACTAAACAATTTTTTTAACCTGACATAGCCCCTATTCAAGACATCAGCTGTCATCTGAAATGAATTCTGTTTCTAATTTGTCTTCATAAATAATGCAATTAATTGAAAGGTAGTTACAATGAAAGTCTTTAACCTCTTCCATCTCCAATTTGAGGGCAATCTCTTTGCATTCCCTGGAAAGAATCTTCCATTCCTTTTATCAGATAAAACTTAGATATCACTGAGATCAAAAACAAAAGATCCATTGTGTGAAGACCATCACATCTAATGGTTTCCTCAATCTTTTTTTTCTAAGTTTAGCATTATCTTAAAATGTGAAACGCATGAACATCTGAGGTAAGAAAATTTATTCAAGCTCAAAATTTTACTAGGATATCTTTATTTAGTCAAGCTTCTAGGTTGTATATCTACCCTCTTCTCGCTACCTAACTTCTGCTTATTTGCAATTAAAATATGCCTCTGACTCTAGTATGTTGCACACTTAATCACACAGAAAAATCTTTGGTTTATAGCTTACAGATAACCTTTCTTCTTCTATTTTTACTCCTCATTTAGTGAGAAGACAAAGGATCCACTGAACAAAAACAGATCCTGCCCATCCACAATAACTGGAAATGAAAAGTTCTTGTATCAAAGACTACAATCATTAAAATGTTATTGATCTGAGGTTTCCCTATGCAGACATCAGTGATTCCATGTGTTTATTTGTGAGGGCAGATGTTATAAACCTGTGTGCTGAAGGCATGAAAGAGAGGTAAGAGAACTATGCAAGTGTTAACACCTTCGATC
This sequence comes from Equus przewalskii, assembly GCF_037783145.1. Lineage (NCBI taxonomy): Eukaryota > Metazoa > Chordata > Mammalia > Perissodactyla > Equidae > Equus > Equus przewalskii. Next base: position 11,018,547 of record NC_091848.1, on the reverse strand, counting down.
ATTTAATTATTACACCCCTCAGGGAAGGCCGATTTCAACAGAAGGACATGATTATAAATGGAGATTTGGGCTGAGCATGTGTCACAAAGTTGTTATTAAAAATGGAAATTCAAGAAAGATTTTGTGAGGTACATCAAAGTACAGCTAAAAATCTTACAAGTTACTTAAAATGCAGATTACACAGCTAAATACAGAGAATCGGGGTAATATAAATTTTGGTATCTAGCCCCCGGCTGTTAAAAAATATTCACTGGCAATTGAAGGAGTTTAGTCTACATTATCACTACTTATATTTAGTAATATCTACTAAAGTTTGCCTCTCAACAATGAGAAAATCACCAAATAAAACCTATCAGAGGAAAACATATTTTGTAATAGAGAATAATAGCAAAGGCCCAAAAGCTAGAAATATAGCAACAAGTTTGAGTTTTTCCCCAACAAGCAAATCCATCTGGGTAAAGTCCTCATATCTTTTTATATTCTGTTATACTAATAGCTAACATTTAATTAGTACTTGCCAGATATTTTACAGGTATTGACTTATGACTAAAAGGAGAAGAGCAAAGTGGAGATAGACTGTGGAAGGGAAAAGGAAAACAGAGGAGTAAATTGGTCTGCACAGGCTGCCATAACAACATGCCGTAGACTCGGTGGCTTAATCAACGGCCAGCGATTTTCTCACAGTTCTGGAGGCTGGAAAGTCCATGAACGAGGTTCCAGTAGGGTGAGGTTTCTGGTGAGAGCTCTCTTCCCGGCTTTAGATGGCAACCTTCTAACTTGTTCCTCATAGGTCAGAGAAAGAGACCACGCTCTCTGGTGTCTCTTCTTATAGAAGCACTGATCCCATCATGAGGGTCCCACCCTCCAGGAGCTCATCTAAACCTAGTTATCTCCCAATGGCCTCATCCCCAAATACCATCACATCTGACCTAGAACTTCAACGTGTGACTTTGGGGGGACGCAATTCAGTCCATAGCAAGGAGAGAAGATGATTGGAATTCAGAATGCTGGTAACCAGAATCTAAGTATAGAGAGGCGACAGTTAAAGGTGGAAATCGTGCTGTCAGGAAGTCAAGAGGAAGATTTAGAAAAATGAGTGGTTAATAGTGTCAGAGGCCATCAGGAAAGGCATGGGGAAGACGTGAAACTGATAATTAGGAGGTCATCAGTGTCTTTCATTTGGTCTGAAGTCCAAATGCACACATCTAAAACTCTACGTTATAATATGTAATTAAGGCAACACAAAATTATATGGTATCACAGGAAAAAGAGAGAATGCCTTTGGCTGGGATAACCAGAGAATGCTTAACAGGCCAACTGACATTCCACGTGGAACCTCGTAAGTAGAGTTTTGACAGGCAGACTTGGGGGTGAGAGATAGTCTAGGGTAAGTAAAGTAAGGTGTGGAATTGGAGAAGGGCAGGGCTTACTCAGAGAATTGAGAGTAGCCAGGTTTGTTGGAGCACATCATAGATATGTAGGAGAGAAGTGGTAAATTTGCATTTATAGGCTGATAATATAAGGTGGCTTTCTTTCATCAATACCTATTATGAAAGTACATTATTTTAACCCTCAGCTTTATCCACTAAAATAGAATGTAAGAATTTTATTTCATAGTACCTTTATAATTTTTCTTAGTCTATTTTTTTTATATTTATCAGGAATTATTTCAAAGCATTTAATCAGGATTGAAATTAGCCAGGTTTTCCTGAAAATGACTTTTCTCTTTTTCAAAGTAAAAGTGACTTATCTCTGGCTTTCAGACTTCTTGTCTCTAAGACAGAAGATTGGGCTAGATTATTCCTTAGATTCCTCCAAGATGTGATTCTACGATATACAAAACAATATTTTCACAAAAGCACCACAGTATAATTTTTTTCAATAAAAAACACATAAGTTACAAACTCATTTTTATAAAACTGGATATAAAATTCTCACACTCTATTTTTATGCTTAGACTTTCTAAAGTCTAAGTTCTTTAAATACTTTTCAAATAAAATTAGAACGCTATAAAATAATTATTACACATAATCCAACAGAGTTTTTAAAAAATACAGGTTAGCAGATGATTTGTAATTAATTATTTTGGAAACTCCATACAATTATAACACTCTAGAGATGCAGTAACTTTAAGGTCACTTTGTCTAATTTCTACTTTAACACATGAGGAAACTGGGGTTGAGAGAGTTAAGTGATTTGCTGAAGGCCACATGCCAATTTGGGTTCCACCGTACCACTGTCACTAGTCCATGGACAAGATTTAATGGTGGATTAGTAAGAACATGAACATCTCTGTCTTTCTGATGATTGCTAAAATCTAGTTTCCATTTTTTAAGCTGTTGGTTTCCAAATAAAGGGAAATTTAAAAGTATATGAATTGCTTGGTAACATCTGTGTTAACGGAGACCGTCAATAAAAAAGCAAATCTGGCAAGAATTCCATTTTTGTCTGCTTTCCCATGCGGTGTCTGTGCCCTTCCAACAACCGGGTTTAGCTGGTTTCACTTGCTGTGATCCTCGTCACACCTGGGACATCGCCTCAAACTGGCTTTCCTGATGCTGCCTCTCAGGGGAGGTCACAGTGGGCCAGGATCTGTGCTACTCAAGGACAGGGACTCACGTCCCTGGCCTGGAATCCCATTGTAAAGGTGGCTGTAGGGAGAAGCCATCATCACTGACCAGCTTTGCCTCAGACTTTGAGAGCATCATGAGTCTGTATCAATAACAGTATCACGAAATCCTCCCACGTAGACATCTTTTTAAGAAGGGCCATCAGAAGGAAAACAGGTATGTGGGATATTTTGAGGCATCAGATGCCTTTAGGAATCTGAGGAAAATAATAGGCCCTTGCCCTCAGGAAAATGACATGCATTCCAAAATTGCACACAAATTCAGGGGCTCAAACTGAGGTCCACTGAAGCCAAGATCCCGTTTTAATGGAGTCACACTGTGTCAGCAGTCCATGCAACTCTTTACGAGGAGCCAAGCGGCCCAAACACTCATACTTTCTGCCACTCTAGCCAGCTCTTATGGACCCATTCTGTTCCGCCACTTTGTGCAACCTTATCATTCTGGCAGAGGCTGACTAGTAACTGCTGGCCATAGATCACCACAAGTGCACAGCCCTTAGGGAGGGGACCCTTTTTGAATGAAGTCATCCAAAACTCTGTAAGTGTTTGGGAGTGCAGAGAGTTTATTTTACTCTAGCTGTGATGAAAACAAAGTGCAAAAAGCACCAGAGGCTCTAATTTAAAAAGTCGCATTAGCCTAGGCCCTTGACTGATGGATAGATTGGGGCAAAGGAAGGAAAAGAAGGTGAGGAGGAAGGGATAAATGGAGGCAATTAATCTCAAGTGCTCTAAAGGAGTGGGATCATAAAATTCCGTAACTCCATCCCCTCTTCTGTGACGTATATACCATGGGTCACGATGAACTTCTGTCTATTACAATTGCGTGGTGAGCATCAACCACCATTCTCAGTCTCCTGCCAGGTAAAAAATCCCAAAGGGAAAGTAAGCTAATTTGATTTCTCTGTTCTTAAAAATACTTGACCCTTCCTACAATATAACTCAAAATACAAATCAATGTGAAACTCAGTTCTCTACAATAAACCTTTTCTTTCAAAACAAATAAGCAAACAAACAGTTCTTGTCCTCAAGCTTGCAATATTAATATCTAAATAGAAAGTGCTTAAATTCTTGAGATCATTTTAAAAAGACTTCTGTAATCATGTCAACCAGGATTCTTAAGACCATTCTCAGAAACCAAAACTTCCGTGTCTGCATGTGAGAGAGGCATCAAAATTTCCCCAAAGGTCACATGCTGGGCTCTCAGTCCAGCACTTCTGTAGAATGACATCAAGGGGTTAATGCTTTAAAATGACTGCAATTATGGAATCCATATTTCTTGTTAGCTTAACTTGCTCCTCATATATATATAAATAATTCAATTTGTATACTATGTTTAAATTCTGCACTAGCAGAAGACCAGCATATGGAGCTGTAATACCCTATTGCCATAGTGTCCATGTCTTTGTACAATAGGGATTGGCTTTCAAGAAATAGAAAAGATAAACCATAATATACTCATCTAACTTCACTTTTAACCTGATGTCATTAAAACAAAAATTGGAAAATTCAAGGGCAGTGGTGATGAGGAATAAGGAAGAGCTTAATGATTTTACCAAGAAACAGCTAATAACTGTCGGAGTTTAGGAAATTAATTATATCTGTAAATATAATTTAGTTGGTTACTAGAGTGTTTACCTTGCCTTATCACAAAGACCAGATATCATAGATTTATATAAATCACTACTGTGCAAACTATTTTTATATCAGACAGAAAAATTCACCAGCTCAGCCTTTACTGATAAATACTGCATGTGCATGTATCGATAATCCCACTGCTCCTAAATATGTTGTGGCTGAGAGAAGTTACAGTGGCAGTTTAAGGAGGTTATCAGCCGAAGACCTTATAGATTGGGGAGGGGGATGGGAAAGAGATGCCTGTTGCTAAAATCAGCAGTCTTGCAAAAAGAAGGGGATATTTGGATTACATAAATATGCATGTGCTGCTGTCCCACCACTTGTGCCTGCTGCAGATATGATCATTGTGATATTGAGTTCCCAGGATCCTACGGTATGACTTCTATCTGTAGCTTCACTTGACTTTGGAAAAGTCCTTTTTTTGCTCTCAGAACCTCCATTTTTCTCATGTCAAAATCAAACCTAGAACTGGGACATCTTTACCTATTTCCCTTGGCCTTCTCTCATTTCTTACAAGACATGTTAAGAAAAAGAAAGAGGGAGTACATGTCACAAAACTAGGTGAAACTAGTTTATTTCTATTCCAAGTTTCAGAATTACAGAATACTCATAAAGTGCCAATAATTTTGAGTAGATGGACTAGTTGAAAGTCCTATATAAATTAAACCAGCAATTAAACTATGCTGTACAAGGTGCTACTCCTTCAATATAATAAATATTTTTTTTTTTTTTTTTTTTTAAAGATTTTATTTTTTCCTTTTTCTCCCCAAAGCCCCCCGGTACATAGTTGTATATTCTTCGTTGTGGGTCCTTTTAGTTGTGGCATGTGGGACGCTGCCTCAGCGTGGTTTGATGAGCAGTGCCATGTCCGCGCCCAGGATTCGAACCAACGAAACACTGGGCCGCCTGCAGCGGAGCGCGCGAACTTAACCACTCGGCCACTGGGCCAGCCCCTATAATAAATATTTTTAAAAGAGACCCGGAGATGGAATTAGAATGTGTTTGATGCCATCTGAGGATCATCATTTAACGAAAAAAAAACTTTTAGGTAAATTACTTCGGTTAAAACAAAAAAGAGCATTTATAAATCATGCAGGGCGCACAATATTTTTAAAGTTTGTTCTATTTTTTTCTGCACACATACTCATTTCAGGAAATTTATAAAATTCAGAAACATACAAAGAAGACAAAATAATACTACTACTACTCAAAACTGATATCTAAGAACATTTTGACACACAGTAGGTATATAGTAACCTCAGATTTAATGAGTGTGGTTTTAACTATCCTTGAGCAACCCTAAACTCCTTGGCATACAATCTGTGATAATTTTTGCTGTTGTAATCATGAGTCCAGATCTGAGTCTGGTGTGAAATGAATGAACTTCGCAGCCAGTGATTCTAACATCCAAGCATCCTCTTTTCAATGCGGCTCCATGCTGTACTTGTTGTATGAAGGCAATAACTAACAAATGTATACTTTACTGCATATGGCAGAAATGATATGCTATGGAAATATTTGCACATTTAGTTGTTCAAATTTTGCTTGTGAATGTTAATTGCTCTATCTCCTTACCCACCTTTTTTGCCTTTAGTCTTTTAATAGCAAAATATCTTTTTATTCTAAGAGATAGAATTGTACTTGAAAACTGTCAGCCTCTATAGATATTTTTACAATAGAAGAACCTTTCCTTCCTGCCCCTACATGAGCGGGTCGATTTTCATTGAAAACGGCTTCAAGCTGGTTCTAATATTTACTAACTTATGCAGGTGCGTTCATCAGCATGGAGTCTGTATCCCGTATCACATTCACAGTGGAAAGTGCCCAGAGTGTTAATACAGCACTGCTGGCAGCCTCCATTCACCACGGCACATTCATCGACATCTAGAGGAGGAAGACAGATGGCCAGGATTACAATGTCATTCCAATGTCAGCTTCGGAGAAGTGGCACAATATTTCTTTGCTACACAGTATGTGTTATATTGTACAAAGGCACCATCTCTGTTGCCACAAATCTTTGCTTGTTTGATCCATTTTGCTCCACAGTGTAAACAAGAAAATGTAGACAGAAACTTTATTGAGCTTTTTAAAGCCCCACAATGATGAGCACAGAGATTGTCTCACAATTTTCTTTTCTTCACGTACAGGTTAATTAGACAGATCCGAGATATAGGTATTTCCTTTGGGAAGGTAAACTGGAGGAGAGAATCACAATGAGTTACTCTATCTGGAGCAGCATACACTAGTAGATAAACTCCTTTTATTGGTCTGATGCTGAATAAAGACAATGAGTTAAGACTGTGAATCTTCCTCTCATGTGCTATGGTGGACATCAGGTCAGAGAGAGAGAACTTCAAATGAAGTCATGGTTTGGAGTCCTTAAAAATATATCAATATATTTGCTCCATTGATTCAGCTTCTTCCTTTTCATGAAGGCCACCATTTTCTGAAATACTTAACAAGTTTATGTGAGAGGTTACTTTAATTTTAGAAAAAATGGAAAGAGGTCAAGACTCATGGTCATCTAAGTGTTACTATCAGTCAAGGTCTTGATGAATTAATGGAATATTCACCTTCCTTTAAGAAAGAAAAATCAGTTCATCTCTCAGAACCTATACTTTCTCGCACCCTGTGTATCAGTACTCGTGTATTTAAAATCACGAAAAGAAGATATCTACAAATGTAGGGAAAGCTTTTCAGGTAATCAGTAGTTGAAGGGCTCCTAAATTCCCTTGTGTGGGTTGTTTTCTTTTACTCAAAATCTATGTCTTTTGGCAAGTGTCAAAGTAAAAATCAGGCAGAGAGGTCCAGATTTAGTCTGGGAAAGCACATGCATCTTGCAGAGAATGTCCCTGAATTCTCATGCCTCCCATTCCTGATATTCTGGCAAAGAATGTTGGGTATGAATATTCTTCACCAAAATATATTACTGTAATAGACAATTAGCTTTACATCAAGTGCGATTAATTCCACAGGACGAGATCCATACTTGAGAGGATATCAACATTGAAAAGGAATATGATTGCAATACCTCATTAAAGGACCTCTTCATGCTAAAACCGTATGATCTGTAATGAGTGTCTGTACTGTAGTAAAACCTAGAGGATTTGACCAGAGGGAAGAAAAAGAGCTTTCTTTTACTTGACATTTTTTTAATGAAAAAAAATAATACATGTGAAGAATACATTGTCACAAAACAAGTCTCACATTTTAAAACTGCTAGTTCACTCTATTATACACATTTCACACAGTGCAGTATTTTCCTTCTAAAATTAGGTATTTTGGAGTAATTTCTGATATTTCTATAAGAATCTTATTTTAGAGGTAAGAACCACTGACTTTTCAAAGTGTAGAATTTTTATGAAATTTTTCTGTGGTAAACAAATTTCTAAGTCTTTTTCACACAAGCTAATATCAAATCAGAATTCTCCATTGGTTACTGTACACTATGCAGGGCTTTACTATTTATGCTAGCTCAATTTTTATCTTTCTGGCTTTAGGGTATTAGTCCATAGGGTTGAGATATAATTTTGAATCTTAATTCTGTCAACCCCTGAATTAGATATCCTTGCCAGGTCTGTCACTTTAGACATTCAAACAGAACTCTTAGTTCCCAAGAGTAATATGTTTTAGATGATAAAATATCAAAAATTGCTATCATCAAAAATAATTACAATATACCACAAATATGTATTTAAATATATTCAAAATGTCTTAAAGGATGTGCACAGATAAAAATGATTACTTCTGAGGGGGGAAGAAAGCTATCCAGACTGGGTAGAGTACAGGAGGTGTGTGTGGGGGGTGTTGGACAAAGAGATTTTATCCATATCTATAGTGTTCTAGTTTTTTACAAGAAAAAGTTATTCAGGTATTACTTGTGTAATAACAAGTAATTTTAAAGAAAGAAGTATAACATGACCACCTCCCCTTACCCCTACCCATCAAGCTTCAATAATTTTCTGACAAAAGAAACCAAGTTAGTGTAAAAAAAAAAAAGAAAAGTAAGTATTGGGTTCATTCCAAAGATACGAGTGGACATCAATTTTGAGAATGAGTCTTCTTTTGGTATGTTTTAGTGTGTTAATATTCTTAATCTGCCCCAGAACCATAAAGTATTATAATGTTTTAGAAACACACACACACAAACAAAAGCAAACCGAACTTCCTTTGTACTTGGAGATAGTCAGTCTTGGGGAAAAAAAGCTTAGTGTTGAAACTTACTAGCCTGTCACCTTACCTCTCTGAGACTTTGTTTCCTCATCTATAAAATGGCATAATAATGACTGCCATGTGTACTATGCTATGGTTTCTTTCTTCCTTCCCTATTCATGGATAAGATTTTGAAATAGATTGCTAATGATTGAGACTACATGTAGAAATTAAACCACAGGTAATTTTATTACACCGGAGAGTAGAGCTAACAATGTAAGACCATGAAGTGAGAGCGCATAATAGAAGCACTGAGCCACATGGGAATTCAGGGGAAGGAAAACCCATTTGGGCTAGAGGGATGAGGGACTGTTTGAGGTAAAAACTGAGCATTGAGTGCATTGAGAAGAGGGTGGGCAATCTAGAGGTGCCTTGGTTTGAACGTGCATAGCGTCTAAGAGTCAGCATTTATATCTGTCAAGCTGGAGAATAAGGTTGGCCAAAGGAAATAAAGTTGAAAAACAAGCCTAAACTCTCCTTTTAATTAATTTGGATAGCAAAGTGTTCCTCTTCTTGATTTACAATACATTACACTTCTGGGCAGGTTGAGACATAATAGGTTGTGTTCACACAGTAGCTAAGCAAACTTATTAACAGTTAAAAAAATCAATCATTTATAGAGTGGGACCAAATACAAAGTAATTGGTTTGACTTCCTTTTCTTTTTCGCCCTTCCAGAATACACTGAATTTTACTGATTGTGTAGGCATGGTGTAACTGAGAGGCCCCATCCCTGACAGCACCTTAGAATCACTTGGTGGCCCTTTAAAAGTACCCATGCCTTGGTCCTGCCCTTAAAGAGCCTGATTTAATTGGTCTGGGGCAAGGCCTGGACATCACACATTTTAAAAGCACCCTAAGTGATTCTACTGTGTGGCCAGAGTTGAGATCGCCTGATGGAGTTAATGCCTTAATAACCTAGGGATCTTGTTAAAATGCAGATGCTGATTTAGTAGATGTGGAGCTGGCGGGGCCAAGATTCTGCCTTTCTAACCAGATTCCAGGCAATTGTGATGCTGCTGGCCTGTGGACCATGCTCTGAGCAGCAAGAGTGTAGGTAGCCCTCTGCTCAACCATGAATGTCACACGGGTCACAAATGCCATGATTTGGCTCAACTTCTCACTTGTTTGACGAAAGTAGACCAATTCAATCCAGATGGATAAATCAACTCTCTGACCAAAGTACTAAATATATGTGTGTATATATATATATATATATATATCTATATATATATATATTGCTATATATGATATATATTTTAATTATTTACCAAAACCAGAAAATAAATCACCAATATTTCCCACAATATTCACTCAATAATAGTTAATAATATTAAGACAATTTTAGCACTTGCTTCTGTAAAAAATGAAGGACACTTTAGTTCTTTTCTGATGGAATACCTCTGATAAAGGATAAAACCAGGTTAAATTGCCATGATATTAGACACTCAAGCTGAAGCTGTCACATGTGATTTTATTTTCCATCAAGATTCTGCCCAACAGAGTTAAAAACCAGAAATGTCAATATTACATTAAAATTTTATCAAGTGTACTTCATGTGAAGAAACTATTTCTCTAAAAATTCTCCGAGTTATAGCTTCATGTTAGATGCTAACAAAAAGCCATGCCCTTTGAATTGGAGCTCCAGGACACTGCTGGGAATAATGATAAAGTGATTAGAATTTTCCAGCACTATTATTGTGATATGGACCAAGGGTTTCATGATCTTTATACTATAAAAGAACGTCAAAAAGAATCAACTATGTCTGCTGTTTTCCTTTTTGATGTCCTTTCTCTAAATATTTCTGCTGTATTTATCCCCAAAATTATTTCCCCAGATGGCCACAGAATATAATAGCTTAAAAGAATTCATATTATTATCAAATGTATTTTGCACATAAAAGCTCCCTGACACAACAATGATCCGCTTTTGTTTCCAAACAGCCAAAATTGTTTCATATTATTTTTCTTAGACTGTGCAATCAGAGTAAGATAAATTATTCTTCCATTTGCCTTTTAATATACTGTCCTCAGAAACCTGTTGATTGGAAAAAAGTGTTCCTAGGTTGCTTTATGTTGGAGATCACATCGTTGCAGTGTTAGGTTTGGAGAAAATATTGAAGGGTATAGTGAAGATTCCACTAGGTTTTCCATGTGGCTTTATTTTCACTCTGTTCTTCTATGATACTTTCGCTCTGATAAACTTCTCACTTTTTACTTGTAATTCTGTAGTGCGTGATTGAATGAACTCCTTAAGGCCAAAGATCCTGTTGTATTAAGCATTTTCTGGCATACAGTCAATAGTCTATAAATATTCTAGGAATGGGGGCTGGCCCAGTGGCGCAGTGGTTAAGTGCGCAGTTTCCGCTTTGGTAGCCGGGGGTTTGCTGGTTAGGATCCCGGGTGCGGACATGGCACCACTTGGGAAGCCAACCCACATGTAAAATAGAGGAAGATGGGCATGGATGTTAGCTCAGGGCAAGTCTTCCTCAGCAAAAAGAGGAAGATTGGCAGCAGATGTTAGCTCAGAGCTAATCTTCCTCAAAAAAAAAAAAAAAGTTCTAGGAATGAATGAAGGAATGAGTGGTTTGAGAGTCATCCACAATATCAGTCTTCTTGTCCACCAATATTCATCAGTAGAATTTCTTAGACATGGACTTATCCTCTCCTCATCCTTGCAGAAGACTCCTGATGTTTGTTTTTGATCATTCATAAGTAGCTTTGAAACTCCAGGGCACGGAATAATTTCTAAGTCTACTAATGAACACATCTGAACTGTTTCTATAGTGAATTCACCTGTTGCCTGCTTGGGATTCTCCCATTTTTCTTCTTCACTCAGAGTAAATAACTCCAACATTTTCCTTTTATCTCTTTCATTTTAGAGAAGCCACACGGTTTGTGTGGGATTGATGAAAACCACTTCTCTCCCAAACTGAGATGGACCCTACTTGGTATACTCTTACCTCCATCTGCCACAGTGACCGGACCAGGTAATATGGCCTTCTCAGGAATGAATGAATTAGTTCAGATGTGATCCAATCAGCATGAAGCTCAACATATAGGTCGGGAATCCTGGGACGTAGATGCCCTCTCACTCTGGGAATTGTATTCTGTGAATGTGAGCCATTTTGCAATAGCCATTTTGCTCCCATGAACGAAGCTACACTAAAGATAAAGCCAACAAACAGAACAGAACTGAAGGACTCAGAGCGCAGGAGTTGGAGCCCTGACTGAACTGTGCCTGAAGTCCTCCCTACCTCTAGAGCTCCCAGTTAGGTGATCCAATGACCCCCTCTTATTGTTTCAATATTTTGAATAGCAGGATTCTATTGCCTGTAAACGAAATCATCCTAACTGACACAAAGATACTGTTAAGTCAATGCACAGGAGGAAGTCACCAAGTGCAGCTCAAATCTAGCACACACTTTTCAAAAAGATTTATCGTCCTCTAATCAGTAAACGTTTTAGTCTATATTTCATCACGGGTCAGGAAAAGGCATTTAGCTCTTCTTATATCATTTATTGGAGCAATTATATTCCATCACAATGCTAATGAATTTGGAGATGTGTCACACTTTTGATTTATTTTTATTACAAATATTAAGGGTTTATCAAACTGCTTGTACAAAGTTGTGGTACATCTGACAGTGCCAGAGAGGTTGAAGGTGCCTTCGCAATCCCCACAAGAGAGATATTTCCCCAGCTTTTTTCCTGACCCTTGGCCTCTGCTTTCTCCTTTTGTTCCTTTTTTGCTAGCTACAGCCTCTGGTAGCTATTTTCTTTTTTTTTTTTTTTTGAGGAAGATTAGCCCTGAGCTAACTACTGCCAGTCCTCCTTTTTTTGTTGAGGAAGCCTGGCCCTGAGCTAACATCCACGCCCATCTTCCTCTACTTTATACGTGGAATGGCTACCACAGCATGGTGTGCCAAGCGGTGCCATGTCCGCACCCAGGATCCAAACCGGTGAACCCTGGGCCACCGAGAAGCAGAACGTGCGCACTTAACCGCTGCACCACCAGGCCTGCCCCGGGCCTCTGGTACCTTGATGCTCAGTTAGTAGCAAATGCATTCATACTAGTAACTTTGCAGATGCTATCGTTCCCCTAACTTCTGCCCTTATTGTAATTGTTTTTTTTAAAAAAGTTACCAGTTTTCTAGCCCAGACATTCACCCAGCAATAAAGGCGGTTTTTCCAGCAAAAACCACCTAGTTTATAAAGAGGCAAACAGAATGTGACATGTATTTTGAAAAGAAAGACAGTACCAGGAAGGAATAAAGCTCAAAAGACTTGTTATCTTGTGCTGAAGATTGGAGAGTATATGCTTTCATAGAAACTGGAATTAATTTGGTCTGTGTAGAGTAAGGATTAAAGTGAGAAAAGATTATGCTAGAGATGTGGCTGGGGCCTGATCATGGGGGGTCTTTTCTGCCATAAGGAATCATGGCTTTATTTTACAGGCAGTGGGCACCAGCAGGGCGAAGAATAGATTAAAGGAGTGGGAGACTGAGGCAGAGAAGCCAAAGGATAACTATTGCCAAAATCCAGATGAAAGATGATGAGGACTGCCCTAAGCTAGTAGCAGTGCAAATAGAGAGACGTAAAAGACGTCAAGGAGAGAAAATCAATGCGACTTGCTTATTAACTGAATATGATAGAGAAGAAAGAGTCAAGGTTAGCTGTCTAGAGCAATTTTAGGGACGGTTGTGGAATTTATCAAAATAGCACAGGAGGAGGAACATTTGATACCAGAATAATAGTTCAGTTTGGGGCATAAATGATTTGATGAGCAAGTGGGATGGGAAGTGGGGGATATCTAGTAGGCAACTAAGTATGTGGACTAAAATCAGGAGAAAAATATCGGCTGATTTTTCAGCTACCGTCTATCTACCTGCACAAGCCTAAAAATTAGGAGTCATCCTTGACGTTTTCCTCTCCTTCACACATAGCTGGTCTATATCAAATTTCACTGTATCCAACTCATCTCCTAAAACATCTCAAATCTGCCTACTTCTCATCGCCACTGATACTACTCAAATCTAAAGTGCATGGATGATCGCAATAGCCCACTACAGCTCCCTCCACATCCACCATTGGGTATTCTAATATCTTCATGCTGCACCACAGTGATGTTTTAAAAACAAAAACTTTGGTGAAATCACCCACTCCCTCACTCCTGTAACAACTTTTTACCCTTCAATCACTTCTCATTGCTTCCAGGATTAGACTGAACACCAACATGGTCTACAGGTCCTTGCATGGTCTGTCCTCTGCCTCCTTCTCTAAACTCAATTTTGCTATTCTTTTTACCTTATGATGCTTTAGCACATTGCTCTTCTTTAAGTTCCTTGAGGACTCTGTACTCCCCTTTATTTCCTCCTCCTTGCCTTTACCTACTAAGTATCTATGCATCCTGTAGTGGCCACCCAAACACCACTACTCAGGGAGACGTGTATTTCTCCTTCAACCTATGTCAAATTTATGTGTTATACTCTTTTAGGACTATCTTACTTTCCTTTGGAGCAATTAACTCATCTATAATTGCAGATTCATATGTGTGATTGTTTGATATCTGTTTTCCCAATCAATGACTAAGTCTTATGAGAGCAAAAACCGACAGGGTTTTTGCTCACAACAGTAATCCCAATGTTTGGTACATAGAAGATGCTCTATAAATATCTGTTAAATAAGGAAATTAATGCAGTGCAGAATATTGGGCATCTTCATATAGATAATAATTCAAGACACAAGAGTGGGTGATATCACCAAGCAAAAGCATGTAGACGAAGGGGAGAAAGGAGTCTAATATTGGACCTTGAGGAATATCAAGATTTAGGGCAGGCTGAGGCAGGACACCCAAAGCTGACAAAGAAGGCCATACAGAGCAATAGGAGGGAAACTTGGAGAGTCTGGCAATATGGAAGCTGAGCGAGGGTGAGTTTCAAGAAGGAATAAGTGGTCAACACAGGGATGCCCAGTAGGAACTGGAAAGTGCCCACTGGATTTAGCAACAAGAATTTGACTGATGACATTGACGATGAGGAGGATGCCAATAATAACAATCCCTCTAACAATTATTGCACACTTACTATGTGCATGTACTTCTCTGAACTATTTACATGTTAACATATTTAAAACTCAAAGCAGCCCTGAGAAGTAGATATATTGTTATTACCCCTACCTACAGAGGGGAGACCTGAGACATGGAAAGCTGTTTCAATGGAGCAGCTGAGATTGATCCCAGATTGTAGCAGCTTGGTTAAAAAAGACGTGGAAGACAAAGAAAGAGAGACAGGGCATTAAGACATGTATTGTAATAAGTTTGATGTTAAGGAGAGGAGGTTGCAGTTTGATGGGAGAGTGTGGTAGAGGGAGAGGGTTTTTAGGGTGGTCAAGACTCGGAGTAGTTTAAATATTGACAGTAAGGGGCCATTAGAGAGGGTTGACTTAAAGATGTAAGATAAAGAGGGAATTCTCAAATTATTGAGAATCTCAGATCACATTAGTGCATTCCAAGAGAAGGTATACGTTGAGAGAAAAATTCCATCATGGGCCCAGAGCACTTCTACACATTTTCACTGGGTATGCCAAGAATGCAGGGCCCTGATCATTCTTTACCCAAGCCATTTGTCAGGGCTGTGTTTGCACAGAGATGAGCTAATGTCTCCCCTGAGGAAAGGAGCAGACTTTTTGCACTAACTATAAAAGTGGTGGATTCCCCAAGCTCAGTGTTTCCCTTGTACAATGCGACCAATTGCATATGCAGGCAACCATAATGAGCTCTACTTGTCACTGCTGTGGGATTTGGGCAGACACGGGGAATTGACACAAACAAATGAAGCTCTGGCTACTGCTTTTGCCGTTAATAATAAAGTCCTTTGTTTCTGACCCAGGAGTCTCATGTCTCTGTCAGTATCCATGAAACAGTAACAGGGCAACTTGTTAGTCTAAAAGTTAGGGTAAAATTCCAGGCCTTGCAGTTTTTGATAGTAGACAGAATAGAAATCACACACATAATTGTGTATTACTCTGAGTTAGAGACGACATGTCTGTTGCAGAGTGGCACAAGCTGAGGAGCCACAGAAGGTGTTCCTGTCTTCTCCCTGTTTCCACTGTGCCTACTGCTTGCTTGTAGCCTTGACATTATTAGTAAAGCACACATACTGGGTAGATCTGTTATTTGTCTGAGTCTGATTTGACAATCTGATCTTTTGTGTTAGCTCAGAAGGGAGGAAGGAAAGGACGTCATGCTAGTGTGTCTTCATATGATTTTAAAGAACAGCAAGTACACAAATACCCAAAGCAAGGAACGATCAATTTCACTATATTGTTAGCTCCTTGAGGGCAGAGACAGTACGTGTTTTGCTTTTCACTGTGTTTCTGGTACCTAAGTCAGTACGTGGCCCATAGTATATGCACAATAAATATTTGTTGAAAAATTGAAAAAAAAGAGTAATGGATAGCTGAATTTGCAGAGGAAGAGGGTTCAGCAAAAACGACTGAGAAAGAGGAGTGAGAGAAGGTGGAAAGGAGCAGCATAGTGCAGAATTCTGGTACCCAAAGAAGAGAGTCTTTTTAAAAGAGATGAACAACAATATCAATTCTGCTGAAAATCCAATAAAATGAAGACTGAAAACAATCTGGTAGATTTGGAAATTATAAGGTCTTTCTGCTATGGTGAATGTGGATAGCAAGTTAGCATTTTGGGGATGGCTATTTCTTTAAAAATTTTTCCAAGCCCAGAATAACCTATTCTTTCTTCCTTATTGAAAACAGAGCTGCCAAGGTCATGCTTTCATGGATCTATTACATTGCTGCCTCATCTATAACATGACCCAGCATCATTCCTGAGGACCGCAGCGTGACAGGGCTCTCGTATATGTGACACAATATTGTCATCACAGTCTCTGCACGTGAGGGAGCAGCAAACACCCTCGCAAGGACACAAAGCTTACTACAAACTTCAATTTGGCAGATACTTAATGATATGCAAAATTATATTTTTACTTCATGAGATTAGGCAACAATGGCAAAGTAAAGTGAGTGAGCTGGGAAAACAGCCTGAGCAAAAGATGCAAGTGGTTGGTTTTGCTTAGCTAATTTTCTCTACATCCAGTTCAACTCACAGTCCAAATACATTGGCTCTCTTCTAGTTCTTAAGAAAGAGTCAATCCCTCTGTGGCCTAAGAGCTACAGATGTTACTGGGGGGGGGTGGATAAGGCATTCACCCTGGGCATTTGGTTAGAGGAACAGAAACCTTGAACCAAACGGCCAGTTCACTCCCTAGGAGAGTGAACAGTATCATTCTCTGAGAGATTTTAATTCTGGACAGTCACTGCTTCTGCTGCTCCTCTTTCCCTCTGGGTCTAACGTAACTCTAGAATTTAGATGGTGCTTAGTAAGTGTTTTCTAAATGAATGGTGATTGGAGGGACATATAGAGAGGGAGAAGAGGGGCCATAGTGATGGGGGGACCAACGTAGGGTTTGGAAATCGGAGGCGGATAATGAATAATGGTGGGCTGACTGGTGCTTTATTGAGATAACTGGCCTCATTTAGAAATTATTCAAAGACCCTTTTGAGGACCCTTGAATACCTAACTCTGAGGGTCTCAAATGAGGGGGGGGGCACAAATGTGTGGCCCCTGGAGCTCTGGATATTCTAGAGGTCGCTGCTTGAAAGACGCATCTTTTCCCAGCTGTTGGGATACAGGACAGAATACACACTGGGGTTCTGTTGATAGATAGAGAGAGAGAGAGAGAGAGAGAGAGAGAGAGAGAGAGGGAGGGTGGGAGGGAGCCTCCAGGCCTAAACGTTCTCTTTCCCATTGATTACATGAGTCAGTAGGAAAGCTTTCTTGGGAAAGTGAACAAGAGGATAGCATCCTCATCTCAGGGTGGCTTGTTTTGATTGGCTTTTTCTCCACATATCAAATTCAAGGAAAGAAAAAGATTTCTTATGGAAGCGAGAGAGGGAGAGACGGACAAGTTGGGACAGCCAGCAGAGAAACTGGGAGTGTGACTGATATGAGATCTGGACAGCTCAAGGTCACTGGGCAGCTGGGGGTGCAGGATGAAGATCAAGAAGCTAGGAATTAAGACTCAGAAAAGGTGCTCAGAAACCAGCCTCTCTCCTTTCCACTACCTTTGATTAACCCTATCCCCTTTCAGTCGGCTTCCTCTTCGCATTTCAACCTAAATGGTCAAAATTACTAAAACGAACTGGTTCTTTTATAACATCCAGAAACTTCACAGTTTATACCATGCATTGAAGTTTACTAGAAACTGTAATAATGATGAATCGATACTATGACTTTGGAGGGCTCTGGGAATGATTTTATCCGCACAGAACATTTTTCCTCCCCTCTTTTTTCTGATTACAGAGCTCATCTCTCGTGGACTGGGATAGAGTGAGGGTTGTGGCCACCCCTCTGCCCCATGATCAACCACAAAACCATAGGGTGGGCACAGGACCCCAGCTGAGACAACCTGAGGACTCCATCTCCCCAGCCACAATGGTTAGATCAAGGAAGGACATGTGACCCAAGCCAGATGAAAGAGAATCCTACCAAGGACTTTTGCTCCAGCTACTAGGAAAGAAGCACTTCCTTTTCTGTAAGATGCTTAATGTTGCTCATTATTTACATTACAAAGGCTTGAGTTTGCTTTATATTTCTATGAATAGAGTTAAATTGTGTGTCACTTCTAATATCATTTCTATTTCTTTTCTAGTAAAAATTCTTATTACTATGCTAGGAATAACTGATTTATCCCATCGTAGAGTTTGAACAGACCTTAAAAGATAACCTAGTGCAAATTCCCACATATTGTAGGAGTCCCTTCTTCAACATTTTTAACAAATGGCCATCCAGACTCCAATTAAACATTTCCAACTCTGGAGAGCTCACTGTTCTATCCTTTAACGTCGTCTGCATCCTCCTCCTTCTTTTCCCCCTCCCTCTTCTCCTTTATTATTTATGTAACATACCATGTTAAATAACATTCGGAAGGGAAAAAAACCAATAATTATGTATTTTTTCCATCAGAGAAAGTTATTTTCAAAGAGAAAAAATATTATAAACAAATTTGTACAAATAAAACAATGCAACATTTTGCTAATTATTTAGTAGAATTGGTACCTTTCTTTAATTTGCACTTTATTACTTTTGAGAATAAACATTTTATGTTTGTTTATGAGTTATACTTCTTTTTTTGCAAAATATCTATTTGTTTTTCACCCGTTATTAAATTACATTCTCCTGTTCTTTCTCTGTACCTTTCCTTGTCTGATGTTTTCCAAAACAAGTACTATTTATCATAAAGTATCACACGAAAAACAGAATCTTAAAAATTTTTTTCTCTTTGCTAACAGCTTTCAACCAAACTTTAAAGAAAAATCAATTTAATTTAAAGTGCACCTCTAGACTACCCAGGATTTAAGCATTTAATTAGAAATCCATTAAAATAATTGTATTCCCTTTTAATGTAGTCACTTAACCTGTAGTTAAATGTGACTTCTATTATTATGAAATAGCTCACATATAATCTAATGTTATATTTCTTAAAATTATCGCAGAAACGTTAGCACTTGTAAATTAAGTATAAATGTGCTGAATTCAAACCCTAAAGTTACTGTTCGCAAAAATTGGTCACTGATTATATTTAAAAGCCCCAAGTAGAACAAAACAATATCCCCTTTTCTCATTTCTTTCCTTAATCACAGCCAAATAAACTAGAACAGGGAGAATACAATTCAGGGATCTCTCCTTCTTGAAATTTAAGAATCATCTCAAAATATTGTTTTCCCCAGAGTTGATTTCCTAGGGAATTATTTATTGACGACTTGATATATTGTATGTATAGAAAAGCAAATGAATAAAATTAAACATAAAAATAAAACAGTTATGTGGCCCATGACTGACCTTTATCTTTAGACCAAAGCATTGAACTTTTTTGTTTCTTGAAAGTCTGGACACCATAAGGCCTAGACTGTTTCCCAATCTGACTCGCAATTTCTATTTGCTTATTACCCCATTTTTCTTGACTACTTCCCTCTCCTTTTACTGTGGCTCCAGACTCTCATCTAACAAATCCTCATTCCTCAAGACTTCCTGTACCTGTCTCCACCTAGCCAGGATATCATGCTGTCCCCATTGACTCTCCAGAACCCTCTCTCCCTGAGCCCATCCTATATCTATGGTGCCAGTTCTGAATGACACCCACCGTCCACCAGGGCCAACTTCTCCATTAGGCACAGTGCCTAGAATCCACAGTACTGTTAGAGACCCACATAAATGTTTTAATATCTTAACCTTTTAGGTTGAAGAAAATATTTTAATATATGATATTAATATATTCATCTTTCTATCATTGCAATCATAAAATATACATTTTAACTTTTTTATGGATAAAAGAACCCATTAAGGCAAAAATGCCTAGGGACCATGAAAATCATAATGTTGCCCTGCCATCTACTCACTCCACTTCACCTCCAAAGACACCAGCCAGGAAAGCATTACTGAAGGAACTCTCACAACCTATTCAGCTCATGTTGATTCTCTATTCATTTCTATTGTGACTATTCTAAGCTTCTTATGACACAAACACACACACATATATCCAGAGGCGACTTCATGGGCATGTGACCAGTACAATGGCAAAAACCTCTGGGTTGAGAAGAGCCCCATGTTTATGGTTTAATGCTCTATGTTTGCCATCTTGAAATATCTAATAATTTTATCTTTTGTGTTTTGTAAGTGAAGTCAGGGGGGACAATGGAGCATCCACCAGGGACACCGAGCCTCAGCTCACACACCTTTCCATCCCTACCACCTCCCCTCCTCTCTGGGATGATTCTCTGGGCTACGTAACATCCCTCTACCCAGCGACCACTGCTGCTCTTTGCTGACCCCAGCCTTCTGTGGGGCCTGAGCTTGAGTTGGAGAGGGTCAGGGTTTGGTGAACAGTCCCCATGATATCTAGGCTGCTGGCCCCACTCTAGGCTGGCAGTGCCACAGTAAATTTGGAAGGTGACTTTGCAGGGGATCCCATTCAGCCCTGATCCAGTACTGAGCAAGTCCAAGTACAGAGTACCCTTGGAGTTTGTCTGTCCATTGTGGGTAGGAGGGTGAGCTGGTAGGAAGGAGAGACTGACTTTCCTGCCTCCAGCCAGGGCACTGTGTCAGTGCTCAGGCACACAGGTGCTGAGTGGCAAGGCGGGACCACCAGGCACCTGTGAGTATTTACATTTCCCCAATATCCCCCATATGCCAGGAGCACAATGGCAAATAAAAAATAGCATGACAAGATGAGAGAGAGAGGCTGTTACAGAAAACTAAAAGTTTTATTTGTTAGTACCTATAACAATGCTTTTGTCCTGCTTTGAACAAAGGTTACACATTTTCATTTTGCACGGGACCCTGGGAATTTTATAGGTCGACCTGCACACACTTCTCAGGTTCTAAGAGCTGCTTCCCTTTGATCTTATCGTGAACTGTGAGCTAGCTAATAAGAACTCCTTTGACTTTCCTCTTTCTATCACAGAATGCCTCCTATTTCCACTCTTTTTCCTCTTCTTCCTATGGGTTCTAAAGTCAATTCCCCTATGTCATGCCCTCGATCCAATTCCATTACCATCCTTCATGCTTCATAACATCAGTTATTTCCTTCAGCTTGACTCTTCCTCTTTCCCTTGCCATTGGTTATTTTCCCCTGTGTCTTCCATTTTCCACCTCCTCTCCCCAACATTCTGCTACTCCTCCAACTCCAAAAGCCAGTGATCCAACAATTACTGTCTCTGCTTCATTGTCCTCCTTTGGCAGTTTAGCCATCTCACTCATCAAACAGCTAATACTGCCTGGTCAAAGGTAAACTGATATTGTCTAATAGTCAAAGAAAATAGCATGTCATGGTACTAATACTTTGGACCTTTCTGCAGATGCCTATGGTATTACACTGTCTCCTCTCAGTTCTCTCTCCTAGCTTGGATTCACTGTCCTGGCACTTTAATGATTCTCTCTCACTTCCCGGATCACTTCTTCCCAGTTCTGGGCATTTTCTATTCTCCATCCTATCACTCATCAACGGAAGGTTAACAGAATTCTCAGCAGTGATCTTAATATATCTGAAGCTGGAACATTCTAATTTCTGGGCCCATAAGTAGTGCACGCTTTTGAGGGTGGAGACTGAGATTCGCCATTGGGATTAACATTGCCTTTTTTCTAAAAGAACTTCTTTGTTATACTCTTTTATTTAAAGAGAAGCCCTTCAGAAATCTCAAAAACAGTCAGGTAACTCAAATGCAGATACTTTAGACTGAGATATGAAGTGTTCAGTTTAACTATATAAAGTAGATGTGTTGGCAGAACTGTACTTCCGCTATGCCATCAAAAAAAAAATCCTTTATGTCAAACAGTTTTATGACCTTACCTCTGAAAGTTACTGGTTATTTGCTGAAACCTATTAGCATATTGGTAATTTCCAAAATTTTTAGTGTATCCTTGATGCCTACAGGATGGAATGCAAACTCCTGATATCTGTGGCCAGGTCAACTCATCTCTAGCTATCAGACTTATATCTGATAGCTATAGATATGTATATGTAAGTCTATGTATTAGACTTACATCTCATTACTTTATTTTATGTACTCAAGGCCTTAACCAAAGTGTGTCACTCATTATTGCAAAGGCTTTTTGCTAGCTTCATGTCCTGGCTCATTCCAGTTCCTGCACCAGGAGTGATCTCTCCTTTTTCGACAGGTTGAAATTCTACCACCCTTCATGTCCCAGATGAAATTTCTTATCTTTCATAAAGACTTCCTTTGTTCAACTGACTGAAAGTGATTTAGTTCCCAGGAAAACTCCTATAACATTTTTTCTGTCCTTCTCTCTTATAAACCTTCTACCTTGCCTTACAGTTATTTGTAAATATGCTTGTATTCCCCTCCATTAAAATATAAGCTCATTAAGGATAGGAAACATGGATAATTATTTTTATAGTTATCATATGCATTAATCAATTATAAAGCAATTTAGCATTCATTTAATTCCTGTGATATCAGTGAAAAATATATTATCAGCCCAATTTGAGATATATATGGAAACTGAAGCTGAGATAGGTTAAGTAATTTGCCCAATGCATGACAGCACCTAAATGGCAGAGCCAGGATTCAAACCCATAGTTTTTGATGCTAAATCTAGTGCTCTTTCTTCTTTATTCATTCACAATCATTTTTATGTTGTCTAAAGGTAAATGATGCCTGGCACTTAGCATAATATCTCGGGCTGGTAGATAGCCAAGAGAGACTTATGAATTACATAAATTAATGATAGTATGCATAAATATAAACAAAAGCACCCACATAGAAACTAGATAACTTGCTTAACATAAAGAAGATCTAAAAAAACAAATTTGCTTATCAAGAAAAAAATCATCAATTCAGAAGAGTCAGGTGTGCCAAGAACATAGTCGACCAATGTTAGAAATACTCCAACGAATGTCACAGAATGGAAATAGACTTAAGTCATTCATTTTAGAGGGTGGATCTGATTCAAAAAGGGAGAACTCTGTTTGCAAGTGATGTGACAGTGGAAAATACATTTCCAGGTTTATCATTTAAGAGTTTCTGACTGCAGGCACAGAAGACATAGATGAGGTTCTCAGTGAGAATTGAACAAGGAAGAGAAATTTGTGGGGACTGAAGTGCTTTAGTAAAGAAAACATGCGTTCTGGCTCCTATGCGCTTTCTTCCACTAGTGTTCCGAGCGTGACTTTGTGGATTCACAAAGGCAGCACAAATGAAAGAGATGGAAAAGTACAGGCTAGTAACATTCAAAGGAAGCAAAAGCTGCCTGGATTCAGGCTGATAACGCAGAATTTGTCTAGGGACGGATTCTCTTGACATTCGTACTTGATGCTCAAGGGACTGTACCAAGAATTATCAACTATAAGAAGGCACTCTAATTTAGCTTATGAAGCAGTTATTGCTCTGCTTGAATGGACATTGATTAGAAATTGGAAGAATGTGCTGTAGTATGTCAGATTTTTATAATGTCTGTCTCAAAAATGGGAAGTTTAACCCAAAATACAAACTTTATTTAGAGGTAGACTTTAATTTATAGGATTGCACCTATTTATGAAGACCCTGACATCTGCTATTACGTATCACATAATGTTGTAGAGGAACTTACATTCTCAGAAATGACAAAAGCACAGAAGAGATTGCTTCAGAAAAAAGGAACATAGGGAAGAGAAGGATTTAAAAATACTTCTAAAAATATAATAGAAGATTTATTTTACAATTAATATCCTAGTCTTAAGAAATATCTAAATGAGAAGGCCATATTTAAAATTTTGCAAAATTTAAGCATGAAAAGCAGAGAAAAAAATATATCACTGATCTTAGAAGGGAATAAATAAAAACATACAAAATTACCTACCTATTTAATAAAATAAGTGCATGCAATAAATCAAAGATATCTTCAAAGAACACTTATTTACATGCTTTAAACCGGTTAAGTAAATATAGTAAATCAACCCTATGGAATACTATGCAACAGATTTAAACTAACAAGTTCTATTTAAACCTGCTGGTGTGAAAGTATGTCTACGTCAGAATGCTAAGAGAGAGAGGGGGAGACAGAGAAAGGTTCCTGGACAATATATATGGCATGACATGGAGATATATAGATAGATAGATAGATAGATAGATAGACAGATAGATAGATACACACACACACACACACATATGCACACATTTAGGCAAACGCAAATGCTTAGGATCTATGAATGTATACACAGATATATTTACATAGACACATATATGTATATGTTTTTCTAAATGTTTAAAAGAAGACCACTAAGGATACACACAGAACTGATACCAGTGGTCAAAGCTAAGTAAAGGGAAGAGTAAGTGCAAAGGGTAGAGGGATTACTAAAGAGAGAATTTCACTTTCTCTTTATTATTTATAGACATTAAAATGAGAATGAGTCAATTCTGTATTTTTTAAATTACCTGCATTATGTCTCCCAAACTGGTAACTAAAATCAGTGATGTCACCTGGCTGCTGATCTCTACTTATCGGACAATGAATATCTTCCATATTCTATATATCACATCATAGCTACAAAGCACGCCTTTCCTGGAGTTTTCTTTAACGTCCTCGGTAACTGAAGAAGTAACTTACAAGCATGGCCTATTGCCCTCATTTAAAGACCGAACTTCAGGAAAGAGCATCAATATTTACGACGTAAGATTTTTCAAATTTTTGATATAGTCAGAGAACAAATGCTCTTTTTTTCCCAAGTTTTAATGTATTCCCAAGTAACTGCTGCAACTCATGATAGAGTAAGTTACATCTGATCACTATAAAACAGTTTTTCAGGGGGTGACGCTTCACCACTTTTATTAAGGTTTTACCCACAAATTTTATAGAAAATAAAAAGGCCAGAAAAGAACCATTAGGTGTAATTCAAAACTGATTACTGTTCCTTCAGTTCGTCTTTTACATCTGAATCACATTTGATAGTTGGCTAGCTGAACATTCTTTTAGCTATTCCACAGACAATAATTATCCTTCCTTCTATTCTAAATCTTTTATGCAAACCATATGGCACATCTAGAAATTTTGCAGGCTCTAATTAAGAATGTCCATTCAAATTAAACAAGGTCAAAAGAGAAACTATATTAGGATCTACCAAACATTTTTAGGGGAGCTATAAGTCGAGGACGGTGCAACAACTAAACCCATCTGCAATTTTCATGTTGACTGTGATACACAAAAGCTCAGAAAAGAAAGGGTATCACTGGTTGGTCTTCTAACTATGCAAAAAAATCTAAAATGTCAAGGAGGCAAAGAGGTAGGAAAAGAAAGCAGTATCTGCTTGATGATTTTGTGTGCTTGGCTGTGAGTGTGCTCCAAACAGCTTAACGTAGACTCAGTGAATCATCCAACTCTGCTGGCGGTGGACTAGTGTCGGCGATGCTATGATATGCCACCCAGATCCTCTTTGGAATGAAGGACTCATACCGCAGGTGCCAGGAGGGCTGCCAGTATACAGCCTTCAGCTGTCATCCCTCTCTGGGAACTGCCTCTGCTGAAAACAGCCTCTTCATCCAAGGATATGTCTCCTTTCTGGGGCAGTCCACATCCAACGACTGGTGCATGCAAAGTAGAAGAGCCCAGCCCTTGGCGCCAACTCAGCACAACTCTGAAGGGCCATCTCAGCTTCAGAACCTCCTGTGAGATCCACCCAAGTTTACGTGTGAGGGCGTCACACCCCATTTTCTCCTTCTGCCCACCTCTGCTTCCCTCTCTTCCTTTCCACAGATGTTGATTCTACGGGCATCCACTGATACAACACTTGCACATTAATCTCTGTCTCAGAGTCTGCTTCCTGGGAACCCACCTTATGACAAACAGTTTATAAATCAGGTGAGAAATCAAATTGGAAACAGAATAATTCACAAGAAAAAACCTCTCAAAAAAAGATGGTCAAATGTTAATGTTGGAAATAATTTTTATTTTCATATTTCTGTGGACATTTAGCATATTTGTAAACATGTAACATATTTCTGTGAAACAACATTTCATTATTAGTTTTCAAGAAGGAGTCTATCGGGGGAAACTATTGAATTTTCTCTGTGAGTAAGGCTTTCTTGAGGGGAGAACAAAATATGTTTATAATAAAGAGAGATAAAAGTATAATAAAAACAAGGTGTTTATTAAATGCAAGTAGAATAATCTATATCTGAAAATAAGTGCTAAGATCGTGAAGGTGGAAGCCTGCATTCGGGAACCTGGACAGAGCCCCATGGGCATTGCAACTGAAGAAGGAAAATCCCAGCAAAAGGGTTCTTAACCAAGAGGTACACAAAACAACATCCAGAAAAGATTATTTTTAGAAGATGAAGTTAAGAAGCACTGCAAACTGTAGATTATTTTGATACATTTTTGGAAATAATAACGGCAGATAAATTCCTGGTTAACGGAATCAATAAACATATTTATTACTAAGACCGCTGTGTGAGGTTACGTGGAAGATACAAAACATTAACACTTAGCCCCCATCATCAAGAAACCTAAAATGTAATTTATCAAAACTTCACTAAGAAGTCTTTGCTTGGAGAGGAAATCCAAAAAAAAAAACAAAAACAAAAAGTGAATGCACTTTTAATTAAAGATGTAATTTTTTTTAACCAATTGGAAAGTCATATAAGGGAAAGATACCTTTCCTCAATTTCATCTCATTATTAATTTACATTTCAAGGACAAAATAACTCTATTCTTTTCCTTATTAGAATCACTGTTATTTCAACTTACCACAAACGTCATAATTGTTTTATGTAAAGCACTCATTATAAAAGTTCAACTATAATTGTAATCAACTCTGAACACAATACCTTCGAGCTTCTCTCAAAAAATTCTTGAAAATACAAGTATACAAGTATTCAGTATAAGTACAAAAATTCCAGAAAAAGGATATTAAAAATTTATTTTAAAAATACATTATTTGAAGGTAAATTTCAACATTAGATGCCATTTTCTTTCCTTTATAAAAAATCCAATAATAGAGTTTGACAAATTTAATTGTTCAGAAATATATTTTGAACCCAGAAGAATACTTTAGATTACTTTTAAACATTCTTACATCAAAATGTATATCTAATATTCTCACGAATATTTTCACAGAAATTTAATGCACATCTTTCCAACTTAAAGCACACACTATGAAAATGTCATCTCAAAAGCGAAATGCTGGGGCCGGCCTGGTGGCGCAGTCATTAAGTGTGCAAGTTCTGCTTCTCGGTGGCCTGGGGTTCACCGGCCCAGATTCTGTGTGCGGACGTGGCACCACTTGACACGCCATGCTGTGGCAGGCGTCCCACATATAAAGTAGAGGAAGATGGGCCCGGATGTTAGCTCAGGGCCAGTCTTCCTCACCAAAAAGAGGAGGATTGGCAGTAGTTAGCTCAGGGCTAATTTTCCTCAAAAAAAAAAAGTGAAATGCTGTATCTTTATTTATCAATTTTTGAAAGCTTTCCTTTCAGTTGGGAGTAACTTGAATAGTAAAAAGCTGCTGTTTGGGCCAGCCTGGTGGCATAGTGTTAAAGTTCACATGCTTCTCTTTGGTAGCCCAGGGTTCGCAGGTTTGGATCCCAGGTGTAGGCCTATGCACCGCTCATCAAGCAATGCTGTGGTGGCATCCCTCATACAAAGTAGAGGCAGATTGGCACAGATGTTATTCCAGGGCCAATCTTCCTCATCAAAAAGAAAAAAAAAGCTATCGTTTATTTCCTCATACCAAATTTAAAAAATTCAAGACCTTAAACATAATTCTTTTTCAATTAATATGGGGGAAAAAGGAGTAATGTAGCAACTGGTATTAAAAACATTTCTAAACAGAGAGAAGTAAATTAGTTTGCAATACAGTGAATACAGGTGAGCATGCTCATTAGCATCTTATCCAAATCTGTTAGAATACTTTATTAAAAACCCTGACAACATCCCTAGGGGATGGAGATGATGAGCCTTTTCATATATTCATTTCCTGAAGCATTAAGGGACAGCAGAAAGGGTTAATTAACTTTCCTCCTACCCTATTCCCACCTCCCCCATAAAATAAAGACAACTCCAGCTGATAAATTCTTGGGTGGTTTCTAGCTCACTAAGATTCTCTTTCTGATGTTGTTGGTAATACTCATTCTACACTCTACTTACTCTTTTCAAATATGTCAGTCAGTAGCTCAATGAGAGAGTAGAAAGCTGAACAAGGCCAAGATTACAGGTTGGCTTACAGGATGAAATCTAAAAAAATTACAAGAAATTATTGTCCAGAGTCATTTACTATCTTGTATCCTTATGTGGCCCCAATACATATGTGCATTTTTAAGTTTTTTTTTTTTTGATGAGGAAGATTGACCTTGAGCTCACATCTGTTGCCAATTTTCCTCTTTTTGCTTGGGGAAGATTGGCTCTGAGCTAACATCCACGCCCATCTTCCTCTATTTTGTATGGGGGATGCAGCCACGGCAGACTTTGACAAATGGTGCTAGGTCCATGCCCAGGATCTGAACCAGCGAACCCTGGGCTGCTGAAGCAGAGTGCATGAACTTAACCACTACACCACTGGGCCGGCCCCCACATGTGCGTTATTGATAACAAAAGGAGAAATGTGAATAACTTGGTGTAGCCCATAAGTGAAAAGCCAAAAATTCATTTAATGCATGTGTCACTGCACATCAACCAGCACTAATAGTCCTGTAAAGGGGGACACAGAAGAATCTTCTCTTCAAAAATAAAAGTACAAACCAGAATTTTAAAACCTAGAGCTTACACAATCTTTTTAATCTAAGGAAACAGGGCCTTACTCTATGCTTATTCAAGTTTATCTCATGCATAAACATTTAAAAATATTTTTATGATGATAAAAGTAACACATGACCATTGTTGACAAGGTGGACATTACAAAAAAGAATTTTTAAAAAGGAAATTTAATAACCCAGAAAGCCACTATTGGGAGAGAGTCTATATTAACATTTTGGTGTATTTCTTTCTAGTCTCACATAACTGATCTGTATCTATATTTCTATCCTTATGAATTTCTTTCCCTGCCTCCATATCTCTATCTACATCCATGTCTACTTCAATTTCTGCTTTATTTATTTTTCAGTCTCTTTATACAGACAACAATCTACCAGGTAGCAGGTGAACCCTAAGTCATCCTCCCATTTCTTTGGCTCTTCCTTCAAGGCATACATGCAGGAAACTTTCTCCCTCGTTTTCTTCTTTTCAAAAAGAAAAAAAAAAGGCAAAGCTCTCCATCTCATGCCAATCATCTGTATCTCAACCCAGCACAGCCCCATCACCAGCTAATTAGAGTTGCTCAAGTTCATTTCAATCCTGTTTGAAGCTCATTATATCTGCTACATTTCCTTTCTAATAGAGTTCAAATCATGCGCATAAATCTGTATTCTGCTTTTTTTTTTGCTGAATAGTGTATCATAAACATTTTCTCCTGTTGTAAATATATTTTCAAAATTACTACTTAATATCCCAATATGTTATTTATATTTCCAATGAACTTAATTTCTAAAAGTTAGTCCAGAGCTGAATAAGGGGAACAGACCAGAAATCAGACAGACATTCAGTAAAAATGAGGAAGGGGTGGAATAACCATATAAAGCAGACTCAAAACTTCTAAAAAGCAGAGTGTCGTGTTAGACTGTCTTGTAAAGGTACATATGACAACGTGCATATAAGTAACGTTCGTGGATAGGCAGAGCTGAATTAATTCATGCACTGCTTAAGAAGCAAGGAAGAGGGTTTTACGTTTGTGTTAGATATTCATTTTACTCCACACCACAGGAGGTAATACATGTCACTTTCTACTTTTTTTCCTAAACCAAATAGAATCCACGCTGATCTCCATCACACAGGAAATTCTTTCTAGGTCCTTTGGTTGGGGAAAGAGGCTCCTCTTCCTCAGGATCCCACAAGTCCTGAGAAATGGCCCTGCTCTTTGGTCCACGAGTTACTCACGTGCAGAGTTCTTAAGGGCCCTCTGCAGGCAGCATCTCTCCCACCCTGTGCCAAGCTTGGCAATGGGACGGACTCTTCCACCAAGACTGGGAGACTATGCACCCAGAGGCCACATCCCTGTGGCTCTGTCACATCCCTGTGCATTCTGCAGCCATGGGGCACAATACTGTTCTCATGAGGGACACTAACATGCCCATCTTCTCCCCAAGTCCCCAGTGATTTCTCCTCACTTCTTCCTCAGGCTGCTTCTGCCTCATCCCCTTTTTAAATATTTTCCTGAATTCTCTTCACACTCTAGAATCCAGGAAAATTCCCTTCAGGTGTGTAGACTTTCAAACCCTGCAGCATGGCAACCACTTTATGAGGCTGATGGTCCCAAAACGCAGCGAAGGCAGTGTCTACACGGAGAAGGGGAGAGCAGGGGAGAAGGAATGCATTTCTTCTTGCTCAGTCATTAATGCAGCAATACATTATTTCTATTTCCCATCATTTTAATTTAGAAAAGTTTCCATCATATTAAAAAGATTTTGTGCATAAACGTAAAAATAGCTTTGGTTATTCTAAATGACTAATTCCTGGAGATATCAAGCTTATCTTGGTATCGCTGTAGAATTTTTGTAAATAGAGTTACCTTAACTGATTGCCTTATCCAAAGACACATCCCAATCACTCCGAATAGAATTTAAAGACCACAGGTAGTTAATCTGGCTAACATCCCTTTAATCACTCAGCACACTACCATTTGCATGTTGTCAAAGATTTAATGAAAAATTCATAGAAGACTGGGTTACACTGACAATTTTGGTTATATTGGGCCTTTCTTATAAACCTAAACAAAATAATGCTAATAAAACTAGGCTACTTTTGTACCATGCTTTACAATACTTTCAAATACAGCTTGTTTTGTTATAATTGTTCCTGGAATGAGAATTAGCTCATACGGTACTGGTAAATAAGGGAATTGCGTCAATTGAATGCATTGGTTCAGATTTGAACTTTTCTAGCACTTGAGTGTTTTGTCCTACCAAGTATGAGCAGCTAAATGTACGCTACACAATTGAAATACAGAAAGCGTTGCAGACTACAGGACTATAAGCAATGCCCACTTACTCCACATCCTTCCTCTGCTCTTGGGAGGGCCCCATGTTTGCTCTGGGAGGCAGACATCCACGCACTTGGTGTACACTTGGACCTGTCCTCATAATTCAAAAGTGTCAGCTCTTCCTTATTCCCCTTTTATCAAGCTGCTTTCTCTCTCTTTAACGTAAAATCCTATATTTACTGCAGAATTTCTTTTTTAGGAATTTAGTTTCTTTTGAAGTACAGTAGTATTTTTGTTACTACGGTTGTGTCAGATAGAGCCCTGCTTATAAAGGTGCATTTGTCGTTAGTGTTGTACCTTTCGTATTTTTAAAGTTGCATTATTTTTAGGGCTGTGATCTTTTTCAGGAACTCATGTTACAGTAGCAAGACCTGTACATTATGCTTCTTGATTCTCTTGATAAACTTATGAGGACGGTAGGGCTTTTTACAGATGAAAAAAAGGAGGCTCAGGGAGCTTCAATGATTCCTTCATCAGCATGTGGCAAGTAAATGGCAGCTAGGAGACTGAGCCCGGGTCTGCTGATTCTTATTCTAGTGCTCTGGACAGTACCAGACTCCGCATCTTTAATAACTATCTGCCTAAATTGTTTTATTCATTATGACCTGCTTTATAATGAGGCTTCCCTTGTTGC
This sequence comes from Equus przewalskii, assembly GCF_037783145.1. Lineage (NCBI taxonomy): Eukaryota > Metazoa > Chordata > Mammalia > Perissodactyla > Equidae > Equus > Equus przewalskii. The sequence goes on along the minus strand of NC_091848.1, from coordinate 10,986,798 downwards.
TTTAAATTAGTATTTCAAACTTTGATGCTTATTTGTTTTATGTGTTCATGACTTGTCTGCTTGGCTATTCTTATTTGTGACTCCCTGAATACCTAGAATATACTAGAAGCCCTCTCCCTTCCACTTCCTGCCCCCACCCCATCAAAATACAAACACAATGAATCAGATACACTGCTGAGGCCTTAAATACTTAACAAGAATGCTCCAACTCATAAGTGAAAACCCCACCATCGCACACTGGTCCTGGTGTCTCAGAAGCCTGATGTTTGCTGGAAAGGAATTACAGCTCTGCTTACCCAAAAGAAAAGCAAACAAGAGAACGTGCCTGGTTAACATGGGCTTGTGAGTTAACGGACCACCTTGGCAGCCTCAAGGAGCCACAGAGGATAAATCATTACAGATTCATCCACGACTATGCATTGTGCATGCTTTGAACACCTCTCGCGAATCAGGCACACGTTGAGGCCTAGAACATACAAGCAAACATGCCGCAGCTCCTGATGTCTAGCACAAAGCAAAAATGACCCTTGTGAGATGTTCCGTTGAAAAGGCGCAGTTTAGGGCAGTAGTTCTCAAATTTTAAGGCATCCAATTAAGCCAGAGGATTTGTTAAAACAGAGTGCTGACCCCACCGCTCGCGTTTCCAGTTCTCTAGATCTGGGGTGGGGCCTGAGAATTTGCATTTCTAACAATCTCCTAGGTGATGCTGGGGCTGCTGGCTGCTTAAGCTCAGTAAGCTTTTATCGGCTGTAAAAATGGAGCTTTGTAATAGGGCCTGACCCACAGCATTGTCTTAAGGATTAAAGTAATCGATAGCATAGAGCCTGGTACATAGTGAGAAGTCAATAAATGTTAGCTTCTCTTATTATTTTTATTATTTTCATTATTATTAAGGGATTTCAGGAGGATTCCTTCACACTGTCTTTCTCCTACTTCAGAATGTCTGAAATCCCTTTAGCCAAAGGCAGACTGATAAAAATTAAATAAAATTCCCTGGAAGAGTTTACTTTCAGCAATATTAGGAATTACATCAGCAATATCCCACCCTTCCCTTACTCTGCTTTTGATAAGGTAAAGACCATGGGGCTCTAAGAGGCCTTGAAAAAAGTGAAAGTATTATCTGGAGGATAACACAGACGAAACAACAACGCAGGAGCTTGAAGTAACAAAGAGAACTGAGGAATTCTCCCGAGGGCTGCCTCTCCCTACTTCCCACACAAAATTTCCATTCAGCAAACAGAGTTCCATCTACACTCTACTTGTCTCTGTAAAACCCAATATTATTATAATAGCAAAATCACTAAAGAAGAAAATCTTGGACTCCTTTTTTCAGTTGAATGTCTGCTGTTTCAAAACTCAAGCTGTGTCCAGTTCTGTTACATGACAGGCCCCCTGAACATTCCCTCAGCAGGACATCACACATGTTGAAAATAAGGTTATTGAATAAGAAATACAGAAAATAATGATTGATCTCCTGTGGAAAACAGCTGCTTCTTGTTAGCAGCTAAACAAATGCCCTCTCTCCGGGTTTTGCAGAAGTCTCAAAACGGTACAGAAGAGAAAAATGTCAATGAAGACATCTACAGTCTGAGAGGAGTACAGTAATGCTTTTTATTCAGATAATTTTTCTCAAACTTGAAGCATTTAAAAATCTCTAAACAACAATTAGTACCCAAGAGAGGTGAGGCCCACCCTAGGTTGTTTCCGCACAAAATGGGTTCCCCTACCTGAAAGCACATAAACAAGCCAATTAATTACGGCATCAGCTGTTGGGGGAGAAATCAGCTTTATTCTGCAAGATTGATCTGCAGGGAGACAAGGGGCGTGTGCCTGCAGATCTGTCTCCCTGATTCAGGATTTGGGGTAAAATTTAAGAGGTTAGGGAGAACAGGCTGGCACATGGAAATGTATTGATTGGTGGGGTTCAAGCATTTATGGTAAAGTTCTAAACATTTATGATGAGGTTCTAGACATTTTTGATGATGTGGGGAAGGAATTTTAACATCAGATCTTGCTGAATGAGGGACCCCTGTAAGAGCCTGACTTTTAGGTTCTGGTCATAACCCAGTCCTTCGGTTCTGTGGGGAGGAGAATCTTTGGTTCTGTGGTCATTTCAAGATTTCTTCTTCTGTGAATGCTCTGGCAACGTTCCTTTGCAAATTTTCTGAAAGATAATTTCTTAATTACTCTATTGATAAGATATGGTCAGTTGAACTGGTGCTGGAGGGCCCGTGGTTACAAGGTCAAGGAAAAGAATGGGATATTTCTTACAGACGGGTTCCTCACAACACAGGACAACATAGGGAAAAAATCTAAATCTAAAATTATTTAAACGTTAGGTAACACAAGCAAACCAGTATCTATGTGATAAGTTCCTCTTTTTTTTGGTTTCTTGCTGAAGATGTGATGCCCTATTTAAGTATATAAAGAATATAGTTTCTTTGGATTTACTAATCTGTAAGTTAAAATTACTTTATGCTTTAGGCTTAAAAATTCACTTTCTGTTTCTGTGAGCAAAAATGTACATAAAATCAAGGCATATTTTAATTCCTAGATGAGATTTAATTATTGTTCCAAGGGGACTATCGGGTTAAGTGTCTGCCGGCCTCTGGTCACAACATTTTCACCAACCAATCAATTCATAATGCTTTATGTGTGTTTCTCTTTAAAGACATCTTATTTAATATAGTCTTGGAGCCATTTTAAACAGTAAAATCACCAAGAAAAACCACAAATATATGAAAAACATGGTGCCAAATTGACAGCAAAATAAAATGAGAACACTTGTTTACAGTGTGAGAGCTAAAACAAGAAGGCAAGAAGGTAGAGTGTTCCCTTGTTTGACTTCGGCTGGGAACACGTGTGTTGGGTGACTCAGATTTTTAGCTGCTCTGTGTATGTCCATAAATGACTACTAAAGCACTGTAAGAATTGATTTGGGGGTTGCAAACACATTTTAGTCAGTAGGTGAATTCACAATAATGAAGATTGACTGTATATCCTTCACCATTTTGAAGATATTGTTGCACAGAAGACTCTACCAGGACAAAGCTGTCATTTTAGGTAATCTGTATTTTCTGTCTTATTGCTTTTAGAATTTTCTCTTTATTCTTGATGTTCTGAAGTTTCACTATAATATAGAGAGGTATTAATTTAATTTTAATTACTTCTACAACAGTTAGTATTCATTTCCAATCTGAAAATATATACCTTTCTCTAGTTTTGGAAAAAAATTTTCAGCCATTATTTCTTCAAATATTTCTCCCCTATTTCTGGGATTCCTAATATGCACATATTGGAACTTCTCAATATAACATCTATACATCTTAACTCTTCATTCACATTTTTAATCCTTTCATATCATTTGACTACTTGCTAAATGAAATCTTCAGCGCTAGCTTTCAATTCTGAAGTTATATCTGTACCTATATCTACAATGTCTATGAGTTTTATTTTATGGCCCTTTTTTTTAGATTCACATATGCCAGTTTTTGTTTCACTATTTCCTTTTAGTATTTCTCTCTTTTCCTCTTTGAGAATCTTGGACATACTCATTTAATACACTCATGTAAAATACTCATTAATATACTCACAACTGGTATATTACTTGCTTGTTGATGGAACTAAATTCATCTTCTAACTAGTTGAGGTTTTTAGCACTTTTCATTAATCGTCTTTTTCTATGTGCTTTAGAATTTTGCTGGCAACTTCAATTTGCATGAAAGTGTTCTACTTTCTTTGCTGTCTCTCTGAGCTCATTCCTCTTCATTTATCAGCTTTGCAGTCACCTGCACTTGGACTCTCCAGAACAGGTAGTGCATTAGGGGAGAGGCCTTCTTGGACTGGGGCTATCATAGATAGAGTCTGAAAAAGCAGCTGGCTGGGCCTAGTTCTCACTTCTTCTCACCATCTGAGGTATGCAAATTATAACTAGCAGCTTGAGTCAGCCTCCTCTCAAAGGTGTAAAAATTCTGTCCTGGCTGCCATGACTCTGACCTTAATACCCTGCTGTTACAGGTTGAATTGTGTCCTCCTAAAATTTATACATTGGAGTTCTAACCCCCAGTACCTCAGAATGTGACATTATTTGGAAATAGGGTCTTTGCAGATATAATTCGTTAAGATGAGGTCATATTGGAGTACGGTGGGCCTCTAATCCAAAATGATTAATATCTTTACAAAAAGAATGCCACGTGAGGAGAAAGATGCCCACACAGGGAGAATGCCATGTGATGATGAAGGCAGAGATTGGCATGATGCTTCTACAGGCCAATGAACACCACAGATTGCCAGCAAAGTATGATAAGCTAGGAAAGGCCTGGAACAGATCCTTCTCCAGCACCTTCAGAGGGAGCATAGGCCTGCTGGCACTTTAATCTCAGACTGCTGGCCACCAGAACTTTGAAACAATAAATTTCTGTTGTTTAAAGCACCCGGTGTGTGGTACTTTGTATGGCAGCCCTAGCACACTTATAAACTCACCACTGGGTTATTTTAGTCTGTGTTTTAAGTCCAGTTCCTGGTGTCTTGTCTGTCTACAGACTTGGAGCCCACAAGGTCTGACTTTAGTCAATCCATACACACTCACAACTCTGTGATTCTATGTGGGGTTTTTTTTGTTATATATAGGTTTATGGTTTTTTATTTTTATTTTTTTAGTTTGGATATTCTTACTTAATTTTAAAAATATATTTCATTTATCACTACCATATCTCTGGGGAGGATGAAGGAGTTTAATATGGGAACTCACCATAACGCTTTTCCAAAAATCTGCATTTTCTTCGTATTCTATAAGAAACATATATTCTTTTTTATAATAGCAAAGGACTTTTTAAGAATAAAAGAGATATAACAAAGTATATTCTAATCTATAGTTTTAAGAATATTTCACAAGGGAAAAGAAAAAATTATGAAGGAAAGAAAAGAGAGAAAGCAAATGAGGAGACAAAGGAAATACCATTCCTCCCCAAAGTAGCAGTCAAGATTCCTCTAGACACAGACTCAAAGGAGCAGGTAAGATGAAGCACTCAGTAATCAAAATCTATTGTCATTTCTGCTTGCCTTCGATTAATGTTACTATTCCTCTGATCCACTGTTCTAGATTCCCTTAATTCCTCCACTGGTCAGTTTTCGCTCATATGTCTGTTTGGAGAAAAATTTGTACAACATTAAATCAGGTCCTCTAAGAAATGGGTGTGGGTGGTGCCACACCTCCCAGGTCTCCTGAGAAGCTGGGCATGATGCCGTACTTTGTTACATAGACTTGAACATCCATATGCATTTGTGCTATTTTCACTGATTGATGAACAGCTTGAGAAAGATTCATTAATAAAACCTTTCAATGATTCCAGATTCAGTGTCTGCAAACATCAGCCATGACCCAGAAACAAATCAAAGCAGCCTCGAAATTTTTAAATAGACTTTAACTCAGTTCGAAACATGCATTAAAAATTATCCCATAGACCTGGGATCTAAGCCGTATTTTAAAAAATAGACAATAATTACAAAAAGTATATGCAATGGAATGGCCTCTCACCAAATTCTTATCAAATGTTTATTGTATTTATTAAAGGAAGCATTTCTAAGATATTAGCTAACACATTTTCAACTTAAAATCTTCATTGGAGGGATTATAAATATCTTTGCACAATATGCATATGGAAGCAGGTGGCATTGTGGAAAGAATGTTAGCTTTGAAGTAAAAGAAAGGCCGGTTCCACCATTTACTGATCATGAGCAAATCTTTTAATCTTTCTAAGCCCCATTTTCCTCACAACTGGAAATAGGAACAATAATACCTTCTACTTACATGGTAGATTATGTAAATTACAAAGTGTTATTCAACAGTAAATGTTTATACACATTATTACAAAAATTTAAGGGGAAAACGAAAATAACATTCGGCGTAGATTAATGATCTCCTTGAAGAGTACAGACACATTGTGGCATTGTTATTTCAACTTAGGAAAAGGCGTAAACGTGCCAGCTGGAACGTCCAGGAGACTCAGGTGAGTGGATCGAGTTCAGAGAGCCTGGCCCTGATCTTTCTGCTTCATGTTCTGACTCTCAGCATGGCGGATGCAGAGGTTTGAATCTATTGACTCACATGGAGGGCCTGAGAGACCAAGGGCATACAGGTTGAAATGATTCCTATTTATGGATATATTAGTAGCTTTGAGACCTGGACTGTTCTTCTTCACAGGGAATCGCGTGCCTGGGGAGTCGGTCTACGCAGAAACCAAATTATAGATGAGAAGCTGGCCTTGTCGATCTGAAAGGAAGGCACAAGCTTTTAACAATTAGTGCCCTCCAGCTTAACAAGCCCAGTGAACTGCCATCTTCCCCTACACATTATTTCTCTTTTTTAAAGCGGGATGGGCAGAAAAGCAGGCTCTTCCCGGGGCAGAGTCGGAAAAAGCATTCAATTAACCAACATTTATTTTTCGTGATCTAGCAGTGTGCTGGGCCTCGGGTAGATATGAAGATGTGTGACAAGGGGGCTGTCCTCAAGGAGCTTTGCATCTAATAAGACAAACGTGTGAACTGCTATCTATGATAAAGACAAGATGAAGCGAGTCTTGTGTGAATTTTGTGTGAGTGTGAGGTGAGCGGTGAAAAAGAAAGGGAAGCAAGCAACATTTTTCTGGCACTTAGGTTGGATAAGTGATGTCGATGTAACCCATATATCAGCTCCGGTCACCTTGGTCTCTAAAATTCTAGAGATTGGCTCCAGAGCTCCTGTTGCTGTAGCAGGCCCTCAGTTGACAGGGTCAGTGGATAGCCTGGAAAGCACAGGCTTGTTCAGGGGAGGCCGAGAAGTCCTGCCACAGGGCTTAGAGAGAGTACCGTGAATGTCCTGCTACTCTGGTGCTTTCATTTACTATAAGTTACAAATCACACATATTTATTTTATGGTATGTAATGCTTTTTTATGTTTTAACACTTATAACTATAAAATTTTAATTATGTAAGTATCCCTCCATTCTATATTCTCCAAAGTGTCCTAGTTCGAGCAATAAATGTAACAATTCTCTTACTGTGACCCCATGCTCACCTGGCCCACTGTCCCTGGGCAGCCTTCTCCGGGGGCACCACTGGAAACAATGTAACATTGAAGTCCCACCCAGCCAGGGGATCCAGAATTTTCTCTATTGATGTTTAAGGGGAGTACACAATTGTCAACGAGTGTACCAAACCTCAGCCAGGACCAGACCAGATTTCGATCCCCAAGCAGGCCAAGAAACTCCCAGTGGCTCCCTGGGCAGGCTTAACTCATCATCTCATGAACCTCACTGTACAAAGGTAGGATTTTATGCCATTAAGTCTCCAAAATTATCTTACCATGATCATATTTCATATTGCCTATTTGACAGAAAGGAAGAAAATATGGCTTATATTTCCTAAACCAAATTTTGGTACACATTGATCAAAAATATGTTTTATGTATAAATTTATTTATACAATAAATGTTATAAGAAAATATATATTTAGTAACACTCATAATAAATTGTCTTCATTCAAAAGAATAAGCTTATTAAATCAGGACATTCTTAGAAAATGTAGGTAATGTTTTCATTAATGTAAAAAAAAAATGAATGCCTAGAGTAAGTGGTTGCAAATTATAAATCATTTGTTGGGTCCTCCTAAATGATCCTAAATTATTCTTCTCTAGCTTTAGAAAAGGAATAACAACTAGATATCAAAATAAATTTCCAAATCATCCTGAAAGGGTGTCATTAACCTGAAAGGGAGTGCTTCTGACTCTCTTAATATTGAAAATAGCAAACTAAACTTAGCAAGAAAATCTTTTTTAAAAAGATATTGCAGATTTGGTCATAGAGAATGCTATTAACATAACAAGTGAGAGCGAGTCACACACAAAGTATAATTTGAAAAGTCCACGTCCTGCTTGGCACATAGAGATATCACATAAGCTGGTGTGTGAAATACAACAGTTACAATAATCACCCAGGAGTAACATCCAAAAAGCAAATAGACACATCAAAGTGAAAACCAGGTCCTGTAATTATTACCTTTCATGGTGAGGCAGGGGAGCACACCGCTTTCTATGAGTAAAATAATTCTTCCAAGGAAACTAGATTGTCTCTGCAGGGCAGGGAAAAGTGTCATTTACTGAATTGTACCCAGGAGCCAGGATGTTAATTTATCTCATTTTGTCCTCCTTGTCTTATGCAGCATTAGGTAATCATTAGGGATGAAGCAACGAGGACAGCCGATGAAAGCCAGAGGAGAAATAATTTCAAATATGATATGTTTGTAACTTTGTCCTACATCTAGCCTAATAGTCTTTGGGAATTTAAAATAATTTTGGATAAATTATCAGAACTCTAAAATAAATAGATTCAGGAGGCAGACATATGTGATTTAGAAAATAATAAAAATGAATAAGAATATATTATATAAAGGTAATTCTTTTTTTTTTTTTTTTGCAGGGAAAGATTCACCCGACATGAACACCTGTTGCCAATCTTCTTCCTTCCCCCGAAATCCCAAAGCCCCAGTATGTAGTTGTGTATAGTTGTTACATTCTTTTAGTTCTTCTATGTGAGCCACCACCACAGCATAGCTACTGACAGACAAGTGGTACGGTTCCATGCCTGGGAATCAAACGCAGGCAGCTGAAGGGGCATGCTGAACTTAACCACTAAGCCATCAGGGCTGGCTTGATATATAATGTTAATTCCAACTCTGTAATTCCAAATCTTAATCCCTGGTTCAAAATGGCTGTAAGGCTCACTTAACTTACTAAGAACTGAGTATGTTGCCAAATTTAATGGCAAAAGTATACAAAAATGGTTCTGATATCCAAGTTGTACAATGAAGAATGAACATTGACTAAAGTTCCCCCAATCTGTGTAGTAGAGAAGGATGACTAGGAGCCAGTGTATGAAGCCCCTGTTTGATTGCCTTCTCATTAAATCCACTACGAGTGCTTGTGGTCCAGTAACCATGGCTTCAATTTTCTTTCACTGCAGTTAATAATAAATAAAAATGTGCTTTCATGTTCTGAATGTTATAAGTCTATATTTTATCCCAGTTTTTTGGCTTGAATATTTTTACCGTATGTAAAGTACACTAAGGTTTTAGGAAACTGAATAGTGCCATTTTGAAAACGTTTTGTTTGCATTATGAAATATTACACATTCAAGGTAAAAAAAAGAAAAGGGGGGAGGAACAGTATAGAGAAGAAACAATTGAAAATAAAAGTCTTTCTCCCTTTTTGATGCCCTCTCATATCCTCCCAGACTCTGAAGTCATACTCTTAATAATCTGCTGTAAATTCATTCAGATATTTTCAACCTCAGTTCTAACACACATGCACACACACATACATGCAAGGGTTAATACAGTGTGGACAATTTTTTATCACAAGAATGGTAACTATCTCATTCTTTTTGATGATTACCTCACGTTTTAATTTGCTAATATTTTTATTAAGGCAAGAAAGTCTAGGTAAGTAAATACTTTTGAAAACAGGTCTTGGGCTCAAAGGACATCCTCCTAGATAGAGGAGTCATAAAAAAGACAATTACATGCAATGAATTTGCTTATTGTCGCCCTTTCTGTGAACACTGGGTGGGCAGAAGCTCTGGCTTTCTTGTTTTATAAAGTATAGTCAACTGAGCAAACACTGCAAGCATGATGTCATCTGCAACATTTGTGTTTTAACAAGCTGAGGAGTATTTGTATTTTAATCAACTTTATTTTTATTTAATCTCTCTTCTCATACAGAATCACTGAGAAATGTTGGCATTTGCAATGAACTACATATTTGAGGAAATGAATACAAGTCTGTACTTTGAAAATAAGGACAAAATGCAATTTTGTTTGCTCAATTACTCTAAATAGCAATCTAACTGGATTTTTGAATAATTGAGCTTCCTGTCCCTTCAGCTAGTCTTTTAATATTAAACAACTCCACTAACATTTTGCAGATAATCATGCCTAAAGTAGTGCTTCGAACTGGGCTGTTAATGAGAGTGCTGGCAGATCCGAGCTTCTCACAAAATCTATTATGGATTGTTTTAAAACTTTATTAAGGGTATATCAGATGGGTTCATAAAACACAGAGATGTTTCAATACAGAATGTGACTTTTATTAGTCCCCTCATGAAAAACAGCATCAGTTTGATTCGAGATGGCAATAAAAAATATATAACCTGTTCTAGGGAACTCCATTTTCCCAGGTCTTGAGATTTTTGATTAGTAGGCAAATAATTTATATCACATAGCAGACCAGGTAATGGACACAGTGAGATTTACCTTCCCAAACACTTCCACTGAATGTCAAATCTCTACAGCTTGGCAGATATGGTATTCCTGCTAAAAGTTCTTGCAATCATATTCAAGGATTATAAATACCCTTTTGTCCTCCTTAAGATTAAGAATGAGATGACCCATTTACAGATGGTTAATAGTTAAGTTTGCTCAAAAAGACCAGAAAATGTTTGAGAATTCCACACCATCTTTAAGACATCTGGAAAAAATGAAAGTTAATGCCATATTATAATTTAGAATATGTTCAATCCAAACGATTTTAAAACTTCCTCATTTCTTTAACAACATAATTACAATATTCTATGTATTGTGACAATGATTCCTAGGCTTTTAGGTTTTATACTGAACACATGCCTCTGACTTTGTTACCACTTCCCCTTCCATCCTATTCCACTCTAAAAGTACATTCCTCTTTCAAAGAAAATTATTGTGATTTTTTTGAGGCAAAACATAGTTATTTTAAGTTTATTTTAAAGAAATGCATACACTTAAACACAGGACCTCAGACATTAGAAATTAATCACGTTTTCCAGTAGTGTCCTGAAAATAATATTTGCAAGTCTATGCAGTAATTTTTCTATTAAATTTTAGTATAAAATTTGTATTATGTTGTGTCATGAAAATAGTTCCTTAATACATAAGAAGGTCATCCTTCCTCAAAACCTTACTAAACCCTGTCTCTTCCTATAACTTTAATCTATTATCTACCCATTCATCCTTCATCTGACATTCATCGAACATCTACTATATGCCAGGCCCTGTGCACAGCATCCATCAGGGCTACTAGCGAATTAAGACAGTGTTCTTATCTTCAATGCATTAACATTCTAGTGGGAGAGACAGACAATTTAACAAATAAACACAATATACCATGCGAAGTTCTAATAGAGCGCTGCCCAAAGGGCTAAGGAATCACAGAGAAACAAAGGGACTAAATGTCCACTAGATTCTTGGGACAATCGAGTCTAGGAAAGTTCAGAGAGAACATGAGCGTGGGCTGAGTGCACTCTCCCTCCATCCCTACCTTCCCACCTCCAATCTGCCACTAAGCCCTTTCCCATCATGCTCTTACTTCCCCTTTTAGCGGTAATACTATATAATTATTAGGGAACTTATGCACAGCAAATTTTTCTACTGCTTGACTACATTTTCCTTTAAATGAGACTTTGAGGAATATGATAGTTCCTGATGAAGTTATAATCAGATTACTAATGACTTCAGAGAAGAAGAAGTTACATTTCTACCTAGCCTTACCTTTAAGGCCTATCTCAATATGTTGTTTCTTTCAGGAGTAGGGTAGATTTTGAACATCACTTATCCATTCAGTCATTGATGGACACTTAGATCGTTTCCATAGCTTGGTTATCACAAATAATGCTGGTATGAACATAAGGGTGCATATATCTTTTTGAATTAGCATTTTCTTCAGCAGAAGTGGAATTGCTGTATCATATGGCAGTTTTATTTTTTATTTTCTGAGGAAGCTTTATACTAATTTCTATCGTGGCTGCACCAATTTGCATTCTCACCAACAGTGCACAAGTGTTCCCTTTTCTTCACATCTTCACCAATGCTTGTTATTTCTTGCCTTTTTGATAATAGCCATTATAACAGGCGTGATGTGGTATCTCTCTGTGATTTTGATCTGCATTTCCCTGATGATTAGTGCTGTTGAGCATCTTTTCATATACCTGGCCATCTTATGTCTTCTTTGGAAAAATGTCCATTCAGATGTTCCGCTCATTTTTGAATCAGATTTTTTTTTTTTTTTTGCTATTGAGTTCTATGAGTTCTTTATATATTTTGGATATTAACCGCTTATCAGATATATGATCTGCAAATATTTTCTCCCTTCAGTAGGTTGACTTTTCATCTTGTTGAGAGTTTGTTGTGCAGAAGCTTTTTAGTTTGATGCAGTCCCACTTGTTTATTTTTGCTTTTGTTGCTTTTGCTTTTGGTATTAGATTCAAAAAATCATCACCAAGATCCTCATCAAGGAGCTTACCAACTACGTTTTCTTCTAGGGGTTTTATGGTTTCAGGTCTTATGTTCACATCTTTAATCCACTTTGAGTTAATTTTTGTGTATGGTGTAAGATAGTGGTCCAATTTCATTCTTTTGCATGTGGCTGTCCAATTTTCCAAACACTATTTGCTGAATAGACTATCCTTTCCCCATTGTATATTCTTGGCCCCTTTGTTGTAAATTAATTGGCCATATATATGTGGGTTTATTCCAGGCTTTCTATTCTGTTCTATTGATCTATGTGTCTGTTTTCATGCTAATATCATACTGTTTTAATTACTGGAGCTTTGTAACAGAGTTTGAAATCAGGGAGTGTGATGTGTCCAGCTTTGTTCTTCTTTCTCAAGATTGCTTTGGCTATTCGGGGTCTTTTGTGATTCCACACAAATTTTAGGATTGTTTGTTCTATCTCTATAGATTGCACTGAATCTCTATGTCTGTTTGGGAAGTATTGGTCCAGGGAACATCCCTTGATTTCCTGGCTCTGGTGGCCATAGGGGCTTGCATTCCTGGGTCCCACATGACTGTGGCAATCAGATGGATGTTTCTTGGCAGTCTACCACCCTCACAGTACTGCACAGATAGTGGACTTAGGCACACCCCTCAGTCTTTCTGTGAAGGAGGCCACTTTGTTTGTCCTGGAGATTGAAACAGGGGGCAGGCTGCAGGTTTGGCACACAGTTACTGGCCTACAGAGTTGTTCTCAAGAAATGAAGACTGTTGGGGGCTGGCCCAGTGGTGCGGCAGTTAAGTTTGCACATTCTACTTCAGCAGCCCGGGGTTCTCTGGTTTTGATCCCACGTGTGGACCTATGTGCTGCTTATAAGCCATGCTGTGGTAGGCATCCCACATATAAAATAGAGGAAGATGGGCATGGATGTTAGCTTAGGCCAATCTTCCTCAGCAAAAAGAGGAGGATTGGTAGCAGATGTTAGCTCAGGGCTAATCTTCCTCAAAAAAAGAAAAGAAAAGAAAAGAAATGAAGACTGTGGATGCCGTCTTGCCACTCTCCCTCTGCCTTGCTCCAGCTCTCTACTATCTCTCAGAAAGAAGCTTATATCTTCTCTGGAGTCTCAATTTTTGTGAATGCCACCTAGAGGACACCTCCAGATCACCTGGATTTGGTGGCCACTGGGGCTTGCACTTTTGGTCCCTCAGGACTATATATATTTTCATACTTTTAAGAGCTGCTACCTGAGTGTTTAGCTTCCAGTCAGCCTGAATCTAGGTGCTGATATCTTCCTCTTTGGGACAATGACAGGTTTTGGCACATCCTCAATTACTGGGAGCTATTAAAAATATAATAGGCTGCTTAGACAGACACAGAGATTTGAGAGGTGACCAACATCTGGGGCAGGGTTGAACAAAAAATTTCATGTCCTACACAAGGCCACTCCTTCAAGACTGGGAAAGGTGGTTGTTTCATCTACTGTAAAGAAATCAACACAGAGAGTCACACAAATTGAATAAACAGCGGAATATGTTCCAAATGAAAAAATAAGATAAAATCTCAGGAAAAAAACCTTAATGAACAGAGATAAGTAATTTACCTGATAAAGAGTTCAAAGTAATGGGAATAAAGATGTTCACTAAACTGGGGAGGAGAATGGATGAACAGAGTGAGAACTTCAACAAAGAGATGGAAAATATAAGAAAGTATCAAATAGAAGTCACAGAGCTGAAGAATACAATAACTGCCCTGGGAAAATACGCTAGAGGGCTTCAACAGCAGGCTAGATGAAGCAGAAGAAAGGGTCAGTCAACTTGAAGACAAGGCAGTGGAACTCCCAATCAGAGCAGCAAAAAAGAAAAAGGAATGAAAAAAAGTGAAGGTAGCTTAATGGTCTTTTGGGACAACTTCAAACAGACTAACATTTGCATTCTATGGCTCTCAGGAGGAGAGAGATAGAAAAGAGCAGAGATATTTTCTGAAGATATAATGGCTGAAAACTTCCCTAACTTAGAGAATGAAACAGACTTTCAGATCCAAAACGCCCAGAGAGTTCCAAATAAGATGAAATCAAAAAGACCCACATCAAAACACTTTATAATTACAATGTCAAAAATTAAAGATAAGGAGAGAATGTTAAAAGCAGCAAGAGAGAAACAACTTGTTACATACAAGGGAATGCCTATAAGACTATCAGCAGATTTTTCAGCACAAACTTTGCAGGCCAGAAGGGATATATACAAAGTACTGAAATAAATAAACTTCCAAATGAGATTACTTTATCATTCAGCAAAGTTACCTTTCAGAATTGAAGGAGAGATAAAGAGTTTTCCAGAAAAACAAAAGCTAAAGGAGTTTCATTACCATTAAACTGACCTTACAAGAAATGTTAGAGTCTTCTTTAAGCTGAAAAGAAAGGGTGCTAATTAGTATCAAGAACACATATTAAAGAATAACTCTCATCGAAAAAGTAAATATATGATAAAGCTAGTGGAATTACTTATAATGATGATATGAAGGTTAAGACAAAAGTAGTAAAAATAACTACGATTATAATAATTAGTTAAGAGATACAAAGATAAAAATATGTAAAATGTGACACTAAAAACATAAAACATGTGGGGAGAGTAATAACGTTGAGCTTTACGATGGGATCAAACTTAAGGTGTTATCAACATAAAATAGACTGTTACAGACATAAGTTGCAATATGTAAGCCTCATGGTAACCACACAATGAAAACGTATAGTAAACACACAAAAGATAAAGAGAAAGAAACATTAGCAGACCACTAAAGAAATTCATCAAACCACAAAAGAAGAGAGCAAGAGAACAAGAAAGAAACAGAAAGGAACTACAAAAACAGATAGAAAACTATTAACAAAATGGCAACAAGCACATACCTATCAATAATTACTTTAAATGTAAATGGACTAAATTCTCCAATCAAAAGACATAGAGTGACTGAGTGGAAAAAAAAACACGACCTCTCCAATTGCTGCCTACAAGAGACACACTTTATTTGTAAGGACACACACAGACTGAAGGTAAAGGGATGGAGAAAGATATTCCATGCAAATGGAAACCAAAAGAAAGCTGGAGTAGCTATACTTATAGTAGACAAAATAGACTTTAAAACAAAGACTGCAATAAGAGACCAGGAAAGGCATTACATAATGATAAGGAGTTAATCCACTAAAAGGATTTAATATTTGCAAATATTTATGTTCTTAATATAGGAGCACCTAAATATATAAAGCATATATTAACAGACCTACAGGGAGAAATAGACAGCAATATAATAGTAGGGGACTTTAATAACCCATTTAGATCAATGGATAGGTCATCCAGACAGAAAATCAATAAAGAAACATTGGCCTTAAATGACATGTTAGACCAGATGGACTTCACAGATATTTACAGAACATTCCATCCAAAAGCAAGAGAACACACCTTCTTCTCAAATGCACATGGAACATTTTCCTAGATAGATGATATGTTAGGCCACAAAACAATTTTTAATAGATTTAAGAGAAATGAAATCACATCAAGCATCTTTTCTGACCACAATGGTATGAAATTAGAAATTAATTACATAAAGAAAATTGGAAAATTCACAAATATGTAGAGATTAAACAACATGTTACTGAACAACCAATGAGTCAAGGAAGAAATAAAAGAGAAATAAAAAAATAACTTCAGACAAATGAAAATGGAAATGTAACATACCAAAATTTATGATATGCAGCAAAAGCAGTTCTAAGAGGGAAGTTAATAGTAATAAATGCCTACCTCAAGAAACAAGAAAAGTCTCAAATAAAAATTTAACTTTACACCTCAAGGAACTAAGAAAAAAAACAAAAAACAAATGAAGCCCAAAGTTAGTAGAAGGAAATAACTGAAATAGAGACTAAAAAGACAACAGAAAAGATCAATGAAAGAAAGACCTGGTTCTTTGAAACGATAAACAAAATGGACAAATCTTAAGCTAGACAACAAGAGAAAAAGAGAGAGGACTCAAATAAATAAAATCAGAAATGAAAAAAGAGATGTTAGAGGGGATGGCCCAGTGGCGCAGTGGTTAAGTTTGCACATTCCACTTTGGCAGCCTAGGGTTTTCCAGTTTGGATCCCAGGTGTGGACCTATGTACTGCTTGTCAAGCCATGCTGTGGCAGGTGTCCCACATAGAAAGTAGAGGAAGACGGCCACGGGTGTTAGCTCAGGGCCAATCTTCCTCAGCAAAAAGAGGAGGTTTGGTGGCAGTCGTTAGTTCAGGGCTAATCTTCCTCAAAAAAAAAAGAGGACAGATATTAGGACTGATACCACAGAAATACAAAGAATCATAAAAGACTAATATGCACAATTATATGCTAGTAAATTGGTCAACCTAGAAGAAATGGATAAATTCCTAGGAACACACAATCTTCCAAGACTGAATCATGATGAAACAGAAAATCAGAACAGACCAATCATTAGCAAGGAGATTGAATCAGTAATTAAAAACCTCCCAAAGACAAAAGTCCAGTATCA
Organism: Equus przewalskii; assembly: GCF_037783145.1. NCBI lineage: Eukaryota > Metazoa > Chordata > Mammalia > Perissodactyla > Equidae > Equus > Equus przewalskii. The sequence goes on along the minus strand of NC_091848.1, from coordinate 10,969,994 downwards.
GATGGCTTCACTGGTGAATTCTACCAAACATTCAAAGAGGAATTAATAACAATCCTTTTCAAACTCCTCCAAAAAACAGAAGAGGAGGAAATTCTTCCAAACTCATTTTACAAGGCCAGCATTACCCTGATACCAAAACCAGACAAAGATGCCATAAAAAAAAGAAAATTACAGGTCCATAACCCTGATGAAGATAGATGCAAAAATCTTCAACTAAATATTAACAAATTGAATTCAACAGTACCTTAAAAGGATTATAGTTCATGATCAAGTAGGATTTATTCCAGGGATGCAAAGATTGTTCAAAATCCACAATTTAGTCAATGTGATACACCACACTAACAAAATGAAGGATAAAAACCATATGATCCTCTCAATAGATGCAGAGAAAGCATTTGACAAGATTCAGCATATATTTCTGATAAAAAACAAAACTCCCAATGAAGCAGGTATAGAGGGAACATACCTCAACATAATAAAGGCCATATATGACAAGCCTATAGCTAACATCATACTCAACAGTGAAAACCTGAAAGCTTTTCCTCTAAGATCAGGAACAAGACAAGTATGTTTATTCTTGCCACTTTTATTCAACATAGTAGTGGAAGTCCTAGCCAGAGCAATTAGGCAAGAAAAAGAAATAAAAGGCATCCAAACTGGAAAGCAAGAAGTAGAACTATCATTATTTGCATATGACATGGTATTACATCTAGAAAACCCTAACCACTCCATCAAAAAACTGTTAGAACTAACAAATGAAATCAGTAATGCTGCAGGATACAAAGTCAATACACAAAAATCTGTTGCATTTCTTTATGCTAATAACCAACTATCAGAGAAAGTAAGAATGCAATCCCATTTACAATTGCATGAAAAAGAATAAAATACCTAGGAATAAATTTATCCAAGGAGGTGAAAGACCTGTATATCAAAAACTGCAAGACATTAATGAAAGAAACTGAAGACAAATAAATGGAAAGGTATTCCATGATCATGGATTGGAAGAATTAATATTGTTAAAATGTCCTAGCCAAGATTTTTTAATATCCCTAGAAAGTAACACACCTTGCACTCTATGAAAAGCATTAGAACTGCTTAATTTTTCTTAGTCATACATATATTTTACATACACGTTAGTATTTGACTCATGTTTTTAAATATTTAGTGATAAAATCATAGCATGAGAATTCTTATTTTTGATTTTAATTTAAATATTTTATTGAGCAGCAGCATGATTTCTCAGCCGAATAAACGTTGAAATATCTAGTCTTAGACTGCAGTCTGTGTGTGTCTGTGTGTGTCTATGTGTATGTTTGTGTGTGGCAGGGTGGGTGATGCTTAGCGATTACCAAATATAGTAATAATTATAATAGCAATGTACTAAGAGATTAACTATAACGGTTTTTATAACGAGTTAGAAAATAGTTTTATCTTAATAGATCAACGAGGAAAGAGAAAGTCTGTGTGAGTATGATGTTGTCAGAGTATAGTGACGCTTGAAGAAGAATTTACAGAACACTGTTTATCAGAGAACTATTTCCTCCATAGAAAGTTGCGTAGAAGTCTACCATGCCTCACTAAGAATAGCAAGTTATGGGGCCAGCCTGGTGGTGTAGTGGTTAAATTCCTGCATTCTGCTTCAGCAGCCTGGGGTTCATGGATTCAGATCCTGGGCACAGACCTACACACCACTCATCAAGCTATGCTATCGCTGCATCCCACATACAAAATAGAGGAAGATTGGCCCAGATGCTAGCTCAACGACAATCTTCCTCAAGCAAAAAGAGGAAGACTGGCAACAGATGTTAGCTCGGGGCCAATTTTCCTCACCAAAAAGAAAAAAACCAAGAACAGCAGGTTATCCAAAGATAAACCACAACCCAGGATCCCAACTGATCTGGGGACATTTGATTAAGATCAGATAAAATGAAGTAAATTATAATCTTGACTGTTGATCATCAGAACTGGCAAACAGAGAAGACCTATAGCGATATAGAGAGGCCCTATGCATTAAAGAGACTGTTGACTATAATCTTTCCATCTCTAACCTTCCATTAGGTAGTTACAGTCAAAGCAAGGCTGAGATGTCATCTGGGAAATCCTGGCTAGTTGCCTGTTGAGACTTTTCTCAGGGTGACACTGATGTGATGAATTTCCCATAATCCAAGGACAGGCACTGTCCTTGTCTCTCCATTCTATCTCCTTAGTGCAGGTGAATATGTAAAATCAGAAAATAACACAATACTTTAAACAACAGTTTATGCAGCATGATTATAATTAGCCAAATCGAAATCACAAAGTTGTTTGCTGAGCACGGAAACTGCATTAGTCAGCTTTTGTTGTAACAAAAATAACCAAAAAAACCTCAGGGGTGTATAACCATCAATATTTTTCTTCTCTTGTGGGTTTACAGGTTGGCAGCGGCTCTAGTCAGCTCTGTACCTCATTCTGGGATCCAGATGAAAAAATATACCCTGTCTTGGACTTCCTTTCTTCATGACAGGACAGAGATGCAAGAGTTCATGCTGAACTACACATTCGCATTTAAAATGTGCGTCCAGAACTGGCTCTGTATCACTTCCACTCATATCCTGTTGGCCCATGCAAGGCGCATGACCAAGTTGGCAATGGGTGGGGGAAATATCTTTGCCTCCAGGGAGTACCTGGTCTATGTGACAAAGGGCATATATTTATAATCTTCTTATGGGGTGGGGTCAGTATTGTTGGGAACTGTGTTGATTGTTGATTCATTAGCTCTCAGCTCCAAATTCACTTTTTGCCCCCTCTCTGAAAATGCATCTCGGCCCTTTAAATAACTTTCCTTTCTCAGTGGGCATGACATTAAGCCTTGTCAGTAGCCCGCACTGGAGAGGTACAGTAGACTAAAGGGTTGTCCTTCCTGACTCCAGTGTGCTCTCTAGGCAGGCTCCTGATGCAGCTTCTCCAGCCCCTGGCTCCCATAGCACACAATTCTTCACCAGCATCTGGTTCTTGCAGTGCACAGGGTGTCCTAGTATGGAGCCTCTGTAGTGCAGGCTGTTTGTCCAGCATTATACTTCAGCAGCATGGATGGCTTCTCCAGCACTAGCTTGCTGCATTGTGCACAGCTCCTCCAATGCAGGCAACTTCTCTGGCAGCAAGATCCTGCAGCACAGGCAGCTTCTTCAGCACTGGCTTCTGCAGTGATTGGTGGTCAGCAGCACCTAACAACGAGCAGTGATAATGAGGCCACCCCACCATGGTGTCCATAAAAGCCATGTGAGAACACTAAAAGGGCCCACCTACACTTCCCAGCCACATGGTATCAGTGGAGGCCTAGTGGAGAGCTAGAAGTCCCATCCTTGCACAAAAGCAATGAGACATACACTCCGCAGGAGTCCTTAGAAACCAGGTGGGAAACTTGGACTTCTACTCCCATTGGGCAATAACAAAGTGATATTCTTCCTTTTCCCCTTCTGAAGTAGTGTCCAAAAAACCCAACTAAAATAGAAGATTTAAATAAGATCCAGAGCCTTATAGTACACAAAATGTCCAGTTTTCGATAGAAAATCACTCATCATATCAAGAACGAGGGAGATCTCAAAATGATTTTAAAAGTCAATCAATAGATGCCAATACCAAGATGTTAGAGATGTTAGAATTCTCTCACAAAGATTTTAAAGCAGCCATCATAAAAATGCGTCCATGAGCAATTACAAACATGCTTGAAACAAATAAAATAGAGTCTCCACAAAGAAACAGAAGGTACAAAGAAGAACCAAATGGAAGTTTTAGAACTAAAGAACACAATAGCTGAAATAAAATATTCATGTTCAAATTACTGTATGGTTTCTCTCTCTCCTGATTGGACCCAGGCTGATACATAAACCATATTACAATTTATCACAGAGATCTTACTAATGGAATTAGTTAGATGAAATTTATTATTCAATGGATAAATTAGCCTCATTTATTCATTGGCACATGGATTTGGACGCTCAGAGTTTGTTGATTTAAGGTCCCTTTCTCCTGGGTTTGCTCGGATGGGCTCTCCTCTTTCTACATCTCTGTGTCTGACCACCCGTAATTGCCAAACTCTTTTTCATGCTTTTTGAGTAGTATAAGGTTGTGATCAGCTCTTCGAGTTTCCCTGATAACACAGTTAACTCTGTTCATTTTTACTGTAATTGATTTTGCGTTGACTCTCTTGATCTTCCCGAATTCTTGAGCCCGGCCCCACTGGAACCCTCACCTATGCCAATATCATATACAATTAGAAATGACCCATGAAAAGCAACTCTTTAAAAAGTACCATCCCTTTAAAACTATAATTGCTACCTTTCATTTCTGATACATTAATTAACCAATGATAACTATTAACTGAATTATGTGAGTGTGCACGAAGTATATCTAGAAAACACAAGGATAAAATTTTTGATAATACTTGTGTTAAAATAAGAATCACACATCTCTTTATAATTTAAATTTTCTTTCCTGAGAATCAACACAGAAAATGTAAACCATTTTATTGGGCAAAAAGGGAACTTAACATATTTCTTATTAATATGTGTACATAATTATTACAAAAATGTTTATTGAGATTGCAGCTATTCCTCTCAATTTAAAACTGAGCAATTCAGAGAATTAAAATCTCCTCTAGACTGACTACTGATGTGAATAATTGATAACAATAAGTTCAACATAAATATATTGAATATAAGGTAGCTGTCTAACACTATGCTAGAGCTGGGGGAATCCAAGAGAACTATGGCTTTTGTTGAGAGCCATAGAAACAAGGCCTATGTGGAAAACAGGGTTATCTTAAAGCTATACCTAAAAGGCCAGGTGGAATCCGTGGCTTCTATAATGTTTGATACATTTTAATTGCTGCTCATGTTTTGCTGTCTTCTGTCCTCTAATTTGACATGATCTTATAACTTACTAGACATCTTAGTTTCTCTGTGTAGCCCCGGGACTAATGAAGTAAAGCTGTGAGGTTCAAGGGAAGAAGTCATTCTGCTGTCATTAACCTCTAGAAATCTCTTCCTGGCCTCCTTCACAGATTTCCAGCCTTTGGATTACATTTAAAGTTGTAGGTTTATGCTTTGTGAATTACGGATGTCACAACCTGGAAGAAGCTTTGAGATTTTCCATTCCAAATGTCTCATTTTGCAGATGAAGAAATTGAGGGCCAGAGAAGAGAGGGGATATATTCTGAGTTCCAAGTGGGTGGATGTGGAATGATCATTCCAGTGGTCCCCTGATGTCCATGTTACTGATCTTCAGACTGTCAGAGCTCATGGGCTAAAAGGGTGAAGTTTTACCAATATCAGAGAGCACCACTAGTGAAAATGAGTGGAGACTTAAATAGCTATACCTTAAGAAAGAATGCTGGCCAGGGGGCTGTCTGCATGTTGTGTGTGTTATATTGACAATGTGTGGCTCTTAGAGATCCATATTTCTACCTAACTGAAGAATTATCACCTATATTTGTCATATTTCTCCTAATATAAACAAAAGCATATAATTAACACTCTGAGAATCTGAATGTGTCTGTGTGTCTGAAGCAAAAGTTTTTCTTTTCGTTTTAAGCAAACATTCTTTTTTGTTTGCTTGCTTGCTTGTTTGTATACAAAGAATCTTTTAAAAAAAACTGTTGTTGCTCACTTCTATTTGCAAACCATCTGGCAATTCCATTTTCCAATGACATTCAACAGAAGGAAAACAATAAATATAGTAAAAGGAACAAAAGTAAAGACAGGTCATCTCATCAAAGAGAGAACTTATTTACAACCAGACTTGAGCAGTGCTAAATATTATGCCCCAACAACATAACTAATAATAATATTCAGGGGAAGTTTTCCTCTTTAATCTTATTTCTCATTAATTTGAAATTGACTTAACCTAGGACTTAATGGAGAAAAATAGGAATCAGCATAAAAAAGCCTAGGTCCATAATGAAGATAATAAGCAGACTCTGCCAGATGGTAAGATGAAAACCTACGGCAGGGTCATGCACAGAAATCAAGCCCTGATTTTCAAATGAGAAATGATGAAGAAATGGACTGGAATTTTATTATAATGGTAGAAAATTTTAGATAGCTATTTTAAGAAATCTGATTGGGAAATGATATCTCTGATCAGTGCCTTTCCATCATATTGTACTTGATATTTCTTCTATCAGTAATTTACTCCATATTATTTATCGTCTTATTTACAAAGACTTTGGTATTTTCCCTTTCTCTTGGGTCCAGTGTGCCATCAGAACTTACTAGTTCTTCTCTCCTTATACATCTTATGAATGTCAATAGCTGGACAATTTCAATGGTCTCCTTGCCTTTTCCATACCTTCTTGTCTTTGCATATCATCCTACATATCATGGCCAGAGTGACTTTCAGAAATCACGTGTTCGTTCTGTCATTGCTCTACTCAAGTATGTCCCATTGAAAAACACCCCTGCCCATTTGTGTATAGAAGGTACCTCTTGAGTTGAAACTATCCTCCGTCTAGTCCAAACAAATCATTCAAAGTTCCCTGAATATACTCTCTGCCTTATCCAATAGGTCATCTTTCTATCTTCAGAACAAGCAATTAAACCATTTCTCAAAAGGCATTTTACAAAATACTAAATCCTTGAGTTGTAAATATTTCCCTTTTAAAGATTTCCGAATATGTTTTCCCAACATCTTTGGGAAATCTGGGTTAAACAAAGTTAAATGATTTCTCTTTTGCCTGGTTTTCCTTAAGAGAGTTTTGGTATACTGTGTTCCTCAAAACTATTTGACCATGGAACACTTTTCATGAGCTAATTGCTTGATGTATATCTATCCATTCCATAACCATATAAATATCTATATTTCTGAATCTTATTTATTTATTTAAATTAAAATCTCCAGGAAAATTAAACATAGAGTTACCATATAACCCACCAATTCTATTCATAGGTATATACCCAAGTGAAATGAAAAATATGTACACACAAAATCTTGCACGTGAATGTTTATAGCAGCATTATTCAAAATAGCTCAAAGTTGGAGGCAACCTAAATGTCCATCAACTGACAAATACATGAACAAAATCTGGTATATCCATACAATGGAATAGTATTTAGCCTTGAAAAACAAGGAAATTCTGAAATATGCTACAATATGGATGAACTTGAAAATATTACGCTAAGTGAAAGACGCCACTCACAAAAGGCCACACATTATATAATTCTATTCATATAAAAGTCCAAAATAGAGAAATATATAAAGACAAAAAGCAGGTTTGTGGTTGCTTAGGTCTATTGGGGAACGGCGGAGGGACAGGGAGGTGATACTAAAGGGTATAGGTTTTATTTTTGAGGTGATTAAAATGTTCTAAAATCAACCATGGTGATGATTGCATATATTTGTGAATATATTAAAAACCGTTGAATTGTACACTTTAAAAGGATGAATTATGTGGTATATGAATATCTCAATAAAACTTTAAAAAAAAAGTTCAGAATAGCACACCATATCACATCATTATGTAACTTCTCACTATGGCTGTGGTTTAATAGCTAGGGCTTAATAATTATCTGACAAAGCAACCGAAGGAAAAGGCTAACAAAAGTCTTTCTACTCAGTGTGGTCCATGGACCACAGCATTGCATCCCCTGGGAGTCTGTTAGAAATGCAGATTCTCAGGCTGATCCCACCCTTGCTGAATCAGAATTTGCATTTTAAGATCTAAGGTGATTCATGGTGCAGCCACTATGGAAAACAGTAAGGAGATTCCTCATAAAACTCAAAATAGAACTACTATACAACCCAGCTATCCCACTACCGGGTGTCTGCCCAAACAACTTGAAATCAACAATCCAAAGTAACATATGTACCCCTATGTCCATCGCAGCATTATTCACAATAGGCAAGACATGGAAACAATCCAAGTACTCATCAACTGATGATTGGATAAAGAAGGTATGGTATATATATACAATGGAATACTACTCAGCCAGGAAAAAAGACAAAACCATCCCATTTGCAACAACATGGATGGATCTGGAGGGTATTATGTTAAGTGAAATAAGCCAGACTGAGAAAGACAAACACCAGGTGATTTCATTCATATGTGGAATATGAACAAATAACATGGACAAACAAAACAGTTCGGAGGTTACCAGGGGAAGCAGGGTAGGGGGGTGGGCACAGGGGGTGAAGGGGAGCACTTGTGTGGTAACAGACAAGAAATAATGTACAACTGAAATTTCACAATGATGTAAACTATTATGAACTCAAATAAAAAAATATTTTAAAAGAGGAGAAGATCTAAGGTGATTCATATGCACATTAAAGTTTGAGAAACACTGAATTGTAGTATCTTCTAATTGTTGAGAGCACTGAGCTTTTATATAGCGTTTTTGCTTTCTCATGCCTTGGGGCTTTTAATAGGGATTAAATCAATTCTCTTTTAATAAGGACAGCATCTAATGAATTACAATTAACCTAATTTTCTCAGCTGCAGTTTAATATGTTTCTCACTGCTCAGTCAACCCTCCAAAATGTGATGATTATTAGAAATATAAGAAATTATATTAATAAACAGGTTTATATAAAAATAGATAACTTGTTTAGGTCTTTTAGTCTCTTGAATTTTACAGACATACCATCTTTTGTAATCATTGATTTAAGTGCAAAAGCTCAAGTTCACTTGTTAAATGATATGTAACAAATGATTTTAAACCAACTTATTTTTTCCTCAATGAAAAGTAATTTATAACCACCTTTATTTTCCTTACAGTTGTTAGTATTTTTTGATGAATTAGCAGAGGTCACTTTGGTCATGCTCAAAAATATTAAATATATGTGAAGCAGAGAAAAGACCTTTTTTTGGCAGAACTCCGCTGGGTGGTTTGTGCTATTACTGGGAGTGCTCTAAGACTTGAAGCACCACCCTCCTATGAGCTTGTCAGAACTAGACAACTTTATAACTGAGAAATGCATGCTTAGTTACAGCATAAAATATACATATAAAATGCATTCCTTTCAAGGATTATTCTTGTTTCTCCTCCCCCAACCCCTGAACTCTCAGGCCCACACAGACAGGGAAACCCGGGGCATCTTGCTTCTGCTCTTCTCCATCCCAACTCTGAAATGGGGGTCAGTAGGACCCAGTGACAAACTCAGACCAACCAGGGGTAACTCCTTTCCCTGTCATAGGTGTGCTTTTGGGACTCGAAGCCCTCCTACAAGGAGCAGTGCCACTCAGCACTGTCAGGTTGTCTATCACTGGCGTATAATCAAAGGATTTTAGAAAATCCAACTGCTTTTCTCAGTCTGCAAGACAGACCATAAATAACATTATATCTGGATAAGAGCAATTAATTTATGATCTATTGCCCTGGATATTTTGATAAACAATCACAAAGACTAAGCTTTTATAGAATGCTGGAGGCCCACCATGCGCCTTGCTAAAAAGAGAGAAACATTGTTTAGAAAAATTGTCCAGATACGATGCTTTTAATACATCTTTCCTACTTAGAGTGAAATGTATGAACACTTACATTTGTAACAGCAGGAAGCGCTCTACATTTTTACAGTATTTACTATTCTGAGGAATATACTATTACCAATGAGACACTTGTATAGAAGATATAAAGTAAAAATACAAAAAAATATGCATACTCTCATGTGCTTGGTTTTACTGGCAATGCATTTGGAATATATTCATCAAACACAGCCACTGGACAAGTAAAATGAGCAATATCCTTTTATCTTGATATTAATTGCATTCAAGGAAGTACAGATCTGGCCTGTTAAGAAATTAAGAACTAGAATGAATAACAAAAACTGAAACTGAACTTGAACTTATGAACTAAGATATACAGCTTTTTCAGGAAGGAGTAGCTTCAATTTCTTTCTATGAGATCCTATACTGAAGGGGTCTGGTCTTCAGAAGGTCACTAAAAATACAGACTCATGAAAACAAAAAAACAAGTCAATTTTAACTGGCTTACTTCCTGATTAAAAATTACACATACATATTCAGAGTTCCCCTTAATGAGTTCTTATTGAAAGAAAAAATGTCTCTGTTATTTAGAAACTGATGAGGGAATTTCTTATAGCAAGAAACCCAGAAAGTCAGTTATCCGTTACTCTTTTTATGACAGTTATAGAAAATAATACGGGTCTCGCAAGGGCAGGAACCAACCCTCTATATTTCAGAAGTCTAAAAAGATCAGTCTTTAGAATACAGGATCACACTGATCCTTTGAAGTGTACAATTCTATAATCTAAAAAATATCTAGTGGGAAAACACCAATCTGAGGAATTCAGGTCAGGGTGCTACCGTTGGGAAATTTTTCTTGAAAACCAATCAAAAATATAATAATATAATCTTTCAAAAAGATCAGGTCATTTTTAAGATGACTGAACAGAGAAATTCAAAATAATTGTGAATGAAACTAAAAGGTTTTACTCTTCAGAATATTAAACCCATAGTACGCTTCCTGACATATAGTAAAATTTAAGGAATGTGAGCCAAACTTCGGAAAGAAGGTCCCTTGCTGCCCACCAATCCCAGACCCTCCCACACAGCCATTTGCCCTGATTGGCTGCTTCTGTTTCGTTGGTTTCACAGTGGCAGTCTCTACTGAGGCTGTGGGCTGGCCTCTGGCTAACTTTTACCCTCGCGTATTACCAACAAGAGGCCCCTGTGAGAGATGCCTTGCTTGTCAGCTACAGACTTCTGGGGCCTCTTTTTTTCTAGTCTTCCTCTTTTGGCACCACCTATATAACTGCCATAAATCTGTATATCTCTAATGACATTTGGAAAGTGAGCCTGCTCATCTTGGGGAATTTATATCAGTCATGGTGTCTTCCAGCTTGCCTCACTTCCAAATACACTTCTGACTACAATAAACTTTAGCTAAAAGCTGAGGTGTTGGAAGGATTACTCTAAATTCTTAGGGGAGAAATGATGGGCTTTATTTAAAACATTAACTTAAAAAGAGGTAAAGTGGATTTCTATTTTCACAGCAGAGTTTCAAATTTGAATTATATATGTTTTCTCTCTAGGCTAAAAGACACACAGATACTTAAGAATATCCCAAGTTTCTACAAAGAATGATCATGGGCGTGGCAGTGGCGCCTTTGCTGTTAAAATCTTAGATGCTTTCCAGTGTCAAACAACAGAGAAGAGAGACAGCAGGACAAATAGTATGAGGCAGAACTCTACTGGGGAATTTGTTAAGGAAAGGGAAGGAGGATTGCTCAGTCCCAGGACTGAGTGATGAGTGTCTGTCCCTGTTCTTTGCAGCCCACTTTGATTCAACAGTGGGTTATCTTTCTCTGGTTAATTCCCATAGCTCTTTGCTTGTGCCTGACTTATATTTACTCCTGCTATCTTACACTATAGCTGTTTGTCTATCCTTCTTATCTTCTTTATTGAACTGGAAGCTCCTTGGAGAGAGAAAGATAACCTTACACACATTTTTATCTTCAACAACATATAGCATAGGAGGAAATAAAAAAATGAGGAAAGAAGAAAAGTTTCTTGAGCATTTATTATGCATTAGGCAAATGCAAGGTGGTGTTAGTATTTGAAGGGATCTGATAAAAACTTTGTGTTCCCTGCCTGACTTTTGAATTAATTGAGATCTAACCCAAAATAGGCAAATGTAGACAAAATTTCAGTTTTATTTTTGGTAAAGTTGAAACTGGAGAAAAGGATTTAAGAGTGCAGCAACAATGGGTTCCTAAAAATGTATGAAGAATTAGGCAAATGCTCCCACCTGGTCACAGGTGTAGCTGGAAAACCTTGTTCTTCCCCATGGTGGGGTCCTGCCCTGGTTCAACATAAATCACAGCAGAGCAGATCAGAATGAGCACTTTCTGCAGGTATTTGCAGATCGTAAAGAGAAAATAGGGAAGTAGGCTAAACTCCATAGTCTTTCCCCAAACACACAACTTCTTTCCCCAAACTCACCAGTGAGGTAATTTGCTCTTCCTCCCCTGGGAAGAAGGGAATGAGTGAGGAGGCAGGGAGATGTCAGGATTGCAACATTCATGAACATCCCTCTTCCTGGGGTCGTGAAGTAGGGAAAGAAGGTATTCCCAACACCAAGCTGTTTTCATACAACATCTCATTTAATGTCTCAGTCTATATTAGGTTAGGTACTGTTCTGGTTTTATAGATGAAGAGGGAAAGCCCACAGATACTAAGTAACTTGCCCTAAGTCTCACAGTTAGTAAATGTCAGAGGTAATATTCAGACCCAAAGGGCATGTTCTTCATTCAACATGGTCCACAGTGTTTGGGTCAGATACATATTTGGTGAATGGAAGGATGGATGGATGGATGAAAACAAAGTATACTTTATATGCATTCATATATTAACTATGATAAATCTCAAGAATCTTAAGTGGTTCAAGCTTTTTAAACATAATGAATTCTATATTGCAAATGTGCCTTGATAAATTCAAAAGGGATAAATTTTCTCTAGTATATGAGGATAGACTGTATGGGAATTTTCTCAAATTTCTCTCCATTGTATATTCGTCTAATAGACTTTCAGCTCCCTGAGGTCAGGGAACTACTACTGCTACCTTGACAGGCTCCCTAACACGAATGGAAGTTCAGGATGCACTTTACAAATGACTATTAAGAGAAGCAATGCACAGAAGTAGAAAAATCCTTAATAACGATTTATTCAAGTTATTTTATAAACTCAAAACCAAATATGTATGTGAATGTAGATAGATAAGATAGATAGATAGATAAGTAATATTTTCTCTTCAAGCCTCAATAGCATCTGGCCTTTGGCACAATCAAAGTTTTTACTAAGTTGAGGAGGGGCACAGTAGTGTGCTGTTAAGTGTGGAGAGAATTACTGTAAAGGAGGATTCTGATTTGTTAAGTCTTTCCGAACTAAGAAGAAAATAAAATCCAAAAGGCTTAAACTTCAGCCAGAGCAATATAGATTACACATAAGAAAGGCTTTCCTGATAGCAAGGGTTATTAAACAGACTGGAAAGGAGTCTCAGAATCTCCTCCCTTGGAGCTCTCTAAGACCAGGTTAAACAATCAGCTGGTTTAGCTACAGTGCTGCTTGGAGGCAAGGAGCTGCCCTGGGTGAACTCTCAAAGCACATAATATCATTACTTGTACTTCGGTTTAAAATGAAATACACACAATACTTTTATATCTAGGGTACTTAACGATACTGAAGCCTTATGATGGAAGAGACCATATTTTGTACTACTCTGGTATAAAGTGCTGAGCACATAGGAATTACTCAATAAATGTTTACTGACCAGACTGGGAAGAATGGCAATTGGGAAAAGGGGAACTGGATTCTGTTCCTCCCTCTACAAATATACTGTTTGGGACTTGGTGGAAACCAGTCAATCTTTCCAGCTCTTAATTTCCCTCCCTTGTAGATTATGCCTCTATGAGTTGAGTGCCCCTAGGTCCCTGTAGCACTGTGACTCCATGATTCTGATTAACCTGGTCTGTATCCAGTTCATGCTGCCTATCAATCTCATGGAGGAGAAATAAGAAAGCTTATCTTCTAGTGTCACTTTGTCCACCAATTGGCATTTTGAGCTCGTTCAAATCATTTAATTTCCCTGAGATTCCATCTATAGAAGTCTGTTTTAGCCAAAAATTCTACAATTCCACAACAACGGCATCCTGAATTACCTTCTCTGGCTATTCACATTATGATTTCTAATGTGTTTCAGGAAAAAAAATTGGTTCAAAATATTATCAAAATTACTTTTAAATGTTTCAAAAGTCAGCTCATTAAACAACACATCTTTATCAAAATATAGCATATCTTCATTTATGTCTCCCAAATGGAAGGTTTTATCTTAAATATCCAATCAATGTTCATTATCTTTGTAAGTTCACTTATGAAAATGTACAGTAAAATTAGTTACCATTTTATTTAGAAAAATTCCTTGACTCCATGGGACTACCACGCTCTAAGAGTCACTAGCTGTGCCGCTGTACCAATAATTTACTCAAATTACATGCAGAAATTTCAGAAAGTTCAAACTAAGCCAAAAGACTTTGAGTTGTCCTCTACAAGTAAAAATGTGATTGGCCCTTTCAAATGAAACAAACTTGTTATCAGCAAATATTTATACAAAAACTTATTGATAACCAAATGGTTTAACTAGCCAGACTTTAAATGAAAAACTCAGCATGATGAGGCTCTGTAGATAAGGAAATGGATAAAAGGGTATCCATCCATCCATTCATTCATCCAATAAACATTTGTGGAATTCTGGTAGGTGCTAAACATCTCTGAGCTGGGGATGAAAAAGTGATAAGTGATGGCTCTTTCCCAGGGGATATTCCCAACCTAATAAACAATACAAATGTGCAAATAAGTACAGCGCTCTGCGAGGAGTTCTATACTAGAGGAATATATAACATGAAAGGGAAGAGAGTGTAACTAATGGTCTAGAAATAAGGAACAACAGATTCAGACTCCCTCACAAGGATATGGGATATAGATTAGCTATATGTGAAATATTAAAAGATAAGAATAAGTTATAAAAACAAGCATGCAACAGAAAGGAACCTACGTTTTAGAGAAAAACAAGACTTCTAAATATGTAAAGTTAAATTGTTGATATTTGAAACTCAATAGACTGGTTGAGCCTATGTAGTAAATAGAAGAAAGAAAATAGAATACATGGAAGCAGCGTGTGAGACAGAATGAGATGGTCTAACACATATATAATCCGAGTGACAGGAGAAGAGGATGTTTAGCAGTACCCTGGCCTCCACCCACTAGATGTCGACAGTACCCCCTCCCCTCAGTTGTGAAAATCCATGTCATCAGACATTGCCAGACATCTCTGGGGGACAAAGTCACTCTAGCTGAGAACCACGGCCATAAATGACATATGAGAAACAGAAAATACTGGCCTATGTCACTCATGGTTAGGGATGCAATAATCCTAAACAAAATAATAGCAAACTGGATTTAGTTGCAAATAAAATGATAAAAATCCAGCTGGAGTTTTTCCTGAAATGCAAGGATGGTTGCATATTTGAAAAGCTAGAAATATCATAACCCACACTAACAAATTAAAGAAGAAAAACCTTTATCCTCTCTCTCTCTCGTCTCTCTACATATACACATAAAATATATATAATATATAAACATATAATATATAAAATATATATATCAATATCCCCAAAGTGGATATATATATATTTTGTAAATAAATATATATAGTTTATAAAAATATAAATTCATATAAAATTAGCTTTGTAATTATTGTTATAATTTATATAAGTATATACTTATATATTTATACATATTATTTATTTACATATCATATAATACATACAATATAATATAAAATATATGTAATATATGTGTAAATATCCTCACAGTGTCCAGAGGCAGGCAGTTCTTTCCTCTCTTTATTCTCCGCTTTAGTCTACACCTTACAAGAATCCATCTGCACTGTGAATTGGAAGCCATGCTTTACGTTCAGTGCTACGCCTCAGAGAAGGGGATATTCACAGAACTGAGCTAAGCAGAGGCCTCCTCCACAAGTTTAGAGCTCTTTGGAGGAAAGTTTAAAGAATAAGATTAGCTACCAAGGTCATTATAAATGTTTCAATTCCATTGAAGGGTAGATTCTATATTTATTTTAATGTAGAATTAAATAAAATTCTACATTATTTTATTGTTGAATTAAAATACAATTCAACCATATTGAATTGTCCCTAACAAATGTCCCCTAAAATGCTGATCTGTATTTTAAAAAGCAATTTAGAGAAGTTAAATCCAATTTATATAAATGCAAATAAAATGTCTTTCAAATAACTGTTTAATTCTATGGCTGTAGCATTCAACACAAAGGTCTCTGAAACCAACTGACCTTTACTGTTAGCATCCAGTACATAAACATGAATGAGTCATTAGTGCACTCACAAGAATTCAAGTGCTCACTGGGTTTAGAATGCACTAAACTTCAAAACGATCTCTATTATTTTTATTTAATTATGCACATAAACAAATGTGAGATCAGTGTATGTCCAGCAATCAAGCAAGCTGAATCTGCATCATCACCATGTCTTCCAAATAGTCGTTCAAAAAATGAGAAAGAAAAAATGCTAAGAAGTATGAGACTGAGAGAGGTGGTCTTCACTGGTGAGTTGCTCCACTCTATACCACCATCCCCAGGTCTGCATCTAGATAAGTATGAAGTTAGTCTTAACTCAGTATCAAACTCTTGATTCTCACAAATACTGACCTTACTCCTATTCAGTTTGTACAAGAGGACCATGTTGGATGAAACCACAGAAATCACTTCTCTAAATACTTTGACATTATGTGAGTGACCAAGAATAACTAACTTTAATGAAATATGTGATAATTGCATGTAAATGAATTAGTGGGCATAATCTAACATGCCTTATCAGCCTAACAGTTATTAGAAAAATAATAATAACAATTGTCATACCTAACAATGGCTAAGTGCTATGCTAGGTACTTCAAAAATATCTATAACAATAATGATAATGATAACAGTAATATTCAGACAAGAAGAAACGAAGAGTTCGCTGCCTATGAGGAAAGAAAGGGGTCATAACAAACAATATTCTCACAGTACAGGCCATCTGTCTTCAGCAGTCATTGTCCTACCTTTAATTTGGCCACCATGGGGTCCTTGACTTCTTCTCTTCTCAGGTATAGAATTGATACTGGGAACACCATTGCCAAACAATCTCATCAAAAATAAAGATTATCTCACTTGAATGAAAAAGAGCCTGGGTGAATTTATGGATTGCCTTTATAAATTTACACCCTTTCAGGCAGAGGACCCTGCCAAGGGTGAAGGCTGTCTCAGAAAGGCGCAGATGCAGTTGCTCTTGAACATCTGACTGCCTACCTGGAGCCCTTCCTGCGGCTGCCTGCCAGAGCCATGTCAGGAAGGACTAAACCACAGTGCTTCCTGAGAATCTGACAAACTCTCCAACCTGTCTACAACTTGTCTCGTCTTGGCAGTCCCAATGAAACTCACAGCCCCAGCCCCAGTTGTCTTCAGCTGAATGTCTTTTGTTTGTTTTGTTTTCTCCTACCAACTTATTCACATACGCCCCATCAGGAATAGACACTGTCGGGGGAAAAAAATGTGTGTGATTTTGTAAGTCCAGTAGGATAACATAGTTAGAAGAAATACATTTCTATGCAAGCTAAAAAAAAAACACCTGAATACATAAAATGCTCAAGCATTTTAGTAGTATGTATAAAGAAGGGAAAAAATCAGAAAGGACAGTTATAAGGCATGGTACAAATCATCCTTTTAGTGTGGCTATCTCCCCTTTTAGAGAAGAATAGAAGGAAGCAGTCTCTGGTCCTCATTACATTCTCAATATGGGCAACAACTGAGTTCATAATTGAGAGTACAATTCATAGTTATCATTTGAACACCTACTATACGCCACCCACTATGCTAGGTGTTGTAGATGCATTATCTTATTTAATTCACACAGCAACTTTTTTGGTTCTAAGAACTACCATTATCCTAAATTTTACAGATGAGAAAAGAGTCTTGGTAAGATGAAACAACATGCCCAAGGTTACATAAATTGTTAAGTGACAGAGCTAAGTCTCAAACCCGGGCCTCTTTGAATCCAATGCACTTACCCTTATGCCACAATGCTTTAAAACACCATTCTGTAAGGTTTTGGCTTATGTTTCAATCTTTGCCTCTAATCATTGAGCTCCTTCAGGGCAGAAATTATTTCTCATTAATTTTTATATCCCCAGAGCGTGGAATAATGCCTGATACAGAGCAGGAACTCAATGATTGTCAAACGAACAAAATGATGAATGAATAAATGAAGGAAGGAAGGAATTTGTTTTAAAAGGAGATAGAAAATTGGAGTTCTTGAAAAAAGCAAACTAATTCTATACTAAGAATACGAGTCCTGTGGTTAGTTTTGTGCCCCTCCATTTCTATTGTAGCAACATATGAGTATTCTATGATAAGCACCATTTTTACTTTAGAATTAAATGAAATGCTTTCAAAAATATGTATTTTACACAGGGATTTAAATGAACGATTGAAATTCCATAATCAGAACATGACACAACCAAACCAGCGTATAATCATATGTTTCCTATAATAAGCTACTTGAAGTGTTCTTAGGGTTACAATTTTGTAATCTAGACATGAGAGGAAGATCTGTGCTCTTGACAACATTCAACACACAGGCACTTCAACTGGCTCTAGATAAAAGACAAACCCCCTCATTTGCATTACATACATGCTCTCTCTTTCCTTATCAGTAAGCAGACAGTCCTAACTGTTACCTTCACATCCTCTGCCATCGCCCTCCAGTTTCTGGCCAGCTTGACACTTGCAGTAATAACTGCCAATTGTATTACAGCATTGGTTCTGACAGCCATCATTGTCAATGGTACATTCATTTATATCTGCAATTGAATATTTAAACAGAATTAGCTTCCTATAACTAGACACACAAAAAGACTTCAGTGGCTCCCCTAAAAATGTACCATCACAGAGTGACATCATTCTTTGATCTCAGATTAAAATGAGATAAAACTATAACATCTCATTTTCATTACAGCTAATGCACTCTAATTTTGACATAAGGAAAAAAAACATTATAATCTTTGATATTTGAAATATTTTTGCAGAGTGTACTGAGTTGTCTAGTCTTACGGAATTTGGAAGCTTACAGTACAGATCCAGAAATGATGACATCATCTGAGGATGAGACTGAGAACAGAGTGAGAAATTAGCGAGTCAAAACACTAGGTCACCTACTTATCCATTAAATATGTTGTTATTGGCTTCTCCAATACATAATTACTGAGGACCCATGACTACATATTTGTACTAGAAAGTGTGAGGAAGGTACAAGGGTAGTTCCACGGTTTCCAATATTTAAAATCCAGGTGGGGTTGAGGATTAAACAGAAATGTTATTTGGTTGTGTCCACGTAGAGGATATGCCCACAGCCCACTTCTATAACTGTGGCCAAGAACCATCTTTATAGCTAGGGCTCAATTTTATGTATTCCACCCCCACCTCCACTCAGCTTACAGCTGATAAGTATGCCAACCCATCTGTAAGTTTGATAGTGGCATGCTCTGCTCAAGAGGCATTTCTATTCCATGTTGACTATCTGAGTTAATCTTTCCCTCATAAAATGAGTGTGGCTGGAAGAGAGAGAAGGTGGAGAGGATAGAGAGGAAATAGAGAGGGGAAGGTAAGGATGGGAGAGAGAAGAAGAGGGAAAAGTGAGGAATAAGGAGAACAGGTTAGTCAAGGATGGCAGAAGAAGCTGATGAAGCAGAAGCAGAGACAAAGGGGAGTACAGTCACCATAACTGTGGAACCATGAGAGCAGAGTACTCATACTGAAGCAACGACGAGGTAACAGGCAGCGTGAGCTACAATGTGTCTTGACTGGATATAACCGATTTTGTCTGAGGCCTGGCTGTGCAGCTGTTGAGACTCCCTTTGTTTGTTTTTAGTCAACTTTTCTCTGAAGTGCATCATACACACAGGAAAGTATACAAATCTTAAGTATACATTTTGATGAGTTTTCAAAAATAGTATACACCAATGCAACCACAAGAAATAAAGTATTACTAGGCCTCATGGCACTCTGCCTGGCTGAAGGTAACAACTATCCTGATCTTTAATCATTATAAGTTAGTTTTGTCTTTTTGAACTATATACAAGCAGAATCATGCTGTGCGTATTTTTGTGTCTAGCTTCTTTCATTCAGCATTCTGTTTATGAGATGGATTCATGTTGTTGCATATACTTGTAGTTCATTCATTCCTATTCCTGTACACTATTCAATTCTATGAATATACCACAATTGCTATTTATCCATTTAATAGCTGATAGGAATTTGAGTATTTTCTTACTTTTGGTTATTGTAAAAAATGCTGCTATGAGCCTTCTCAGACGTGTCTTCCATGAACTTAACGTATGCATTTTTGTTGGGCAATGTATCTAGGACTGGAATTGCTGGGTCAAAAGGCATGTTACATTCTGCTTTAGTATTCATAGGCAAATTGTCTTCTAAAGAGGTTATTCTAAAGAGCTTATTACCCTACCACCAGTGGTGTATTAGAGACCAGATGTCACTCATTTTTGCCACGTTTGGGATATCTTGGTTAATTTTTTTTTTCATTTCTAGCTCTTCTGAGGAGTGTATAATAGTATCACATTGTGATTTTAATTTGCATTTCCCTGATGATTAATTAGGTTAAGGCCATTTGGATGATATCTTGTTGAAGTGCTTGTTCAAATATTTTGTCCAATTCTTAAATATTGGTTTTTTATTGTGGGTCAAGTACAATGTGAAATAGAAGTGGTGGCAATGGTCATCCTTGTCTTGCTTGTGATCTCAGAAGGATAGCTTTTAACATTTTACTGTAGTTATGAAGGGTACTATAAGTTGTTTTTGTTATAAATTAGTTTTATGAGATTAATAAAGTTTCTTCCTACTTAAAATTTCTTAAGTATTTGTATCATAAATAGATGTTAAGTTTTATTTATTGCCTTTTCTGAACGTATAAAGATAATTACATAGTTTTTCTTGTTAATTCCACCCATGTGATGAATAACACTGATTGATTTTTCCATTGCTGAAATAAACCTGGTCATGATACGCTACGCTTTTTATATATTCTTCAATTCCACCAGCTAATACTTTGTTTAGGATTTTTGTGACTACATTCATCAGAGAGATTTGCCTGTACTTTTTTTTTTTGATAGGTTTTGGCATTCAGATCACACTGGATACATAAAACAAGTGGGAAAGTTCTTCCTCTGTCTCTATCCTCTGAAAGAATGTATGTAAGATTATTGTCATTTCTTACTTAAGAATTAAGTCTCAAAGAATTAATATCTGATGCCATCTGGGCCTGGGATTTTGTGTGTGTGTGTGTGTATGCGTGTGTGTGAAAGCTTTTGATTACAGATTCAATTTCTCTACTATATATAAGAATATTCAGATTTTCAGTTAAATATGTTGGATAAATGATGTGTTTCAAGGAATTTGTCCATTTCATATAAATGGTCAAGTGTATTGCTGTTAAGTTGTTCACAATATTCTCTTACTATCTTTTTAATGTCTGTCCGATTTGTCATGAGGTCCCCTTCCATATTCCTGAAATTCATGATGTGTACCTTCTCTTTTTTCTTGATCAGCTTTGCTAGACATTCATCTATCTATTTGTCTATCTATCATCGATCTATCTATCATCTTTTCCAAGAATAAACTTTTGGCTCTATTGATTTTTCAGTATTCCACATTTTGCCATTTAATTAATTTCCACTTCCATCTTTATCATTGCCTTCCTTCTATGTTCTTTGGATTTCTTTCACAGCTCTGCTTCTAAGATCTTGAGATGGAAATTTAGATGACCGGTTTTTAGCCTTTCTTCTTTTATAATATTTATGGTTACCTATAAATGTGTCACAAAACTTCCTCAAACTAAGTTGCTTGAAAAGGAAATTTGTTATTATCTTTCACATTTCTGGGGATTGAAGGGCTCAGCTGGGTGGTCCTCACTGGGATTCCACATATGGGAGCAGTCAGGTGGCAGCTGGGGTTAGAGCTGCATGCAGGCTATTTCACTCACATTTTGGGATTTGGGCTAAGATGGTTGGCATGTCTGGGGGTATGATCAGGCATCTCCCTCTCTCTCCACATGCATAACCTTGACGTTTTTACTGCTTGGTGGTCACAGGGTAGAGACATTTTACATGGTTAATTGTACATCATTCCCCAGAGGGATCATTCCAAGAGATCCAAACAAAAGCTTCTAGGTTTCTTATGATCTATTTGATCTCGAAGTCACATAGCATCACTTCTTAGACATCTATTGGTTAAAGAAGTCACAGGCCAGCTGAGATTCCAGGAGGTACAGGAATTCCTTCTCTTAATGTGGGAATTGTATGTATGTCTAGGGAAGAAAGAAGTTGATGGCAACCTTCTTGGAGAGAGCATATCACACTAATATGTTCATTTAAAGCTATAAATTTACCTAAAAATAAAGTATTAGCTGCATCCCACAGGTTTTCATGGTTCATAATTTAATCATCATCCAATTCAAAATATTTCTTAATCTACATTATTTCTCTTTTTTTTTTTTAAGGATTGGCACCTGAGCTAACATCTGTTCCAAACTTTCTTCTTCTTCTCCCCAAAGCCCCCCAGTACATAGTTGTATATTCTTGTAGTAGATCCTTCTGGTTGTGCTATGTGGGACGCTGCCTCAGCATCACTTGATGAGTGGTGCCATGTCTGCACCCAGGATCCGAACCAGTGATCCTTTGGTGAACCAGGGCCATCCAAGTGGAGTGTGCGAACTTAACTACTTGGCCATGGGGCTGGCTCCCCTAACATTTCTTGTTTGGGTTATCTTTTGAGGTATATTTGGGGGGTTTTCCAAACAATTGAAGAATTTCCAATCATCTTGTTACTATGAAATGCTAGATAAATTCCACTGTGGACAGAAAATATACTCTGTGTGCTTCAATTATTCAAAAGTTGTTAAGGCTTGCTTTATGTTCCAGCACAAGGTCAATTTTGGCTTAAGAAAATCTATGTTTACTGGAAAATAAGATGTATTCTGTGATTGCCAGATGCTTTGTTTTCTGTATGCATATATGCACATATATATACATATATTATATCTGCATATATTTCAAATATGTATATTTAATTAGTTCAAGTTTGTCAATCATGCTTTTCATATCTTTATCTTAAAGGATTTTTTTACATGCTTGTTATATCAGTTAGTGAGAGAAGCATAGTAAAATCTCTTTGTCTGTTTTACATTTGTCCTTTAATGACTGCAATTTTTGTTTTATATTTTCTGAAGCTCTATATGAGGGGCATACAAATTTATAATTGCCACATCTTCCTAGCAGATTAACCCTTTGTTCTTATAAAATGTTCCTCTTTACATCTTGCTTTGCTTTTTTTAATAAAGTTGAGGTTTTGTGATATTAGTATAGTTATGTCAGCTTTCTTTCGGTTTGCATCTGCATGACATTTTATTTTCTAAACATCTCTGTATTCATATATTTGAAAAAATATATCCATATATCTATATCCACATCTATATATGTTATTTTAAATATTCTAACATCTTTTTTAACTGAGGTATTATATCATGACTTGTAATGTAATTACTGATATATTTGGATTAAATGTACCAGTTTACTATTTTTCTAAATTTTCATATATTTTAGGCTACTTTTACTCTCCATTCTGATATACTTTTAAATGTATTATTTTTGGTGTTCTATTTTCACTCTTTATTAGATTGTCAGTTACACATTCCTTTATTATTCTTTTAGTGGTTACTCTGGATATTACAACATCTATTATTAAAGTCTAAGATAAATTAGTACTTTAACCACTTCCCCGACAATGCTAGAAAGTTACACTTTAATTCCATTTATGCTTTTCCTGCATTTTATATTATTATCCTATATTTTACTTTCAGGTATTTAAGCCCATAAGACTTTTACTGTTATTATTTTATATACTCAATAGTGACTTAGATTTGTCCACATATTTACCTTTTCTGGAATTCGTTATTGCTTCCTACATTGCTACGCTTCTTTCTGGAATAATGTTACCTCTCACTGAAAACTACCTTTAGTATTTCTTTTCATATGGATCTGCTGGCAACAATTTTTTTTTTTTTTAATTTTGTTTGCCAGGGAATGACAGTCTTTCACCTTAATTTTTAAATAAACTTTTTTTTGTAATTTTAGAACAGTTTTAGATTTACAGAAAAATTTCAAAGATACTGCAGAGTTCCCATATTCCCCATATAGCCCATATTCTGCTATTATAAATATCTTACATTAGTATGGCACATTTGTTATAATTAATAGCCAATTAATTACATTGATATTGATACATTATTACCCTCTAAAGTCCATGTTTTATTCAGACTTCCTTATTTTTTACCTAATGTCCTTTTTCTTTCCCAGGACCCCTTCCAGGATACCATTTCACACTTAGTTGTCCTGACCCCTTCGGTTCTTTTTGGCTGCGACAGTTTCTTATTTTCTTTGCTTTTGATGACCTTGACAGTTTTGAGGAGTACCGGTCACATGCTTTATAGAAGGTCCTTCAATTTGGATTTTTACGATTTTTTATTATTATTAGACTGGAATTATGTGTTTTGAGGAGGGAGACTACAGAAGGAAAGTGCCATTTTCATGATGTCACATCAAGGGTACATACAATCAATGGGGCTTAGCACTGTTGATGTGGACCTTGGTCCCCTGGCTGACATGGTGTTTGTTAGGTTCCTCCCCTGTAAGGTTACTGCAGTTCTGTCCCCTCTCCATAGTGTATTCTTTGGAATGAGATCATTATGCACTGCTCTCACTTAAGAGTGGAGAGTTATGCTTCCCCCTCCTTTACGATGGGGTAGCTACATAAATTATTTGGAACTCTTCTGCACATATTTGCCTCTTCTCCTCCATTTATTACATCTTAATTTTTGAAGAATATTTTCAATGGAATAGAATTATAGGTTGGTAGTTGTTTTCCTGAAGCATTTCAAAAGTGACATTCCCTTATCAATTAAATTTGCTTTTGAATATAATGTGATTGCTTTTCTCTGCCTGCTTTTAAGATTTTCTCTTTGCCTTTCTTTCTCATATGTTTTACCATGACATGCTTTGATGTGTTTTCAGTTCTGTGGTTTCATATCTTCCTTTCAGTTTCAGGGAAATTGTTCCCACAACTCTATGTTCAAATATTGCATCTGCCCCATTTCCTTTCTCCTTTCTTTCTAGTGTTGCATAATGCACGTTTATGAGACCTTTGATCTACACATGATTTGTCTCATGTTATTTTCTATTTTGTTTTCTTTTGTCTTTTTTCTTTCTTTGTTTCACTCTAGATATATTCTACTGACCCATTTTCCAGGTTATCAATTCTATAATCAGCTGTTTGTAATATACCATTAATTCTGTCTACCACATTTTCCACTGAAGTTATTATCTTTTTCATTTCTACTATTTATAGTTTATTCTTTTTCTAAATTCTACTTCTCAGGTGAAATTTCCCACTTTGTCATCAATTTTCTCATTTTTAGAAATCTACCGTTCTTTGACTTGCTTTATGTTACTGAAGCTGGACCCTGTAAACATTTCTCCTTGGCCAGCTGGTGCAATGTTAAGTCATCTTAGTAGAGGGCACGAGAGGACTGCTACCAGAGGAAGGCACTGTCACTTCCAGGTCTTAGCTCTCTCGTTCACAGGCGTGTACATTGCGGCTGCCAGCACGCAGCTTCCTTGTCAGTAGGAAGCTTCTTCACCAGTGAGCAGCCACCCTGCCATTGGTGTACGGGAAACCTTGTGCTGCACAGCTGTCAGCTAGCTCACCAGGACTCCAGCAGGCAGCTTCCCAGAAGATCTCACTGCCACCCCAATGCGCAGGTTCCTGCCCACCATCCCTGGTCAGCAACACCTCAGCAAACTTTTACGCCATCCAGTGGGCCACAGCCACACCCTCTCCAATGAGATCTGAATTTCAGCCTGGCGGGGGGGATTGCGAGAATGTTTCCCAGTTTGCTCCTTTCCTGGGAACTCTCCTTCAGTCCTAGACAGAGGGGCTGCTCCCACCATCTGCTCTGCCTATAATATTTAACATTACCTTTACCCCTCTTAGTACTCTATCTCCAGTTTCTAATCAATAATCTTTATAGTACTTTTTTTCCTGATCAAATCCTTGCTGTGGTTTCTGTCTCTTACTGGACTGTCCAGTATACCTTCTCTCCAGTATCACGATCCCTCGATTTTTGGCTTCCATGATAGCTCTGAATTCCAATTTATATCTCCTCAGCCCACTGAGACTGGTGACTGCCCTGTGTGTCTTTTCTCCCCATTAGCAGCGACTTTCTTCTCACCTTTTCAGCCTGTCCCATTATGTTACTTACGAATCAATCCCTGGAGGGCAAAACTCACCTCGTTGACTTTCCCGGCTGTCATACTATTCTCTGATGTCTTCTGATGAGTGATGTGCATATTACATACAACTTTTCTGGCTGTTCTCAGCAAGAGAATTGGTCTGCACTATTTAGACCACTACAGGCTATCAGCGTAAGAACACCTATTTCTTGATCCCCTTTACATTAGTCCAAAGAAAACTCCACTAATTGAAGCATTTACACTTGTTTATTTTCCTTAACAATTTGACTCAGTCAACAACACAGGAATTGATGACTAATAAACATGAAATGATTAACAAATACAACACTCTATAAATAGGTACTAAGCTTTGCGCTGCAGCAAGATATCATAGAGCAAAAGATCAGTGAAGGTTGACTTCAAAAGGAAGATTGGAGAATCAGTTTGGATTTTATTCTCCAAGCTCAGTTTGCTGAAAAAGAGGAGATATGTTCGAATAGGTCATATATCAAGAGTCCTCTGATTCCACTCTTAAGAATTCATCCAAAATTATATTCCAAAGGAATTCAACTGTCCTAGGCACCTTTCCATACACAATATCTTGAGGTCTTCATTATAAACTGATGACATCATACAAAATTACGCTTATTCAAAAAAAAGTATGGTCATTAAAAAGAAAACTAAAGGACACACATATTAAGTAAAACGTTTATAACAACTTAAACATTCACTAATGTGGGAGTAGTTAAGTTAAATGCCTTCCTTCAATGTAGTCATTACAAGTCAAAATTGTGATAAAACAATTAAACAACTATAAAACAACATGGAAAATTGTTATGTTCAAATAGATTAGAAATTGTTTCTCTGTGTTAGTTGCAACTATAAAAACCTATAAAATTATTATGGAGAAATCTTGGAAAGATTAAAAAAATAAATAATTTGACATATAACAGTGGTGGAATTACGTCTTTTAAAGTTTTAGTTTTGGTTGTAATATCGCTTGTGCCATCAGCACTTTAAAAAAATAAGTCAGAGATTTATGACAGGTAATAAAAACAACAGAGTATATAATTTTTAGTGACTGTTCAAAGGGAAATATTTGTTTTTCAGGATGGACAGATTTTCGCTGGTATTAAATTCTGATGGAAATTCGTTAAATGAGTTTAGAATATAAGGGTCATTGGATAAAACCATCACAAAGTCTTCAACAGAGGTTTTTCAAAAGATGTCAACATTTTCTTCATCAATTTTTGACTAATATTGACCTGTACTAAAAGATAAGACCTAATGTAACAACATATTATGGCAAAATTACTTCCATGAAAAGCGAAATCAATATGGTCCAGTCCAATTTCCTCTGCCTGGTTTTACATGAAATAAATATAGTTTTTTTTTTTTTAAAAAAAGCAATGCTTGGTTTGCATAGCCTTGAAGAGGGCTTTGGAAAATAATTTTTGCTTTTGGATCAAACACAGACTTTCTATGTATTTCCCAGTTCACCACAGTCTTTCCCCAACCTATTCCTTTTCCCTGAGCCACTCACTTGTTTATGGTATCTGAATGGCTCTGAAGGCACCTGACTTTAATCTTCCTGGTCTGACAGACTTGGCCTCAGATCTTTCAGGAGTCACAGAGCTCTCAGGGCAGGTCCGGAAAGGGATGGCGAGGATGAGGAGAAGAAGCATCCTAGAACATCGCCTCTAATTCAACAAGTGAAAAATTGCTTTTATTTATTTTACGTATTGCGTACCTCTCAACTTAAAATTTGCTCTAATTAAGTGGTTGATTTGCTACTAAAAATGTTTGAAAATCCCTTCCTTGTACTGTTACATCTGGTTATGGGGGAGGTGAAGGCAAGGCCTTTTACTCTAAGGAATGTGAATAAGTATATCTCCGGGAGGTAATATGAGAGAAAACAGTCAGTAAAGATACCCAGTTTTGATTTTGAAATATTAAAATAATAAATATCATGTGTAAGAATCCTTTTTCACGTCTATTCACCTTAAACCTAATGGTTATGCACATTATTAACAAATGTCAAACTAAATTTAGTCCTTCAGAAAATTCATAATAAAACTGATAAGAAGGCACTTACGCATTGGCTGGAGTTAAGAAGTAAGGGACAATTAGAGGGTTCGTGGGTCAAAATGATTAGTACATAAAAATGACATAAAAAGGACTTAAAATATCTTCTGCGCAGGAAAAATTTTAGTAGCACGTTAACAGCTAAAGATATTTTACAAATATGTTTTATGTTTTTGGAGCTAGGATAACACTAGCAGCAAAAAGCGTAAATGAAAGACTCATAGATTTCCCCAAATAAACTTTAAAATCTCCCATTCGGAGCGAGCAAAATTAAAAGACAAATAAGAAATGAAGAAAACAGCATGGTCACATACCAGTTAAAGAGCAGAAATCATTAATACATAAAAGGTTAATGTAAATCAAAAGGAAAAGTTGAAGTCTCCCGAACAAAAATTTAGTCTAATGAAATGAAATAAATTGAAATCAAAAATACAGATGTCCAATAAATGTCAAATGTTGAAACCAATTAATAATCGAAGAAATTAAAACTAAAAGAAAATTAATACTATTCTTTCTCTACCAGATTTACAAAGATTAAAATCAGTGCTCATGGGGCAGCCCAGTGGCACAGCGGTTAAGTGCGCACATTCCTCTTGGGCAGCCCGGGGTTCACTTGTTCGGATCCCAGCATGGCACTGCTTGGCAAGCCATGCTGTGGTAGGCGTCCCAGGTATAAAGTAAAGGAAGATGGGCACAGATGTTAGCTCAGGGCCAGTCTTCCTCAGCAAAAAGAGGAGGATTGGCACCAGATGTTAGCTCAGGACTGATCGTCCTCAAAAAAATAAATCAGTGCTCATGTGTGAGGGTTTAAGTGTGGCAAAAGCGCTGTAGTAGACTTTGCTAGTACGAGCACAGACTGGGAAATAATTTCTGAGTTTCGAGTGTCTACACAAACCAGAATATGCATATACTTTTCCATACAACCTAAAGAGGTAATCACAAATGTCCATAATGATTTATGTATTTTTTAATAGCAGAGGAGAAAAAACAGAAATCAAACACTAGGATCTTAAATAAATTATAATACCTCCAAACCAAGGACCACTATACAATAATTAACAATCCTTTTCCAGCAGAATATTCATTTACCTCTGCAAATGTCATAACATATTAAGGGTGTGCATACTTACATACACGTATATAATGGTAATCTCATTTGTATTTATTTATCTATCAATATATGTTCTTAGAAAAAAATGCAAGGATATACTAAAATACACTAAAAGTGCCTATCTTTGAATGAAGTAATAAGGGATGGTTTTTGTTTTGTTGCTCTGTACTTTGCCTGTTTTCCATATTCTTTGCAATGAGCATACTTTCAGAAAAAACAGCACAATAAACGCAAAAAATTGTTTAAAAGTTAGGGCTAAAATGCTCCTTCTACCTCCCTTTTCTTTTTATATACTCTCTGCCATGGTGTACAATTATATCACGTTTAGTATATTCACTTAAATTTTAGTATATTCACTTAAATTTTAGTGTATTCACTTAAATTTTAGCTTTTTAAAATGAATGATCTTTAAGATTTTGCTGGTTAGGTTGCTTTGTAAAGAGCTTAAAGCAACTTAATGACATAGAGTGTTAGCATTCTATTCAGTCCATTTCACATGGCCAAGGCTGGTATATCCAATTAGTTGGATGCTCCATACTTGAGAAAGCATCAATGCATGTGAAGGCTTCTGATCTCTGGAGGAATGCTCACATTCAAGCTTTCTAGAATACCCTCAGTGCAAGGTATGTGAAAGACCATGTATTCCCCTGAAAACTTGACCCATCCTTAAGTACTGAAGATTTGATGAAAGGAGAGGATGTCACACTGTCTAAACCAAGAACCTCCTGCCAGGGCTAAAGTACAAATCCTTTAAGGACAACTAAATGTAACAGAGTGGAGACTTCCCTGGGCAGGCAACAATTCCAGATGGAAAGGCTCATATGCGACTTCAGTCTTGATCTGCCAGGGTACAAATGGGCACAAGAGTAAACTCCTTTATGAAATGTTTGTGGCTAACTTCATTACTTTTAATTTTGTCATCTGTACAGTAAGAAAAAAGAAAGTAACCACTTTATAAGGCTCTTGTGAGAATCAAATTAAATCACACATTTAAACTACTCAGCACAGTTTCTAGCATACAGTAAGCTCTCTATATAGTAGCTCATTATTATTGTTCCCTAAACTTTATATGATTGTCATACACTTGAGAATTCAAATTTGGTTCATAGAAGGCACTCAGTTGCTTTCTTGTTTAATTTGCATTGAACATAAATTCAGTTTTAAGATAGGTAGAATTATAAATTCACAGTAACACATATTTCTTGTTCTACAGAACGGAAAGCTCAAAAACAATTTTGCCTTTCTTCTGATAGCACTCTTTTCATGCAACCTATTTTTATGTACAATCTGAGGTTTTTAAAAAATTGGCTGAATAATCCAACTAAAGGATAGACTTCATTGCTGTTGCTTATTCACTGGCCAGTTACACATTGACATTAATAAACAAAAAATATAAGCATGGATTTCCACTTCTGTTGTTTACCACTTTTCTTTAAAAAGTAAATAAGGAAGTATGTTGCATGTTTGGCGTCCTCATGTACTCAGAAAAAATAAATAAATGAAAATATAAAGTTATTACTATCAACTGAAAATCAGTGTTCATAAGTAAAAAATTTGAAAGTCATTGGCTTTGAAGATGGTTCTGAAAACCAAGTCAATACGTAGGATTTTAAATTGCAGTTTTATAAGATACTCACTGCATGATAGATTTCAGGCTGTTTCATGTGTCCAATGTCATTCAAGGTTGCAAATAAATTTGGCCTTTCAAAAGCAAGATGAATGACAAAATTTCTCTGACATACAGCGTCTTCCAGGTTAGGCATGACAAAAGTTCAACAATATCATCAAGGCTATCAATCCATCTGTAATGACATACTGCAGTCTCTTCCAGAATTAAATATGATGTTTGCAAGAGCAGTGCTGCATTTCTGGTTGTAGGACAAAAAATACAACAGAACTGCAAACACATAAAAGGTCTGTTAAATGAGCCACAAAAATAAACCATTCATTTTTATATTTAAACAAAATTTGTGAATTTGGTCTCCTTGGGTTTCATCATTTTCCTAAAACATGTTTCTATTCTAAAATCATGTGATCTGTTTAGTCTGTGTTTCTACAGTTTCAGTGATAACTTATACTGCTTTCAGGAATATGGCAAATACTGAACACACGTGGCCACAATGCAGAGTAAAAAGGCAAAATTAGAAGCGTTTTAATTTTACACACATCTTTCTCTAAACTAAAAGTATTTGGCCCAATTTAGCATGTGTATTTTTGTTTTTAAAGGGTTGTGTGCTCATTTTGTGAAAACTACCCAAAAATTGCACACACACATTATGTATCATAGCCATTTTCAAATCAGTAGGCTTCATGAAGTGATGACCTAAGCTTCTTATTGCAATTAGCTTTCACAGCAAATCAGTCGATTTCTCTTTAGGTCCCAGCCTTAATGTAGTTCTCTATAGGTTAACGTAAGATATGGCATTAATCAGCATCTCTGGAAAATTCATACATGCCCAAAATATAATTGAGAAATGCATTTAAACAATGTTCTTAGTCTTTATGACCTCATTTTGAGATTACAGAATTATACATGAAGTATACTAACAATATATCTATTCTGAAGACTTTAGATAATGTCAATGGAATAACTTCTATATATAGTTTTAATTCTAGGATTTTCCTTAAAATGGTTTAAATGGAGTTCCATTTCAAGGCTTGAGCAGCTTCTTCTATTCCTAGTCACTAGGGAACAAACTGAGAACCTCAAAACAATAATCCTGACCTTCATTGTCTCCTGAGGCCCAAATGAGTTATTTTTTATACTACTCATGATTGGTAGTGGAGAGAAAGCAAGGAGGAATGTGTTAGACTACCGGAGAACTCATTCCTATGAGCCAATGACTTCATTCCTTGCATGGCCGCTGTATAAGAAGGAACAATCACATCGATAAGGCAATAAAATGAACCTCAGGCTCTGAGGATTTAGGTTTGAATCCTAGTTCCCCCACTTATGTGAGATACTGTGCAATTCACTTCACATTTGTGGGCCTTTTCTTATTCATTTGAAAAAGAATATGATGATACTACATAGAAATAGCGAGAAGTATTACTATGATAATACCAAAGAAAATGCCTTGTAAATTTTGAAACCCAACATAAATGAATTCTCAGGTACTAAACAGAAATGCTTTATTTTTTTCTTTCATATTTCCACTAAATGATTTTTGAGAAAGGTTCAGTAGAAATTCATCTAACAAAGGAAATTGTGGGGAAAATAGTTCCATTTTGGTAGAAAAAAATTTATGTTAAATAATGGCTATTTTAAATAAATGAAACCAGAGGCACTGAAAAAAGAGCCATTGTATTATAGTGTATTCATTTAATGCTGCCTAGATTTCAAGAGAAATATTTATTTTTTAAGAAGTTTCCAAAAAGTGACAAAAATTTTGAAATTAAAGGTATGTTGACTGTAAACATATGTCATAGCTCACTAAATTTTGCAATAAATCACCAAAGTTAAATAACAATTGTAAAATTATCACCTTCTTACTATAGTCCTTCTCTGTTATAGTCCTATCCTGTTAATACTTAGGATATGTTTAAAATATTTTGTGGTATTTATAAAACTATTTTTTTAACTGGAATTTTCAATTGAAACTAATAATCACATACTATCT
Organism: Equus przewalskii; assembly: GCF_037783145.1. Taxonomy (NCBI): domain Eukaryota; kingdom Metazoa; phylum Chordata; class Mammalia; order Perissodactyla; family Equidae; genus Equus; species Equus przewalskii. The sequence goes on along the minus strand of NC_091848.1, from coordinate 10,937,260 downwards.
ATAGCAACATGGTCAAGACAATGGTGTTTAGACTGAATCTGAGTATCGGGTTCTTTGCTTACTTGGGTAATCCTCTTATCCGCTCTAATCTTTAGTTTCCTCATCTGTAAAATGGGGGTAATATCAATACTACCTGCCCCATTGGTTTGTTGTGAATATTAAATGAATTATAAGATGTAAAATGAATGGAAACTTTAGTCACCTAAGGGTGACCGGTTATTACTATTATCATTATTTCCCAAATGTGACTTACAAATGAAATTTGCTCTCTTCTCATTTTTTTTCCTCAATTCTTAGTAATGTAACCTTCCAAGTACAAATGCCTTGAATTCAAATTCTCTGAGCAATTTACATAAAATTTTTACCCAGTAGCTGCAAAAACATAGCTCCACTGTGTGACACAGTGGAAGGTGGCCAGTCTAGAATACACAGCCTTACTGAATTATCAGCTCTTGTACGTGAAGGCAAGAAATCGCAGACAAGTCTGCAACACAACTAATGAAAACCCATTTGATCTTTTAGTCTATATTTCCCTTAAGTTATCAACAACAAAAATTAGTCACGGTTAATAATTACAATTACCAACGATCTATTGTTTCATATAATTAACATTTGCATATTTGCATCATATTCTCATATTCAGGGTTATATTTGATCTTCACAAATCAGGGAGGTAGAGTAGGCCTTAATAATAATGACACAATATAACTTTCTGAATTGAGGTAGCCATGGTTGACAAACTTCTACCCCAGGAAACTATTAAGAAATCACACGAGCCTCTGTAGCCTGAAGTAAAATGAGATATCCTACATCTTTCTTTTAGCTGGATTCTCAGATGCTCTTTCATTCATGCATCATTACAGGACAATGGGAGAAAAAGATGCCACATTAGTGCTAAAAGTGTTTATTTTACACATAACATTGATCTATCCTCCAGCATGTCAAGAAGATAAATTTTAAATGTAGCTATTTATTTATTTATGAAGTGCAGCCCCCTCCATGACCTATAAAATTTCCCAGTCCAAGGTATGAAAAGTGCTGACAATTTCTGGATTGCAAACTCAGTTATCGATTTACATTTTAGAAGCAGAGAAACTGAGGCTCTAAGAGACTATATTTCTATAGTTATTCCTTTTTTTTCAACAATTTTATTTGGATATCTTGGCCATATAAAAATTTTATATATTCAAGGTATACAACTTAATGTTCTGATATATGTATACATTGTGCAAAGATCACTACAATAAAGGTAAATAAGTTATCCATCACTTCTATATACATATTTATCATTGTGTGTGTGTCTGTGAGATGAGAAGATTTCAATATATAAGGAGCTCAACATCTCTTATCATCAGGGAGATGAAAATCAAAACCATAATGAAATATCACCTCACACTTGTTAGAATGGCAATTATCAAAAAGATAAAGATAGCACCTGTTGGTGAGGATGTGGAGAAAAGAGAACCCTTGTCGACTGTTTGGGAGAATGTAAGTTGGTACAGCTGTTATGGAAAACAGTACGGAGGTTCCTCAAAAAGTTAAAAACAGAACTACCATATGATCCTGCTATTCCACTTCTCGGTCTATATCTAAAGGAAATGAAATTTGGATCTCAAAGAGGTATTTGTACTCTCATGTTCATTGCTGCATTATTCACAACAGCCAAGACATGGAAGCAACCCAAATGTTCACCAATGAACAGATGGATGAAGAAAATGTGGTACATATATACACAATGGAATATTATTCAGCCTTAAAAGAAGAAAGAAATGCTGCCATTTGCAACAACTTGGACGAACCTGGAGGACATTATGCTGAGTAAAATAAGCTAGAGATGGAAAGACAAATACTGCATGATCTCACATGTTGTGGAGTCTAAGATAATCAAACTCAAATAAGAAGAGAGTAGAACGGTAGTTGTCAGGGGCAGAGAGGAGTGGGAAATGAGGAGATGTAAGCCAAAGAGGACAAAATTTCAGTTATGTAAGATGAAAGGGTTCTGGAGATCTAATAACCGGCATGTGACGATAGTCAACAATAATGTATTGTATAGTCATTCCTTTACTCAGTAAATATTTATTGAATATCTTCCTTATGCTGGGCCCAGAGGATCCAGGGATCAAACTTATTTTTTGTTTTTTAAAGAGAAGCCCTCGTTCCCATGCTAAGTAAGCTTGCTGGCTGGTATGGGAGATGCAGTTCAACAAGTTGCTATAAATTAACTAAAGGCATGATTGAAATTCAAGATCACTAAAATCCAAGCTTGCTTTCTCCAAAGTAGTTTCAGTCTTCTCCACTCCAAGCTGCCCATTCAGAAATTATTGTATCATTAAAAAAATTCACTGTTTCCCCCTCCATCCAGACTGCCATATCATTTTAATATGGTTGGAAGTCATCACTCAGATGGTGCAACATATATCTACCCAATCATTGAACAGTCAGCTTTTACAATTATGACAGTTGATGTGTTTATGGTCCCATTAAACATTCTCTTATTCTTCCTTCATTTAATTTTCAACCATAAAAGAAAAAGCTCACTATGCAAAAATATTTCCTACCCCTAAGAATATTGATTTGAAGGAGAGATTTTTTGCAACACATTCATCCAACACGGAGCTTTTACTTAAACCTGAAGGAATGCCCACAAATTTTCTCGGGCTTTATTTTCTGCCATAGGAATAAGAGTGGCTCTGGAGTCAGAGTGGGTTCAAATTCTGGTTCTACTACTTATTAGCTGTGTTCTAGACTATTCCCAATAGTGTGGCTGTGCAACAAATCACTCCAAAATTTGGTAGCTTAAAAACAATGACAAGTAGAGGAAGATGGGCACGGATGTTAGCCCAGGGCCAGTCATCCTCAGCAAAAAGAGGAGGATTGGAGCAGATGTCAGCTCAGGGCTAATCTTCCTCAAAAAACAAACAAAAAAAGACAATTATTTTGTTATCCCATAGTTTCAGTGGATCAGGAGCTTGGGACACATTTGGATGGGCAGTACTGGCTCCAGATCTCTCATGCTGTTGTCATCAGGTAGTACGGCTGGAGCTAGAAGTGCATGGAGAGACTGGAGCTGCTGGGGCCTGGCTGGGTACCACTCTCTCTCTCTCCCCTTTAATCTCAAGCTTACCCAGGTGGGCTCTCATCTGGGCTACTTTGGCTTCCTCAAAGCATGATGGGGCAGTTGGACTGGCAGCACAGCAGCTCAGGGCTCCAACATAAGTGTTCCAGTGATCAAGGTGGATGTTGTATCTTCTTTCTTGACTAGCCTTGGAAGTCACTGAGTGTCCCTTCTGCCATTCTGTTAGTTTCATGTGAGTTTCAAACTCAATGACGAAGCAGAGGAATTTGACTTCCCCCTCTTAATGTGGGAATGATAAGGTTTGAGAAGAACATGTGGAAAGGGAGATATTGCTATGGCTATCTTTGGAAAATAAAATCTGCCAAGGTGACCTTGGTCAAGTCAGCTAACTTTTCTGTGCCTCAGTTTCCTGATCTATAAAATGGCTATAATATATGGCACTTCTTAGGGTTCTTGAGGTTTAAGGAGTTAATATAGCTTAAGTGCTTAGAACAGTGCCTAGCACAGAGAAGGTCACTCCATAAATTTTATTTCATTTTATTTAAATTTCATTATTATTAATATCTTCAAGTCTCAGGACAAATATCACCTCTTCTGTGGAGCCTTCCCTATTATTCTCAGTGATTTTTCATTCTCTCTTCAAGCTTACTGTGGCTTTGAAGTCACCTCTTTTCTAATACACCTTTTCAGATTTTATCGTAATTATATGTTCATGGGTCTAGATCCTCCAGTGTACTGTGAACTCCTCGGGAGCAGAAAACAAAAGGATTGCTCAGTAACACAGGTTCGTTTATCAGGGAATGACTCAGTCCAAAGTTCAGGCACAAACAGCAGCCATGAAAATGTAGATTCAGGAAGATGGTGAAAACTAGGCAGGGCAACACAAAATAAAGAAGGCAGGATATACACAGATAATGAACATCTGACTTCCACTTTCATTTACTCTTCTATCAAAGCTGTAAAGGTAGCAATTGCCTTAATCAGGGGTTGTAGGAGACGGTGGGATTTCTAGAGGAGAAAACAGAACAGTGAGTTGAAAGCTTTGGCCTCAAATTAACATCTAGAAAGTATTTAAATTTGTTGTAATAGACTAGGTAAAATTTAACTAGCTTTCCTATCACTGTAATTTAGCATCTAAAGTGTCCATAATTAAAAACATTTGCTGAAGCAAAACTGCATTTGAGAATGAACAGGAGCTTTGAACCTGTAAAGGATGCAAATCTGCAGCATCTATTCCTTTTAAAAGGGAAATCAACATTAATCCCAACCTAATACAAAAAAAATTGTCTTCTGGTATCATATAGAAATCTACAAAATCTTTAGCAACAAGAAAGATTGTCAGTTCCTTTTACCAACAAGAATGTACCTGTAAATCAGAAGAGAGTCCTGCAAAATCATTAATAAGGCTTGGTCTCCTGAACCAAGAATAATCATTTCAATTCAATTTAAAAAATAATACATTAAAATTTCAAAAAGCCATTTGTGACCAATACAGCTCTAGAATTTTCATTTTTTTTTCCCAGAGCCCAGAGATGTTTAAAAATGGATTTTGCAGTTGAACTCGAGGAGTGTCAGATCTCAGAAACAACAGATGAAGAAAACTCTAATTAGCTGTGATGAACGTTGATTACAGAGCTCGGATATAACAATGATTACAAGAGAAAAAAAGAGGTGACGCATCAGCCCCACATATCAAGAGTGGTTGTGTAATTAGAGAAATTTAATCACAGCAGGCAAATGAGATGTATTTGTATTTGTTCCATTTTGTGGATTCACAGGCAGAACTGTCCTCAGAAAATGCAAAAGGAACAAAAGCATTCCTATTGCATATGCTTTATCCCTAAGCTATTTAATTCATGAAATTCTTTTTTTATTGTTCCTTTTTCCACCTCTTCCCCACGCCCCACAGAAAATCCATTTCTTTTTCAGCAAAATACTCAGTACTATTACCTTATGAGGATGTTCTTTTTAGAATGTCCCTAGCTCACTAGGATTAAGAGAAGATACACATGCTCAGAGGGAAATAAAGGACCTGTTTTATCTGAAATATTTGATTTTAAATATGTGGTCCCTCAGTTGACTTTTGGAGGGAACAGAATTTAACAGCCATACCTAAAGATGAAGCTATGAGCAGTACGAGTGCTCCCAGTTTCTATAACATCGGCCAGAGCTTTGCTGGTTCATGAATAAATCCCCAAATATAAGAAGTCACTTGGTTAGCTGAACTCCCACAGAAGACTCAGTAACCCGTTAGGAGGTCATAGGGTTTATCTCGAACAAGAGTCTGTCTTGCAGCTTACTGTCTTTTGATTTCCTGATTAAGTGATGGATGAGAAGAAGAGGTCACTCAGGCAGTACAAAACCAAAGAAAAAAAAACTTCACAGAAACCTTGGCTGGCCCACATTATTCCCAGCAAGAGATTTCTGCTTTGCACTGATTACTCATAAAACCTCTTCCCCAAGCAAATCTTTTTTTTTTTTTTTTGTGCCAACGTTGTTCTATAATTAGGTGTTTCTGCTGGAATTAGCAGCAAACATGAAAAAGCTTCTCTGGTAACACATTTGTAAAAGGTATCTAAGTTTTCATTGGTGAAGCTGGATTAAACTATGTAATTTATCATCATGACAGTGTATCTGTGTTTGCCCTGCAAACTCCACTTAAGTATAATAAAATAAAGAAATAGCATGAATCATTAGAAGGTTACACGCATACACACACACATCTTACACATTAATGCTTTGCATGGTTCCGTTAACATCTATATATAATAATTTTTCTTGACTCAAACTGATACAATGCAAATATATTCACCCATATGATAATCGTGCTTAAGATATTCAGGAGTTTATCATCCTACAATTTAAACTGCAGAAAAGTTTCTCTTTGATGCAAATAAATTTTGGTCCAAACATATTGTGAAAATGGGAAAAAACATATCCCATTTTCACCTACATCTACTAAAGCTGTCTCTATCAAAACAGATTTCCCAATTCCTTTTTGTGAGATATTCATAAAAGAAAGTATGTCTCATTCCTCCTCCCCCCAACACACACATAAGCCACATCTATTTGATTATAACTACTGTGCCTCACCAGTGAGTTCAAATGCCTACTGAGACAAGGCAATTGTCCCAGTACAGGAGTGAAGTGGGTACTGGGGCAAATGACCTGTTTATACTGTATAAGTGGTGAGAAAGGATAAGATTGTTGATGAGAAGAAAGCAGGCTCAAGAGGGTCAGATCTTCTGCTATGTTAAGAGAAGCTGTAAATTTCACATGAAATCTTTTAATCTTTAAATGTTGGCACAATTTATATGGATCAAATAAAGCATTCTTTGAGCTTACTTGACTGACCAGCTGCTAGTTCTCAAGTTCTTCTGTTCTATGGGTGCTGAAAAGATGATCAAGTAGAAGGTAAACCTCAGGGACAGGCTGTGGCCAGAGGATGATAGAGCTGAATCAAACAGCTCAGACTCCTACCCCACAATGGCCAATGGGAAATCCTGCCTGGGGTGTGGGACACTTGAAATTAAGTTAAGCGAAATCAATAAGTTCAAGATCACTGGATGGGCAAAAAGTAGAGAGACTGGGGTGAAGGAAGAGTCACCGATAGGGAGGTGCCAAGGAAAGCTGGTGTTTATGGAGAGCATTGGTCAGCTGAGGGGGCCCAAAGAAAACTGGTTCACCAAAGACAACCAGATATCAAGTATTCTTCACAGAGGGAGAAAAACAAAGTCTCAAAGAAAGCATTGAAAAAGAATAAACTCTGACAATGCTTATGCCAAAGTGAAAATCTTCAAGTCGTTTGTCTTGGCTGCTTACAATCATAGGTACTGGGATGAACCCGAGAAAAATGTCCCGGTGAGACATGAGCCTCTGTCAAGAATGTGCATATTTTGTTAGCTGATAAATTAATATAGGGACAAACAATGTTTATAATTTAAGAGTTGACATAAATTACTGTGCAGTAACATGGCAATTGAAATATGTAAGAGTCCTCTCTAATAATCTACAATTACCTTACCCACTTTACTGGTATCCCCCGGACGTTTAAATATGAGGATGCAAATGAAAGCCTTCAGTTTTATCTTAATGTCTTTCAGCATTCTCATCTTTTGCTGTAAGAATATGGCATTCTCAAAAGAGAAATGGTATAAAACCTTCTACACCCTCTTTAGAACCAGCCCATTAAATGTGAAGAACATCCTTTCAATAACTTGAGAGCTTTTCTTGAACCAGAGTTTCACTGCCTTGACAGTCGGAAAGGGCTGAAGGGGACTGCCTGACGAGGGAAGAATGCTCAAAAACAGGTTGAGCGTGAGGTCGCCAGAAGGTTGGACTGGGCAGAGTTACTGTATTCAACTTAGAAGACAAGCAAGGGCAAAAAGAACACCACGACCACCTCCAAGGTGAGAGAAAATGAGACTGTTTTCTGAAAGAATCTGCTATTTAGAGAGTGAAGGAGAAGCGAGCACTTGGACTGGGAAGCAAGGTCAAGCTAATAAAAGCAGTAAGTAGAAATTGTCATTCTGCCTAAAAAATAGCACCTAGATTTCAAGCCAAATTAAGGCTAAACTCTAGTGCTGCCTTGCAAAGGGTGAACTATAAAGAAAGGAAGAAAACAAATCAGATTCCCATGCCCTTCTCTAGCTAGCTTTAGTTCTCTTCCCAGTTCTAGCATAATATGGTTTTAAGAATAAATGGCATTGAAAGCACTGTTTGCATAAGGATTCACACTTTCTTTACAGTAATCCTGGCAGGCTGTTATGATCTAGATATTCCGAAAGGGAAAACGAAGCTCAGTGACGTTGTTACATGCCTATGGTCACCCGGCTGGTAAGCAGAAAAGTCAGGATTAAAGTCCAATAGGTCTTCAGACTCTTAGTGTAATGACATTTTAAATGCACTCAGATTTTTGTGCTCTGTACGTATGTATTCTTTCAACGTTATACCATCTGTTATGCTTCTTATCTTCATCAGCATCTGTCTGATTTCTCTGCTCCTGCCGTCCTTGGGTAATTGTCCCCCACTCAGTCTACGGCAACTAATAGAGCGTCATTCGCTGATCCTGTTATTGCAGGGCAAGGTTACAATGAACGGTTAAGAGATTTGCTGGCTTGTTCACCCAAAAGCACAGGGCAGTGGCAAAGACAAGAGGAATGACAACAATAAAAATAAATTCTCAAAATGAGGAAAAGACGATGTTATCCTGCCACAGCAAGAGGACTGAGAAAATAGTCGGCAGGGGGGTGGGAGGGGTAAGATCTTGGAGCCTAGCGCTGACAACCAGAAAAAATAAAAGCTGGAATATTCAAATTTGAAAGAAAACAGTGAATTTCAGAGAAAGGGAGAAAAACATGCATATGATAAGAATTAATTTCCATTTACTGCACTCATATATCCCTAAAGGAGCACCAGAGAGAAGCGGCAATTTGGCAAATGCGTCCTTAGTGTTTAAACATCAATTTTGATTTGTGATAGATACTTGTCTTTCAAATATTAAGATCGGGAAAATAAACTCTCTAAGCTGTTTGTGAACTAAATTTTATTTTGACTTGTAAAATAGAGAAGAATTTCAATAAGAGTAAAGATCTGCGATAAAAGGAAAAAATAGACACTGTGCTTAGTTCATTTTCTTTAAGAAGTAGGTCTCTCAAAAACATAATCAACTAGAATTTGGCATATCACAGATCCAAATTTAAATGATCTTTAATAAAAAGGAAGAAATGACCTAGAATAACACTTACACACACACACACACACACACACACATGCACGCACATGCACACACATACACACACGGAGGCCACTAGTGTAGCAGGCTAAAGATTGGAGAATAGATTTGCTTTTCTGAAGCTTGGGAAGTGAGAAGTACTTCTCACCTTTCACCTGCAGCCTCATCTCCCAAATGACAAGGCTGCTATTGATCAGGATGGCTGTCTGGTGCCCTAAAGCTAAAATCCAAGTAATTACTGCTGATGGTAGAAGAGTTCTGTTTGGGTGAAGGGAGGGAGCTGGACTGAGATCATTACCCAACAACTTACAAGTCTTTAAACTTCTGGTCAACCTGTATGTCTTTGAAACTAAGCCTCTGAAGCATTTTAATTGCAGAAATACTCTTGGCGTAAAACTCAGCTACCGGTATGCAGGCAAATTAATTCACTTTTGCATGTATGTTGTAAGTACCCCTCCCTTCAACCTCCTCCTACTTCCCCTCACCCTGATTTCCAACAGCCACTGATACTGTGAATTGCCCTCTGGCTGGGGACAAGTACGGCCATAAAACTTGACTCGAGAAAATAATAAATAAACTTTCTATTTTCCCATCATTCTTTTCTTTCAGCTTCTTTATGCAACAAAGACCTGCCAGCACCCACCCCCCCACCACCTTTAGAAAGGGAAACCAAAGGATCACACAGCTCACCTCTCCTATGGCCCTTGTGAAACATCTGTCATTTGGGAAAGTGAACTCATTCACAAAATTGATCACCAGAAGATCGAAATTTTTGCTGAATCCCAAAATATAAGATATGCCTACACACTTAATAGTGAATTCCTCAAGCTTGGGGGCTACTTGGTTGAGGAATTAACTTTTTAGGATCTCTATTCTCAGCAACTTTAATTCCTCCCAAAAGTCACCAGTTGCACTGTTGACACACGCTCTTTTGTTCGTTGTGTATTACTCCTGTATTGTAGGACTTGCTCATGGTTTTAGAAACATTAGAAAAAAGATTTCTTCTTCCTCTGGCTACTTTTTCATTTTTTTCCATTTCCTGCCTCAGCCCTCAATCCTTACACCCATTACATCTCTTTACATCTCCAGAAACTTCCTCCTCAAATTTTCTTTAACCTGACAGCTGTTTCCATAATTTTCTGAAAAATACATTCTTAAAGTCACTGAGAGCCTCCTCATTGTAAGCCCAATGACCTTTTCTCCACTGTAATTTGCCTTGAGCCATATCAGATAAAGAAGGAAGTTTCTGAACTGATGCCAGGTTCTTCATGTGATACAAACACTGTCTCTTTGTCTCCATCTTTTCAATCTGTCATGCTCATTTTATTCTTGGTTTCCAGACTAATTGTCCTTAAAAGGCATTTGCATATTATCATTCTCTTGCTCTGATATCGTCGGTAGCTCCCCCTCTGTTACTGCATCAGACCTAAACTTCTTTGCTTGCCTTACATGGTCCTCCGTCAGTTTGTGCAAAGAAGTTACTTATTGAGAGCCAAATTTGAGCAAGATTAACCTGGCAGCTTGTATGCTGCAGTCATTCCCCGTGAAGAATGAGAATATATAGATATAGAAGGGAAATAATATTGCTTATTTGATTTCAGTTGTATGTAGTCATATTTACATATGTAGTCATTTGATCTCATATTTAATCTCAAATTTCAGGTTATAACACATTAGAACCTTAGTCCTTATAAAAGAAAATAAATTGCTTGAAGGGAACAAAAGAGGGTTGTGATAGCTGAGGGTTTCATAATCTCATTCTGATAAAATTATTTATTATGGTTTTCCCCAATCACCTTATTTTTAGGAATGCATTGATGGCTATGAGTGATCAGATGCAAAGCTACAAACTACTCATCCATAAGTCTATGGTTATCACATATTACAGAGGGAAATGCTTACCAATATGAACTCAATTTATTTGTTAAGACTTCATCAGTTTCACGTTAATGTTTCTTTCTTGAAGCCTAACCCACAGAGAATTTCATTACCACTGCCATTCAGGTGTCAAATCTCTTTCTAAAACACAACAAAGGAAAATCTTTATAAAAGTGGATCTTTAGTTTTGTAGACAAAAGAAACTGTGAAAAAGAAGATTAAATCTTCATCGGTTTTACTCACAGAGCAAATACATAGGGAAATAACATTATTCACCGTTTAAATTGCCTAATTAGTCTTGGGAGTTTTTTAGTTTGTCCAAGGTAAAGGATTTCTACACCCAGTTATAATAATGCTAAATTTCTAAACAGTAGATTTAAGTGAACCTCTACTGAAAGAAATAAATCACTTCTGTGCTAAGGAAGCTCTATTAAGATACGATCTGAAAGATCTATCAAATATCAATATATTTCCCTGAAGTGAAATATACACATTTTTAAAGGATAAACATAGAAGAAAATATCTGCTATGCTCCACGGTGAACATATCCACCCAAATGTTCAAGAGCTCTTTGATTTATTCTCAAGTAACAACCTTGACTCTTTAAACGTTTATGATGGTCAAATGAGAACATACATAGGGTTTCAATACACACTATTGGCTAGTAGACTTCCTTTTGAGAGTAAAACATTCTTAAAGCATCATTTACTTTTATAAACAGCATATGCTCACCATGTGGCACCATTCTTGTTAACACCAAAGTAGCAATTTGAGCTTAACAGCTTGGGAACTCTGTTTATAATAATAATAGTATGTGATGTCAAGTCCTCAGAGTCTCGGATGTCAAAGGTGATCATGAACATAAATGCAAATTCCCCAAATCTGCTCTGCTGGGAAAATGATTCTTGCCAAGGTCAAAGAATACAGTAGAAATACAAATGCTTGGTCTCCAGCTTCTAATAAGCCCAGGAATTGTCTTTCCAATTTCACTGCATCACCTTCATCTGGTTCTAATGTATACGCATGTCTAGTGAATTAGTTCCCCTTGGGGGAAAATTTTGTTGTCTCAAGAGCTTGAGATTTTCAATGAAGTGCCAATGATCTGATACAAATTGTTGAAAGTTTTATATTACAACTGTTCTCTTCCTTTTATGTGAGCCAACTGTTTACTTTTTGAGCACCTTCAAACCTTCTAGCATTTCAGAATAATGTTTAAAACATGGCATTAATAAGAAACTTTAAGATTACAGCTGTGAAAACAAAGCTATGTCATTATAATCAGTGAGAAATTCCCTTAACTGGGATTTCAGAATATAAAAGGAGCTCATGCAGAGAATTGGCAGGGTAAAAAACAGAGAGGAAAGAGAGAAAGAAAGAGAGAAAAAAATGCATCAAGCAAATTGGGGGGTGTTTCCATCCTTGACAGCCCATTTGAAAAATTGAAAGTAATTCAGTATTTGAGTAGAAGACTTCTTTTATGGGTGAGGGAGTTGAAGTTACTTACTGCACTGGCTTGCATAATCACTTTATATATTACATGCATTAAAGCACTTATTCTTTTCTATTTTAGATGATTATTTACCTATCTGTCTTTCCTAGACTGTAAGCTCTTCAAGCACCAGAACAATGTTGTATGTGTTCTACAAACTAGGACCTAGTACATTGCAGACATTTATTATTTATGGTTAAATAAATAACAGAGACTAGAAATAGTACAGAAACCACATTTTTTGGTTACAGTAAGATGTAGAAGTAGGAAAATATTTGAGGAAGGAAAAATTATTCCGTACTAGCATTGTATTAATGGCAAGAAATGTTCGATATACATTAACATGCTGTGGTAGGTAAGATGACCATAAAGAATAAGCACACTATGTAACACTCATTTGTGGAGCCCTCGTCTTTCAGAATATGCTGTAGTCCAATAGTGTGTGTTTTGCCTTGGGGCATGGAACTCCCTGGTTGCAGGAACAGAGAAGGCAAATGGTAGCATATTTTTCACCTGATTTGGTTTTGTAGAATGGTGTTCTAATGAGTGAGGATAATGAGACACTCAAAGGTCCTCCTGAAAGAGCAGTTCAGATAAATCCAAACTGTGTAAGAGCAAAGAGATTCCAAAAAGGGCCTCCGATGGACTGATAGATTGGGGACAGTGGTATCCTACTTCAGCTGGGCCCCAGGCACTGCCTCTCGAGTCTCTTTCCCTGTCCTATCTTATCAAACTTTCCAGTCCTCTTAGTGTCTATAAGGTATCTTCATCTCTCTCCTCAAGATGTATAAACAATGTCTGCAACTCTTACTGTTTTCCATCTCTTCAACCCTAAAAAAAAAAAAATGCCTCCCTTTAGTCTATTCCCATGAAAACACTGTCATTTCCTTTCCTTTTAATGCAAACTTCTTTATCTCCACTTCCACACCAACCTTGTGCTTTTCTACCCACTTGGACTCTGGCCTTCATCTCCATCACCCTGCACATACTGCTGTCACTAAGATTGCCAATGACCTCCTAATTGCCAAATCTATGGACACTTTTAGCCTGCGTTGTACTGAAGGTTTCTGCGGCATTTGATATTGATCCCTCCTTCAATCAATGTACAATAGGCCTGATAATAATGGGCTAGTTATGAGGATTAAATACAAGTGAAGGGCTTAGCCCAGCTTTTTGCACACAGTATGGACTCTAAAAAATGTTTGCTAATATTATCATATTATTATTTTTTGTGATTGCTCTTTCTGTGTCTTATTTTAAATGCAAGTGCCCTCACCCAGTACCCTGATCATCCACACACCCTTGCTGGGTCTAGCCTTTTGAGTCAACAATTATTGCATTATGACTCTCACATCTAAATCTCCAGCCCAGTGCTCTACTAAATATTTTTATGTATATATCTGTCTTCCTGATGGAGATCCTCATCTCGATTGGCAGTGTGTCCTGGGGGTGTAAAATCATCCTCAGTTGAGAACTGGTGGTTAACTTATATATGGCTATTTGTGTCTTTCCTTGGGTGACTCTAACTATCCTGAGAGCCAGCACAATGTCTTATTCATCCCTGTGTTCCTCAGACATAGCACAGAGCCCCACACATACTGAAGCCACAAATCCAACTCTACAATTCTCAATTTAGAAGATCTTAATGTAATGGAAGATCCTATCTATACTCCCTCCCCGTAACAGTCCCTGTACAGACTGTTACATTTAGCCCTTATTTCTTTTAAAAGGAAGCATCTGGAATATTTCAATAATGAGAAAAATACATGTTAAGTAGATGGTGACTAAAATTTTGAGATAAGAGCATACTGTTAAATTTAGAAATCAGATGAAACTTTACTTCAGAAAAGGTTTGAATAATAATATACTCTATTAAAAGAATGATTTGCTGGTTATTTTTAAAACAACCCAAGGAAACAGGAACTTCTAAAAATTTCACAGCAGCCTAAGTCTAAGACTTGAAAAAAATAATAAGTACTGGGACTACTATGTCTGAAGCCATCACATCTATGGCTCCATGTCAATTTATAATGGTAAATGTGCCACAGAAACAAATTTGTCATGGGAATTTTCACAGAAATAAATATCACAGTCTGGTGGCAGTCGATGGAGTTATGGATCACACCCTCACAAGTCTTAGGCCTAGTTTGGGGAATGTGACATGTGTAATGCACATTAGCTGAGAACTTCAAATCTTTTCATGCTTCACAAACCAGACCAGATTGGTTGAATTGAAGAAAATATTTGCTGCAACACAATAAGTTAGCCCCTTAAGCCACACCTCAGCTGATTGCAAGACACAAATTAGCTGAAATCAGATGTTCAAAGCAATGTGATACAGTGGCAATGGGAATTAATCTTAAAATCATTTTGATCCAAGAATCATAATGTTCTCCGTTGCTTGAAGGCAGAAACTATTAAATGGAATATGATTTACTAAGAATATCATCAATTAAAGATAAAGTATTAGAACCTCTAGGTTCCAAAAGTGGTATATTATTGGCCTCTAACTTAAAAGCTTTGTTAATTGCGCTCTTATCTAACATCTCTCTGGTGCCTCCGTCTCTTGCCTCATCCTCCTCTAAACTACCTCCCCACAAAAAAAAAACTCGGTCACCTTGTCTTATTCCTTTTACAAACTTTCTTCTTCTTCCTTTGAGTTCTTAATTTAACAAATATCTACATTCTAAATAACAGGCTACATCTCTCAGGGGAGTCCTAAAAGAGTCAATAATAGGCTTGCCTTTAAGGAATTAATAATCTATTATTGAAAAACACAAGTACAAAATGATCATAAAAACCAGTCGAATGTGAAAGTACCATTAAAGGGGAAAATTAAGTGCCATGGAGGTTTCAGAGTAAAGAGATAACACATCTGATAGGAATACACCAGCATTCTTAAAGAGGGAAGTATCTTAGATGAGGTGATATATTACAAGTAGACTTTGGGTTGGGATATATTCAGGAAAACACCAAGTCAACCATTTTTTAAATTATGTGAAAGTGCTTGTCTCGTGGTAAGCAATCAACAAACAATCATTTTCTTCTCTCCTATAGGGGTATTATGGGATGAATTGTGCTCCCCTAAATTCATATGTTGAAGTCTTAACCGCCAATACCTCAGAATGTGACTGTATTTGGAGATACAGCCTTTAAAGAGGTAATTAAGGTAAAATGAGGGCATATGGGTGGGTCCTAATCTAACATGAGTGGTGTCCTTATAAGAAGACATGAGGACACAGACACACACAGAGGAAAGACTCTATGAAGACACAGAGAGAAGACGGCCATCTACAAGCCAAGGAGAGAGGCCCTCAGAAGAAACCAACTCGGCAGACAGCTTGATCTTGGACTTCTAGCCTCCAGAACTGTGAAGAATTAAAATTTCTATAGTTTAACCCACCCAGTCTTCATTGTATTGTTATGGCAGCCCTAGCAAACTAATATAAGGGGTCAGTGAATATAGGGTTAAGAAGGTACTTCAGATCTCTATTTCTCAGGAGCTGAGGTTTGGGGACTTGATTTGTTAGTCAATAGGAAGTCCAACAAGGTTTGTGAGCTAAGGATTTCCTGAAGACCTGACTTTCGATGAAACGATTTGGCTTTTGTGTTTGAACTGTGATGGAGGGGGAGACAAATTTGGAAGATCATTTTGGAGAATATTGGGTCATTGAATCACCCAAGTACAAAACAGATGGGACCTGAACTGGCTCATTGATAGTAGGAATGGGAATTGAAGCAAAGTATATTTAACTTAGCAACTGATTTTATATAATTGAGGTCCAGGGAATGAGAAAGCTCAACACCAAGTGTTAAGCATGGTAGAGATATTAATAATAAGGATGTTAGTATAATTTTTAAAAAGTTAAAAACATGATTCTTCTGTAAATATAGAAGGAATATGTTAAAGATTTTATTCAACTTATTAATTAATAAGTGACACACAGACACATACCCTAAACATGGACAATTAGGAATGCTGAAATTAATTTGCTAATAAATGCCAGACTGGTTAATATTATAAAGGGCAATAAAATTATTTTGGTCATCTTTTCCACTGTGCAGTAATCAAATGCGTATCTATGGCACAAAATACCTTTGTATTGCTGTGGAGAAAAATCATTTGCATGACTGTCAGTTTTCTACATCTTAATTTCTATGCCTTCAGACTTGTAAAATAACCTAGTCAATAGTAAAACAAGCAAGGTTGTACACTCCTATGGAATTAGATAATCCCCAGAGAGTCCCCTAGACAATGCCCAGCACTCCACTGAGAGGACAGATACCCTGTAATCTCTTTTGCCCATTTCCAACTCTTGCACTATTTTTTCTGACAGTAAATACAGGAAAGCTATTTGTCATTTTAGATATGTTAAATATGCAGTGCCAAAGAAACACTCAAGGAAGAAAGTCCAGCATGCAATCAGAAGCACGAGGCTGCACATCAGTAGAGGAACAGGTTTGAATAAATTTGTCAGCTCTGCTTGACCTTTCTGCATATGCAGGTCATCAGTGAGCTCATCGAATTGAGATGCAATCATAAGCTGGAATTGGAGGCAACTGCTCAATACTCCGCCCCTTCCCTCCTTCTTGCTTGTTAATAACCTACTTTCCTGCGATTCCTGTGTCTAACAGGCTTAAAAATCTTGGTTCTGTATTCTCGACCTGGCTTCCCTTTTTGGGCCTTTTGAGCTCTGGTGTGTATGTTTCCATCCTGGTATCTATACTTCGGCTTTTCTCTTCCTCTAGTCTGGCCCCTTGGACTCAGATTTCATCTGATACTTCTGGTAGGAAATGCTTGCTCCAGTCTAGAGCTAACAAGGAAGAACTCAATTCTCATCTTATTCATTTGGCTGGTGCTTGGGTTAGCCCTGCCCATAAAGACAGAGGCCAGAGAAGGAGATTTGAGTCACCTGCACAGAGATGAAATTTTCCACATAAACGTGAAGATTTCCAATTTTCTCTCTGTAGCCCCTGACAGAGTCTCCTTTTCTTTACTGTCTATGTGCTGGGTATTTGCCATGTGATTTGTGAACAGCTCTGGTAAACTCTAAGTAAACCAAAGTGTTCACTCATTCATCCATTCTTAAACTCACTCATTCATTTGTCAAAAATTGCTAAATGCCTCATATGTGCTAAGCACTGTTCTAGGTGCCAGAAGATATGTAAGTAAATAAAATATATCCTTGCCCTCGGAAAACTTAGCCGCTGAGGGCTATAAAGCAACGAATTTTTGACCTTTTCAAGTACATTCCAGGTCTGCACATGTCCACTCAGAGGCCCTGCACATAAACGGGCCATCTGCCATAACAGACTGGGCTGTAACCCTGGATGGCTGGGACTCAGAGCTGAACCTCAAAGAGTTCTCCTCAAGTCACCCAACTCTTACCCTCAGGACTGTGACAAAGCCATAATGGAACTTCCTTCTAGTCATAAATATCATCACCAAGTTTTACCGCAAAGATCTCAATTTCCATAAAGAAGTAAAGGTGGTGGATTAACTGATTTTTTAAAAATTATTTGATTGTATTTGTGATACAATTAAATGTTACATTCAAAGAAACATCTCAACAGCTTTTATTTCTCATAAATTTGGTTTAATTACCAGTCATCTAAAATGCTCAATCTAAATCTCTTATTTATCTAATATTTTCAAAGAATCCTTAACAGGAATGCTTTTATCCTAATTTTATAGAGGTTTATTTGAAGCAACATTACCAAACTAACCATAAAATTAGTATAAGATAAGAAAAGCATGGACGATTCCTCATATTTGATACAAGGTAAAGGAATATAAATTTCTTTTCAACAGAGAGAACTGATGCATTTCAATCAATATGAAGAAGTGAAAGCCACAATCCCTTAATGGAGAGACAGGATTCTGTGGCTAGTGAAGCTGCTTATAAGTAATTTATAAGTAGTGCAGTAGTTTATATCTATTGTTTGTAAACAATAGACAATCTAGTTCTCTAAGCCCTCAAAGGGATTAGAGACACCCAACAACTATTTCCTGGCAGACTTTTATTCCTTCCAGTAGTCTTTCCAATTCAAATAGCTTGATGACCAAATGAAACTCCAGAGAACCAGGTAATAGCCATGTTTGAAGCATCTCTGCCACAACTGAGGTAGATAGAGTAATGGTAGGATAGGGTCCACTGGTGTGTTCCTCTGCTACTCCATCCGCTCCCCCCACCAAAGAGGAAACAACTGAATATAAGATACAAACAGGGAAATAAAGATATTCATGTAGATAGATAGATATCTCCCATACATAACAGGGACATATGTATAGCGTGCTGCGTTCGATTGTTGTACATTTTGGGATAAGCAAGCAAACTATTTTAGAAAAAAATTTCTCTTTCAACTCACCATGACAATGGTGATAATGACAAGAAGAAAGTCATATTACCACTGAAGCAACAAAAAAACTTTGTTCTGTAGCCATATCTGACAAGGAAGACTTGGCGGAATAAGCTCTAAAGAGGAAAAAGAATCAAAAAGGGCCATATTTATTTTGAACAATGCCCCTCTGCCTCTTTCACTATAGGTATCTTTTAATCCCTACACCAATACTTATTGTTATGTATGTAAGAACATAAATCCCTGTATTTTCAGAATTTTATTTTTAAATTATCTCCAAGTAATGGAGTTGCATGTATGTCATTCTATCCTTTAGCAGGCACAAAGAACTAGTAGGTAGCCTTGAAAAAAAAAATATATATATATATATAACAAGGGGGTACATTTTCAAAATTTACCAAGGTCATTAATGCACCAAATGTAAATGGTCTCCCATTTATCAAATGCCCTGGGGATATCAGGAGATAATTGAAATGATAGATGAAGAGATGAAACTCTAGGCTAATGGGCTGTATATCAATGAATCAATGTCACATTTATGAAAGGTTTTGGAAAATGATTCCTATTCTTTGCTTATTTCTAAAGTTTTAAGCCCTAGAAAGGTAACTTGTAGGAGGTCTAAAAAACTGAATTAAAAAGGGACCCCATCGATCCATCAGAAACATTTCTGCTATGATTTTTCTCATGATAATTTGCATTTCCCTACATTAATTTCAGCAGAATTTATCATTATCTCCACTATTGTATTTGTATTGCCTTTCTTTTCCTTTTTGTGAAATCATTAGTTCATAGATTAGCTCACCTAGGGGTCAATTCTCTTACTTCTCCTCCCTGACAAAGTTATAGATACTTTATGTGAGGAAAAAAAAAAAAAAGATTAGCATGTTAAAAAAAAAGATGTAGAAACAGAAAGTTCTTTCAATTCAGTTAAAAATAAAGAATCCTTTATTGACAAAAAGAAAAAAGTTACTAAAATGAATTTAGGGTGACTTAAAGTTCAACTTCCCAAAGAGAAAACTTATTTTCTAGAGTAAGTTATTTAAGGTTAAATCAGACATAAGTGCTCAGAAACAAACCTTCTATACTCCCAAAAGTGACAAAGAATTGAGATGGCAATCCAAATACTGGATAAGGGGAGACATTAAAATACTAACATAAAGTTGAACCATTAATGAGTTTATGGAATGACAAACGTGTCTCCCCAGGGCAGGTGGGGTTTTTCTGTCCATTGAACAAATGTGTACTTGACACCTTTCACTGATAATTTAGAAAAGTGCCTGCAATGAGTCATATTTCCTCCAGGTCAGGCCCAGATGTTGGGGCTCAAAGTGACTATCAGAGCTGCTCAGTGGGGTATAGGGAAGCACTGATAAGTGGCCAAGGGCACAGGTGATCAGCCTCGGAGGAGGGGTTCAGAGAGGGCAATCAGCAGTTCAGGACTGGGTCAGTACCTTGACAGTAGTTTCCATCAGAAGTCATGCAGGAAATGATCCTACCGATGGTTTCACCAGGCCAATGGTAATTGCCTCTCTTAAGGCTTAAGCTGGGAAGCATGACCAAGCAAGGTCAGCCAAAAGTACAGGACCCTGGGACTCAAAGGGAAAGGATGGCAGGAAATGCCTGGAAGAAATCTCTTAGAATTGAAAATGTTTGAATTCTAAGCCCTGAATAATATTTTAGAATCCGAAATTCTGGAGACAAACTCCTCAAATATATGACCTGAAAGAACTTAAGTTGTTGAAAGTATTGATGTAAATCCATACTAGTTGGAAAACAGTCTCTGTCCTGAGATCCCTGTGTGCCCTACACCCAGTAGACTGCCCTGCCCCCTCCCAGGGACCTCCCAGTGCAGCTAATAACTTATTAAAGCCTAGTAGCAGGGGGCCTCGAGGACCCTGGCAGCTCTGGCATCTGTTCTGGATTTGTGGATTTCCTGTGCCATAAAGGTTACTAAACAACTTTTAATATCATCTTTGCATAAATCCAACACCTAAGGTGAAGTACTATGAATTTTATTGGTTTTCTCACTCCATCTCACCACAACCACCCTTCCTTTCATATTAGTTTTCCACAGACTTTACAAAATAGTAACCATTTCCCCTGCACTATCACCTCTATCTGTAATGTTAACAAAAGGGAACATTAACATCACTAGTTGGTACTGAATTCAAAGCTTCAATTATGTTTGCAATTCCAGTGGTCCTTTCTGAGATGGGCACAGCATGAAATACAGGAAATATGAGGTGTGACTATCAAGGGATGAAACTGATTTTCCCATGTGGCTTGTGGGATTTCCTGGATTACTTTTTAGTCATGCCTTATATTAGTCAGTAGGTAAAACTAGCCTTCTGAGCAGGAAGATTTCTTACATGTCCCCAATACAATGTGCATTCACTTCCTCACATTCATGAGGGTTCTTTACATAGGAAAATTTAGCGCTTATAGAAAACTCCAGAGCCTATAATTAGTCTTTTTTACACAGTTGATCTGCTCTTTTAAATATTTTGCTCCAAAAGAAGGACACAGAATTCTATCTGGCTTAATAGAATACTATCAATGTCCCTAACAGTCAGAAAACCAATTAACGAAGAAAATAGCAAAACGATACTCAATACACAGTTTTTGTGAGGATAGGATTTTTGGAAGGTGCCAAACAAATTATTCTGAGAGGCTTGGTCTTGTCACCACCAATTGCTCGCATAACTCCTCAGACAGTGGCCAAGAGGTATGTCAGATCAAGGCGACAGTGGCAACAAAAGAATTTTGAAGGCTACTTCAAGATTGGGATGAAACTTTTCCTTTTCTTCTGCGGAGTTTAGAAATTAGTAGCATGTTGTTTTGGGGTTTGTTTGAGAGGATGCTGCCTGAAATTTTATCACTGAACTTCATTAATGGCACAGCCAAAGAAAGAAGAGACAATAGCATTTGGTGCCAGAGTTTGATTTTCCTATCCGAACAAACACCGAGTATCCTAAGAAAGTGAAACCTGCTGTTTTTATGCCCTGGAGGCAACCTCCTCAAAACAATTTCACTAATGCCAATTGTCTCTTTATAGTAAAAAATTAGAGAGAATCAAGGAAAGAACCAGTGTAGATAGCTGTTTAATCCTAGCGTGATTACGTAGACATAATATATCCACTTGGTGATAATCAGGTAATCTTCATTAATATTGTGTTGGATATCTTTCAAGTATTTTTCCCTCTGCTTCACAGAGCAAAGGAAATAATATATGAGTATATAATACCATATGCATGTTGTTTTACTAAAAATGGGATCACATTGCATGCTCTCTTTTATGAACTACTTAATTTTATTAAATTAGTAATATTCTATGAATATTTTCCAGGTTATGACCATTCTATAATGTTTTAATAATTGTAAGGAAGCGCCATGATTTATTTGAAGAGCTTCCTATTAATGCAGTTTAGTTTATTTCTATTTTTTCACTATTATCAATAATACTCCTATGAACATCCTTCTAGCTAAAAACTTTTCCATATTCATGCTTATGCTATGATTCCATGTTGCCGAAAACAATCAGACACAACTGAGGCTAACTTGTCATTTATATGCTGGTCTAAAAGTCGTGTCTGCAAAGGAAATATTGCAAGCATACTTTACACTTGATACTATAATAATGACTTCAGTGGTCTCTCCTCAGAGAGCTATTTCAAAGTGTCTGCCGTGTTACCCTGCTTTAGAAATGAACACCATTATATTTTGCATTTTTTAAAAAGGGTTTTGTGTTTTAAAATTTAAACTTTAAGTAGTTCTTCAGACTAGAGATAGTTGTATTCTCCGTAAAATTTGAATCATAGATGGAGCATTACAAATCACAAGGGAATGGTAAATTATTCAATTATTTGTGTTTGAATAAATGATAAGCAATCTTGGGGAAAATCCATTTAGAGCCTCACCTCACACCACTTACCAAAACAGATTTGGGTGAATTAGAGTTAAATATTTTTTAAAACAAACTATTGCAAACCTAGAATTGGATATTCTCCAAACCTCTGAGGAGGGGAAGAGTTTTTACAATCAGAGGTTAGAAAAATCACAAAGAAAATAATAACGTTTGCGCTCACAGTTTTTTTTAAACTTTTGCATGTTATAAAAACATAGATCAAATGAAAGAATGAACTGTGATGTTTGAAAATATACCAAAATAACAGATCATTATCCTTACTAAAGAGTACACACTTATTAATAAGAAAATCACTAAGTAGATAAAGGAATTCAATGGAGGAAATTCACAAAAGTTGGCAATTCCCAACTTTAAAAAACACTTTAAAACCACCATCCTCACTAGAAATCAAACAAAGCAAATTAGTACCATAATGATATAGCATGTTTTAACCTATAAAATACGACAATTTAAAATCTAAGATAAAGTACACTGTCTGTGTGTCTCCTTTACAGATATTGCTGTAGAAATACATATGGTTTTCTAAAACTTTGGAAAGAAACATGTTAATATGAATCAACTGCTATAAGAAATACATATGCCTTTCATTTAATGAAAAACCAATAATAAAATAATACTCAATAATATTGTGTAAATTTGAGTACATGCATGTTGAATGAGGTTTCAAAACTATGAAGACACATATATGCAAGTATATAAATATAAAATCACATTAAGTGAATACAAATATCTGTCCCCATAGGTGACTAGCATAGTGTACCTGGTATGTAGAAGTCATGCAATAAATATTTGTCCAGTGATTATTTTTCATGTCCCTAATATCCTTATATTACTTTCCAATTTTAACTAAATAGAATTTTTAAAGCAAAATTACAACTACAATAAACATGTATTTTAGACTCTGTCCCATCACAGTTTAAACACTTCCATATTGTTCTATTTAACACTGTAATTAGTTTAATCCTAAGAATACTCCTTATAGAAGCACAGTAAGGTTTGCCGTACAACCTGGAGTACTTATGCATGTGGGCTTAAGAACAGCCACATCAAAGCCCAGAGATGCAACTGGATCAATGTTCTGGGATCAATGACAGATTTTCCAGAGTTTATAGTTTGTGCATGGCATTTGGTGGGAAATCAGATGGAATTTGACAAGTACACGAGAAGCCATTGGGAGTGTGTGAGCAGGGGACTGCAGGAACGAAACCCATGCACTTGACACGTTCACCTCCTCTGAGTTTCCTCCATGGTGCTCCTCGGAAGGCCCTTCCATCCCCAACCCTCTCCTCCCACCACCTTTAAAACAAAATTGATTTCTTTTATTCCCTTGGTACTGCTCTCTCTGCTGTGTAACCGCTGGTTAATCTGAACTGATGTGTCAATAAGTCTCTCCTTTCACATAACAAGAACATTTTGACAAAGGCCTTCCGGCGATCATGCCTAACTCAAGAAGGACAAAGGGATTTTTATGTGTCAGCTCCAATAGATTGAATGTGGCTTCCTAAACACTGTGGTGAGATGGGATCTGATACCATTTCTGTTCTCGGCAGTAAAAATTACCATGAATAGTAAATTTGCCATTGGCACAGGCCAGGATCAATGATGGCACATGTGTAGTTTGTCATCCTGGCCTTATCCCAAAAGTCAGACAATTATTTCAGGCAGTGGAAGAGAAATGATTTGCCATACATAACAAATCACATAATGCATGTGACTGGCAGTGGGCTAATGACACACGATAGCCACCAAACAAATATGAATTGCATATGTGCTTGTAGAAGATGAGAAAAACAAGCAAATCCCAGATATTCAAAATCCGTCACAATGGGTTAGTGGTCCCTAAACATTCATCGCTGGACTGATGCTGATCTGTGACCAAGTTTTTGTGCCTATTTTCATGAAAATGAAAATAAAGGAAAAGTATGATTTTTTTCATAAATTTTAACTCTTCCTCACTTCAAAAATTTTTTTTTATTCTATGAATGTCTGGTTACTTTTTTAGGTAGTAAAATTATCTTCTATATGAAATGATGGTAATCATACATGGATTTTCTTCTCCTAATACTCTCACTATGTCAACTTCCTCATTAAAAAAAGTGGAAAACCACAAAATCTGAAAGTCTTGGAAACTCTTTTCCAGTTAAGTGTTTTAGATAGACTATCAGAGTTTGCTTCTTTACATAATGTTATATTTTCAATTATGAATACACAGATGATAAATCTTTCTACCATCTCCTCCTTATTAGAAAAAATTAGGAAATTGTTTTAGTATTTTAATTGTTCCTAATATTTTAGTATTAGGAAAAACTCAACATAATTTCCCTCTTCTTGAAAGCCCAGAGGCCATCATCACGCTCATTATTTATTACATTCTACTGTAACCATAAGAAATGTCTTATGTCTATTTTAAACGAAACCAGGCTACGCCACGTCTTGCATACTTCTATAGGATTTTTCTCCTAACATTTCTTTGTCCTTTAGTTTTGATTTACCAACTACGAGTGTTCCCCGTTGGAGCTTGAAGTAGTTCATTATTCCAGCTGCCTCCTCTCCTCACAAGAATTCTGGTAAGAACTGAGCAAACATGCTTGATGGACGAGAGCAAAGTTCATAACTTCTGGTGTTTGACTTTTGAAACATCTAATTTGGCTTGGGGAGAATCTTTGTGATTACTTTATGGTTCTAAGTTGTGTTCTAGAGAGGTATGTGGCAGTTACTAGAGAAAAGATCACTCCACACCCATTTCTAACCCCTGCCTTGTTCTTTTCTTCTATAGAGGCCTGAAAGCTTTCTTGAAGCTAGTGGTGGCCATGTGACATAGTGGCAGTTTATGGGGTGTAAATGGAAGTCTCCACTGGATTTCTGGGGACATTTCCTAATACAGGCACTGACCCATCCTACTACCTGCATCCTTTGGACTGGAATGTAGATGAGCCACCTGGAGGGGCAAAAGCCATCTTGAAACTATGGATGAAAAGTATAAAGTGAAAGTCAACATTCTACTGTTCTGGGAGTGATGAGAGTGTAATTTTTGCAAGCATTTTAGAAAGCAACTTCATAATACGTATAAAGAGCCATTAAAGTATTCATACCCTTTGTCCCACTGCAGCTCAAGTGGGAAAGTGAAAAGAGCCCGAGTACTTAGAGGCATTCTTGAGCCACTTTACCAGTCCTTCACTCCTCCCCCTAGCCCACCTGCAATGGGAGACAAATAAACTGCTAATTGTTTAAGCTTCTCTTAGTTATTTGCAGTTGAACAATTCTGACCCTCTACCTGAGTATCATATACCTGATTTCTCTAGAGGTAGATACCACTGAATTTGTTTTATCTTCAAAATACAGTCAAGGTCAATGAAAAATTGCTAGAGAGAGTTTCATATAAGCAGAGTGAAAACGTATATCCAAGGTACATTAGTGAGTCATACCTCAATTTTTATTTGAAGAGTGAGAAGGGTCTATATAAACAAATATTCCCAGGACTGCAAGCCAAAAGAACCTTGTATTGCTACGAAATGATTCAGTTCTGTTCTTTTATTGTTTCAAAACTCAAACTAATAAAGACAATTTTCTGATGTCGAATTGAACATGGACGTATTTTGAAAATGTCTTGTCTGGTGCATCTTTAAATGACATATCCGATGGAAAAAAGTTGTCAGAAAGTATCAGAAAACTCAGAGGCACTTGTTCCGCAGTCCAGAGAGTGAAGAATTTAAGCAAGGTGCAGAGAGCTTCACAATGGACTTAATAACTAACAATTGAGTACAAATAGAAATCAAAGGCATTCCATCTATAGGATGTTTCTCATTGATTTTTATCCCTTACATTGCAATAATAATGATATTAAAAGTTCTGTGTGAAATAACTTTAAACACTGGAGAGCTCGTTTTGGGGTTTAACAAAAAAGCTCATGTAAATACAATAAAACAGAAACGTTTGCATCAGCTTCTCTTCATTTTGCATCTTATTACCTTATCACTCATGGAAAGCACAAACAATAGAGTGCTGAGGTCCACGTATATAGACTGAACAAATACTTGAAATTTATACTAAAACCTTCCCATTCTATCAGTGAAGGCCTGAGTAGGAGCATCCTAGGCTGGTGGAGGAATTCCCTCCCCTCTCAGAGGTAGGCTGCCCACATTGGGTAAAAAAGACAGGCTTTGTTTATCACAAGTAAAATTAACAAATCTTATTCATAAGTCAAAGTTTTCATGCAAAAAGAAGGTAATTGCCTCAATTTGTTTTTCTTTTAGCAAAAATATCTTTAAAGTACTAATACAAGTACAAAATCACATTGTTTTAAAAAATTAGAAAATAAAGGAAAGAAAATCATGCACGAACCTACCAGTCTCAAAAAACATAACTGCTGTTAGCACTTTTTGTATTTTCTTTGAGAAAATTTTCCTTTCCTTCTATTGTCGTTTATAAAATCCTTCTGTATATAATTCTGTATCTTACTTTTTCATATGGATTTTCATATTTTTGTAGTCTTTACAATCACTTTAATGACTATATTAAAATTTCACATTTAATATAGTATAGTTTTCTTACCTTTGGGCACTTAGGTTATTTCCAGTACCATAGTGTGTTGTTAAGAAATGGTGCACTAAGGGGCTGGCCTGGTGGCATAGCGGTTAAGTTCACATACTCTGTTTTGGCAGCCTGGGGTTCATGGGTTCAGATCCCGGGCATGGATCTAGCACCACTGGTCAAGCCATGCTGTGGTAGCATCCCACATAAAATAGAGGAAGATTGGCACAGAGGTTAGCTCAGGAACAATCTTCCTCAAGTGAAAACAAGAAGATTGGCAACAGATGTTAGCTCAGTGCCAATCTTCCTGACCAAAAGAAAAAATAAGTACACTAAAAAATAATCATTTTAAATTCTTTTTTTAGGATATATTTTCTAAAGTAGAATTACTGGGTCAAAGGGTATGAACACTTCAGTGTCTGTTTATATGTACTGTCACATTATTTTCTAAGATAGTTGTAACAATTACACTTCAGCAGAAATTTGTAGAAAATATTTATTAAGAATTTTTACTAACAGAGAGAATATGACACTTTGTATCCAAGAAGGTAGGAATTACTCAAATGTCTATTTCTACAAGAGCATTTCTTTTTCCTAGAGTATTCCTAGAAACACTCATCTCCATTGTTGCTTTCTGAAAAAGGTTTTGGTGGTCAAATATTAGAAAAGTACATTCTTACTAGCCTGTCTCTTAGAGATTAGCTTTACACAGTAGTATATTCCAAGGCCTGTGATAGCCTGCCAGAAAGACAACTGTTTACCTATGTTTAACCACATTTGTCTGAAACATACCTCTCACTGAGCACACTCATCTTTTTATAGCACCTGCTCTCATTCTGGCTGATAAACACTCTCTAACAAACACACCTGAGGAAAAGATGATGCACACATCCTATGTAGTTGTTTAATGGACACACAAGAATCCCTCCAAATCCGAATCTATTCTAGAGAATTCCTTGCTGCAAAATGATGGTAGGACTGGCTAACATGGCTTTAAAAATGTCTAGACATAAGAAGATCTGGATTATCCCAAACCTAGTTTGTATGACCCCAACATTTCAGGTTCCTTCCATGTTTGAGGAGGGCTAGAGAGGGAAGAAGTTGTTTCTAGTCAGCTGAGTACATGTTCACAAAAAGAAGTCTTTTCTCCTCTTCCTTCTTTCTCTCTCTGGTTTGTATGAACCACTCCCAATTTATCTGATTCTTCTTTTGCAATGAAGCTGCTGCTGTGTCACAAATAAGAACATAACCACAGGAAAAAGAGAAGCCCTAGGGTAACAACAACTTTGATAGAATATTCCATAGGAACCACTTGGCACATGGTGGGATCACAGTGGATGGTACCACTTGTTATTAATAGTAATGTCTACCTTTGTTCCAGGTTAATAAAAGGATTAAATAATTTCCCTAAAAGATAAATTGGCAGTTTCTTAGAATTTTCTTTCCATTTGGTATTGCTCCATTAACACAAGATAAACACCATTTTTAGGTAGCAATTTTAAGTTACTTGTTAACCACACTCACTGACACAAGTACTTAATAAAAGTTTGGCGACTGAATAAACTACAACAAACAAAGGTAAACAGATCATGTCCTAGGCAAGAGCAGAAAATAGAAAATGTCAACAGGAACAGAACTGAAGCAACAAACAGTGCAAAAACAGAACACTAACTAAATCAATTAAACAAATAATATTATCCATCAGGCTGATAACTTGCTGTATGTGAGAAGCTGAATCTCTGATATGTGAAATAGCGTTCAAATCCAAATGAAGATTTATTGGACCATCAGAGATTATTGAGAAAATATTATTTGCCAATGTAGATCTGAAAGTCAGCATTAAAATTTTCAACCTTTTCTTGTCACTGTCCAATAAATGATTTAATTGATAAAGGAATAAAGAACACAGTTCATACAGTTTCAGTAGCCGTATTAGTAATCTGTTCAAAAGTGTGGCCTCTGAAGCTAAAAAGACCTAGATTCCCACCATTTACAAACTTTCAGGCTTTGAGGAAATGCTTATTTTCTCCAGCATTCAGTTTCTTTATATATAAAATATTACTTGCCCCAAAGGGTCATTGTGAGGATTAAATGAGATAATGCACATGAAATATTTAACACTATGCCTGGCACAGCATTAAGAATTTTATTTGAAAACACAAAAGACAAAATACAGGACTAATTTTGGATTGAGACCCAGACTAAAGTACTAGCTATTGAAAAGAGCTACTGAATTCTATCTGGGGCTGAGGTCCACAGAGACTGAGGGGCTTCCTGAACTGGCAGAAACCAAATATTTTAATTCCTAATCTGGAGTCTCTTGACATGACTCAGCACTCCTATGCCTCTGGGAGTTACAACTGTGTTAGACCTCACTTCCAAGGACAGGAGCAATTTCATCAATGTCATCTCTGAGCCATACTTAAGACGGCAAGGCTGGCTCACCAATACATAATAAGATCTTTAATGAAATCAGTCCCTCAGGATTAAAGAGTTATTTCCCAATTTTCTCACACTAGACTTAAATTGAAAAGGGACTGCCACACAATATCCAAGGAAAAGTTGGTATAAGGAGCAAATAGGAGAAGTACTGGGAGAAATGGCACTTGAAAACGTCTCTTGAAGTTTTATTGTTGAAAAATAAAAAAAAAAAATTCTTTATGATTACCAAAACTTGACAGTTAGAATATAAAAGCTGATTCAGATTTCAGTCTGTATTAGATATTTTCCTCGTAGGTATTTTCCCCCTTATTTAAAAAATACAGGAAGGAGGCGCCGGCCCGGTGGTGTAGCGGTTAAGTGCACACGTTCCTCTTCAGCGGCCCAGGGTTTGCCAGTTCGGATTCCCGGTGTGGACCTATACACCACTTATCGAGCCATGCTGTGGCAGGTGTCCCACATATAAAGTAGAGGAAAATGGGCACAGATGTTAGCTCAGGGCCAGTCTTCCTCAGCAAAAAATGGAGGGTTGGCAGAAGATGTTAGTTCAGGGATCTTCCTCAAAAAAAAGAAAAATACAGGAAGGAAGGAAAAAAGGTCATATTTTTAAAAATTCTGAATCATTAAATATAACTTTTCAGATAAGATACAGTATCAGATCTCCTTTCCTCTACATGAATCTTGGGATAATAAAGTAAACCAGGATAAAACAAACTGTTTCAAGGGTAAGCGTCCTGGGGGAGAGAGATCCACGAAAAGTTGGCTCTGTCCAGCACCAACAAAGTTCTGGTACGAGCTTTATAAAAAGTCCATGTCCTCTTTCCTGAGATGCCACAGCTGATGTTACATTTCTGTCATTAATATGATGACTTGGGGCTGCAAACTACTGTTCGTTCCATTTCTTCTGGAGATGCAAAAAATGGATGAAAAAAGCCAAGCACTGCTATAAGAGGAGCCATTTGTATCATAATTAACCACATTTATCCATTGTACTCAGATATGTGAGAGGAGAACTGGGGCCAAGAGTGCAGCAATGGGAGCCAATGATGGGAACTTTCTCAGTTTTATTCGTTTTGCCCACAAACCCAATAAATAAGTAATCTTTTAAGAATACCTAATATTTGAGTCTATTTAATGGTGTTAAACCATATGTGTGGGCTGGGAAAATTGTAATAGAGTGTAATCTTTGAAATTACCCACATTCTGTATCACTTGTTCTTAATGGGAATTCCCAATATGTCACTAAAAATGAGTTTCACATATGAGACTCAAGGTGGAGAGTGATACATCAGATATGCAGTATCTAAATAAGGGGTGCTCTTAGTGAGGAACAGCAGAAGGGAATGAAACATTGAGAGAATTTCTAAAGAGACGTCAGGCAGCTTTGGCCTCAAAGTAATGGATCTGTATATCTGTGACAAGTTGATAGGGGACTTTTCCTGTTGCCTGAATTGGTGACAAACCCCAAAACCAAGACCAAACAGATATTGAGTATCCTGTGTTCTGAAAAGAACTGCCAACAATTAGGGCTTCTTCAGGGGTTGACACCTTAGCTTTGCTACACAGCTGCCCCCAAACTTTATAAGCCAAAGGCTGAGGGTGGGTACAATAGTCTGCATTCCCACTACTTCGCAAAGAAATGACGTGATTGCTGAGAGACCTCCAGAAAAAAAGCAGCCTGGCTGTTGGATTAGTGCCTTTCCAAGACTGTGGGCTGCGTGTTGGAGAGAGCCCAGCTATGGGGTTCACCAGTTAACAGGAAGTAGGGGAAGTATAAAAGAGCATCAAAGATGCCAAGCAGGAGCCACAGTCTACATCTAGCAGCTACGCTTTGGGGAATTCCCATAGCAAACTCCCCAAGAACACACACATCTGCCCCATGAGAAAGGCAGGCGGGGGCTCTCACCATACATTCCTGCTTTTCCTACTACTACCTATGGTGCTGGCCCCCTCTACCTGGCAGGAGCTCCAAATCTGGCTTTTTCATGGGAATTTTTGCCTCTTCCCCAGAACCCCAATGTTTGTCTCCATACCAGAAGAGTTTAGAACCTAAAAGAAGATTGAAAGATCTTGCCTTCTCCTTCAAAGCAGTTCCCTGAAATCTAGGGTCAAACCTAAATAGAAGAAAGGAGAGAAGATTAGAATTTTTTAAGCTATTCAATCGAGTTTTCAATAACTGAAATTGACTGAGATAATACTACAGCTAACATTTATTGAGTGTTTACTATGTACTAGGCACTGGGATTTAGACAGAGTAATTAAATGAATCCTCACAACAATCCTTTGAAGTACTATTATCAGTCCCATTTCATAAGTATGGAAACTGATGCATTAAGCGTTATGTAATTTTCCTGAAGTCACACAGCTAGCATGTGCTGGAACCAGGCAGGTCACGTCTTCACTGTTAATCACCACACTCTGCTACTTCTCCCAATTAAGAGGCTATAAAGGGAGATATAAAAGTGTGTTTGAAGGAAAAGATTGGAAAAACAAAACCATTTCATATTACTATCCTAATGAGTTCAGCTGCTCAATAAACTTGTTACATATCCATATGAGATTTAATGAATATTTAATGAAATTTGTTAATTCTAATGGGACTAGGGCCTATCTATCCATCTTACGATTTTCAGATACTCTTGTATTTCTAGATATAAAACATTATCACAGCCTTATCTTTTGTATAGTATTAATGGAAAATAGTATAAAGAAAATAGTAACCCAGATACACTTCCTACTTAGCTTAAAGCTCAGTAATTTTCTAAAAACAAATTTAGTTAGTTCACCTACTTTTCTAATGACAAGCCTATGTTTATTACCAATTAAGTCCTGAATGCTTGGATCACGAAATGATACAGTTTCTTTCTAAGAATGGAAAAAAATTTGGTTAAAAGGTGCATATTTCCAGCATCTCCAACATTTAAAATCAGTACAATAATTTCATCTCCAGCTAATAATAATAATAATAATAATAATGATAATAATAATAGTGGGTGAGTTCTCTCAAAAGTTCTCTGGAGACTGACTTGTGGAATTTTGTCCAAGCCCCAATGACTCACTAAAACAGTAGTCTTCAGGAAGAATATTCTCATGCATCTCACTCATTACAATAGGTAATCTATTGCATTAGCTAAAATGAGTGAAGTTTTAACTGCTTGATATTTCCTTTAATGACTATCTCTGAGCCTCTGTTTGTGGGTTGTATTCAGAGTCTCTATTGTGGATGCTTTTTTTCTCAGTCACAATCTAAAAATAAATAGCTATAAAACCTAAGGCTTCTCTGTGTCATGTTATTTGTTTCCCCTCCTTATTAACTGGGGAGTCCGTACTTGCTTTTGCCTTGCTCTTGTTTCAAATGTGTTATGAAAGGCTTGTTCCTTCTCCTTGGTGACCTGCTCTAATTGGAACTCATTTTGTGTCCTGGCCTCGCTGACCGCCCTGCAGGCTTCAGATAGTCCCTGACTCTCATCCTTGCTGATCTGCCCTTGTTCTATTCAGCAGATAATTGCTTTTTGCATTTCAGATCTTAAAAACAGACTAGGCTTTACAGACGGCAGCCTCCTATGGTTTTCTTATCTTTCTTTTCATCAGCATGGTCATATTATGGTTTGCCTTTAATACTGCCATATTTTTTACTTTGAAAGAAATTCCCAGAGCTCTTTTGCACCACTTTTCCTCTGAGAGTCAGTGTCCACAGGAGAGTCCCCTCAAACATGCTAAGCTCAGCCATGGGCCTGTTTCATCCCTCTTTGAATTCCACTCCTTCGTTGTTCCTTCCTCTTCCTTAGTGTCCTGCCATCTCCCTACCACAAGTGCCTGAAAGGTAACTCAGGACTATAATTACTCTACTTGCCATGCATTAAATTACTGGTGTGCCTGTGGCTTCTTTCATTGCAAATCATTGCTGTAACTTTGAACAAATATTAATCCCACTGTGATGAGACTAAGAAAATAAAACTAGAGCTATATAATCCAGAACATTCTTTCCCAATGGGTGCATTTTCTAAAGTCTGGTTATTTTCTCTCTCATAAAGTTCCTTTTATAAGAAAGAGTCTCTTTTCTTTATTCCAGTTCAGCTAATCATTTTATTTTTATTACAAGTTTATAAGGAGCTTTAGGTACACACAGCACTTTCAGAGCAATAAAGAAAACCAAAATCAAAACGTGGTCTTTGCCCCAAGAGTTGACAATCTATTTTCACATTTCCAGTATTTTTTAGAATGGCCCTAAATGAGTATTTTAGGAGAAAGCTTGAATATACAATAGTAATTGCAATATCTGCAGTGCCCAGACAACTCAGAAATAAATTTATTTTATCCCAGACACAGCTATCAGGGTTGTGAACATGTAAATAGGTTCCGGCCTTTCACACCTGAATGAATGGATTATATTCTGCAGAAACCAGCTTGGTTGGAGAGATTTAATTAAGACAGGAATGCAAGAGTTTTCTTAGGACAAACAGGATTACAGCATTTCATGGATAATATGGAAAACTTTATGAACACGTCACAGTCACCAAATTTAACATTAATTAGTTGGATTTTCTTGCTGTCCTTCCGGGTGACTTTTGAACACAGCACTGAGCAAAAATCATGATAATGACACAATTCTTTGGCAAAAGGGAACAGTAGTGTGCAAGCCAGTAATCTCAGAATAAACAAGCAGGTGAAGACCTAGGGTTACGTATCCAGTGTGCATTACCAGCAACTTCACTGAAGCCACTCAGAGCTAAAAATATCTTTAAAGATGATTGCCTATAAGACATACATTAGAACTCAGAGAAATAAGAAGCGTAAGCCCCCTAAGGGCAGAGAATGTCTCCTATTTTGGTGAGGACTGTGTTTTGGTCACTGTTTGCTACCTCACCCTCTCGCCTTCCATGTGGCTCTCACAGAATTTGTGACTTACAGGCTGCCCCACTTGCCTGCCCTATGTACGTGCTTCCAGAGCCTGCTGTCATTCCCTAGCATTAAACTCATGCTGTCCTCGGGTACCGCATTACATCTCTGTCTTCACCACAAGACCACGAATTCTTTGATGGTGTCTTTGATCCCTGTATCCCCAGGGCTTTGCACAGAGCCTGACACAAAATAGGTTTTTCAATAAATGATGGTTGATTGAATAAATGAATTAAGGGATGGATAGATAGATGGAATTAATTGAACTGAACTAATCATAAATGGTAATTTTATGTTCTAAGCTTAATCACTCTTCACTCCAACTCTCTCAGGAAATCTATTCATGTTCCTCATTTCTCTTCTCCCTAAATACACAGGCACCAATTGAATGATTTTAAAGGGTGCTGCACTGATTAGAAATCCTACTTTTGCTCCCAAAATAGAAATTTAAAAAGTCCTTCTGTGCATCACCAAATATTGTACTGCACAGTGTGAGCCACTGCCCTGCCACTCAAGATTAAAAATATGAGCAACTTTGCTATTTGGTTTTATAGTAATTATCCAGATAGCCTTAATCTTTTTTTTTTTTTTGTCTTCTATCAAAAGAGAATCATCTTTCAAAACACTCTGGAATAACCTAAAGTATTTCAGACGTTAAAAGGAGAATCATCTAATTCCAGTTTGCATTTGAGAATGTTATTTCTGTTTGTATTAATAGGCAGTTTATTAATAGCATTTTTCTGTGCTCCATGCCAGGTATTGTGCCAGATGCACGAGAATCACAAGAAGAACAAAGGAAGGGTTAGTTTCTAACCTCATAGATCTCACAAATCCAGTGATCCTGGATGGCTAGATGATGTTCCTGAGGTTTCCCCATCAGGGCCACAAAGGCATCCATCTCTTTCTTCCTTGTGCCTACCTGCTCACTGGTGCTCGTGTTCTGCTTCAGCAGCCTTACATGGCTGTATGAGCCACCACATCCAATCTTCTGCCTTCTGCCACACACCAAGTCTTATAGAAAAGGGAAAATTAAGCTTTCATTCAACAAATAATTACTGAGTAATTGTTAAGGTAAAATGCAGAATGCTAGAGGCATAAGGCAATTTTCAGCAGTCTTTTAATGTCTTACTGTCAGCGTCAGGACAGGAAGGGGGGGTTGGAATCAGGAAATCAGGGCTTGTCAGGAAGAACACAATTGAAGTCAAAAAGCAGAATCAACTATTAAAAACAATTACATCAGAATTTTTTATGTTACAAGGAAAATCATTCATGCTTTGCCTTCCAGTAAAAGAATAGTTACAATAAAAACACTGATTTACGGTCCAACAGAGATAGATGGTGAAAGAAAGACATACTTTCTATTTCCTTCCCCTTGAGGCACACGCATGAATTTAATTGTACAAAGTCAATGGTGTCAAGAAAGTAGCAAGTGAGTTTTGTTTACAAAATTACAATTTGCAAATGGAATCAATTATAGTAACGCAAAGGAATTTACTAGCTAATCTTCGAGATAACTGAATCATAGCTTAATTTCAAAAATACATATCCATTGTGTCACCAACCATAACTTCTTAAATATAGGACACACTGTCCTTTTGGTCATTAAAGAAGGAAAACTTACAGATGTGTTCTTGGTGTTCTGCGAAAGGCAATTCACCCAGTCTTAAAGAAACAAAGCAGTGACCTGTAGTAAAGTGTCATATTTTAACACAAGACCCAGTTGCCATAATGGGGAAATTTATCTTGCTTTAAACCATAGATTATCATGGATTCATTCTCATCAAATGACATAAAACATGATCCACAACTGTCCTCAGCCCTCCTATGGGAAATTCAGCTAAAATGAAATCGGTCACTGACTTTCTTTTATTCAATTTCTAAAACTTCAAGAAAAGGTCAGATTTTGGGGGTCTGCCTTCACTTTAAACACAGTGTGTGTGAAGTTGGAAAAAAAAAAAAGAGAGTTTCATTTGAAACTTCCAAACTGGAAGATGAGGGGGCTCATAAATTTAGTGATGGTATAGCAGCTTTCCCTAACGTTCCTGGTTTGGATTCTGCTTAAATCAACAGTTATCAGAATTGCCACCAAGCAGCAAATCCAGGAAAACATCTAAGGAAAATAATCAGCTCTCACAGTGCTAAATTACTGGAACAGTGGGCAACCCACATGTCAAGAAGAGAGTCAACATGGGCCCAAAGAATGAATTAAGCTTTCACAATTGTTTTCCTTCTACAACATTTAGTGATGGCAGAAAAGTAAAAGGATAAGGATGCTGCCCATCTCTAATGATTAGTTAAGTGGAATATTTCTATTTCTAGGCCCAAATTCAACCACTTAAATACAATTATTTATCTAATTCTCACATTGCAAAACCGTAGGAGAGAGGTTTCTACAGGTCAATTAAATAAGACACTTGAGGCATGCACCTATCCTATCCTAAAACGTGGAAGGTGGTCAGGACAATATAAAAACATAAATAACATTTTTTAAAAAACCCTCCATGGAAGTTGGGGATGAGAAAAGTTACTTTTGGCTACGGTACTCAGATAAAATTTCCATAAAGAGATAAAATGGGTCTTCAAAGACTCATACAAGCGCTCTATTTGGGGACAGAGGCAACAGAGGATAAAGGGGGTGTTACAGGCACAAGTTACTATACGTCTTCTATGTGTTTATGGCTCAGGACCCAAATGATAAGTGTTCAAGTTTCCTCAGTCTCCCACCACTTCATTGTCTTTAACCCTCTTCAGCTTCTTCCCTCTTCCTCCACCCTCTAAGGTGGATTGCCCAACTGGAGGATATTAATTTAACTTAGTAGAAAAAAAATGGGGAGAAGAGGAAGGAAAATGAAGAGTAAAATCCAGTAACACTACAAGTAGAGAAGACCTTTTCTCAGAGTCCTTGAAAGGGGAGCAGAGCCCTGTGAAGGCAGTGGGCAAGAGGCATTTATTCCCACACAATCACAGGTGGCTTTCCTCTCTTTTAAACAGTATAACACTGAGATTCCAAAAAGTGAGCTACCTTGTTAAGGTTGAAGGGGATCAGAATATACTACCCTAAAATGTACCACTTTGGCAGAAGGAATTTTGATTTGAAGGCAATTGAAGAAGAGTAAACTCAAAAATATGTCTCTGCTTTGCTCTTCCTCTATTTGCCTACACCAGAGATGACTCTAGACTCTTATCAGGCCAGAAATGGCACTAAGGCGTATCTGTACAACAAACCTTACTAGACAACCTTTACTGTCCATTAGTTTCCCCATGTATTTACTTTCCCACAGTTCAACACCCCTAAAAGCCTAAACCTCTTTTCCTTTGCCCTGACTCTTTGACACAAATTTATTATTCTTTGTTAAAATGGTGTATAAGCTCCGGGTTCTAGCCAATTCTTTAGGTCTTTGCTATTTTTCTATGAAGGCCTCCATATGCATATGTAATAGACCATTTTTCCTGTTAGTCTGCCTTTTGTCAGTTTAATTTGCAGTGTCCAGACACTAAGCCTACGAGGATAGAACAAAAATAATTTTTCCTCCCCTACAATGCCATGCAGTTGATAAGTGCCAGGATCCAAGCACCGGTGAACTGATTCCAAACCCATGATCTTCTCTATACCAAATGCATTTTATTTGCATGAGCAGGAAAGTATGTGGTGCGCTGTGGCTGGAGCATGGCATAAAAAGGAAAGCAGGAGTGTGACTAAGAAGGGGTAAATAGCAGAGGGTCAGAATATCTTAGTAGGAATAAAAGGAAGTGTTTCCATGTATAAACGAAATAAGTAATCTCCTCCCAGCATCCTTAGAAGGGAAGAGAATTAGACCCTCAAAAGTTAGCAACAGGAAACGGTGTACAAAGAGCTGATTTAAGTCCCATGATGGAGAAATCAAAGGAAGATTCCTGGGGTTATAATGGCTTACGAGCCTTTCGGATTCATGCTGCAAAGCAGTGAATAAATACCCTCTGGTACGCCATCCTGGGCGCCACTGCTGCCGGTTCTCAGAGGCAGACTCTGCCTCCACACCCCCTGGCCCCGCTCCGCGGCCTGCACAGCTTCCTAGACAATCCATCTGAGTGTGCTTTTCCCGTTATAAAACAGGAGAGCAGTGCCTGCCCAGTGTGCGAGCAGCAAGTACAACAGACACATTAGTGTCTAAGCGAAGCCTTACTCTTTCTTCTGATGTAATCAGAAGAATCAGGGAAGGAAGTGGAGGTGGAGGGAGACACCGAAAAAGAGAAAACTCAACGGACCCATTACCACAACAGTCTGAAGCCCTTTGTAAAAGGCACAAATATGCCTAGAGGTTTTTGTTTCTAATATCTACAGGGAATTTAAAAACTTATCTCTTGGGAATCAGGAGAGTAGCCTTTGCAGTACAGCGGCCTCATTTCCTTCTCAACACTTACTGTCTCTCTAAGAAGGAGAAGGAGAGAAGAAAACATTTGGGCGTGTTTTGACCATGTTTATTTCTTCTGTCTTTACCTGTCATCTTCCAGCTCACCTCTTCTGATTCAATGACTTAACTTTGCTTATGGCAAAGGCTCAACCTACCTTGTATTTAAGCTGAGAATTCAGGGCTTAAAAAGAGAGCTAAGCAAAACATTTTACAGACTATTCCTGAGAGAGCTCGGAACTAAACTGTTAAATGTTCTACTATAATGAAATTTTGTATAATCAGCAGGGAAGTAGCTGTTGGCCATTTATCAGCATTTCTAGTTTCATTTTTTATGCATGGAAAGCACAATTAGAAACCTCTACAGGTGGAAAGTCTTACATAATAATAGTACATTTTATCAGAATGGTGTTCTTTACCTTGCAAATTTCAGAGCATTTTACAGTGATGATCTATTAGCAATAGTAACTATCACATCTTTAAATACTCTAATATAGGACTGTATGTAGAAGAGGGAAAGCGCTTACAAAATTCACTATTCTTAGGTAGGGAACATTGTACATGATCTTGATTACTTCCAAATATGTACAAATATGTCAGCATTTGGATCTTATATGTTAGAAGGTATTCAAGGTGGGAGAATGTACACTGGATAAAGTGACTGGAATGAGTAAAGCTACTTTACATTTTCAAAGTGCTTTTTAGTTTTACAAAAACATTTAC
Source organism: Equus przewalskii (assembly GCF_037783145.1). Classification (NCBI taxonomy): domain Eukaryota; kingdom Metazoa; phylum Chordata; class Mammalia; order Perissodactyla; family Equidae; genus Equus; species Equus przewalskii. Next base: position 10,897,819 of record NC_091848.1, on the reverse strand, counting down.
AGGTAGTCCATCCTTTAATCCTCATTACAGTTCTCTATGTTAGAGACACTGCAACTCAGACCAGGAAGACAAGAGCTTCGCCTGAGGTCCTCCATCTGGTGATTGTCACTCACAATGAGGCTCACACCCTTCTGAGTCGAGGGACTGCCCTCCTTGTGCCATGGCTACACAGTGGGGCTTCGCCATGGAACTGCTGGGTGGTGGAGCAGGTCATCTTAGTTTCCTGAATGTTTCCTCATCTGTAAAATGAGGTGATGGTTCCAGATAACTAATTCACTTCTCTGATAGCTGTCTAAACTCTACAAAGTTGTCTAAATTGTAGTCTAATCAAGAGGAAAAGAGCCTGAGTTGCAACTTAAGCAAAATGTGTGCTTTGTGAGAGAAAAAAATTATGACTTTTATAAAAAGCCATACGACTTGATAGAATGCTGAGGCTGAGGCGATCCCTTCTCCTCTCCATCCTCCCTGTGCCCTCCCTCCTCCTCCTTCTCCTTGTCAGCTTTTTATTCATATGTCAGAGAAAGAAACTTGCTTCTGTCTGGCAGTGTTTGGGGGGTGGGGTACTATTTGTACACTGCAGTAGTAGTATTTAATCTGGGTCATGACCTACTTGTGGCATATGAAAATAATTTAGGGAGATATACTGGCTTTCAAAAATAGAACACAACAGAAAATATCAGAGTACATCCTATTAAGAAAAATTAACGAAATTTGGAAAAGATGACTAGAAAAGTTGGGCATTATGTCTTTCAACATTTTATAAGGAGTTTTATTTGAGGCTTGACCTAGAATTATTTAGAGGAGTAAACTTTGTTTGACTCTACTATTGATGAAACATTCCAGACATAGGGAAAGTACACGTTAACTTGTAGATCTTTGTATAGTAGATGCGTAAATAATTTCTGTCCAGTGGAAAAGATAACTCTAAAGATTACGATTGATTGCACTATAGCACATTAACCAGCTTTGTATCTAACCTAGGGATCCTAACTTCCCTTTATTAAATTTCCTTTAAATAACAGCTCCTCAAATGATCTTTCAACCAATCTTAACATCTTATAGGTTCCCTCATTAATAATTTGAATAAAATCATTGATGTGTGATCATTTTATTTTTGTACGAAAATCACGTTTTTAACTTTAAAAATTATACTTTGATAATCCTATGTAGTAAGGATAGCAGTATTTTATAAAACGTTGGTTTCAGTAGCATACAGATGAACATAATAAGTCACAATGTAAATTGTATTTCTTATTGTGGATCTTGCTCAAAAGAGTTTGAAAGTCTCTGAATTAGAAAATCTGTCCCACGACCTCTTGAAATCCCCTCTATTTCTCCAATCCATATGATCCTGCTTTACTGCTTCTCCTTACTTTTAAACTTCAGCTTCAAACAACCAATATTTTTTCATGCTTCTCTAAGAATTACCTGTAAGAAGTCCAAATCCTGGGAGCAATTTTTAAGTCACCAAAGTGTCAGATGACCGATAGCAAACGTCTACCTGAGGTGGCCAGTCCCCTGGAGTGTGAATTGGCGGTTAGGCCTGCAGCAGCAGACTGTCAGTTGCTGAGAGGAAGCTCTGCTTCATGGCCAGCTGATTTGCAGGGAGAGGCTTGGAAAATGTCAGAAAAAGGGTAAAAGCACCGAGATTACAAACCCAAAGTAAATACAGTGGTGGCACGAGGCACTTATTGACTTAGCACAAAATATCATGTGGCATTTTACAATAACAGCGAGATAACCACATGAGAATTCAGTTCATAAATAACTAGAATCCCAGTAATAAAGACAGCAAAATCAGGGCACAACTGGGCTATACGAAAGCCACAGAAAGAGGCCTGGCTCAGAATTTTCTCATTCAGACTTGGGTTCCATCTGCCTGTTGGCATGATTTTAACTTTGGCTTCTACATAAAGCCTTCCTTGTGGCTTCTCCTGTGAGAACAGTTTCTCTTCTTTGATTCTCAACCAAAACAAAGGGGATGGCAAAAGGTTGGTGAGATTTTGATTGGAAACTGTGTGGCTTTTTCACCTATAATTCATTTTGAGAATCTGCAACGATAGAAATTACATTGTTCTCCTAAAGGAGAAAAAGAACCAATGTAGTGAGTTGCAACTGGTAATATGTTAGATGCTTGAGAACTCGCTGTGGTCTAAGTCATAAAATGGCATTGTTTGTGCAAATAGTCATCAAACTTTTAATAGTAGAGATGATATTCAACTACCTCAGTGTTCTAGTCTCTGTTTTGCCACTAACCATCTGTATGACCTTTCATTGTTCAGGTCAACCTCCTCACTTCAATCTCCTCAACTCACAAACGAGACAATTAGTACAAATTCCATAATGACACAAAAGTTAATGAAAAATAAGTGAAATAATATAACAATGTTTTTTACAGATTTTAATATATTAAAACATATGAAACGTTTTAACACATTTATCTTAACATTATGTATATTCAATATTTTTAATTAATTTGTTTATGATTTATAATATTAAACTTCGAGATTATGTGATATCCATCAAAAAGTTATTAGCATGACAATGTAAAATTCAAGCAAAATTCCTGATCTCTTAGAATTCATTAAAAATTGGAGTGCTCTTTAGGAGTGATAGGTCTCCAAGGCAGATTTAATAAAATGTACAACTATTCAAGTCAAAAAACCCCATGTACGATTCCCCAAAGTCAAACATTCTTAAAGGGAGAAAACTGATAAACCTAGTGGCGAAATGGAGTCTCTCCTGAAAATTGGGAGTTTTTGCAGTTTTCACAGGTCAGAAATGAGATTATATGAGATGGCTGAAGAACATTTGAGTGCACGGAATTTAACATAATATCTTCCATTATAAACAAAACCTGAGAAATTACACATTATATCCAATTTATTACCTAATGGCCTGGAGAAGAGACATGGACAGTTAGCACTCTGACAAGCCACTCCTTAACTATGGAAACAACAAATATAATGGGATTAATGCTCTCAGGTGGCAAGCACCGGCTTGGAACTTTATAACCTACGGAAACAACCAATTTTCTACTTCTGTGAAGATGGAGCTTCCATTAGGTCAACAAAGCGTGACTTCTACAGATGCCCCACAACCACACTCTGATCAGACGGCATCTGCCATGTGCTGATTTATGTAGAGCAGAATGATTTGGAAACAGGGATATTCTGCAGCGCCTAGAAAGTAGGGAATTTGGCAGAGTAGCTCAGGTCCTGGTCCCTAGGTTGGCCACAGATTTATTGTAGTTTCTAGAATAGTGAATAACCTCACTCTACCAAGCTTTAAAATGGGCAACACTGAACCCGTGATTGCATTTCAAAAGCCAGGAAAACATACACATTGATACCTCTGTGGATGACAGTTTGATCTAGACTGGGTTGAAGTGTTAAGAAAAAAAAAAAAAAGGATTTACAACAAAATCTTTAAGAAATTAATGTTGTAAATATTCCTTTGAAAATGTTTGTGGTACTTGAGAGAAGAATTTTGACATCCTTGGCTCTGGCCCTTTGACAAAAAAGCCAAAAAGGTTTTTTTATTGGTTTCTTAAAGCAGAATAGACAGAAATTTTTCATTCTTACTCTTTGTACAGATAAGTGCCAAAGCCACTTTTTTTTAGGTATCTCATAATAATTAGTAATAGTTACATGACTACAGATAAGGCTCACAAAAAAACAACTCTATGAAATGAGTACCTCAGCTATATCTATTTCAGATAGGTCAAAAGTAAAAATTCCAAAAGGTGGCAAGGTACTTCCTTATAATCATTCAGCTTATACATACTGGAACCAGCATTCCAATTCAAATTTCATTCAAAAGCAAATGTGCTTTCATTTAGAAAAGACACTTGTTTATATTAATCTGAATTATTGAAGGTGTACTATGTTTAACTGGGTTGATATTTCAGGAATACATAGTGATGTATAAACTTGCTTATTTCCAAATATTTTTTACCCTACCTCAAAGGCAGAATATGCATGTTTCTCTGGCAGAAATATTTGAAAACAGCACACCAAGGCTAATTATTAACCCCAGTGAGGCAAAGAGCTCCTCCAATTATCCAAGAATGTGTCAGTGGCTAGATGTACCCAAAGAAAACCTTAACTTAATGACAATCAGTTTCTTCCAGCTTCTTCATCTCTGAAGGTATGGGAAAGGTCTTTCTTGTTTCTTTGTTCCCTTCTACAATGCCCAGAAAGGATATCAATTATTTTTGCTGGACAGGCTGTCACTGCCCCTGGTAAGTAAATACATTTTAGAAGGTTTCCTCCGAAAGGAAGTAAAATATATGTCACTTTCCTAATCAGCTGTCAAGCATCTTTTATTCTAACATGTTTTCAGAGAGGAAGGCAGAATTGCCATTTTAGAAAAGTGATAGAAACTTTGGATGTTTTCTGAGAAAATTATTCACCAAAAGATGGTCTTCAGACATGTGGCAATCGGTATAAAGTATTTTTCCTCTCCCAAAGAAGAATGAAGGAAAAGAAAAGATTTAAAGGAGTGTCTAATTTTATTCTAAGGTGTGGTAAAAATGGTAAGTGCAGTAAAACATTAAGCATCTGTGATTTGGTGAATAAATAAGAGAGGAATAAGAGCTCTTAATAAAGGGCTCTCATATAATTAACAACGGGATGGGTAATCCTTATAAATTTATGGTTCTGGGCCTGAGGAAAGTTTCATTCAGACAAGGCCAGCTTGAGCCAGACTGTTGAGGGCATTTTATGCCCTGCTAACTTGAAGAATAAACAGACAGATAAAAACAAACAGTCCACTTCATGTCTCTTGACCAACCCCTAAATTTTACTCTATATTTACAAGTTTAGGAATGAAATGAGAATGTGTTCTAAGAGGATACGGAAACCCAGAGACTGTCCAGGAAAACAAACACAGGAACGCATTGAATTGTTTCTTTTGCTCAATCTTAATAACAGAAAGCAAAATGAGAGCCGACAAGAAAAATATTGTTGACAATAGTGTTTCATGAACCTACCACATTCAGTGCTTCACCCTGTATTTAACAGAAAATCACAGAATTTTTGGCCCATTTTGATCAATTTAACATACAAAACAAAAAGCTAATATAAAGAAGACAAAAAAGAAAATACTAAGTATGAAGTTATAAGCAATTTCACGTTATCTGGCACCCATTCATATTTGGTTTGCCTGTCAAACAAAACTCAAAATTTATTATGATCCTGCTTTCTTTCCATTCTTGCTCTGATTTAAACTATTTTAATAAGAGAGTGAATTTTTATACTAATCAATGACACGATTATGCTTGCGAAATTGCAGAATATCCCCTCACTGATCTGAATCCTTTCACGGCATTAAAATGGCTGGTAACCTCTCAGGAAAATGGGCTAAGGACAAATGCAATTATTTTGGTTTGACATATTTATTTCTAAAACCAGAAATATAATTTTTTTCTCTGCTATGTCAGGTTGGTTTTCCTGGATTTACCCAGTGTAATCATTGATTCCCTTGTATTCTTGACAGTCACAGCTGTCAAAAATACTCTTAAAATTGTCAGTCTTTGGTCAAGATGAAAATCTCAAGATTAACGAAAAGAGCTAAACTATATTTTTAAATGGAAGGAGGAAATCATGGATATTCTGGGGTCATGTTGTCAAAGTATTTAAAGGACATTATATTCTTAGTGGAATCCAACAAGGAAAGGCCAATGCCAAGATACCTGAGAAGTAGGCTAAAACTTTTTTAGAAATACAAACCCTTTCCATGTTCCAAAGAGCTAATACTACACATATACACTCATACACTAAATCTTCTAATGCATTAACTTCTTCACAAAGATTAAAAGAAAAAACAGAGTCAAATACTTTGATGAATGAAACTTACAGTAATATTAATGAGAATTCTTTTAAAAAATAAAGACTTTGTCTTTATTGACATTTTACACAGTTTGGCTTGTTAACTGACTGTAGAAATCAACAAAAGAATAAAGGAAAAGGGACTGACAATTCTGTTCCAGATTTAAAAGCTACACTGCTATTTTCAGGACCAGGGACAATAGTTAATTGTCCAGCTCAGCATACTGGTCCACGGTGTAGCTCTCAACTGGGACATAATCAGTGGTTTATGATTTCATGTTTCCAATTATGCTAGGATGCTGACAGTTCTGGAAACTTCCAATTGCATGGTTCTTCTATGAAGACAGCAATGCCTTATAATCTAACCTACTGGCTGAACACGAAACACAATAAGCACTAAAGAGAAAGGAACACCACAATAGATTCAGCAGCTAACCTTGCACATTCAAAGAGAACCAATACTTTCTTATTTTAATCAGCACGTTCGGTAGGAAAGCTAGTTTTGAGTTTCATTTGCATTTTTGAAGCTTACACCCAGTAGCATTAATGGCAAACTGATGATTCTGTGAAATGGAGACTGCCTATAATTGTTTTTTAATCAGTAAATAACATTTAACAGCATTTTCTAACCTGATAAAAGATCTTCAGCTGGTTGAGGAAATCTTCACAGACAAGCTCCCTGAAAGAGAGCACTTAGCAACAGTGAATCAAATGCAGCCCTTCAGTGAAGTTGTTAGACACACCACGTCAGCAACCGCTGCCATACCCAGGGCTTGTTAAAAATCGATTCATTCTAGTGATCAAAGCTGAAAAATCGTTCTGCAGCCTGCTTCATATCAATAGACAATTTTGTGCAGTACATCACACACACACAAATAAGGTCTAGTAGCAGTGGAGAGTATCAAAAATCTGGCTTCCAAAACAATATTTAAAATGGATTTCTGTCAGATGATAAAGGATGAGCTTAAATGGAAGTACAAAGTCAAGTAGAAAGGTTGAGGCTTTTAACATAATGAAAACAATCAATGAAGCCTCTTTTCTAGTTTCAATATGCAAAAGGAAAGGTGTGGTCTGATTTTTCAGAATGGGAACGTGGCACAGACCTTGATATGACTTTTTCTTTTTTTAATATTTATTACCAAGGAATATTTTAATTCCTATCTCTGGGCATGCTTATGTATATGTGCATGTACTATGTATGCACGTATATGTGTATATATGTAACTATGGATATGTATATACGATATGTAAACATATCACGGCTGACAGGTTTCATTTTTTTTGATGATACAAAGTTCAATTTAGTGGAGCTGCCTACACATAATCACAAAATAAACAAATTATTTTCTACAAAACAGTTTGGAGAAATACTGTCAGGTGTTCAAGTCTGTTATCTTAATGCTATAAGGTAAAAATTGATATCTTATACATTTTTGTGGAAAAGATTCCCTCGTTATTATTGTAAAGTCTTCAACTAAAATTAAATCACACCACAGCTATTCCAGTAAGAATTGAGCAATCAGTCATAATTACAGCCAAAATAAATGAATTGGAAAATAGCTGATTTAAAGAGGTCATACATAGTCTGAGTTTTAATTTGAAATTAATAACAGCATGACTTGTGCCTGGTAACAATTCCTTATTAAAAATGAATAAAGGCAGTGCCTGGAAGTAAATCTTTCCTATTTCACGGCTTCATTCTCCTGATCATTGGAAGGGGTTTGAAGAGGATGGGAGACATGGGGATGGCCATCTGTGGCCCCTCCCTTATTACAGGATAAGGGAAATTGTAGGAGTAGATAATGGAATGGTAAGGGGTCAAGAAATCCCAAGGTTTGTACATTGGTATGCTTTCTTCAGTTATCTCTTCCTCCCAGGAGATCCTGTCTACAGATAGGCACATCCTACAGTCCGCATGATTTCAAAGCCTGACTATAAGTCATTACGATCTCTTTGGAAATACTGGAGGAGAGTCTACCCTTTGGAGAACACACGTTTCCCTCTAAACCAAGGGACACCTGAGCTCCCCACCCCTGCAAGGCATTATCTTTGTGTTAAAGTACATCTCCATATAGAATACTGTCCATGCCTTGAGTTGTTACAGTTGGTGCATAATGATGCATCGCTGCCTTTAGTTTATTGTCTTTTCCAAAATAGGAATGAATCCCAACCATAATTATCCTCCTCTTCTAAAACTGTACGTCTCATATGCCTTATGATTAGATACTCAAAACATGATTCTTGGAATTATGTGCCGCATATCAATCTTATATTGGATGTATCATAGAAACCACTTTCTAATATGTATTTTTCAAGCTACTGATTGGTTTAAAAATAATTAGCACCCACTCAATAAAATATTAACCAGAATATGTGTTACAGGATTTTCCCTTTCAATTTCAGCAATTAGTTACTTCTAAATCAAGATTTCTTCTCTTTAACACTTACTGAGTGTATTTCTATTCTGTTTGTTTGTTTAGCCTCTGACTCTACCTCAAAGTCATGAGAAAACGGAAGACAGAAGCTCCTCCTATTGGTCTTCACAGCATGGATATCCAGGGTAGAGTTTACACATAATAGATTGTCAGTAGATTTAAGTTGAGATAATGAATGACTTTACCATCTCACTAGCTGTTTACAGTGCAAAAATAAAAGTCTGTAATTCTCTCGTGGTTCATCTTAACTCTCCCTTGTCTCCTTGATCCCTTTCCAGCCATCTATGGGTCCTTCCTGAGGTGCACTTCCTTTGAAAACATTCCAGTGACATTATTTGCCTTTCCCTTCAATTTGTCAATGATCTCCACTTCCTACTTACTTACCTAAGGCTACAAAATAGTTTACCCCTACCTGTATTAATTGCCTTTCTGCCCAGAAATGACACCAAAATCACTAGAAAGGTATAATAATGATAATAAAACCTACCACAAAAAAAGAGAATGGGGAAGGAGTCATCTATGAATGACAGCTCTCACTAAAATTCTGGAAATTCTTTTGAGCAGACAGAGAAAATGTAAAACAGGTGTGGAAGTCAAAACTTAGAGAAGTCGCTGAAGGGGAAAAGGCCAGAAAGGAGACCAGTTGCCAGATAAAACCCTCAAAAGATTTGGGACATGTAGAATCAGATAAGAGTGGATAATTGCAGTGAGGTATGAGGCTAACAGGATTAATTGAAAGCTTGCCAACAGAATGGTAGACCTCCACTCCCACACAACAAGGAGAACAGCAAAGAGAAAAAAAGATTAGATGCACAAAGAGAAGTAGAAAAGAGAGTGTAAGATCTCAGAGATCATGTGGTATTTCCCTCACTTTTACAGATGGCCATCTGGAAATTAGCTAAAGCACACAGCAAATTAGCAAAAGTGTAGAACACCGACCTCAACTCTGGAATGCTTTCCACTGCGTCACTGGGCTTCCAGTTCAAGGAGCCACCCAGTCCCCAAGCCCTGACATTTTTCTGAAGAAGGACAAGAATGATTTTGACAGTCTCCTTACTACAGGGATAATTCATGTGAGATAAGAAAGATTATTTCCTACTTCCAGGAGAGCTTCTTAAACAGTCGTGGTCCACAAAACGATTGTCAAAAGGTCCTTTGAGAATTTTAAAGAAGGAAAAATACTGCTACTTACAGGTGTTCATAAAAAACCACATTAGTTTTCTTGACTGTGGAGTGATAGACTGAAAAGTATAGTAGATAGGTTATCTGGGACAATGTGGTAACTTCCTTGAGTTGCAGTTTCCTCAAATAAACCAAGAAGTATGCCACCTGCCTGAGCATTCAATTGAGAATTACTAGAGAAAATCCACATCAAATAGAAAACGTTAGTTTTTCTGTTTCCAAATGAATGCATGTTACTTTATAGTCCTCTATACTCTGTACTATAGTACTCTGCACTATGCGTGGGGCCCCTTACATAGTGATCTTATTTGATAGATTAAGACTCACTGTATCAGATTTTTTTTTCTTAAAAAGATTATTGATCTTTATCTCAATTTCATTAGCATGAGATCTTACAGAGAAGCAAAAAATGTTAAGTCTTAAAGAAATGTTTTACGTTATCTAGTGCAACTCTCTCCCCTAATATACAGAAAAAGTCTCCAAGAAGTAAAGTGACTTATCTAATGTCACACAGTCAATAAGGGACAGAGATAGGGGTTGAACCCAATCCTTTAAGTTCAAGTGCAGAGCTTGACACTGCTTCAGTTAAATTAACTGGGTCTCAGTTTCTTTACTATTAAAAAAAAAAAACGGTCGGGGCTTGCCCCATGGCTGAGTGGTTAAAGTTCCCTACACTTCACTTCAGTGGCCTGGGTTCACGGGTTCAGATCCTGGGTGTGGACCTAGACCACTCATCAGCCATGTTGTAGAGGCATCCCACATACAAAATAGAGGAAGATTGGCACAGATGTTAGCTCAGGGCGAACCTTCCTCAAGCGAAAAAAAAAAGAGGAGAATTTGCAGTTGATGTCAGCAAAGGGAGAATCTTCCTCATTAAAAAACAAAACAACAACAACAACAAAAAACAGGACTATGTCTATGCCCAAGGTTCTTTCCAGCATAAAAATTCTAGGATTTGGACAGAAGAAAAAGAACAAACATTTTCTAAGCACCTATCAAGTAGCAGGTACTGTGTTAGATGACTTGGAGGATAACTTTCTTCCTGTATATGAATCTTGATCCTATTGTTAAGATTTATATAGAAATGTAAACTTAAATTATACCATATTTTCTATGGGAAACTTGATCTGTTTTTAAACCCATCTAAATCACACCATTAAAGTGATAATCAGGAAGACAACGTGGCAACATGAAAAAAATGTTAATAGTGTAATATTAAGTGAAATAGCAGTATATAAAACTGCATATTTTCTATAATTAAAACTTCAGGTACTAGTCTAAGGGTTTGTTCAGTGCTGAAGTTAGTCTTTATCCTCATCTCTGTGTGCCAGTTCCTAGTCCAAAAAATACATGTTGAATTAAATCACATTAAGTTAAAAAGCAAAAACAACATGAGTACATACCTAGTAAAAGCCTGAACTAATAACTAATACACAAAAATGATAGGAGCTGCTACTGGTTATCATAGTAGCTTATGAACAAATTTTCCTTCTGTTTTTAGCTTTTCACTAAATTACAGGTATAAGAGAACACTGCCCTTGATTTCTGACTCTCAGGTCAATTCACCGAAGGAGTGAAAAGTCTCAGGTATGATGCTATCAATTCTCTATTTCCTTGTAGAGAATTTGTCAGTTTTCCTTAACTTCCCAACTACAGAGGAAATATAGTCAAAAGTGCGGAGAATCTATGCTTTCCTAACGTGCTCTTCCTTCCTAATCCTGCATGATTGTGCATCAGTGTCTATTTCTTTTTCAAGAATCACAACTGTCAATCAGGAAAAGATACAGTCAGTTGAGAAAAATGTTGTCCTGTAGAAAATGGAATGATGCATTCATTAAAATGGTCATAGTGACAGATAATGCATGTTTCAACATTTCTTCATCACTTATTTTCAGATTTTTTAAAAAATTCAAATGTAAGACAGCAACCATAGAATGAAAGAGAGGGACAAGAAATGTGCAAACAAAGCAGAGCTCTGGCCCAGCTCACAATGTCTGCTTACTCTAGGTATGTTCAGAAAACATAAATCAAGAGTCTAAAAAAAGAAAAAAAAAAACACCTGTATTGCATGGAAAGTCTCTTTGTATTATTGAGAAAAATTATCCAAAACTTGGCAATAAGACAAAAGGATGATTGTGTGTCCTTTCAACGTCATAACTGGAGCACTAACAGGCCTGCACAAAGGTTATTTAATTCTCTAGCGTAGAGTTTCTCAGTTGGAACACCACTGGGCTTTTGGGCTGGATGATCCTCCCTCGGGGGTGAGAGAGAGGAGGCAGGCAGGGCTGTCCTGTGCATTGTAGGATAATTTAGCAGCACCCCTGGACTCCACCCACTGGATGCCAGTAGCACCTCCCAGATTGCCAAGACTAAAAAGGTCTCCAGACTTTACCAAATATTCCCAAAGGGAGCAAAATCACCTAGATTCCCAAGAATCAAGATCAGCACTTGGGAAATATACCATTGTTTGATTTATGATTTACTGTTGGTAAATGCCCAGAGTCGGTCACATTACTTTCTTTTTTCATCCTTTCTATTATATGTGCTCTATCACCCTTGTCGCCCTCCTCCCTCCCAAATTTCCCTCTTGTAACCAACAATCTAATCTCTATATCTATGTGTGTGTTTGTTGTTGTTGTTTTTAAGATTAATTTTAACTTGTAATTTTTTGTCTGGTAGAGACACAAATGATTTCTCTCCGGTAGAAAAGATATACTCAAAGGTTATGGTTTTCTTGTCCTATTGGACACTAATCGGTATTTTCTCTAACCTAGCAAATTTATTTCATCATATCTTTTCCAACTAACTATACAATCTCTCTTCCTCAAAGGGTCTTTAAAGCACCTCCACTCTCCTGAGGGTTCTCTTATTAATGAGTTAAACAAACTATGATGTATCTTTATTTGATATTTGTATAAGAGTCATCTTTTAAGATTTTTTAAGCTATACTTTGACAGCCGTTTCCACCTTTAAAAGAATTATGCCTGTCATCTTTCCCCCTAATAAACCATTTCCACAGGGCACAGAGTTACCTATGGGTGCCTGACTGTTCCACCATCAACTGTAAAAGCTTTCTCACTTAATGAATGATTAGAACTATATGTTTGTAGATGAAAAGATAATCTGTCCAAATTCCATTTAATTAAATTTTTAAAAATAAGATCATTTAATTATACAATTACTTTCCCTATAATGGAGATCAACAGGCTTTGTTTCAGTAGGAAAACAAATCGGAAAGCTTACACAATTATTATACAATTTGAAAAAGCAACCGCCACTAACTCCACCACCAACCAACACAGACACACAAATTCATGCAGACATGCACGTGTGCTAGGGCAGAACTATTGTTAGTCCTTGGCTAATTCCTTCCCGAGGCAGTCACAAAACAGCCTGGGTGGGGGTGGGGGGGCAGTCAATGAGAGGTATTAAAATCAGCCTTGTAAACCCCACAGTTTTAAACCTTAAAGTGAAGGCAAGGATTGCTCTTTATAGTAATGTGGCACTACTGCATCGAAGGCTTTTCCAACACTCACTAATCTCCTTTATAAGAAAGAGAACAGGCCGCTGGCTCAAGCAAAATGTCTGGCTGGGAATTTATAGCATAGTTTAGCTTTTATTTTTCAGGTATTTGTTTCCCAGTTACCTTTAACATATGATAAATGATAATGGTTTTCCATTTTCCTTGTAATAAATTTAAATTTAAAATAAGAGAAAGATTTATAAATAATAGCACAGGTGGTAGAGGATAAGGCAAAGTTTATGAAGGTGTTAAGTGGACAACTAAAGTTTGGGGAACACTCTACTAGAGAAAACTGACATGTGAAATGGAACTTGCTCTATAATTGCTTGACCTCAAGCCTTCTTTTTAATGAATTGTTTAAAACAATCCCCTCCAGGAGGCAGTCTTAAAGGCAAACTAGTGAGGAAAGACCAATAGCTTCATTCACGTTCTGGACACATCATCAGCTGGGTGTGAAATCTTGAATGGGTCAGCACACTGAGCCACAATTTCAGCATGTCTAAAATTCAGAATAAATGATTTCTAAGGATCCTTTGGACTTGAAAGTGCTGAAGTGGCCACTATGGTTGCACTGATCTCACCCTCTTCTACATTGCTATTTTGCATAAGAGAGTTTAACACGGATTGATTTTTAATTATGTCATGCCTGCTAGCTTTGTCTTTCCAGCAAGACTGTAAGATTGTTAAGGAGCGGAATCACATCAAAAGCTTTTTTGTAACTTAAGGAGTAGTTTATGCAATACTGGCCGGAAAGTAACATTCAATTGCTGTGTGGTCATTGCTTGGTAATTGGCCAGCTTTTGGCTTTCAGCAGAAATCTGATGAGTGTTTTTATTAAAAATAAAGTGGCATCCATAAAAATAGTTTTAAACTTGGAAATTTGTTTTAGTTCACTATTTTGTACAGTTTATTGTATAAGGACACAGTGATGAATTAATCCTATTCTAAATATAGAAACTTCTTACTAATCAAAACCTGTCAAATTCATAAGAGAACTAAAAATGATGAATTTGGTGAAATTTTAACCTAGAAGACATTGTCTAAAGAACTAAAGTACCATAGAACTGTGCTGTCCAACACAGTATCCACTAACCATATGTAGCTATTTCGATTAAAAGATTTAGCTCCTCAATTGCAGTAGCCATATTTCGAGTGTCCTGTGGCTACTGGCTACAGTATTAACTGCAGAGCACTTCTCTAGACCATCCCAGAGAAGTCTCTTCATTGAGATAACAGTTCAAAGGAGACTAAGTTCCTCCAACTCATTTCTCAGCAACAAAAAAGTCTGGGCAAAGGATTTGCTTTAACTATCAGAGCCCAACAAAATAGAGAAATGCTCTTTATTAATTTTGTATATTTATAGATTAAACTATCCTGAGTGGAACAAAGGAGTACCATTTAAAAATAGAAAATGTATTACAAATGTGAAAGTCAATTAAGGAAATACAGAATAAGTCTTCATTGGAGACAACTCTCATATTTCTCCAAGTAAGCCTACCAAAATCCACAGCCAGGAGGTATGTAGTATGTACTTGGCAGAGCTTGATTTCTAGCTTAATTTTTTTGCCAAGGATCCAGGTCTTCAGAATTCTGGTCGAGAAAATGAAAAGTAATTTTGAAATGGTTCCTCTGGCCTAAGAGATGACAATACCACCATATACCAATACCACCATGCCCACCCCACCCTCCCAGCAAAATTAAATTAAACAGTTTAGGACAAACAAAACTTAACAAATACCAGCTCAACAAACATAGACTATAAAGGAATTATCAGCAAAGATACAATGAATGCATGCAAGCAACTATTTAACAATATATATTTTATTTACCTCAGTTTCTTTACTTCTCTTTATCCTCCAGATGGATTATTTGAAATAACTCCAATCTCCTACACAGAAAAGTAGAATTCTGGCAGATTGTTAACTAAAGATTTTTGGCCCTATAGGCAAGCAGCTGTGAGTGGGGCTGGGTGTGTGAAAAAAATACGGTAAGAAAAAGGGAAGGTAATGCCAAAGCATAAATGAGGGCCCAGCAAAATCTGTACTCTTGTCCTTGCATCTCCATTCATCTTTGTTAGCCGCCCAGGACCATGGGGAAACTGACCACCACAGCTGGAGAGGTGGAGGGAGAGGAAGTATGTCCTTAAGGAGGAATTAGCTTCATATTTGCACAATGTTTTAAAAGTCTTTAACAGAGCTGTCAAATCATTATCGGTCAACCTGGTTCCTGTCATTTAGAAAGTTCTGCAGAATCCCATTGGACTAGAAATGTGAAACGGTTATAACTTTTATCTGTTTCTTATTTGTTTCAGTCTGTAATAAAACAAGGTGGCGCTGAAGTTTTTGTTCTCTGAAAGGCCTATATAAACATAAATGGCATTCTCTCAACACTGTAGGTATTCTCGCAGCCTCTGAAACCAAGTATGGGTCGCCTTCCCGTTCTGCACCAGGTCTCACCCACGCTTGATTTCATGGGCCAGGAGAGCACATCTGGCAGACCTTACAGACGTCTGAAGTCAGGAGAATCAGCGGAAGAAGGCAAAAGAATAAAGCAAGAGAAGATATAGTAAAATCATTGGAGAAATAACATTTTACAAAAGAGCAGGTAAAAATGGCTCAGAGGAAGACATTTCTGGTGCAATTTTCCATTCAGATTATCTGTACTGTCTCCATGATAATTTGCAGTGACAGGTAAACATCCAACAACTCTTGAGATTTATTTTGTATATATTTTTCTACTGCCTATTTTCTATTTTTTGGGAAATTCAACTACACAGTCTCATCCGTTGTACTTTACACCAATCATTCTAGACTTAAATGTCTAACTTTCTCCATCATCAAATTGTATTTACGAAGTATGTACTTCCATATCGTCCTTCTAATGTTGGCATACATTTGTAAGAGCTATCAAGAGAAAAAGATACAAAAACACAATCTAAGATATATTGCTAATACATAACTCCACTGCATTTCTTCATAATACCTGAAGAATTATCTGACAAATTTGATTTGAGGAAATGTAGAGCTTTCAAAAAAGGCATACTACATAATTTCAAGAAATTCTAAAGACTTGAGTAATTTCTGTTAACTTAGAATGTTACAAATGTGTATCACAGTCTTCCTATATTAACAGGAAAGCAGAAACTAAGCAACACAGAAAAACCATGCTGCCTTGACACTTACTTCTAAATTAGCAAAATGCAATTAAAGTCCACATAAGATAACCAAATAAAAATAAATCACAGATTCATAGCATAGAACTGAAAGATACCTTAGAAATAAACCCCTAGTCCAATTGCAATTCCAATCATTTGCATACAGCAAAGCAGGCGTTACTGGCATTCATTTTAATCTGAGTTTGGAAATGGAGCACTAGAGGTTGCTGAAATCAGTGGCCTGTGTCAGTCCAACATGCCCAACTTTTATGCTTCCATGTACCCTCCTACAAGATTGACTAGCTAAGAACATTTCATGCTTGATCCTGACAGTGACCCAGGAGCCTCCTTGGTCCATTCCCTCCCTGCTCCTATTCAGTTCCACTTCTACCTGACTCCTTGCTCAACCTCACGTCATTATCATCAGCCCTTGCACCAACAGTTAAACCTGGAGTTTGCATTTTGTATCTTAGCTTTGATCTTCAGTATTCTCTGAAGACTGTGTCTTATACTAGCCTGCTTGGCTTTTACATTTCTGGCTTCCTGAAACAGAAAGATCCATCTTGTCTGGGTCTTGCTCTTCCACCATAGCCACCATGACCACCTCGCCAATGCACCCACATACGCTCAGACCCTGGTATAGACACTATGCTTCTCAAGTCTGCCAGCCTTGAAAAGAGAGCACCACTTAACAATTTCTAGTTCTTTACAAGGTCACTGGACTTTACTTCATAAAGCACTATTGCTTTAATTCCAAAGTGGCGTTAAACCAACATTAACTTCTTTGTAGAATTTTCATGTCAATGTAGCACTTGCTCAAAGGGCACAGGCCACATAATAGGGATATTCTATGGGACCATCACTATTACATAATGTGGGGTGGGAGAGTGGAACTGGCGATACAAAAGATGAACTATTAAAATAGAAAGGGAATTCCAAGAAAAGGGAAAAGGGTGGACAAATGTAAGAGATATGAAAGATTCAGGAGCTCCCAGAAGTTCGTTATCACCAAAGAAGAGGTAAGAGGGAGGGCTTGGGAAAGATGCAGAAAACTGATGAAAGATTAGGCTTGCAATAAGGACAAGGGCCACACTGTGAAAAGCCCTGAATGCAATGCCAGAGAATTTGGATGTCTTACCAGTAAGTGGTGAGATACTAGAGACTAGTTAGAAAGTTGTTGCAATGTTCAGGTGAAAAATGAGGAGGTCTTAAGTTTAGACTTGTGGCAGTGAAGGTAAAAATAACACTGAACCTCAATAGAGCTTGGAAACGGTGTTGGTGTGGAGGGAGAAGGCAGGACAACGCTGGGTTTCCAGCTCACCTCAGCATGTGGGTTGAGATGCCACTTATTGAGAGCAAGAAAGAAAACAAAGAGATTTAAAGAAGGTATATAATAAGCTTGATTTTAAATATGGTAAATTTGAAATAATAGATTTGAGAATCCTGGCTTTAAAAGCCAAAAGAATAGTCAAGGCAACTCAAGGACAGTGCATAGAAACAGAGTAATGACTGAAGGAGAGAAAAACAGGTACCCCAAACTTAAGGAGGAAAAGGGGAAAAATAAGGAAAAAGAACATGCCAACTTTTGCCTAGGCCATAGGAAGTCATATTATCATACTAGAAATATTTTAACACTTACAAGTTTTTTGTATTGTTTTGTCAAATCTCACTTTTTAACTGTATTTGATACTGACATGCAAGATATTTACCTTTTTGTTACTTTGAAAGCAAACTTCAGCTTAGTTTATAGCAAGATTTAATTATTTCTTTTTTTTTTTTTTTGAGGAAGATCAGCCCTGAGCTAAAGCTGCTGCCAATCCTCCTCTTTTTGCTAAGAAAGACTGGCCCTGAGCTAACACCCATGCCCATCTTCCTCTGCCTTATATGTGGGACGCCTACCACAGCATGGTTTGCCAAGCGGTGCCATGTCTGCACCCGGGATTCGAACCAGAGAACCCCAGGCTGCTGAAGTGGAACGTGCGAACTTAACCATTGAAACATCGGGCCCGCCCAAGATTTAATTATTTCTAACCATACCCATACAGGTTGATAACTGAAATAAATACTGCAATATAGTTTTATATTGATTTCCATGTGGCATATAATTACTTTGAGGACCTCTAGTAATCACTTACTTTACTTTACACTAAGACTCGGTGTAAAAATTTCTTTTCCCATATTCACGCAAGAAGATTCGTCTGTGACATCAATTAGGGAAATAATATAAATTTGTAAAGCTCATTCGTGCATACACATCACAGAAAAAGAAGCTTCTTCCTTGTTCTTGTTTACTCATCATCCCTACTTCAGGATGTAACACTTTGTCCATTATCAGAATTGGGTTTCAGTATAATTCTTGATAAATACAGCAACTGAACAGACCCTTTACCTTGCCTGGGGGTCTATGCTCCCCATCTCATTGCTATTCATCATACTGCACAGTTTACATGCACATCAGTCTCATCAGTTTCTGCGTTATGCTTTGGATCCCTAACATTATTTCCAAGAAAGTTTGATACAACCTGTTTTAGGAACAGGTGGCCACTATACAGAAAGAGAGAGCTTTAATATGCACCCCCCAATACATACACACACATGAAAGACACCACAGGGAGCCATCAGTATGTGAAAAGTAATCAGTCACATAATCTTTATTAAACAGAGCACACACCTCACCTCAAAGCACCAGGAATCCTTAAACAATAAAAGCTTTTTGCCACAGATTACTTTAGATTTAGCTTTAGGATCAAAGGGGTAATTTTATTTTATTTTATTTTTAATCCCCAGCCTTAACACAGAATGTTTTCTTTAGATGGAATCTTTTGTCACATTGCTGATTTTTCCATCCTAGAGACGGGCTGAAGCAAACAGTCTCAACATGCAGAGATGGCTTCATTGAACTGTTTTTCTGGATCTTCTGGAATAAATCACCTTTTATGACTCTATCTCCAAAGATTTCATGTCACCTTAAATCTTTGAATGCCTGAATGTATTCTTTACTCCACCAGTAATTACTTTTTTAAGGAAAAAAAAAGGTATATTACCTACTTGATGGTTTCCCCCAGTCTGAGACATTAATCTTTCACTTCAGGTACAGTATTAGATTACTCTCTCCACTCACAATCAAGTCTTGATTTGGGAGAACAGTGTTGAGCCATCAAGACACTGTTTTTAATCAGCTACTTTTGAAGGTCAACAAATGAATAGTCCGACTATTTCTTTAGTCCTTTGTGAGGAGCTCAGATATAAACACTTATTCTCTTTGCTAAGGAAAATATTAGCGAGAAATAAGCTTTACTAATAATAAGCAAAATTGATGCAGTGGCATCAATAAGCAAGCTACATTTCTATCCATCCCAGGTTACTCTAGCACCTTGTAAATTCCCCAACTACAGTGGCTCACAGTTCTCTCCTATATGAAACAGTGCAATTGGACAAATGGTCTGCATAACATTTGCAGATATGTTTTCCCATTTCCTGGGGCCAATATATTTAAGAATGATTCAAATAAAGTAGCATAGTCCCTTGCTCCTTTGAAAAGCCTCACCGACTTTTAAATGATATGCTTTCAACTCTAGCTATACGTGAGTTAAGAATAATCCCATTGGGGAAAGAGTACAAATTACAAATCTCTAGTTATAAATTTTGTTCTTTTAAACAGAGAACATAAAAACTGCATTTGGCATATGAAAATTCTTTTACCATTATTTTATCTCTAGCCATTCCACTATCAGAGTTTCAATTATTTATATTAGCTCAAAATAATGTGTTATTACCAATGCCATTTTGCCCTCTACAAATATGTTCAAAATTAGGAGCCCATCAGGAAATTAGAACACTTTCTCTCCTATCCAATCAAACAGGAAGGTTAATAATTTTTCCACCTTCAGGCACTGCCAATTTATCAGCTCTGGCTGGAGGCCCCTGTCTAAACCCAGCCTTTCTATGCTATATCCCCAAACCTCATTATTTCAAGCCATTCCTCGAAATCTCTAACCCTTAAAGCAGTGAGTGGTCCTAAATCCTGGCTGCACATTAGACTCTCCTGGGAAGTTTTTACAAAATATAGATACCTAGAAATTCTAATGTAATTGGGCTGGGATAGGTCTTGAGCATCAATATTTTTATAAGCTCCCTAGGTGATCCAAGGTGCAGCCAGGTTGAGAACCACCGCCCTAAAGCAATCTCCTAGTAGTCCCATCATCATTTTCACAGCCTATTTCCCCAAACTGTAGATCTAACTACTTTCCCATCACAAACACATAGAACCAGAGATCAAACCACTCTGATTGTTCAGTGCATTTCTATCAACTAATTTGAACAATCTCACAGCATTTTCCATATACAAATAGAAGGGTATTTTTAGGTTTTCTATATTGGAACAACATATTTGAAAGAAAGCGGTGAAAAAAATAGCAATAAGAAACGAATGCCCATTACTATGTATGCCCTCAAATACTCAAGTAATTTTCTTTTGCCAACCAAATTTTCACAATCCCTTCCCCCATGCCTACTATTTCTCACCATTAGTCATCATTGATTAAGAAAAAAACAAAGACCCAGCTTGTCTGGGTAAAGATAAAAGTGGAAATGGTGTGTTTTAGGGATGTGTGATGGGTGATTACACTAGAATCCCCTAATGAGCCATACTATCCTATATTCACAACCTGTGTGATGTGACTTTACACTCTGCCCACTGAGCAGTGGAGTCTATTCATCTACCCTTTGTGATTTGCTTCTACCAAGAGAATGTGATGGAAGTACCATTGTGTGACATCTCAGGCTAAGCCTTAAGAGAACTGCACCTTCCGTTTTTGCCCTCTTGGAATGCTTCTACTATCATCCAAAGAAACCTAGTCTAGGCTATTAGAAAATAAAAGGCAGTATAGAGGAGAACCAGGGTGCCACAGCCAAAAGGCAGCATCAGCCACCGGGCGTATGAGTGAGATCCTTTTGGACCACTCAGCCTCAGCTAAGTTGTCAAATTTCTAAAGCTGCATGAGAGAGCCAAGGAAGGATCACCAGCAGGATCCATGAAAGAATCTACCAGTTGAGCTGGGCCCAAACTGCAGAATCATGAGCAAATATATGGCTGCAGTTGTAAGCTACTAAGTTTTTGGGTGGTTTATTAGGTACCAAGGAAGAACTGATATGAAAGTTTATGTAATATTCAAAAGAATTGATGATTACTGTTTGCTTTCATATAAGTCTATTGTATGCAATTTATAAGTAAAAAGTTTTTGAAGTCACATCTTCATAAACTGTTTTGTAGTTCAATCTCTCCCCATTAAATTTCATAAAAATCATGTTTGCTTTGCATTTTCTTCCATGATTTCTTGTAGGAAAAGGATAACTGCCATAGCCATTTCTAAGAAAGTCAGGAAACAAATTAGCCTGAAGTTCCTCTATAATTACTAAGTTATAAAATTCACTTCATTTCTCCCTAAAGAATAAGGTATAAAAGAAAAGTCCAGGATGGATTAAAACAAAATTGTTCAGTTGCTGAACTGAAGGCTATTTCCAAGCTTGGCTACTTCTGATAACTTTTATAAACCATTTCACTAAACATTCCACCTAATGGAAAACCTCCTCAGAAACTTTTCTTCAAAAGGAGGGGCAGCCGGAACATTTTGCAAATATTCCATCGGAATGTTCCTTCAGCACTGATCCAGGTCATGGCTGAAGGGAAAAGTGGCTTTGTGGCATTCTTCTCCTATTTTTGGTTTTGCATTGTTTGGTAGTGATTTGGGGGGTAACTAGCTGTATTAGTTTCCTATTGCTGCTGTAATGAATTACACTTCAACAACGCAAATTTATTCTGTCACAGTTATGGAGACCAGAAGTCCAAAATCAGTTTCACTGAGCTAAAGTAAAGGTGTTGGAAGGGTCATGCTCCCTCTGGAACTCCAGAAAGGAATCCTTTTCCTTGCCCTCACTGGCTTCCAGAGCTTCATTCTGTTGCAATCCTTAGTTCTTGGCCCTTTCCTCCATCCTCAAAGTCAGCAGCACAACATCTTTGAATCTCTCTTTGCTTTCATCATCACATCACCTTCTCCTCTTCCATAGTCTCATCTCCCTCTGATTCACTCCTGTAAGGACATGTGTGATTACATCATTGGGCTCATATGAATAATCCAGGATAATCTTCCCATCTCCAGATCTTTAACTGAATCACATCTGCAAAGTCCCTTCTGCCACACAAGGTAACACATGCACAGGGTCAGAGAATTAGGCTGTGGACTTAAGGGGCATTGTTTAGCCTTTCACACTGCCTTTCATTTGGCACTGTTTGGTATTGAGGTCAGGACTTGTCAAGTAACTTCTGTGTTGAACTAGCTCAACTGAAGAAAAGTATGAAAAGCCTTAGTTTACTCATCCTACATAGTATAGACTAAACTTCCTGCTTAAACCAAGTGACAATTAAATCATCAATTAAATTTCGTTAAAGCCAAAATATGACTGGTTAAAAAGAATAGCAGGGATTTCTGGGAAGATGGCGGCATATGCAGACTCTGAACTCACCTCCTCCCATGGACACAACAATTTTACAACTACCCTTGGAACAATTTTCCGGAAACTGGATAAAAAGAACCCCCACAACAAGGGACAGTGCTGCTTGACGTGGCAGAGGCAGAAATACTTTTCTGGAGAGGAAAAAGCCACTTTCTACCTGCAGTGCTTCACAGCCAGGAGCAATCTCAACGTACGAAGCTTTTCCTGGAGGAGCAGGGGATCTGAACAGGAGAGCTTTGCCACAATAAGCAGGTTTCAAACTCAGCACAACTGAGATGAGTGTCATAATATCTGGCTTTGCTGGCTATTTGCAACAACAAGAAATACCTCAAGAAAAGCTATTGAACATAAGAGAAAGAAAAGCCTTCTCTCAAAGGGCCAATGCACAAATTCACCCATTCAGGAAAGCAACACAAAATCACCAGAAAGAAAGGTGTACAGTCCTTTGGTGAAAAGAGACTCACTTGATAGGCTCTGGATGCATCTCAGGGAGGCAGGAGGTGGCTGGGACCACCTCCCCGGGGACTGAGATATTGGCAGCAGCCATTATTATAACCTAGTATAGGCATGCTGACACAGACTCTGGCAGATATCATTGAATTTCTTCACCTGGCTTGTTAGTACAGGGGTTTGTCCCACCCACTAGAGCACTAACTTAATCCAGCTTAGCCAGGGCAGGCAGCCCACCCTAGGGACTGGTCTCACCCACCAGCAACCCCTTGGGCAACTTGAAGGCCCACATAGACAGGGTGTGTAGGACCTCTGCAGCAGGGCAAATGAGTCTACCTCTGTAGGGGAGAGTGAGCACTAAGGGTGGGCCTGCATTGGCAGAGTATGCTGGGCCTTTGCAGCAGGACAAGTGGGTCTGCTTCCGTGGGTTGGGGCATGTGCACAGGGCAGGACTACATTAATGGGTTGTGTAGGCCTGTGGGTCATGGGGCTTGTCAGCTGCAGCAGACTGGTGCTTCTCAAACAGCTACATAGGGTATCTGTCCCACCTTCAAAAACCTGAAAAAAGTCTGTGCTGCCACACCTGGGGCCAGCCCCACCCAACTGCACTCTTGAGAGCTGGCTACAGCCTTGCAGGCTGGATGCCTACAGCAATTGTGAGTGCCTGAGCCTAGCAACCAGCCATGCTGGGGGCCTACTCACTTAACAGCAGAACTGCAGCAGGAATGTGCTATTAGATCTTGCAGCCAGCTATGCTGGTGCTCCCCCCAACCCCAGCCCAATGGAGTGACTGAAAGGACAATAGGAGGCACACGCAGTTGAGCATAACAACCAGCCCACTAAGGGGACAGCCTAGCCTCCACATGCACCTTCAGCAAGAGTAACCCAGTCAAAACAGAAGGACATACATAGCCCACACAGGGGTCACTCCTGGAATATTTGGAACTGGTGACAAGAGGGAAGCACAGTGATGGACCTCATGAAGCACACTTTTTTTTCTTTAAAGATTGGAACCTGAGCTAACATCTGTTGTCAATCTTTTTTTTCCTTCTTCTTCTCCCCAAAGGCCCTCAGTACACAGTTGTATATTCTAGTTGTAGGTCCTTTTTGGTTGTGCTATGTGGGATGCTGCTTCAGCATGGCTTGATGAGCGGTGCCATGTCTGCACCCAGGATCCAAACTGGAGAAACTTTGGGGTGCTGAAGCAGAGTGCACGAAGTTAACCACTCAGCCATGGGGCCAGCCCCAAAGCATTTCTTACATAAAGACACTTCTCCAAAATCAAGAGATGTAGCTGATCTACCTAATACATAGATATAAGCACAGAGAAATATGCAAAATGAGGTGACAAAGGAATATGTTCCAAATAAGGGAACAGAACACATCCTTACAAAAAGAGCAAAACAGAGATACACAATCTACCTGATAAAGAGTACAAACTAATGGTCATAAGGATGCTCACTCATCTTGGGAGCAGAATAGATGAACACAGTGAGAACTTCAACAAAGAATTGAAAAATATAAAAAGAACCAATCAGAACTGAAGAACACAATAATGGAAATGAAAAATTCACTAGAGAGATTTCAGAGCAGAATAGATGACACTGCAAAACAGATCAGTGAGCAGGACAAAAGACTAGAGGAAATCACCCAAGCTGAATAGAGAAAAGAAAGAAGAATTAAAAACAATGAGGACAATCTAAGGTACCTCTGGGACAACATAAAGCATACTAACATTTGTATTATAGGTGTCTCAGAAGAAGAGAGAAACAATGGGGCAGAGAATCTATTTGAAGAAATAATAGCTGAAAATTTTTGATACCTAAGGAAGGAAACTGACATCCAGGTACAGGAAGCACAGAGCCCACCAAACAAGATGAACTCATAGAGGCACACAACAAGACACAATATGATTAAAATGTCAAGAAATAAAGATAAAGATAAAGATAGAATACTGAAAGCTGCAAGAGAAAGGCAACAAGTTGCATACAAAGGAAACTCCATAAGGCTATCAGTTGACTTCTCAGCAAAAAACTTATAGGCTACAAGGTAGTGGCATGATATATTTAAAGTTCTGAAAGGAAAAAACCTACAGCCAAGAATATTCTAACTGGCAAGGTTATCATTCTGAATGGAAGGAGAGTTTTTCAGACAAGCAAAAGTAAGTAATTTATCAGCAATAAACCAGCCTTACAGGAAATGTTAAAGGGACTTATTTAAGCGGGGAAAAAAAGACCATAAATAGGAATAAAAAAACTATCAAAAAAAAAAAAACCCACACAAACATACAGTAAAGGTAGCAGATCAACCGCCTATGAAGCTAATATGAAGGTCAAAAGACAAAAGTGCTAAAATTACCTATTTCCATGATAGGAGGTTAATAGATACACACATAGAAAAAAGAGGTTAAATATGATATCAAAAACATAAATGTGGGAGGAGGGCAGGAAAAGAGTAGAGCTTTTAGCAAGAAGTCAAACTTAAGAGACTATCAACAATATAAATTGCTATTTACATAGTTTGTTATATATAAACCTTATGGTAATCACAAACCAGAAACCTATAATAAATAGACAAAAATTTAAGAGAAAGGGACCCAAAAATAATACTAAAGAAAGCCATCAAACCACAAGGGAAGAGAATAAGTGAAGAACAAAGAAAAAGAAAAGAGTTAGTAAAATGCCAAGAAAAAAGTAACAAAATAGCAATAAGTACATACTTATCAATAGCTAATTTAAATGTCAATGGATTAAATGCTTCAATCAAATGACATAGGCTGGCTTATTGGATAAAATCCCAAGACCCATATATATGCTGCATACAAGAGACACTCAAACCTAAAGACACTCACAAACTGAAAGTGAAGGGACGGAGAAAGATATTCCAAGTAAATGGCAAGAAAAAGAAAGCTGGGATAGCAGTACCTATATCAGACAAAATAGACTTTAAAACAGGAAGTGTAACAAGGGACAAAGAAGGGCACTACATAATGATAAAGGGAACAATCCAACAAGAGGATATAACACTTGTAAATATCTATGCACCCAACATAGGAGCACCTAAATATATAAAGAAATTATTAACAAACATAAAGGAAGAAATAGACAGTAACACAATTATAGTAGAGGACTTTAACACTCTACTTACATCAATGGATAAATCATCCAAAAAGATCAATAAGGAGACATTGGACTGAAATGACATAATAAACCAGATGGACTTAGTAGATATATACAGCACATTCCATCCCCAAACCACAAAATACACATTCTTTTCGAATGCACATGGAACGTTCTTCAGGATAGATCTCACATATTAGGCCACAAAACAAGTCACAATAAATTTAAGAAGATTAAAATAATACCAAGTATCTTTTCTGACCACAAGGCTATGAAACTAGAAATAAACTACAGGAAGAAAACTGGAAAATCCACAAACATGTGGAGATTAAACAAAATGCTACTGAACAACAATTGGGTCAATGAAGAAATCAAAGGAGAAATCAAAAACTACCTACAGACAAATGAAAATGAAAATATGACATGATAAAATCTATGGGATGTGGCAAAAGCAGTTCTAAGAAGGAAGTGTATAGCAATTCAGGCCTACCTCAACAAATAAGAAAAATCCCAAATAAACAATCTCACAGTGCACCTAAAGGAACCAGAAAAAGAAGAACGAACAAAACCCACAATCAGTAAAAGGAAGGAAATAATAAAAATCAGAGCAGAAATAAATGAAATAGACTTAAAAAACAATAGAAAAAATCAACAAAACTAAGAGTTGATTCTTTGAAAAGATAAATAAAATTGACAAACCTTTAGCTAGACTCACCAAGAAAAAGAGAGAGAAGGCTCAAATAAATAAAATCAGAAATGAAAGAGGAGAAATTACAATGGACACCTCAGAAATACAAAGGATTATAAGAGAATACTATGAAAAGCTATACAACAAAAAATTAGATAATCTTAAAGAAATAGATAAATTCTTAGAATCATACAACCTTCCAAAACTGAATTAAGAAGAAGTAGAGAATTTGAGTAGATCAATCATCTATAAGGAGATTGAAACAGTAATCAAAACCCTCCCTAAAAAGAAAAGTCCAGGGCCAGACGGTTTTCCTGGTGAATTCCACCAAACATTCAAAGACAATACGTAACCTTCTCAAACAGTTCCAAAAAACTGAAGAGGAGGGGAAGCTTCCTAACTTATTCTACAAAGCCAACATCATCCTGATGCCAAAACCAGACAAGGACACCACAACAAAAGAAAATTACAGGCCAATAACACTGATGAACATTGACGCAAATATCCTCAACAAAATACTAGGAAACCAAATAGAACAATATGTTAAAAAGATCATACACCATGATCAACTGGCATTTATCCCAGGGAGGTAGGGGTGGTTCAACAACCACAAGGGAATCAAAGTGATCTACCACATTAACAAAATGAAGAATAAAAATCACATGACCATCTCAATAGATGCAGAATAAGCATTTGACAAGATGCAGCATCCATTTATGATAAAAATTCTGAATAAAATGAGTATAGAAGGAAAGTCAATCAACATAATAAAGGTCATATACGACAAACCCACAGCTAATATCATATTCAATGGAGAAAAACTGAAGTCTATCCTTTTAAGAAGAGGAACCAGATATGGATGCTCACTTTCATCACTCTTATCTAACATAGTACAGGAAGTCCTAGCCAGAGCAATTAGGCAAAAAGAAGAAATAAAAGGGATCCAAATTGGAAAAGAAGAAGTGAAACTGTCACTTTTTGAAGATGACATGATTTTATATGGAGAAAACTCTAAAGAATCCACCAAAAAACTATTAGAAATAATAAATGAATACAGTAAAGTTGCAGGATACATAATCAACATACATAAATCAGTTACATTCCTATACACTAATAACGAAGTAGCAGAAAGAGAAATTAAGAATACAATCACATTTAGAATTACAAGAAAAAGAATAAAATATCTAGGAATAAATTTAACCAAAGAGGTGAAATGCTTGTACAGTGAAAACTATAAAACATTGTTGAAATAAATTGAAGACGACATAAAGAAATGGAAAGATATTATGGGCTCTTGGATTGGAAGAATTAACAGCTAAAAGATCCATACACCCTAAAGCAATCTACAGACTCAATGCAGTGCCTATCAAAGTTCCAACAACATTTTTCACAGAAATGGAACAAAGAACCCTAAAATTCATATGGAACACCAAAGACACCAAATACCCAAACCAATCCTGAGAAAAAAGAACAAAGCTGGAGGCATCACACTCCCTGATTTCAAAATATTCTACAAAGCTATCGTAATCAAACCAGCATCATACTGATACAAAAACAAACACACAGATCAATGGAACAGAATCGAGTGCCCAGAAATAAACCCACACATCTATGGACAGCTATTTTTCAAGAAGAGAGCCAAGAACATACAATGGAGCAAGGAAAGTCTCTTCAATAAAAGGTTTTGGGCAAACTGGGCAGCCACATGCAAAAGAATAAAATTAGACCATTATCTTACACCATACACAAAAATTAACTCAAAATGGATTAAAGACTTGACTGTAAGATCTGAAACTATAAAACTTCTAGAAGAAAACATAGGCAGTACACTCTTCAACATCAGTGTTTAGCAGCATTTTTTCAAATACTATATCTGACTAGGCAAGGAAAACAAAAGAAAAAATAAACAAATGGGACTACATCAAACTAAAAAGCTTCTGCAAAGCTTTTTCCTTTGCAAAGGAAAGCATCAGCAAAATGAGAAGACAATCTAACAATTGGGAGAAGATATTTGCAAACCATATATCTGATAAGGGATTAATATCCAAAATATATAAAGAACTCATACATCTCAACAACAAAAAAAGTAACAATCCAATTAAAAACATGGGCAAAAGGTCTGAACAGACATTTTTCCAAAGATGGTACACACATGGCTGACAGACACATGAAAAGATATTCAACATCACTAATCATTAGGGAAAAGCACATCAAAACTGCATTGAGATCATCTCATGCCCATCAGAACAGCTATAATTAACAAGACAGGAAATAACAAGTATTGAAGATGATATGGAGAAAAGGGAACTCTCATACACTGCTGGTAGGAATGAAAACTAGTGCAGCCACTATGGAAAACAGTATGGAGATTCCTCAAAAAATTAACAGTAGAACTATCATATGATCCAGCTATCCTACTATTGGGTATTTATCCAATGAACATGAAAATATGAATGCATAAAGATATATGCACCCCTATGTTCGTTGCAGCATTATTCACAATAGCCAAGACTTGGAAACACATAAATGGCCATCAAGAGACGAAAGGATAAAGAAGATGTAGTATATATACACAATGGACTATTACTCAGCTATAAAAAAGATGAAATCTTGCCATTTGCAACAAGACGGATGGACCTTGAGGGTATTATGTTAAATGAAATAAGTCAGAGGGAGAAAGTCAAATACTGTATGATCTCACTCATAAATAGAAGACAAAAACAACAATAACAACAAACAATCACATAGAGACAGAGATTGGTTTGGTGGTTACCAGATGGGAAGCGGGGAAGGGAGAAGGGTGAAAGGGGTGATACGACACATTTGTATGGTGATGGATGATAATTAGTCTTCGGGTGGTAAACAGGATGTAGTCCACAGAGAAATAGAAATATAATGATGAACACCTAAAATTTACATAGTCATAAACTAATGTTACATGAATAAAAAAATGATAATAAAAAAGGGGGATAAAAGAATAGCAAAACTTGTCATTGAGGTGGAGCTGCTCACTTTTCTAGCAATTTATTCTACTTAAGAATATGATTGTCATCATTTGTTTGCCAAGTTCTATAAAACCTTCATCTGGAATGGTTGCTTCAGGGAATGCTGGGTAAATATTTTTTGTTTCAATTTGAACACAGGCATAATTCAGTGGCTTTCTATTTAACTTTAACTAGCATTTTTTAACGTATCTTTACCTAACACAGTTTCATTTTATTAGCAGCATAAAAACAAACTTGCACTATAATTTTTCCACTGACAATGTTGCCTACTTGAAGGCATCATAAACTTATAAGCACAGATTTATAATTCATACATTATTTAAAAAGAAGAGACCCTTAATACATTTTATCTGCAAAAGAAAATAATATATTTGAATTAAAAATTATGTTAGTAGAGAAAATGATTCAACCATGTATGCAGAAGTATTCTGACCATATAACTGGATTATAATATTTAAATGTATGAAATCTCATTGACTCAGAAAATAAGTAATAAACTACTTCTAATCTCTGCTAAAGGGAACATTTCATAAGGTAAATCAGATAAAGAAAACTAAGCATTAAATGCAAATACTTGTGAGAATGATAGGGAATCAGACGTGTATTAAAACATCTTATTACAGAATAGATAAGATAAACTTAAGAACATAATCCAAAGGACAATATTCAAAAGCAACAATGTGCAAATTATCTGTTTTCATTTTATGGTAGCTATTAGACTGCTTATTTTTCAGGTTATAAAAATAAATGATAAATGGTTCTACTTATTTTAAGAGTATGTAATTTGAGAAAGTTAATATCCAAAGGAAAAATACTGTTAACCAAAGGTCAGAACTGATAAATGGATTAATAGCAGTTACTATACAATAAATTTAGCATTTAAAAAGCAAATATTGGGCAATTTCATCTTACTAGTGAGAGAAGAAACTAGGAGAAACTCTCATAATCTTTAACCCATTCCTTCCCCAAATCTCATTAAAACGAAAATAAAGAAATCAAGTATAAACACAGAAGTGAAGAGAGAACAGGAGATGGGAGGTCAGAAGACAATAGATGGCAGTCAAATTTTGGAAGGAGGAAAGCGGATGGAAGTGAGGTTACTGAGTTAGCAGAGAGACACTTCTTTGCCCTGGGAGCAGAAGGGTATTTACCAGTAAGATGGGAACCGAGTTCAGATGCACCATCCCTACTAGGCTTAGAAATTAGTTACCTGGGACCTTGGAAGTCCAGGGCACAGGGTGGGACTAAAAGCAAGAGGATTGTTTTGAAATCCATATAAGGAAATTCAGACTCTCAGATCCCAAGGTCCGCTCAGCCAGCTAATTAATCGCCCTTTCCTCACCCTCACAGAAGACAGGAAGTTTACTTCCCAAAAAGATTCAGGGACGGCCCCTGAGGGGGCGGGTGAAGCACTACACTGAAAGCCGGGGTTAAATGTACTTGTCCATGCTGAATGAGAGCAGAGAAATTGTTTCTGGGGAAATGAGGTGGCCCACACAAAAGATGTAGATTGTGACTGACATGTGGATGTCCTAAAAAAAATATTGCTTGTCTCTGTCCATTTACCCAAAGATGGCTCCCTTCACACACACACACAGACACACACACACACACACACACACACACACAGAGTTTCCCATCAGCCTTTTCTATACTGTTTCGTCCTGAGGTCAGGTCCCAAAACAACAAAAAACCTTGGAGGAAACAGACAATGCAAGAATAAGAAACTAAATGTGTGTATGCATGCCTGTATTTCTGTATGTGTATCCTCAGACATAAAAGAAGAAAAGATATTGCATCTGTGTAATTTGATCAGAAGCACTCAGAAAATGGGAAAAATTCTTAGAAATTAAAATAGCTGTTCAAAAAAATCCAATATAATGGCTGAAGAATTCTCTCAGGGTAAAGAAATAAAACAAACAGATGGAGGGGCCAGCCCAGTAGTACAGTGGTTAAATTCACACGTTCTGCTTCAGCTTCAGCGGCCTGGGGTTTGCTGGTTTGGATCCTGGGTGCAGACCTACTCACCACTTACTCAAGCCATGCTGTGGCAGGTGTCTCACATATAAAATAGAGGAAAATGGGCACAGATGTTAGCTCAAGGCCAATTTTCCTCAGCAAAAAGAGTAGGATTGGCGTGGGGCTGGCCTGGTGGCGCAGCATTAAGCTCGCATGTTCCGCTTTGGTGGTCAGTAGTTCTCAGGTTCCGATCGTGGGGTCGGACGTGGCACCGCTTGGCAAGCCATGCTGTGTCAGGCATCCCAGATATAAATTAGAGGAAGATGGGCATGGATGTTAGCTCAGGGCCAGTCTTCCTCAGTGAAAAAGAGGAGGATTGGCAGCAGATGTTAGCTCAGGGCTAATTTTCATCAAAAACAAACAAACAAACAAAAAACAAACTGATGGAAAACAGAAGACCAAAAACTTACATGTAGAAGAGATTCAATCCAGGAGATCACCTTCGGATTAATGGGGGTTCCAGAAAGAGAAAAAAGAGAAAACAGAGGGTCAGAAATGATCCAAGAAAATAGAGTACCATTTTCCAGTGCTGAACGCATGCATTTCTGGATTTAAAAAATCAGAGCACAGGGGCTGGCCCTGTGGCGAGTGGTTAAGTTCGCGTGCTCTGCTGCAGGTGGCCCAGTGTTTCGTTGGTTCGAATCCTGGGCGCAGACATGGCACTGCTCATCAAACCATGCTGAGGCAGCATCCCACATGCCACAACTAGAAGGACCCACAATGAAGAATATACAACTATGTACTGGGGGGCTTTGGGGAGAAAAGAGGAAAAAAAAATAAAATATTTTAAAAAAAATTTTAAAAAAATCAGTGCACAGATGAATGAAAAAAGGCCCACATCAAGGTATAATATTGCAAAATTTCAGAACACGAGGTTGAAAGAAAAAATTGAAAAAGCTTTTAAAAATAACCAGCCAGATACAATAGAGGCTATCAGACATCTCAAAAGGAAGGAAGGTAGACAAGAATAGAATGAGGCATTACCTTTAAAATTCTGAGGGACAATTGTTTTTAACCTAGAATTCTATAACCCGCTATATGATCAACCACATGTGGGAATATTAGAAAGACTTTTTGAGACAATGAAGATTTCAAGGAATTTACCGCTCCATCAGTCTTTCTCAAGAAGCTAGTGAAAAGTGTTGTCCTTTAAAAATAATTAGACATGAGATTCAGAAAACAAGGGAGAGGAAATTCCCAGAGCAATGATGAAGAGAAGTCCTGAACAACAGTGTGCTACAAACACAAGGGAAACCAGCTCCACTGGAACAGTGACTGGAGGGCCTGTCTCCGAAGAGAAAAAAGGACTGCTAGATTCCTTTCTGGGTCTGACCTTATTGAAGGCAGTCTATAAGTGCTCTCAGAGAGTCTGCACTGAATTACTGTTAGTTGCACAGGAAAATTAACAAATGAGAAAAATGAAGCAATTATTGGCTCCACAAAAAAAAAAAGTCAGAAAAGAAAAAAATATGTAATTGTAGTACACTAAACGGATTATCAATGATCGTTTATATAGTTACACAAATACTGAATATTGATTTAATAAATACATGTGACATAAGTTTTGGGAGGATGGAGGAGAGAAAAAAATGTATATAAAAAGGGGTGGAGATAGACAAGAAGTGAGATTTTCTCACCATCCTCATTTTCTGTAGCAGGAAGACAAACTATAACTGGAATACAAATATTAGAAAACAGCAATATGGTTATATCACTTATAAATCTAAAAATACACACGAGAAGAAACAGCTACAAAGGAGTTGAAATTAGGTCCACTCTAGGGAACAGGGATGGAAGAACGGGAGTGGTAAGTCAGTAGAGAGCTTTTAAAAATAATAATAATAGGTCTTGTATTATTCTTTGACTTTTAAAACTATGATCATGTACAACTTTCATAAAATACAAATACATTTTCTATAGAAAGCTAACATCTAGTAAAAATCCTATAATCCACTAATGGCCAGCTCTTTTCAATGCTTGTGTGGAAGAGAGTAATCCAAACATATTTTGACACTGCATACCAAATATCACTTGATTCATCTGATTTCTAGCATTTCTATGATGGCAGTTGCAATTTACAGTAGCTTCAAGATGGCTCTAAGACAATTCCAAAGCTTTCAGCATAAATTGGCCCTCTAAAACACTGTGCATAAATTTTCTCAGGCTCAAGCTGACCAAATGGCAATCAAAATGAAACACAAACAGGACGTTAATATCACTTATTGCTCAGTGAGCGTGGGAGAAAACAAAGCAAAACACAACCACCACTCGGCCTTACAGGGAACAGTTTCCCATTGTGATGATTATGTGTTGTCAAAATGTATTAATTCAAATGAAGAGACAAATGCATATGTCTGTTATGTGCCAGGCACTGTGCTAAGTATACAGGAAATATAAAGATGCATAAAATCCAGTCACATCATTTAAGGAGTTTATAATCAAAGAAATTAAAACGCTAGAAGGTCTCTTAACTGACCTCCATTTATGTGACTTCCTAGACTAAGCCTCACTAGCCGTTTCCTCCTTTAAACACGAAGACTGATGTCCATAGCATGTTGAACACTCAAGCTTAGGACTGCTCTTCCACCATTAGCTTCTTTCCCTGCCAGCTGAGTCACATGCCTATGTAGGAAAGGAAAAAAATTCTTCTACCCATTTAGGTTCAGTAGATGGCCCTGCAAAATAAACTGACAAATTAATGAGAAAACCAAACAGAATTTATTAATGTGTACATCACCAATACACATGAGAGAACTCAGTGTTGAGTAACTCAAAAAGGTGGTTAGAACTTGGGCTTACGGAAGCATCTTAACAAAGAACAAGAATTTGGTAGAGAAGTGACAAGACAAAGGAAAAGGGGTTTAGGCTTTAAGGGCAGCCAATTGTAGGAAAGTAAATATATGGGCAAACTAAGGGTAGGTAAGGGCTAGTTAGTAAGGTTTGTGGGTGTAGACTCTTTCTCTGTGCCATCTTGTCTCCAGTGATGAGACTGTTATCCTCTTCTTGGCATGAGAAATAGGGGAGGGGACATCTTCACAAGGAGAATTTATGTTCTTCTTTTAGAACATATTTATCATTATATAAATTTGATTAAATATTGTAAAAATCAATAAAATTTGATTGTCAAATTAAAATGAACCAGTTGAAAGGTTTGGGAAGACTTGCTAAAGGTGAAAAGTTGAAAAAATGCTGTTGAATTAGGCATGGAAAAAAATCATAAAAATATAGAAGGATTTTTCACAGATAACTTTGCAAGCATCTTTATATTCTCACTTATTTTTCAAGAAAATGAAACTGGATATAGAGAGGATACAAATAGATATGACTTATACTAAAAATACAACACAAAATCTCCAAGAGAGGGCTTACATTCAAAGAAAGTTTTAATTCTTCATCAAAAGGTGAATCACTAAAAGTATATTTACATGTCTTAAGTTAAAATAAATGCTTAAGGTTGTATATATCATTGACTTTGGATTGCATACGCTAGTTAACTAATGTGTCCATTAACCAGCCAACTACTGGTACTAAATAAGAGAGCTTCTGCTGTTTGCAGAAGTCACTTGGGCCCCCAGGGCATATGTTTATAATAGATTCCCTTGCAGTGGTGATGGATATGCTGTTCTAGTGACATTCTTTCATCTAATGTCCCCAGCTGTGTTCAAAACTAATTGACAATGTTCATTTCCAAGGTGCCTGGCTATGCTTAGCAAAAAAAAACTGGCCCAATTTTAGGAATTTCACATGAGATCTCACTTTTTTGACAACTATTTTCTAAATCATTGATCCAACTGTTAACATAGAAATAAGTAAATTCTGCTAAAGAAAAAAAAATTGATGCAATCCTCAAGAAAAGGAACATAGAATATTAGATAACCAGGTGGGAAAGGGCTTTACATGTCATATGACCCATCCAATTCATTAAGAATAGAGATATACTCAAAGCTGAAGAGGAAAAGGGGAACACAGTTCTAAGTGTCCATATAATAGTAATTATTTTCTGATGGCAATAGAAAATATGTCATCTCAAAACCTGACCTATTAGGTCAAAGGCTGTGATTTCAGCCATCATGGGGAGAGGTTTTCAAGCTACAGTATGATCCACGTGACAACTTTGTTTTCCTTGAAATGATTCAAAAATTAAAATTAAAAGACATATTATGGCAGACAGCTTATATTTTACTTTCTTTGAGTGTTATTTAATTGTGTTTAATTAAAGTAGAATACATTAACTCAGATAACTCTTGTTAACCATATTTAAGGAATATTACAATTCAGTCTGGCAACATAAAACAAAGATCCTTCAATTTTATAGTATATAACTCAGAAAACTTGGTTATAATTCTCATTTCCTATTAATTTTCATAATAAAATCAAAGACATTATCCCATGTGGTTAAATATGTAATAGATTGGCTTTAAATTTTGGATAAATTATAGGTTAAACTTGGAAGTGTTATGACAATTGACATATAAGAATACGTTTGGCTTCACAAGAGCTGGAACATTGGCCTAACAGTTTACTTCACTTTCTGCATACAGTTTTAACAGCATATGAAAATTCATCTTCCTCATCAGTCATTCATCTCTTCTGAGAGATCCAGCCCTTATCCATCCCCAACTCCAGGGTTCTAGATTTTGCTCTCCACTTTTGTCCTCCTAAGAGTTGACTAATAGAGCTAACCTGCAATATCACAATTCCCCAGTGTGGGGTCACATGACACAATATTCTCTGAAAATCCTTAAGTTTCAGATGATGAGTTATATAAAATATGGGTTTCTTTTCAATTATATAAATATTAAATTCTGTGTATTGGATTAGAATACAGGAGACACAACTTTATTCTTTTCAAAAGAGACAAATTTATATTTACATCCTGTAACATAGGTTAATGAACTGGTCTGGTGTTTTATAAAGTTACACCTTTTAAAAAATTTTTTTAATACAGAAAAATTAACAAAATCATAACAATCTCAGATTATAAGGACATTTAAAAATCATCCAGTCCTATCACTTGCGCTTGAACTCTCTTCACATTTGTCTCACCCAAAAGTTGTTCATTGATTTCAACATTCTTCAGAAATAAGGAATTCTATCTTCTGATGCAGCCTCATCCTATTTCTAGAAAAACTCTTCCAGAGTTATTATGAGAGAAGAAATATGACTCCTGGAGACCACATATGTTTTAAACAAAGGCTCAGAAATTCAAAGAACTACTTATTTCTGAATATTTCCCCTTTCTTCCATTGTCTCAGCATTTACTGAAAGAAGCAAAGAAACCTCAAGCCATGCTCCCCAAATCTCGTTTCCTGCCTATATCTTTAGAAATACCAAAGATGTTCTCTTAGAGTTTTCATATATTATTAGGTGCTATAATCCCCCTACTCAAATATGCATTTCAGCAAATTCTACCTCACAATGTTGCCTATTTTCTTGTGCGTGTAATGATCACGAACCCATTTGGTTCTATGTACAGTTGCAGCTGTCTCTCACTCAAAAAAGAAGCTCCAATTACAACAATCTGTTGCTAGTTCTGACAAGAAGAAACAAGATGTCACAAGTTTTGAAGCCCCAGAACACCAATAATTTAGTGCTAATAATTTTAGTCCTGCCACTAATAATTTAGCAGTTGGTTTTTCACCAAGAGACATAAAGGCAAATAAGCAAATCTAATGCTCTTTACTATGCAATCAATAGAGGTGGTAAGTGATTACCAATAAAGGTGGTTCTACCAATGGAAAACATTCTAACAAACTGAAATAGATGGTAGTAAAAAGCAAGAATTAGTTTGTTTTTAAGAGGTAAAATTTCTCTTCTTCATCAACATAACAGTTTCACATTAAAAAATGTCAAAATTTCTGTGTCAAAAATTAAGTCCAAAATATGATGATGGCACCAAACACGAGTATTTCATTTTAGTGGAATCATATTCATTTAAATAAGGGACAACAAAGTTGTTTTCTAAGGAAGAGAAGAGTTTGTCACTTTCCTGATCTCACAGTAATTACATTTTAGTAAATAAATGTTCTCTTTAAAGTGCAAAATATTTAACAAAGTACTCAATCATTACTATTAATTTCTCCCTAAATCAATCTCTCTTTATGTTTGAGAGACTTTATGTTACATCTAGAATCAGTTTGCATTTGTCTTCCATCCTAGTAAAATTCAAAACGAATTTGTTTATTGAAGGTTCAAGGTGCAGCAACTTGTTCTCCAGACTTTATATAGGTTTTGTCATGATTAATTTGCTTCAGGCATTTTGTTTTGCTGATTTGGCTTCA
This sequence comes from Equus przewalskii, assembly GCF_037783145.1. Classification (NCBI taxonomy): domain Eukaryota; kingdom Metazoa; phylum Chordata; class Mammalia; order Perissodactyla; family Equidae; genus Equus; species Equus przewalskii. The sequence continues at coordinate 10,859,619 of NC_091848.1, read as the reverse complement.
ATTTCTCATCTCCACCTCTTCAGAATGCACTTTATTCTGTCCTTTGTGGCTCGATCTACAGAAACGCGCAACCTAGCAACTGCTCAGGTTTTCTACCTGCCCTTGCACAAGTTGTTCAAGCAAAACATGTATAGGTTGGAAATTTGATGGAAAAAAAATCTTTTATTTTTTCCTTCTCTCATCCATAAAATAAGAGAGAAGAGGTATTCAGCCAGAAGCACTCCAAAGTAACTATATCAAGTAGAGGCACAAAAAATATCCCTCACTATAAGGAGGGTGATAAAGTCTTTTTGATGGAATTATCCATCATCTGTTGTGCAGGTGTGTCAGTGGCCTAGAGAGCAAGAAGCAGTGTGTACAATCATGGTCACTAAGAGGACCTGGAACTTTGTCCATAAACAAATAATCTCATATTAATTTATTAGTCAAGTCTTTGGTTCTTTAGTAATCCCATATTCTCCCTAAATTTTTCATTCAATGAAATGGAATAATACACCATGATGGCATTTCCCAACTGGAGTTGAGCTAAAAAGCCAAATGTCGTAAGAAATTTCACATTTTTGAGAGTTGCAGAAAGTTGTTACTACCTAAAAATGTTTCCATCTCTTTGAATTATTTATGAAAATTATTTCCCTACCGGAGTGGATATGACATTTTCAGCTTTACTGTTAAGAGCACAGAGCACAATTCAACAACCCCTTTTATGAGGCTTTAAGAAAAATGAATATGCAGATGTGGTTCTGCTCTCACATAAGATGTAAGGAGGGGGATCTATTTCAAATTATATGTGTAATATGCTTATGCTGACAGCACAGAGAGAAAAAGTAATAGTCTATTAGCATATGGACCAAGATACTACTAGAAATAAGTGACAAAATTTGTACTACAGAAGCAGACAGTATGGCTTAGTGTTCAAAGATGGGCTTTGCACTGATATACATCTGAATTAGAATACCATTTCTAGCTCACACTAGTATGATGAATTTAGACAAGTCACCTAACCTCCGTAAGACTCAGTTTTCCCATTGTGGACTGGGGATAATGATGCATACTTCATCAAGTTATTACGAAGACTAAATGATAACACTTTATTCATTCAACTTTCATTCAATTAATATGTATTATGACATATGTCAGGCAGTATTCTAGGCACTAGGGATACAGGAATGAATAAAAGACATAGACCACTGTGCTGAGACAATGAAGGATAAAAAGGAACTATCCAAGCAAAGAGTCTTCTAGAGTGAGAGACCAGCAAGTGCAAAAGCCCTGTGTTAGAAGGAGTTTGACTAGATGGAGTAATAGAAAGGAGGCCAGTGTGGCTGGCAGACCATAGGGAGTAAGGAAGACAAGACAAGTTTGGAGGGACAGGCAGGGTGAATCCTACAGGACCTTGTTGTTTACTTGGTCATAGTTTACTAAAACCCGTAAGTTGACTAACACACAATAAGTTTGATACCTTTCAGGTCTGAAGATTAATATTATTTAAAAAAATCAGAGCCATCTATTTTATTTGGCTCCCTCAACTTTTCTCTTTCCAGGGCTAAGACTACTTGACCCTTAGCATGATTTCTACCTAAATCTGTAGGATCAATCTGATATCAAATAAGGAACTTGAAAAGGCTCAGAAGAAGAACACAGCATATCCAGATGAGTGACACTTTGCTGGGCTACAGATTCCAATTGTGGGCACCAGCATTCTACCCAAATGCCCAGTTGGGACTAGTCATACCTCACAGGTGCCAGCCCCAGAAGCAGACCACACCAGCCACACTGTTACTTGATAAGATACACCCCCACCACAAGAAACAAAGCCACACATGCCCAGCCAGAAAGGAGCAGGGTCAAGGTGGGGAATATCTAAAAGACTGAACATTTTCCTAAAAGATATTGAGTCATCCAAAAGAGATCATTAAAACTGAAAGCATCAGTGATGCACTAAGTTGACAAATTTAAAGTTTGTTGCCTAACCCATGAAGGGGTTCAGAGTATGTCACCCCAAAATATACCACTTTGGCATAAAGATTATTTTGAGCTGAATGCAATTTAGAAAAAGCAGACACAGGACAGGGTCTCTGCCAGCCCCCATCCCCATCTTCCTGAAAGCAGAACGTAAATACATAAATTCTCCTTATAAAGGCACCCCCCCTCCTCAAACTTCTCATACCAGGAAGGGGATAACAACCTTATTACCAGAGATGAGATGGTACCAAGAAAGAGTCTACACCAACAAACCTTGCTAACTGGACCTTATTTACCTTCCCACAATTTGCAACCCCTAGAAACTCAAACACCTTTTCCTTTGTCTTGTCACTCCTCTACAGATTTATTTTTCTTTTGGTAAGACACTGTATAGACCCAAGTTCTAAGCACTCCTTTGAGTTACTCATCACTGAGTTCTGTGTGTATGCACAATGCACACTTTAATAAACTCTGTGTTTCTTTTGTTAATCTGTCTTTGGTCAGTCTGATTTGCAGGGGCCCAGACAATGAATCTAAGATGGATAGAGGAAAAAAGTCAAGCTTTTCCTCCCCTACACCCATCTACCTTATGTTTAATTGGATGAAAGCTCATTAGCTTTTGAAACTAAAATCATAAACAGAATTCTATTTATAAGATTGGTAATAATTTCTTTCTAATATATACATGTCTTCAAGTCACTTCAATCTGTATTTTACATAACAAAATGAAAATATCACATAAGTGTGCTTAAACCGAATTCTGTGTTGAGAATCCAAAAACAAAAAAGGCAGAGCATATTAACAAGGTACTGCAAGCAGATGATTTGCATTAAGAATTTTCAATCACATTTTAATTTCAGCTGCTTATTTGTAACAAAAATGCCTCAAAATCACTTAGGTTTAAAAACAACAAAAAAACCAATGATATCATTTTAGATGTTTCAGACATATAAACAATATATAAAAACGGAGTAAAAGACTTCTTAAAGAATAAAATCTTTGTTTCAGTTGATTTCTGTAACTAATCCAATGCATCCTCTCCTCTCCTCTCCTATCTATAATGTTGATAACATAATTGTTTCAGTTATTATTTTTCACTTTCGTAGCTTCTTTCCTCTGAAGTAATCCTTTTCTGGGAGAGGAAAGATAACCTAATAGATTTTTATATCTTTAATTTTGTGCATTGTGTGAATTTTTAATGCTAATGCTTTAAAGAATTCCTCTTATTTAAATAAGATATTTGATAAAAAGTATTCCAGATAATCTTTCCACTAAATCTCTAACAGCAAAGCTTTAAAAAAAAAAAGTTATTACCATATGCTCTTTAATGCCTAAAGCAAAGATCTAGTATGGAATTGAGAAGCATAATGAGGTCAATCTCAATTCCATCAATGTTATGTTCTATTAAAATCAAATCCAATCACATTCCTCATTTCAACCCAGCATGGCTTGGCTTTGAGGTATGTTCAGAAATGCACTTAAATTAGAAGAGAAACATTAACATTTTATTATATGAATACCACTAATGGCTCAGAAGATTAGCAGTAACACATTCTGGAGACTTCCTCTACTGAAAACGTACTCTTAATAATATTCCCACACACCTAACTGTAACTGTGGGAGGTGTAGTTTCAACTAACAAAGTTCATAAGCTCTTGGTTAACAAAAGAAAAAGAAAAAATCACTAGCAATGAAAATCCCTTAACCAGAAATCCAGTTTCATTTGCCATTTCACCAGAAAATGATTCTTCATTTACATCATGCCCAATTAAGTGAAATAAAGTGGTGTAATTCTCAGGTGAGTAATGGATCATCCTAAATAGACTATTTATGAATTATAACTAAATTTGTTATTTGAGGGGGGAGGGGGGCAGGAGGAGGGGTTTAGGTTTCCTCTACTGCCTAGCAGGAAATGATACAAATTTATCATAATTCAATTACTCTTTGCTCTACTTTATCTGTATAGACTTGATAGCCCACAAGGCTCAAAACATTCAATTATGACAGTCAGTTTGAAGTCTGAAACAGGTCGCATCATAAACAGCTTCAGAGTTAACCCTATTCCATTTCCTATTCCTATTCCTACACCAACAGTACATCACTGAGAACAAGGAAATAAACAGATAGCCCTTAACTTATGGCAGGAACATACTCCTTAATACTTTATTTCTTTCACGTGAATTCAATTTCTTGAGTGCCTAAATTATAACCAGCACTGTTCTAGATAGGTCAGATATAAAAGCCATGGCCTCAAGAGATTGTAATATATATCTAAAGACCAGAAATGCATGGAACTAAAGACCTTTTAAGCTATAAATTCTCTCAAAGGTCATGAAGAAGGAGTCATTTTACATTTGTAGGAACTAAAGCCCAGGTAGTTTAAACGCCTTTGCACAAACCACAAAGCTAATTAATATTCTGTTGGGACCATAATCCAGAAGTCTGGCTCTCGGTCATTGCTCATCCTGAATATGAACAAAGAAAAGAGCTGCAGGAGTGGATGTTATGATACAAAGTATGCAGACCTCAAGGCTATGAAAGCTCGAAGTGTAGAAAATACTCGAGGAGAAGCCACCTTTTCTCTCGAAACTTTACTGCTGAAATCACACATTCCTGGAGTCTTAACGCCCAATGAAGACAGAGAAGCATACTCCAAAACATGTTGAAATAGGGGTTCCACTCACGCACATGAAGAAAAGCAAAACATGTCACCCCAAAATATGCCTCTTTGACATAAAAATTATTTCAAGCTGAAGGTAATTAAGAAGAAACAAATGCAGGAAAAGCTGTCTCTCCCCTCCCCCTGTTCTGCCTAAAGGCAGGATATAAATCCTCCTTTGCTGGAGAAGACTCTAGACTCTCAGCCCAGAGAGCACCAAAGGAACCTGCCCAAACCTCACTCCATCGGTTCCCTCCCACGTACTTACCTTCCCCAGTTCACCACCCTTGGAAACCTGAAACCGCTTTCCTTCGCCTGTCATTTCTCCACAAACATTCTGTTCTTTGTTGAAGATGCTATATAAATCAGAGTTCCAAGTCACCATTCTGAGTTACTCTTTGTAAAGGTTTACTCCTGCATGATGTGCACTGCGTATGTTAAGAAACTGTTTTTCTCTTAATACTATTTTTGTTCAAGAGTCCCAGCTGAAAACCTAAGATGGGTAGAGGGAAATTTTTGCCTCCCCTACACACAAAAATTCCTTCACAAGCTTAAAAAAGCACTCATCACCCTTAAGCACTCTAGACCTTTGAGCTAAAAAGCCAACCACTGAACTGGACCCTTCTGGAACACACAATGCCACAGTGTTAGTGGAAGCTAGGGGCTCTCTATGCATAATTCTGAGACTCTTTTAGGAATGCCTTCTCAGAGTTATAGCAGCTGGTGGTCCTGAAGCTCCACATCTGATTTATGTTCTGGGCACAAGTGAAAGTGTGGAAAGAGAAGGCAGTAGCAGAGGGAAGCAAGAAAGTCAGAATGAGGGAACTCTAAAGATGGAAGAAATTTCAAGTGAGGACTCCTAAGTTTTGACATCAGCAACAAAATTTTAAAATAGTTTTTAAACCATTGGTTCCCTGCTACAAAGCTTATTCTATAACGTTAAAAAATATATAGCATATTGTGCCTAGCACAATTAAAATTTTTCTAAAACTATCATCTTTAAGAGTTCTAGAGAATAAATTAGGTTTATTTATTTTTATTAGTACACAGTGCTGAACTAAATCTGTGGCCAACAACTTCTTTATTCTAAACTCAAGTATTGTACATGTGAATTTCTTCTTAAACATTTAGTCAGTAACTATGAAAAATGATTCAAATATGTTTACATGCCCAGCCTTTACAATTGGGGCTAATTTGAATGAAAGCTGTGGACTCTTATTTAGAAAAATAAAGAAAGGGAGAATAAGAGATTTTCTTCTCTGACTCCTCCCTACCCCACCTCCATGAAGTCTTGGGAAATATATATATTTCTCAGAAAGAGACAGAGACAGAGACAGAGATGGAGAGACAGCGAAACAGAAACAGAGAGAGAGAGAAGAGAGAAATTGAGAGAGAAAGAGAATAGACCCATGGAGCCTGGGCCAAAGGGTCAGCAATCCCGAGTGATTCAATGATAACCCATTGAACATTGGGAGGGTTGCTACAACAGGCACAACTACATCCTCAAACAGAGAACACTGCATTTAAAACGATCTTCTTAAGACAGTGGATAAAGAAACTAAAATATTCACTGTGGGAAAGGGATTAGTAGATAGAAATTCTTAAATATAGCAAAATTATTTTATTAATTTTAAGGCCTGCAAATTGCATTAGTATGATGTATATTCAGTGTACTGTCTAAATTGCTTTATTTTAATGTTTGCAAAATATTTATATAAGAGAATTCAGTGGATTACTCCTTACCTCTATCTCCCAATTCTACTTTTCCTCATTAGATCTCAACTCAAACTCTAAGTCAGTTACTTCAGAGTTTTTCAGGCACTAATCATTATGAAAAATATATATCACATATTTTCAGCTTTACAATTTATCATTATTGCCTTTGTTAAATTATTTCTGAAATCTAACCATTCTATTAAATTTTCCCCAATGTAGTAAAAATTATTATTTTCCCACCTGATTAAGAAACTTTCGTGACTCACCCTTCACTTGTCACTATCTGAAAGACAATCATTTGTTTTATTCTTACCAAGCAGAACTTTTAGAACACATGTTAATATTTCCACAAATTCCTATATAGCTTGCACATATTTTTGAAACATCACCATAATTTTTGTCTTATTCAGCGTAGCCTTTATTAACCTAACCATGTTGATAATGTCTAAGTTAATACCACAAAGCTTATGGAACTTAAGAGCACATTTTAATGCCGATTAATAATTTCTATCCATTAATGTGACAAGGCTATAAATTCAATGCTCTGTATTATTTTCCTCCTATTCTGTTTTTAGCTCAATATCATCTACAATAGACATCTTACAAACTCTTGTAAGACCAAGAGTGAAATCACTTGTTAAAGACCTCACGAGTTTCAATGCTTTCAAAGGTTCATACTTTGCCATTGCCATGCCCCCTACCCTAGACTTCTCCAATCTAAGAAAAGTGTTTACAGGGCAAGATCAAGGAAACACATAACCTGTAATGGTAAGTTTTTACCAAGTATACATAAAATGGATCAGGTAAGATTAATTTATAAATAAACATGCTCAACTGCCAAAGGATGAAGATTCATTCAATGACATGTAAGCAACTGATGGGAATTAAAATATGAAGGAACAAAAAGGGAGAGAAAAGGAAGAAATGATGTTTTCTGAATCTCCAAATGCATGTTCCACACCAGAAAATGACATAGAAACACACACACGCATACACTCACCCTACATTACACACTCCTATATCATTTTCATATTAATTAAATGCCCCTTTAGTTAATTTCATGATATAGTGTGTTTGGGATGAAAAATGGAATGGAATCCTTCAATACAGTAAGCTTCTCTTTTGCTGGAATTTTAAGTAACACCTAAGTCTTCAGAGAGCCTCAACGCTTTGCAAATTTCATCGATTTCTTTGATTGACGTAAATTGCAAGTGGCTCTGTATTGTGTCAGGCAACTTTCAAATCATTCCAGCTGACTCTGCAATGAGCCACTACATGGTCCAAAGCCCCAGAAGGAACACATCACATCTTTAACCTCAAGCAATATAGCTCAATGTGCCTTGTTTTAAATTAAGCACGTCCTAAGTAGTTGTACTCAAGGTTTGAAAAGTCTCTGCTTCCTTAAACAGCAAGAGCACGCACTAATAGCATTGCCTTTTATAGTATTGAGAATAAAAACCATTTGGGGGACCTGAGAAGAAAGGTAGCCTTCAAGGTGTAGGCCTCAAAGCAAGGAATGAAAACATAAAAGCTGTTATGGTCTGCTTTAGACATCTTAGAATAGAGAATAATGGTCTCAGCTCCTGTCCTCATTCCTCCTGTGATCAGAGCTCCATTTGCAGTTAATGGTAACTCCTTCTACAGGAGGCCTTTTAGAGGATGTGTGGATCCTGAACAGAATCACAGAACTGAAAAGTGTCACTGAATGTACCCTCTGGGCTGCTCACCACTTGCAGGTTCACAGACAAAGGAGAAAAGAGAAGCGATACAATCAGCAGGTGTTCCAAGAAGCAAGCGGGCCCGAGCTGGTATCCAAGTGGCACAACACAACACACAAAGACACAATTCTCATGCCATGAGGTTCAAATCCTGGCTACCTTGCTTACTAGCTACAGGAACTTGAGAAAGTTTCTTAGGCTCTCTGAATCTGACTTTTTTTCACCTGAGAAAGTATGATGATAATCATTGCTACACTGCATGGCTATAGTGATTATTATGTGAAATAAGTTCTGTAAGAAATCTAGGACAGTGCCAGACATGTAGCAAGTGCTCAGTAAATGGTAACTGTAAGATGCCAATGGCAGTGATAATGATGAAGAGGACACTGACATGTGACGGCCACTATTATTAAGACTATTCATAGTCCAGTGTGTTATGATGTTTCTTGCCTTGGAGCTTTTAAACACCCCATTCTGTTCGTTCCCCTCTTGACTGTTTCCTATCCTCTTCACCAAAACTTCATCATTCTGAGAAATTAGCCAAAGTATTGACACCTCCAAGGAGACGCCCTGAACCCATCTGATTTGGATGCCCCACTTCTACTCATCACACCAACCAGAGCTAAGTCTAGACATCTTAGTGAAAGCCACCTGGAGAAGCTGAGTTCTAAAATGGGATTTAAAGATGCTTGGGTTTCTACATACTCCAGATTCTGTGCTAACGGATGAGGACAGATGAATAAACAATACATAGTTGCAGGCCATAGAAATGCTCCCAGTCTAGACTCAGAGCTACACCAAAATTGTGGCAAGAGCTGCCACAGAAGTATGTATAAAACTCTACGAGAACACAGGAGGGAGAAATTAATTAAATCATAGGAAGACAGAAGGAGAAGTTTTATGGAACATTTCAGTTATAAAATAACATCTGAGTTGGTCCTTAAAGGGTGAGTACAAAAAGTTCCCTAAAACGTTACCACAACACAACAGCTTGTCCTCATATTTCTACAGTCAAACCATCTCTAAGGAATATTAGGGACACAGACAGCTCCCACTGAAATGGCAATAGATTAGTCCACTTATGAGCAAATAAAGGACAAAGAAGTAGAAGGAAGTAGCATATATTTAGCCTTCCATTTGTTCCAAGGGTGATTTTTAATCAAAGCAAGGCTTGATGATGTGAGCACAGAAGGCAATTTGGGTGCTAATACCAGCTCAGGTAGGGGGCAGGTTACATTTGCTTCTCAGTGCTGGGACTGCTGGGTGGTTAAATGAATTGATGGTTGCAAATTGCTTTGAAAATACACAATGCTGAATAAATGCCACGAATTACTGTTGTTCAATATACTCAGGAGACAAACTTGTCTGCGAACAGAAGGTCTCTGAAAGATGGACTACGTTTAAAGACATTTAGGAGCTTTCTTTTTCACAACAAAGATGAAATTTTTAGCCAGACTTATTCTAAAGCCATCATAATGCCTAAGGATAATCTTTTAAAAATGCCATTATAATAGAATAAATCTGAAATTGCTCATAAATGCCACTTCCAGGAAACTTGAAGAAAAAAGTACATTAAACTAAAGCAGTTCTGCCATCTCACTTAAAAATAAATTATAAGACAAAGAAAGCCTCCCATGGGAATGGTAGCTGTGGTAGCTGAGAGCAAATAAGAAGAAACAAATTAAAGCTATCTAACCCACATAAACATACAGAGAGAGTTCTTCTAAAAAGACGATGGAAGAAACTGCTAGAAGATACTCACATTTGATTCAAATAATCATTCATCACTTCAGATGGTTTTCAGCAGTGTTTGTAAGTTTCCACTAACTCTATCCAACATTTACAAAAGATTAAATTGAAATGAGATTAGTCATATAATAATGGCAGTAATATTCATAATACCTTACATTGCTATTATACTTTCTAGTCTATACAGTAAATGTAATTATCTAATTTAATACTCAAAATACTGTGAAACAGATAGGATACATGGTATCTTTTCTTTTTGTTTTTAATTGTTAAGCAAGCAATTGAGGCAAAGAGAAGTTACACGACTGGAAAGGTTGGAATCCCAGAGCTGACAGGTGTCAGAATCCAGTCTACAAAAAGTTCTTCTAATTTCTAGATTGGTGACCTAATGACATTATTTACAAACACTAAGAAGATCTTGTAAAAATCTTTATCCAAATACCAGAAAAAGTTTTGTAACAAGCTTTAAAAGAATCTGACAAAAGAGATCTCCTGTCATATCACGATAGAATATTTATAGTACTTAATGTTTAAATTAACAAGGTTATCTTAAGAAAAGTTTATTTACATAGTAAAACGGAGAGGTAACAATGAATTAGACAAGCCTTTCCCAAACTGTGTTCCTTGGAACACTCATTCCATAAGATTCCATTGAGTGATCAATGTGAAAAATGTTTTACAGTAAAATATATTTGGGAAATGCCACTTAGTAGGTCTCTTCTTTTTGACTCTCAGTCATATTAATACACAAAAGCTCTAGGAAGATCTACAGCCAGAAACCTATTTGTCTAATCCTATGGCATCCAAAATTCACATATTATGTCTCTGTGCTCCTTAAACTGGGATATGCAGTCACCCGAGTCAAGGGCAGACAACCACATGACAGAAATACCTAAAACCACAACATAAGTATGGTACACACCCCTGGAGCGACAATTTAAATTATTATTATTTTACTAATGAATAAAAGATGTAAGATATTATTTTTAAATTAAAACAAACAAAAGACTATTGCTTCAAAACAGTTTGGTTTAAGGGAAGCTGCTCTATCTCACACCTAGATGCCTGGGAGTAAGAGTTCACTTCCCTGTGCCATGAAGATGACTTTAGTGGAAATGTCGAGAAGGAATGAGATCTGAAACCTGCAGAGGACTGGCATGTCCAATATTCAAAATAAAGTAGACACCTTCTTAGGTTTGGATTTCTCCACTAAAAAGAAGGAGAACAAGAGGAAAACAAGCCTAAAATAATACACTGAGTTAAAGAAAGCTTGTTTGCCATTGTATCTTCTACAGAAACCACATATTTTGCTGTCACTGTGAATGCAAACTGTAGTCTTAATTACCCAGATTTAAACAAATTCAGGTATGAATCTTTTCCATCTGTTTGAGGGTAAACATTCAACTCTGTCAACTAGTAACTTGCTTAGAGCAGGTTTGAGATGAATTAGCAATGACATTGAAAAGAAGTTTTTGTAAGTCCTAAGAAAGCTGCTCAATAATCTAAATATTTAGAGCCACACATCCCTTTGTTTCTTGAACACATAACTGTAGTAGAAATTACAGGGGGAGTTGTAATTTGTATAAAGATGTCCTGCATGTCTCCAGTTTGAAAGTTTCGAGTCTGGGATTGTCCTGAACTCATACCACATACAAAGAACAGGAAATGAAATCATAACACTGTCAACTGAGGTCCAGAGACCTGCACTCTGGTTCCTGCTTTGCCTTAAACTAGCTGTCATTTAATTTGCTCAGTTTCTGTAGCTGAAACATGACAATATTTGCTGAGATGATCATACAGTTCATTCCTGAAGGCTGGCAACACACACACACACATACACACACAAACACACATCAAATCTAACATCAGAATGGAAAGCACAATAAAGAGACATTGCCTAAGACTTGGATTTTTCCAGAATGTGACTCTCAAAATATTAAGTCGCATCTCACACATAGTAGGTGCTGAATAACCAACTAGTAGTTGAACTTATATGGTAAGGGAGGGACAAATATTTTTAAAAGAGGCACAAAATCAAAAAAGGTAAAGAAATGGTAGCTGGCAGGCATGAAACAAGGATAATAAAGAAGCAATGGAAATAGAGATTAGAAACAAAATGAAGTGGGGCCTGCTAATTACTGATAAGGAGAGAGAAAGAACACTGAGAAATTGTGAGTGAATATGTGGCTTGAAATTTCACACACAAACAATAGAACCTTGAGGGCCTCAGTCAATCTTTAGCATAAATAAATACATAAATGTAAAAACTGGGGAAAAGCAATTCTTATTTTAAGAAACGTAAAAGATTCCATCAGAGGAGGAAGTGGGGAGATTTACTTTCCCACAGACCAAATTTTTGTACTGTTTGTACTTTTACCATATGTGGGAATTTCTTTTCTTCTTTTTTATTTCCTTTCTTTTCTTCTCTTTAGTTATTTTTAAAAACTTTCTAAGAAAACATAGTGTTTTAAGAGAAAATAAAAGATTTTTAAGTGTTATAGTCCCAACTGACTGGTTTCTTTAAACAAATACATTTAGCTTCATAAACTTGGAAGATAATTAATTTGGGGGTGAAGTCTGGCATAAATATGACAAAACCGAATCTACAATTAGTTTATTTTATGAAATAACTGACATGATAGGATGGGGTAAGAAAATTAATAACTGCAGGATTTCAATATTATGTTGATTCAAAATCCAATGGATCAGTACCTTCTTGTGAGAGCTTAGGCCAACTTCTTGGGAGTTCAGGCAGCTGCGAAGTTAGAGGGCATCGTCCCCAAGATTGCCCTCACTTCTGACACTAATTGCAAGCTTGGAGTATTTCAAGACTACTCCTAGGCTCGATAATTCTCTAGAAGGACTCACAAACTCACTGAAAACTATTATATTCGAAGTTACAGTTTATTGCAGGGAAAGGATGCAGATGAAAGTCAGCCAAGGGAAGAAGCACATAGGACAGCGTCAAGGGAAGTACCAAACATGGAGCTCCCATCACCCTCTCCCCACGGAGTCAGGACGTTGTTACTTTCTTGGCATTTTGTGACAACACACATAAAATGCTGCCAACAAAGGAAGCTCACCTGAGCCTCAGTGTTCTTAGATCTTATTGGGGCTCCATTATATAGTATGATTGACTGATTGCCCACATGGTTGATTTCCATCTCCAGGTTGACTGGTATCATGTGACTCAAAGTCCCCATCCTAAATCACCCAGCATCCTCATATCAGAGTTACAACCAAAATATTAAGTAATAGATAGGAGGTACTTCAAAATGTCATAATTGCACTACAAATAAAAGTTAGTATTAGCTTTTATTCTGCAGGTTTTCTTTAAAAAAAAAAATCAGACAAGTCCTGCCAAAAAAAAAAAAACCCAGAAGCACCATGCTAAAATATAACTCAATCATGCTTTAAAATGCAGAAATTATTTTAAATCAATGATTAGTGGTAAATTGATGATGTTACAATAAATTTTATGTTAAATATTAATTACTAAATAAAATTAATGAAATGCACCATAATATGGTGACAATTAATAAAAGCTATTTTTATATATAGCACAATCTCTTGATGGTCCAAAGAAAACACAATGTCACTGTATAGTACATAATAAATTTCAAGTCTGCTACCCCTTCTCTTTAATGTTCACCAAGAGGTTATCTTTGGGTATACATATTCTATTTATTAGCACTCTGTAGAAACTTCCAGTTTTTAGGAATGAGGAGGTTGATCTTATCTGAGAAGAGGTGATACAGAAAACATAAGAAAAAAAATTTTTTTTGACCACCTTCACCCATTTCAAGAAATTGCAATTTAAAAATTTAGCTAGGAAGAATAATAGAGCAGCATATTACTTTGAATACATGACTAAGGGAGATATGAAAATCATTATAATTTAAAGTTTTCAAATCATGCATAAAAGTCTTTTTTCCCTGGTTCATAGCATTCTATTAGAGCCAGCAACTTTGCATTGTCATTCATTCCCTTAACCTGCATAGAAATCCAGTAGATGCCACAGGGATATAAAAGCTGACAACAAAATCTCGAAATGGAGAAAAGACATAGGATGCTCTATAATAAATGCATGATGGAGTAGCAGAGTACATGCTTGGGTACATGTAGAGTAGTACATATTAACTTGGGTAAGGAGTATAAAAGAAACAACAGTGGGGTGGAATGGAGGACATTCACTGGGCTGATAATGCTATCGTTGCATCTTTAGATATGCGGAATCTGAAGTAGCATACAGAAAGACGAGAGTTTAGAAGCAGGGTTTTTTGAAGTCTTTTATCCACTCATTGGTCCCAGTCAGGAAGGCAACACCAATCCAGAAAACCCACCCTTCTTTGTTCAACAAATGAGTATAAGACCTGAGCTCAGTTCTAGAATTTTAATGTTGAACTAAACAACACAAAGAGCAGAGAATTTGCTCATTAATAACAATTATGTGGAACCCTACGGATGCCCTGGGTCCTGCTGTGTCTAAGACCAGGTTTTCCATTGTTCCTTCAATTTTCTGGGCAACTCCCATAGCTTTTCACCAGATCCCAGCAACATTCTCACTTTTACTTAAGTAAGTTATAAGCGGTTTCTGATGTTTTCAATTAAAGAGCCCTGACCAGAACAGGTCCTGTATCCAAGAATGGTAGATATCTAAGGCGCTGACACCTTTGATCAAGAACCTGTCAAGGTGACCTATGCAATTTTTTCATGTACTTGAGATCCAAAAAGTGTACAAAGACGAGGCTTCTATCCCCCAGTAAACTTTAAATATAGCCAAGGAGACAGAAATCACACATGGAAAATGATTATAGAAGTATGAATAACTAAATTATTTTTTTTTTAAACATCTAATTTTCCATGTGACAACAGTTTTGGAAAGGGAGAGAAGGAAATAGAATTAAATCTTGGAGACTTTCTGGAAGAAGATCAACATTGAGTACAACCTAGAATCTAAATAAATGCCCCTGTTATTAGGAGTATGCACAAATGAATTTCAATGAGAAAAATACTCAGTGTGTACACTTAAAGAAGAATGATAAGATTCATACTATCAAGAAATGGCTCTGGAGGGGTATAAAGAAGTGAAAAGAGTCAAGGTCTCCAGGGATAAAATGTACATAATAATGCAGTTGATGGTGTTCGGTTTCATTAAAAAACGGTACACAACAACAATCCTACCTCTGCTCACCACCAGACGTACCTTGTCCAAAGGGCTTTGGGCTCTGATCAGTCTTCAAAAATGGATGAGCCCAAGGTTAGCATGGAAAAGCAACAGGACGGATCCACAGCCGTGAGAAGATGGAAAAGAGGAGTGAAAGCAATGGGCCTGTTAAATGGAAGGAAGAAATGAGTCAGAGGAGATAGCACAGCAGTTTAGAAAGGGAGTATTTCAAGATGTCGGAAGTGACAGATTTGCCACTGATGGAAAATACAAAGTAAGAAATAATGAGAAACGACAGCAAAGAATGTTTACGAACACCACTGGGTCTTGGTTTTTGAAAGTCAGTCAAGCCCTTTAATTTGCAGAGAGGTTTTTTGTTTGTTTTAAGGGTCCCATTAGACATAAATTTCTATGACTTGGGGATTTTGTGCACAGCTTGATTGAAGGATTGGCCATTCCCTGGAGTATCTGTCACAAAAGTAATGAACAGGACAGGAAATCTAGGGAGACTGAGAAAATTTTGCTCACCAGATTTCCTCTCAGGTTGAATACTGTATATGGTTCAGAAGACATACATTGATAAGTCGGGTGACTATATCATTTATCATCCAACTAGGGACAGTTTTTAGAGTTATAGAGGGGTTATCAGTAATTGTGATGGGACAAGGCACAGACCACATAGAGGCACCTTATTGAAAGAATCTCAGAGAGGGAAGAGTAAGCCTCCCAAGATGGACACCCCAAGAGTAACACTAGCAGTGAGAGCACATATTTGTTTAGCGGAGTATTATGCAGATCTATGGCCAGAAGGCATCGCTCAGCACAGCTGCCAGACAGGACAGGTCCCTTCTCTTATAGTCCCCGTCCCTCAGCCTGCCTTCTCAAAATATGTTGAACACATATTTCAAGAGTATTGATTTGAAAGGGCACTATAAATTATTAGTCTGAATTTACAATATCAAAAATATATATTGAATAGTAAGAAGAGGTTCTAGAAAGGCAAGACATTGTTTTCTCTAAATTTCCCATTTGCATAACGAAGCTTTCCTTCTCTTGACAAATATTTCTCCTTGAAACTCTTCCTCAACTTTGTCCTTGTTGAGATTTTGTCAGCCTTGCCATGCCTTCATTTCATGAGGGCTCCTAAATCCTCAAACTACTGAAGAAACCCCTTACACATTATTCACAGCTGCACCAAGCAAGGCCAAGCCTCCTGGAGCCTTTTTGCATCAACCAAAGGAAACATGTGATGTGCATCTGGCTCAAACAGTCAGTGAGCTGGGGTAGACGTGGGGAGGGGGGCCTGAATCATCCAGTTTGATTATAGTTAGCCGCTGGTACCAGGTTATTTCCAAACCACAACTGGAGTTGTTCTTTCTATATTTAGCCAGAGATAAAGAGATTGTGTGTGGAGACATGTAATTTGCCCCCTAGACAGAGGCCTGAAAGGTCAACGTGACAGTAGAAGAAATCTCTGAGGAGAAGGTTTAAAAACTTCGCTTGGCTCTAAAGTGAGGAAGCGATCACCTTGGGTAAGGGATCCAGAAATGATGAGATTTACTTTTCTCATCTCTCCCCTGTGAAGAGGGAAGCACATGCGTAATAATGCGAGGACGTCTGATGATGGGGTGGTGATCACCTGAGCGGTAAGCAAACAGGCATGCTTCTGAGCCAGAAGAAAGAGTCCGGCAAGGAGACCTCATAAACCAGGAGCCTCTGATTTCACTAACTAATAGTTCTGTAGAAAATCCAAGTCAGGAATGGCAGAGGTCGGGTTGCTGGCTTGTACCCTCCCTTGGTGACAGCTCCAGGCAATTTTACCATCCAGCTGTTCTGTTTTTCAAAACTAAAGTAATTGGAATTGAACTATAGAGCTTTGCTAAAACCCTAGCAATTAACAGTACGATTTCCCAAATTGCACTGTAATGGGAAAGTGTCCATCAATCAACCCAGCGAAATAACACATTTTATCACCAGATGTGAGATTTAATATCTTCATAACTCTCTGGATTTACCACTTATGAATTGTCAGCCTTGCCTCGAGCTCTAAGAATTAATGGATCACATCCCCGCTATGCAAGGATGGTTTACAGTTGTAAAACATCCCCACCTTCATTTTAGATATATTTACTAAAATGTTCTTCTTTAAGGTGTAATCAGAAAACATGCTAGACGGGAAAATTTCATTTCTATTTACTATGTTAAATATTATCATTGTCTGGATAAATACAGTTCCCAGAATCTCAGCATGCATACTCTTGTAACAGGAACAATCAGTTTATCACTGGCAGTGAACAATAAATTATACGGCAAAGATGCAATGACTTTAAGTTTTAAACTTTAGGATATCCTCTACGGTTTTCTGGATGGAGACTGAAATATTATAAGTTTCTAATTCTGTATGTATGTACAGGTCCTGCTGTTCATCCTGGACCAAGAAGAGAATTCAAAGAATCCACATATGTTCATCTTGTCACGACGGTTATCAGGTACTTCAGTTCTCATTTTAGCTTTTGCTCCAATCTCAAACATTTGAACCATGGCCAAGATGAAACTGCCTCCTAAAAGCAACCCAGGACAGATTCCTGGGATGCCAGAATCTCAAACTTTCCAGGTTTGGAAACTTATCTGGCTTCTACTCCACAGGGTGAAACACTGTAACGGGCGAGGTCACTCCACCAGCCCTGCATGGACTGAATTCACTGACAAATTACTCTTATCCCACTGTGTCGTTCCAGAGCCGTGCAGTGATATGTGCAGGATGCCAAGGGGACAGAGAGGAGGCGCCAGGAAAGGCTGTAGGAGATTTGGGCATGTGGGGTTGTGGTGGCAGTTAGGGAAGGTTCCCCAGCCCAGACAATGTCTGAGATTGTCCTCACATCACAAAGGATGTATGTTGTCAGACATGGGAGTCAACCAAATGATTACAGTTATTTCAGAAAAAAAATAGTCACAGAACCTCAGCATTTTAAGGAAACTTAAAGACCATCTATTTCATTTCCTAATTTCATAGATTCATAAAATTGTTCAATGAAAACTGTCAATCACACTCTTGCATCAGCTGATAGAACTACTTGACTTGTGTTCATTTCCAACAATAACATTTAATTCTGCTCGACCATATTAGTCGGCTTTAAAAGTTAACATGCTTTTTTTTGGCAAAAAGAAACATTAGAAGACATAAAGATATCACCTTGTCTAAATAATAAAGAAATTCTATATATCTATCAGAGGTTAAAATCACAAAGCAATAATTATATATTAAGAAACAGTTCCAAACCCACAAAAACAGGCTGGTGAAATACGATGGAGATTGGCAAAATCAATTCAAATGATTAAAAGAATCCCCAACAATAGAGAAATGAATTACTATTTGATAAATAGTATCCAGCCATTGTGATATCAGTATAGAAAAAATTACCTTAGAGTCATTTCTCATACATACACTGTATTAATTCCACATGAGTCAGAGTTAAACATTTTATTGAAAACTAGGAAAAAAAGAACAGCTCCTCTCCAGCTGTGGAGAAAAGATAAATTCCAGATACTGAAGAAACAGACTATACGTATTAGGATCTCCTCAGAGGCAAGATGGATGAGCCCAGATATGTAAAACTAAAGCATCTGAACTGTATCATGTAAAAGAAGAAAGAAACAGAATGAGATCACACAATAAATATATCTGAATGAAACATATTATACACACACTTGCGTGTGTATAATGAATTGATGTGTTATGCAAATCAGTACCCAGACTGCCCCTCACAAATAAAGGAGATCAACAAAATTTCACATGAACAAGGAGAGAGAGAACAATTATAAGAGGGGAAAAAGCCTTACAATTAAACATGATAGCTAAAATATCACTCAGATATCATTGCATACCTACTGACGTGGCAAATAAAATAAAAAAAATGATAAAGCTCCATGTAGGACTTTGGGGAAGGATGATATGTACCTCAGAGGTCACCAGCTGGAGGCCTGTCCGTGGGCTGCATCAGGCCAGCAGCATTTTTTTTCCCTCACAGTTTTCAAAAACACTTTAAATGTTTCGCCAATGCTTAAAAGAGGTGAGATTTCATATAAGACCTGGATTTCTAGCATCTCCATAAAAATTTGAAGTTCTGTACCAACACGGGAACCGTATTCTCAAAAGGCCACACCCAGGCAGAGCTGAGCAGAGGCCACAGCCCCTTCTAGACGGTATCTGTGACCCCAGGGGGGTGCTTGTCTTACCACCCTCTGTTGCCAAACACGTGGTCAGCAGTGCTCACATATTTAGGAGTTTGGAAAACTAAGAAAAGCTCGTGAATTTAGAATTTGAATGTGGGATTTATGATTTATACATTGTGGAAGTTATTGAAAAGTTGTTTGTTCTCTCTAAAAAGCTATCTGGAAATATTTAACAAGAGTTAAAAATCTATTAATATCCTTTGATATAATAATTCCACTTTGGGAACTTTATTTCAAAGAAACCAACATGTATCTCTTGAACACCCCCTGTTCCCCATCCACCCACCAAAAGAAACAGCAAATGCTCACTCAAAATAACAAAAAGCAGGCCAGCCCCATGGCCGAATGGTGAAGTCCGGCACGCTCTGCTTTAGTAGCCTGGGTTCAGTTGCTGGGCATGGACCTACACCACTTGTCAGTGGCCATGCTGTAGTGACAACTCATATACAAAATAGAGGAAGATGGCAACAGACGTTAGCTCAGGGCGAATCTTCTTGAGCAAAAAGAAATAGCAAAACGCAGGGAAAACAATCTAAATATCTAACAGTAAATGAATTGCTAGATAAACTAAGGCATAGCAACAGGAGAAACTTCCACAGAGCTATTACAAATGAAAATAGACCATGTGCCTAGTGTAATGAGAATGTGAAAAACTGATTAATGAGAAAAGTGCTCATATCAAGTAATGCCAACTACTTAAAGGTCTAGGGCTTTCTACTGACGGAGATGAGAAGTGAATGTGGAATGATGTTGATTTAGCTCAGCATGTGTGATAGACCTTTCGCATAAAGGTATTTTACACTCATAATAAAAATCTCTAAAGGGAGATACCTGTGCAGTTCTTTATGTTCTTTATCAGATTGACCCATACAACCAGGAAAGGTGGTGACGACAACTTTCATCTTGAAGACCTCTCATTCAGAGTCCACACAGACCCTTTTTAGTTCTTTCACTGTTTCCACACCCTGAGGGTCAACAACTTCTTCCATGCACCAAGTCGAAATCTCTCGAGTTCATTGAAAATATATTTTCTCAATGACATTAAAATTTGAAAGGATAGGGGCTGGCCTGGTGGTGTAGTGGTTAAGTTCGCATGCTCTGTTACAGCGGCCCAGGGTTTGTGGCTTCAGATCCCAGGCATGGACCTATGCACTGCTTATCAAGCCATGCTGTGGCAGTGTCCCAGATACAAAATAGAGGAAGATTGGCACAGATGTTAGCTCAGAGCCAATCTTCCTCACTAAAAAAAAAAATAATAATAGTAAAAATTGAAAAGATGGAACAACTAGTCTACACTCATATGAAAATATTACTTATGTTTGAAGCCAGTAGTCAAATTCTAATATTCTATGACTTGCAAGTGATGAAGCAGGGATCTGTAATGGTTAAAGGCATAGACTTTGGAATAAGACACAACTAGGTTCAAATCCTACCTCCAAATACAAGCCACTCCACCTTTTTGGTTCTCAGCCATCCTGTCTATTAACAACGGGGATAATGACTTTGGTCTCATTAGGAATGTTGGATTGTAAATGAGATAATAAATATTAAGTAGTCAGTTGGCCAGCCCATGACAAGTTATTATAGTAGTAGCTACTATTTTTATTAAAATCATTCAGGCTTTATTTTCCTTTGAACATCCTGATACAAAACTTAGTTTTCTCTCTGTAATAATATTTTTCTCTTCTTAGAACCCTCTCGGGATTTTTCTACCGCCTTCTTTCCAAGTGTGACTTTCACTATGGGGTGGCAAGCATTCTGCTATATTAGCTTCCAACACAGTGTTGGTATCCTCAAAAGTGAGGCAAAGACTCCATAATAATAGTTGTTATGATCAAGGCGTGAAAGCTTTCACTATAACCTTCAGCAATCTGTCTTAGAGAAACCATAAACTACTCTACAGTCTACCGAAAGAAAATCTAGACACTGAAAACTATGTCACAACAAGAGTTTCTCAGCAGGGGATCATTATCACTCCATTAACAAATCAAGTACGCTATAATTTTGCCCACATACACTCCACACCTTCTCAGTCTTTTGAAAGAAAATCAGTAACTGGAAAATATAATCTGATACAAGTGCTAAAGACAGTAAGTATGAAATTGTCAATTAAATTCTATTTACTTACTTTCTTACCATTTCTTATTCAAAGTCTGTTTTTAACGAAACTGATAGCCTAACATTTTTTCTCTAATGATTTAATAAGTAACATATTTACATCTTGATCTTAAAAATCACTTAATGAATCAGGTTTTTTTCTGTTTTTAAGAAAAATTAAATGATTATACAGACTCCAATTGAAGTTAATGTAAGGTGGCAAAAATATAGTTGTGACCTTTCACATCACTAAAAAGAGTAGAGATCTAAGGTTCTTTGGAGGTAAATATGCTTCTGACTCATGTCCAAATGGACAGCATCTTAGAGATTTTATTTCAAATGGAAAGGTATGTCCACTTAAAATTTAAAATGAAATGATAAAAACAAAATGGGGGACATTCTGGTTCTCTTTAGTCTTCAGTGGTGTTTTTTCATAGTTTAGAAAATTTTTAGAAGGTTCATATGAGTTTCATGACATTTGGGAGTGGGAGTGGGGTAAGTATGTCCTCCTATGGCTGTAATTAACATCTAAACAGAGTCTTAGAGGTAAAATTATACTCATTACTCCTAAGAATAAGAAACATGATAAGATGTGTTTAAAATACTTGAAACTAGCTACCTTTGATACATAAACCAACAATATTTTTGTTCTATGTGGAAAAAACTGACAAATTAATTTTTATCAATTGGGGGAAAAAAGGAAGGGGAATGAGTGCTACCTTGAGGAGAGACTCACACCTACCACATCCAAGTTATCTGTGCCCTAAGCTTTTCTTTTGTTTTTTTTCCATACAAAAGCCTATGAAAGACTTCCTTTTGCCTTCACCCACCTTGCACATATCTAAGTATAAAGGAAATACTTCATTTTTCCAATGGAAAGGGTATTGTGGGTTGGAATATGGTTGGAAATACCCATACTGTAGCCTGGGCAATGTTAAGAAAGAAGTCCTGGCTGGGATGCTGGGACATTCGGAGGAATTTACAGACTTTTTACAATCTTGCATACAATTGCCAAAGGAGCAACATTCGTTCAAAAAAGGGTGATCCTAGAGGTGACCAAATAACTCAGGTGTGTGAGAATATGGGTCCTTCTAGAATCTCATCTGTTCTAGAGAAATTGAGGTAGCTTACTAGATTCAACATTTCCAAATTTCATAATCATTGGTTCATCACGCCAATGGATTCAAAGCCCCCATTTATTTTATATTGGATATGTTTAACCTGACACTTTCATTAGAAAGCAGTTTATTTTCAGTATATTTTTTAAATGGCCAACTGCTAAATGACATAGGAATAATAATAATCACTATGTGAATTATACTGGTAACAATACTAGTGATAATAATAACTGCAATTATGATTTATTGAAGATAGTGTGGTGGGTACTTTAGATATGACATAGAACCTTCTTAACAACCCTGCAAGGTAAGTATCACATTATTTTACAGTTAAGGAAGTTGAGTTTCAGAGAAGTTAAGCAAAATGGTCAAAATTACAGAGCCAGTAGTAGCAGAATTGGGATATGAATCAAAGCCCACAATTTTCCTCCACACCAAGTTTACTTCCAGGTCTGAAATTTTTGAGACTTTAGACATAACTGCAGTCACAAACATAACCATCTTGAAAATGAAAGCCTTCCAAAACATAGCCTTAAATCCAATTTTAATTACTCTGGCTATGCACCATTTTCCCAGCATCTCAGCCAGGACAAGAATTATGAAAATCACTGTATGCTCCACTGAAAAACAGTTTCATTAGCATAGAATGCAACCTAGCTGTTTCTTGGTGGGGGACAAAAATTACCCTCAATTGTAAAAGCTTGTTAACTAGAGATCGCTTTTCAGTTGACCAACTCTGTTCAACATTAGATAGATGCTGATTAACTATAAACCATGAAACGACTAAATACTAACCTCTATATCAAAGTAGAATTTTCCAGGTTTCAAGTTCTGTATCTGATCACAAAATTTTCTTTTTTTAGAATAGAAACATTTCCTAGTTACATAAAAAATATTTTACACTAAAATTTCAATAGCATACATTGAAAATGTACTCTATAATTTTAACGCTTCACCTTTGCTGGAAGTACATGAGAAAAACTTGTTTTTGTTGTTATTGTCGTCATTGTACATTTTTTTTGGTCCCAATTGTCTATCTTAGCATTTATAATAGTAAGTATTTAGGTAATTAGCATAGAAAATTATTAAAATTACAAATATTATTCATAGCAACAGCATATTTTCTGATGTTTCTTTATATCGAAGCAAGATGGATCTCATTTGAAAAAAAAAAAATCTGTAGATTCCAGAGAAATGTTCATCTGAAAACAAATGTATGCATTTCCATTATTTGGGGCTTCTTCCATTTGTTTCAAGGTATGGATATCAATAAAGGCAAATTAGATAATATATTTTTATTTATTCACACTCCTTTTATTTTTACTGTTTAGTTTCTGACCATTTAAACACTTAATCCCTTTGGACTTCATTTTCCTCATCTGATTGGAATAGTGATCTTTAAAATTTTAGAGCGATGGTTTTCAACTTGTGAGTTACAGACCACTGCAGAAGAGTGGAATGATTGCAAAGAGTCTGTGGACTCTTATTTGTAAATATTCTTAGTAGACTGGATACATGATAAGTCATACACTCTCAAAAATGTACATAGATAAATATACTGTTTATCAACTGCATGCTGTTGCTTTTGATTAATACAATGGATATTCCTTTGATAGTTTACTGGCCTCATTGTTGTCACAATTCCGTATATTCTTAGTTAACCAAGATTAAACATACAACTATCAGAGATGGGGTCAGATTGGGAAACATTGTCCAGAGGTGACAGAGTTTCTTTTTTCCTCGGTGTTCGTCATCTAAATATCACTCAGAACAAAGAGATTCATGGAGCTGCCCAGGCATCTCGATAAAGAGGAGGGACAATGAAAAGGGATGTCGTGTACGGACAACTGGCAGTTGCCCTTGCCTAGTTCGCTACTTTTCTATTTCTTCTTCTAAGATGACCTGAAGGTCCACCCAGATCAAATATCACAATCCTAGCTAATTGAAAATAGTAGTCATTATGGATAAAAGGCCCAAATAGTGAGTAACCCAATATTATTTATGTTGCTTTCACACAAAGCCCCAAACTAATCTTTGGGAACTTTTCCTAAGGAAGAAAGGAAAAACTTCTCCATTACCCTCAGCCTTCTTCTTCACCCCCTTTTTGTTGAAATCATGAGCTTTTGGCTGTTTTTGCCCGTTATTCAGGAAGTGAGCTTTGAGAAAGTGCAAGAAGGACCAGAGCAGCCGCTGCTGTTTGGTTTGGGGCAAGAAGGCAGAGCGAGGCAGCCTGACATCCTTAGCACCAAGGGGCACAGACCATTGAGCCTTCCTGCTACCATGTGCAAGTTCAAAAAGAATAATTTCAACGTAAAAGTTCAGTTGGTTGCTCTGTACTGAAATAAATTATTTCGCTGCTACATTTTTGAAGTTACTCTATCAGAATTTTAAATCCTCTTCCATACATCCCCTAAGGGCGTGTGAGCTGAACCAGGCCTCCTTTCTGTTTTATGATTTCTAGGCTGACGGGAGTTCACAGCAAAAATAACTTACGAATATCAGTCAAGCCCCGTCCGTCTGCTCTTTCATTCGACATGCTTCCTTTTCATTGTGATAATACACTCTTTTTTACATTAAAACATGACACTCAATACAAATCACTCGTTAAGAACAACTTCATATAAAATGCAAACCTTATCAAATGTAGGAAAATTAATAGAAATCATGAAGGAAAAAATGAAAGCGCATAACACAGATGCAGTGGAATTATCTTTTATTGTACTTAAAGGGAATAGAACACAATTCCATGACGTATTCAAGTGCTCTTGTACTCTTATTTTAAACAAAAGCAGGCAGAGTGCCGTTAACCAACATGAAGAAGGAGAGGCATACCACCAAAGAGAATGATCTGGCATGAGAATGAAAAATACTTAAAAGTTAATAAATCTTAAGATTTTTCTAGGTGTCCCAAATAATTCCTTGGTCTGATTCTGGAAGGAAGTCAAATGAAAGGGGTTACTTGTTAAAACAAAGTCTTTGTCAAACTGTAAGTTGAAACATTTAGTGGGTTGTGAAACCAATTTAGTGACATTGGCTAATAGAATAGAATAGAACAGATCAGAAAATATAGGAGGACACTGCACACAGCAAAGGTAAAGCTTTTTTGAATTTATTTTTTTTTTGGTTAAGAATGTGTACATGCTAGCTGGCAATATAAAATGTATTACTTACTGTGTACCCGACAAAAATGTTTAAAAATTGCACTGGCACATTTTACATCACCATAACAGTGTAGAGAAAGTCAGATTCTAGTGACAAAACAATACCTACAACTTCTCTCTCTAAGCTCAGAGGATCATGGTTTGCAAGGTGTTTTGGAATACTTCTATAGAAATATCATTACAAATCCTACAGTGTATGTTACTTAATCC
This sequence comes from Equus przewalskii, assembly GCF_037783145.1. NCBI lineage: Eukaryota > Metazoa > Chordata > Mammalia > Perissodactyla > Equidae > Equus > Equus przewalskii. The sequence goes on along the minus strand of NC_091848.1, from coordinate 10,833,829 downwards.
AAAGAAAATGTGCAAAGCCCAGCAGGGTATTTTGGGAAACAGATTAGTCAAGAATCATGACTCTTTACTTTTATTTTAGCTAATATATCTCTGGTGATTAAAACTATAAATTAATGTTGCCAGCAGATTTAATTAAGGTCATGCTCTATATGAAAAGGACAACACAACATCTTTTGAGAGCCACAAGCACACTTCCAATCTTTATACATTCTAAACACTTCTTAGGGGTTTCCATTACAGTCATCCCTGGTATCCATGGGGGATTGGCTCCAGGACCCCCACATATACCAAAATCCCCCAGTCCTCAAGTCCCTTATATAAAATGGCCTAGTATTTGCAGATAACATAGAAACATCCTCTTTTGATATACTTTCAATCATCTCTAGGTTACTTATAATAGAAATTACAATGTAAACACTATGTAAATAGTTGTTATGCTGTATTGTCTAGGGAATAATGACAAGAAAATGTCTGCACATGTTCAGTACAGATGCAACCACTGTAGGTTTTAAATCTTGGGTTGGTTGAATCCAGGGATGTGGAACCCGTGTATACAGAGGGCTGACTGTACATCCAAGGATCTTAAATATCAACAGAGGGAGCCAGTTGATAATCAACAGAACGCCCACTGTTTCTCAGAGTGTATGGACTTTTAAGCCTTCTAATTTTTGCCAAAATATTTAGTTTAATTGTAATAATTATGGTAAAATAATATGATATGCAACAAAATTAATAATGGCTGCAATTGTTGGGTAACCCAACATATGACTGGGCACTATAAATATATCTCAGTTAATTCTCAGAACAATCCTATGAGGTCGATTTTATGGCTTCCATTTTATAAGATAAACAAAGCTAGGAAAGATTTAACAATTAGTGGAATGTCTCAGGATTTAAACTCAAAAGCCAATGTTCTTTCACTGCTTCTCGGTTAATGAGAAATAACATAGAAGCTATTCCTCTTCTATGTATTAATATTTCAGATTTCTTAGTGCTTTAGAGGACAAGGAAGGAAGGAGGGTAGGAAGGAAGGAAGGAAAGTAGGAAGAGAGGGAGTGAAGGAGGGAGGAAGAAAGCAAGAAGAAAAGAAACAAATAGATTCAAGATTAATTTTATAAAACTAAGATTAAGTGTCACAACCTGAGAATATATACTTTTCATAACTCATAAAAACAATGAACAAGTAATTTTTAATTGCTATAGCTCTGTTTCAAACATCAATCTTGGTAAATGAGAAGTAACTGCACACTTGCGCAAGATAATAAAATATTCACTCTTAGCTGTCTCTCAGAAGGGAAAATAGGAGAAGAAAAACAAGAAGGGAGAGAATGGCTAAGGAGGAAGGGAAGAGGCTGACCAAATTGCTACGTCAACAGTGTTGAGAGGTGACTGAGGCCCCCACGTGCTATTCCCTTGCCTGACCTCCAGCACTCACAGGGCCTGAACAACCACTAGGAGAGCTAGTTCTTTGAATTAAAGTCTAAACTAAATGGCAACCAAGAGGTGAAAGGGAGCCTGGTATAGAGACCACATATGCTGAGAGGAGAGAGAGACCTGGGCTCACAGTCTGGCTCTGCTCTGTCCTGGTCTTGGGACTTCAGGAGAGTTAATTAAGTACAAATTAAAAGCAGTAATTTATGAAGAAGTGCCTATATCATTGTTTGGCACACAATGAGTGCTCACAAACTTGTGGCTTTTATTAGTTAAGAAGATTTAACAGCTCATTCCCCTCCACAAATATATTAATTTATAATATCTAATCTAAGGATCAGTCAATTATAACCTACCAAACATTGTCTTCCATACTTGTTTTATTCTTACCCTACCGTCATTATTTTTGTCAATCCAAGTACCTCCCATATTATAGTTCTTAATATTTTTAAGTCAACATGATTTTTACTGAAATAATTATGTTTTTATCATAAATGGAAAACAAATCATAAAAACATGAAAGATGTTTTGCTAAAATAAATGGAACCATTAAAACAAAAACAAGTTGTTTATCCACAGTCCTACACTAAATCATGAAGAGCCACACTTGGGAAATTCTATTTTAGCAGATACAGAGGGAAAAGTCTTTAAAACTTTAGAAAAACATAATTTGGTTCAACAAATCATGGTGAAACAACTAGACAGACATATGAAAAAGAATGAATTTGGACCCCTACATCATGCCATGTGCAAAAATTAACTCCAAATGGACTTAAAAACTCTTACAGGAAAACATAGGTGTAAATCTTCATGGCCTTGGACTAGGCAGTGCTTCTTTAGAGCCGACACCGAAAGCACAAGCCACCAAAACAAAAGATGAATTGGACCTCACCATGAGTAAAAACTTTTGTGCATCAAAGGATACTATAAAAAAACTGAAAAGACAAACAAAGAAATGGAAGAATATATTGGTAAATCATATATCTGATGAAGGTCTAAGCATCCAGAATACATAAAAAACACTTAAAATTCAATAAAAAGACAAATAATCCAATTAAAAAATGAGGAAGGATTTGAGTAGACATTTCTCAAAATTAGATATACCAATGGCCAATAAGCACATGAAAAGACGCCCAACCTCATTCGTCATTAAGGAAATATAAATCAAAACTACAATGAGATATCACCTCATCCCACTAGGATGGCCATAATTTCTTTTTAAGTGAAGGAAAGTTTTGATGAGGATGTGGAGATTTGGGTAGCTTCATACATTGCTTGTAGGAATGCAAAATGGTGCAGCTACTGTGGAAAATCAGTTTCTTGAAAAGTTATACAAAGTTATCATATGACCCAGCAATTCCACAGCTAGGCATCCTACCAAGAGAAATAAAAACATATGTTCTCAAAAACTATTGTACACAAATTTTCATAGCAGTATTAGTCATAATAGCCAAAAAGTGTGAAAAATCCAAATGACCATCAACTAATGACTGGATAAAATGTCCCTTAACTAACAAATAGATAAACAAAATGTGGTATACTTGTACCATGGAATATTATTCAGCCATAAAAAGGAATGAAGTACTGATTGAGCTAAAATATGGATAAAGCTTGAACATACTATATGATTCCATTTATATGAAATGTCCAGAATCAGCAAATCCATAGAGACAGAAAGTAGATTCATGGTTGCCAGGAGCTGGAGTGAGGGGAAGATGGGAGTGACTGTGAATGGGTATGGGGTTTCTTTTTGGGGAGGATGAAAATATTCTGGAATTAGATGGTGGTGATATCTATACAACTCTGTGAATATACTAAAAAGTCACTGAATGGTGTACTTTTAAATGGCAAATTTTATGGTATATAAATTGTATCTCTCTAAAAAGAAAAAGCACAGTTTGGGAAGGTGGTGAGGGGGGACATGAAGAGAATCTTGGAAAGAAAAATAATTTTAACATGAGGCTATAGTTTCACTCAGTCATTCAACAAATATTCATTGAGCAATACTACGTGCCAGGCATTCTGATCGTCACTAAGGATACGGAGGGGAGCTAAATAGGCAATTATCATGGAACTTCAGTGTTGTTGTAGAGACTCTGAAATTTAAAATGTAATGTTCAGTAGACGACAAAGATAATTTAAAGAACATAAGAAAAAGTTTCCAGAGAAGAACAATTGGCACAGATGTTAACTTAGGGCGAATATTCCTCAGAAAAAAAAACTATTATTTTCTTATGTGATTTGAACAAGCTTTTTAAGAAACAATGGAAACAAATCTCTATGATGTCCTTTCCTGAAGCAGCTCTTCAGCGCACTCACTTCACTGTGACTTGACTTGTTCCTTCCTTCATGTTGAAAGCCAAGGCTGAGAGAGAGACGTAATCAAGGCCTGCGGGTTCTTGACCTTTCTGCTCCATGGCAGACATTTTGTAGAATGGCTACTGGCTCTTAGGGCACTAAATAGGTCACCTGAAGAAGGTCAGTGTGGAAATATATTATACGTGTGCATATTTTAAAGCTGGAGTCTTTTTCCTCAGTTATCAATTGTGGATATTTGTTTCTGGCTTCCTCAAATTGACATTTTTCCCTTCCTTCTTAAAGGACGTTTCTTAGAGAGTGAAGATATGGACCATTTTATTTACTGTTTCATGGCTACAAGAACACTGTGTTATGCTATCAGCATTTATGCACACTCATTGCAAAACAGTCTTTTTTAGCTGCTCAGCCGTTGCTCCTGATGATAACTGAAATCACTATCATCCTATAGATAAAAGTGTGTCTCGTTCAATCCACAAATTCTCTGTTGAAATGCATCTATGAAATAGTTCATAAAAAGGTTATGTGGCAAAAAATGCTTTAATGTAGTACATTTTTATACAAGATGGTTCTTGGTTCCCAAAGCTATGTCCAAAGACACTCCAAATCATCATCATCACTATCATCTCCTTGGGGGAGCATCCATCTACCTGTAGATACTTATTCAGTGTTAACTAACAATGAAGGAGGCCACTGAAGCTACAGAGGAGGAAAAGCCAAATGGTTACATCAAGCTGGCAGTAAAACTAAGACGAGGAGGAAAATAAAAACCTAGGTGGAAACTGCCTTATGGTCTCTAGACCACTAAAAAGCCAGACCAAAATTAAAAAATAAATCCGTATCAGATGTAAGCTATACATGGAAGAAGCCAAATGTGTAAGACTGCTTTATTAATACAACTAATTGTTTTATTTCTCTTCTAAAATGCTTAGATTTATCTACATCCATCAATTGGGATGGCTATAACTGACCTTTTCGCATTCGTAGATGGGCAAGGCAAGAAGAAAGTAGATTTTTATCATTCTTTCTGGGAATGGTATATACTGTTAAATCATGAAGAGAAGTAGAGGAAAGCATATTAAAACAAGGACTGTAGAAGGAGTGGAGAGCGGAAGTCATCAGGAGTCGGAGGATCTGAGGTCCACGGTCAACTCTACCATGGGCTTTGCTGTGAGAACTTCGGCTGCCGCTGTCCTGGCCTTTTCTCATCTATAGAATAGATTAAGTGCAATTGTGCCCTCACAAATTTACTAGGACTGTTTAGTTAGATAAGTTCTTATGTGAAAGCATGTTATAAAACAAAAAGAACAAATACATGCTAACTGGTCATAATAAGCATGCAATATAAATAAGGAAAAAATCCATCTCCATGTTTTATCCTTTTAATTGTTTGTGGAACGTATGTTAGATGAGGGTAGGGATTCCGGGTGGTTTGTTCATTGCTATGTCTCTAGCACCTGGAACAGTTGCTGGCACAGAGGAGGAACTCAGGAACAGTTTGCTGATCTAATAAATGAATGACTATGTAATGTGTATATTACCTGCCTTTTTGTCTTTCCCTAAAATATACATATCTGATACAGATATATCAATTTTATTTCTGCTTCCTATATGGAATAAAGCATAAGTGTTGTTTAATTTAACCAATTACCTGGAAGCAATAAAAGAACACATTTTCAGTACAGAAAGGAGAAATTTGATACCATGCATAAATCAGTACTAAGTACATGTTACACTGTTACCCTAACAAGAAAGCATAGGTTGAGATATTTCTAATGATTTCTCTTGATTTATGTATTAGAGTTGACTGTGGACCTCAAATCAGCAGGCAAGGAGTGACAAAACTTAGTAATATCTGGTATCTCTAAACCTACACCTCATTCTTCAAAAGCTGTGCACTGCTTTTCTTGACAGCTTATTGGAATCACACAAGAAAAGTATATACGGGGTCACTAAACTTTTTAAAAAGGATTTCCTAGGAAAGGGGACTTTTGAGAAAGATACTATAATAGCAGACACCTTTCTTTAGACAGGAAAGCATCTTTACTTAAAAACAAGATTTGAAAATATATTAGACATCCCCATGTGCCAAGCATGTTTTCAAAGGAGTTTTTCACATTACCACGTTGAAAAGTTGCAGCTGATAGGCACTCTATTTCCATTTTATATAGGAGATGACAGAGCAACTAACCTGCCCAAGATCCCATCACGAGAAAGCAGTGGAGCCAGACTTGAATTCAGGACTCCGCCTACACTTCCCATGCTCTTTCTTCTGCATCTCTCCTGCCTACTTACTCGTGGAGTAAGAGAACCAGGCAAAGTCACCAAGCAACATCCACCATGGGAATTCTCCCATGACCAGGCAGGTTAGGAAGCTTGGATAGACATCATGAATTTTATCAGCCAGTGGGGATCCTGGCTGACTGGAGAGCCATTAGCCAGCTAGATGGGGAAAATCTGGTACATAATCTTGCTCTAGGGACACAGTTTGGTGGTAAGTAGCTGCAGGTGATTTTGAATGCAATATAGCATGATGCTTCTCAGATTGCCCCTGGCCTGGTAGGAACTCAGCCAGCTCCTAGAATATGGAATTGTCCAGCTATCAGGGAAAAAGGAGTTACCAAAACATGGGCAAATAAGTTAAAATTAAGTGCTATAAAAAATCAAGAGCAGCTGCAGATCCCTCTATTTTAGTAGTTGAATAAGAGAGCTCAAGAGTTTAAGCCAGGAATTGGGAGGGAAGCTGGGTATGCATCCATATATACACAAGCTATATGCAAACACACCTCATTAGCCTACAGTTGATGCAGAGAGAAAAGAGAAGGGGCATGGAAGGCATTAATGCAGGAAATAAAAAAGAATCTATAGATAGAAGCAGTGATATCTACCCAGGAAGCAAGGAACCCTCTGTGAGCATCAAAAGAGACCCAGTGATTGAGGAGAAAGGTATGAGGCAGGCTTCTTGCGCCACTATTCCCAATGGTGAATTTAGCCCTCTGTGTCGGGGTTGGGAAGTGAGAAGGAGAACAAAAAAAGGGTAACTTGAGCCTCCATAAGAACTCCTTTGAGATGCAGACATAGTAATAGTCATCTCTGCTCCCACGGGTGCCAGGGGGCCTTCCTGGACTTCCAAGAACTAATTTGGCAGGCAGTCCCTACAAATTCCCCTAGTAGGAGTCAGTTAGCTCCTTGGCTTATTCTGTGAGGTCTTGAACTTTCTCTGGCCCCCTCAAAGACGCTATCATCTAAGGAGGTAGACATATGTGTCAATAACAATGTGGCCAGGGAACTGGCCAGGCTGAGTTTACATCCTTGCTCCTGCATTTAAAGCCCACATTTGCTGTATGATCCAAGGCACTTCCTTGAGCCTCAGAATCCTCCTTGTTAAGAGGGTGATCATACATATACCTTTGAGCATCATGAATATTAAGAAGATAATGCCTGTCAAGTGTTTGATACATTATCTTTTCACACAAAGTAGATGTTCCGTACATGGCAGTAACAAAGTCATCTTCACCGCCACCATTAGTAACTAACAGCAGCTTTCAACCCTGGCTGCATTGTACACCTACACAGAAGAGAAGGGCTAGATAATACCCAAGACCAGCACCAACCCAGCTTACAGAGATGCAGCCCAGGCAGGTTTTATTTTAAAGTCCCCCCAGGGGACTCTAACATTCAGTCCCGGTTGAGAAGTTCCATCTTGCGTCAACTCCTTGCCTTCTTCCTACAGCAAGGTCTTAACTCACTCTGGAATGACCTGCCTTTAAAACTGACAGGTGCACCGTCTCTGTACTCAGAGGTGGATTTAACAGGAAGTTTCTGAAACTCAAAGTGTAGGCCTCCTCACGTCCATAAACCCTTTCCAAAGTACTGGGCCTAATTCTGTATTCATAATTTTGTATTATTTTTATTAAATTTGGTTTCCTGCATTAGATTAGCTTCAGGCTCCATGATGCTCAAATCCCTAAAAGTTTGTTCAACTTCCCTTGAAGTAAACCACCAGCAGAGAGCCCCAAATGCTACGCTTGTGGCTGGATTGAATCGGCTGTTCAACCCTGGCATTGATTGCAGTATTTATTGGCCCTCCCTGAATATTTGAAGAGTTGATGTTACCTTGAATTCCTATTAACTCTCATCGAGTCATTTGTCTCTTAAAATTCATTCTTCTAGACTTTTTATTTCTAGCCTCCAAACAGCTGGCCCAGCCAGACAAACTATGTCAACCACCAGGTGAGAGCTAACCTGGCCCCCCTATATTTGCACATTATACGCCCCCGGTGGTGGCCTGGGAAAATCCAGAGGACATTTGCATCAAAGTGACTCCTACTTCTGGGTCTTTTTCCAGAACTCAGAGTAAAAATTAACACTTCCCCAAAGTAATGCTACTTAGTGACCTCCAACCCAGTATCTTATTTTCTTATCTCTCTAATAAAAATAACCACAATTCTTTTTTTATAAGTAATTTTCTTTTACTATCTACTCAGAATCAGAAACAGTCCTATTTTCTTCCATCTTCTCCCCAGAAAAGTTTAATTATCTTGTTACCCATTAATGTTTCTGAAAGAAACTTCTACTTCAAATCTATTACATGAACTAGTCACTTTATCCGTAAATGCTATTCTGAAAGCGGCACTGTTCTTATAGAATTGGGGGTTTATCTCTATATAAAGTACTATGGTTTTAGTATGATCCTCCTAGAAGAAAAAAATAAAACCTCATCACCTAAATTATTCTGTTATTTCTAAGGCTGACAGTTCAATTCTCTGTAGAGAGATGTAGGGTCAAGCTGCACGAGCAAAAGTAGCAGATTCCACCCCAGCGTAATTTGGCAAGGACAGAGGGGAAACGCAGCCGCAAATCATTCCGACCGCTGCCATCGTGACAAACACGTCCGCTGATGCCCTGAACTGTGTTCTTTTCAAGGAGAGAAATATCCATTAGACAAGGGCATCGTTTTACATAAGAAGCAAAAATTAATAAGAAGAAAGTAGGGAATCTAAAAAACGGGACCCAAAATAGGGAAGATTGAATAGTGACAGAAAGGTCAGGAAAGGCCCGGCAGCAGGCCGTAGGTACCTTAGTGAAGACAGCATGGAGAAAGCATGGTGGTTTGGCACAGTGTGACTATAAATGTTTTCATATTTTTTCTTTTTGGAACAGAAACATATTTGGAGGGAGTTGTTAAGAAATACGCAGTAATTTCAAAAGTACAGAACTTTACAAATAGTTTTTTTAGGTAATTCCTAAAATGTCACTTTAAGTAGATGACTGTTTTTTTAGGAAATCATCATCCTGGGTGTAAACTACTGATATCATATTAATCCCGAGAGCAAATATCCCTGTTATTTCATTAAGAGGCTTTATCACTTAGCAACAAGGAAATTAGACATAAACCTTGAAATATAAAATGAAAAGATTTACCAATTCAAATTAATTTATCATCTCTCTCACCTTCTTTTTTTCTCTGGTATATATCTTTTTGAAAAATTATTTCATGTTTTTAACATTTTTGTTTAATTTCTTATCTTCTTTGACCTTCCCTTCATTAAGAGTGTTGCTTTTTCTTTGACTTAAAAGGTTTTCAATATCTGGGGAGCCACTAAATGTCACAAACAATATCTGATCATCTATGCTAACAAGAATGGGGCTGGATATTTAGGAAATGGCATCCTGAGTTTTGCTGAATCTTGCTGAAATTTGCTGAGTTATTTAATTTGCAAACAAATGTTATCATCTACTTTGAAAGGCCTAAGTTGCAGCATTAGCTCAGTGAAAATAGGACTATTTTTGCAAAATTTCCTTTTGTAGCTCTTTGCTGTTTATCACCAGGTGACAAAATTATGCACTTACGTGGGAAGTAGTTTAAATATGGTGCCAGCTATGGCATATGACTGCCTCGGGCAGTTAAAAATGTTTCCACTGATACCTCTGAGAGAGAAAATCATCACTCAGTCTAACCATAAAAGCTACACAGAGACAAAAAATCAATCATTCTAAAACAGCAAAGAAAAATATCATGTATCATAAATATACACTGGCAGCTATACATTAATAATAGGTACATGTTTATTTGTTCAACTCACAAAGTATCACGTCTCCGAAGAGTATGCATATGTGGACATAAGACGAGCAAATGTTTTAGCCAATAACAAACATTCTAATACCCAGGCATAAAATAATTGTTAAATAAAAAATAGAATTTTATATTTTAAACCCTTTTGCAGATGAGGATAACAAACTCGGAGGCATACAAAGTTGGTGCTCAAATGCATATCATTACAGCTCACTGCGTGTGAGTCTGCATTTTAATAAGATCACCGAAGACTCAGAAATGTTTTGTAAATTAGCTCCAGTCCACAAATCTTTAAAATTTATGGTCATAGTCGCTTCACTCTATGTACCCAGGTACCATTTCAACTTTTTAGATGTTTTCCTCTGATTTTCTCCAGAGGATATAGATTTCAGATTTCTGCAGAGTTAGACTGGCTTAAAGCTAAACTTCCATTACCATCACGTTGTAAATCATAACTCAGCTCTCAAAAAATATTTTAAAACTTAAATAAAAAGTACCAAGTTGTTCCAAATCTGTACTTCCTCAATACCTAATTTCAATGACGCCCCATCTTCCATTTTCATTCTTCTATTGGATAAAGTAATATTTTAAACCCTCATGTTATTTTCCGTAATTTAAGAATGTTAAAAATGCAAATAAACAGAACCATTAAATGCTCATAATTTTGAGTAAAGCAATAATGCTTCATAGTAAAATGTCACCCTTAGAAGATCGACATCAAGGGGGAAGGGACATACATCCCTGCTTACACACATGCAAACACACATACGTGCACACACACAATATTTGTGGGTGGTAGAAATTTTTGGCAGGTAACTTTTTTCCCTCTATTTATCACAAAACCCAGGTTTGGTTTTCTGCCTGTCAGATATTAAACAAACAAGCAACAACAATAAAAGCAGAACAAGTGATTATTTCCAGCCAGAGCTGACCTTCTTTCCTACTTCTCAGCGTCATCCAGAAAGGTGCAACCCGTGCCTGAGCGCCTGTAACATCAGAAGGCTCTGTTCTCAGGATGATAGACTGCGTTCTAGAACAGGAATTTCGTCAAGCATGATAAAATCTGTCTCAAAAGCACTTGTATGGATAGGTTGGGTTCCCGTTGTGATCTTCCTACAAAGCTGAAAGGGGAAAATGAGTCGAGGATGCAGAGGTACAAGATTATTCTATGTGAATTTTATTGTCCTAAAAATAGATATTTTATAAGCTACCTTACATGGACTCTGAAAGGAGTGTTCATCCCTTATTTATCGGGAGGAAGAAGGCAAATTGAAAACCCTCTTCCCTAAAGAAGAAATATTTTCTTGGTTTCAATAAGGTCACAATAAAACTAATTAGTGAAAAATATCCCCACTAAATTTAGAAACTTCTCTTAAAAGAAAGTAATACTAAAAATAATGGACAGGTCCATAATTTTCAACAATTAGAAATAGTTACTTCTGCTAAGGAGCAATGGAAATGCGTCAGTCAGACTTGAGGGAACCACTATGATATGTATTGCTTACACTTTATGATCAGCATTAGGCACTCTTTCAGGCTGCTGTCATTCCATATCTTCTCCATTTCCTTATCTATTACATATGGTTAATTGGTGATAACCTAGAATGTTTTCCTTCATCCTTTCCCCCAGAAGATACACAAGATTTGTCGGCTTAGTATTCCTCTGATCCACACTTCCAACACACCTGCCTGTGCAGTCACCCCTGCCACGCTCAGTGCCTCACAGTTCTTGGGGAGCAAGTGGATGAATCAGAGCAGGAAGGTTTTCTCCTTCTCATCACTAACCCTGCCGGTCTCTCTGCTTCTGTACCCACGTTCTTTGGCTTCCTTCTGTGGAAGACACATTCCGCCCCCACGCAGATGGAGGGCTGTGTGCTTCACTCGGGCCCCGGTTCTCTCCTCAACTTCTCTCTGGGGGACATCACTCCAGCAATTATTCCCTCTCAATCCTGCATCAACATGTCTTCCGCTTTCAGCCGGAGTGTTTCCACTAGCATACAAACTGCTCTACAGCCTCTTCTTTAGAAACCCATTTCTTGTCTTCTCATGCTTCCTTGTTGACCACTGCCCTTCTCTGCTCCACTTTCTCAGTAAAACCCATCATGAGTGGTCTACTGGCATTTCATTGCCTCCCTTCACTCTTCTGCCATGAGGTTTCAGTTCCCTTCCCTCCACTGAGCCTCTTTCACCAAGCCTACCAGGGACTTTCATATTACCAGACCTCACTGTTCAGTAGGAGCCAATACCTTGACAGTCTTCCCTCTGTTGAAACTTTTTTTTCCTCTTGGTTTCTGTGACAGTGAACTCTTCTGGTTTTCCTTCTAGCTCACTGCCTAATGAAAAGTCATTTCTAGACATACCTACACCAAGGCGGGAGAAAGTACAGGTGGTCTTTCTGGACTCTCCTCTTCTTCCAGACCTTCAGATGTCAGGCTATTCCTGGGCTTGCTCCTGGGCTCTGTTCTATCTACTTTTATTTATTGTGATGCCATCCAGTCCCATGGCATCAATTAATATCTATCCATTGAAGATTCCTATATTTATAACTTCAACTCAAACTTCTTTCCTTCAACTCCAGACAAACCCAATATCACCCTTGACATCTCCATAAAAGAACTTTTTGCAAAACCATTCTTTCCAGAGACTTCCATTTCTTATTACACTCTACCAGCATCCCCCACCCACTTGTGCTCAAGTTAAAAATTGAGGAGCGACCTTTTCTCTTACTTCCAAGTCCCAGCTATCAGCAATACTCATTCATTCATTAGATTTACCTCCAAAATGCATTTCAAATCATTCCTCTCTCCATCTATACTACTACCAACTTAGTCCAAGCCAAAATCATATTGTTCCTGCCAACTGCCAGAGCCTCCCAAATAGCTTCCTCCTGCTTCACCCACATTCACTTTAAAATTCATTCTCCACACCAGTCAAAAGATCTTTTGAAAACAGAAATCAGATTAGGTCACTCAACTGCTTAAATTTTTCACTGGCTACCCAGTGCTCTTTGAATGACAAAACTCTTTCCATGGCTTCCAGGACATGTCCAGTCTACCTCTCTAATTTCATTTCCTGGTGTTTCTTGCCACCTACTATGCTTCAGCATAAACTGGTCTTCCTTCTGCTTCTAGGGTGCACTCAGCTTGTTCCCTCATCAGGTAGTTGAATTTTCTCTTCCCTTTGCCCTGAAAGATCCTCTCCGAGATCTTCGAATAAAGGCTCCATCTTATAGTTCAGTCCTCAACTTGCCTGTCACCTCCTCAGAGAGGCCTTCCATGTCTGCTCTGCTGAATGCTGCACCCCTCATTGCACCCACCATCACACCACATTGCTCTTTTTATTTTTTAATATCAATCACTATCTGAAATGGCCTTATTTAGTTACCTATGCACTAACTTATTGTCTTTTTCTCTCGACAAGACTGTAAGCTTCATAGGAGCTCAGGGCTGTTTTCTGTCATGTTAAGACCTGTATCCTTCAGCTCTTTGGACAGTCTCTGGCACACTGTAAGTACAAAAAAATAGAGTTGAACAAGTGATCGAATGAATACGGATGTTTTGCATGATGGATGTCCAAAGTGATATGCTCTGTGCCAAGATATCCATGCCGAGTATCCAGAACCATCTGGAATTTTGATGTTGGTCTTATCTTATACAGGTGCTATAGAATATAGTGAAACCTCAAAGGATAAACATTTCAGAATTGATAGAAAATCTAGATTGTCATGTTGCTTCTCTCATAGTTCTCAGTAATGACTCTGCTGTTTTTCAGGAAATGGTTTATCAATGGGAAGGAGAGCCATAGAGTTGTAAAATGTTCCAGTAGAAGTGTGGTTTATTGCATTTTTATTTATATTAACTCAATCAAAGCACTCCTTTATAATAGGCTTCAGAAATCTGTTCCTCCCCAATATTCTCCATTTTAGTAAACTGTACCACCATTCACTTAGCTGCTCAAGCCAAAAATGTGGAGAATATTCTTCACCTCTCCTCATTCACTCTACTGCCACCCAATCCATCACTGTTGATTCTACCTTCAAATATATTTTGAAAATATATGCTTTTCTTCATATATATTGTTACCATAGTGTCTAAGCCACAATTTCATTTTCCTTGAATCCTTGCAATGTCCTGACTTTTATTCATATTTCTAACAAACCCATTCTCCATACTACAGTAATAACAGTAGTCCCACTGATACTCTTAGTTACTTCAATAACTCAAGCTTTTTGCCATTTCAGGACCTTTGCCCATGATGCTTTATCTGTCTGGAAAGCCCTTCCCTTCCATTTTCACTTGTCTGTGGCTTTCTCATTCCTCAGGTATTAGTTATAGTTATAGTGGATGCTCTGGTGTGCTGTCTAGATTCCTCTTTAGAACTGAGGTGCTTGTCCCTGTGCTGTTGGGAGTCTCAGTGACTGAGGGCTCTCAGCTGAGCTCCTAACCAGGCATTATCCTCATTTGAGGAGAACAACCTTGCCTGAGGTCATGCTCTCTTGAGGGGCAGCCCATACTCAATGCCTAGTAAGAGGTGTGTGTGTGTGTGTGTGTGTGTGTGTGTGTGTGTGTGAGGTGGGGGTTGGGGGAGGGGCATATAAAGGCCAAGCCAGGCCTCCTTGCTTCAAGGCAGGGACAACTCTGAAGGACCATCTCAGCTCCAGAACTCTCCATAGGATTAGCTAAGCCTCTGTTGCAACTGCACTACCGTTCAACCTCTGCCCAATTCTACTTTCCTCATCCCTCATCATGTCATCCTCAAAAGTACTCCCCAATCAACCTCTTCATCTCAAATCTCAGAGTCTCTTTCCCAGGAAACCAATCTATGAAAACACCTGCTCAAAAATTCTTCCGTAACACCTGTAATCAAAGTAAAATACCCCTCACTCCCACTAACATTATTTTCTCTCATAGCATCCTGTTCTTTTCCTTCATAAACCCTAACCCCCAAATTTGCAATTCTGCAGACCAAAAGTCCCATAAGGGCAAGAAACCTATTTAAGTGCATGGTATATGTGGTTATTGAGTTTAAGAACCACACCCTTTTTCCATGGTAGATATCAAGACATCAAGAAAACACTCCATGTTGGACTGGTCTCCAATCTCCAGATGACTCGTCTCCAATCTCCAGATGACTCAAAGATGCCAAGGGTTCATTGCACCTATTGAGCAGAGGGTCATCATAGCTATAACAATTCAACCTCAAGAAGAATACTGCAAAGCCCGGCTTCACTGCTGCAAAGTAATCAGCTTAATAAATATATTTTCTTCCTATTTTCATAAATTGAGCAAACATTTAAGATAATTAAAGACTTAAAGGTACATATGAATGAATCTCCCAATGAAGGAATATACTGCATTTTTAAAAAATCCAATTTCTTCAACACTCAAGGCACCAAAACATAGGTGAATTTTGCCTCTTACACTTCAGAATATAGATCATACAGTCCTAGGGAGAGGGTAAAATAGTTCCATTTCAGTTTCTTAAAAAGATAGAAGGAAATAAAAACACAAAGAATCTCCTATTCACCAGAGAAATCAAGTAAAAATACTTAGTGTGTGTCCTTTCAGATTTCAGTCACAAAGGTAATATTCTTGTTGAGCAAAGAGGTCTTATTCCTGACCTTGATTCAAACCTTAAATCTAGCCCAAAGCTACTGATGAATCATTTCAATAGTTTTCCAAGGTAATTATTATGAAAAGTCCATTTTAGGAGTCATCGTCAAGAACAATAGCATACTAGGATAATAACTTGATTTTCTCCTTCTTTAGAGAATTTCACAGAGTAAAGGTCATTGGGTCCACTTTTTATAATTATCATATAATCATTGGAACTATGAATAGCATCCTCTATTCAAGTATCTCAAATGCCTTATCCTCATTAAGTTTAATCAATTGAAATTTTAGGCCTTGACCCTGAATTTGAATATGTTTCCAATATCTCTAAGTGAATATGTGTGTATATGAGAGTGTGCATGTGTAAGTAGGTTTAGTATATTTTCTGAAAGTCACACATATCTTGAAAAAAGAAATGGAGATCAAGGATTTTCACTTGTGATAATTTCTAAATAATGATGGCAATTTAAGCAACCAGAATACTAACTCTTAAAAAATTGGACAACACCAACACTTCACTAGACATTAGCTTATTCTCAAATTGAAAGAGCGAAATTCAAAATATGAGAATGATAAAGTACTAACTCATAATTTCCTACTTAACAAAAACCACAATAATGTGACCATTAGTTTCCATTTTTCCCTCAGAAACAATATAGCTCAAAGAATCCTAAAGCAAATTAGGGCTTTCAATTTAGAAAATGTTCCCTGGTAGGTAAGAAAAATAACTAACAATCAGTTTTCACAAAATCCTGCTATCATTTGCTCATGAAAAAGAATATTACAACTTTGTAACATTCTAGAAAAAGACATAAACATAGAGTTAAATGAAACTGTGTAGTCATAACTTCATTTAACACAATATTCATTTCTAATATTTCACTGCTGAAAGTATATTAATAAAATATTTATAATGTTTATATACATGCAAAACACAAAGAGAAAAAAGTGTATCCCTTGCTTTCAAGGACTATGGCCCATATATAGCATGACCGACTACATCAAAAATGCTTCACGGTTGTGGACTAGAAACAGATAGGTCCCTTCAAGTGCATTTTAGATCCAATGAGTCATGCTTTTTAAGGATCATAACATATATATCATAGCATCTACAGAAAAATAAGTCTGGAAGAATATATGCTAAAATGTTAACAATGATTATTACCATGGACTTGAACTAGTTACTATAGTTCCAAAGAACTTATATTTATCGTAATAAGTACAACTTTTGCAAGCAGGAAAAAATAATAAAGGAGAATATTCTTTATTGAAATGGATAATCAGAACTGTTCAGATAATCTCTGGGCAAGCAATCTGGGCAAGTTTATCTGTTAGTAGTTGGTGTAAAGTGAAAATTTCTCTTCATTTTTTTTTTCATAAATAGAGTATATGTGTGATTTTGCAGTGTCTGAGTTCAAGTTTTATTAAGATCTCATTTTCATCAAGGATACATTCATCTGAAGAAAAACCTGCCAACCAAAAGGAAAATCCTTAAATCACAAGATAACATTGCCAAAGTCAAAGAGCATCTGTGAAGAACATATTCTCGAGCCAAGCTGAAACTGATCCAAGCTGTGTTCTTTGTCATAGTCACATCACAGCAGGAAAACTCGAGATGTAAAGATATTCTCTAGTTTCCCATTTCTTCTGGAATAAAATCAGAGGTGCCCTGCCAACCCACTCCCATATCAGTAGAGGTAGCAACAAAACACGATTACAAAATTGGTAAATTGAAAGGCGACTATTACCAACTTAAGAGGCAACACTTTATAAAAAGAATACACTGAGAGGTTAAAATCTCAGAAAGATGAGCATTTCCCTTAAAGGCATCCTTTGGTTGACTAACACCATGATTAGTCACAACTTTCTAGGGACTGTATTTTGCATGATGCAAACTATACTTATATCACTTTTACTTAGGTTGAAAATTAGAAAATACATTTCTACTCTGTTTTCTTTTGATATTAGCTGTTTTAAAGAAAACTATAATAAAAACCTCCATCACTGGCAGTGGATTTGTGATGTTGGAGAAGATAATGAGAAAACATGCGAAATATTCATTTATTCAGCCATTCATATAACAAATATTAATTGAACACCCTATATATTCTAGCCATTCAAATGGGCAATAGGCAGACAAAAACTGTCAGGATCTCAGATGATATATCAGACAGATATAAGTCAAGCTTTATAGAAGGGCTATCTTCAAGAATGAATGACAATTCACCAAGTGGGAAAAGAGGTCATTGTTGCAGAAGTTCAACATGTCCAAAGGCAAGGAATCATGAAACAGAAACCGTTATACAAAGAACCGCAAGTATATATTTATATTGAATCATCGAAAATTGCTATTTTTGTATCTCAAAAATGGTAGAATATCTGCAATTTTAAAAAGCTCATCTTCCTAGTTCAGAATAACTTAAGTGGAGTGTGCACATCAGGGGAAGGGCAGAAGGAGGAGCTGGAGACACAGGTAGTAACTATTGTGTTGAGCCGTGTTTGGCATGCTTAGGAATTTGGACTGAACCCTCCACACCAGTGCTTCTCAGACTTTAAGTTCATATCATTTATTGGGGCATGTTGCTAAAATGCAGATTCTGATTCAGTAGGTGTGAGGTGGAGCCTGGGATTCTTAATTTCTAGCAAGCTCCCTGGGGATGCCCCTGCAACTGGCCCTAGGACTGTACTTTAAGTAGCAAGTATCTAAGGCAGTGAATCTCAAAAATTCTTGTGAATAAGAATCACCAGGAAACCTGTTGGAATGCAGATTTGTGGGCATCTTACTCTTTCCATAGATGTGGAGTAGGTCCAAGTACTTACATTTTTTGTGAGTATTCCAGGTGGTATAGAAGGAGGTGGCCCTTCACTTAGGGACACACTGATAAGTGAAGAGTAGAAGGGTGTTCATTCCTGCATTGTAAAAAGCCAAAGGGATGTCAAGATGAAGGAAGGGTGAAGAGTATTAATTGCTTACTTCTTTTAAAAAAGGCAAGAAGGAGCTAGCCCAGTGGTGCAGTGGTTAAGTTCGCATGCTCCACTTTGGCCGCCCAAGGTTTGTGGGTTTGGATCCCAGGTGTGGACCTATGCATTGCTCATCCAGCCATGCTGTGGCTGCATCCCACATACAAAATGGAGGAAGATTGCCACAGATGTTAGCTCAGTGACACTCTTCCTCGGGCAAAAAGAGGAAGATTGGCAATGGGTTAGCTCAGGGCTGGTGTTCATCACCAAAAAGAAGGCAAGAAAAAGACCATGTGGAAGCATACAAGGAGGCCCTCAGTTGGGGGGGAAAAAAAAAGCTCAAAATGATCATAAAAGACTAAGACCCCTGAACTGTATTAGTAATTCTCACTGCTTGTAGTACAGATAATTTTATGATTCTCTCCTGTGGCTCAGTCTTTGCCCATGAAATGAATGCACCAGTTTATACCTCAGGCCTAGCCTAGTGATCTATTCCAAGGATAGTGCTACTAATTATAGCTCATAGTTCTTGGAAAGAAAATTTGGCATAAGTGTAAATTTACCTAGGATACAACAAATGCACAGATGTTTCTGTAGCCGGCATTTAGTGCTGCTGAGTATGCTCTCACCAAAGATGAATGCTCCTTAGAGTCACATAAAATACCTATATATTATGCATACTGTACACTCAGTTTAGTTTGCCTAAATAAGTTCAGGTTGCTCGATGGATATTATAAATATGCTGAATGAGAAAACTTTATGCTACTGTTCTCTAATTTTGGTTGAACATTCATAACATCAACAATTGTGCTTCTACAGACTGAACCTAAATGTCTTCCTCTTCAAAGTTCCAGAACAATCTGGTTTTGGTGGTATAGTGGTGAGCAGAGCTGCCTTCCAAAGTTCCAGAACATTACCATACCCAGGAAAGACCTAAAGGCAGACAGTTGTGGGTGAACACCTGTTACCATCTAGACCTGGTGGCTGGTTGAGTCAAGATGAAGAGGATTAATGAGTATCTTAACTGAGGTGATAGATACCAAGAGGTAGTGCCAAGGTAAGATGTGGCAAAATTTAGGCTTTTCAAGTTTTTTGCTTTTTTGAATATACAGATATAAAATTAGAGAGCTGGATTGATTGTCCTTCCAAATCCTAGATTTTATACATTGCCTTTATTGAAGAGGGGCTGGGAAGAAAAATGTAGTATAAATGGCCTTTCCATTTAATTTATCATTGCCTTAATATTCTTTTAAATTCAGCAATGTACTTTTATCATCACAAACATTTTAAAAAATGAGCAGAATTTTTACTGAGTTAGGAATCACAGGTTGGTAACTGCTAAAAGCCTAGCTTGTGAGTTAAAAAACAAATGGGGAACAAATCACACCTCGGGCTATTTTCTTGATTTTTTTTTATATTGCAGTTCTGCCTACAATGATTTTAAAGGGTCCAGGGCTTCGGCAGCAGACTGTATTTCCAAAGATAACTGCAATGCCATTTTATATCCCACATGCTCTTCTCAAATGTGATCTTGACACTCCACCAACAAGAGGTGGAGTCTAATTCTTCTCTTCTATCTGGGTTGGCCTTAGTGACTCGCTTGTCAAACAGAATGAGACAGAAGTAATGCACTGAGATTTCTGAGGCTAGGTCACAGGAAGCCCAGCAGCTTCTACCTGGGCCTCCTAACACATGCTCGTGGGAGACGCTCTCAGAACCCAGCTGCCAGGCCCCCCAGAGAGGCTTGCGTAGGAGCTCTGGTTGACAGTCCCAGCCTACAACCAGCTTTAACCCCTCCATACATTCCCCTTTCATCCTCTGAGCTTTTGAAAAGCAATAATGACCAGGCTCCCACCTCCCAGTCAATTAAATCAGAATCTCTGAGTGACGGGCTCAAGCATAAGTGTTTATAAAATGATATCCAGGTGATTACAGTCTGCAGCCAGAGTTGAAAACCACTGACTTACAGCATGGTCCAACCCTCAGATGAAAATAAGCAACCTCCTTATACTCTTTCTGGACCTTCAAACCTGAAAAGCAATATAATACTCAAGCAAATATTAGAAAATAGTGTACATAAGTGTCCTATTCCTGCATTAAATAAAGTGGAAGATAGGGTTAAGTAAAATTCCTTGAGTCACATATTTTTGTTCGTTTGTTTTGCTAGTCCAATCAATAAACCTATCATGTGCAGCCCTGCAGCTATACATATAACAGTAGGAATGCCAAGAAAGATACTTCTGCCATCATACTGCTCATTAGCATATGATCTAAGTGGGAGAAATGTTTGTGAATAAATATTCAAAACATTAAGGAAAAAATATAGAAATTGGGGGTCCACCTGGTGGTGCAACACTTAAGTTTGCACTTTCTGATTCGGTGGCCCAGGGTTCGCCAGTTTGGATCCTGGGTGTGTACATGGTACCGCTTGGCTAAGCTATGCTGTGGTAGGCATCCCACATATAAAGTAGAGGAAGATGGGCACGGATGTTAGCTCAGGGCCAGACTTCCTCAGCAAAAAGAGGAGGATTGGCAGCAGATATTAGCTCAGGGCTAATCTTCCTCAAAAAAAAAAAAAAAAAACAATATAGATATAGTAACTGAAACAAGTAGTTTACAACAGAAGGAAGGGTTATCTTTCAGGGAAGGCTTCAAGGGCATTTGCAAATGGTTTTAATGCTCTGTGGTCGCCATCTTGAAATTCTTAATCATTTTGTCTTTGAGTTTGTGCTTTGTAAGTGAAGTCCAGTGGGCCAATGGAGCAGTCACCTGAAGCTTGGAGCCCTGACTCACAGTGTCCTGCCACCCCTGGACAAGTTCTCACCTCTTCCTCCCAGCCTTGCCCCTTCCCCACTATAGGCTACTCTTTGCCTAGGGCAGGGACAATTGGGCTGGACTCTGGTAGGGAGCCTGGGTGTGGGCACAGGGAGGCAGGTCAAGTATAGTGCTCAGGTGGGCTGCCAACACCATGATGTAGTCAGTGGTCCACGTGGCAGGAAACTCTTGCTCACCCAGGTATCTGCTCCCAGAGGATGTAATCCGTTGGGAGTTACTTGTCCACCTGACTGTGAAAAAAGGAGATTGACTTCCTCATTTCCAGGTGGGGCCTTTCCGTTTTTTGTTTTTTTGCACTTAGCTCCACAAATTATGTAGCTGGCCCTAGTTATCCTTGCTTCTGAAGAAGTGATGCTTAATCAACTCCAGGAGAAATTAGTGAAGCACCAACTCAGGCAAGTCTATCTGCAGCATTTTGCTTCAGTTACGTATGTGTGATGTGTTAGATCATAGCATAAAATTGGACTAGTCACTCCATCACATTTCTCAACAGAGGTGACAAAACAAGACTGACGTACACTGATTGGACGGCAGACAGGCGACGAGGAAGCACAAGTCAGGCAGGAGGAAGATGAATCAAGAAATAGCTTCTGTTTGGAAACTCCTAAACTTTTTTCAAGTGGGAATTTGACCTTTATCTTTTTTCAGACAGGATAAAAAGAAATAATCCCCAGGCAAAGAATAGGTGGAAAGGCTGGGGTAATGGTTTTAAAAAGTCTAAAACAACCCACAAGCCATAGAACAAGAATCTCGTGATTTAAAAAGCTGTTATTAGAAGATTGGAATTTGGCATTGAATTTCTGGTTTTAAGAATATCCATCATGTGGCATATGACCCAAATATCTGAAGATTCCCAAGATTAGCATTTACCTTTATCAAAGGTCAATAAAAGTTTGATGTTACAACTGAAGTGAGATTGATCTTTGATAAGAGAGGGTGTTAAATATTTGGAATTTTCATACGACTTACCCCGAGATGAAATTTGGTATTACAGAACTCCAACAATCTCTGGAAATGTTTCAAGAGTTTTTGTGACTTGAAGATACTCATTACAAGACAGTTTCACTTCCCAGGCCAGTGTTACATTGAGGTTTCAGCATACCAAAATATTTCATTAACATCCTATCACGGAAGTCTGACATTAGATGATTATTTTCCACCTCTCTTGACAAGTTCCCACTTTTAAAATGGTTGCCATTTGTGGTATTAGTTTGGAAAGGAAAATACTTCAGGAAAAAAGTTAAGAACATAAGTTGCATGTTTCTCAGCATCACAGCCAATAAACTGTCTCTAAAACAGACTGGCAGACACTCTGAAGTGTGACTAAAACAGGAGGCAGGGGAACATGAGAAGCCATACAAAGAATGCTGAAACACTCGGAAGAGGAGAAACCATTTATTGCTTTTCCCACTCTCTCACTCTTCGATGTGAACAGCAAGTAAAGAAAGATAAATGCCTTCTGAGACACATTTCCTAACGTGTAACAGAAAACTATCAGTCCCTAAGCAGAGATGGCTGCCCTTGTCTTTGATTAATTAGGTTATGAAGCCTGGGAGGATAGCCTGTCTATTCAAGGACTGCTCAGGACTGCAGAAGAGAGTAAAGAAAAATTCCAGAGCATATGAGATTCTAAAAACAAAGAGATTCAAAGTTCCTCTCCTTATCCTCATATCAAATATCAGAATCAGAAAGAGGGAAAACTGAAAGGAGATTCCAAGGTTACCCTCTCCTAATGGCCCACTGAGATAGCTTCCTTTAACCTGCAGAATTGCTCTCCATGAAAACTGAGGCCAGGCTAATAAAGGTCTTCACAAGTCGTTTATCAATGTCAACTCTCGCAGGGGAAAGAATGTCACAACTTCAAAAAGAACATCCTACTTCTAATCAGCTGGAATGCCTCCAACTAGTTCCCAGTTTTCCTTTCTTGGAAGTCTAACGTTTGAGAGCATAGCATGGGATTTACAGTCTGCGTTACCACATAGTAACTGGATGATTTTGGACAAGGTGCCATATTTCGTGAAATTGAAACCACCAATGAACGTAAGATATACTAGTATTTTATGTGCTACTCAAAAAAATGAAGCAAAACTGCCAGTGATCTTCATAAAATACATCGATAGTAAGGTGCAACCCAATTTTAGAGATGTTAAAATGTGAAAAATGTGTGCTATGGTCTGAATGTTTGTGCCTCCCCAAAATTCATATGTTGAAAACCTAATGCCCAAGGTGATGGTATCAGGAGGTGGGCCCTTTGGGAGGTGATCAGGTTATGAGGGCAGAGCCCTCATGAATTGGATTCTCACTCTTATAAAAGAGGCCTCACAGAGCTCCACAGCCCCTTCCACCATATGAGGACATAGTGAGAGGTCGGCAGTCTGCAACCTGGAAGAGGGCCTTCACCAGAACTTGACCATGCTGGTACCCTGATCTTGGACTTCCAGGCTGCCAGGACTGTGTGAAATAAATATTGTTATAAGCCATCTAGTCTGTAGTATTTTGTTATAGCAGCCTGAATGGACTAAGGCAAAGTGCATATCAAAATATAAATATGAGCTTAATGTTTCTAAGCCACTTGTAATATGTGGCTAGAAGCCAATTTACATTATTGAGAATTTAATAATATCAGCAGGCTGCACAGCAGCTGGCATTTCAAAACATTTCAATCTGGTTTAACTATTGTTATTATTTTTTTATTGAATCTACTTGGATCAAATGTCTTAAAGAATCTATCCAATAGGTGAGGTAGGATCAATCTAGACTGACCACAGTAGACTAGTAACAATCTTGTGAAATTTTCTGCTAGGAATCCAGTGAGCATACATAATCTTGAGAAAGTCAGAGTCGCAGAACTGCCAGAGTCATGCCACAAACAGAATCACTAGAAGTGCTTCTGACCCCCTGTTGGCTCTCCCACAGGGTCCTCTATTTAAAAAATGCAGCCAGCTGGGCCCCTCTCAGATAGAAGATCTGAGATGATCATAGCCAAAGGTAGTATGACTGGAGGTCATGATTAATATCGATCCTTTCTTTTCTGTGTGGAACAATTGTTCTCTGTGCTCGTTACATGAAACTCTTCTCTTTTCACTTGTGTATAGGGTGAAAAGGGAATATGGGGAAGTGTTGAAAATGTATGTACTTCTATAAAAGCTCTTAAAATTTTTGACTAGCAGTCAAACTAAATCAGCTAAGTGAATCCAAACGACAGGTACAAAAGAGAGATTCAGTGTTATTTTCCTGTGAGTGAAACACCAGAGGCTCAATGCCTTTGAAATGCACTTGTAAGAAGCGTGATTGGCATCAGCTGTGAGGACAGAGTGACCAATATAGAAATAATGAGAAGGAGAGGCCTGCAGGCAGAAACACCATGAAGAGTATGATGAGTATGTGCATGACTGAAGATCAATATGTTCAGAAGATGATGGAATGGGTTTCAATGAGGGAAAAAAAAAATTGATTCAGATAGCTCGAGCGCATGCAGGAAGACCAAGAAGGACTGACAATCTGACACCTGCCAACACTGACATGAATGACGTGGTGGGAGAGAAGAGGAGGGTCTCTCCTGTATATATTGGCTGGTTTTCAGTACAGGGTAAAGCAAGGTATGAGTATGAATGAATAAATGTGTTCTTATTTTCAGAAACACTTTGCATCTTCAAAACTCTTTTCAACACACCAGTTAATGCTGCTAAAATTAGTTCTCATGGGATGGCAAATTTGTCATAGGCCTGTAGCGTGAGTCTACAGCAATCAAGCCTTGGATATAATGGTTAAGCTTACCATCTCTTTTACCCCTTAAAAGTCCAAAATAATCTGTGCTAGACCTGAACTATGTCTATAGTAACGTCACGATTATACTTTCTTCTTACTATCAAAGTCTCTAGCTTTATTACGAAGAAGAGTTACATGCCACTTTCTTTACTTTGAGGTCATTAGAAGGGTGAGCATCGCTTGTGGCAACAATGGGCTTAAAGACCTGCTTGGAAAGCCTTCTCTATCCAAAGCTTGCAAAAGCGAGAAACTACGAGTGTAGACTAATCAAGGGCCCAACTCATTTTATGAGATTCCTGTGTTTCCTCCCTTGATTTTATCATCACATTTCCGCTAACACCACATTATACTACTCAAAAAAATTTCCGCCAAAACAAATCACAAAACATCAGGAACCTTCTGTCTCTTTCCTTTCCTTCCATACTTGTATTTAGAACATCTAGACCCCTGAAATTATCACATAACCTTTCAAGATTGCTTTTGAAAGTAATTATTATTAACAGTTAAAGAAATCAACAACTTTCCAAAATAAATCACTAAATAAATTATTTTAAACACTTCATAATTATAATAAGAAATTAAAAACATTTTTACAATCTTCAGGCATGCTTTCATGATGATGGATGAAACAACTCTAAATTTCTCCTCTCAACATTTCAGGAAACAGCCATTTCAGTGGGATGAGGCTTTACTTACACTGTGCAAAATGGACAAGTATTGGTCTCCACTGGGAAGACGTGAACTATTCTTTCAACAATTATACATGGTCTCCGACTCCATAGAGTGTAAAATCTAGAGGCTATTACAGACAAGTACACCCACAACTTAAATACAGTATAGTAAATGCCATGACAGGGGACATTCTTATGGAGCGGGAATCTTACTGAAGTGGTACCCTACCTAGAGTAATGGTTTAAAGAAGGCTTCTCAGAAGATATGTCCTTTAAACTGATGCTTGAACTAATCATAGGGTGAAGAATATGAGGCTCATAAAGTACCTCTTTCGGTTTTCTGGTTTCCCAGATCGTTCATTATACCAATTCTCTCCACTTCCCTATTACCTGAGGAAGAGGAGTCGTCAAAATGTCAGCCAATGTTCTAGATTTAACTTTTCCTAGTGTGTTATTCATGGCTCTTTTGGTTGAAAGTAATATAATCACTTCTACCTAGTTTAAGTAAAGAAGAGAATGTCTGGGAAAGATATGAGATAAGCACAAAAATCTAAGAGAAGAGTGAAAATCTCAGAAGGAGCTCGAAGCAGGAACAGGAGAGCCAGCAAAATGTAGGCAGTGTCTGCCTCCTTCTTCCCCTTTCTGCCTCTCTGTCCTCACTCTCTGCCTCTCTTGCTTTCTCTCCCCATCCCCCATGTCTTGCTGATTCTCACTGCTGTGATGTATATGCTGTGATGGTTAAATGCACATTCACAACCTGAGTTTACATGTCCTCTTCTCATGTCACCCACAAAAATAAATGACACATTTCTCAGGCTTAGTGACAAATTTCTAGAAAAGAGATTCTGGTGACCCAGCTTAAATCAGGTGCCCATTTCCTTTCTCTAAAACTCTGTTGTAGCCAATTGAATGAGGTCATAGAGCAGAAAAGTGTCTCCTGGGCTCACTGAGGTAGGATAAGCACATCTCCTAGAAGAAGCTGTGATCTGGCAGACACTTCAAACGTCTACCACACCTACCTCCTCAGGAACACTGCTGCCCACTCTTCTACTGGTCTTTTTCTATCTTGTAGCCACTTCAAGACTAACAAATGGGAATTCATCTTCTCACCCTTAACGAGCATTTCATTTCTGCCTCAAATTCCATTGCAAAGTCTTTTGAACAAGTTCTTTACCTTGCTCATTCAACTTCCCTATCAGCCAAACAATTCTCACACTGCAAAAAGTTGTATTTGATATTGTGGAATCTTTTTTTTTTAAGCTACGCTGGCCTAGCCTCCTTTTTTTTTTTTTTTTTAAAGATTGGCATATGAGCTAACATCTGTTGCCAATCTCTCTTTTTTTCTTCTTCTTCTTCTCCCCAAATTCCCCAGTACATAGTTGTGTATTCCACTTGTAGGTCCTTCTGGCTGTGCTATGTGGGTCACCACCTCAGCATGGCTTGATGAGCAGTGCCATGTCTATACCCAGGATCTGAACTGGCCAAACCCTCGGCCACAGAAGCAGAGCGCATGAACTTAACTTAACCACTAGGCCACAGGGCTGGCCCCTATTGTGGAATCTTTTCTTTTCCTATCCTAAAACTTTCTATCCTTCCTCCCTTGGGTGTTTAGACACCGTGTTATGATGGTTCTGCTCTTCCTTCTCCTTCTACTCCCTCACCTTTCCCCCACTACTCTAATATAGGCATCTTTTAAAGCTTGATCCTTCGCCACAAGCTCATTTCCCTTAGGAAAAAAATGCATCTAATTCAGTGGTTTTAATTACCCAAATCTATACACCTCAGCCCATGATTCCACTGTGTTTCTAGTGCCCACACTTGAAATCTTATCATTTCCTTTGTCTCATTAGCTCCACAGGGCAGGTGATCCATCAAGGCATGCTGACCCTTTCTTTGCAGTGTCTTGCAGACTTTTTTCACCCCACACTGAACACTCTACCTTCTCATTATTACACACCTGGATAACAATACTCATCTTTCTGGTCTTCATGCTTTCATTTCTGTTATGATAACTCTCAAAATAACTTCCTTATCCAGTTATTATATCCATCTGTTTCTCTGACTCAAGAACCCAAAACTATAACTTATTACATCTCAAAATAAAGTCAGACTCCAAAGAAAATCTTGAAGCTGTGTATTAGCTGGGCTACTCTATCATATAATCTATCTCCAGTCTGGTCCCTCCTACTCCAGCAGGCCCAGCTTCTTGGTGTGTCAATATACACCTGTTCTTTCCTATCCCTGCTGCTGATAGTCTCGTTCTACCTAATCATAATACGTTTTAAATTTCTGTTTGCCCATCCAGATCCATCATATTTATTTCAAGATCTATCTGCTTGACCCTATAATAATCATTCCCTAAGCCCCTACATAGTGTTCCCTGTACTGTTGTTCACATATTGCTTTACAGACATTCTTAAATGTTTACTTCCTCAATTAGATTGAAAACCCCTGAGTAACAGAGACAGGATGCTTTGCCTAGTCAGGCGTGCAATAGACCAGTGGTTGTAAATAGGCAGCCTGTAGGCCAAAATGAACCTACTGAGAGGCTATGTTATCTCATAGAGTTAAAAAATTATAATTAGTTTAAAACATTTAAATACCCAGATATTTCACCTAAAAATTTCCAGGTTCTTTTAAAAATGGAAATAATTCTGTAATAAGCAGAATAATTGCCCCCCCCAAAAAATATCCATGCCCTCATCCCCAGAACCTGTGAATATGTTACATTACATGGCAAGAAGGAATTAAGATTACAGATGGTATTAAGATTGTTAATAAATTTATACTAAAATAGATTATCCTGGATTATCCAGGTGAGCCCAACATAGTCACAAGGGTCCTTTAAATGCAGAAAATGGAGACAAAAGAAATCAGTGTCAGAGTGATGCAGGGTGAGAAAGATTTGACTTGCCATTGCTGACTTTGAAGATGGTAAGGGGACCAGGATCCAAGGAATGCAGACAGCCTCTAGAAGATGGAAAAGTGACATTACTGAACCAAAGTGGGTTCCTTCCTGGTGAGTTCAATCAGACTCTCCACCAGCAGTAGTCGTCTCACAAAGTAAGGTATATTTGCGGCAAATAGGAACTATGCAGAATCATTTCCAAAGTCACCACCTCCTGGAACAAAAGGAAGCAGGGACCTTTTATTTCGGATGGGGAATGAATATTCAAAAGGGAGAGGTGAGTATCCACTTGTGCAGACTCAGTTTGAAAACACGCTTCCATATACACTGCACGTTACCGCAGTAAGGCCTAAACTCCTCCTGGAGAGATCCTAGCATTAAAAATAAGGCAAAGGTTATAGGGTAGCTCTTGTGCTGAGGCTTGGTCTGGTTCAGGGGGTTGGTGATAGCATCTCCTTAACATAACAAAAAGAAAAAGAATAATTTGGACAAACAGTTAAATGCTTCCAAATCCACCCTTGAGTTCCTGGGGCAACCAGTTGGTGACAGTAAGGCAACAGATGCTCCCCTAGGGCCTCCAGAAGGAAACAGCTCCACCAACGCCTTGATTTTAGCCCAGTGAGACCCATTGCAGACCTCTCACCTCTAGAACTGTAAGATAATAAATCTGGGTTAGGTCACCAAGCTGTAGTAATATTTTATAGCAGCAGTGCGAAACTAGTATACATGTACACATTAGGCCCCTGTTGCTACACTGCAACAATCCCCAGGAGCTGAGTGGTAGCTGCACACTTTGCAGCCCACACTTTCCAGTTCAACACAGTCGTCACCTCTTCCTACTGTTGATATCATAAGCATTTGACTTCATGACACCTAAAACAGCCATTCAATGACTAGATGACCAAAAGAGATATTAACATTATTAAGTCTAATATTAAAGGCTAAAGTTGTCACGTGTTTTTTTTAAATAAAAGGTAACATGAAAATGTGCTAACAATTGAATAAGAATCTTAGACTATTATGTCTTCAAAATATAGCCCATAAAATTGTAGTTTAAGGTGTGGGGGCCTGGAATTGGCCACCCCAACATATGTCTCTTTGGCATGATTATTTGGCGCTGGTTACGTTGCAGACAGGAAAGCAACTGAAAGGTAGAATTTACTTACCCTTTGTAAGAGACATTTACATTGTAAAGGAACTCTCCATCTGTAAAGATATCTCCCTCTCTACCAGGAAGAAGGGGGGATGACCTTATCTCTAGAAACTCTTAATCAATGGGGAAGGCAAGGACTTAAATCTGCATTTGTTTATTGTGCTTGTCTGGTAACCTCCTGTAACTGACTCCCCCTACCCCCAACATCCTCCTTTGTCTTTAGCTGGATATGATATTTAAGGTGGGGGCTTCTGCCATTTTGGAGAGTTGCTCAGCTTTCCCGAGCCTCTCCCATGTATACATGTTATAAAGCTTTGTTTAATTTTCTCCTGCTATTCTGTCTCATGTGAATTTAATTCGTTCTCTGGCCAGACAAACCCAGAGAGGGTAGAGGAAATGTCTTCTTCCCCTACAAAGGTATGGCTGTAGCTTTATGTAATAATATTATTGCTGAGTAGAAATATTTTGATGGACTCCAGCAGGATTTCAATAGGGCTGGATAATTTTATTAAAGCACAATGTGCAAGCATTATAGATTATAGCAAATTTCAGAGAGAATTTCCAAGGCATCATAAACTTGAAACTGAAAGAAAAGTCGAGCATCTCCAGTTATCCACAGACAATTGAGCTAATTAAGCATGTGTTCTTCATCCTGTTATTTAAGAACATCTGATGGCAAGTGTTCTGCAAAATGAACAACTCCATATGCCCAATACTATCCATTTCTATGTGCTTTACAAGTCTGAAAAGATATTATTACACAATGCTTTTTCCCAGACCAAATTCAGATGTTTAAAGCTTTTTATGATCATAGAATTGCTTTGTTTTATCGAGTAACCTGAAAGCCTTTGAGAACATTTTTGTTGTAGTTGGTGAAATGATTATTTCAGAATTATTGTGGCTTGAGAACAGGTAAAAGAAAATCTAGGCTGCAACGATTTTAAAACAAAATGGACTCAAAGAACTAAGATTGAAAGCCAATAAGATTCTGCTTTTATAAGCTGAATTAAACCTTTGGATCACTGTGACCCCAGAGGAGGCCCTCATCTCTGTGTCTTAGTAGACCAGATGTGCCACCAGAGATGTTGCTAAGTCCAGACACTGCCCTATCACTGAACTTTTTGAATAAAAACTCAGGTAACAATTACCATTTAGACTCTTCCCAATTGTTTAAAGGCGAATTGCATGTCAGAGAGAGTACTATTTTATACAACAGCTCAGAGAATGTAATTTCAGAAAGCTGGCTTAGCACTTCCTTACAACAATTATTCTTTTGAAAAGAGAGCCATGATTTTTTTTCCTGAGGTAAAGACTATAGAAGTCAAATAGATGCTATGATGACGAAGTCCCAACCTAATTTCCTTATTCAGTAGTTCAGTCTTTAATTGCCACAGACCTGTTTTCCTCCTTCTGAATCTTTCCCTTGGAATGACTGTCAATCAAGTTAACCTACTGAATATGAAGTTTCTAGAACGAAAACCCAACTTGTTCTCTAGCTAAAAGAATTTCTGCACTTGTGAACTTATCAAAGTCAAATTTGAACCCAAACAAAGGATAGAAATTTGAAAACTCACTGTTTCCCGGCCCTTTGGTACTAAATTGAATAAATTAGCCCACGACCCGTTCATGGAGCTCTGTGAAAGAATAACTGCTTGAGTTTTTCTCCCCACTGTGAATTCACTCTCTGAAATGGCTACTTTTGAAGCCATTAGCCTTTTCAATAATTAAATTTGAATCACCAAGAGAGACCCCAAATTCAAGTACACAGCTAATAATCATTGAATCACTGCTATTTGGCAAGCGTTTTCCTCGGCACTTTAAATATGCTTTTTATTTAACAACTTAAATAGGTATTTATTATTATTTTCTCCAATTTTCAGATTAGAAAACCAAGGTCCAAAGAGGTCACACAGCCCAATAAGGCAAATAGAAAGCCATTCTGCCTCCCTGTTCTTTCCATTACAACTAGCCAAACCCCCACAAACTACCACTTTTACAGAGACAGTCTGTGAATAACCTCACCCAGCTCCCCTCCACAAGCTAAAGTTTCTCTGCATGATTTTCTGTTAGTTCATGAAATATTTCCTATTGTAAACATTTTGTATTACAAATATTTTAAAATATAGTTTTACACACAGTAACACACTCTCATTTATTACCTCTAAATAATTGCCATCTGAGTTCATTTTCAGGGTAAGAAGTCATTGTGGATTCAATCATTTTTTAAGCCTTTACACATTGATGAGTTATCCACACTTTTTTCACAATTGCACATTCTTGGTCACTATATATTTCCCCTTTAATAATAGTTTTATTAGCAAAGAGGCTTCTGGAAGTTTCAATTCTTGGAAACAATATAGTTGGGTAGTTAATTAGAAATGTCCTGGAATAAGCTTTTCCCAGTTTCTAATTTCTTTTTGTGTATAAGCATGATTTCTTTGACATGTATATGCTCTTCTTAAAAGTTACTTATTTATGATTTTCTTATAACTTTATTCTAATTTCTTATAATTCATATTTATTAAAGGTAATAAGGAGAACAAATAAGAAAATTTAAAGTCCCATCACCAGAAATTTGCTGTTGATAGCATATGCATATTCTAGCAGTCTCTTCTTTTTCACATAGAGAAATATTTTTCTTAAAACAAAAAATATGGTCTTATAGGGCCGGGACCGTGGCTGAGTGGTTAAGTTCCTGCACTCTGCTTCTGCAGGCCAGGGTTTCACAGGCTCGGATCCTGGGCACAGACCTAGCACCACTCATTAAACCATGCTGAGGCGGCATTCCACATAGCTCAACTAGAAGGACCTACAACTAGAATATACAACTATGTCCTGGGGCTTTGGGGAGAAAAAAAAAGAGAGAGAGAAAGATTGGCAACAGATGTTAGCTCAGGGCCAATCTTTAAAAAAAAACTAATCTAAAAAAAAAGAAAATATGGTCTTATAATCTCCCTTTCCACTTAATTTATCAGGGATATTTTTCTGTGTAATTAAATATTATTTAGATCACTGTTTTACTGCCTACTTAGTATTTCACTGTTTGAATAGAGCACAACTAGAATAACCTGCTATTGCTGAAGATAAAGGTGGTTACTAACTTTTTGTCACCGTAAAACAAAATTCCTGGGGAAAAGTGCAATGCTTCCAATAAAGAACTCACTCCCAGCAGAACTCGTGTAAACAATATCCCACACTCTAACAAAGAATGGGCTTTTTTAAAAAATTTAAAATATTTGTCAATGTGGTCATCCAAATAGTCATTTATTTTTTAATTCACTTATCCCCATATTCTCCTCCTCCTGACCGACACTGCTAACTCCAACCTACACCTTAGAGCAACGGAAGTGATTTGTGGTGAATCGCTACCAAAATACATTTTATCAGCCCTTCCCAGTCTTCAAAGTGGAGTGATAATGGGCCTGGCAGGCCTGCTGACTCAATGAGGTGGACGGATTAAAAGAAAAAAAGCACTTAAAAAAACAGATACTTTCAGGGGAAAGGACGTACGTATGGCTAAGTGCACGCCATGCAGCCAGCTCACTCTGCTTTCTTTCACTGAATGGTGCTTTTACTGAAATGACAAAGAGGACACAGGGTTCATAAATAGACTCTCTAACAGCACTTTCCAAGCACTTCAGTTCAATTATCATGAATTAACTTTAAAAACAGCATTAACTTTTCAGCATATACAATGTACCCAAGAAAAACAACACACTTAGAAGTCCATTCTCTATTATTAAACTTTTTTCCCCTTTAGTTTGAAACCAGTAAGTAGCCTTCAAGAAAGGGTTTCTAGTTCCACTGATGGGAAGTTACTTATTTTAAAACTGGGCCTAAAACTATCTCTGGTTTGAGATGGCTGGTTGATTGGACAACCTGAATTTCTAAGGGAAAAGTAGAGCCTGTTTCTGGGCAGAAGTCTAGATAAAAATGTGTGAGGGAAAATGCAGTTCCCTGGCCACTCCGCCTTGATGCTCTGGGTCCTCAGGTCTACATGTTTGCATCTTAATAGCTCCCCACAGGATGATCAGTGATCCACAATTAAAATGTGGCAATTACACTTTGTATATTTCTAGAGCCAGAAAAATTATGCATTTCATTCACAGGCTCTCTTCTTTTCATCAGTGTACTTCAGAAAAAAATTTGTAATTCTATTATGCCAATTCTCCAATTACAGAGAATCATATCAGACTGAATTGAGAGGCTTTTAAATTACACATCTTTGTAGTTCCCACTATTTCACCTAGACATCCCAGTATTACCCAGGAACTGGTGGCACATGCCTCTGTTAGTGGTATGACATGAAGTGGTACCCCTTTCCTGTGGTGAGACAGACAAGGATGCCTATCATGGTATCATAGCAAAGGAACTGAACTGTTTCTAGAATCTTGTTGGAATGAATCAAGAAAGAGGCAATGCCAATAAATACTTACTGAACATACATATGCCAGGCATTAGGATAGGTAATTTTAATTTATTCCTCACAACAATCCTGTGGTAGTATCATTAAACTCACTTCAAAGACAAGGAAAGGGGACAGAGTTAAGCAATATTCCTAGGGATATATGGTCAATCAGTGGCAAAATGACACCTAGTATATGTCTCCTGACTCCAAAATCAAGTATCAAACCAGTTTTATAATACAGATTTCTAGTTTCCAAACACTTATATCCACTAGAGAGAACTGTCTCCCCAACTCGAAGGTAAATTACTTCTTTATAATTTTTCGTTTTCTATATCCCTTATTACCAGCCGAAAAAATCGTTTATTTTAGCATTACCTCAAGACGGAAGAAGAATCTTATATTGGTGATATTTTAGATAACATCTGGAAGATACCATAATCTTTTTCTTGAGGTCTAGAAGATACCCAAATCATTTGCTAAGTCAGTCTTATTGACTTTATTTTTAGCAGGTGACAATCTTTAACTAAGTCTACAAATTCTATGGCCATATCTACAGTGCTCAAACATACTGAAATTTCCAAGAAAGCTCTGATTGTAAAATGTCTCCTCTTTAATCTTGCGCCCTACTCTTTTATTTTGGAAAATACGATGTGTGGTTTTTTTTTTTAATCTCTAAGACTTCTTGTCTCCTTTCTCATTAAGAAGAAAGTTGCAAAAGTTAGGAAATGACAGTTTGGGACATACAAATCCAATCCCCATCCTAGACCAAAACACCTCCACACTCTCAGCGAACAACTGATGGACTACAATTGCAGAATTTTATAAATAGTAAGAGTGTAAGTTATATATAATATTCAGTTCAATATTTTAAAGTTTGTCACCAGTTTAGCAAAAGCAAAAATTAAATTCTCAGCTTTTTTATCTTATTCATTTTAGTAATCAATCACATGCCCTTCAAGGCAGAGACCCCAAGCAATTGTATCTAGGACACTTTACCAGCAGGCATTCGATTTTTTGGATTGTGGTGAATAGGACACGTTAGAAGCCCTTTATCTCTTAAAATGAAAGCCTTCCCCTCAGAAGCACATCTTAATAAAGCAGAGATTTTTTATTATAATTATTATGACTAAGAACATCTCTCAGTAGTCCTGGGGAAACATCTGCCCCTACTAATGAGCAGGACAGGACTCATCTATTATATCTGCCACCATGAGAGTCCCCAAGCTCAGGAAAATGAACACAGGAAACTTTCAAACCTTGTTACAAAAAAAGGTCATGGGTAAAGCTTGCTATAATAAATTTAGATATTAATGTGCAAGGCAAAAACCCTGTAAAGCAAGACAACTATGCATGTATTCTAAGGAACTCAATGATTACAGTAGCATACTGAAAACTATTTTTCAGTCAGTCTTGAATTTTACTAAACTCTTTCAAGATGCGCTCAAGGTTTCCTCCTTTGTCAGCAGAAACAAAGCTGATAGTCTTTAATTTCAAAGAATTTCTGCTCTTTCACATTCATCATGTTTATTGGAAGCCTCACCAACTGGTTTTCAGACATGTCCACACTGGTCTGACCCCAGGTTTGGGCACAGCATTCTTCAAACTGGGCTTTCCATCTCCCACCTCTGAACTTTAAATTTCTTTCATTCTGTTTTTTTTACGTCTTCAGAGCATAATATGTTGGATCTAGAGATTCTCCACTGAAGGTCTCTTCAATTCTGCATTAAGGCTAAGTTTGCGATATATGTCTGAGGCACAGCACACACCCTCTTGCTTTCATGGAGAAGGTGTGTCTGCTCAGTTATAACACTTAGACATGAGGAAAATCAGATACGAATGAGAAGAAAAAATCTCCTTTGATGGGCACTTAAGGCAAATGTTTAATATCATGAAGAGCTATTTATCCTCTCTGTTCCTCCCGAGTAAAAACTTCCGCAACACTCACCCGACATGTTCTAAGTTACTTACAGCACATGTCATGCCAGACCTTGCTCCTCTCACTTAGTTAAATGGTCTCGGGTGGCAGGAAGCATATTCTATTCATCTTGCAATCAGTGTTCTTAATAGTTGCCCTAAAGTTATTGGTTTGAATCTAATTCACTTATCATTCCCAAATATTTTCTCATAAAAGTTAGAAAAAAAACTCATGGTTTACAACTAATAAGCTTGTGGGAAGATGACATGTGAACAGCTTTATTACCATCGGGAAAAATTGGGAAAGGCTTGAAAAGGGCAAAAAGCCTGCTGGATTTTCTGTCTAGTGCATCTTTCACAGTTACCTGTTTCATTGTCTTTGGGCTATTTTATAACCCTGTAAATTGTAGGAAACAACAATAATGCAAATCATCCCTTTCTATCGAATTGCAAATGAATGAGTCCCTGAAATGGGAGTCATTTTTGCCAAGTGGGCAGAGCAGTTTTGCATCTACTTGTAAATTCATCTCAGCTTTCCTTATTGATCATATATATGTTTCTTTGAATTCTCCTTTGAACTTATAACATCTTACTGGCTTTCTCATTAGTTAATGAGTCAAATAAAATCTCTGATATATGTTCATTGTAAGTTTGTATGAGAGCCATGATTTTATTTTATTTTTTTAAACACTTAGCTTTTAACAACACACTTCTAATTTTTTTCTAGCCAGATCTCATTCAAGTCAACTGTTTTCATAAATTTCTAGGTCATCTGAGAGACTTTATTCACTTTTTCAGGGTATGGTGAATATATTTTCTGACTTGAAGATCTAAAATGGTACCAGAATATAATAATTTAGTATACAGTAAGAAAGCAAATTTATAAAATTAGGGAATAAAGTGTCCTTTAAAATTGATCCTTTAAGCTACAAATGAGAGCCTATGAATCAGTATTTTTTTTTTAAGACTTTTTTTTTCCTTTCTCTCCCCAAAGCTCCCGGTACACAGTTGTATATTCTTCGTTGTGGGTCCCTCCAGCTGTGGCATGTGGAATGCCGCCCCAGTGTGGTTTGATGAGCAGTGCCATGCCCGTGCCCAGGATTCGAACCAACGAAACACTGGGCCGCCTGCAGCGGAGCGCGAGAACCTAACCACTCGGCCACGGGGCCAGCCCCTACAAATCAGTATTTTTAAATCATAACCACAAATAAGAGAGGAAAAATTCTACTCCTACTCATCCTTGTTGGATGGACATTTTCTAGATTCACCTCTCCTAATCTACCAAGCAATAAACAGACTTGTACATTGCTTTCTTTTTATTTCCCTTCTCTAAATTGAGAAGTAGATTTTTAATGTTTAGAAATTGATCTTAGTGAGGGCAACTAGAATTCTTCAATGGAATTCTTCAATGTCCAGCACCAATGGTCTAGCTGTGAAAATCTGTTTATTGAGAAAGAATCTGCATGATAAGGGACGAATCAGTTCTTTAGAGATCTTCTCCTGCATGACAAAATGTTAACCATCAGACTCCCAAACCATTCTCCATGCAATAATGTTGACCAGGATATCCTGGAAAATTTCCAAAAGAGGAAATGAATACTCCGCTCACTGTGGCTTGAAGGCTACGCTCTGGAGCAGTAACACGGTCTGTCAGAGGTCGTAGAGCTGGTGTGCGTGTGTTAAGACACTTCTGTAGTCATTCCCTCAGGTCTAGTTTTGCCACGCTGGAAATAAACCCAACCCTGGGAATTGTTTGAAACTGGAACATACTTTGCAACTTTATAAAGCACCCAGAGCACAGGAAAGGTGCTGCACAAAACTGTTCCCAACTTGCTTCATTAAGTCAATAAACCATCATGGTCCTTAAGGAGAGATCAGACTTTATTGGACATAGCCAACGAGACTGAAGACAAGAGGGGTTTGTAAGTGAAAAAACCTATAAAAAGTTTTCAAATTTATGCAAAGATTCTAGCACAGACACAAATATGGAACCACAGAACTGGCTGTTTCTATATTTTATTACTTATTTCATCAAAAGGAGTTTCTGAAGGTCTCTTTATGTAGTCCCTAGACAATGAAATTACCATAATTCATCTTTACACTAATAAACTGTTTTATTGTATATTTGTGAATGGCCTAAGGAGCCATAATTAAAAAATAAATTTGATGAATGATTATGCTTTTTGGAAGCCAGTCATTAAAGCCAAATGGTAGTGTTACCTGCTTCATTGTTTAACAAGATATATTTGACTAACAACATAAAAAAGAGTAACCCTGACGGAGAAATAGTGAGTGATAAAATATTAGATGTATAATCTCATTTCCACATAGCATTTCTAAGCAAAAAAGAGAATGTTCTCTTTCACCATGAGGTGAGAAAGGAGTCCCATTACCTCATGCTATCTGTTTTAGATGGACGGTCTCTCTGAACAGCTAAGAGTCATGAGGCATTTCACAGAGGCAGGTGACCTCATTATTCAAAACTTAGAGGAGGTGATAATGACTCAAGAGATGAATGTACCAGCCTCCATTTTCTGGGATTATCAACTTTAATTAACAGAAATTATCCAGCAGAACAGATAGCTACCTAACGCATAAGAATGTACCTAGAAAAAAAGAATCTGAGACAACGCTTCACTCCTTTTGATAACTATCTATGCATAGATAATTGTAAAATGAAGACAGAGATTATAGTTTTTTGCTTAATATATTTATTCTGTAAGAAATGGATTTATCCTCAGCTAATTAATAGAAGAAAATCCAACACTGTATTACAAAAATTATGTGAATTTTAATGGAAACAATTTCAATTTGACCTATTCGCCACTCACTTGATGGAAAAAATAAACAAATGTCGTTTACCTGTTCAACAATAATTAAAGGAAAACTCTATTCTTACTGTAAAAGATGGCCTTTGCCTGAGTTCAGAAGCTGTGTTTGCTGACTATACTCTCAACTGAGGTAGGCTTTTGTTTCTGGTCGATAAGGAGTGACATCAAAGAGCACAGAAGATTTAGAGAAAGAAGAAGACACAAAATTAACTATTCCTCCTTTGATCTTGTCGTTTCCTGATAATTATCAAGTAAGAGGGCATTGTTACTTTGTTCTTATAACAAAAAAGAACCATTTATAAAGGTCAGTAAAAGGATAGAGAAGTTACATACTGAAAAAGAAAGTGAGAAAGCGAAATTAAGAAACGATTTAAAAGCTGACATTTCAATTGATGGAAGGAAGTTAGTCCTCGAGTTGCTCTAAAACACTGCAAACGAATCAGAAGTTCACAATTGTTCAGGCGTAATTCTAACCACTGTTTTTAGGGCATTTACGAAAGATCTCCTTCATTGTACACATAGGATACACATTTGAATTGAATCTCAGTATCCAAAACTACATGATTTGTATATATTTCACAACATAACCCAAAGAAACATCACATTAGTAAAAAAAAAAAAAAGTGTCTCCAGAAAAGTATTACTTTGCTGAAGAAAATGGGATGATAAAGCCTTCCCCAACAAATCTATATTAGGAAATGATGCTTTAAAAAGGGTATAGTGGTTTCTGTAAAACCTAATGAAATTATCTACTCCAGACTAATTTAAAACAAAGATAATCAAATCAACAATGTTTTCAGTCTTATAAAGTGAATATTTATCACATTACTTAGAGAGAGATTTTAATTCACACAAATTCTATATAACTACTTAATTGACCTCCTGGCATTTCCAATCAGAAGATTCCACTCATAAACTCAATTCATTCAATTATTTTGTACTTAAAATTAAATTAAAGTTTCTTGCCATTTCCACCACAGTCAAAGGGAATTGAGTTTGAAACTAACTCAACTTGAATTCTATTGGCATATATGATTAATTGTCTCAAAAATTAGAGCTGAGATGGTTGCTTAAACCCAAGATATGAAATGCTACCACAAATGATAACATAATGATATAATAATCTAATTAACGCTGAAAATTTTTGATGACCTCAAAGCCCATGCCATAGAATCATCCATGGGTTTGTACTTCACAAACAGTTCGTTTGGTAAATCAGGAATTAACTCCCTTTGGACAGAGCTCTCTCCCAACACCAAAACAGAAACACACACACACACACACCCCCCAAAATGAATCTCCTCTAAGTTCCAACAACAGAGTTAATAATGTTCTGATTTAATTAGGGGAAAAAATGAGATTTTATCATGTTTGTTACTTTTTGTGAGTTTTGATCTCTTTTCTTAACTGCTATAAATTCTGACTGAAATTCTTACAGACATAATCGTCACTGTACTAATAGAAGCATCTGGTTTTCTTCAGAATGAGAAGTTTTCATTTAAGTTAAAACCCAATCAAGTCAATGGTGTTCAAGCAATTACTAAGCTATTTAGGCAAACAACAATTACTCATTTATAGTAAATGAAGGTAAACTCCAACAGAGACTTCTGGAAATTATTTTATTTTTTAATAATACACATTTAATACAGAAATTTTTTAAAATACAGAAAATTGTTAAAAAGTACAATCTCATTACCTAGAGGTAATCATCGCTCACAATGACCACTGAAGACTGTCACTTAAATTATTTCATTATGGATGTCATCATTTGGCGGGTTGTAAGCCATTTCTGAGTTCTAGGGTAGAAACTGAATCTTCCCTTAAGGGAATTTTCCTTCTTCAAGGGGCCACTTTTGCAAGCCTTTTAGTTAATGAGGTATTTTGTTGGTACTTTTCCCTTGTTGGGAAACCTGCTTCAGATTGAGGCACTGAGGGTTGTTTGCAGAGTTATAAATGGGTTCTAAGGACAGGATTGTACCTTTGCAGAGTTAGAAGATATTTTACTCCCTAAATCTACACTTGCATTACCCTATGATAAATTTTATCTTCAGTGAGTGGTGTGCTGTCATTCAAGTATTTGGTCATAAAGAAATTAGGAGATTCAGTCATGGCAAGAAGGATATGTCTTCCTGATCAACTCATCACTTCCTACTCCAGGGGCTTATGACCTGGATGGGGCTGTTGACCCATACGAATGTTCTTTAAGACTGACTTTGGGAAATGTACTGTGGATGTTGTAATTATCACAGAATTCATGGGGAATCCATGCATCTTCCTTATGGGAAAAATTTCCTCTGTAGGAAGTGAATGTTTCCATCACCAACCATTCTAGATCAGGACACTCAGGGAGTATTAGATTTGAGGCAGAAAAGTCTTCCTTCCCTATGGCTGCAGTGCATTAGGACCTAGACTCTACATATGGACTTGGCTGGAAATTTTTGTTTCTGGAAGTTGTATTAGTACACAGAGACCTCCTGAGAAGGCTAGATGTAAGATCCCATTTAGATTTAGACTGCAGCGAGCCACTACCAAGAACAGCAAACCCGTGTTCTACTTCTATTACTTCCGTACCTTTAGTAAAGTCTAGAATAATTGTGCTGGGGGTATTAAGGAGAGAAGAGTCCCTACTCTAAGACTGAAGCAGAAGCATTGGCCATAATAAGCATTAGATGGCAGCCACTCTCTGTGAAGTGGAGATCTCACAAGGTCCAGCAGCAGCAAGGTCAAGACATGAAGGCCAGAGAAGGACCTGGTACAAAACAAGGATAGAGCTGCTCATAAGAAACTCCCAGGGATAAGTGAGGGTCCTGAAGGGCCCTGCTTTATGGCAGGTTGGCTGGTGTATAGAAATAACATATAATCACATTTTAGAACCCCAAGCTGGTGAAGCTGATGGCATATGAGAATGAATAGGTAAAGGCGTCGTCACATCTACTTCTAGTTTTGTATTCTGCTTTTGCTTTTAACTTAATACTCTAACACAACCATCAGTATATGTAACACGAGCATCTGTGTATGAATTATCATTGAATATATAACTTTGTTGGCTGCCAAATATTTCTCTATATGAAGAAATACTACAATTTAATCATTTCCCTTTATTGAGGATTTAGGTTATTTTTCCTATTAAATAATTTTGGCTATACTTATCTTTATACACCAATATTTTTCCACATCTGTGATAATTTTCTTACCTGAATCAGAATACCTGACTTTGCCTACAGGGAGTATTCTAAGTGTACATCTAGGACAAAAAATACTGATATCCAAGAAAAGGAATCAAAATTTTGGCTGTCCATATGAGTCTGAAGGAGAAACTCAGGTGTCAAGGCAACTTCTTATCTTTCACAGTCTGGAGTGGTGTCTTCTTTATGCTCCTCACTTCCAGTCTGCTGCATTGTCCTGAGTTTCTTTGCAGAGCCACTTTGTTTGCATACTTGTGATTCTCACTCCCCTCAAACTCAGTTTTTAAGTGATCCCAGCCTCCTTGCACCAATTCAAGCCCCATATTAAGACCAAGTTTCTCCTCCCTCTACCTAGCTAGAATAGTTTCTGTATTACTTAGTCAAAATCTCACCCTAAAACATCCAGTTGGTACATCAAGCACAATATCGGTTTTATTTGGGTTTACTGCTCATCCTATCACTTATGGGCAGAGAGGGGTGTGGTCTTGTATTTTATGAGGCTGTATCTACCAGTTGCTCTGCCTCATTCTGGTTCTGCTAGAAGGCAAAATTGGGTATCAACTGAAATTAGATAGAATGTTTATAATATTCTGACTTCAGATATAAAGATGTGGCATTTCTCCATTTGTTATAATCTATGAGAAAAATTCTCTAAATATTTGCTGAAAGGTATGTATTCCATATTGCATATTAGGGCTATTCCTAGACTTTTTTGCTATAATTTAGAATAGAATCATATCTTCAAATGGTTATTGGTTATTACTAGCAGACAGGAAATATTATAACTATTTTCTGTTTTGCCATTTTCTTCAACTCTTACTCCAATTCTAAGAATTTTTATGTTGATTCTATTAGATTTTCTGGGTAAAGAATCATATTATCTTCACTTAATGATAATCACATAACTCCTTTCCTATAATTTTTCTCCATTCTTGCCTCTGATCTGAGCTCCAGCATTGGAAAATCAACTCCCTTGAATGTTTATTAAGCATGCTGATCTTCAGGGTCTGTTCCCCATCCATGCTCCCCACAAGCATTTTCTTTCTCATCAATTGATGTCAC
The DNA here is from genome assembly GCF_037783145.1 of Equus przewalskii. NCBI lineage: Eukaryota > Metazoa > Chordata > Mammalia > Perissodactyla > Equidae > Equus > Equus przewalskii. Next base: position 10,790,698 of record NC_091848.1, on the reverse strand, counting down.
CATCCTCTAATTGCTTAGGCCAAAAACATAGGAGTTACCCTTGGTTCCTCTTTGATTCCTTACATCTTATTACCAAGTCATCATTCTGACCTGTTAGTTATTGTCCAAAAGATATCCACTTGAATCATTCCCAGCCTCTCTACTCTGACCATCCTACCCCAAACTACCATTATTTCTCACCTAAACTACTGTAATGACCTCCGTTTTGGCTTCACTCTCTTTCTGACCCCCTTTCTCCCACAATCAGAGTAGCCATGGCAATCTTTCTAAGATGCAAACCAGATCAAGACATACTTCTGCTTAAGCATCATCAAAAAAACTCTCACTAAAATCAGTTTTCCACACTGGAGCTAAGGAAAGAACTCTAATGCCCACCGAGTGGCAAAGGTGTGAGTTGTGAAGCACCAGAGCTGTCCTGTATAGAAAATTCTCTTGAGGGTCCCTTAGTCAAAGACGAAAGAGGGGAGATGGAGAGAATTCCTCTATAACCTCAGTGTCCTTAATCCTGATGTTCTTGATACCAGATGTGCCACTTCTTTCACATCATTTGATTACTTAGGCTAATACAAACTTCATTTCTGCCTGTGCCACTCTGAACTGGGTTTCTCTCACTTGCTTGGAGTCTCAACCACTCAAAATCAATGTGCAATACTCCAGGATGAATTTTAAAAAACAACTAAAGGGCTTTCCTTATCTCTTCTCGGGTAAAATTTAACAAGCATTAGTTTTTCTTTAAAACATAATGGAACTTATTTTGGACAATACATATAACGAAACATCTAGATAGTGTATTCATTTCCAGTTCTGGTTCTTGATCCAGGATCAGGCTCAGCACTCTTCATGCTTCTGGCACCTTCTGACCCAGTGCATAAAAGTGTAGCAGCAGCAATGAAAGCAGCCAAGAATGAGAGCATTACCTACAGGTTCTCCAGGACTGGCAGCGGATCAGCTAACAGTATGATAACAATAATGACAGAAGTTGGGGGCAATACCTATAGGTTAGCATAGGAGGAAAGAAAAACTGATGTTTGGAGTTGTAGAACTAGGATGGAATTGAGGCATTAGAATTGACGATTAGAACCTGAACCAGAGGACTCAGGAAGCTGATCAGAGGAAACAGGTCTAGATTGGAGACTCGATTTCAACCACAGTAAACAGAAAGGGTAGCAATATGTACATTATTAAGAAATATCATTCTTAATACAGTTTTGGACAAGTTACCAGATATTCAGAGGCATATTCAGCAGATTTTGTCTTTATAAGTATTAAGAGTATTAAATACTAAAATGTAATCACTATTAACAAGAATCCCAGTTCTAGACTTCTAGAATTAGGATAGTTTGACTGATGCAAAACAGCCCAGATTGTAATTATTGTGTCCTCTGATGTTGCAATCATAGATTAATTCTATGAGGCTGTTCATCTGATTCTCAGGCTTAAATGACAACAAAAAAAAATTTAGGCTAATGATGAAAAGATCTTTTTTGACAGTTCGAGTTATTAAACACTGAAGTAAGTTATAAAAGAGATTATTGAATCATTTTCTCTCAGAGCCTAAAAGAAAGCATAGATTCCCGATTCACTGGCACCACTTAATAATGGTGGCTTTTACTGGAGGCAGATGGAGGACTGAATAACTGCCAAATTCCTTCAAATTTGATGATTCAAAGCCTATACAATTTGAAAAAGACTTTGAATTGTGTGACAAAGTTCTTCACAGGCACCAGAAGTCTGCGTCTGAAAGCTACACTAGAGCTCATGCTTCTGCATTTCCACTTCTAACTCAAAACTATATTTGTGGTGGGAAGAAATAAGGGAGCAGAAAGGAACAAAGGAAGGAGAAATAAAAGAATATTTATCACCTGTTCTGTATTTACCTGCTTGGAAGTATACAGATCAGAATTAGAAGCAGTATTTCATGAGCACAAATTACAAATATTATATAGGCTTCTCTAATTCTGCCTGTGGCAGGCTATCATTCACAGTATTCTTCTACATAAAGCACTATCATCATGGCACAATTTTACTTTGAATTGAATAATAAGCAATAATTTTGTCATTTGGAGAGACAGAGAAGGAACTCTCTAGCCGCGTGCCAAAAAAAATTAAAATAGATTAATCTGATTTTACAACACTGATGTAATAATGGTTTTCAGGTTTCAGGTTTAATGCCAGGAATCTGGCTCAAGTAAATCACCTAAGAATACTCAAAAAAATTTAAGCATCATTTTAATAAGAGGCTGCTGTAAATGTTTACCTAAAACATTTATAAGAATTCCATGTGTTCTTTTAAAATGGAAATTGAGAGAATTATTTTATGAGTTCCTGGAGAATATTAGATTCTTCTAGCAGCAATTTTTTCTTCTCAGGCTTGGCTTCTTCTTTTGTATATACTAAGTGATTAGAAAATTTATTCTTAAAGAAATCTCACATCTATCACTGAGCTTTTGATCTTATCAATTTAGTGATTGGATGGGGGAAGATAACATCTAAGTTTAATAATACCAATGAAGAAAATGCATGAAAAGTGTGAATTGCTTTGAGACTTAAATATTAAGTTGGGCCACAGAGACAATATAAACGCAAAGACAAAACTTGGAAGAAAACGGATTTCTAAGGAAAATGATTTCAGGTTCTCAGCGAAGTTACCCAACAAATTACAAAAAATATATTGCTTTTTGGAAAGAAAATAAGGAAAGAAGGAAGGAAGAAGAAAAGGAAGATGCTGATGCATCTTGAATCACTGAAGTTTTAGGCACAAAAAATATAACTTGTTTAGCAACTTTAATATACAGTGTCACTGCAGATGACTTCTTGGAAGCAAACAAATGACTTGTAAATCTTAAGCACACCAAGCTGCCCGTGACATGCAATTGTAGTGACAATGCATAAAGCACCACAGAGTAAATGGTGCATCACTCTGATTCACTGCTTGCTGTCGTTTTCACAAAGTTACATACACAACCAAAGGCAACGTACGAGTGATTCTGGAAGGATAGTGAAGAGACGCTGAGCATATATACACGGTTATATAAATCCACTCTCATCCGTAGATAATTTAGCAGCAGAAATAAACCATGTTATTATAACACAATGTAGCTACTCTTGGTACCATAAAGACAATAAACATCAAACAGACACTTTGAATGGGTCTATGAAGTCATAATGGAAATGACTTTCATATGGAAAACGCTCAAGCACTGTTTTCAGAGATTAATTCACTTGAAATTGATTTGTCTAAAACCATTTCCAACTCCTGCATCCTGACGTGCTTGGTTCTTGGTCATTAAGCAATGAACCCTTTTGATGTTAGACCACATAATCACATTAGTAAAACTGAAATGTACAGCAAAGAATTTTATTTAAAAAGTATAGCTGCCAAAAGAAGATGGAAATTAAAAGCATTGTTACCCAATACTGAAAATTGTATTCTCAGTAATTCCTGGGTTAAAGTGCCCGCAACTAAAATATGTCTGTACCAGTATTTAAAATGAAGCAAACAGCATTCTATTACCACTAGCCGCTAATACACACAGGAAATTATTGCTAAGTAAGAGAAATCAATTATTATGAATAAAGTTGATTCAACTCTGTGGAATATTATTTCGGAACCATAGCTGTGGCCCAGAGCAGGACTCTAGGTCAGACCAGTGTAGGTATCTTTGTTTTCCCATTGTGTGACTTATTAGAAAAGTTACATAAAGCATTGTAAGCCTCAGTTTTTCATTGTAAAAATGGGAGATAAAATATGTTTTTTAAGGGCACAAATTTGGAACTGGTAGATAAATAAGTCCTGGATATCTAATGCATGGCATAGAGATTATAGACAATGATACCATATTGTAAACTTCAAGTTGGTAAGAGACTAGATCTTAATTGTGCCCACCACAAAAAGGACATGATAATTATGTGACATGATAGAGGTGTTGGCTAAGGCTATGGCAGTAAGCATATGGCAATATACAAATGTATCAAGTTAACACACCGGACAACTTAAACTTACACACTGTTATATGTCAACTATCTCTCAATAAAAATAAATAGAAAATAGTGAGAGATAATTGTTGTGCCTCCCTTCTAGGTTGGTTGTGTGAATTCAGACAGTATGTATATGGAACACGGGTGGCAGAGCCTAAAGAAAGACCCCAATAAACAATTTAAAATATTACTATTATTATTATGAACCCAATTTTTCTATCACATAGGAAAAGTACATCTTTTCATATATGAAATAGGTAAGAACTAAAATGAAAAGTTCCTTAGGCAATTTTATAGCTTCTTTCTTCAAGAGTTCTTAAAGAATCTAGGGGCAAAACTAGCTCAGAGAAAATGGGGAGAAGTGCGGGGAATAAGAAAAAACCTAAAGTGAGGACAGAAATAATTACTAAGAATCTGTGCAGCCTCTAAATCAGGCATTCACACACCTCATTTAATCCTAGGAGCAATCTGATGAGATATTCATTTCCTGCACAAGGAGTCTCGAAGAAGGATACCTGGGATTTTTAACCCATGCCCCTTTTGCTATATCATGACGACCCCAGGAAAGAAACTATAAATATGTAACACTAATAGTAACAACAAGGACTGTATCAAAGAAATTTTTGAAGGTCACAAGTCTTACATTTAATACCAGGGGTCAATCCATGACCTAATATAAACACAATTCTAATCAACATTGAGAGCCTCGTCTAAATAGTTAACTTTCACATAAGACTGTAAAGAGAAGTTCAATTTGCAAAAGCACTGTGTTCTAGCAAGAGATAATGTTTAACAACAACAGCACAATAAAAGTAGAAGGAGTATATCAGAACAGTGTTCTATAGAATGTGGTCCGTAGATCACATGATCGAGTATTGGGGGGGCCTTGCCCAGGGAAGATTTGCCAACAAGCTAGTCGAGTTTAACCTTATGGGATACTTACTGTGATATCATACCTAATTTTATACTTTTAAGTTTGTGTTATTTTCTTTCAGAAGACTCCTCTCAAAATTGTATTAGGTCCTATAAAACTTATATTTTTTCCCCTTTCTTTCTGCCCATCCAATTGCAGATTCCTGGGTCCCATTCCAGATCTATTAAATCCAAATTTCTGGGAGTGGAGCCTAAAATATCTTCATCTTTAATAGAAGACCCCAGGTGATTTAAATGAGCGTTACATTTTGAGAATCAATGTCCTGGAGACATAATATGAATTGCAAAATATGGAACATTATGTTTATTCATTTCAATACCAATCCTCCATTATTCACATTACAGCAATGTAAATAAGCCCTCAGACCTACTCTCATTTATATATCACTATTTGTGTTGGTATTTATATTTAAACATGAATTTTTCTGTTTTAGTGGCTTTTAATTGCTTCCTCCCTCCCCAGACACATCCACCCAGAACCTGTGAATGTGACCTGATTTGGAAAAAAGATCTTTGCAAATGTAATTCAGGTAGGGATCTGGAGATAAAATCATCCTAGAGTACTAAGGGGGGCCCTAAATCCAATGACGTGTCCTTACAAGAGACAGAAGAAGAGAAGGCGTGGACAGAGAAGAGGGGAAAGTCATATGAAGACGACACAGGCAGAGATTGGAGTGAGGCAGCCACAAAGAACATTGAGAGCCACCAGAAGCTGGAAGAGGCAAGGGAAGATTCTCCCCAGAGACTCCAGAGGGAGTGTGGCCCTACTAACATCTGGATAGCAAACTTCAGACCTCTAGAACTATGAGAGGATAAATTTCTGTTGTTTTAGGCCACCAAGTTTATAGTAATTTGTTATGACAGGCTAAGGAACTAATACATCTGTGCATTCCAATATTTTGCATGACATAATCATGTTATGCAAACCTTGGCTTTTCCTCTTGAATTATTTTCTGTTTAGTTCGGTTGACACTATCTTTTCCTTGTAATGATGTCTGCCTCCTGCAGACAGGTCTTCCCCACTAGCAAGGGCAGTCTGGAAACAGTCTGCTGTTTGATGTGCCTCTAAAAGGAACCTAACTCCTGGGCCATATGTATAAGAACCAGGTCCTTGACTTCCCCTCCCATGTTACCCTCCAAGATGGCCAGTCCTGCTAACTGGCTCTTCTTTTGGGTCCTTGGCACTTGGTAACTCAGTCATATTCTTTTGGGTAGTCAGATCCTGAAGTCCCACTGAGGTGACACTGTAGTCACATTCTAGCTTAGTTCTTTCACCCAGCTCCTGTCAGCCCTTTCAGACTCTGGGTCCAGTATTCTCCTATACTGTCTGCCTCAAATTTCTCTATTTAAATCATAGATTTCAATTCTGTTGGCCTAAGACTTCTCAGGTCTTTGACATTCTGAGGGAAAATAAACAGAAGCTTAAAATACTATAACCCACCAAGTTAGCATTCAAGTAGAAAGAGAAAAATAAAGATGATATTGAAGGCAAACAAGTACTATTTGAAAGAATAACTTGAAAATGCATTTCAATAAATGAAAAATGGATCCAAGAATGAGAAATGTGAAATAGAAGAAAAGATGGTAAACAAAGGAATCATAAACTTGATCATTAATTCTAAAGATGGCTATGAAACTTTTAATAATTTTAAAGATAAGCAAGAAAGTAGAGACATAAAAGAATTATTAACTTCTTCATGAAAATACAGATGATTATAGTAAAACATAGGAGGTATAAAAATATTGATTAACATAGATGCCAAACAAAAATACAGTCATTTAAATGTATTTAAATTATTTAAGGGTAATCGTTAATAATAAAAATGGAATGAATAAAATCTAAATCACAAAGAATATAAAATAAAATTCAATTTTGAAAAAAGCAGGACTAGATAAAAGAATCAAGCAGGAACAATAAAGATAGCAACCAGAAAACATAAAATAGGATACTATGAATCAAAAGGAAGTAAATCAATAAATCCAGCCAGGTACTGGTTGTAAAAGACATGGCTGAAACAAAATGGCATACAAAGGTTGAAATAAACTGATAGAAAAGATATATCAGACAAATGTGGAAATAATGAAAAAGCAAATATAGCAATATTAATATTAATCAAAATTAAATTCAAGGACGAAAAGAGATATTTGATGATTAATTGCATGGTCCATCCAAAATATATGTCATTAACCTTTATACACGAAATAACGTAGACTTGAAATATATAAAACAAGACTGGGAATACAAGAAGGATGTGATAAATCCATAATGATACTAGGAGCTTTTATCCCACACCTGTCAGAAGGCAACAGATCAAGCAGACAAAAAAATAAATAAGGATGTATGATAACCTAGCAAATACGATGAAACACACACAAACACAAAGATACACACACACGCACACACTTCTGAAATCAAGAAATATAATAGGCGCAAAACGTTTGCAAAAATTCAGTACATATTTGGCCATAAAAATATCAAATAATTACCAAAAGTAAAAAATCTTTCTTTTAACTTCAATGCAACAAAACCAGAAATTTATTTAAAAAGAAAGAAGACTCTCCAATAGGCCTATTTACTCAAAAGAAACAAATCATAATGAATAAATTATGAACTGTTTTAAAGGGAAGAGAATGAGTATTATGGGATGTAACCAAAATTATATTCACAGGAAAATGTATAGACTTAAGTGCATTTCCTGGGGGAAATAAAGATTCATGTGATGTCTTGTGTAAACTGAGACGTGAATTATGGAGTGAATATTTGAATGAATGGATAAATAATGAAATATTAAATAAATGACCTAACCAGACCTCCTTTATACGTCATTGATAAAGAGCACTGTGCTGGGAGCCTAAAAATCTTGATTCTAGACCTGACTCTTACTAATAACTTGGGTGGAATGACGTTGAATGTGTTAGTTTTTATGCATCTCAGATTCCACATCTGTAAAATAGAGGTGTTGAAATAGATGTCCTTTTCAAATGTAAATACCTATACTCCATAATGCTTTTCTCAATGTGATTGTTAATGCTTTATTAAAATATGTCTCTTACACGGTTTGACATTGGTGTCTCATAACAAAGTGAAACTCAATCTGTGTTTGTGGGTATGTGTGTGTAAATACATTTGTTTCTGACACTGGTCAGTGAAAAGATTTAAGGTTCCATTTTCAAAAAGCTAATCACAGGTCAAACTAAAAAATGAAAGAAATGGCATTTTTAATTCCTATGGCTCAAAATATCACTGCAATCTGAGAGTGATCTAGACCTCAAGAACGAGAAACACCAATATTCATGGTATCATTATTCGCAATAACCAAAAGGAGGAAACAACCCACGTGTCCATCAACAGATTCATACATACAATGTAGTATATATATACAGAGGAATATTATTCAGCCATAAAAAGAATGAAATTCTGATACTTGCTACAACATGGAAAACCTTGAAAACTTTATGCTAAGTGAAATAAGCCAGATGATTCCATTTACATGAGATATCCCGCATAGGCAAATGCATAGAGACAGAAAGTAAACTAGAGGTTCTCAGAGGCTGAGGGTAGGAAGAAATGAAGAGTTATTGCTTAATGACTACAGTTTCTGTTTGAGATGATGAAAATATTTTAGAAACAGAAAATGGTGATGGTCCACGACATTGTGAATGCTATTAATGCCACTGAATAGTACACTTAAAAATGACTAAAATAGCAAATTTTTGTTGCATATATTTTGCCATAATTTTAAAAAATTAATAACGTAATACCAAAAGTCATTGAATCGTACACTTTGGGTAAATTACATAATATGTGAATTATATCTCAATAAAGCTGTTAAGGAAAAAAAAAAGAGAAACGTTCCCTTCAGGACCCCTTCAGAAAATCTAAAGCTGCCGGAACACGTTTGCTGTCAATATGACAATGTAGTCAAATGCATTTCCAATGCCATCCATTTCACTTTTCCTACTTTTCCAACTGATTAGGTAACCTGATTTTCCAAGTAGTGATCTCGCTCTAATCCAACCAGATTGCTCATTAGTAAGCATTTGGATCACCTCAATACATTTTTCTTCAGTTCACTTCAGCCATGGAACATAGTAGTATTTTTTCCCTAACGTGGGGCAAACCCTTCCCAGTGATTTTCAGCCCTCCTGGCTGGTCCCATGCAAACTAACTCTCTAACAAGCACATCTTGCTCCCTGGACAGAATTAGCTTCCTCCTTCCTTGTGAGGACCACACAATCTACCTTTGTCCTGATTTCCATATGTTCTCAACTTTCACCTCAAATCTCCACTGACATCACTACTACTTTCCAGCTCCTCTTTCTTCCTCGGGAAGAGGGGAAGACAGGATCTGAGGAGAATCAAAACACTTTCTTGGAAATTACCGTGGTGGAAAGATCCTGAAGAATATGAATTCTTCCAGTCACAAATACCAGAAATCACGTCTGTGTTAAAATATGGAACCCCTTTAGATCCTTTTACAGACATAATATTTGTATTATTACCATTTAAATTTTACATTACAGGCCAGCCCTGAGGCCTAGTGGTTAAGTTCACGCTCTCTGCTTCGGCGCCCCAGGGTTTCACCGGTTTGGATCCTGGGTGCGGACCTACCATCGCTGATCAAGCCATGCTGAGGCAGCATCCAACACGCCACAATTAGAAGGACCCACAACTAAAATATACACCTGGGTACTGGGGGACTTTGGGGAAAAGAAGGAAAATTTAAGTAAATAAATAAATAAATAAATAAATTTTACATTAAACTAAACAAAATAGATAAAATAAACTTAAATTTTTACTTTATTACGTCCATTCCTAATTCTGTCAAATCAAGTGAGTTTATTTGCATTAGATATGTCAATCAAGTGTAATTATTTAATTTTTTCAAAAGACTCATCAAGTAAAAATAAAAATTTAACCCCATCCAAATCAAATTTTACTGGATATCTTGAAGATATAGAACACTGCAGTAAGAAATATTTTAGTAAGATGTGCAGAATATTGAATCAGCATCTTCTTTTAGTTTGCTAATAATAAAGTAATTATCTTATTGTGAGTAATTTAATTAGTGCTTACCATTTCCATATCTAGCACTGATATTCACTGACTATTTAGTAATAAAGAAAAACATAAAAGTAATGCCACAGAAGCACAAAACCCACTGGGTTGTATTAGAAAAATATTTTTAAATATATATTTTTTTAATTTTTAAATTAAATCTAAGCTAGTTTTGCAAGGATGCCCAAATAAAAGCTAATGCTGCTGATAATACTTTATTATGAAGAAGACATTCAAGAAAACGTCAGCTCTATATTATTCTCCCTGTTGAAGACAGTATTTCTGGCAGTTTCATTCTCCCTCATTCATTCATCCAGTAAACATTTATTGAATGATTTACTAAATGTGTTAGGAATTCCACTAGGCCAGTGGATTTCAAAGCCTTTTAGCAGTGAAACCATAACTACAGATCAGCATATAACACAGATGAAACTAGAGCTACTCTAACGCCAAAACCAGGACACCTGGACCCGAGAAGAATGTTGGCAGAAACCCTTAAGGCTCCAGGGAACACAGTTTACAAACCAATGAAGTTGGTATACAAAGACAAAAAGGATCTGATCTCTGCCTTTCAGGAAATGTCTAATAAAGAATAATAATAATATTAATACAACCCACTGATTTACTCATGTATTCATTCGATAAATGTATTTAAGTACCTATTATAAGTCAAGCATTCTTCTAGATCTGAAAATAGAGAGTAAACGACACAAAGTCAACACATTTACCTTGTAATGAATGAGAGGCCAAAAAGAGGCAAAAGAATGATGAGTATGTCAAGCAATGATACATGTGATGAAGAAAATTTTTAAAGGTCAAAGAGAAACAAAGTGAATGGAGTTCTACTTTAGACAAATTGCTTAAGTGACTTCTCAGCGACAGCTTGTAAGGAACCATTTGGACGTTAGTGGGAAGAACAATCCAGGTAAGGGAAACCGCAAGGGCAAAGACTCTGGGGAAGGAGTGTAGATGCCACAGACAAGGAAGAGCAAGGATGCCAATGAGGGCAGAGTGAGAGGGTGAAGGGACAGAGGTGGGGAATGAGGTCAGACAGAGCCATGGCTGCACCATGCAGGACTGTAAAGGCAGCGATAAGCACAGGTCCCCCTCACCTCCCAAAGTCTCTCTCTCTGAAATCAGGACTGAGTGTATTTAGATGGCAAAAGACAATAATAGTTGACATTTTATGCTAAGTATGGTGGCAGCCCCATTAGAATGTTGAGAGTAGGAAAGTCACACGATCTGATGTGCCAAACACCTTCCGTGATTACCTCAGTTAGTGCTCTAAACGACCCTACGTGGCCCTATTTGATCCCCATTTTATCGATGTAGATAAGGGGGAAGAGTAATTTGCCAAGACACACAAAGCTATTAAGAAGTAGACTAAGGGTTCAAACCCAGAGGCCACACTCTAAACTGCTCTGTAACCCAAATTAGGACAACTTAACTGTTCAAAATACTAAATGTATACGCACAGTTCATTAGGAGGAAATAGTACTCAGTTGCCCTGGAGATTTCAGGTAGAAATGCTTCCTAAAGTAGTTGACATTTTATATCAGCCACTGAGAATGAGTAGAAGTTCCTCAGGAAGACAAAAATGAAAAGGGCATTTTGAGGAGAGGAGGCAGTGTGAATAAAGTCACGGGAGTGGGAAACTGCACGATGTGTTGGAGAATTACCTCATTATTCTATGTGGTCTGAGCTTGAGTCCCAAAGCAGGGACATGGAGAGAGATGAAGCAAGAACAGGCTAGCTCAGGAGAGCCCATCATACTATGATATGGTGTTTGGATTAAAATGCAAGAAATGGAAGCCACTGAGGAGTTTTAAGAAAGGCAGTATCATGAACAGGTAAATATTTTTGGAAAGATGACCCTGACCTTATCCTAGTGCAGATGGATTCATGGCGGTGGGGTAATACTACAGGAAGAAATAGCCATCAGGGTTATTACCATGGGTCCCCTAAGAAATAAAGAGAATCTGAACACAGGCAGCAGAAGACGGAGAAATGTTGTAGAATGAAAAGGGCTTGTTTAGTAGCTGGCTGTTGTTAGAGAAATAAAGAAAGCAAGAATAACCCTGGGCAGGCCACTTACTCACTTTGTGCCTCAATTTCTCATCTCCAAATGGCGATACTAATAACAATAGCACTTATAGTGTTGAGTGAGGATTAAATTAATGATAACTACTATTTATTGAGTGGCCACCATGTCTGAGACTAGAACTGGTACACATATTGCCTTGGTGGTATCAACAGCCAAGACAAGAAGTCCCAGAGGAGAAGTAAATTTGCAAGGGAGGGGAGAAGATAAGTTCACTTTCAGAGGAGATGAGTCTGGGGAACCAGGGGACCCCCATGGAGATATTCAGTAGGTAGTAAGATAATACATGCTCAGAAGCTCAGGAGTGATGTCTGGCTGGAGATTCAGATGTATGAGACCAAAACCCTGTAGTCTACCATCACTTTGGTATGGACATAGAGGCTGACAAGGAATAATCAGAAAGTAGGAGGAATACCAGGAAAGAAGCAAGTCCCAGAAACCAAGAGAATAGGGAGTTTCAAGTAGAAGAGAGTGTCCACAGTATAAATTCCAGAGACAGGTCAAGCCCAATGAGATCTGGTGATTAAGAGTAGGAGCATAATTTGGGGATGTTGAAGAGAAGATAGCAGCTGAGGAAGTAAATAAAGGCAGAAGTTGCAAATGAGTCTTCTAAAGAGGATGTCTAGTAAGGGAAACAGAGGGATAAGAGGGTATCTAAAGTGAGTCAGAGGGTTAAGAAGGGTTTTGTAAGACTCAAAAGACTTGAGCTTGTTAGAGGCAGTAGAGAATGAGCCAGCAGAGTGACAAAGGTAAAAGTGCAGACAAAGGAGAGAGAAAAACAAATCTGACACATGTTCTAGGTCCCAGAGGAGAAGGGAAATGCTGGGATCAAGAAGAGACATGGAAGGTGAACCTTGGAAGGGAGGAGAGAGATGTTTCCTGAGACTGGGTATAACTAAAATAAGCCACAAGTGTTAACCATAACGTTTGCTTCCCCAGAGAAAATCACAGCCACGTGCTTGCTTTATTACTTGCAATGTTGAGATAACACCTGTTTGTTGTAGAGTGTGCTAATGAAAGACAGAAGAAAGAGAAAAGGCTTTGAAGTCAGTTAGATATCAAATCATATGTAGTCCCTTCTACTTGGTTGTTTTGAATCCTTAAACAGGTTACATGAGCCTCAGTTTCTTCATCTATAAAGTGGAGATCACATTTATCTTACAGGGCTGTTGTACAGTTATTGCCAATATAAACAGAGTGTCTAAATAAACAAATGGTGGGCACTCGATAAATAAATGCTGCTTAGTATCACTTTAACCATCACAACAACCCTGCAAGCTAAGTACACACGGGGAAGGGAAGCACAAAGAGCTGAAATGACCTTCCCTGGGGTCATTCGTCATTCAGCTGAGCAGTGTTCTCAACCTTTTTTTCATTATCACGCACTAAGGTGCCTACTTAGACACTTTCTCCCTAATCGGCTGCCTCCCTGATATGAAGTGTTAACATCACAGATATCCTGTGCCACTTATTTTAATCAATTTGTAGATTCAAGAAGGGTTTCTCATCCTCAGCACTGCTGACCATTTGAGCCTAATAATTCTTTTTTTTTTCTCTATATATACTGATTAATAGGCAGATGGGCATTTTTCCCCCTGCTTTTTCTCCCCAAATCCCCCCAGTACATAGTTTTATATTTTAGTTATGGGTCCTTCTAGTTGTGGCATGTGGGACGCTGCCTCAACGTGGCCTGATGAGCGGTGCCATGTCCACGCCCAGGATTCGAACCAGTGAAACCCTGGGCCGCCCAAGCGGAGCGCACGAACTTAACCACTCAGCCACGGGGCCAGCCCCCCTAATAACTCTTTATGTGAGGAGTTTGTCCTGTGCATTGTAGGCTGTTGAACAGCATCCCCAGCCTCTGTCCACTAGAGGCCAGTAGCACCCCCCTCCAGTTACAGCAACCAAAAATATCTCTAGACATTGCCAAGTGTCCCCTTTGGGGATACAGGGAGCAAAAATTTTTCCCTTGGTTGAGAATTCCTGAGTTTAAAAAATGGACATAAGGGAACGAAATTATTTTTCCAAGGACACAGGGAGATAAGAAAACTCTCCACTACACCCTAATAGTTTTTCTATCGCCCAAAAATGTCCTCAGAAAGAACACTATAGAGTTTGTAGCAAATGTTACAGAGAAATGATTTATCTTAACAAATTATCATTTTCTAAAAAGCTAATAATCTTCAATTTTATAATTCAGTACAAATTAATCATCTTGGCTCTCTCATAAAGTGTATTCTGAATACCTGATCTGGCTTTTACTAAAAAGGTTCTACAATAATATATAATATAGGTCTTTAAAGTCAGCTATGTAAAACTTCCAGGAGTTAAATAGACTGAATATACTAAAATGATATATGGGCTCAAGGAAAGAAAATATGCAAAAACAATGAGAATTTAGAGTAGCTATAATATGTTAGAAGATAAATCTAGGAAGAAAGTTAATGTTTACTCTTTGCTGTGAATTACGTTGTCAATATTGTTATCACGTTTTCTAATTGTATACAGCTCTCAGGTAACTACTATTACGCCCATTTCACAAATGGGAAAATCAGTTCAGAGATGCTAAAATAAACTGCCTGGGGCCCATCACACAGCAAGTTGCAGGATCTTGATTAAATTCACCCCTATCCAGTGCCAAAATTTCTGCTCAGCCCATGTCAGGCTTTTCAGATTCAGCTTTCCTCTTAAATAAAAATCTTTTCCTTTATCTTCACTCTAATAAATTCCACAGGAGATGATGGAAAATAATTTCATCTTACTCGTAAATGATGTTTTGAAAAGCTGAGGCTTCCTTTCAATGTGAGAGATGCCACTATATTGAGGCGTTAGATGGATCGGTCTTGCAGTAAGTCTACTAAAGCAAGCCAAAGGCAAGGACCAATCTTATATCCAGCAACAGAGAATCCAGGATAGTTTTTGTATTACTTTTGACATTTTAATACTAAAGCAAAATCTGGACTATGTATTTTATATAAGACCTATAAACCCAAAGAACCTTCAAAATCAGCACTATGATGCAGATTTTACTTAAGCAATAAACAGGCATGGTGGTGGCCCTATGTGCCCAGGCTTGTGCCAAGTTTAAGCCCATCCCAAGCTCTTCAACAATTAGTAGGGTGATATTGACCAATAGCCTTCTCTTCCTGAACTTCAGATGAAGGAAATAGATTTTAGCAGATTGTCAAACTCAAAGGACTTCAGAAGCTAAGTGGAACCCCAGGAAAACTGGAGAGTCAGATCTTTTTCAAAGGCATTCAAATATAATGTTTCCTTTAAACAGAATGAGGTAAAGCTGAAGGTTTGGCTTCTTGGGTTGAGTTTGGGTAAAAGATCTCTGGATTAGTTATCTAAAAGATCTCTTCCAAGTTTTATATTCTATGATTTGAGATTTTTGCTCTTAAGAAGCTTATGTTTTAACCATACAGATAAGATTTTAAACATACATTACATTAGATTAAAGGTAATGTGCACCTGTACGTCTGAATTGTATGAACTAACTCTGTAATCTAAAACCTTACCACTCAGAATATTGTGGCTCCTAGGACCAAAAAATGGCTTGTCAGAAATATCCTATCCCAAAGCTGCTGAACCAGAGTCTACAGTGTAACAAGATCTCCAGGTGATTCAAATACATATTAAAGCCTTCAGAAGCCAGGTCAAAAATAGTGTTTCTCCAAGGTTGCATCACCTACAACAGAATCAGCCTAGTGGGGCACTTAATAAAAATGTAGATATCTTGGCCTAATTCTGATTCACCAAAGGAGAATCTCTGCATATGGAGCCAGGAATCCTCATTAATATTCAACAGCCCACGTGATGCTCATACACAATAAAATTTGAGAACCACCATTCAACATAATTCAGAGATCTGAGAGTTAGATCTTGGTGAGTTAGATGGAGCAAAAAAAGACAGAAAAGGCTATAAGTTTTAAAATAGAATATAGAATATTGGAATACTGCTTTCAAAGTTCAAAAGAGCTGTGGCAAATTAGAGCTAATTATCAACAACAAGCAATTAAGCCAAGGTTAGCCGCCGGGGAAGATGGTTGGCTGGATCACTTGGATGCAGTTTTTCCCAGAAGTTGACAAAAAGGACTCCCAGGGGAGCTATAAAAGGCAATTTTTCAACAGGAGACCTGGGAGATAGGGCCACTGAAGGAAACCTTCCAGTGACCAGAGTTATATTTATCTTCCTGCCTAAGGCACTCACCAATTATGTGCACTATAAGTGCAAGTTGGCCTCCCTGATAGAAAAGAAGGCACAAGGGTCGAGGAATGCCTCTCTATGTCCTGGTTTATTAGAAGGAACAAGTTCTTAGAAAAACCTGTGAGCAACAACTCACAAAAAAGTAGGAAAGAAAAAGATTCTAAGAAGGTGGTATGGAATTTAAACCGGCATCAAAGTCCTCCAGAGTAGAAGAATAGTACAAAGAAGGAAAAGAAAAAGAAATTCTAGATGCTTATTATTCGCAATGTGGTCCATGAGCCAGCAGCATCAGCTTCCTCTGGGAGCTTGTTAGGAATGTAGACGCTTAGGCTCCCATTTAAAGACCCCCCTGAGAAGGAATCTTCATCTTAACAAGATCCCCAAGTGATTTATATTCACACTAAGGTTTGAGAAGCACTGAGCCACATCAGTGATTTGCAAAGTTGGCTGCACATTAAAATCACCTGGAAAGCTTTTTAAACTTTGATGCCCCAAATTTTTTACTCCAGGATCCCTGGGAATGGATCCCAGGCATCAGTATTTTTTGAAAGCTCTCTACGGGTGGCCAAGGTTGAAGACCACTGCTTTATATCCTTGGAGTTCCAAAGTTACATTACAGGTATGAGACTTTGGCCTTTTTCAAAGGCGCCACTGATCGTTTTCATTAAGCCACGGCATTCTACATGCCACAAAACTTGAAGGTGCTAGCAGATGAACAAAAATCCAGATGATGACTTAATGAATCACTGCTAAACACAAGGAAAGCACCATATATTGATATATATTTGACAGCTAATAGAGAGGTTTGCTCTCTTCCTGCCCAAATGCATGAAACCCATCAGAGGCTCATCAAGTCAGGTAATCCTCGGAGAATAAGTGGAAAAGCCTACAGAAATCCAAAATGCTCCTCTAATGGCTTAAGTATTTGTGAGAACAAGTGGTATTTGCATCTCTTCTTCCAGTTAAAGGTCATGACATTATAAGAGAACTGAGGATTTGAGATGTGAGTGTGTTTTAATAATCAGATAATCTGAGTCTAAGGTGAAAGGTCTTTGTTCAAATCCACAACACACATGTTTTAACTACTTGTGCAATGAACACACACTGACACTTTTACATGCTGGAAGCCATCTTTTAAATATGTGAATTCTTATGATAATTCTACTGTATGAATTCAATAATTCTTGAATTATTAATTAATTATTATAATAATTATTATTAATTATAATTAATTAATGCTCAAAGGCATGAGATCATAAAGTAGAAATTTAGTAGGATCTTTTACACTGAAACATAGAAGAGTGATAAAACATTCAAATAAAACTATACAACTGGACGTTATGAAGGGTACCACACATGACCTAAAACGTGCAACTTGGAGGAGGAACTCATCAATTCTCAGTCATAAATAATGGAAAATATGGTCAGATATGATCCTTAAAACTAAAAACAGGGAAATGAAAATTTAGAGAATGTGAATAACCAATAAAATTGAGTTGAAAACTTAATACTGTTAGTAAACAAACTCTCATTGGCTTCCCTACACACTGGAGAGGACTTGTGAGTCAATACAGCAATAAGGAGGAGAGGCATCTTGTACCAAATGCTGCACGACATGTAGAAGACAGTCTCTGAAATCTGCAAATCTGAGGGTAGAGCATGGAGGAAGCACACGGGTAAGGGGAAGGAGAGAAAGAGAAGAGATCTTAGTACATAGGAGACTGGCCTAGAATCAATCATACATTATTCAACAAAATTTACTGAACAACTGTTTACCAGACGTTGCACGATACAATAAGGCTACAGAGAGTTGAAGCATGGATAACCAGGAGTTTGTGTCAATATTGCTTTTCCTGCTGAAGAGAAGCTAAACTCAGCCATGACGCCAAGTAGAGAAAGCCTTCAACTAGCTGCAGGTTCTCATCCAGAGAAGAGTAGAGGATCTAGATAAATGCTTTACTTGCTCAGCTGACAGCTTAAACTCTCAGGAAGTTGAAAAAGCAATGAGAAGTACTTCTCACAACATCATTCTGACTCAATGGTTGATTAAGGAAATAATTGAGACCTTAGGAGGAAATAATACCACCATTGTACACGATATTAAGTAGCTGTGTATCACACCTATAATACTTATAAGTCCCCAAATTCAGGAAGGTCAAGTTCAAAGATCTCGGAGGAAAAGAAAGGAAAAAACTGCAAAGGGAAAGATTCAAGATTTTCCAAACCACGTCTTAGATAATAATAGGCATGTTCCTATCAAGAGATTATGTGCATGTCACAAAACTAGCAAGAATATACATGATGAGGAATTCAGAAAACAGATGAAAATGCTGAAATTATAAAACTAAAATTTGATGGAGAAAAAGACAAGTACCTAGCAAAAAATAGCACATAGAATATTATGGACAATAATAAACGTGGGAAAAACAACAGGAAATAAATAGTTGCTTAGGGATTCTCTATATTGTGATCAAACTGTCCTTAATATGTAAAGACAGTAAGTAATTGTCATATTGTGATATAATAAAAATACATACAGTATATTTGGTCTTGTCCTCAATTCTTGGCATACAGTTTCTAAATCCCTTGTAATGTCCTCAATAATTGGGGTGAGAGGAGCGCCTTTTGCTGTTCATAATAAGCCCCTTTAAACTACACCTGAGTTTATGGTAATGAGGTGACTCTTGAAGGACGTGGGCTGGTGGCCAGAGGAACCAATTAGAGTGTTGGAACTTTTAGGCCCACCCCCTAACCTCAGGGGAGGGGAGAGGGGCTCCAGATTGAGTTTAATCACCAATAGCCAAAGATTTAATCAATCATGCCTACATAATGGAAGCTCCATTAAAAAAAAAAAACCTAAACAGCGGAGTTTGGAGAGCTTCCAAGTTGGTAAACACATGGAGGTACTTGGGGGGGTGGGGCATGGCCCCAGAGGGCACCCCTTCTCCCATACATTGCCCTATGCACTTCTTCCGTTTGGCTGTTCCTGAGTAGTAACCTTTGTAGGAACTGGCAGTAATAAGTAAAGCACTCTCCTGAGTTCTGTGAGCTGTTCTAGTAAATCGTTGAACTCAAGGATGGGGCCATGGGAATCCCCAGTTCATAGCCAGTTCATCAGAAGTACAGGTGACAGTCTGGGACATGAAATTGTGTTTGAAGTGAGCGGCAGCCTTCTGAGACTGAGCCCTTGATCTGGGGGGTCTGCACTAACTCTGGGTAGTGTCAGAATTGAATAGTAGGACACCCAGTTGGTGTTCAGAAAGTGAGCGAATTGATTGGTGTGGAGAAAATCCTCACACGTTCAATGTTGGAAGTGTTGTGAGTATAGAAAAAGAGTGAATAACCTTGTTTTAAGGAGAGTCTTTTTAACCAGCAATACTCTGATTAACCTGCACAGGAGCCAATCTATCGTAAGTTTTTTGTTTGTTTATTTGTTTGTTTGTTTGTTTTTCCAGTAGGCTTTTATATGCACTTCAGAAAATATTTTGGGAAATAGTTGGACTTAAGAGTTACCATAAGAGATAGATGAAACCTGGCATTTTAAATTTAGGTACAACTGAAATACAAAAATAGATTGAACTTATACTAACTTCTAAAAGTAGACTAGGCAGAGTGAGTTTTTACAGCTTTCATTTGAAAGGAATAATGCATTGAGTTGTCATTCCTCAAAATTATTCACTCGGCTGTCCATGGCCATTTATGTGATTTGGCAATACAAATTGAGCCATCTAAATTTTAACATACTTTAAAATGTGAGACTTCATATTCAGAGCAAAAAAGCATATTTCATCCCAATTTAATAGTAAAAAGCTAAAAAAGTATTTGTTCTCTGCAACATGTAGAGGTCTTCTCACAATAACGGTAAGTGAAATATCAATTTTTAAACTCTTTGAACCACTTCCTGAAATGCAGATCATTTACGATAGATCACCTTCTGATATGAAATGATAGAGTATTTGTTATAGTTTGACGTCAGTAGTGTCCAGTGCCATTTGGAAAATCTTTTAATCTTACTTTCAACCATGCATTCAAAAATCCCAAAAATGATTAATCTAAACTTCAAAAACCAAAAAGAAAATTCAC
Organism: Equus przewalskii; assembly: GCF_037783145.1. Lineage (NCBI taxonomy): Eukaryota > Metazoa > Chordata > Mammalia > Perissodactyla > Equidae > Equus > Equus przewalskii. The sequence goes on along the minus strand of NC_091848.1, from coordinate 10,770,334 downwards.
ATTGAGTCTAATTATATTAATAGCTGTTTTACCTGGCAAGTAAATATCAACTAATTCCAACTTTCCCTAAAGATGAAAATGTATATGAATGCAAATGAATTTTTCCAGAGAATTTATTCAGAGAAGATAAGATCTTCAAAAACATATAAAATAGCAGGAAGAAAAAAGCACATCATACACATAAAGTTTACTTTAGATTCCACCTGAGCAATTATTCTTTTCAAATCTGAACTACTGTAACCTCATGTTTGCAACAAATCATGTATATTAAATAATACATTTTTAAGTCCAAGCCCCAAGTGAATCTTTAAAAGATGTCTGAAGAAAAAAAAATAATTAATCCACATGTACCCCATCTTTAGATTTATGTAGACCAATAGTGAATAATTCAAATGTCCTCAAGGGATAAAGCAAATAAATTTTGACACAGACTTTTTTTTCCAGATTAAATAATATTAAGCAACAAAAACATTTTTTCAGCTTTCTAAAAATATATATATATATAAAGATATACAAATATATATAATAGTTCATTGTTCTGGAAACCTGGGGTTTTTTTTTTTTACATCATTTATTTTTCTACTTTTCACAGATGTGGCTACAAATACTTCCCTCTTAAACTCTCTATAAGAAAAAGAACAGTGCAAGAACAATAAATTGGTTCTGGGCACCTACTCAGTGAGATGAGGAGGAGTTGGTAAAGGGGAGACTTGCCACATAACTTATATTAAGGGGACACCTGCTATTCAGCTCTAACCAACTGTTCCCTAGTAGGGACTTGGGAACAATGTTGTCAAATCCTCTGATTTTTTTTTAATCCCAATATTTATGCAAATTCTTCTCACTTTTAAATGTTTGCAACTGTAGGAGTCCTGGGGCTCTCCACCTTCTGGGCACACAGTTGGAGTGCACTGCCAGGCCCCCTCATGGCTGGATGGGGCCATGTGAGGAGTTCTGCTCAATGACTTGTAAGCCAGATTTTAATTATGTGTGTATGACCTTCCAAAGCTCTTTTCTCTCTGTTGTGGCAACTAATAATATTCCAGATAGTGGCTGCTTAATCAAGGCAAGTCCAGAATGAAGACAATTCACTACAATAATTCTCCCACGATATATGTGCTACACGAGTGAGAGCTAAAATCTTGTTATTTTAAAATCCTGAGATGGGGGTGTGTGTGTGTGTGTGTGTGATTGCTGTAAAAAGCTTTTCCTGGCTGATATAGCCACTAACTCAATTGAAAACAGAGATACGATACTATGCAGGCTAACACAAATCCACAGAGCAATGTGGGCCAGAATTTACCTGTGGGCCAGTGATATGGGCCTATCAGTTTGCAGTCTAACTCACAGAATGTACGCAAGATGAGAGTGCATGTGCTTTGGGTTCAATAAACAAAAAAATCTTAGACTGCTACATAGAACATATGATCCTGGCATTAGTTAGTGAAGAATGAGGGGAAAAAGGAGGGTATAGAAAGATAAAAAGGAGGTGAGGGAGAGAGAGGAGAATAACAAAAAGCAAAATGAAACAAAGTGGACACAATAAAAAATTGATTGGGGGGCCAGCCCTGGTGGCATAGTGGTTAAGTTCATGGGTTCCACTTTGCCAGCCCGAGGTTTGCACATTCAGCTCCTGGGGGCAGACCTACACACTGCTCAACAAGCCATGCTGTGGCGGCATCCCACATACAATACAGAGGAAGATTGGCACAGAAGTTAGCTCAGGGACAATTTTCTTCAAGCAAAAAGAGGAAGATTGGCAACAGATGTTACTTCAGGACCAATCTCCCTCACCAAAAAATAAATAAATAAATAAAATAAAAATTGTTTAGGGTGGCCAGACATGGTTAATATTCTAAAACAGTCAAGTCTGTTCAGAAGCCCACATGGGCACCAATCTTACTCATGATTCCCTTTCCCAATATACCAAGAGCCTTCGAGCCTTCTTGCTCTGCTCACAGTCTGAGTTTTAAACCTTTCTGCCCCTCCATCCCTCCACTAAATATCTAGGTCTTCACTCCCCTCTGGGAAAGTCAATCAGCTCTTTATAAGACCTATACATTGTTAGAGTTATATATTTATGGCTATTAAAATGTTGTCCCTCTTTACTGCAGTATTTTTATCTTTAAAACACAGCCCGTAAACTCTTAGTATACAGTTTAGTAGCTGAAGGTCCAGATTCAGGAGCCAGACTACTTGAGTTCAGATACTTACAGTGTGTGGCCTTGATAAAGTAATGTTTTGCCACTTGGCCTCCATTTTCTTAGCTGCAAATTAAGAGTAATAAGAGTATCTCTCCCACCGCGTTCTCTTAGGTCCTTAGAACAGTGCCTGGGTTATGGTAAGCACCACATAAATGTTCGTTAAATAAATGAAAAAACAAATAGGTAAATATATATGTGTTGGGAATATGAGGCTTCAGATTGCTCTGAAATATTGGCCGGGAAAGGGGGTAGTGGAGTAACTCTTAACATCCTGCAAGTCCCACGATATTCAACGTATTCATTATTTTCAACAATAAGAGTCAGAGTTGTTGTTTCATCTATGTGAATATTCTTACATCAAACTTATACTGTTGGTGGGAACTGAACTGCTGACAGCCATTTCCATTCTGATATAAAAGATAGGAAACAGTATTTAACAACAATACATAAAAAGAGAGAGAAAATGAACTCAGGAGCTAACAGAACATCTGTTTCCTGCTATTGTCAATATACTTGAAAAGTTCTAACCCAACTCTCTGAAAGCCTTGCCCCATTGCCTAAACTCCAGCACAAAGGAAAACGTGACATTTCAATGTCTTTGCCCTTAACTTAGAAAATGACTTGGTCTTTTAGTTTATCTCTTTTTATATAGGCGAGCATAAAATTTAAGGATGTCTTCCATCAACAGACTGCTTTCTCATAAAACGTCTTTCCCAGTGTGTTCTCTATTCACATGTTATGTGATAAAAGTCAAGTCTGTGTTGACTCTTTCTACACTCTGAGCTGTATTTAAAGACTTTCATTTGACAATCACCAACAAAAAGTTACAGAAGAAGCTGCTTCTCTGCCCCTCGCCCTTCCTCAACCCCCTTGGCTTTTTGGTGTGCTTGTTGTTGTTTTCAGACTTTGATAACAGATGAAGGGTGGCTCACAAGTCCATGCAATAAATCTGTGCTTTTGAATCCTAACTTCTCCTTGTTATCTTTTTTTTCAGCAGAGGATGGAGAGGTATGCAAACAGAACTTACAGGAATGTTTGATTTTCCCAACGGCTTTAGAAAACAGATTCTGTTTGATTTTTCTAAACTTAAAACTATCTGGGTAACCTCAAGAAACATATTTACAAGTAATGAAGGAAACAATTCTGAAAGAAACTGTAGAAATTTTCAGAATTGAGAATTACTTCAGACGTTCCAAAAGGTGACCTCTGAAACAAATTACAAACAAGTTGCTCAGCATATTACACTTAATGCAAACATCTTCCGTATCCATCTGTGAATCTTACTTATACCTTGGAATAAACTAGGTCTCGTTATGAAAGTTACTACTTTGTATCTTTTGCTTTCATTTCCTCCACGCTTGACCTTATTGACCATGTGTAGGGAATTGGTAGGCTTGAAAACCTATTCATCTTTCTTCAAAATACTGTGTTTAAAACTGAAAACAATTCCGTGGGGTAAGTAAGTACTTCCAATCCCGACAATACCACAATTCTCTCTCCTTGCTTTATGAAACAAATTTCCATTTGTTGTCTGAAATCTTTACAAATGCCTTTAAACCATAAACTTCTCAGAGATAAAACCACAGGAAATAGCTTTTTGATGATAAAGACTAAATTATACAATCGCCAATGTAATTGTTTATTTTTTTCCATTCGGAACACTGTATGAAATATTAAAAAGCTAAAAAGTTTTCTTAAGTTTATTTTCTACACTTCTTCATACTAATGAATATCTAAATACAATGAACTTTAAAGCTACAAATCAAAACTCAAATGACAAAAAAATAAAAAAGCATTGAAATATTTTTGTTAGATTGATTAACAGACTAGTAATACATTTTTGGAACTAGACGTCAGCTATATTTTCTATACAGTATTTCACATTTTATGTGTGTACAATCTTCTGCCTTAAATGCATTTACTCTTCCACTCAACATTCAACAGACAGCCCTGTTAATTCTGCTTCTTAACTGCAAATGTATTCATTTTAATGACAGGAATTGGAAGCCCCATGGGAGATAATGAAAGAAAAGCTACTTTCCTTATAACAGAAGCAGATGTTTAAAGAAGTGATTCTAGAACTATGTCGGGGAAAAGAGGTATGCAGGGTTTGAATTCCTATATCAATCCACTCCCCTTCCTTTTCAAAAGTCTAACTAGTAAACTCAGCTGTTTAAAGGGAGAGTCAGAAGAAACTTGTAGAAAGCTTATAAAAGCATTTGGAGTTTTCTTTGGCCGTTAAGCACTAGCCATTACAGAGGCAAAAGTTTCATTTCCCATTATATCCGTTTGCAAAAAGAATCACCTGCAGGGCTGCACAGAACAATACTGTCGCAGCATGAAGACTAGGCGCACACAGAGCCCTCACAAGTCACAGAGTGAGCTCAAGTCTCGAGGCCTTTGGAGATCAGTCTAAGCAGCTATCCTTGCCAAATCTGAGGCAAAACAGCAAGAATAACCATGAGAACCAGAAAGAAAAGAAAGCTAGCAGCTGGCAGGAAAGCAGGTGTAAGAAAAGGCCATTGGAATAAGAGGACCACCAGTATTGCATATTGAGTACTTAATACTGTTGCTAGCTCTAGGCATGGAAGAAGCTGGTCAGACGAAACACAGGCAGGGAATCTGAAACATATAAGACCTAAGGGTTCTTGGAATATTAGCAGCTTATAGAATTCATGCATTCATTCAACATATTATTCAGGACTTCCTATTGTACAGAGTGCTGAGTTGGCAAAGATAAACAGATGTGGTCTTACACCTTGAAGAACGAACAGTGAACTGAGGAGGTTAGACTAGTAAATGGACACTTAAAATACAGCTCAATAATATCTATGATGAAAGAAAGTACAAGATGCTTTAGGAACCAAACCAATTCAAACTGAGATTACAGAAGATTCTTCCCAAGAGCTCAAGATGTCTTAAAGAACAAAAAGATACTAGTTTTTATAATATAAGTTTATTTGTTTGACCCACAAAGAATTGTAGTAGAATTTAGCCAGTGCACAAAGGGGCTTAGAGACAAGACTCTCTAAGTAGGGGAAAGTGATGTGAAAATAACCGCCGCTCATCTGGGAACCTCTACAGATTTCAGTGTGTCTGCACACAGGATGGAAATAATCAAAGAAGAAGCTTGAGAGCTCCTTAGAGTCAGGTTATGAAAGGTTTGGTGCACCAAGCCCAGGAGTTTGCATTTTATTCTGCAGACTATGGAGAAACATTCAGAGATTTTAGGCAGCAGAGTGATATGATGAGATTTGTATTTCAGAGCAACTCTTCCAGTAGCCTCAGGAAAAACAAATGGAGGATGAAGAAGATGAGCTACAGAGTGATAAGTTAATAGGCTACTGCATGGAGAAGACTTGAGTGCTTAGACCAAAGCAATGACAGTGACAGTAGAAGGAGGAGACAGATTCCTGGTGTTTAAGTGACTGAATCAACAGGGTTTGGTGATGGACTGTATAAGGGAAAGAACGAGCCTAGTAGGCTACTGGATTTCTTATTAGGATGTGTCATTCACCCACTTAGAATATACAGGAGGAGGGGCCGGCCCGGTGGCGCAGTGGTTAAGTTCGCACATTCCGCTTCTCGGCGGCCCGGGGTTCGCCTGTTCGGATCCCGGGTGCGAATATGGCACTGCTTGGCAGCCATGCTGTGGTAGGCGTCCCACGTATAAACTAGAGGAAGATGGGCACGGATGTTAGCTCAGAGCCAGGCTTCCTCAGCAAAAAGAGGAGGACTGGCAGTAGTTAGCTGAGGGCTAATCTTCCTCCAAACAAACAAACAAACAAACAAACAAAAAGAATATACAGGAGGAAGAGCATGTTGGAAGGGACGAAAATAAAAGATTGATTTAGATGTTCTTGTAGGGTATTCAAAAAGACCTGGTATTAAACATTTGGATAAAGAAATTTAGATTCCAGAGAAGCAGCCTGAGTTAGAGATATGCATTTTGATGGTCTTTTAAGCACTGGCTGTTTATGAAGACATAAAGGAAAATATGAATACAAGAAGAGCAGAAGGTGTAAGATGGAGCCAAGTAAAACAAGAGCATTTGAGGGCAAATGCTTGTGTCTAGTATACCTGGATATGAGTATATCGTGAAGCCAGCTCTAGGCTCAAAAGGGCATCAAAGGGTTAAACATAGAATTACCATATGATCTAGCAATTCCACAACTAGAAATACACCCAAGAGAAATAAAAACATATGCTCACACAAAAATAGCACATGAATGTGCATAGCAGCATTATTCATAATAGTCAAAAAGTTGAAAGGACACAAATGTCCATGAACTGACAGAAGGTAAGTAAAATGTGGTGTTTCCACACAATGAAATATTAAAGAAATGAAGTACCGCGACAACATGGATGAACTTAAAAACATTATGCTAAGCGAAAGAAGCCAGCCACTTATTACATGATTCTATTTATACAAAATGTCCAGAGCAGGTGAATCTATAGAGATAGAAAGTAGTTTCTTGGTTGCCGAGGGCTGGGGAATGAAGGTAGTGGAAGACGCTGGCTAGACAATACAGGGTTTCTTTCTGGGATGATGAAAATGTTCTAAAATTGATTCTGGTAATGGTTGCACGATTCTGTAATTATACTAAAAGTGATTGAATCATAGACTTTGAGTAAACTGTATAGTATATCAATTATATCTCAACAAAGCTGTTAAAAGATGGTATGAAAGAACACTTGAAAGCATAGATAAGATAAATGCAAGTACAAAGGCTTAAAAGTTATTAAAGTCTTTCTGAAAGTTTATTTAAAGGAAAGTAATCTTCTATCTGTTGCAGTAGACACTAGAAGCCATCAGTGATAGGTAAATATTGGGGGGACGAACAATGGAGTCTCATCAGTCTAATAAAGATTAGATTCCACCCATTTGGTGAAAGGAAGTTCAAGGAGTCAGCTAGGAGGCTACTTGGAGATGCACAGTTTAGGTTATTTCACATGTAAATATAAAATATTTCGGGGGGGCTGGGGGCTTTGCATTTTTGTATATGCTACTTTATGTCGAGAAAACCCACACTAAGAGACTGTTCACTGTTTAGGTTCTGCCTCAGGCTCCCCATTTCCTTCACTACTATAAGCATTGCTGTAAGGAATGGAGAAAGTGGGCATTGATTTCCAAATAGGCCTAGTTTACAAATTTACTTCTCAAAATCTCTGTAAGGAAAACTATAAAGAGCTTAACAGAGTAGCCACTCAAAAACAGTTTTCTTCCCTTTTTTATTCCAGCAAGGCAGCATCATTGGCTCTGTCTCGTTGCTTCTCCCAAAAGGGCCTGGCTCTTCACATCTCCATAACTTTGCTCATGATCAACACCCTTCCACCTCCGCTGTCTCCCTCTCCACATTCTACATTTCTTAAGGAGCCAACTAACAACATCAATTGCATCTTAGTTTAGGGCCCACAATAATTTCTCCCTCCACCAAAAGCCTATTGCACTTGCAAGTGGAACCTCACGACTTGGTGTCCTCTAACTTATGTGTGTGTTTTATCTTCGTAGCCAGCACCCAAGTGGCTCAACAGCAGACAAGATGCTTCTGTATGTTCTCTATGACATCCTTCACATTGCTGCGAAAGTAACAGATTCTTCTTAAATACCTAATCATGGCACAAAACAACAATAATTTTTAAAGAATTAGTAATGTCTCCAAATTATTTCCTATATAAGTTAAAAATAATTTACAGATGTATCAAAATGCAGCTCTCCTCTTAATATAAAGTTACTGAACGCTTGCGTGTGCAGAGGTCTTGTAAAGCTCTGTAAGTATATAATTTTAGTCTCTTAACAGTCTTATAAGGTGGTTACTCTTACTGTCTTTGCTTGCAGATTAAAAAAAAAAATAGAGGCTTAGTGTGTTTATGTAATTTGTCCAAGTTCACAAGGATTTCCCCACATTAAGTGTAATAAATTTGTTAGAATATTTGTTCCTTTACTTTCTAATTTGGCCAAAAGACTCCTAATGAAACACTGGAAGATACAATGGCTCAGAGTCAGGAGGACCTGTGTTTAAATCCTGAACTCTCAGAATCACAGTTTACTCAAACATACAACGAGGCTAATAATACCTGATTCACAGGGGCATGAGAAATGAATACAAGCAAAAGCTCCCAGAGCCAGCCCTGATGGCCTAGTGGTTAAATTTCAGCACACTCTGCTTCAGCAGCCCAGGTTCATTTCCCAGGCACAGAACCACACCACTCATCGGTCAGTAGCCATGCTGTGGCAGTGGCTCACATAGAAGAACTAGAAGGACTTACAACTAGAATATATAACTATGTACTGGGGCTTTGGGGAGGGGAAAAAGAAAAGAGGAAGATTGGCACAGCCAGTCCTGTTCCCACCCAGAGCAGGAAAATAATATTATGTCATTCTCAATCTACTTGAATCATAAATTTTTCCAGAAGCTTGCTACTATTTTTGGAAGGAAACATTTCAGTAATTCCAGAGGGGTTAGGGCATTTTTCAAGGTATTAGTGCAGATATATATTTGCCACAATCTCAGGATGCTAAGCTTTTCTACAAAGAGATGATAAGGGCATCTCAATTATGCTGTCTTGTTCTTATGAGGATTTTACCACCCAAATTACATATCATTCCTGATTTGTTCCAAAAGGAAGAGGAGTTCTCAATTTCTTCAGCAAGTCACTCCAAAATGGGAAGTTCAAAATGAAAAGTTAAGGTAAAGTGTGTAAAAGCTGTTGTGAGTGTGTATGTGTCTGTATGGGTGTGCCAGTGCGTGCTCAGTAGTGATGAAGGACAAATAAAGAAGAATGAGGGAACAAAGATGTTAACCTAGAACAATTCTTTAAGGCATACATCTTTGGCACTGTATTTTTGTATAAGAAATATTATTTATTATCTAAATTCTATATACTCATTTATTCCCCTGTGCGAAAAATCACATGAACTGACCTACCAATAATGTATAAACTATGAATAATGATTATCTTTTCAAAACATAATTAGGCTTGTAGAGCAGAGGCAGTGAAATGCATTCAATTCTGTGTGTACCCAGCCTACTTCCCTCCTAGAATCTGGGCAAGGTGCTCTGGCTGCAACGTAGCTAGAAAACTCCATCTCCTAGAAAGGACTTCTGAACTGCACCGTGGCTTGCGGAGGGAAACTCTCTGTACATATGCTTGCCTCATTTTCATAGGGGTCAGGCCAATCTTGCTCATGGATTATGTAACATAATTAAATGAGTTTTGTTTTTACTGTAGGTTCAAAAAATACTTATTGATTGACCACTACACGACTATATTAGGCAGGGTTCTCCAGAGAAACAGAAGCAATAGGATATACACATAGGAAGAGATTTATTGGGCACAATTGGCCCATACAAGTATGGAGGATGAGAAGTCCCATGTTCTGCCATCTACAAGCTGGAGACCAAGGAACGTAGGTGACATAATTCTAGCTTGAGTCTGAAGGCCTAAGAACCAGGAAAGCAGATGGTATGAATTCCAGTCCAAGGGCAGGAGAAGACCAACATCCCAGCTCAGCAGGTAGGAAGCAAAAAGGGGCAAACTCCTCCTTCTTCTGCCTTTTTGTTCTATTTAGGCCCTCAATGGAGTGGATGATGCCCACCCACACTGGGAAAATAGCCTGCGAATCTACTGTGAGTTCACAGATTCAAATGCTAATCTCATTCAGAAACATCCTCACAGACACACCAGAAATAATGTTTAATCTGGGCCCCCCTCGGCCCAGTCAAGCTGACACAAAATTAACCATCACAACGCCAGTATCATAGGGATACATCAGTGCACAAGAAAGAATTAGCTTCCTTCCGGAGGCTCATAGTGTAGCTGAGAAAACAGGTAGTAGGTGAATGTGTAGTTTGTCATCCAAAATGGGACACTTTTGAGAATGAAAGGAGATTCAACGAAACTGTCTAGGGAAAACTATAACTCATACATTTGCCCTTTGAGATAAGGAAATAGGTTTAATTTTATCCAAAAGATGACGAGAGGAGGGTACAATTCTAAAAAGATTTATTTTTTTGTATGGATCTTTTTGAACTTTGTTTCTCTACCACCATATGAAGTTTTGGCAGGTTCTGTAACTTCTATCTCTTTTAGTTACCAGAACAGTTCATTTCAGTAATTTGAATGTCCTCTTCAGTGTAGTAATTAAGACTCCAAACTGCATTTCCCTTAACAGTGGTTCTCAGCGTGGGGAGAAGTGTGGAAGAGGAGGGGTATTCTGCCCTCAGGGAATATTGGCAGTGTCTGAAGACATTTCTAGCTGTCACAATTGAGAAGAGGAAATGCTACTGGCATCTAGTGAGTAGAGGTCAGGGCTGATGTTAAGGACTGTGCAATGCACCAGAGAGCCACCCACAACGAAGAATTATCTGTCCCCAAATCTCAATAGTGCTGAGATTGAGAAACCCCGCCTTAAGATCACCGCTGCTCTCTCCTGGTTGGAGCTTACTTTAGACTTGGAAATCTTCAAAGGCCCTGAGAGAATGCTAAGATTCTTCCTTCTCTCTTAGCTTCATTTCTCTACCACCCCTACCAGCAGTTTCTGATCCTCAGATTTGAGCCCAGGGGAAGAAGGGATTAGAGATCAAGGGCATATTCATATAGCTGTTAGAGTGTAATCTAGAATTTTTCTCTTTTGGATGTGGCAGACATACAATTGCTGTGGTGGTGTTGTTTTAGATAATGTGGGAATAGTTAGCAGTGTGCAATGTCTCTCAAGGTCTAAAGATTAGGAAGTGTTGATTAAATTCAGTAAAAAGGAAGTCCTAGATGACCTTAGTTGGAGATGTATGAAGGGTGAGAGTTGTAAGCAGAAGCCAGATTAAAGAATGAGTAGGAGATAAAACATAGGGACAGCGATTCTATACATTCATTTTTCTAGACATTTGGCTCAAGAGCACAGAGGGAGAAGGGGATGCAGGACTGGTGTTGGTTCTTAAGAGGAGAGATTTGAACAAGTTTAAAAGGAAATGCACACAGAAAAGGGGCTAAGGGGACAAAGAGACAGGGAGAGAGAGAGAATGAGAATTTTGATAAAATATGGTCCTTCAACAAACAGGAACAGGAAGGGATAGCATCCAGGCACATGTGCGTGTTGGGCCAGGCGACAGCAGGTCTCTTTCATCACTTTTTATGACCTTGAATAGAACTGATTTGGCTCTGTTTTATTTACACCTTTGAGTTAGGTAGTTCCTGAACTTAAGTCAATGAGACCGCTGCCTACGTGATAATCTGAGAGGAAAATGGCCTGAAAATCTTGTCAGTAGAATGACTCCTTGGCGTTCTGAGGCTTTGCCTCCTGAAGGCTCTCTGTTATAATGTAAATAAGTTACCTGAAAAGTCATCATCTGTGAATCCATTAATATATTTGCAATGATTAGTTTATCCATTGGCCACGACAAGTTCACTGTGAGGATGTTGAGAGTGAGTGTGGGCACACAGGTACATGCCCAAGTTCTGCGGGAGTGGAGAGGACAGAATAGAAAAGGAAACAAGATCTCGAACAAGAAACACTGTCTGAGAGGATTGTGTCAGGGGCAGTATAAAGATACCAAGAGCCTGGACAGGGACAAATTACCCTCAGAGACACCTGTAGTATCAAATTCAGTCTCTCATCCTTAACACTTTTACCCTAGATGGCTCTCACATTATATACAACCCTGCATGGGAGAAATAAAGTTCAAAGTCCTGATATCCACCAGATTCTGAGGCTGCACATCTGGGCTCACATGCCCTGGTAGACAAGATTGGCTCAGGGTGTGGCTGACTTCTTGTAGAAGCCATCAAGATTTTCCATACACCATCAATAGGTTTGATTGGCCATCGGAGCAGAGACTATAGTCTACCATCAAGTCCCCGGCCCTGCTGGGGGCCTTGGACACTCCAGACGCTTAAATCCTAAGACCAAATACTCCCACCATTCCTCACTCCCCAACCCCTGCCATCCTGCTGCTGTGACACCACCTATCTTCTCCTACATGCTCACGGTAAATTGGCTGCCTATGTGTCAGGGATAGGGGCTTCTTTATATTACAGATTCCTGAGTCATCTCATTTCTGGTATTTTGGATCTAGGAAAACTGGGGTAGAACCAAGTGTCTTAGTCAGTTCTGGCTGCAATAACAAAATACCATCGACTGGATGGCTTAAACAATAGAAATTTATTTTCTTACAGTTCTGGAGGCTGGGAAGTCCAAGATCAAGGTGCCGACTGATTTGGTGATTTGGTTCCTGGTGAGAGTTCTCTTTCTGGCTTCCAGCTGGCCCCCTTCTTGCTGCGTCCTCACATGACCTTTCCTCGGTGCATGTGGAAAGAGAGAGCTCTCTCTTCTTCCTCATATAAGGCCATCGATCCTAATATTTTAGGACCCCACCCATACGACCTCACTTAGCATTAATTACCTCCAAAAATCCCTACCTCCAAATACAGTCACACTGAAGGTTAGAGCTTCAATACATGAATTGGGTGGTTTGCGGGGGAGGGCAGCATAATTCAGTCTATAGCACCAATGAAATCTACATTTTCAGCCAGCGTCCTAGATGAGTCCAAAGCAAGTAGTCCAAGAACCTAGCTTTAAGAGAGCCTGCTTTACAACATCTTCCCATGCATCTTTCCTAAAAGAAATACAAACTAAATTGTAACTGATTGCAATGCTACATAATACCACTCACATAACTACAATGGTGTGTCAGTGCCAGTGAGAGCACTACACAGCACCTAGCGCAAGCCCTCAGATGAGGAAATGCAAGCCTATGATGCTGAGCAGAATATTTACATAACCTTTCAGAAGCATTGAGGTATGGCAACATCTTTAAAAAGTTAATAAATAAGACAAACATACTTCCAAACATTTACTTAAAAGAAACATTACAGTAGCAGAAACCGTTACTAATTAAATGCAAATAGTTGGTTAATGTGTAGTTCAATTATTTCTTATTCAAAGAATTACATATGGAATATTGCACGCATCATTTCCTTCTTGAAAGAAAACAAATTCTCTTCAATCCAGCATCAAATTATCCAACACAAATGGTCCAAACCTTTTGCCAATGGGCTAAAAGCCAGCTGACATAATTCCACCCACAGCACACAACCATCCACCTTAGTTACTATGCACATTGTGCTTGAGCATTATCACACATGCTTGTGTCATCCAATTAACAATGTCATCATATGTTTTCTTCTTCTCTCAGAATGCAATACCAAGCAAATAATTTAACGCATGAATGGATCTTCTGTTATTTTTCAGAAAAGACTGAATGGTGTCTTGGTAGCCTTCAAGACAAAGGCACATTGCTGGTTGAAATGTTTGTTGCAATTGATCAGCCCAGCAGTGACTGGATGCCAGGAGTAATGAAAAGTATTTCTAGGCACTTAGCTTGCCTCCATCATGTGGAATCTAAACAATTTTAGGAGGAAGTATATTTCTATGCAAAGAAAATGTGTTAATGTATATTTTTTGAAATGCCCATCTGGTTTAAAGTGGGCCAAAGATAGTGTTCTTGATCTGTCACTGAGGAGAATTCCTGTGGGGGAAAAAGTCTTTCTGATTCTGAGGATTCTTAGAGAAAAAAGGAAACTTTTAACTGAGGAATACTAGGGATGGAGAGAGGACCATCTAAATAAAACAATTTACTAGTAGCCATGAAAGCATGTTTCTCAAATGTAACACCTGCACCATCTTTATTAAAAATAGCTGGAATGCTTTTTAAAAATACAAATTCCAGGCCCATATCCCCTTACTGAACTCCCAAATCTCTGGGATTGGGGCCTGAGTTTTTCTGTTTGTTTTTTTGTCTCTGGGATGGGACTGAGTTTTTTGTTTGTTTGTTTCTTTTTCGCTAAGGAAGATGAGCCCTGAACTATCATCTGTGCCAGTCTTCCTCTACTTTATATGTGGGGGCTGACGAGTTGTATAGGTCCGTGCCCAGGGTCTGAACCCACAAGCCCAGGCTGCCAAAGTGGAGCACACCAAACTTATGGTCTCAGCATTTTTTAACCAGCTCTCCACTAATTCTTATGCACACAAAAGTTTTACTCAAAGGTAGGGGGCTGGAAATTACCAGAAGATACATTATCATTCCTCTCTATCATGTCATCCGTGATTCCACAGGCCAAAAAAACCTGAGACAAGCCAATGAAGTACATGAATTCCAACAAAAATAAAAATGATAATAATTTTTAACTTATATCCTTCATCTGCCACACCACTTAGATCCTAAGTTTCTTTTCTCACTAGCCCCAGATGACTTTTAGGCATCATGATGGTCTTAGAATCACCAAATGATTGTGTACATCAGATCCTTGACCACTATTAAGTTCTCCAAATGAGCTGAAAATCAACTCAGAAGCTTGTCCTCAAAGAAGACAGTCAGCCTGCCTCTCTGTTCTCTTTTTCTCTCCCTTCTCATTCACAGAGAAGAATGAAGCACAGTTCCATCAATTTTCATTTTTCAGCGTGGCCTAGTTCTCTTCAACATGCAATACCTGATGACGTTATAAAGCTCCCCCCATTGCACTACACATACACATCTTATTTCCTCTGTTCTAAGATCCACTTTTTCTTTTTCACACTTTAATAACTCTGAAATCAGGGTACGTCTTATAAATGTTTGGTCTTTTCTGGCAACTTCAAATTGCTCTGTCACCACTTCCCCAATCCTTCCCCCTGTGAGATTAGAGCTCTTCCTTTTTGCCGTCCTTCCCTTTCCAAACCAATCTGAGAGCCCCAAGCCTGTAAATGTGGGAGTTTTATGCCCAGCAAACACGCTGCAGGACCAGGTAGATTTCTTTGCACTGTTGCTTGGCTCTGATATCTGCCAGTTGAGGTAGTGCAACCATTTTAGACTCTTCTTTGTTTTAAATTGGGTAAGACAGAATCAGGAATCTCACCTAGCACGCAGAGGAGAGGCCTTTTAAAGACCTCTTCACTGCATATAAAATAAAGTGAAGTGATAACATAACCTTAGTTTACTTGATATATTTTTCTATCTTAGTGATACCTAAAATAACGGCATGTCCTACACTGAAAGCCATGTTAGTTCTGATTAAATATAGGGAAAAATGTCAAACTTTATAAATGGAAAGTTGAATCGGGGGATGGGAGGGAGCAAAGGATTTTTCGGCCCTCTTACATAGGCTATGGCACACAAAAAAATTTAAGATCATTAAATTTAAATGTTTCCTTTTATTCTGCAGGTATACTACCTGAGGGCTCCCACTGAAGGCATTGGCACTTCTTGCCTGGAGACTGGCCGAGATCCCATTTCTGGGCTGTTGTTTCCATAGCTATGAATCCAATCATGCCACTCACAGAAGGCAAACTCCTGTCTCCACCGGTGCAGCAGCTCTTCCATCCGGTTCTCCAAAGGCCACCATTCCTGAAGTTGGCTTTTTTTCAGTTATCTCTCTTGGTGAAACTGGACACCTCTTCAGAGTTATGGTGGAGGACATTTTGAGGGGTATCACCCAGAGTCACACCAAAATATCTGTCAACTCTGAAAATTGACATGCTTTTTAAGATACAGGTGGGGCACCTATTGTATCCCAGGATGAACTCCTCGCCTAATCCGAAAACTGCCGTAAAGAAGAATCCAACAGCCAGAGGGTCAGATCCTAGGTCTTTTTCATCTGTTTTCCCAGAAGACCTCTGAGGTTTGCAGGCTGATAAACAAGACTCCCAGAGGTAGACAAGCAAATGGGTCTCACTAATAAATAACTATAGTTAGTTATTTACCTGTCAGCCTTCTCCTCTAGGCTGGAAGCTCCTGAAAAATAGAGCTTGTTGCTACTCATTTATAATTTTATTAAATGGTACTAGTAGATGGTACTAGTAAAGTCCTGGTACCCAGGTGACTCTAAATATATTCTTCTGAGTATATTAATGAATGATTACAGTTAATAATCACTAAAGCATAGAATATTAGAGCTAGAAGTGATTTTAAGATTGTTTAGCACAAAAATCTAATGGAATAGATCAGGAGACTATATTCTAGAAGTTAGACAACTCTCTGATGATCACATAGCTAATACATGATAGAACCACAAAGACTCAGACTGGGTCTACTGGTGACAATTACTCAACTCTTTCCACTATGAAACACTATGATCTGCTACAATGTCATTCACAATTTTAATAAGAGACACCTATAAATGAGGGCACTAAATCAATACATGTGTTATTAACTCATCCTGCAGTAATGACAGACCAGGAGCTAAAAGACCCCAAAATTTTCTCACTCAAACTATAAGAAGTAAATAATGAGGTTAGCTCTTTATAGACCTTTTATTTTCACATTGCTACTATAAAATAGCAAATACATGAGTTTTTTAAAGTAGGTTTTGGTCCAAGCAGGAAACAGGACACACAAAACTAGAGTGAGATTAGAATTTGTCCTATGTCTCTTAAGTAGAAGGTTATAGTTACTATCTCCAACATTTCCAGCCAGAGGGAAACCAACAAAAAAGGAGACGACCAAATCCACATACCATCCATTGTTACAAATCCTTGTTAGTTTTCCAATGGGACGTGGTGGCAGTAATTCTAAAAGACTGACACTAAGTACTAGCTTTTGCAATAAATGTTTATAGATCTTCAGCATCAACTTCTAAATATTATTGCCATCACTTTTTATCATAATTGCAAATAGCAAAAATACAAGTAGTGATGGCCACAATTTTCAATCACTGTACAATTCAGAAAAAAAGAACTCTTCACTACATACAAGAACATTTCCTCCCTGAGGTTCTTATATAGCAAAGAATTAAAATAAAACTGCTGACGGATACCTATTCTATAACTGGCTGCTATTCACATAGTAGGAAACCTTCAAAATGGAACGCTACTGTTTCTGCCCCATATTCACCTGATTCCTCCTCAAGGCACCAGTGGAATTTATCTGACAGTATATCCTGATTTGGGAAGAGTAGGCTTGGAAAGCAGAACATTATGGTGCTAACTAATACTAAGCCCTAGCCTACTCTCTAACTGTATAAGGCACTGATTTCATTGCAAAATAAAATGTGCAAAGGCATATCAGGATAATTCATTTCAGCTTCATTACTGGTAATTGATCACATTGCCCGGAGGAAATCAGTCCATTTGTTTTTCATGAGCCAGACTGGACAGAGGTCACTATTCACATCTCTCCTCTATAATGAACTAATTATAAAAACAATAGGCACTTAATGAAAAGCATGGTCACAGAAACATGTTTGTCCTCATTCTTTTGAACTTTCAAACTGCACCGAGATATGGGTCTCAGATAATTTTCTCTGCTAATCCTTGTTAAACAAAACTTGGTTTTTACCTTCACCCTAAATTTTCCTCCAAAAGTTGATCATAAAATTGTTGATCTCACTCTCCCAGTACAACAGATGCCCACGCCAAACATTAGAACTGTCCACCCTTTCAAAAATGTTCTAAGAGAGCCTCACTCTAATTGGTTTGCACACCTTGCAAAGAAAACGCCAGCACACACACCTATAAACAGACTGACAGGTTGTCTGATTCCACTGTGACTCTTACAAGTCCCTGCGTTCAGTGAGCTTCCAGAACGTCCTCCGGCAATGCTCATTAGCAAAACACAGCTGATACCTCACCGAAGGTAATTGGTTGGGGGTAGGGTGAGAGGAAAAGGGTATATCCTTTTTCTCTCTGAGTCCAAAAGTCCAAAGACTCCTATATACACCTCAACACTAAAATACCCAGAATCATTAAAAAAAAAAAATAGCAGAAACTTCTCTTCACCAAGAAGTTTGGCAATCTGGTTCATACCCCTTCAGCTAAAGTTTCAGATCTCATTTCTTGCGTTGAGCCACGTGGAAGATAAGGGCCAATACATATTGGCACCATCTAAGGCACTGACGACAGATATTAACCCATAGTCAAAGATGACCTTTCCTGACAAATTTTAATATACTGACTTCTTACAGACTTTACACAGTCTTAATATACTATCTATTATCCTATCCCCAAAAGGCTGTGATTCATTCAGCTACAACCACTTTAAAATGAAACCAGTATATATTGCAGTATGTTCAGAAGTAGCTTATGGCACCAGGGAGTGTATAATTATTCCCTCCTACCTATTCAGTTGTGCTGACAGCAGATAATAATTGTGTAGACCTACACCCTACATAACCCCAGGGGGCCTTTCAAAGCAACAAATTTTGAAAAAAAAATTTAATGAAAATTTTTTGAAAATGGCAGTAGCCACGACCAAGCACAGAACACTTAACATACATTTTCAGTTTTGTCAGGAGGGATGTGGGAATAGAGTAGAGAAAAATAAAAGCATACATATTCTCATATATACATATATATAGGAGATTAAAAGTGCAATTTGCACATGGTGATTATCTGAATTTCTATGTTATTTCCTTTTGTCGGAATACATTACAGATCATAACATTTCATCTAAAAAATGAGAGATGGTATGAATTAGACTGTTATTTACTTAGCTCGCCTCCTTCCCCTGCCCCCTCCGACACTGTGACTATCAAGGTTAGAAACAAGTCCACAGAAATGTCAAGAAACAGGCTAGAAACCTGTACCACAAGGCTCTGGAGATAAGCACCGACTCATCACTCACAGCTGTGACTTCTCACTCTGGCTCTCCTCGCTGGGAAGCTCTGCTAAACACTTAACTCTTGTGTGCCCCAGTCTCCTGTTTCAGAAATATTTCCGGCATCTCACTTCATTAAAAACAATAATCAACTATGAAAAATAATCTAAGCTGTGACATAAAGATCATCTAAGAGCAGTGGCCTCAGAGGGAGCTCCTGGGCCCTCTAAAAGACAGCTGAAGAGGAAAAGAAAAGAAAGGAGTAGGTTTCTTTTGCAACTAAAAAGCAATCATAAGGCACCAACAAAGATGAATAAAATATGGCACGGAAAAAATGAATTCAGTCTATAAACTCCTCATGCAATAAGACAGGTAGTACTGACAAGATCCACACCCCTCTACCTATCATCAGTCATATGCATCTTTATACATTTTGGTGCCACAGCAATCTCCATTAGGTCTGTGCCTTGGAAAGTACTGCTGAGTACCACTTTCTTCCTTCTGTGATGCTCCCTCTAATGCCCAAGTAGGATGGGCCAGAATGGAAAGACTTCAAGGTGAAGCCATCATCTGAGTCCACTTATCAGGAGTCCTGATGAGAAGACCGTAATGCCCCTGAGGGAGAAGTGAAGCTGGTGGAAGTACTCCACGTGTTGGAGAAAAGATGATTTGGAGTTATGCTGACTATCACTGGCCCAGATAAAATTAGCTTACTTTATTATCTCTAATTTCCTTTATTTTCTCTATACCCTGCAGGGTCTCTATTACTATTTCCTCTTTTTATTACATGGCTCTTGTTCTGTTATCACCATTTCTATATTTCTGTGCTTAGGTCTCAGGTGTCTGTTGGAATGAAGCAAGGCAGAAAATCATGGCAAAATTTAAGTCATCGGCTTGAGTTAAGGAATCTCATAAACATAAAATAAATGAGTATCAAATAAACCTAGTCAAAGTATACTTACAGCAAAATGAACACAACACATAGCTTCACGCCTCCTAGTGCACAATGCAAAACACGAAATATGACAAACTAGTCACTATTCATTATGTAATAATCTATGAGTACCATTTCATTAGAGAAGACAAACTTTATCCAGCATATTTTAAGATAAATTTATCACGTGAGTTTTTATGTAAGGATGACCAAAAAAGAAAGTCATGGGCAACGTCTTCTCACAAGCTACTAATAAAAACTGCAGAAACCTTCTTCATACGAATATATCTTAATCTAACTCTCAGTAAAGTCAAAAGCATTATGTTAAAGCACAGAGTGAAACCATTTCCATGAGGTCCAAATATATGGCTCCCTGGGGGTCTGACTTTACTCAGGCTTGAGAATCCAGAAGAATCGATACTGGGCACCTCTACATTCACATCCAGGAACAATCTAGATGTGGTACAAACTGCCTACACTGAAGTATCTACAAGAGAAAGCCATCAGGCCTCTTAAAGTGAGGATAATGTTGCCAATAGATCTCCCCATGGAAATTTGCCAGGTGGAGAAATCCAAGATCCGGAGACCAGAAAGATAGATGGAACTGTCAGGGTCAAGAAATCACCAACTGGGAAGGGTCCAGGCAAGCAAGGGTTGATACTGAAATGCAAGAAAATGTAGCAGAGAAAAAAAATAGGACAGAAAGATTCTAGAGAGAGGACACAAATGATGGCCAATCCCTGAGGACATTCATTTTATTTAAGCTCCATAGCATCTCTCTGGATTGATGATTAAACACAGCAAAATGACATCTAGACTTTTTTGTAAAAATCTGGAGAGCAGACAAGTCACAGGGAGTAAGTGCTTGAAACACACAGGTATGTTGCATTGAAGTAATACATCTTTTTTAATAGAGATCAGATATGTAAGTGGCAAAGATGACATTTTCCTTTGAAAATTACAGAGTATGGTTTGAATTCTTACCCAGAAAGTGGGAGACCACTCAGAAGGCATGTGGAATGTTGTGGTGGTATTCAAAATCAGTGCCACAAAACTTCTGCACCAATTTCCCAGTGTGAACTCTCAGAGGTCGTTCAGAGTCATGAAGTGTGGTCTTCACAAGGGCCTGGCAGAGGGAATGAGTGGGACCCACTCATGGACCTCTGTTTCAGGACCACATCTGTCCTGAGGAAGGAGCACCTTTTTCTAATTATTACAAATGCACTACAAAGGCTGACGGAGCTCTGGGGACCACAAACGGAAAACTAAGCACAAGTCCGGGCAGAGGGAGGGGTTTGGCAGGAAGAAAGACAGTGATCCACGTGGGATGGATATGCTAGAGGGAATAAATTCCCAGAAGTGCCAGCAGTAACTGCAGAGCTGCATAATTCATGGCTTGGGAAAAAAGCTGTATTTGTCCATCCCATAATTTGGCAGATTTTCATGTGATATAAGCATAGGGGAACTATTACAAGCCACTGGAGACTGAACTGTCACAATAAGTGCCGTACAGGAATATTGAAATCTCAATACTGATTGTTACTAGTGCATGAGATATATTATAACAGTGATTAGTAGAAAATTACAGAAGCCACTTAACAATACCTGTTTTACTTGTAACCTACAATAGCAATTGTTAACAGCAATTGCGAAAACATGCTCACTAAGAATTGAGAACATTCAGATCTGGAAGAGACAAAGAAATGAAAAAAGAGTTTACAGACTGTCTGAAAGCCTGAATAGGCACAGGTGTGATAACGGAAAGTCAACTCTGTCTGAAGAAAGACTGGTGGATAACTGCTGGGGATGTCAGGATATTTCAGAAATGTACACAGGATTCCTCAAAAGCTTTACTCAGAATACGCTCCATCATTACTGAGAACCTGCTGGATGCCCGATTGATGAAAGTGATAATCAAGAAAGAAATTATTTAGGATGAGATATTGACAGGGATCTGAAAAGGCCCATTAGCATTCAAAGACTGAATGTAGAAACACTAAGGAAGGGCTTTGGAGCAACCAGACCTCAGTTCTAATCCTGCCTCTGCCCTTTAGTAGCAGGTTGCTTTGGGCAAGACACTTAACACCTTATACTTATAATAATAAGTTAAAAGAAACAAACTGTGGAAATACTGAACACTCTTTTTACAATTTTAAAGATTATTGAAGAACCCAGAGTTTCTGTCTATGTGGGTTATATCTATCAGTATTCACCACATTAGAAATTTAAATTGAGAATTTAAAAAAACATTAAGTCATTTAAATTATAACAAATAATAAACTCATTACATGTTATAACACATTTTTAATTAAAAATAACTATATTGTCCAAAAAATAGTGAGAATAATGTCATATTTTACATTTTTGTAAATATCTTGAATGTTCTGACTTAAGAGAAGACAGATTTTTTTCTTTTTTTTGAGGAAGATAAGTCCTGAACTAACATCTGCTGCCAATACTCCTCTTTTTGCTGAGGAAGACTGGCTGTGAGCTAACATCCGTGCCCATCTTCCTCTACTTTATATGTGGGATGCCTACCACAGCATGGTTTGCCAAGCGGTGCCATGTCTGCACCTGGGATCTGAACCAGTGAACTCACTTAACCGCTGAGCCACCGGGCCGGCCTCAAGAAGACAGATTTTTATATCTGCTTCTGCATTCAATCTGTTGCAATAGGTTGTTTGTTTGAAGTATATAATGACAATCTAGCTACCTAGAGATATGTTATTAAGAAAGGGAGAATACTTTAATAGCCTTTTACCGTAATTATGGATGTTCTTCTTTGATACTACCTCAAAACTTAACAAGTGGTTGTTTCTTAAAGGTCAGCTGCAGCGTGCAATCTGAAGCCATATCAACGAACTCTGTGTAGTCTGTTACATTGAAGTCCATTGGTCTGCCTTGTATTTGAAACGGGTTTTTTACCAATGCAACAGAAGCACGTTTTACAAACATCTCATTTTTTATCACAAGAATATTAAAAAGTCATGTATTCAAGAGTCATGATTTAACATAATTAGCAACTTTTACATTTTCGTCAAAGATATTAAGTGAAACTCGCAACCTTTTATTTTTTTTCTTACTATCAATGAGTGACAGCAATGAAGAATACAGTGACTATGAGTACAGGTCAGGGCCACTGCCTTCATTTGTGTCAAGGTGCCATTTTACCTATTTTTAGTTTGTACAATCAGTGCAATTGTCACCACACTGAAAAAGGCCAGTACTAAGATTTAGCCTCAGTATTATTACGAAAATAATTTGCCCTCACAGAATGCTGGAACATGTCTTGGGGGCACCCAGGATCCACAGTCCATCTTTTGAGACATATGGGGACAAAAATAATCTGGGCATCTATTCTTTGCTAAATACTATATTTAAAAAAAGGGTGATATTGGTCCTACCTTCAAAGAACTTACAGTCAACTTGTGCTGGGGAAACAGACACAAAGAGATAATTTCCAAATGATGTATAATAAGTGCTATCACATTACAGTGGTATTGATAGGGGTAAAGAAGAGAGGAAGGATGCTCCTCTCAAGGACCAAGCATATAAACATGGAATTTATCTTTAAGATATCTTAAATAATTTATCAATGTAAAATAATACACATTCATTACATAAACTAAAAAATATGTTTCAAAACTACAAAGAAGAAAATATAATAAATTTTAAGACCCCGCTCAGATTTGACTATAGCTGGTAGTTTGACATATTTGATCCTTGTCCCTTTCTATAAATATACATAATTCTTTATTTAGAGATTTGTGATTATCTTCTATATATGCAGTTTTATATGCAGTTTTTAACTCAACAGTATATTTTAAAGACTTTCCATATAACTTGAACGAACCTCAGACACGTTTTTCAATGACATCATGATATGCTATCTAATGGGTAAATCATACTCCACATAAATCATCCTTCTATATTGGATTTTTGGTTTTACATGTTCTTATAATTTGCTATAAACACAAATCTGTTTCTGCATGTCAGCTTATGTTCATCAGGATTGTTCCCTGAAGTGGAATCACTGGGTAAAAGGTAATGAAGAGTTTTCAGATTCTTCCCATATAAAACCAAATTTAATTCAAGACACATTCTGCTTGTCCAGTTTAAGACACAGACTGAACACATACCCGCCTCCCCTCTGTCACAAGTTGCTACTGAAAAGACAGTCAAGATATTTTTGAAAGAAAGAAACCATAACATTTTTGAAAATGGAAGAAAGAGAGCCAAAATACTCCATATATTTGAAGAATTCCTGAAACATAAAAATCAGTTGTAATCTGTCTGTAGAATAATACACAGGAGAGAAAACCACAGCACCAAACACCAGTGCTTAGCAGGATTCCCCCCAAGGGAGCTCTGTAGCAGCTTCAAGTTCAAAGTCGGTGAGCACAATGGCAGAAAGGAGCAATGATACATCACCTAAGCGGATTAATTAAAGCACTATTTAGAATGGCTGGACCAGATAGCCCCTTCTCTTCCTTTGCAGCTAGACGCTAATGACTTTTCCCTTAGGATTAAGCCCTGAGAACTTTTCTCCCAAGAAAATGGGTCATCTCCCAGCGGAGGGTTCCATGTATGGGTGTTGAAGCCTGAGAGAAAGAAGAACATAGGTTAAGGTAATGTTGAAACTCTATAATATATGGCAAGAAAGAATGCACTGTTCGGCTCAGAAATGATATTCACTGAGATTCCCACTCCCTAAGTTCCTTACTTGGCAGAGGAGAGTGCCCTGGGGCAGCACACTCTGTCCAACAACGCCACTATGCACTGCCTCCTATTAACAAACTGTCTTTTAGAGTTTGAAATTAGAATCTCACATTCAAGTGATTTGGGGAAAACAGACTTATAAAACTCCTTGATAATCCCAAGTAAGCTAGTTATACTAATTATATTAGTCCTTTATTCATAAATCTAAATAGTCAAACGAGGATCATCAGATATTGGAGAAATACTAAAAGCATGCAAATAAGGAATCAAAATAAAGAAATAAGAGAGAAAACTGAGTCAAATCAGGGGGGAAATAGTTCTTCAAAAACATCCTTAGTATCTTCAGAGAGAACCAAGAGGATATTACATTCATAAATCAAGAAAAGCCTTCCATGACCAGGGAGCAATTCAAGGGCAAAATGGGGAAGATTTGGAAATTCTTCAACAAAACTAATTACGGGCTAAATCAGTGGCTTTTAAGCCTTTTCGATCAATACATACATTTAACATTAAGACATCTTGTGTGTATGTATGTATATATTATATGTATAAAGCTTCACTAAATAATAATTCCCCATATAGCCATATAATCTATGATAATTATGTTTTTTTAAAAAAGTACTCATGACTCACTGATGCGTTGTGATCCAGAGTTTGAAAACACTTGGTTTAATGGCAGAATAAAACAACTGAAACCAAGGAGGCTGTAGGATAAATGTAAAAATGTCTCAAAGAATGAAGAACAAAACCCAAAGAGAAATAGATAAAAAGAGCAAGAGTCATTGACGAAAAGTCCAAGAGACACAACATCCATGTAGGAAAGAAATGAATCAATAAAGAAGAGAAAAGAGCAAAACAGAATGACAAAACGTATGTATTTAAATTGAAATACCTCATCTAGCATAGAGCAAGATTAATAAAATTTAAAAAAATATAGACACACATTTACAAACTCTCTGGTGACTTCAGAATTCCAAAGATAAAGAAGAGATCCTAAAGGTTTCCAGACAGAATAAATCAATTACATACAAAGCACCAAGAATCCATGTGTATACCTGACATCACACTCCTCATTATCATCAGATTCCCTTTAGCAATTCTGTATGCAAAAACACAAAAAAGCAAGATTTTAAAATCTTGAAGGAAAATGATATTGAACTTAAAATTTCATACCCTGCCAAACTAGTGGAAGGGGAAAATATATATCATTTTTGCAAAGCAAGTAAACAGAAAGTTTTCCAATGAAGCATTATATATGAAAAAGATCACTGGCTCAGCTTTCCCATCAAAACCAATAAGAATTCCAGGAAAGAGAGTGACACGGTGCACAAGAAACAGCAAAGGGCAAAAAAAAAAAAAAAGAAAGGAGACAGAAAGAGGTAGGAAAACAGGAAAGAAATGAAAGAGAATCAATGACAACTTGATGCCTGGAAGAGTAGCCTTTGAGCAACAAAGTTTTGGCAACAAAGTACGTTAACTTCCTTTGCTATGGGTCCAACTTCACCCTGGTTTGACAATGATGTATATCTACAGAATCTTAACATTTTCAACAACATTTGCTGGTTTTAGTTTTTAGAATCAATCTACAGGCAAAGCACAAAATAAATATATTTATAGAAAATAACGTAAATATTGTAAAACCTAATATAAATAATAATAATGTGGCAAAGTTTATAAAATAGAGGCTGAAGGAGAGGGGAAGGTAGTAAAGACTACTTACTCATTTTCTTTCGAGTGTGATAAATAATATTCTATATATGTCATAAATCAAGAAACCTAGAGGAATTGGAAATAATAAGAGCTCACGAAGATGGGCAGGAAGTTCAGGTGTTTTAAACCCCTCATTTTTCACAAGAGAAGTTGGTAAGTACTGTCTAAAGCTGATAAAGATATGGGGCTTTTAAGATTCTAAAAGTCGTCATCAAAAAAGCTAAAAACAGTGATAACAGTGATTGTCTCTAGTGAGTGGGACTGGAAGGATGGAGGGTAGAGAAGAAGAATTTTGTCTTTCTTTTTTTTCTCTATTGTTTGGAATTGGGTGTTTTGTTGTGTTTTGTTTTTTACCATATGTAAGTATATATACATACGCATTTTCTTTTAAAAAAAAGAAAGTTCTTGCCATTTTACCCTATCCTTCCTGAATACTGTTATTTAAAAAATATATTCTTGGTCAATCAATATGAGCAAAATAATATATCTCATTTTTATTTTCACTTAAATAGTTTTACATGTCTATAATTGCCTTTGGATTTCGTTTGTAAATTGTCTGTTTATGCCATTGGCCCATACGCATTTCACTTTTACTGGTATATAAGAGTTCTTTATACACTAAGACAAACTTTTGCTTATTTGTTGCAAAAATATTCCCTGATTCTTTATTTATCTTTTAATATTTTTCCTAGGGTAATTTTTGACATTAGAAAAGTTTCTCCTTTTATGTATTCTTGGTCTTTGCTTTTATGCATACAATTTTTAGACATCCTGCACTTTCATACATTATATAATTATACCTTTAAAATACCCTTCCTATACCTGCATCTGCATTTTATACGTTAGGTGAGAAAATGTGATTCTGAACCATTTCACAGATCTGGGATAAAATTCTAGGTACCTGACGAGGCGCTTAGAGTGGCAGAGCAGAACGGGGAAGCCGTGGCTCTTGCAGTGACATTATGTATGGATAGAACTTCATCCAGGCCCCTCTCTCTCAGGCAAGGCTTAGGCTAGGGGACAGTGGTCTCGCACAGAGCCTCTGGATGCCTGGGGTCTGCCTGTGGCTTACTCCAACAGGATCACTGATTATATCCAGGATACTCAACTCCCTTACCCCTCTGCTCACGTCATTCTTTTCCTCATTTTCATTGTGGGGAGGCCCCAAGAGTTGACACGCAATGAGGAGAAGCAAGGACGCGATGGTACAGGAGCCCTCAACGGCAGGGCAGGGAAAGTGCTGGGGGAAGCGGGTAGGGATAAGCATACAGAACAAGCTGTTGCCTCAGCCTAGGGTGCAGGAAGCCCACCTTGCCCTCTCTCCCTGCTCCAGGCACCTACGAGGTCCTGGCACCTGACACTAAACTGAGGTTTATCTGATCTCCACCTGTGGAGAGATGAAGAGACAATCGGGGATAGGAAAAGATGTTTGTCTTGACTTGCTCAATCCTAGAGGAAAACGAGAATGTCCAGAGGGCATAAAGGCAGCTGCCAAAGAATCCCAAGACTTATAAAAGACCTTAAAAGCCCTCGAGCTTTCCCTAATCCAAGATTGGCAGTGAGTGCAGAAACTATATTAGGAATTTTATCACTTTTTTAACTTTTTAAGAGAAGATACTCCTCCCAAAATAAGTGGACCTACTGGTCTACTTTGAGGCATTGAAATTTCAAATCCAATTTTGATGAGTGTTATCTACTAACCCAGGCAAGATCTCCTCATATCTGATATTACTTCCCCATGAGGAAATTCTTCCTAAACCTGGGATATAAGTTACATACTCATGTATATGGTCTCCCTAGATTTTTTCTTTTTTTTTTAAAGATTGGCACCTAGGCTAACAACTGTTGCCAAACTTTTTTTTTTTTTTTTCTGCTTTATCTCCCCAAACCCACCTGTATACAGTTGTATATCTTAGTTGCCAGTCCTTCCACTTGTGGGATGTGGGACGCTGGCTCAACGTGGCGTGACGAGTGGCGCCACGTCCGCGCCTAGGATCGGAACCCTGGGCCGTGTAGCAGAGTGCACGAACTTAACCACTCGGCCACGGCGCCGGCCCCTCCCTAAATTTTTTAAAAGTCTTTTTATTTCTTTATCTATTTCTTTTAAATTTTTCTGTTTAACTCATGTAGAATTCATTTTGATATATTTTATGCAAATATATTATCACTTGACTTTTGTCCATATAACCAATTTTGGGAATATCATTTATTGAACAATTTATATCCTTCTTGTTCTATTGTGGTTCATGAGAGTTCCGATTTATTGGTGTATTTATAGGAATAGCCCTTTCTTAGTAGTGAAAATACTTGAAGGGACTATTCATAGGATACACACACACATATCTTCCCAGGATCAAGGTACATGAGAAGCTAGATAATTTATCAGAAGATTGTTAGGTAAAGATGAAATCAGAATGAAAGATGATAAATGTTCTTAAGGATATTTCATCTAAGTCTTGGTGAAAGATGACAACAGAACCCTGTAACACAACACAGACCTTCATAGTGATTGGAATTATTTAGTCTCAGAGCCGACGTCTGTCTTCCCTGGATAGAAATGGATGCCCATTATAGTTCTTGTGTCTTGATAAATTCCCTCAATTTTAGATGTGAGTGCTATTGTCACCATATTCTATAGGGGTCTGTGTATACTGTGTTATCTCCATTAGATCAGACAATATCTATTTCACCTAGGGCAACTTTAATAAGCATTCTTATCAATTCAGTGTATTCTTTTGGGATTATAGGCATATAATCATATTGTTTTCAAATAACCGTATTAGTTTCCTTTCCAAAGTTGATAATCTTATTTTTATTTCAGCTCATATTTCATTGGCTAGAACTTTCAGAACGGAATTTAAATAATAATAACAATGAGCACCCTCAACTTGCCTCTACTACATCTAATGGAAAAGTCACCAAAATTTTATTCTTAAAATTTAACATATTTGTTCCAAATTTACGTATATTTTTAAACATTAGTAATGGATGTTAATTTTTGCAGTATCATCAGACTTAGTGTTGTGCTGTTATGTTGACAGAATTCCTAAGGCTAGACTAACGTCGCTTCTTAAAGTAACTTTTAGTTTAGAACAATTTATCAAAGTGTGGTGAATGATTCTTTGCATGAATTGCCAATTTTTTTTTCTTTGCCAGTACTTTATTTTGGAGTTTTGCCTTTATATCAGATGAGTGCTTCCAGCTATTAAACAAAAAAAAACACAAAAAGCACGTAACAGTGACACTGACAGTGGCATGTAGTGTGTGTGTGTGTGTGGGTGTGTGTGTGTGGGTGTGTGTGGTGTTATCTCAGTTAACAGGAAAAACACAAGAGAAGATTTCAGGACTGGGTCAGCAAGTCAATCATGTCATCACTGCCCCAAGTTCTATTTATCAGGCTCTCCTCTACCACCTTTAACACAGGCAAAGGCTTTTGTTTTCCACACTTGATATCTCATGTTTGCAAAATGGCTGCTGCCACTCCAGACAACACTAACAAGACTACTTCTTCTATCTGGTTGTAATATTACGACACCAATTCAGCTTTTCCCAGATGCTCTCCAGCAGAGTTCTCCTTAAAGTTCCATTGGCCAGAACAGAGTCAATCAGTCATAGCCATGCTGTCAGGAGGGCTGGGAAAGTGAACTGCTGGCAAGAGGAATATAATTGTCATCTTTAGTTTAGCGTTAGACCAATCATGATTAATCACCTTGCACTGGGAAGATTACAGCACAAAGGAAAAAGGGATTCTATTAGCAAGGTAAGATATGGAATGGAGATGGTTCAAAAATAAAATTAATAATACGTCTACCATCATGTCTATTCTATTTTTATTTGTGGGTCAGATGTGCAGTCTTCCTGCACGAAATTGGTCATCTCCAGTAATCAGAGTTAATGTTGGTTTCCTAAAATGGGATGTTGAGTATTTTAAATTTTCCATGCTCTGAAATGGTATGTACAAGGATGTCTTCAGAACTCAGGTAAAATCATCTGATTTCAGAAACTTTTATGGGGGCAATAATATGACTTTTATTTTGTAGAAATTTGTTAGGATTATTCGTCCATGTTTTCTGCTAGAGCACCTTTTGATAATTGGTATGTTTTCAGAAATGTTTTCAAATATAATAGCCTGGAGTTTAATATGATATTAATGAAAAGATTTTAATCTCTCATTTACAATATCTGTGTGCTCTCTAATTTTCAACTTTGGTTTTCTCTCTTTATTCTTATTGATTTTTAATAGAACAAGTTCTTGAACATATTGCTATTTTTTAAAGAATAAGTTCTTGAATTATTGTTTTCTTTTTAATAATTTATTGAGCTCTGCCTTCAGTTTTATTTATCATCTAATTTAGGTGAAAAATTTAGGCTTCTGTTGTTTTAGCTTCTCTAAATCTGTGGTTTAAATCCTTAATTAATTTATATTATTAATTCCTATTTAATAATGAAAGGACTTAAAGCTAAGACTTTTCTCTTACATTCTGCTTTGGCTATATTACTTAAGTTAAAGTACCTCTAGTTTCCATTTTCTTACTTAGGGTATAGCTTTTTAGTATTAGAGAATTGTTTGTTCTCTAAAAAAAAAGTCATTAATTTCTAGTCCACTTGTCATCCTCACCATTCATTTGATGAATATTTATGCTATCAAAGAAGGTAACCTGTATGATTTCAAGTTCCAGGAATTTGTAAATCAGTGTTTCTCAATTCTTGAAAAGAGGGTACAATCTGTGAAAGGTAAAAAGTTCAATTTTATGTATATTACTTTAACCTGGTTAACTTATCCTAGTTGTGTTTGTTTTAGTTTACTAAGTCCTTTATTGGCTAAATGGAATATTAAATTCTTCTAAAGCATTTATTTTTGTCAATTTTGCTTATATATCTAACAGTGATTACCTCATGTATATTTCTGTTATACCTTCACCGAGATTGTAATTTTTCTTTAGTTAAAGAAAAATAATTCTTCCTGGAAAATAAATTTGTCTAAAATTAATCTAGCCATCTCTGTTCTCTTTCTGTCTGTATTTGTCTGGATATTACCCTAACCATTGATTCTTTTTAAAATTCTCTGTCTTTAGATAAGTAGGAAACAGTCACACTTTAGTTTTTAACCAAATATGACAGTCATATGTTAACTGAGGAGTTTAACTTAGTAATTTTTATTGCCAGAACTATTATATTTGGTCCTCCATTATATAGTTTTATGCTGTTTTATAATGCTCACTTTGATTTATAACTTTTAATATTTTTATATTCTTGAGTAATTTGCAAGCCATACAGAATATTTTCACTCCACCAGAGGCAATTTTAAATATTTAAACTCTAGATGTCAAATTAGCAATAACCAAAAGACATTGTGCAGTCTTTGATATCCTACCACACAAGATAAGGAATTACAGACACCTTACCTCCTCTTATCTTCTGTTGAATACTTTCAGGTCTCAGTTAATATAGTCCGTGTGTTTGATCTATTTTCAACTAAATTATTATGCTTACATTGTCCACAGTACTTTAAAAAATTTTTAACTTTTCATTGAATTTATTATCAAATTTAAAACAATCATTATTATTTGGATTTATGTCTTTAACTAATTAAACCTTAATTAAAATTTATGTTTTCTTACAAAGATTTCCTCATTTTTAATATCTCAATTTTAGGTCATCTCAATTGGCAGAAGTACCCCTTAAAGTGATTAAAATTTTAAAAACAGTTATTTTTATTTATCTTTTCAATTCAAAAGTTTCAGTTGTGAATAACTAGATATACACATTTTCTCAACAATTTCGTGAATTTCAATGAGCCCTATCCAAGTTAATCTGTTTATTTTTTCACTTCACTAATTATTACAAACTGTCCCCATATCCTGGCAATAGCTTGACTGCAAATCTTGGCTTTCAATGTTACAAGTAGGCATTCTTTCCTTCTGCGTCCTAATGGGAATTTTAATAGGAACTCAGGGACTGCTCACAAGATATCATTTTACCTCAAAACTTTAATATTTGCTTCTTATTTCACAATTGATCCTCTTGCTGACATTTACTTTTTTCTTTTGCAAATAAGTCTCAGAAAAAAAGAAGTAATATAGAAAGCAAATAAGAAATAGCAAGCAAAGGAAATCAAAACTTAGAATCAGGATGGCAGTTCAACTATTTCGAAAGAAGAGGAGCATGAACGTGGTGAGCAGGAGTGGGAAGAACACAGGTAAAACCACCAATTTGTTGGCTTGGAAAATGTTTAATTTGCATGAGAACAAATTAACGATTCTAAACAAAACACCCCCCTTCTAAATCTCACCCTCTCAGCCCAAATTCCGACCGCCATTCCTTCACAGCTCTGTTTAGAGAGCGTCATCATAAAAACATGCCCACCTTTTTCTAACCTCATTCCAAAAGCTAACTCAAACTCGCTTGGTCGCTAGCAGAAACTCGGGGTCCTCCTCGTGTGGTCTGATAGAGCCTCAGCTTGCTGGTTGCCAGACTCCATTTAATATATTTTCCTAAGCAGTGTGGGTAATGAGATAAAATATTCGGGGGAATTAAAATGTTAATTATGTCTACAGCTTGGCAAATATGCTCAGTGATTTGAACTGATTCATTAGATGGGCTTAAATCATTATTGCAACAGTGAATGTCAACCGTTCATGATATACACCTTCATGACAAAAAGCTGACAACCAAATTCAAACAGGTACTTTCCAAAAATTAACAACTACTGTAAAATTATTCACAATTTGCCCTTAAATAATTCCAGAAGAGTTCTTCTGACACTGTAAGCATTCCCCAAAATACCTGTGCCCAGTTTCTCTTCTATCTAAAGAACTCAAGAGAAACATCAAATGATATAACATTTGAACTTAGTGACTTTAAGTATTTGCCCAAGGTCATACAGCCAATAAGGGGCAAAGATAGAACTTCCAAATGAATGTACTTAATACTAAAACTTATTTTCTTTTTGTTATGATTTTCACTCCTCCCTATATTAATAACAATAGCTACCATGCATCGTGTATCCTCTATACTTAATCTATATGATCATATTTACGTCTCACAACAACCTTTCTAGATAGGTTTATTTTTCCCATTTTGCAGAGAAGAAATCAAGGCCCAGAAAACATTAAATGTACTAGCAACTCATGAGAGAACAGAGAACGGAGATCCCTTCAAATCACTACACCTGCACTTGCCCGGAGAGCAAGCATGAAATCTACCTTGAAATATCTTTGAAGAACAGCAGTATTGCTTGGAGAATTTGGCATATGAAAAATCAAGTCAGAGTTCTTATTTCAGAAGACAAAATAAGCAGAGAGCTCTCCTGGTCACAGTGACAAGCCAGGATGGGCACAAGGAGATGCTTATGTGGATTACTCTGGTGTGGCTCTCTCATCTGGCAGTCAGGGTAGGACCCAGTAGCACATCAGCACTTCCCACTTATAAATTCTGTAAATCACTCTTCTCTGTATGGCTATCTTCTCAGCTGCCCTCAGCAGTTTGGAAAGTGGAAGGTCCCAATGAGCCAGTTACCATTTTGCTCAAGGCTAAGTGTACGCTCTTTATAGCCCTATCTGCTTGTCCACGGCCTGTGATATGTGCCAACCTTGCTCATGTGAAACACAAACAACTCCCATGATTCAACTGAAGAACAGCCCATGAAATAGAAGATAGGATTGAATCCATACCATTAGGGGGAAATGTTACAGTGAGAAATGGCTACACCTTCTACCATGTATTAGGGAAAATAACAATGTTAACCTAACTAAGGGGTAGAATATGTTCAGTTTTTCTAAAAGATGTATGTTCTAAGTTATAGCTTTGTAGTTGAACTTGAAATGCATATGTGGAATACTAATTGTTTCATTTGCACACCTATAAATTTTTGAGTCATATATTTTCTGTTTCTAGTTAATCATAGATGAGGTCAACCTTGCCCACACATCTGTTCACTTCTTGATTACCAAATTTGATTTCAGCTGACCTAGTTGGATTAAATAGAATCCCCTTCCATTTTCACTGGTTGCATGGGGACATCATTATTTTGTCAAAGATTTTATTCTATACATTTATTAATTTTGTTATATTCAGTCTCATCCCTCAATAGGTCACAATCTTCACCAACACTGAGACCTCATCTAAACAATGCCACATAATCCAAGACATCACCACCCACGCTCTGCAGAGGCAGCAGCTACACGGCTGTTGTATATATTTTATGAGCACCCCCTCTATAAACTCTTCTAATAATGAGGACATTTTGAGAGAATGAGCAATTAATTAAATATCAAACATCTGGGTTTATCAACTGGCACCTAAACTTCCTGATTTTGTAGTATTGGGTCAGTATCTTGACCTCTCAATTCCTTGAAAGCAATAAAAAAAAGTTATAAACCAGTCTTTGCCACCCCCCAGAGTTGTTGTGGTGATCAAAAGAGACCATGGGAAGCATACTGAAAGACGTGAGCAGAACGTTATTTACACTGCTTAAAAATGGAAAACAACCTACCTATTCAATAAAAGCTGAAAGGTTTTCTAAATGTTAATACATTCACATGATGGACTATGTTCATTAGGAGACTTTCATTAAATTGAATAAATGTTATATCATATTATTTTTAAAGTACAGTATTATCTAATTAAGTAGAAAAATACTTTTTAAATCCTGAAATGAAACACACCATAATGTTAACAGTAGCTTTGAATGGATAGTAAGATAACAGCTGAGTTAAAAAAATAATAATTTTCTAAATAATGCTGGAAAAATAAAAGTCATACACAAAATAATAATAGTAATTTTTTATTTTACTTTTCTAAGACATCTATTTTTATAATTGTAAATGTACTCAAAGTATGCACAAAATAATTTGTATACTATAATACACTACCAAAATACACGCTAGTTAATAAAATTATTTAAATAAAGATAAAGGTAAATAAGAAAGTCTATTTTCTGTAGCTTGCTTCATTTCCAAATATAAGTTCAAGTTTCCTAAGAATCCAGGACGAATCAAAGAGCCACTATTCTAATATTGTAATTTGAGATAGCACATCATAATACACATCAAGCATAAGGTAAGTATAATGTAGGTCTAGTTCATGTAACTAATTCAGATGTTAGCATACAATTCTGCTGATAAAATCAGAGTTCAAAATAAATGCTACCTCAACATCAATTTGTTTGTGTATGTGTGGTGGTCAAGATTATTTAGTTAGCACTATTTCTTAAAGCTTTATTTCCTTAAAGAAAATATTCCACATTGCAAAGAAATCTTCATTAGTAAATAATTAGTACTAAATTTTTTTTTTAAAGATTGACACCTGAGCTAACAACTGTTACCAATCTTCTTTTTCTTTTTTTCTGCTTTATCTCCCCAAACCCCCCTGTACATAGTTGTATATCTTAGTTGCAGATCCTTCTAGTTATGGGATGTGGGATGCTGCCACAATGTGGCCTGATGAGCAGTGCCATGTCCGCACCCAGGATCCGAACCCTGGGCCTCTGCAGCACAGCGCGCGAACTTAACGACTTGGCCACGAAGCCGGCCCCTAAAATTTTTAAAATAAGATTCAAACTTACTAAAAACTTAATAAGAAATCAGGATTATGTAATTATTCCAAGTAATTTACAATAATGAGTTACAAAATATGATTTCTGTAGAAGGTGTATATCAAATATTTTGGTTCAACAGATGAATAATTTAAAAACTAATTAAAATTAAGAGATTACTCAAAGTGAATTTAATCCAATATTTATTCAATGAGCTATTACTTGTAATGGGAGTCAGAAGAGTCAAAATTATGATAGGTAATTCTTGATCTCCTTTTTAAAATTTGATCATAGTATTCATATAATTATAATCTAGTTTTTCAGGATTAAATATTTAACATGTCATTCTTACATTCTGAAACTATTAATTTATATTCTGTTTAGGCACCAAATTATTTGTCTATGTGTGTGTGCACATATTTGATTTATTTTTTATTATAAACAAAAAGAAACTTGTTTCAAGTGCCCTCTTCCATTAGTCAAGTGGAGATAAGGAAGCAGTTTGAACACCCCAAGATATATTTTATTCCTCCTCATCATTAAGGAATGTGAGCCTTGTCCAAGGTCGTAACCCCAGTAAATGGCAGTCTGTCTGCTGTCAAAGCTAACTCACTTTCTCCTACTTTACACAACTGTTGAAATTACAGCAAAAATTATGAATCACCCTCACTATATCCTTGAAAAGGAAATTCCCTGTAAGGAAATAAAGGAATAAATTAATAACAGAAAACTACCATACCAACAACTCTAAGATATCAGTTTATTCACATTTTAACATCTCTACAGTTGAGACTCAGCTTAAAATTGATGAAGCCTTTAGGAATCAAGGACATCTTATAAAAGTACTTCTCAAACTATCTGTGGTGAAAAACTAATGTTTGTTGGTTGGTTTGTTTACCTTGATTCTTTTATAGCTCCACCCAGCTAAATAAGTCCACTAAGCACGCACGTGGATGCCTGAGAAAGCCACATTCCTGCTAACACTTCAATACTTCTCTCAAATTCTTTTAACGCATGTTGTAACAGTTTTTGAACCACATTTCCAGTGGCACTGTCTCAGAGTCAATGAAATATTGTAATAACCAGAGTTTACTGCATATAACTTCTAATCCCTTTTAATTAATATTTTATTACGTACAATTGTGAATCACAATTAATCAATATATTTTCTTAAATTGGGACAAGTAGTGAAATTGACTATTTCACCTTCTTTGCCAGAAATAAATTAAATGGCTGAGGGTAGGGATCAAGAAGATGGAGAAAGAATATTGCATAATCCATTGATTTGAAGCATGGTTCACGAATAATCAAGAATTAGCTGTGTCAGTCAAACGAAATATTTCTTGCTTCTAAGCACAGTCACTCAGTATCTCCTGCTATTCTGGGTTACCCTGGTTCTTAAGTTATTTTGCCACTGCTGGAACGCTTACTTTTCTTCTGCAGTAACACTTGGGTGTGAAAAATGACTTGGTCACTCATTAAAAATAAACTGTAACTGATGTTTACTTCCTAATGGTAAAGCTGAATAACTTACGGTGTGAAAAACAAAATATGCCCTATCTCACTTTGTGCTAAACAACCCCACAAAAAAACATTAAAAATCCTGCAAG
Source organism: Equus przewalskii (assembly GCF_037783145.1). Lineage (NCBI taxonomy): Eukaryota > Metazoa > Chordata > Mammalia > Perissodactyla > Equidae > Equus > Equus przewalskii. The sequence continues at coordinate 10,733,057 of NC_091848.1, read as the reverse complement.
TGAAAAGTAAAATATGATAAATCAGTCAGGAAATGTGTTTAGGAAACACAGCGGGGAAGTGGCTTAATGTCATAAGCATAGGTAAAAACGAAGCCTGGCTAATTAATTATAAGATCTTTCAGCTTAAATTATTATTCCTCTTTCTTGGAGTTTTACTATGACAACTTCTTACAAATAACGTTTTTTAAAAAATTCCTTTGTATGAGGAGACTCTCAAAACTGTACAGGTTCTCTCTGTTGAAATTGTTCAGGATTCAGAAACTGATGTCAATTGGAATTTAACTGTTTTCTCAAAAGAATGGTCTTGTTCATTGCTGTATCCTGGGTGCTCTGCAGATGCTCAATCCATATTTGCTGTTTTCTGAGAGAAGGACAAAGAGAGGTTCCTTCCAGGAAGGAAAAGTGCACACTATACCCTGATTGCTCCATTTCTATACAAGTGTAGCTTGCACCAATCGCAAGGGAAAAAATTAATTCGCCCCTTCCAATCCAGGTGGGCTCAACAGGAAAGAGCAAACAAAAATCCAATCCTGACCATATGGTCAAAACCAAGGTGGGTTTCCATCTAATCTCACCACATCAGGCAGGGCTGAATAATAAATTCTTCTACCTGTTAGAAAGGACCTCCATTGATGGGCCCGATTGGCTAGTGGGAATCCCAGCAATATCTACAACATAGTGTAACTCACAGCTAGGAATATGCTCTGGAGGCTCATTATTTAATTAAGAGTAGGAATTACAAGAGCACTAAATGCAATGAAGCAGCACAATTTGCAAGGGCTCCGAATTTATGGTTTTCATTAATTAACATAAAGTAGTAAAGCCTAGCGAAATCAAGTGATCAGCTCAGCTATTAGAATTTTGAGAGTTAATTAATATAACAGCACAGATCATTGAGCTTAGAAATTATGAGTAACATATAGAATTTTAAAGAGTATCATGATGTTTTATAATTACAAGATATTCCTCCGCTCCTTCAAATTGTATTCTTTTGAAGCTTGGTTCCTTAACTCAATTCAAGATCAGATATGGTTAAACTCATATGAAGAGAAAACAATTAGAAAATTTGTGAGTTCCACTCTGCAAACTCTTCTAATAAATGATTTGCTTATTTACCTAGTCAGCTGTGATGATTACAGACCATTAGTGGCCGTTAATAAATAAAACTATTTGCATTTCACAGACGTATTTGAATTTCAGACTTCAATTTCCCACTAGGGAAAGAAACAAAACAACTGTTCCTATGACCACAGCTTAAAAGGCAGTGGAGCAAATTCTCATTTCTCCTCTGGAATTGAAGTAAACAGGAGGGGAACTGGAGGCTGTGCAAATTGCCCCCACTGCCATTCTATACTTTCTGCACACCCTGTGCTCCTCATAGGGCTTCTTAATTTAAGAGCTCTAGAGCATTGAAGGTTATTGTTCCTCTTTAGCTGAGTGAAGAGCTATGTATATAAAAGTTGAGTCTTGCCATTTCTATCTAATTTCACTTGTTAAAAATACATGCATTGTAACCTGAATGGCATTTTCTATGATGTCTTTATAGAGTCCTATTACATCATAGCACATTTTAAATTACAGAGAAGGAGCCGGCCCGCTGGTGCAGAAGTTAAGTGCGCAGGTTCCGCTTCGGCAGCCCGGGGTTCACGGGTTCGGATCCCGGGTGCAGACATGGCACCGCTTGGCAAGACATGCTGTGGTAGGTGTTCCACATGTAAAGTAGAGGAAGATGGGCACGGATGTCAGCTCAGGGCCAGTCTTCCTCAGCAAAAAGAGGGAGATTGGCAGCAGTTAGCTGAGGGCTAATCTGCCTCAAAATAAATAAATAAATTACATAGAAAAGATCTTGCACTTATAGTCAGGACATCGATGGTCTAAAAAACATTTTATCTAAGCACAAATTTATTTCACAATCACAATAATCATCATCTACTGAGTGTCTAAATATGCCGGATGCTTTACTATTCCTTTATCTAGATTATCTCATCATTGCTGAAAAGCATCTTGAAATGTAGGTCTTCATTTATAAAAAAAGGAAACTGTTATGGGCTGAATTGTGTCCTCCCCAAATTCATACATTGAAGTCCTAACCCCCAACACCTTAGAATGTGGCTGTATTTGGAGATAGGAACTTTATAGGGTTAATTAAGGTAAAATGAGGCCATACGGGTGCGCCAAATCCAATATGACCAGTGTCCTCATAAGTAAAGGAAATTAGGACACAGACAAAATGCAGACAGAGGGGCAACCATATGAGGACACAGTGAGAGGGCAGCCGTCTATAAGCCAAGGAGAGAAGCTGCGGAAGAAACCAACCCTGCTGACACTTTGGTTTTGGACTTGCAGCCTCCGGGACTGTGAGACAGTAATTTTCTGTTGTTCAAGCCCCCCAGTCTGTGGTGTTTTGTTACGACAGCCCAAGCAGACTAATACGGAAACAAGGATGTCGTGGTAACTCTCAATTCTAATAGCTGAGGATTTCACTTAGCCTGGCTCACCACATTACTAGTGTGTGAAACATCTAGGAAATGGGTGGGAAAGAGGTAAATCTGCTCCTCTCTCCTCAAAGAACAAGGTCTCTCCACCACTCCAGTGATTTAAAAAGAAAAAAAAAAAAAGCTTATCAAGAAAAAACTTGCACAAAAGCAGGATATTACAACAGATGAAAATAATTCTATTTTGAATGAATCATGGGTGAAGGTCAAGAACCCATCATCCCACCGGCTGGGCCATTCCCTCGAAATCCCCACACTGACCCTCTCTCCTTGGTGGCAGTTGAGGAGGGACCTAGTTGAAAATCACTGCAGGACACTGTGCTGCCACCCTTCAGGAGGTTCATCTCATTCCCAGATATAGGCTTTCAAATATTGAAGATTTTATGTAACAATCTGTATCTTCCTTTCTACCAAAAACGATATATAGAAACTTATCAATATACCCAAGAACTTTCTAAGAGCAAGAACTGTCCAAAGTTCTAACACACTCCTGTTAAGGGGTGAGCTTCCTGTTCAAGCACAGCTGGGATGACAGAGCACCTGGCAAGGCTGCTATTGAGGGCGTTAAGCTCTCATCTACGCCGGGGATTAAAAACTGGATTTGCAGAATTTTTCTGTGTTACAGAGCCGCTTCTAAAGATGAAAAATGATTCAACAGAGTGTACAGCTGCTTAGTACTAAGCAACATTGATTACACATCTTCATGCATTTTACTTGCAGCTAAAATTTTCTGTTTGAGAAGATACTTGCCCAGCTGGCAAATGGCAGCAGAAAGCCCTCACAATTAGCACTTTTAACAGTGCTATTGAGGTATAATTGATATGCAATAAACTACACATAACTGAAGTGTGCAATTTGATAAGTTCTGACATACGTATGTCCTCCTGAAACCACCATCAAAATCAATACAATGACCATATTCATCACCCCCAAAGTTTCCCAGTGTCCCTTTGTAATTTCTCCCTCCAGCCCTGCTCCACCATTACCAGCCCCACCAGTCCCACCAGACCAAAACCCATCTACTTTGTGTAACTAAATACCAATTTGCATTTCCTGTAATTCTATATGATGAAATCATGCAGTAGGTTTTTTTTTTTTTCGGTCTGACTTCTTTCATTCAGTATAACTGTTTTGCAATTCATTCATGTTATGTGTATCCATCGTTCATTCTTTTGTATTGGTGAGTAGTATTGCATTGTATGAATATATTGCAGTTGGTCAACTCATCTGTTGACGAACTGTATGTTTTTTTTCCAGTTATGGCTATTATAAATAAAGCTGCTGTGAATATTAATATACAAATCTTTGTATGTACATACGCTTTCATTTCTCTTGGGTAAATGTCCAGGAGAATAGCTGGATGACATGATAGGTATGTGTTTAAATTTTTAAGAAACTGCCAAACTGAAAAGTGGTTGCATAATTTCACATTTCCATCAACAGCATATGAAAGTTCTAGTTCCTCCACATTCTTGCCAACATTGTCAGTTCTTTTAATTGTAGACATTCTAGTAGGTGTGTAGTGATATTTCCTTGTGGTTTTAATTTGCATTTCTCGAATAACTTATAATGTTGAACATCTTTTCGTGTGCTTATTTGCCATCTGTACGTCTTTTTTGTGATGTGTCTGTTTAAATCTTTTGCCAATTTTTAGAATTAGGTTGCTTTCTTATTGGTGATTTTTGAGAGTCCTTTATGTATTCAGGATACATATCCTATCAGATGTCTACTTTGTAAAGATATCTTCCCATTTTAGACCGATCTTTTCGTTCTCTTAACAGTATCCTTCTGACAGCAAATTTTTTAATTTTGATGAAGCCTAATTTACCAATTAGTTTTTTTAAGGATTGTGCTTTTGCCATTACAGTTAAGAAATCTTTGCCTAACTCGAGATCACAAAGATTTTTTTCCTATGTTTCAGCTAAAAAATTTTATAGTTTTTGTTTTACATTTAGGTCTATAATCTATTTTGAATTAATTTTTTCTTTTCTCTTCTTTTCTTTATTAAAGTATAATTGACGTACAATATCCAATCAATTTCAGGTATACATCATAGTGACTCAATATTTATATACATTACAAAATGATCACCACAATAAGTCTAGTTGCCATGTGTCACCATGCAAAGTTATTACAATATTATTGACTATATTCCCTATGCTGTGCATTATATTCCCACAACTTATTTATTTTACAAGTGGAAGTTTGAACCTCTTGATACCTTTCATTTATTTCACCCAACCCCCAACATCTCCTCTCTCTGGTAACCACCATTTTATTCCATATATCTATGAGTCTGTTTCTGTTTTGTTTTATTTGTTAGTTTTGTTTTGTTTTTTAGATACCACATATAAGTGAAATCGTATGGTATTTGTCTTTCTCTGTCTCGCTTACTTCACTTAGCATAATACCATCAAGGTCCATCCATATTGTCACAAATGGCAAAAATTCATTCTTTTTTGTGGCTGAGTAATATTTCATTGTATATATATATACCACATCTTCTTTATCCATTTATCTACTGGTAAACAGTTGGGTTGCTTCCATACTTGCCTACTATAAATAATGCTGCAATGAACATAGGCGTGCATATATCTGTTTGAATTAGTGTTTTCATTTTCTTTGGATAAATACCCAGAAGTGGAATTGCTGGATCATATGGTAGTTCTATTTTTAATTTTTTCAGGAACCTCCATACTGCTTTCTATAGTGTCTGCACAAATTTACATTCCCACAGTGTACGATGGTTCCCTTTTCTTCACATCCTCACCAATGCTTGTTATTTTTTGTCTTTTTGATAATAATCATTCTGACAGTGTGAGGTGGTATCTCATTGTGGTTTTGATTTGCATTTCCCTGATGATTAGTGACATTGAGCACCTTTTCATGTGCCTGTCAGCTATCTGTATGTCTTCTTTGGAAAAACGTCTATTCAAGTCCTCTGCCCATTTTTTAATCAGGTTGTTTTTTTGATATTAAGTCATGTAAGTTCTTTGTATATTTTGGATAGTAACCCCTTATCAAACATATAATTTGAAACATCTTGTCCCATTCAATAGGTTGCCTTTTCCTTTTGTTGATGGTTCCCTTTGCTGTGTAAAAGCTTTTTAATTTAATGTGATCCCATTTGCTTATTTTTGCTTTTGTTGCCCTTGCCTGAGGAGACTGCTCCAAAAAAACATTGCTAAAACTGATGTCAAAGAGCTGATTGCCTCCGTTTTGTTCTGGGAGTTTTATGGTTTCAAGTCTTACATGCAAGTCTTTAATCCATTTTGAGTTTACTTTTGTATATGGTGTAAGATTCTGCTTTTTTTTGTTGCATCTGGGTATCCAATAGTTTGGATATCCAGCATGATCTGTTGAAAAAAAAAAACACTATCCTTATCCACTGAATTGGCTTTGTACGTTTGTAGAAAATCAGCTGTCTAGGTGTAGGTATATTTCTGGGCTCTCTCTTCTGTTCTACTGATATATTAGTCTATCTTTGTGCCAATACCATGCTGTCTTGATTATTGTAGATTTATAATAAGCCTTGACATCAGGTAATGCTAGTTCTCTGACTTTTCTTCAATTGCAAAGCCGTTCTGGTTGTTCAAGGTCCTTTACATTTCCATATGACTTTAGGGTAAGTTAGTCAATTTCTACCAAAAAAAAAAAAGATCCTGTTGGGATTTTGATTGGAATTGCATTGAACCTATAGATAAGTTTGGGGAGAATTGATTTCTTAGCAGTACTGGCATCTTCTGATGCAGGAACACGACATATCTCTCCGACTTGTTTAGGTCTTCTTTGATTTCTGCTAACAATGCTTTGCAATTTTCAGTGTATAGTTCTTTCACATCTTTTGTCAGATATTTCCCGAACTATTTCATATTTTTTCATTCTAGTGGAAATGGCATTGCTTTCTTAGTTTGAATATCATATGGTTTATTGCTAGTATACAGAAACATATTTAATTTTCGAACATCTTATATCCTGTGACTTTCATAAACTCACTTTTTAGTTCTAGTATCTTGGTCACAGATTTTATCAAATTTTCTACATAGACAATAAGGCCATCTGCAAATAAGGACAGTTTTATTTCTTTTCTAATCAAGACACCTTTTATTCCTTTCTTTATCCTCGTTTGAGTGGCTACAACCCCTATACAATGTTGAATACAAGTGGTGAGAGTAGACACTCTCTCCTGTTCCTCATCTTACCAGGAAAACATTCAGTTTTTTTCCACCGTTAATTATGATGGTAGCTGTAGGTTTTTTGTAGATGCCCTTTAGCAAGCTAAGGAGCTTCTCTTCTATTCCTAGTTTGCTCAGAGTTTTATGGAAAGGAACATTGGAATCGTTAAATGCTTTTTGTGTATCTATTGAGATGACCATTTGTTTTCTTTCGCAGTTCGTCAAGATGGTGAACAACATTACATTATAATCCTGGGAAAAATCCCACTTGGTCATTGTGTATTACCTTTTTTACATGTCATTGGATTAGATTTTCTAAAATTTTGTTTAGAATTTTTGAATCAATGTTCATGAAGTATATTATTCCTTCATGTTTGTTTGTTTGTTTAGTTTCTTGGAATGTCTTTGTCAGTTTTGCTATCAGGACAATCCTGGTCACAAAGAATGAGTTGGGAAGTATTCGTTCCAATTTTATGGAAGAGTTTTCACATAACTGCCATTATTTCCTCCTTAAATCTTTGACAGAATTCACCAGGAAAGGTCTAGGATTTTCTTTTTTGGAGGTTTTGAACTACAAATGCAATCAGTTATATATAAAAGGCCACTTCAGGTTATTGATTTCTTCCTGAGTGAGCTTTGGTAATTTATGTCTTTCAGTGAATATGCCCATAAGCTCTAAGCTGTTGAATTTATTAGCACAAAGTTATTCATAATATTTCCCTCCTGTCCCGTCAATGAGTATAGTATTGGCAGTGATGTAACCGCTCCCATTTCTGATATTGGTAATTACATTCTCATGCTTTTTCCTTATCTGTCTGGCTAGGGGTGTATCAGTTTTATTGATTTTCCTAAAGGACCAATTTTGGGTTTCATCGATTTTTCCCTATTGTTCTTCTATTTTCTACTTCACTGATTTTCTCTCTGATCTTTAGTATTGCCCTTTTCCTGTTTACTTTCCGCTTAATTTTTATTTCTTTTCTAGTTCCTTAAGTTGGAAGCTAAGGTCATTGATTGGAGACATTTTCATTTCCAATATGGGCACTTAGTGCTAAAACTTTCTCCCTAAGTACCGCTTTAGCAGCAACCCAAATCCTGATTATGTTTTATATCCATTTGCATTCAATTCAAACTACTTGTTATTTCCCCTTTTGATTTCTCCTTTTGCCTATCTATTATTCAGAAGTGTGTTATAATTGATTGTCAAATATTTGGGGGATTTTCCAAATACCTTTCCGTTACTGATTTTACCTTAAATTCCATTGTTGTCAGAGAACATATTTGTATAATCCTCTTATATTTATTGAGATTTGTTTAATGGCCCAAATATGGTCTCCCTTGGTCATTGTTCTGAGTCACTTAAAAAGATCAGTTACTTGGCACCAGTTTGATTCTTTCAGGTCTTGTTTTATGATTTATTAGATGGATTCAGAACCCTGCTTATTCTAGGGTAATTATTCCCTACTACTGAGTACTTTAGCCAATGACCTAGTAGTTATAATTTTTTCAGTCTGGCTGGAAGGAACAGACATTTTACCCTGTGAGCATCAGGCACTGTTCCTTTTAATGCTTTCAGATGATTTTTTTCCCAATGACCCTGATGGTCAGTACTCTGACTTGACAGGGGGTCCTCTGAAGATCTCCAGTGTTCCCACACTGTAGAGTTGTCTCCCCTTTCTAGTCCTCTATCCCAGGAACTCTAGACTCCTGAGTCTCCCTGGACTCTCAGCTCTGTCTTCTCAGTCTAGGGCATCTGATGGGCTCTGCCCGGGTTCCTCCTCCCTGCGCAGTGGCCTGGAAACTCTCTCAGGGTTGTAAACTGGGACAAGCAGAGGCAAGATCTCATTTGTGTCGTCTCTCAGATTACTTTCACGACCTGATGTCTTGTGTCTCGAAAACCATTGTTTCATATGTTTTATCTATTTTAGGGGAGCTGTTTCAGTCAGGACCCTAAATCCAGTTTCTGCTACTCTTTCTGGGCTAAAAGTGGAAGTCTCTCCAATTAACACTTTTAAATAGCTTAAAATACACTCACCCCTTAGGGGAGTTATATATAATATAGTGTTACTTATCATATGGACAGCAGTGACTTGAGTAGGGAAAAGCAAGTAAGGAGGTTTTAAGCTTGAGGCATTGCAGTCCTAGAGAAAGCACTGGACTGAGACGGAATCACTACTAGGCTTTACATCTGAGAGTCCACTTAAAATCAGTTCTGTCAACTGAAAACATAATAATATTAGAGATGACCTTTAATCTGTTCCCCTGTTAAATTCAAAAAGTTTATACTTGTGGGAAAGTCAGGAATGGGAGAAAGGAATAGCAAACATTGGACATTGGACAAAATAAGAGATACAGGCATCTGGAAGAAGAGAAGGGGAGGTGCAAAGTGGGAAAGGTGTCTAGAGAAGAAAGTGGCAGGGTACTCAGGATATGCAATTAAACCTACTGCCTCTGTGCATTGTTAGAAATCACCTCCATGCTGTTTTTGCCATAGCCACACATTGTCAAAACTACTGTTAGGGTAACAGCAATGTTTGGAAGTTTGCAAATACCACTTTCCAGAGCTGTCTATCTCCCTGACAAGTCCAATCCGTACTTCATTACTGAACTCCTTCCTCTTCAGTACTATGTCATGTCAGCTCTTTGGCCACAGAGGAAAAATAACAGGAGAAAGAAAGAAAAGAAGGAAGGAGGGAAGGGAGGGAGAGAGGGAGGAAGAGAAGAAGGAAGGAAGGAAGGAAGGAGGGAAGGAGGGAAGGAAGAAATCTATAACTTTGTACTGAGAGAAAAGAGGAACTAACGGATTGATCATTTAACTTTCCATACATTTATTCTTTCCTTCTTCTTATTATTTATAAGTACAATGTAATATTTGTGTAAATTCTCAGAAAAAATAAGCCTTGTTTATTTTTTCTGATATATTCTTGGATTATCAAGAGTTGACAAATTTTTCAAAAGGTGTCTAACTCTACACCTACTAAAAGAATCATTGTTTAGGATACTATTCATTGTATTTTCCAATATCCCTTCCATATAGAAAAACAAAACTATGTTAGAATTCAGAACAAGGAAAAAGTCAGTCTTTCTTACAAATGTGAATATTTCTTTTTCATTAGATAATGAACATAACCCATTATGTTGTATGCTATCCTTTTGCTTCTGGAAGCACAGCACCAGTATAATAGTTAATAGAGAAAAATACATGGCATGTGTGTTACCCCACCTGCTCTCTTTAGACATCATTAATCAAGCATGACAGGCATTCCCAGCTGAACCGACTTGGACTCAAAATCTTTCTCAGTATTATATTCTAGGTATCTACAACCATTGAGCAGAATTTACACGTGATATGAAATGGCTTCAACCAGCCTTGATGATAACTATATTTGCTCCCTCTCCTGCATATTTCTTCAGTTTTTCTATGCCTATGTGGTAGATTTATTGATACATGTGTTTTATCATAAGTATAAGCAAATTCTTTTTGGAAATTAAGGGCACCCTTAGCTCTCATGACTCACAAAGATTTTGAGTACACTTGTGAATGTACATGAACAGGCCCCTGAGGATAATTAGTACTTAAAAAAAAGATAATTGGCAACAAATTCAAATAAAATCAGGTTCGAAAACTTTATACTAAAAATTATGAAAATAAATCTACCTATAAATAAATACACATATAGTTGTAATTACAACAGTGCAACAGTTCTTAAAGCAAACAATGACTAGATCAAGTGTGTCAGGTTGTAGAAAGCAGTGTTACTATTTTCCAATAAAATTGATTACTAAAGTTACACAACCTAATTTGGGGCCACGAATTGAGGACTGGTGCCAGTTCACAGACTACTTCTCCTGGTCTACCACAGGATATGTACAGAATTGAGAGTAGGTGTTTAGGAACTTTTACAGCAATTGCCATGATATTTTTGGCATGTATTTTACAAAAGTATCAGTGTACATTGTTTGAGAAAAAATAAAAGAAAACCTGGTTCTTTACCACAGACAGTTTGAGAAAGAGTGACATTCCTTTTGACGTTCATAGCAAGCTTATAACGAAGCTCATTTTGCAACATTTCAGGAATTGCCTGACTTTGGAAAAACTATCAAACCTTTCCAAGCCTAAGATATCTCATCTATAATACACAAATCGTAATAGCACCAACCTCACAGGATTATTACGGAGATGAAGTCACATTCATTCCCAAGGAGCAGAGCCTGCCAGTGGCCACCTGAGCATGTGGTCAACAGGAAAAAATATTAGATTTCCCCACTATCCTTGCAGCTAGATGTGGCTAAGGGGCTCATTACTCAAAATGGTATAGGAGCAAGGGTGATAGGTGTCACTTCCAGTTTGGACACTTAAAGGGAAGAAAACTGTGACTAAGAGAAATGCACATAGAGAGCAAGGTTTCTTCGACTGTGCCAATGAGGGTAAATATTCTAGGGAAAAAGAGCAAAAGCATGGAGGGAGCTGGGCCTCAGGAGTTTTGCTGAGCAGAGTCACAATATGAGTTCAGGTTTTCACAGCAAAGAAAAATAAATTTCTAATATACAGATGGCCAACAGGCACATGAAAAGATGTTCAACATCACTGATTGTTAGGGAAATGCAAATCAAAACTACTAGATATCACCTCATACCCATCAGAATGGCTAATACTAAAAAGGCAAGAAATAACAAATGTTGGAGAGGATGTAGAGAAAAGTAAATGATCATACCCTGCTGGTGGGAATGCAAACTGATGCAGCTGCTATGGAAAACAGTTTGAAGATTTCTCAAAAAAGTAAAAATAGAACTACCATATGATGTGGCTATTCCACTTCTGGGTATTTATCCAATGAACATGAAAACACTAATTCAAAAAGAGCTATGCACCCCCTCGTTCATTGCAGCATTATTCACAATAGCCAAGACTTGGAAGCAACCCAAATGCCCATCAATGAATGAATGGATAAAGAAGATGTGGTATATACATACAATGGAATACTACTCAGCCATAAAAAAGACAAATCATGCTATTTGCAACAACATGGATAGACTTGAGGGTATTATGCTAAGAGAAATAAATCAGAGAAAGACAATCACCATACAATTTCACTGATATGTGGAAGATAAACAAACAAACACATAAATAAGGAGAACAGATTGGTGGTTGCCAGAGGGAAAGGGATGGGGGGGAGGCGAAAACGGTAAAGGGGCTCATTTGTATGGTGACAGATAAAAACTAGACTATTGGTGGGGCTGGCCCAGTGGCATAGTGGTTAAGTTTGTGCACTCCACTTTGGCGGCCCAGGGTTCACAGGTTCGGATAACAGGCGCAGACCTACATGCCACTCATCAAGCCATGCTGTGGCTTGTGGGTGGTGTGCCACATACAAAATAGAGGAAGACTGGCACAGATGCTAGCTCAGGGCCAATCTTTCTCACCAAAAACAAACAAACAAAAAACTAGACTATTGGCGGTGAACACAATGCAGTCTATACAGAAACTGAAATATAATAATGTACACAAAGTTATAAGCCAATATGACCTCAATAGAATAATTTAAAAAAAGAAGAGAAAAAGAAACTTCTAGCCTATCTAAACTTCTGTTGTTCTAACCCTTTGTTACACTGATCCAAACCAATAGCCCCACTGAGACTACCTGCAGCCTGCTGTAAAGCACTTGGAGCAACACTTGGCATACAATATGCATTAATGATTGATAATAATAATAATAGTTATCATTATTATTTGACATTTCACAACTTTCACTATAGAAGCACTATCTATGATCATCCATGATGATTTTTTCTCTTCTTCAAATGATAACTGGTATAACCCCACCAGACTCTTGTTTGTTAATAATTTGGGAAGTGGTTCAAATGGTTCTCCAGCACTGCTTTGGGGAATTTCATGTAATCTCATATCTTTTGGAATGATATCTTCATTTAGAAATGATTTGCATTTCACTGCTCAATATATCCACATCTAACAATATGGGATATGTTGATCAGCAAAGATGTAGACAGGATGGGACAGAATAAGAACAGAGATCTGCAGGAAGGGATGTCTGGGTGGGGATACATTTTAGAAGTGGTTAGCTCATTAGTGGATGGTTCATATTATAGTCTTTATTCGTCCTTATTAATTGATGTAGTTCCAGGGGTCAGCCTGGTGGCACAGCGGTCAAGTGCGCACCTTCTGCTTTGGCAGCCCGGGGTTCACCAGTTCAGATCCCGGGTGTGGACATGACACCATTTGGCAAGCCATGATGTGGTAGGCGTCCCACATATAAAGTAGAGGAAGATGGGCACGGATGTTAGCTCAGAGCCAGTCTTCCTCAGCAAAAAGAGGAGGATTGGCAGCAGATGTTAACTCAGGGCTAATCTTCCTCCAAAAAATATAAATAAATAAAAAATTTTTAAAAAATTGATGTAGTTCCATAAAAATAATATTCTTTTCCTCAACTATTAGGCTATCCTGAGGTAAAGTTTGTTTAAGAAAAACAGGACAAATTCTTGATTCTATTCTTTTACTCACCAGTTTTTAAAATTCTGTTTAATGATGGAATATTCAAACAAGCTAAAGGTAGAGAGCCTTGTATCTTCGGCTTCTAACATCACCCAGAATACCCACAACATAAAACTTTTTATGATGAGAATTTTTTTATTCTGGTGGCAATTAAACACCGGAGCATAAATGATGAATTCAAAAATGGTAGTGACACCTATCAGCCTGAGCAGGTCTTTCTCACCAAAGAGCTAAAGAAAGAATACAGATAGGCTCTCAGCTCAGATTTCCTAAAGACGTTTTCCCACCATCGTGACTCCTTTGTTATCCCTAGGTCATTCTTTAAAGAGAAAATGAAAGAGTGTAATTTACTCCTATAGTTCCTATGACATCTGCCTCCACAGCAGGAGTTCCCTCCATGAGAAACTACCTCAGTCTATTTCCAAATGCGGTTATGAGTGCTGGTGTATCAGCCTGGGCAGCAATAACCCAGCATCATCATGCTCCTAAATGCATGATATAAAATGAAAGCTAGATCATGTCATGTCTCTCTTCACATCCCTTCTGTGACTGCCCATCCCACTTGGAGCAGCAGCTAAAATTCTTATAACAACCTAACAGGCTTCTACGCCGTGCCCACCACCATCTCACTGACCTTGTACGCCTCTCTTCATGCTGTGTCCCCTCTGCTCTGTGCATACATGTCTGTGCTGGTACTGACATCAGACACACTCCTGCCTCTTGGCCTTGCATTGGTCGTTCCTTCTTCCGAGAACGCTCTCCCACCACAAAGCTACATGCCTTGCTCCCTTACCTTCCTTGGGTGTTTTTACCAAATTCCACTTTCTCAGTGCTACTTTTTCTGACCACCATTATCCAAATTGCAAACTTTCATCTATCGTCATCTGTATTCCTATTGCCCTGGCCTATTTGCTTTTTCTCCATAACATCTATTACCAACTAACATACTAGTAATCTTACCAATTCATTATTTACTGTTGTTCTCTCCATACGAGGATATGTGCTCCGTAAGATCCTGTATCACCAGCACCTATAGCAGCGCCTGGCACATCACACAGACTGACCGAATGCATAAGTGACTTGTTCTAACTCCTCACAGACTGGCAGCAACACTACTTCAGCAACCTGCTCAGTTTCTGAATTAAAATAATTCAATAGAAAACAGGATGCCACATGATTAAGCCCTGGCAGGAACTTACAGAAGCCTTAAAGGCAAGACAACATGGGGAATGTGAGGGACTGAATAGACAGTCAAAAATAAATAAATAAATAAAAACTAGTCCAATTGTAACATTGTTTGTCTCTGATTTCAGTTTTATCTTTTTCCAAACAGAGATTTATGTAACAATCTTTTTCAGCACCTAGATGATGACAGGAAAATAAATGCAAAGAAACCCAAAACAAGCAACAAACTCCTATCTAAATAAAGGGTACTTTAGAAAGACTAATTATTGTTAAGAATAAATTAGAACAACTCCTCATGTCTCTTACACCCCTGCTTTTCTTAACCTCAAATATTCAAAACAACTCACAGAGCTGAAGGCCCACAAGGAATGCCTCAGCTCTGAGCTTAGAGGAAACCGCTTAGCAAGGAACGGACATTTTTCTCTTGAAGACAGTGTTCCTCCAAGTGAGTTCTACAGAATACTGAGATATTAATAGATGACACCGACGGAAGGGTTCTGTGTCCATACTAGTTTAAACAAGGTTCTTTACTTCAGAACGTCTTGGAGTCTTTAATATACACAGTAAGAGAGTATGAACTTGTCAAAGGACATAAACAGTAAGGAGCATTTTCCATCCACTTTTGACCATGAACATCACATCCACCACCATCATCACCACCCACCATATTTTTCCAGAGCATCTAGAACCAAATACACTTTGGGAAATTGAGGACTCTTAGATCTGGGCCCGTGGACTTAGAATTGTGTGTGAATATCAAGAGCTGATTTAACAAACTTTGGTGGTTTGATTTTTTTCGCCTGGAAACCTCTGACTCTTCTTAGAGTATGACAGCTCTTTAAACACAGAAAGGAAGAAAAAAAAAGCAAAGATATATAAAGAAATATAATAGCTGATGACCACTCGACAGCATGGCCATCAAGAACAGCCAAGTTGCCTTATTTCCTTTCTTTGAGGGGCAAGGTAAGCCCAGGACACTTCAATGGCCACTGGGAACATCACGGCAATAAAACACAGCTCAAATTGTTTATACATAGATAAACGTTGTCTATGTTCAGGATACACTATGCAAAATGGCATTTTGGGTTCCTGGGGTTTCTATGACAAAAGTGCCACAGACTGGGTGGCTTCAAACAACAGAAATTTGTTCTCCTACAGTTCTGGAGGCTAGAAGTTCAAAACCAAGGTATCAGCAGGGTTGGTTCCTTCTCGGAGGCTCTGAGGGAGAACGTGTTCCATAGCTCTCTCCTAGCTTCCGGTGATTGCTGGCAATTCTTGGCATTCTTTGGCGTGCAGATGCATCTCTCCAATCTCTGTCTCTGTCTTCACATAGCACTCTCCTTTCTGCATGTTTGTGTCCAAATTTCCCTTTTCTTATAAGGACATCAGTATTGGCCCACTATAGTGACCCACCATAATCCACCAAGACCTCATCTTAACTAACTTACACCTGCAAAGATCCTATTTCCAAATAAACTCACATTCATAGGTTCTGGGTGAACATGGATTTTGGAGGAACACTACTCAACCCAAAACAGAAGGCAAAGTATATGTCATGCATTTTAGAACTATTTCTACCCAAATGATTATCTTTGTAAAGTAAAATATTTTTTGGTTAAAGAAAGAACGATTTAAAAGTAAGTAAATGCACTGGGGAAGCTAATTTTTAAGTATTTTAATAAAAGAAAGGCTTCTATAATAATTTGGAAAATTATCCCTGAAATTGTTTTGAATATTTCAATTCCCTATAAAAATATTCTCAAAGGAGTCACATGTGTGATAGGAAACACTTAACAAAAGAATGTAAGAAAACCTTATCGTGAAAGTAAAACATTGTTCCATCTCTGTGGGTGTTCCTTTGGAAAACACTGCATTCTATGCAGCCTCAGAGACTCAGCACCTAAAGGCTCACCAGCACAGAACGGAAGTGAGTCTGACTTGCAGCCCACACAGCATAACACAGACAATGAACGTAACATAACCTCTCCACTTAGCTGCCACTGACATTTTATTAAGTGATTTTACTCGGAAATTTCACATATCTCTTCACTTACTTTCTTTCCTTATTATTGGTTCTATTACTGAATGAAGGGTAAAAAGAAAAACAAATGTGGGAAGACTGAAAAGCTTAGTTAATCCACACCGGTCTGCTTTAACAGAGCAGAAAGCTGAGTGGGAAGTGCATGTAATGAGTCTGATTAGGCTGCTCTGCTGGCCTTTCGGATTCAATAAATTGCCCCACCCCACACCAAAAACCCTCTTATTTCTCGGAAAATCTTTTGGAAAATCAAATGAAAATCACTGAGAGGGAACTAAATCAAAATGAAATGTCTGTAATCTGTAATAAGAGAAAGATCACCATAAAATGAGTCAGAGGCTTAATCTCATTTAAATTAAAGACTTTGACTTCTTATTAAGATGGAACTGTGAGTTCAGGTAGAAATACTCACTCCCTCTGCTTCAAACCCACAGTAACGAAAGGAACACACACACATATATTTATAATTTTATGCTTTACAATATGTAAAACTACAAAACAGGACTCAGGAATAAGATAAGCATCTTGGAAAAGAAACACAAACAGTAATAGTAACCTATGAGGTTCCTAGATAGAAGCGAGAAATTTCAAAGTAGGGAGGGAAATAATAGAACCCAACGTCCTCCAATCGTGTCAGGGGCCTGGGGCCGGACCGAGGCTGTGACCAGAGGCTGGATTTAGTCTCTGACTAATGAAAGGAACCTTGACAAATGGCGACAGTTGCCCAGAACTGAGACTCTATCAAGCTTCAGTCAGGGCAGTGAGTGGAAGCCAAGACCCCTCTCACTCTGACCCTGGGTCCAGTCAGTCTCTGATTCAGAAACGAGACTTGTAACATGCTAATACCTCTGCAGGACTGGAGACCCACGTGCTGATGTGTGACCTAGTTCTGAAAAGAGAGTCTCAGGGAGCTAGATACAAGTAATGGCAAAAACTGGTAGGCAAGGTAAATAAGCTCAGAAAGAAGGGGATTAAAAACAAAACAAATAACAGCAACAAGACTCCTACTCAAAATGAGCTAGCAAACAAAAATTTCGTATCATCTGAGGAAACTGCCACAAAAAAGAGCTGACATTCTAAACAATTGAGAGAATTCATTTGAAAGAATGCAAAACATACAACTATTATCTGAAAATTATTTACAAACAAGTATGTTCAAAATACTCAGAAATTAAGAGAAATAATATATGTAATTCAAGTACAAGAAAATTATGAATAATCATTATAAACCAAGAACAGATGGCTACAATGAAGAAAGAGTTATAAATGCTGGAAAGAAAAGTACAGTTACTAAAATAAAAACTAAAAAGGCACTAATTCTGAGCTGAATATAAACATAATTATTTAACTGAAAGATTGTATCAGAGAAATAAATAAATGAAAACTATGAAAGATAATTTTATGAGACATGCAGAACCAACTGAGAGGCTCCCTGTGTTATTCAGGGGGATACGCTACACTGTAGTAACAAACAGCCCCATAATCTCAGCGACTTAATAAACGTTTATCACTCATTCAAAGCCTTCTTCCGTAATCTTGAAGCAGAAGAAAAGAGAGACCGGAGAGTTGCACAGGAGCTTTCCTCTACCTCAGCTTGGAAAGAACACACATCACTCCTGCTGACATTTTATTGGCCATAATTAGTTATATAGTTCTGCTCAACTGTAAGGAGTGAAAAGGTGTAGTCAGTCACCAATATGCCCTTGAAGGAATAAATATTCAGATATTGGTGAGCACTGGTAATCGCACTCTGCTCATACACATTGCTAACAGTAGTTCCCAAAATAGCAAGTCAAGAGAATGATGAAGAAGCAAGATTCAAAAGAAACAATCGCAATGATGCCTGAGAATTTTCAAGAACTGAAGAAAAACGTATTCTCAGAAAGTTTTCACTTGGGAGAAAACAGGATAAATTAAAGATAAATTCACATTTAAATCCATCATAATGAAACTGGAACACATTGAAGATAAGAAAACTTTAAAAGCCTCTTAAGAAAAAGGTAAATTACCTTTAGATTAATGACAATTAGACTGACAGCATATATCTCAACAGTTACAACAGCAGGCAGAATATTTCAAAATACCGAGAGTAAGTCACTATCAATCTAAATACCCAGTTAAACTAACCTTTAACGGTGATAGTAAAAATAAAGAGTCTTCTAGATATGCAAAGACTAGGAGGGTTTACTACCAACAAATACTGTGTGCAAGAATTACCAAAGGACATACTTCAGGGAAAAGAAAGGTATAAGAAGAAGAAATGGAGTGTATAAAACAGTTACAAAAGTAATTATAAGATATATTTGTTATGCTAATTAGACACTGAGTGTAAAAAATTAATTTGGAGGAATTAAAAATATAAAGGGAACTAAAATTTCAGATATTACAAAGACAATAAGGAAAAGACAGTGAGGCTAGGTCGGGGGCAGAGTTCTTTGTCGTTCTGGAGGAAGATATCAATACTAAATAAGTTTAGATTTTGTTGGAAAAAATATAAAGTTAAATATATATATTGAATAAAGGCTTTTATGTATTAATATCTCCCAAAATCTTATTGTTGAGTTTCTATAGCAACAACAACAAAACAAAAACAAAATATGCTATGGTCACTATAGTAATTTCCTTCATGTTTAATCAATACAATGTGTCTAAGGACTGGTTTGACTAAATGGAAAAAGTGTTTAATGCTAGGTGCTAAAAAATGAAAAGCGAAGTAAGACACTACTCTCAATGACAATACTCACAAAGTTAATATCACAAGGTGGTCCATAGAGTAATGATAATAGTACATTTTGAGTTCAAAGGAAAAAAACATAGCATTTGGTCATGGGAATCAAGCAATGTAGGCTGGGTCTGAATGAGACTGGAAGGGTAATGAAGATACATGGCAGGAGGTAGAGTGAAGGGAAGAGGAGTCATTTCAGGGGAGGAAAGGCACCATCAAGACAGTGACATATAAGGGTGAGGCAGGAGAAGCAGTCCATACTGGGCACAGGCAATTAGGGGTGCATTGCCTGTAGACACTATAAAAACATTAAAAAGTTCAGGTTTTTATCATCACCATGCATCTACAATTTAAAACCTGTCAGTGACAAAATACCCTGAAAAAATAATTTGTTGGTCTAATTTCTAAACAACTGCACAGTTATTGCTGGGTTTTAATAATTTATGCAGGTTTCAAAATCACCTACTTTTATTATTTATCCTTTCTTAGACATTGGATTCCACATAGAAATTCAGAGAACTTACAACGTACAACTAAAATCCACTTATACAACTAATCCCTAATACAGAGGTCTAAACTACACATTCAAGTGCAATTTTATAATAGTTCAGAATCATTTGCATCTCCATCAGGTGCAAGCCATGTCTCCAACATATGTGGTACTATATGTTTCTACATTTAACCAGTAGATTCAAAATAAGCAATAGTAGCACAGTCTTTATAAAGAAGAAATAGAATTTGAATTACTTTAATTCTGTCAATCAACTACTTGGAATTTTTATTTGTGTTTAAAATTTAAAGCAATAAAACAGGATAAACTACAAAGTTGTCATTTGCTAAACGCAAATTTTATTTCATTTGAGGACTATTTTACAATATTTGCATTAAATTTTAAAGTTAAAATGTATTCTAATTTAATTGTTTTAAAACCAAAGAGTAATTCAAGTAATTATATTTCTGATTACCCCATGATTACTATTGAAAATAATTTTGTTATATAGAAGAGATGGTGTTAAAAAATACCAATCTGCTCTGAGTGTCAAATATGCTGGGTATGCTGACTATGAAGGCAGGAAGTCATAGCTGTGTGTGGTACAGCCAGTTATATTTACGTCAAACAGTTTTAAAGCCAAGGCTTTGTAATTCAAAAATCTATTTCATAATTTATCTATGTAAGACAAAAAAACAAAATAATCTAAATAAATTAAAAATGCCACATTTACTCTTTCTGTAATCTTAATAAATTTATAAAGAACCACAGTTTCTCAAAACAGTGAGTAAATAGTTACAAGGAAAATTCTTTAATGAGATCCCAAGGATTACTTTCTCATGGTAATCAAATAAGAAGTTAAGCAAAGTCAGAAGCACCTGGGCCTCATGGGAAACAGTCACAGTTGGAATCCTCTCCAATCTCCCCATTTCCTAATTCTGCTACTTCATCCTAGTTCAAGCCCACATTGCACTATTGGGATAATTCACTACCTGGTCTCTTTTCTCCCCTCTCTTCACTTCTCCTCACATCCACTATATCAGTGTTTTCTAACAACAGGAGAGTCACTCCTTCCTACAGCCTACAGAACCAGGACCTCATGGTGTGATGGTAAAAGAATGTTATAGTGGTCCTAAGACCTATCTTCCACCCAAAGTATTTGGCCGGCTATAGAGCAAAAGAGCCATGCTTTCTCCAGCATTTGAGCTTTTGGTTCCTGTAACTCATCCAACCACAGTGCCCTTCCCCTTCCTTTCTTGTGCTTAATTCTTACTTGCTCCTCAAGACTTAATTCATGCATTTCTTTCATTAAGCCTTCTCAGTTTATCTAGTCATGATTAACTGCTCCTTCCCTTCATTCCCACAGTCTGCTGCTTACTAGCTACCCATGTTTGTGCTAATTAGTTTCTTTGAGCCTCAGATTTGTAACCTATAAAATGGATATAACAATGACACCCATCTCAGAGAATCATGAGGGTAAAATGACATGTGACAGTGCTTTTAAAATTATACGACAGAAGGTGTCGGCATCATAGTGGAGTAAGCCTATCCCTTAGACTCTCCATCCTAAGATACAACACAAAGGACATTCATAAACCAACAGAGGACATTCACACAATACAATAGAGGTCTGAGAGACCCATGCAGCCATACATCTGAAGGTAGAGGTGCTAGACCCCCTGGAAGAAGTGGAAGGAGGTAAAGGGATCTCCTCTCCACCCTAAATGGCAGTGAGCCAGAGGACAGGACCACATGCAGCTCTGAGAAAAGAGGGGGGTGGGGCAGCTTCCACTGGAATACTTTTGCTTTCCAAGTTCCTTCACAGCCCATGGGAAAGGCCCACACAGAGGTGGGCAAGCTATTGTGGGGGTGTCTTCATCAAGCCAGCACCCCAAGAGAGCAGATAGCAAAGGCAGAGCAAGAATGTCCCCAGGATCACACACGCAAAAGAAAATGCCCCTCCCTCTGCCCAGCACTCAGTCGGTTGGCCAGAGCATCCACCCATAGGTAAGAAAAGCAGTGCTTGTGAGCCAGCCCTGTGGCTGAGTGTTTAAGTTCACATGCTCCATTTTGGCAGCCCAGGGTTCTCTAGTTTGGATCCTGGGCAAGGACCTGCAAAGCGCTCATCAAGCCATGCTGTGGCAGCATCCCACATGGAGGAACTAGAATGACCTACAACTAGAATATACAACTATGTACTGGGGCATTGAGGAGAAAAAAGAAAGAAGAAAAGAAAAGCAGCAGCTCTGAGCAAGCAAACTGGCAATCACAGACGGGACCTGTCAGCACAGATTCCAAAGGACAGGCACAGATGCCAGGGGTCATGGCAGGCTCAGAATACACAGCTGTTGACCCCCACCCCAGTGGCAGCAGGTAGAAGATGTGATCAAATATTATCACTATATGAGGCACAAATCCATGCAATCAAATAGTATGAAGAAATATATTAATACTCCATACCAGAAGGATAATGACACATACTCAGAAACCAATCCTGAAGGAACAGAAATTTATAATCTCAATGGCAAAGAATTCAGAATAGCTATCATAAAAAAACTCTATGCGTTACAAGAGAATACAGATAGATAGTTTGATGAAATCAGGATCAAAATTAATGAACAGAGGGAATTATTCACAAAAGAGATTGAAATTCTAAAGAAAAACCAATCAGAAGTGTTGGAGAAGAAAAACACAATGGATGAGATAAAAAAAAAAAATCTGGACTCCCTGAATAACAGAGCTGACATTATGGAGGACAGAATTAGTGGTCTGGAGGACAGAAATATAGAAATGCTTCAGATGGAGGTGGAGAGAGAACTAAGACTAAAAAGAAATGAAGAAATTCTCCAAGAAATATCTGACTCAATTAGTAAATGCAACATAAGGATTATAGTTATTCAAGAGGGAGAAGAGAACGAGAATGTAGCTGAAAGCTTGTTCAAAGAAACCATAGCTGAAAACTTCCCAAACCTGGGGAAAGAGCTAGAAATACAAGTAAAAGAATCTAATAATTCCCAATATATCAATGTAAAGAGACCCTGTCCAAGGCATATAGTAGTAAAACTGGCAAAAGTCAATGACAAAGAAAAAATATTAATGGCAGTAAGGCAGAAGAAAATAACGTACAAAGGAACCCCTATCAGGCTTTCAGCAGGTTTCTCAGCAGAAACCCTACAGGCTAGGAGAGAGTGGAATGATATATTCAAATTCTCAAAGACAAAAACTTTCAGCCAAGAATACTCTATCCAGCAAAAACAAGACCCAAAAATATGCTGCCTCCAGGAAACACATCCCAGCTCTGAAGACAAACACAGGCTCAAAGTGAAGGGATGGAAGACAATACTCCAAGCTAACAGCCAACAAAAGAAAGCAGGTGTTGCTATACTTATATCAGACAAAGTAGACTTCAGAATAAAACAGGCAATGAGAGACAAAGAGGGGCAGTGTGTGGTGATAAAATGGACACTCCACCAAGAAGACATAACACTCATAAACATATATGCACCAAACACAGGAGCACCAAAGTACACAAGGCAACTTTTAACAAACCTAAAATGAGATATTAACAACACAATAAGAGTAGGGGACCTTAATACCCCACTCACATCAATGGATAGATCATCCAGACAGAAAGTCAACAGGGAAGTACTGAATTTAAATAAAAAACTACACCAGATGGACTTAATAGATATATATAGAACGCTCAATCCAAAAACAACAGAATACACATTCTTCTCAAGTGCACATGGAACATTCTCAAGGACAGACCATATGTTGGGAAATAAGGCAAGTCTCAATAAATTTAAGAAGATTGAAATCATATCAAGTGTCTTTTCTGACCATAATGCTATGAAACAGAAATCAACTCAAGAAAAAAGCTGGGAAAGTGACAAACATGTGGAGACTAAACAACATACTACTGAACAGCCAAAGGATCACTGAAGAAATTAAAAGAGAAACCAAAAAATATCTGCAGACAAATGCAAATGAAAATACACCATACCAACTCACATGGGATGCAGCAAAAGTGGTCCCAAGAGGGAAATTCATAGCAATACAGGCCCACCCTAACAAATAGGAAAAATTTCAAGTAAGAAATCTTAAACTACATCTAAGAGAATTAGAAAAAGAAGAACAAACAAAGCCCAAACTCAGTAGAAGGAGGGAAATAATAAAAAGTAGAGCAGAATTAAATGAAATTGAAAACAAAAAAACAATAGAAAGGATCAATGAAATGAAGAGCTGGTTCTTTGAGAAGATAGACAGAATCAACAAACCCTTAGCCAGACTCACTAAGAAAAAAATAGAGAAGGACCAAGTAAATAAAATTAAAAATGAAAGAGGAGAAATTACAACGAATACCACAGAAACACAAAGGACTATAAGAGAATACTATGAAAAACTATATGTCAACAAAGTGGACAATATCAAAGAAAAGGATAAATTCTTAGATTCATATAACCTCCCAAAACTGAATCAAGAAGAAATAGAGACTCTGAATAGACCGATCACAAGTAAAGAGATTGAAACAGTAATCAAAAACATCCCAAAAGATACAAGTCCAAGACCGGATGGCTTCTCTCAATAATTCTACCAAACATTCAAAGAAGATTTAATACTTATCCTTCTCAAACTGTTCCAAAAATTTGAAGACGATGGAACACTTCCTAACACAGTTTACAAGGCCAACATCACCCTGATCCCAAAGCCAGACAAGGACAACACAAAGAAGGAAAATTATAAGCCAATATTTCTGATGAACATAGATGCAAAAATCCTCAACAAAATATTGGCAAATCGAATACAGCAATACATTAAAAAGATCATACAACATGATCAAGTAGGATTTATACCAGGGACACAGGGATGGTTCAACATCTGCAAATTAATCAATGTGATACATGACACTAATAAAATGAGGAATAAAAACTATATGATCACGTCGGTAGATACAGAGAAAGCGTTTGACAAGATCCAACATCCATTTAGGATAAAAACTCTCAATAAAATGGGTATAGAAGGAAAGTACCTCAACATAATAAGGACCATATATGACAAACCCACAGCCAATATCATACTCAACAAGGAAAAACTGAAAGTCATCATTCTGAGAACAGGAACAAGACAAGCATGCCCATTCTCATCACTTTTATTCAACATAGTAATGGAAGTTTTTGCCAGGGCAATTAGCAAGATAAAGAAACAAAAGGAATCCAAATAGGCAATGAAAAAGTGAAACTCTCACTGTGTGCAGCTGACATGATCCTATATATAGAAAATTCTAAAGAATCCATTGTAAAACTATTAGAAATCATCAACAACTACAGTAAATTTGCAGAGTACAAAATCAACTTAGAAAAATCAGTTGCATTTCTATACTCTAATAACGAACTAACAGAAAAAGAACTCAAGAATACAATCCCATTTACAATTGAAACAAAAAGAATAAAACATCTAGGAATAAATTTAACCAAGGAGTTGAAAGACCTATACAATGAAAACTATAAGACATTATTGAAAGAAATCGATGATGACATAAAGAAATGGAAAGAATTAAAACAAAAAAATACAGTTAAAATGTCCATACTACCTAAAGCAATCTACAGATTCAATGCAATCCCATTCAGAATCCCAATGACATCCTTCATCAAAATAGAACAAAGAATCCTAAAATTCATATGGGGCAACAAAAGACAGCTAAAGCAATCCTGAAAGAAAAGGAACAAAGCTGGAAGCATCATAATCTCTCACTTCAAAATATACTACAAAGCTATAGCAATCAAAACAGCATGGTACTGGTACAAAAACAGACATACAATCAATGGAATAGAACTGAAAGCCCAGAAACTAAACTACACATCTATGGACAGCTAATCTTTGACAAAGGAGCTAAGAACATAAAATGGAGAAAGGAAAGTCTCTTCAAAAAATGGAGTTGGGGAAACTGGACAGCCACATGCAAAAGAACAAAAATAGACCATTATCTTTTACCATACACAAAAATTCACTCAAAATGGATCAAAGACTGACTTGAAGGTAAAACCTGAAGCCATAAAACTCCTAGAAGAAAATATAGGCAGTACACTCTTTGACCTTGGTCTTAAAGGATCTTTTTGAATACCATGTCTACTCAGGTAAGGGAAACAAAAGAAAAAATAAACAAATGGGACTTCATCAGACTAAAGAGCTTCTGCAAGGCATAGGAAACCAGGAACAAAACAAAAAGACAACCCGCCAACCGGGAGAAAATATTTGCAAATCATATATCTCACAAGGGTTAATTTCCAAAATATATAAAGAACACATACAACTTCACAACAAAAAAACAAACCACCTGATAAAAATGAGCAGAGGATATGAACAGACATTTTTCCAAAGAGGATATACAGATGGCCACCAGGGACATGAAAAAGATGATCAATGTCACTAATTATTAGGGAAATGCAAATCAAAACTACACTAAGATATCACCTTCCACCCATTAGAATGGCTATAATCACCAAGAAAAAAATAACAAATCTTGGAGAGGAAGTGGAAAAAAGGGAACTCTCATACACTGCTGGTGGAAATGCAAATTGGTGCAGCCACTTTGGAAAATAGTATGGAGAATTCTCAAAAAATTAAAAATATAAATACCATATGACCCAGCTGTCCCACTACTGGATGTGTATCCAAAGAACTTGAAATCAACCATTCAAAGAGACTTCACTGCAGCATTATTCACAATAGCCAAGAAGTGGAGGCAACCCACATGCCCATCAACCGATGACTGGATAAAGAATATGTGGTGTATATATATATATATATATATAATACACACACACACACACACACACACACACAATGGAATACTACTCAGCCATAAAAAAGACAAAATCATCCCATTAGAAACAACATGGATGGACCTTGAGGGTATTATGCTTAAGCAAAATTAAGCCAGACAGAGAAAGATAAACTCTGTCTGATTTCACTCATATGTGGCAGACAAACTAACACATGGTGAAAGAGAACAGGTTAGTGGTTACCAGAAGGGAAGGGGGATGGAGGTTGGACATAAGCAGTAAAGGGGCACATTTATATGGTGATTGACAAATAATAATGTACAACTGAAATTTCACAATGTTTTAAACTATTATGACCTCAATTAAAAACAAACTATACAACATTAATGTTTCCCTTCTTCTACCTCTCTGCTGGCACCTTGATCTTGGACTTCCCAGCCTCAAGAACCATAGGAAATAAACGTTTGTTGTTTAAGCCACCCAGACAATGGTATTTTTGTTACAGCAGCCCAAGGGGACTAAGACAACTTCTGAAGTCTGAATTGCAGGAACGTTGCTGCCTGTCTCCCCCAGGGCAAGAGCCTACTGCTGCCTATTCCCTTTTCCCTAGCTCCTGCCCCACCACCAGTCCTAGGTGTGGCCCATGAGAAGAAGCCAACTTTCTAATGAGAAATAAAATGTGATTCTTTAGACTATTAGGTTTCTCAAAATCTAATTATCCAATATTGCCCTAATAAATTAAAAACTAGTATTCTCAACTTCAAAATTTTTTACCTGAACATCTCTCACTTTTTCTCTTTCTCAAACACATGTTAGAAGCACAAAGGCCAAATCTAAGAAGCAACTTCCTAAAATAATAAAAAAATAAATATGAGGCTGCCAATCAAAATACCCGCAAATTTACCTGTTTGACTTGTCTGTGAAATACCACTAACTCTTTGGCCTTTCTGAACTTTAGGGTTAAAGCAATATTGCTGCTTTATATTTGATCCCGTCTGAGTTCTATAAATTTTGAGTACAGATTGAGAGCAAAGGATTTCATAATAACCACCATTCATTAACATGGGAACGGAAAGTAAATCCAGAAAGAAAACTGCCTGTCCCCAAAATGAAAATTAAGTCCAGACTCTGAAATTAACAACTTGTCTCAGCGTGCAATTGCAGTGCTGACTGGAAGGGTGGGGCTGAGTGTGAGCCTTTCAAGTTTAAAAGCCACACCTTTGAATTCCCACACGACCACCAACTGGCTATGTGACCCTGAGCAAGCTGCTTAATTTCGCCAAGTCCTAATTCCTCCTTAACAAACTGGGGATAATCAGCACCTCAAAACTTGGTGTAATTGTCACCCAGGGAAGTCTCTAAAACATTTTCCATGTCTAGAGCTTTTTTTTTTTAAGTTGTACTTGCTTATAGGAACCAAGGTAGAACAATGCCACATGGCCAAAGGGCAGAACCGGTCCAAACCAGACAGGTCCAAGATGGCCATGGGGTGCCATGCGCCAAAGGAAACGTGCAAAAGGTACCATGTGCAAGAAGGGAAGATCTGCTCATGGCCCAAATGCTTCTGCCCCAAGTGATGACGTGAAACCCCTCCCCCTTCACATCCCATAAGCACCCTGCTCACTTCCTTCCCAGGAGAAGGTGTTTTAGAGCAGAGCTTTGCCTCCTCTGTTCATTGATCAAAGAATAACATTTCTGCTCTTCTATCCGAATCCGGTCTCATTCTGTTGGTGTGGGTGGCTCCAGGCAAAAAGGTCATCAGTCCCTTAGGGCTGGGTGACATAATCATTAAATAAGTAATGTAATTCAATGGAGCTCTGTCTGACACCAGAGATGTGCTCAATAAATGATTATCATAATCATTGATAATAGTTCTGAATGATGTTGAGAAATAATCCTCTTGATTTATGGTTTTATGAATTTTTTAAAACGTTATTTTACTTTAGAAGGTAATTCTTCTCTTACTTTTTCAATTGAAGAATGATATTCAAACAGAAAAGTACACAGTCAATATACAGCTTGATAAACTGTTAACACATCATGTTAGCCATTCCCCAAATCAAGAAAAGAGAACATTTGTAGCATCTCAGAAGCCCCCACTTCTCCCCACTTCCAGGTATGACCCGGAGGGTAACCACTACCCTAATTTCTCAGACCATACACTAGTTTTGCCCATATTTGAACTTCATGTAAGTGGAATCATATTCTACCCACTTGCTTGCGTCTGACTCCTTTCATTCCACATTGTTTCTGAGATTCATCCCTATTGTTATGTGTAAATGGATACATTTTAATGTGACATTTCAGTTATATATTTATACAACTTAAATGTTTTAAACCATAGTTCTTTGGAAATATAGTTATAGCTCTATATTATTTACCCTTACCTACTTGGTTAATAAGCAATATAGTCCAATCAAAGGCTAGGTACGTACTAGCATTCTTTGGCTTTCACATAAAGCAATTTTTAAAAAAAATCATCTGTGGTACCATCTCTTGCTGATTCTAATATTCAGTGCCATGTATACTGGGACCCATCTAAGAGAAGACTGAAGCTCATGAAACAGGAGAACACCACAAGGAAATCCGTTTGAACAGTAATTACTGCGCAAGTACATCCGAACTGTCATGAACAATAAGACCTTTGGGTTTTGTTCTGTCAGGCATAACAAATACCTCCAATGTCGCCAGCTCCAAATCTGACTCTGACATGGGACAGAGGAGACTGGTGACAGATGGGCAAAATTTAACATGCAGCTTGGATGGTCTTTGGGATGGAAGTCTTGTTATCTATAACTTGCTGCCAAGTCCTGCATGTTGCTCTGTAACAGATACCGCTGGGAAACTGTAGCCTCAGCCAAAAACACAGACTTGAAAGAACCAGATCTCCTCACTGTTGGTATTTGTAACATCTCATCCATACCAGGTTCTGCTGAAATAATGAAACAGTCACCAGTATCAATCTGAAAGTGAAAAGGCATTTTGACACACTAGACTGAATTGTTTTTGGACTTAGGACAGTGACTTATTAGATATGGAATTTGCCATTTCTAAACCAATTCTTCTATAGTTTACTGAGTTATTTCAAATTCATTAGTCTTTACACCAAATCCTGCTCCAAATATCTTATTAGAATCACCTTTAAAGAACACCATATACACTTAGTATTGAATATCTAAAATCTGTTTTTATTTATTTGTTTATCAATGTATCTGTTGACCATTATGGTAACCACACCAACCTCGCCTTTGGCAGTTGAATGCCACTATTTGTCCGCCTGCCACCAAGTACCCTCATTGCATTTAGGGTTTCCAATTGAGTGGCTGCAGTCCCCACTGCAAGGTCTAGCCTATGGAAAAGTGATCACAGAGCTCTTCAGGGGTTCTGGGGCTCCCCTCACAAATTTATTTCTCACAATATTGGTGATGGGCATGTCTTCTGGACTCTCCCAGAGTGGGTGAGTGAGTCTTAAATGACAAATCCACTCTTGCATTCCAATCTTCCTATGCTCTGAATCCCTTCTTCTACCAAAAACCGAGGAAGGTCCACAGTGGGCCGTGTTTTGGTCCATGTTTCAGCCAACCAACCAAACAAATGGCAGGAGTCCTTTCTAACTCCCCAAGCTGCAATATAAAATGCAAGATCCCTGCTTACTAAGTCCATATCGATAAATTTGACCTAATCCAACTTTATGTTCTTCCCACCATCATCCCACAGCCTTTCTATCCATTCTCACACATGTTCCCTAGATTTAGGCTTATAGAAATTAGAAAACCCAAGCAGTTCTTTTGAAGTGTAGCACACCCTTCCACAGGTCACACTTTTTACCTCATTCTTGGAGGCCTGCTGGGACCTGAGTCTAGTGATAGGACCAGAAGCAAAGAGGGGTGGTAGGAATGGGTATTGAGGAGAATCAGCATTGTCTTGCCTGGCAACTGCCTCAGGGGAGGCCATTGCAGTTTCCTTAAACAAGGCAGGATTAATCTTTTCAGTCAGGGGTGGAGAGGTCTCTACCACTGGGAGTGGGGAGGCCACTTCCACTGGCAAAGAAGGCTCATCAAAATTTAGGGGCTCAATGTCCTCAGCCTAACCAGGATCTTCTCACACATCCTCATCCCAACTTACAGGACCTCATTCTTTCCAATCATTGCCCTGACTTTAATAGTAAACACCCCTTGAGGCTAAGAGTTCAACTTGTGTTGTAATTCTGCCACCACAGGATGCAACTAGGAGATAAGTCTCCTTCAACACACAGATAGAAGCTCTTGGGTCATTTATGCAGCCAGAGCTTCATCTTGGAATTTGCATCTCTGAGCTCATCCTTGTCTTTCACCACTTTGTCCAGAGACATTAAGAGCATCCAACCAATGTCATTATATTCCTCAGTTTTCCAAAAATGTTCAAAAGTATCATATACAGAATCACTTGGCTCCTTGCTTCTTATAAGTGGTTGATTAGGAGTATCCAATGTAGCTATTTTATGTATCTCTATAAAACACTTCACACCAGAGACTATCCACGTTCTCTTTACTACTAGAAATAGAGTCAGTAGCATCTTTAAGTCTAATCAGATTAGAGAGCCAATACCAGAAACAACAGAACCAATTCAGAAAACTCATCCTTAAAATTCCGCTCTTCTAGAATCACTCTTAGTACTAAAATCTGTATTAGTCAGGGTTGTCCAGAGAAATAGAACCAACAGGAGACAGATAAACAGATAAAAGAGATTTACTATAGGAATTGGCTCATGTGATTATGGAGGCCCAGAAGTCCCACTACCTGCCATCTGCAAGCTGGAGAATCAGGAAAGTGGGTGGTATAATTTAGTCATAGCCCAAAGGCCTGAAAACCAGAGAAGCCAATGGCATAATCCCATTCCGAGTCCCAAAGCCCAAAAATGGGGAGGGAGAGTGACAGTGCTGTAAGTCCCAGTCCAAGTTTGGAGACCCAAGAACCAAAAATGCCAACGTACTCTAAGGGCAGGAGAAGATGGACGTCAAGCATAAAGAGCAAATTCACCCTTCCTCCACCTTTTCCTTTCTATTCAGGCCCTCAGTGAACTGCATCATGCCCATCTGCACTAGTGAGGAAGATCTTCTTCATACAGCCTACTGATTCAAATGCTAATCTGGTCCAAAAACACTCACAGACACACCTAGAAGCAAGGTTTTACCAATTGTCTGGGCATTCATGAGCCCAGTCAAATTGACACATACAATGAGCCATCACGGTCATGTTTCAACACCAATTTTATGTATATGTCACTATCTGTCAGACCAATATTTTATGAATATTTTTATGAGTATTATATGAATAGTTCCCTATATGTCATACCAGTGTTTTATAGACAGTTCACATTTCAGAGGACCCTACAATTACCTCCACCATCTCAGATTCTCTCTGAATCCCTAGGGACAACCCCGCTGAAGAATGAATCTTTAAAATGTCTCTGGAGCCTGCTGTATTCCTACCCCACACCCTGAAGGCAGTTCAAAAGGTCCCTGAAGTTAACTCAGAGTTTGGTGGCAACCAGCCAGTGAAAGCTGTCCTGTGATGCTAGTAGCTCCAGCATCCTCTGGAGATGACTGGATTGCCGTGAATCCACTACCTGCTAGAATAATCTAATTATGCCTAAGGGTTTCCACTGAAAAGGCTCTACTCCAGGCCCCTGTCACTTTCCCTGTGGGTGAAGTCGGCTATCCAGTGACTTTCAAACATTCTCTGCAGGTGGCTTTGTAACACATGAAGAAGTTTCTGAAATGTCAATCCTAAGGGACAAGTGTTCACGTCACAAAGGGAATACATCATAACCTCTGCACTTTCTGGATCTTTCAGACAAAAGCCAAAAGTTATGAAGGCCACAATGAAATTATTCCTGCTATCCAAAAGTAGATATTTCCAAAGAGAAGTATATACATGTTAGAAGAGTTAAGGGGATGAATTTGCACTATAGTCGCTCCTGCAAAGCCTGTCCTATGAATAAAAAACCTTCAGTTTCTAAAGCCTGAAAATCTGGTAACATTCAGAGCATATGGATATTCATTTAAATAGGAAAAAAAAAAGTTCAAGTGTGACATTTCTTTTAACCCACAATTTTACAGCTGGAAGAAATCTTTACCGCTGTTAGAGGCCATAATGTGACAATCCAAGCAACCAAGCTTTAGGTCTGTAAATTCATCACTTTCCTTCTACTACCAAATTCCAACGTTTATTAAACATCTCCTCTCACACTACTCTGGGCATTATGAGTAAACCAGATTTGACCTTTAAAACAGTAGAGGCATCTGGATTATTTCAACTCATTTTCCTACTGGCAGTTTCTTTAGTTCCTTATTATATATTCATTTTCTATCTAACTCCACACACAAAATATGGGGGGAAAAAGTCTGAAGGATGCATGCATTTCTAATTTTTAATACTATAAAATATGTTTAACTAAGAACACCTGGCCCATAAGTATGGGTGTCTTGCCATACGAGATTTCAAAATGCTCCTTCACCCAGCTGCTGAATTGACTTCACAAGTACTGATTTCAATTCATATTTCTCAATTTCTATCCCTCTCAAAAATGCTCTTTCATACCCCAGCAGCTGTTCTAAGAGCATAACACCATTCTGGCCCAAACTCAGATCATTAAGATCAAAGAAATATAAAAGAAAGCATGACTTTGGCCCAATGTTATAACTCTTAATGATACACATTCAGGCTCTTTTATCTCAAGATCTCAAAGGGAATCTTCTTAGTAGGGTTCCACAATCATAACAGGTCTGGTGGCATGCAAAAGAGCTATCTGGTGCTGTTAGAAGGTCCAGCTCAGAGTCATAAGGCCATCATTGACTCTGCATAGATGGGATAATATTACAAGCTGGGGAGGAAAGCATCTCCCTCTGGAACAGAGTCACATTTACTGGGGACTAAAAATTGGTTTGTAATCCCAGGTCATCTATTTTCTCCTTGTCCCATATTTTCTAAAAATAAAATAGGAGAACTAATGCTAACTGCCCCACTTCGAACTTAGGATTCTTGCTGTGGATAGGTTAGAAATGCGATTGTATCACGTCTTGTAAAGTCACCATAATGCAACATGTCCAGAAATTTTTGTCATTGTAAGAAACAGAAGACTATAGAATTATAGAAAAATGCCAACAAGTAGGCAAATCTGGATTCTGGTTCCTACTCAACCATTTACTAATGTTGCCTCAAGTGAGACTTTTTTCCCCTGTGTATAAAGGACAGATGATCTTGTGAAATCTTTTTCATTCATTCATCCAGCCAATCATTTGTTCATCTGTTCCCCAAACATGTGGTAAAACCATTGGTTTCAGTATCATGCTGAGCATTGAGGCTTCCTGATATAAGGCAGTTCTATTGTGCCATATTCCTCTGCTACCAAAGAATCTCAAAGTGCTACTCTTGACAAGAGTATGACTAAAAGAGACAGAAAATGTATTTATTTTGTCATCATCACCAAGTTCACTAGTTTCTCTTCTAAAATGAGAACAAATACATTTTATCTAATTTGGGACTATTTAGTAATACTTTTCCAGATAGATAAATTATCTATATTTATACTGCCTAAATAATAAGACTAATATTTATTTTGAGCTTATTATATTCTGAACACATCTGTTTAAGTGCCTCCCATGCATTATCTCATTTAGTCTTCATAACACTTTATAAAGTAAGTAGTATTTGCATCCCAATTTTATGGATTACTCCACAGGGATAAATTCAAGAAGATGTAGTAGCTTACCCAAGTGATAAAGATTTGTACCCACGCCTGTCTGCCTCTGAAGTCAAGTTTCTTGAATTTGGATAAAAAATAATTTCAAACTTTCTGCATTTCCCAGCAAAGCCTGCTTCAGTATTTGCACTTATGCACATTAGTATTCAAAGCATAGATTTAGAAGGAATAGAACTATAGAAATGGAAGAAATTTTACAAACCATCTAGTCCAATCTATTCACTTACAGTTAAAATGTAGGCCTTGAAATTAGGGGTAAAAATACATATTGAATGAAAAGCTGAAAGAAGCGAGGGAAAATATTGAATAGGGAAAGGGACGTGAGGAATCTTGAAATTATCCATCTTTGTACTGCTCAGTACTTAATACAGTCCTTGGCAACTACTGAAAACTCAATACATGTTTGGTCAATTGGATTACATTACACATTATAGATTTTTTTTAAACTAGAGTTTCCCAAAGGTCAAGAGCGGCATGAGACACTTTCATCATCTGTTTAAGGCTTATAATATATTAAAAATGAAGAAATGACAAAACTGTGGTATATTTTAAGTGTTCAGTCCTATTAGTTGATCTTTGTAATTATCCCTATGACTTCATTTAGATATAAAGCCTAAAGTATGGGTTCTAGCCAGTGTGTACCAATGAAATACTATGAGATAATATCTCATGGAGGCCTTACAACAACCCTATTGTCCCGGTACATCATTATTCCCAATTACAGAGCAACAAAGAGTTTAGGTAACTCCTATCATATTCACACATTTGAAAGTGATGCAACATTTTATATTCTAACCCTTCAGATTTTCAAAAATCCAAAAGAGTGCTTATGTAAGATTATTTTTAATTAGCAAACACCAAAACACACTAATTTCAGAGACATTAAATCATTAAACTGCCATTATAGTAAACCAATGAAATTTAAAGTAAAAGTTAAAACAAATTTTTCTTCCCTGGAGAGTTCTGAGTTCACTGATTCTAATAAACACACTTAGAGACATTGTGAGCACCATCCTTCTAAAATACACCTAATAGATACAGTACTAAACCATGTGGATGCTTAGAGATTCCTCACGTGTTGATTACCCAGATGCATGTTAGATGTTGCAGGAATTAGATTTGATATTATCTCCTTATTATGCAAAACCATGGAAAACATTTAATTAAAACTTAATTAAAATCTCCATGATGCTTCAACCCCATGGAGTCCATTTTTCAACAGCAAGCAGCAAAGAAAGGCTTCAGGAAAAAACTGCTTTTGAAAATGGTGCATAGGAACTCACCTTAGCACCTACACCTCTCTGACAGATCTTGCATCTTCACAAATACTACTTTTCATTTGCATCAGACTCTAGAGTGACAGATTTATACTAAAACTGCTGATTATCAATTATAAATTAACATATATGTTTAGATCAATTACTAATGCTTCGTTTCCTCCAGAGTTTTTACATATAATTTCAAAACATATGAGAAAATACATGCAGCATTATGTCCGCCACATAGTGGGCTCTTATTAAGTATTTATTTAATGTAATTAATAAACATCAGATATGTGTAGATTAAAAACTCTAAAACCATGATACAATTTTTTCCTAAATATTTATGGCAAAATATGTAAACTATCAGTTGTTGTTAGTCACAGACGATCCTCAGAAAATATTATGCTGAGCAAAAGAAGCCAGGCACGAGAGACAGCAGACTTTACGATACCGTTTATAGGAAGTTACGGAACAAACATAGCTAAGGTACGGTGAAAGATAGCAGAGCAATGGTTGCCGGGGTGGTGGTGGGGGCTCAATTCAGAGGAGGACAGGAAGCAGCAGGAGAAACTTCATGGTGATGACACTGTTCTCCACTTTGACGGCAGTGTGGGTTACACAGATGTGTGCAATTTCAAAACACATTAAACTGTACACTTACGATGTGTGCATCTTACTCTGTGTAAATTATATATCATGTTTTAAAAGTAAATAAGTATATGTACAGACATAATTCATCCTAAGGAGATTAGTCCTCCAAATTCGACGTTGCTGTAGCTCAGTTTTGGGAACTCCTCCTTTGGAAGTGCGTTCAGAAACGACAGCGTATTTCTCTGATATCAATGGCAGCAAATCTCCTAGGGGCGAAATTAACTTTCAGAAATATCCAGCATCATTCAGGGTCAAGTCAGCTCATTACAAGTGATTAAACTGGAAAAGAACATTTTTGCTTGTCACGCTGGAGGAGTGACTAATTTAACAAGCCTGATTTTTCTCACAAACTGATTACTCACACACAAACACAAACATAAACAGTTACTCACACTGATTGGTATGGTAAATTCAATTTAAGTGTTCCAAAAGCCTTTGCTTAAATCTAGAGGCCCCGAAATAAGTGTCAAAGCCTCCCTAATTCACTACTTTAAAGGGAATAACTTTAACTACATGCAGAAGGGATGGTAGAATGCAATTGCCCTGGTAAGTTAATTATACACATTTGGTGATGCACCATACTAGAAAAGAAATGCCCCATATTTTTTCTTCATTCTATAAAGTCCAAAAGACACAGATAGTCTCAGATGAAATTTTCACTTGCAATTATGCTCAAATATAATCCCTACTAACAGGTAAGAGGTCCTCTCTATTATATTTCATTTATCATCTAATATGTATAACAGAGTGATCACATTTGCTCCCAGTACTCCTCCCCAGTAAGACTGTAACAGGATAGAATGAATCTTTAACTCACCATATGGGATAGTAGTCTCTACTATCACACCATTATTTTATTCCATTACCGGGAAGGATGACATAGATTCTCATAATGTTAAAAAAATAAAAGAAGCAACTGCCAGAATGACTGTAGCCCAGCCCTGGGAAAGAACAGGGTATCTAAACTTAAACTCATTATAAACAATGATAAATTCTTTGGCTAAGTATATTATGAAAACTGAGTTTACTCTTTTATGATCAAAATTTTTTGGTGGGGGGAGGCTAAAAAAAGCCTCCCAAATTGAAAGAGTCAGTTTTGTGGAATAAGCAATATATTTGAAGTTTTAGTTTTTTATCAGATGCAGTGAAACACAAGACAGGGTCATAGCTTCTTTACTTTAAATATGAGAGGGTTGAATTAAAGGGCCTCCAGAGTCCTTGCCAATGCTATCATGCTCTTTGTCTATGACTCTCTTGCATTTAAGTGAGATAGTTGCTGGAAACCAAGTAAAGTTGCTACTGTTACTGTCTTAAGTTAGTGCCACACAACGTGACCAAATAAGTCAATGAAACGTAGATGCATAATCTGGATGTCCCCTTCACAAAATCACAGTTTTCTACACAGGGAGCTAATAGAATGAGCAAATGTATTCTGGGGATTTCAAAAGAATTTAAGGATAATTCTGTTAAGTGTGATATTATATCCGTTTTTTAAAATTTATGTAGCATTTCACAATCATTAAATACATTGCTAATAGTTTTACTAGATGTTAATCAACAATGTTCCCTGGAACACTGGGCATTTCAGAAATTAGTAAAATGGTTTCACTTTTGCATAAAAGTATGAAAGCACTGGATGTAAAGAGTACTGATGTAAAGGTCAGAACTCTGAATTGTTGGTCTGCTTCTGTCCAATCCTGTTCCAATTTTATTTTCAAAGCTCTATATTCTAAATTGTGCACCTCCCAATGCCTACAGATTATCCTATTCATATTTCTATAGAAAGGCATCTCAGAAAGATGAAAACGTATGCTATTTTTACAATCTTTCATGAAGAGTCCTCAAACTGCCTTAATAATTCATTCTAAAATGTAACCACTGTCATTGTCAGGAAATTATCTTTTATGTCAAACATAAACTATATCACCCCACAGCCTCTTCCTGGTGGAGTTAAGACAGTCCCAGACCGTTTTCCCTGTGGGTCTTGTTGTCTAATACCTTCTGTATCAACATCCTATTTTAATCTTTGTGATTCTTTGCCAAGATTTGTAAGGCCCTCTTAAAACCAGATTCCATATTCTAATGGCAAACTACAACCCACAGGCCAAATCTGCCTGTTTTTGTAAATAAAGTTTTACTGGGACACAGCTATGATCATTCAGTTGTGCATTTATGTATTGTTTAAGGCAGCTTACGTGCTTGCAACAAAGACTGCATGGCCTTCAAAGCAAAAATTATTTACTATCTGGCCCTTTACAGAAAAATTTACAGACCCTTGACCTAGTTAATGAAGTTGCTTAAAATGCATGATTATTTCAGGGCCTCAATAACATAACATCCTAAAATATTGATGGATGGCAAATGCTTAATAGTGTCATACGAGATGTGCAAGGCAAGTTGATGATCAGTTTCCAGCAGGGGAACTCTTTTCCATAAAAAGTGGTAGATCTTCTCCGATAATTGGGGCACACATAGGAACACAGAGAGCTTCAAAATTCTCTTAGTAAAGGCACACTGAGGCCATGCATTCCTGAGACTGCGTCACCTCCCTATGACCCACTCTCTTTCCCCAGCTGAAGAGCGTATTGCGTATATCTGAAGACCTTATCAGATGCTTCCAGGGGCAGGAAAACCATATAAATGAATGGAGCAGGCTGGCATGAGACCGTAGAGTGTGGTGGAGACTCTGGAGAACACATCCGCCCAAATGTGTTAGCACTGATCTGCTCCAAATGACTGCTGTGCCATAATATGGGCCCAGGGTAGACAGGTCTTCAAATTTTTCAAGGAAAACTGAAAATCAAGGTTCTCATTTCTTAATAGACCGTGAGGGCCAACACTGTATGGTGCGAAAGAACCTCACCTTTGTCCACCCAGGTTGTAAAAATCTTTAAGATGTACTTGTCGATTGAGATACACCTATTGAGGAAACTTGACTTTAATTAAAACTCTTATTTTAGAAAAGAAGAAACTGAGGCTTAGAAAGATTAAATTATTGGTCTAATTGCATTGAGTATAGCGAGCCCAGGGCTATAATTCTAGTCTAGTGCCACTTTCAACACACCACTCTACAAATGCTGCTCAATTTAGACACACTCAAGGGACCCACTGAGACTCTGATAAAAGCTATGGACCCTATGAAAGAAAAATACACATAAGTGTAAACCCACAAAACATTGGCTCATAATTTCAAAGATTTCATACGCTCACAAAGCTTATTGTTGCACTTCTCCTCAGGGAGCCATGGACACCAGGTTTAGTACTTTTTGATTCTTCAAAGAATCCATAGTCCTTTAATAAAGTCACATAAAAATAATCAAAAGCCTTTATAATATTCTAGATAGGTTTCATCTACTGCTTCAACTCATTTATGTCACCATTATGTCACTTCATTCTACAAGAGTAAATTCTTCAGACAGAAAAAATTCACA
Source organism: Equus przewalskii (assembly GCF_037783145.1). NCBI lineage: Eukaryota > Metazoa > Chordata > Mammalia > Perissodactyla > Equidae > Equus > Equus przewalskii. The sequence continues at coordinate 10,693,571 of NC_091848.1, read as the reverse complement.
AACTCGTAACAGTGGTTACATAAAATTCTTTGTTATGACTTAAAGTGCTCAAAACTTGTGTCAAAATAAATTATAGTATCTTTTAGAATAAATTATCATTTGCAACCAGTCTAAAAGATACGGAGAAAATCTCTCCTTCTTTGGACACACTGATTTGCATTTATTTTCAAAAGCATCTTGCTAGGCAGCCTCCTCCGGACAAAGTGAGCAGCTGTCCCTCAACCTCAGAACACCTTGAGCACAGGCCTTCTTGCTCTGCTTTGGGATTTTTTCCTTACCTATCTCTCCAACTCTACTGTGAGCCTTTTCGAAGATGCACAGTAACTTATTAAGCTCTGGGCACCATGCCTGCCACATAAGAAGCTCTCTATTAATGCTGGATGAGTTAACATTGTCCTCCCAAGAGATTTCACCTTGTCTGGGTTAAGTTGAGGGCTCCCCTGAAAATGTGACACTAAGATACAACCAAGATAAGGGTAGTATTTTGGTATTCATATTTTGTCTCTCTTATGACTTTTCCTTTTTTATAAAGGAAATAAGAAATGGATTAATTTTGAAAATATTTCTCTATGGAAGAATTGTAGGGAATTAGCATAGAGGGGAGAAGGTTATAAACCATTTCCAAAGGCATGCCTGGCAGGACAGAAGTTAATTGTGGAAGAAAATTTCCACTGTCATTCACCTGGTACAAATTTCCCAGTGTCCCTTAGGATGGTAAATGAACACATAACACACCAATCACTCTGTCTCGATGCTATTTCAGACAAGGGACCCACTTTTGTACTTACTCTAAATTTTGAAAATTATCTTATATTATATAAAACAAATAACATATATATAAAAGAAATTATTAAAAAGGAGAAAATAAAGAAAATGTAGATAGGGGCCAGCCCTGTGGCCGAGTGATTAAGTTTGTGGGCTCTGCTTCCGTGGCCCAGGCTTTCGCTGGTTCGGATTGTGGGCACAGACATGGCACCACTCATCAAGTCACGATGAGGTGGGATCCCACATGCCACAACCACAGGCACTCACAACTAGAATACACAACTATGTACTGGGGGCCTTTGGGGAGAAGAAGAAGAAAAACAGAGAAAATGTAGATAAAATTAGAAAAATACAAATGTTCAATCCATGGTATCCTCAGTGTGAGAATAATAAAACACAGTTTTGTATATTTTCCTAAATTGGCTTCTTAGAAAAGCTTATTTTGAACGCAATTTTACAAAAGATTAATGCTGAAAATTTTAGAATAAAAATGCAAAAATTATCAGCAAATTCAATATAATTATTATTAAGCATCTGTATCACACCAAGTGCTGTACCATTGTCTTCCTATCCGGGAGAGGCAGAGAAGTATAGAAACCCACCGGAGCCACCTGAAAAGGGCTAACATTAGGCAAATCTGGGATAATTTGAGCATTGAAATAAATAAATGAGAATAAAAGATTATAACACACTGAAAAAGCATCCATTAGTCTGCCTTGATACAAATAAATAAATAAATAAGGAAAGTTATTCTTTACAATAGAAATCCAACTAACAAATGTAGAAGGAATAATTAAATTAGAAAAATCAGTATTTGGCAAAAACTATCAATAGATGCTAAAATCGGTAGGTAAAAATTTGAGAAGCAACAGATTATTTCCATTGCTTCAAAATATTTCCAAACCAAATACTTACTAACTACAAAAAAAACTCAGTAACTTTACAGTGGTGAAAGCTGGCAGACACCACCTTAAGCAAGTGATCAAAGTTAACATCACCAATAATGGGAATTGACCTCATGCGCCTCCTGAGATGATGCACTGAGAAAACACCATTTTTGTGACCCTCCTGCCAAGAACATAAAAGCTAAATCCATTCATAAGGAAATCTGTCAGCCAAATCCAAAACGAGGGACATTCTACACAATAATGAGCTGTATTATTCAAAAATCCCAATATCTTAAAATACAAAGAAATATTTTCTTTCTGGATTAATGAGGGAGTTTTCCATATTACAAAGACCAAAGAGACGTGACAACAGAATACAACACAGGATCTGAGATTTCCTTTTGCTATAAAAGTCATTGGGCCAATTGGTGAAATCTGAATGAGGTCTACAGATTATAGTACTGTATCCATGCTAATTCCATGATTTTGATAATTATCCTATGGTTATGTAAAAGAACTTATTTGTTCTTAAAAAACACCCACTGAAGTGTTTAGGGACAGCAGGTCTGCAACTGACTATAAATAATTAAGAATATTAAATAAAATACACAAATACATACACGTGTGCATTACACATACATCTGCCTAAGTTTTAATCAATGATTCCTTTTGATTTTAACCTTATTTGAAGTAAGAAAAACATACAAAGACTTTTTTGTTTACTCCGCGTCCTTTGTGTTAGTAATTTAGGAGCACTGGGCAAGGAAAAAGTAGAGCAGTTCAAGTATAATTCAAAACAACAATTTTAGGTCTACCGTACTACAGAAAATCCTGAGTTACTACAGGCAGGCAGTAAATTTGGTCTGTATCAAACCTTCTTCATTTTCTATTCTGACCCACAACTCCTTTCTCCAAGAAAAAAAATCTATATACTCTATGGATAGATATAGATATATGGATATTTTAAACCAATTTACAAAGGGAAGAACCCTTACCCACACTGTACCAGTCATTTCAAAAAAAAGCAAAGCAACAAACAATAAAATACCAAAAGTAGCATACATTGGTCATTTCAATAGCATCCAACCTCCCCCTTCCCCCATTTCCTGTAATCACTGTGGTCTCTCTTTGGGGAAATTGTCCATTGGCCTAGTTTTGGCAGTAGGGCCTACTTTGTGCGGTGGCCTCCACTAAGGAGCAGAAGAGGATGTGTTTTCCATTACCCGCTCCATGGTAGCCTATGGGGCACTTGCTTCCGGCAGCTTGAATCATGAGTCAAGAAGAACTGCTGGAGGCCGAATTCCTTGCATCAGCAGTGGCCATGCACAAACCAGACTTCTGCTGTTGCCTGTAGTTCCTGCTTCCCCCCAGCTCCATGGTTTCTGCAAATTTTCCCTCCCAGACTCTCCACCTCTCCATCAATTTGTGCGCCCCTCTCCTCCCCGACTAGCCTTCCAGTGAAATCCTTTTAGGCTTAAAATAAGCAGCCAGTTTCTGTTACTTGGAACCAAGAATTCTAACTGACAAAAATTTATTAGGATTTCTTAAATCTCAACTTAAAGTAAGTAACTGTTAGCTCTACTAATAGGAACCCAATAGGGGTCTGTTTACATGTGAGCAAATCTCTTTGGGGCACTTGCAAGTGTGGAGAGAAGATTGGCTTGACATTTGGGCTTGGCCTCTCTGGCTATTTAGAGATAGGCTCCCATACAGATTAATTCCTATAAGAGGCAATTAAAGCTAAATTCTTTTGATGTGCTGGAAGTTGAGATAAAGATGAAAAACTACCCGACTCTCACTAAATTTGCTAAAACATTTTAATTGAACATGTGGCTGTTTCCAGAAACTGTCCACCTGGTAGAGGCTCTCTTTACCTGAAAAAGTGCAATCACTGTTGGCAACTCACAGACTATCTCTAAAATACCATCCTCCAACACTTCCTCCAAAAATAAAATTTCTTCCTCTAGGGGCTATTTTTCTGTCGCTAAGAAAAGTCTTTGTTTTCACAAAGCAAGTGGATTGCATACTTAAAACTTTCAGTCAGTTTTCCCTTACAAATGTAGAATGAAAAGTAATTGAAAATGCTGCTAATTAAAAGGAAAGTATCATTTGCCCTTTAGCTGCAAATAATATCAAAGCATGTTCGACGGTAACGAAGCGCAGTAATAACTAGCCTGTCGTGATGGTAAAACAGGCACATCACACCGGTAGGTCAGAATTCCTAAAACAGTGATCGGTCCAAAGACACAAGACCTTTATTTTACAGAGGTCACACAAGACCTTGTTCGTGCTCAGATGTGCAAACGCAGCTGTGTCTGTGACTTTGATCCAAATTTATTTAAGTTATGAAGCTTTCTAGGGTGCTCTTTCATGATAATTATGTTGTGAGAAAAATCATTCTCTAGACGCATCTACACATTTGAGGAGTTCGCAATTTTTCAAAAGAATTTACACCGTGCTGATTTTCTTTTCCAAAATGCTAATCTGAGCAAGTCAACCCCTGTGTAATCTTCTAATGATTGATCACTGCCCACAGGATAAATTTGGGCACCTTGGCATGAAATGCAAGTCCCTCGATAACCTGCTTGCTGTTAATCTCCCACCATTTCCTTTCCTACATTCTTACAGCCCTTCATCCCCAAATCTTCACACATTGCTCTCACTTCTCAGTGCCCTTGCAAACTCTCTTTCTGCTCCCTGAATGCCTCTTGTGTCTCTCTATCTGTTCAAACTCTACTCATGAGTCAAGATCTAAATCTGTATCAAATGGTCCTAGGAGCACAAAGGAGAATCAAGTTAAATGATGGAAGTGAAATTTTATCCACAGTAAACAATAAATATGTGAGAGTGATTATTATTTAGTATACACTATGTGCCAAGCTCTGTTCCAGGCTGAAAATATATCATTGAACAAAACCAACAAAGATCCCTGCCTTCATGGGGCTGGCATTCTAGTAAGTGATGACAGAAAATATAAAATAAGTAGATTGTATCGTCTCCCAGTCAATGACAAGTGCCAGAGAGAAAAAAATTTAATCAGGGTAAGAAGGATGGGGAGTGCCCAGGGAACGGTTGTAATTTTAAAGATAGTCAAGACACCCCCGTGAGAAGGAGACGTTAGACAGGAGGAGCCCATCACGCAGACATCTAGAAGAGCACAAGAGCCACAGAGGTAAAGCTAGAGCCGGTTCTCAGCCCGAGGCAGGAACTTGCCCTGCACATGTGAGGAACAGCAAGGAGGCCAGTGTGGTTGAAAGAGGGAGACAGAAGAGGAGAAGTCAGAGGAGATGAGTTCAGAGAGAGAACAGGGTGGCGAGGGCAGATCATACAGACTCTTCTGCGCACTGGGGCAGTGGGGAGCCATGGCAGAGGTTGATCAAAGGAGGAACATGCTCTGGTTATGCTTTCACCAGGATTACGCTGGCTGCTTTGTAAGAAGAGAAAGGAGAGCAAAGGTGGAAGCAGGGAGCCAGTTAGGAGGCCGCTACAATAATCAAAGCAAAAGACGACGGTAATTTGGATGAGGGCAGTAGCAGTGGAGGTGGCAAAAAGGGAGAGGTTCTGGACCTAATTTGAACGTAGAATCAAAAGGATTTTTTGAAAGTTTGGGTATGGGATGTAAAAGAAAGAGAGAAGTCAAGGATGACATCCAGATGTGTGGCCTGAGCAACTGGAAGTTGTTACCATGAAGGAGAAGGGGAAGCCCCTGGGAGTAGCGAGCTCAGGGGAAAGATGAGGAGCTGAGTCGGGACTTGTCCAGTCCTCTTTGAAAAAACAGGGATGGGGAAATGGGGGTTGAAGGTTATCTCAGTTTTAAAAATATTTGGGCCTAAGAATAGGCAAAATACCATGCATTCCCTATCATCAAAAAGCTCATCACACTTGCACCATCATACCCACACTATTAAGAGAAGACAAACTCTATACAGTTAAGATGACCCCAGAATAAAAGTAAAGGCTAGTGCTAAATAAATAAAGCACTAAGGCGGATATCAAAACATGTAACACCAACAAGTTTTAGGGCTGTCTGCGTCAAGACACCACTACAGACCTTGTTAGCTCCTCCACTTATATACATGAAAAGTAGAATTTCAGATTTTAAAAAATCATTAAGATTCCCATAGAAAATATGATTCAAATCTGCTCATGAAAAAAACTTTCTGAACAATTCTACCATAAAATCTTCGAGTAATGTGATGCCCAGAGGCCAAAGAAGGGAGCCCAAAGACCCTTTTCCAGAATACGCTGTTAGTTCAGGTGAGGACTAAGTATTTGAATTCAGATGTAAACACTTGTACCACATATTTTAATCCTTGTTTGCTGCCCCACCAGGTGATTTACACCTAGATTTAAGCTGGAGTCCTTGGACAACCTCAGTCTGCTTGGCTAACGATCAACAAAGCTGTCCTTCCCTAAGGAGCTGGACCTTATAATTACTTATTTGAAAAGCCCTCTGTCATTTCTCAAAATGGCAAGTTATCATGAATGTGATGTTTTCTGCTTTTTTCATACCTCCAAGTTTTTAGAGGTTTTTGCAAACCTCTCAGTATATTTTATTCTTAGACATTTAAATTGAAAAATAGTTACACATAAAGATCTTAAGGAGTATAAATTAAAACTGTATGCCAACACATGCACAGTGTCCCACCTTTCAAAGGCTCTCAGTCCAGGCAATCATATAAAGGGTAGAAACTAGTTGACTATATTAGTAACCATTATTATTTACTGAAGTTTGACCTTATAAAGCTTTGAATTTCAGTGGATTTCACCATACAGATTAAATCATGAGTAAACTGACTTTATTATTTTCATCTTCCTAACCTACTTTACCATCAAATTTCAGAGTCTGGGGCCAATTTGGAGGAAAAAAATAGCTAAGTGTGTAAAAATATTCTGATTTGTATCCATTTTAAATAGGGACACAAATGTGATGCTTCAACTGAAATCAACTGTTGCCACTTCCTTCTCTCCCATCAGCCAACCAACAACACACACACACAGAAGCATGTATACCTCTCTGCTGGTTGAATGGATCAAGAAGCACGTAAGATCACGAATCTGCTGAAACTCCACCACCACCAATAAAAAATTAAAATATGTGTCTCCCAGGACTGACAGCAGAATTAAGGCAGGAAAGCCTTAGTTATTAATTCAAGGAGTAAAACACAAAGCCAGGTATGAGGTGGGTTCTTTTTTAAGATAAAGTGACATTTCCTATAATCTCTGGACCATGAGTCTACAGGTCTGATATATATAATTTCTTCAGAAATTGAGAACACAAAATTTGTGTGGGACAGCAGTAAATTGGGGTCGAAAACAAAGGTTCCTGTTTGTCTCTGAATCAGTTCTGCATTGTTCCGATTATATTTTCATGCACTGGCCCATAGGTGGGTATTAATAGGCTTTTTGACAATTATCTGTAAAGGATGCAAAAGCAGCACCCATAGCCTGACCACTGAATATTGTCTTTTCAAACTCTGTCAGCTTCCCTAAGCTTGGAAACAGCACAAGATTACTGTGAAGGAAAACAGATTCAGGTCAGCAACCCTGAATATAAGAGCTCCGCTTGCAATATATTTGTAATAGGGAGAAAAGCAATTGCCCATGAATACCCGGTGAACCAAAAGCAATTAGATTTACAAAAAAAGGAAACTGTTAGAAATAAGTTTTCCATAAAAACAAACGGCACAGACACTATTCCCACTGCTGAAACACATCACAACCGATAGCGTTTGTATCAGAACGTTCCAAACTTGTTAAAAATAAACAGCATCATTTTTATTCAAGGTGGCTAAGAAATAAAGTTGGTGTTTTCAACTTTGTTGATACTGTGCTTGCGGTCTGTAGGGATGCATTGAAGAGGTGAATCCAAAGTCCTCAAAGTCCCTCAGACAAGGTAGGGCTTAAATCTCTCAACAAAATGAAATCTAACACTGTTCCTTTAATGCAAGCTGGGAAAGAGAGTATGAGTAACAGTTTAATCAACCCCCAACAGCTAAATGGATAGATGAGAGTAGACAGGAGAAGCAGAGCCGCCTGGCACAGAGAAGAAAAAGAAAAAACCTGAGCAATACCTTGTGTTATCGAGAGTGTTTTTCTTCAAGGTTTGCAAAACACTTGAAACGACTTCTCTAATTAATCCCTAGTACATTTTATGGAGGGTCGGCTGGGGTGAGAGGGGTTATTTCCAATTATACATAAGAAAACAGGAAGGGTAAATCCCAACCTGCTCAAGGTCATACAGGTGAGAAAGCCAGGAAGAGAACTCAGATTTCTGGGCTCTATCTCCTGCATGCAAGCTGCACCAGACCTCTGAGTTCCTATGTCCTTCTTTAGGTGAAGGTTTTGCGATGAGCAGAGATTAAAAATATACCAAACACAAAAGAAATCACCCACCTGGGACCCAAGAGGACTTTTTCTTTTGAATCATACTTTTAAAAAGAGGCAGATCTTTTTATTTTAATTATTCTTTTGATTTATTAATCAACACAATGCAAGACAAATTCTTTCAACATTTTTGAACCTCAGCCTGGTAACTCTAAGCTACATGCAAAAGGAGCTGTGATTTCAGTCAGCTAATGTTATCACACTTTAAAAAAAAACAAAATGTATTTATTGAAGCACACAAAGAAATTAAGAAAATGATTACCAATTATCTTGGCAAGGATTCCTTAATTAATTGCCAGCACTAATACCATGTTATCTTCCCTATTATTAAAACAATGCGACTTCTATTAAAAACTATTCATTAAAGATTCATTCGTTCCTTATTGCATCCCGCTGTTTCATATCTTATGTAGCTAAAGGGCTGCTTCCTGGAGTATGAGGCACTGCTGTGCGAAGAAGCAACACGGACTACAGAATTTATGGTGAGACATTATGCTTCCGAATGCTATGTCTACAGTATTGTAAGCATGTTACTTAGAAAAGCAAACGGAGCTAATGTCTAGAGGTCTGGGGGGTGTACGTCTGTCTGTCTGTGTCTGTGTGTATACACAAGCTCTTAAACTCTAAGATGTTAGTATTTCCTGCAAGTACCTCATTCTCTTGGGAATTCTAAGGCCAAGAACTGCCCTTCTTGTGGAAAAGTAAGCTGATAGCACCAAGGGCTTGTTAGAATGAGAAAATTGTTAGATCTTCCAAAAGTAACCTGCCTATACTCCCCTCATAGATTTATAGCGGTAGTTCTCAGTTTTGCTCCCCAGGCCACTTTTGAGAATATTTGGGGATACTTTCGGTCTTCACAACTGGAGGAGGGTGCTGGTGGCATCCAGGGAGGCTGCTAAGCATCCTAATGCACAGGACAACCCCCATGACACAGAATTGTCTGGTCCCAAAATGTCAATAGTGCTGCCATTGAGAAACCCTGATTTAGAGGGAAAACATTGGATTTCTGCTATCAGTAGCCACTGTTGCTCTTAGCCAGCTCAGTCATAGCTGTGACAGAATTTAAGTTGGTACTTAGGTAATGTTACTAAGATAATTAGAACCTAGGGATTCTTTTCTACATTTCCCCCATAAATGAGGCAAAGAAGGAATGGAGTCATTAGCTAACTAAGGATTTCTATAATTGCCACTTATTGCCCCCACCCTCCACCTCGCCCCCAACACACTCCTAATGCTAAGAATGGCTAATGTTTTATTAAGTTAGGAAGAATAAGATCCTGTGTCTCTGACACATTTGAATCGAAGCCAAGGAGACAAAACCAAACCTAGTCTGCAACCTCCCTTGGGAAATCTTTGTTCATTTTAATACTTGTTCAGTCAGCTGTCTGCCTGAATGACAAGGTTTTTATCTCTAATGTGAGTGGCTTTGAAGGCTATTGCATTATCCATTCCTCAGCAATTGCTGCTGAAACCACAATGTTGCAAACTGATAATTAAATCCAGCTGCCTCTGCTATGAATTCAATCATATCAACATTAGCAGAAATCTTAGTGGTTGTTGGTGGGTTTCTTCTTCCATTTCTAGACAACATAATTAACTTCACTAGCCTTCTCACACTAAACAAAACTCAGAGTTAAGGAATACTATGAATTAAACCACTATACATACTATTTGGGCAAAGGCATGCAGTTGGACCATTAGGATACTGAATTGGCACCAATGCACTGCTTATTTGTGTCCAGCCATTTGACCTAATACACGTTAATATCACGTTGAACCTATAGGTATAGTTTCAGATTCTACTTACAAAACCTCCCGATAACAGACAATTTATCACTCATGAAAAATTAACTCCAGAACATGTGAACAAGACAGCAATCATAATGCAAAAGAGCCAACTTGTCAGGCATTGAAGTGTGCCCACTAAAACAATTTAAAGTGCTTTCATATCATTCGAACTAACGCAAAAGAAATATATTCTAAGTGACTTAAAAATAACCTATCACCATTCAAATATTTCAAAACCATCTTATTTTAAAATTGTGATGGCACCGTAAGAGTACTTAGCCCAAAATGCACTTTAATGAAAACCGTTTAATTAGTATTTGACATTGTTAGAAGGGAGAAACCATTTAATTAGTATTTGACAATGTTAGAAGGGAGAAAAATTTTCTGTACTGAGTAGCATGTTTACTTGCACAAGTGCAACAGTTGCTTTATTTTTACAGACCAAAAATTTTAAAATAAGTAAATAAAAAGACAAATATTACTACAACCTTGATATAAGTATGGTTTATTCAACAAGGAGTGACTGCACTCATTTTCTATTGCTGCTGTAACAAATTCCCACAAACGTAGTGGCTTAAAACAACACAGACTTCTTATCTTATAGTTCTGTAGGTCAGAAATCCCACATGGGTCTCACTGGGCTGAAATCCAGGTGTTGGCAGGCAGGGTTCCTACTGGAGGCTCTGGAGGAGAATTTGTTCCTTTGCTTTCTCTAACTCCTGGAGGCTGCCTGCATTCCTTGGCCAGTGGCCCTGTTCCTCCATTTTCAAAGCCAGCAGCATAGCATCTTCATATTGTTCTCTCTGACCACAGCTGGGGAAAGTTCTCTCCTCTAAAGATTCATGTGATTAGATCACACTGACCCAGATAATCCAGGATAATCACCCCATCTCAAAGTTCTTCACCTTAATCACATCTGCACAGACCCTTTTGCCAGGTAAGGTAATATATTCACAGGTCCTGGGGATTAGGACATAGACATCTTTGGGGAGCCATTATTCCGCCCGCCACAGTAACTGTTTACTAATATTTCATATCAAACAAATTATAAAAATCAGATACATGTCTCTGGATATAAGAATTTTTACCTTTAAGAACTCAGTATCCTTTTTCTTTTAATCACATGTTAACAGAAGAAAAAGAAAGTGTCTTTCCTAAGAAACATTAGCAATGAAATTTAGAGTACTAAAAGCATAACTGAAAATAATGTCATAGGAGAAAGTGAGAGAGAGCAACTGTAACGGACATCAGTTTGATCTGGAGTCCCACAGGACTGTCTGCTTCACATTCTTCTGCCATCACAGGTGTTGTGAGTCCTAAGGATTTAGCAGCATAAACAGAATGTCACCAATCTCAGAATGTCTTGATGACAAACTTAACATCCAATAATCATTCTCTTACCCATTTGGGGGTATCCTATGACTTTATATGCTACTTTTCATACTTCTTCACCCCATGAAATGTATGTTTTGTTACTGTGCATACATCATCAAGGTAGGTGGAAATGATGGTTTCTTTAGGTGCCATTGCATGGGAGGGACCTTTGTCTGCTCTGCTCTCTGGATACAGGACCCTTAGCTATGAGTACCAGATTTTGATCCACCAGTTAACATATTTCTCCTTAGCAATTCCCAAAAGAACTTTGTAAGGTCAAGAATAGACTGATTGAAAACGACTAAATCAACACTAGATGATAGACTACTATTAGTTTATGTAAGTGGAATATACACCCATAATAATTAGGAATTATGCAAATATAAAATGAAACGGGGCTCATTCATTCACCAAATATTCACTGAGTGCTTCCTCTGAGCAAGGTACTGTTCTAGACACTGAGAGATCAGCAGTAACAAAACAGACAAAAATCCTACCCTTAAAGAAGCTTCCATTCTTGTAGGGTAAGCAATCAATACACAAGAGATACAGTATATCAGACAGAGTTAAATGCTAAGGAGAAAAATGAAGGTGAGTGGGGGATGGGAAGCATGAGTGGGGACAGGAAGTAGCACAAAAGGGAGGAGAAGTTTTAGATAGGAAGGCCAGGGCAAGCCTCACAGAGAAGGTCACAGTGTTCAGTGTGGACTGACACCTTATGGAGCAGGACGAGCTTAGGGAAAACACTACCGCGCGGATCTGCTCTGATTTGTATTCTTCTATTGACATTTTGGTCAGGTGTCACCTGCTGGCGGTCTTCTGAATCCCATATTGGAACAAGTCCCATATTCATCTTGGCTTGTTCACATCTGGGTGATTTATATTACCAACTCCTGAGACTTCTCCCTCCATACTAATAGTTTTGCAAAGTTTAGCATTTAAAGTCCACTGTGTCTCCATAGCTTCGGCTATTTCCATACCTATTTACCAAAACCTAGATACATACAAGTGTAGGCATTTTAAGGAGGCACAGCTCTCCTCCGTTGTATGCACTTTAAAATACCTATAGTCTTTTTAAAGTCCTTTCTTGGCAATGGTTGTGTTTTAATGGCCTGGTTCATGGCACATTCACTCTAAATCATAACAGCCACCATTTCTGAATGGCGGCACAGGATAGATACCTGGTTCTCTGTAAATATTTGCTGAATGCGGGCCCTCTCATGTATCAGGTGTTTGGCATACAGCATAATCTTCATTTCAACCTCACAAGGTGAGACTTACAGTCCCTATTTTGTAGGCAACAAAGCAGGCTGAGAAAGGTTAAACCAGCTTCCTAAGCTTACACAGCTGATAAGCCTAAAGGGAGGAGCTCTGCCTGAGTCCCTTCCCCAGCAGGGTGCACCTCGGCTGGCGCATCACCCGCCCCCACCGTCCGCCACCTGGGCCCAAGGATTATCCCAGTACTCCTTACTCCACCACAGGGTAGCAGTGGGATAAGTCATGCTCTCCTGGCTTCCTGGGTATTTTTTTATGATCTGATAATCCACACTATATTTGGGTGTTATGGTAGTACATAAAGATAGAAAGTAAAATGGATATTATTCGGAATTCTTTGAGAATGAACCATTCTGGGTAAAAAAAAAAATTCTAAATAGGTAAGCTCTAAACTTTCATACCCCAAATATAATTTTTTTTAATAGAAATACTTCTAAAATATACCATGAATCCTGCTTCTTATACATAAGACACTGAGTGAACATTACTCACTATCATCTTCACTACTGGATAATCACTGGGTCATTAATTACTCACCATGTTCAATATGTGCTTGGAGATACAGATGCACATATAGTTTTTCCTATGAATATAACCAAGTCTAGAAAACATCCACACAATTGGGTGGCTCTACGGTTGACTTGGCCCTTTCATATAAAGGTAAATGAAGAACATACCTGGCTGCCAGACATTGTAGCACAAGCACCTTTCTGCCAAGTCAGTTTTGATGGCAACAATGATGACAGTGATGATGATGTGATGATATGACAGTGGTGGTAGCATTTATGGGTGCTTGCTATGTGCCAGGCACAGTATCAAGTAATTTATATAGATTTTCTTACTTAATCATTCAATAGTCCTATTAGGTAAACTCTGTTTCTCCTTTTCCATTTTACAGATGAAGAAACTAGTGTACAGAGACAGTAAATAACTCTTCCCAAGTTATCAGCCAGAAATCTGCAGAACTCACTAAAATCTCATGAAGTCTAATTCCAAGACACCATTTTAACCACTGCAATTTGTTGCCTCATATTCGAGGACAAAGCAGTCTTCACATGGGATGCTCCCCTGCCAGAAAGTAATTCCCAGCCCACTGCTGCCCTCTGTGCACCACCACTGGAGCAACAGAGAACATTAGCTAACGCTGATTAGCTAAGGAAGCCAATCAAGGGACAAGCCTTCCAGGTTTTGGACTCACCTGGAGAGACAGTGTGGTGGCGAAGAGTTTGGACTCTGGAGCCAGGTTGACTTTGAATCTAGGCTTTTTAACTTACTTGCTCTGTGACCTTGGGCAATTACATAGCTACTCTGTGCTTCAGCTTTAAGAAGTGATACCGAGTATTAACTTCATAGAGACGTTACAAGGATTAAATAAGCAGTTTACATGCAAAGTGCTTTAAACAGAGCCTGGCAAATATCACGAACTCAATAAATGAGTTATTAGTGGCTTATCTGCATTAATAAGGAGGAAAACATCCTGTCATTTAAAAAAATTCATACTATAATATCGGAGGGGTAGTTTTCTTCATAAAATTCAGCAGTTGGAAAATTCCAGCAGAACAGAAGGAAATCAGAGGACAGCCTTTCTTGGGATTCCAGGACTCTTAGACTTGGAGGCAAGCAACCTGAGATCAAGTCTCAGCTCTGTTGCTCACCAGAATCACAGCCGGCACTCAGATAAGCTGGGAGATGCTGAGATTTTCCATGGGTTTGTCCTCGTGTCTTGGGGCACAAGTGCCTATGTGGAAACTGGTAAATGACTTACAACCTTCAACAAATTTAGCATATGTCTCTGTTGATTCGTCTGTTCTCAGCATTTTGTAACAAGATGCCCATTGCTCGGAATAGTTAATGAAATACATATTCTAGATCATTTTATTTTGATGCTAAAACCTTTCAACTCTTTACAAAAACTTTACCAAAATTGGTTACATAATTTTCTGAATTATTATACAAAATACAGAGAAGATAGAGTCAGAAATAAACGGTAACCTCTTCAGTGTAAAGTCTACACTGTAAGGAAAGCCAACACATGTACGACGTGATCTCAGGCTTGAAGAGTTTATATCGAGGTGGAAGAACGAGACTCAGACCACAAATAGACTCCTGACCACAGAGGGGGAAGTGCCAAATAACGGACAGACGAAAATGCTCCAGGACTTGAGAGGACAGAAAAATAACAGTGAGTTGGTGAATTCAGAGTGGAGTTCACAGAAAAATTGGGACTAAGGGCTGAAAAGCTCACAGTTTATAAACCTGAACTCACTCTCTAATCCCAAGATGCAATTTCCTTTCAATGTGCCAACTTCTGTGGATAGTGACTTTGTGGAATTCTGTGTTCAGAAAGATCCTGAAGCCAAATGTGGACTCAACAGAAAAGAATTCTCTAATTGGTATAAACATCTGCTATAGGGAAAGGAAGCAGAAATGAAAGAAAGTCCAACTCTACCCTTTTTTGACCAACTCTGCTTCGTTCCCACACTGCACTAATGCCTGCCTCTCTCAGATCCAAAGAATCCATGGAATGGGAGAGCAGGAAGAGACCTTAGAAATCAAACTGAATTTCTTCCTTGTGTAAAGAGGATGATAACGCTCAGGAAAACAAGTCGCTCTCCCAAGGAAAACACAAAGATTTTATAACAGAAACTGGACTAGAGCTTAGAACTTCTAAACCCATGCTCTTTTGAATGCATTGCTCTATCCACCTGCTCCTGTCCCCTCAAAAAACATTGTCTACAAGAAGATATGTCCCCTTGCTGTTCTATCCGTCTACATTTCTTTTGTCCTCTCTTTCATTCATTCTGTTCTGAAACAGACTCTAGTAGGCTCTTGAAATGCAGTTGTATATTTACTGGAGTTCATATCTGCATGCTTCCTAATCTTTAACACATTTTCATCTAACCACTGCATGTTATATATACCTACTTCTTGGCTCCTCAATACCTGGTATGAACCAGATTATACTAAGTGTCAAAGAATTCTCCATTAAAGCCTGTATTATCTGCTACCATGCAGTAGGGCATGTTGAGATTCTGAGGTCCATAAAACCGAGGTAGGTATTAATGTTCCATATATAAATGATGGTTAGTGCTTTCATTAATTCATATAAAGCTTCAAAGCATGTTTGCTGCATCTAGTTAGTACTGCTATTTGTTGAAGATTATTGAAAACAATAAAAATAGGCACCATTTATTGGGTACTTACTGTCTGCCAGGCACTGAAGTGGGTGCCACCCATACATTATCTTCTTTAATCCTTTCAACAACAGTGAAACTAAGCATCATTATCTCCATTTTACAGATGAAAACAAGGTAGAAGCAATTCAAGAAGTGTGCAATCCCTTCGAGTGGTTTTGCAAGTGAACTCATAGATCTCCTAAACTCATTCAAATGAAATCACATTATAAAGATGCTGGCATTATTTCATGCCCATTCTACCCTATTCAGATGCACGGGTTAAAAACAGCAGCTCCCTCCATTACGAAATGTATATTCCATTCCGTTCTAAACGTTGAGATACAAACGATGCAACTGCCATGCAGTTCAAGGAGATTTCCTGGGAGAGGGGTTTGATTTTTATATCCCCATATCTCTCATGACCAAAAAAGCCCAACAGATCACAGGGCACCCTCAGAGATGCTTCCCGGGCCATGCTAAAGGCTTCTCTTTGGCTGAAATGCACTGGCCCAGATCATGGTTGACCCTGTGACCCACCAGTTTCATTAGTACTGGCTCCCAACTGCTCTGTTTCTGACAAATTTACATAATTACATGGCTGCTGAAGATATACTTGAAAAGCCTTCAAAGAAAACAGTTTACTCTCTATAAACACCAGTTTTCACACCTCGAAACCATTTCCTAGACCCTTTATTCCAAATAAAAATTGCTTGAAAAATGTAGACAGGAAACTTGTTGAGGCTTGCAAGGGGATGTTTATGCCTATTTATAAACTTCTGCCATCAGAAATCTTGGTGCCACTATGGTATCTCACTCAGCCTGTCTCTTCCATTTTGATTAGGAGAAAAATGCA
The DNA here is from genome assembly GCF_037783145.1 of Equus przewalskii. Classification (NCBI taxonomy): domain Eukaryota; kingdom Metazoa; phylum Chordata; class Mammalia; order Perissodactyla; family Equidae; genus Equus; species Equus przewalskii. Next base: position 10,677,066 of record NC_091848.1, on the reverse strand, counting down.
AACTACTCTCTTCTCTGCTCCACTTTTACAAGGTTTGCTAGCACTCTGAGCCAGTAGCAATTGAAAGCTAGTAGCTGGAAAGTAATTTACTTCTTTGAGTCTGACTCTTCAGAACCAGTACAATCTGAGCACATTTTTGCACCAAAGACATTAAGGGAGAATTCCTTTCCAAGTGGTTATTCTTGAATTCATTTACTTTTGACACACACAATGAAATCCCAATTCTCCTGCAGGCTGCAGTGCCTTTGTTTGCTATTTTGTGCACTGTCTATCTCCCCGCATCTCTGAATGAACAGCTGCAGAAGTTTCAGAAACTTGTGAGTGGTTCTTCAAGATGGACTATTACTGCCAGAACTTAGCTGGCTGATGATTTTTCAATCACCATTTTGCTGTTTCCTTTTTAGAAAGAGTAAAAAGTGACAGAAGATCCTCACTTTGAAACAGGCTCCATAAAGCATTTGAATCTTTGGCAAGCGCACTTTCAAGCAGTAAAACTATTTCTGATAAATTGCACAAACTATGATTTATAATGTGATAAAGACCTGAAACAGCTCTTCAAATCTATAGAAGATATTCCTGTTGGCTAGGAGTCATTTTAAAAGCCAGAGGCAAGAGAAAAGGTGAATTTGCATTGCCCAGTAAACCATGGGATCTTTAACTAGATGGATGATAAGAGTACGGTGGGACAAGAAACATAGTGATGTCAAACACAAACATGAATTCGCAGAAGCATCATGTGTAAGAGGCAGAATAACGTTCAGATCGAGCGCTCTCGGTTTGAGTCCCATCACCTACACATACACTGATCTTGAGCAATTTATTTAATTGCCCCTCACCTCCATCTTCTCTTCTCTAAAATAGGAGATGATAATAAAATGCTTCTTTCACAGAGCCCCTAAGAGAGTCAATCCACTAATATCTCAGTCTCTCTCCCATTTTGATTAGGAGAAAAATGCAAACTACTCTCTCCTAAATACTTATACTATTGTATGACACACAGTAAACACCAAATATGTTTGGACTTTTATATGTGAAATCGGAGGTCACCTAGAGGTTTAAACTAAAATGAACGATAGCAGTAGACTGGCCCTATTATAGCCAATCTTGTGCTTATACCCAGTACCCGTCCATTTCAATACAGAAAATATAAAGCCACTCAGCATGATTAATCAATCCTCTTGCAAGTGCGACCAGCCTGAAGACATACCTTTGAAGAACTACAAACAAAACTGGCAGACTTTTTCCCCTTCACATCTTTGACTTTTTCAGATAAATCTCTCTCAGTTCATCCTTTTCATTTCAAGTATTTTACCTTCAAAAGATGTCTGTTTCCTTTTTGTTTTCAAATATAAAATTATATGTGCAGTGGTGGATAAGTCATGTTTCATGATAAAGCATATAGCAAGGCTAGATTTCTGCTATTTAAATCAGTGTCTTAGTGATTGCTAGAATCTGAATAATTATAAACTCAGCCTTCAGCATTCACATTTTAACCTGAAAAATGTCAGCAAATACAACAATAATGTCATTATGTCATAGGAACTGAAAAAAATAATTACAGAAACGTGGTATGAATTTAAATTTCGGGCAGTAACTAGCAAACCTTTTATACTTACGCCTCTTCGAGGAAAGGCCTCCTAAAGGGGCAGAACTGAAGATTAAGGATGCCACTAGGGCGGCCTGGGCAGAGATGCTTTCCAAGGTTTATGCCTGCGGATATAGACACGCACATTCAATACAGGCAGGCGTTTGTGAGCAACTATCAAGCCGGGGCATCTGGTAAACCAATCCCTTCCCCCCTACCCCCACCCCTAGTCAAGCCAGCGCAGGAAATGAAAATGTCTCCCCAAATACCAGTGTGCCAGAAGACATAATGAGAAAAAGGCACATCTAGACTGTGAAACCACAACATCAAAGGCAAATTTATACTAAGAAGATTAGATAGGCAGATTTGCATCCAACTAGTTTCAGTCTGAAATAAGCCAATGTGGAAAAAGATTTCATTTCCAAATGTCCATTACAATTTCATCTAAGTAGCAAGATCACCTCTAGAGAAATACAAAAGAAGCATAAGCCATAAATGCATATTCTCTTCTTTTAACCCAACAGTTTCACTCTAAAATCAGGAGAGAAACAAGGCAAGCACCTGAGATTCTCACTCTCATTTATTCAATAATAAATATACACTGAGTTCCTACAATAGGAGAGGATTCATCCAGAATTATTGTTTAGTTATCCACTAAACCTGTATTTTAAAACTTAGTTATATTCTGCTTAGATGTTTACAGGCAAAAGGCAGATCAGATTTAATTTTTTGAAAGATTCTAGCTAAAAACTGTCCATTATAACTGCTGTAAATCAACAAGAGTTGTCAGAATGGAATCTTAATTCAATCAACTGCTGGCTACAAGGGGGTAGGAATTAGGCAAGAGAAACAGGTCAAGTGGAGTGAAAATGCCAACACAGGGGAGTCACACTAGGAAGGCTGCTGTAATCCTCCAAGTTACGGAAGGCAAGCACATGGTGTCAAAAAAGGCTATTTCTCCTTGTGAGGAAAAAAAAAAAAGTTGCAGAGTAGACAAAGAAACAAGAGAACGAAATTGGAAGTGTTCCGATGGCAAATTATTAATGTCTTCTCTTTGAGAAATTGCAAGCAGGCAGAAAAAGGTCTAACCTGAAGAGAAGGATCAAAGACTGAAATAAAAGCTTTGATGCCCAAGTTGCTCTGTAGCCCCAAAGCACCGTGGAGCCACGAATGCAGCTGGGAAAACTGTGAACTCCGAAAAACGTGTGGAATGAATTGGCTACTTAATCCCTGGGAGGATACAGGAGTGGAATTAGGCAGTGATTAGTTGCTTCTGAAATACAGTGATGGCAGTTAACTTGAAACTAGATATTTATATTTCTTTAGATTTGGCTCTAGAGTTTCCACATCTTTAAAAACATATGCCAACGTTAGTGATTGGTTGATATGAATGTTTAGTTTGAATAAAAAGTTTACTTCTCAAAAGATAACATTACCGACTGGGTCGTGTGGTATAAAGTGAAACTCAGCTGCTATCCCGGGAAAAGCCCCAGCCTTGCTATACTGCTCATCCTGAGACAAGGATACAAACTGTTGACATATGATTCAAAAAAAAAAAAAAATTACCTTTTAAGCCTAACTTTGCAGACTCAAACTTAAATCCATACAGCAAAGTAAATAAAATTCTGATTGATTCATTAATTCACTCATTCAACAGGCACATTTAAAGCTTAATTTATTTCAGGCCCTTTACTGGGGGCCAGATACATAGATGCTAAGGTTCAGTTCTGGTCTCAAAATCACCATCTAGACATCATGGAACGTTAGACTTTCAAGTGATCTTAAAAGCCATGTTTTCCTCTACCGTTCAGTCTAACTTGCAGTCTCCTTTATGCCAATCCTACCACAAGGTCGTTCTGAATCTGTTTGTACATCTTCACTGAGAAGATACTCACTACCTCCCTGAGAAGAAACTTCTTCCGTTTTTGTTAAAAAAGTGTTAAAAAAAGGTAAAGTGGGACTCAATGTCATGCCTCCAAATAAAGAAAGAAAGAAACTGAAGAAGCAGCCATTTTAATAAAGCCTCTGAAATTGGATTTCATGCATTTTCTTTGTGCTTAGCAAAAATGTTTGTATAATTTGGGAAATGGCACAGATACATTCTCTTTGCAATGATCAGGTATCAAGAGACTGTCTTTAATGTCAAAGGCTGTTTAGAATCACACTATTGAGTCTCACCTGCTAATCCCTAGGTGGTTCCCACAGGTAACATTTTACAACACAGAGAAGTTGAAGCCAGAAAGACCATGATGTAGTCTAAAGCCACAAAAAGGTCTCCTGGAAGTCTGTTTTCTGTCCACTGATTACTTCTTCCAGGACTCAGCAGACAAGGATAGTGTACACCATTTCTACACAACAGGGTAGGAAACTCAGACGATACCTTTGTAAACAAAAGGGGAAATTTTTGATATAGTAACAGTGGACCTTTGAGTATGACGGAGACCACCTTTCCTGATTTTTGAAAGGTTGGTTGGTTGTTGTTGTTGCCATTATTTTTCTTGAACTTAATCTTTACAATTCCATTATAGTAAAATATAGTTGGTCCAGAGTGGTTGAAGACTGTTCTTACTTTCTGAACAATATGATTACCTTAAGGTCACATACATTTTAGGAGGATTTCAAAATATTTAAAAACTCAATGAAACATTTATTGCTAGCTTCTGTCAAAGAAAATATTGCTTAAACCTTCAGAGGGCACTTAACCATTTCTCTTAACTACCAAGAAAATTTCTTAACCATTAAGAGCATTTTACCTTTGTGGTCAAAAGACCTAGGCAAATGACTGATAAAATGATTTGTTGAATTAATGAAAAAACGCATGAATGAATGATGAATGAAGATGTAACATCTCCAACAAAGTACCAGAGCTAGCCTTTCAGTGTTATCATGTCGGTGACTTCACCAAACCTCATTCTTTTTCAGTATATAAATGACTGAATCATGCAAAACATCACCTATCATTTCCTGTTTATTAAAATATTAGATTTGTTCAGTTTAATTTCCTTATTACCTACTTTTCTTATTTGTTAATTGGCCATGAAAAAGCCTTTTTCACCTTACAATATTTGCCCTAATGTATTTACAAAATTTTAATCACTGCTAATCATTAAAAAATTGTTTCAAGTGACAGGCACAGAAAACACATTTTCCCTTCTTTAATTGTGCCATAGTCATAAAGTGGGACTATCTAAATGAGAAAAAACTTGAGAAAGAAAAAAGACTTTGAATCACATTTTTCAAGATAGGCACAATATATTAACTTTTATATTTCTTACATTAGCACATTAGTCTTAACTTCCACTTCCTCCAGCATAAGTCCTCTGTTTGATTTGTTTCCTTTCAATTTTAATTTCCACCTTGCTCACGCCTTTCTTCGCATCCTTTTGCACCATGGCTTCCTCTGTAGGTGCCATCAGCATTTATCCATAATTCTCTAAGTGAACAGTGAAGATACCATTGAGGTTACCTGAAAGTCAGACCTTCTCTAACATGCTGCCAACCAAACATCTATATAGTCAAGGCACTGGAGCTTTTCACCGTGTGCTTTTGTTTCTAGGTGAGTGGAGATTATCACAGCTGATGGTTTATCCAAGTATTTCCTCCCTTGTATATGTGAGTAATCCACGGCCAGCAACCATGTGCTTTCACTATTCTAAGAGGGGTATTCTGTCCACAGTGGACATTTATTCACATCAGCCCTCAAATGAAGAACAATATTTCTCTACTAACCTCCAAGTAGATGGAAAAGGAGCCATATCAACTTGCACATAGGCTGTAGGGAAAAAAAAGTTTCAGTTTTCTTTTCGGGTATTCCTGATACACTCTTCAGCCAGCTGTAATATATTCTTGCTTAATTCACAGATTTATTTTGACCCTTCTCCAAGGTTAGATGCAATATAAGCATCTCAACATTGCAGCAATTGCAGTATCCTGGAGAAGATTATTTGTGATAAATGAAAGCTAAGCAGGGGTCACCAGCATTCACAACAGAACAAACCATATCAACTCTTCTGTCAAAATAGAAAAAATAGCCTTTATTTAAGTTATATAACTAAATCTCCAGTTGTTAAATATTCTTTAGCATATAGTCTTTAAATCCATTTTTAAACAATTACAATGACTTCAACAAATGTTCATTCAAGATGCAGGCAGGCTCTTAAAACTTCAGGTCTCATGTACTTTATTCTCCTACGCCCCCAAATCCCCCAGTCTCCAGAACTCTTCAGCTCTAACAGACTATAAAAATGTTATTTTCGCACTTGCCTTCTGTGGTTTGCCATCTGATTCAATAAATGGGTGGGTTTAGCCGTTACTTTCAACCCACTTAGACAGTCCAGACACTATTGTCCTTCACCAGCAATGAGGAAAGCCCTCATCCAGTACCGTCCTGCACAACTGAGAAGCCACAGGGTGCTCCTTCCTTTTCTCTGTGCCTCACACTCATTGGGAAGCAGAACAGAGGCCCAAGGCACTTTAGTCTTGAAGGAGAAGAAAAGGGAAAAGAGTCCTCTCTTCTGCGAGAGTTTAGGCCAGCTGAGAAGTTAGAGGAACAGTCCCCACAAGAGACCACCTTCACTTCTAACACCAACTGCAAGTTCAGGCGATTACCAAGACCACTCTGCCTTCAATAATTTGTTAGAAGGACTCACAGTAATCACTAAAAGCTATTGTATTAAAGTCAGACAAGGAAAGAGGTGCACAGGGTGGAGGCGGAAAGTACCAAAAGTGGACCTTCCATTGTCCTCTCCTTGTGGAATCAGAACACGTTACTTGCTTGGCATCAGTGTGTGACAACGTGCAGGGACTGCTGCCAATCAGGGAAGCTCAGCTGAGCCCCATGTTCAGAGTTTTTATTGAGACTCCATTACATAGATATGATTGACTGATTGATTGCCCACTTGGTTGATTTCGGTCTTCGTCTCCAGCCCTTCTGGGAGTAACACAAAGCCCCCACCCGAAATCATATTGTTGGGCTTTCTGGTTTAGCAAGACCATCTGGGTGTGTCCAGCCTCCACCCTAAGTCATGTTGTTAGACTATCCAGTGACCCAAGGTCCCCAGGCAAATAAAGATGCTCCTAGCAGATATGACGGTCCAAGGTCTCCCAGAAGCTGAGGTCAAAGGGCAGAACTCCTTTTGCATAAGGTTAAATTCTTCACTAAACATCTTCATTTTCTTATAAGCTTTCAATTTGGGGCACTTATCTCAATGATAAACATACTCATTATGGTTGTAACTATGCCCTTAGGCATTCTGAAGGTCAAGGGAGATTTTTTTTAAAAAATAGAGATTAAGAAAGCTGGGTTATAGTAGAATATTCATGGAGGCAAAGGAAGGGAGAGGTGGGTGTAAAATGCACTATGATGCCTGGTCAGAAACCTAGACCTTGGCATTATGTGCTTGGAACAAATATAGCAGGAGCTCGTTCACTCCCTGGCAATAACGAAGGAGTAGACTGCCACCAACATCTAGTACTTGCCTGCAAGAGGGCAGAGTCAGCTAGTTCTGCACCTTTGGATGAAAGAGCATGAACAGCAGCCTGCTCAGTACATTTAGAGGGATTCCTCAAAGCTCCCCCTACCCAACAAGGCCACCCTACCTGCTGACTGCCAGAACTCTGTCACCATTTAGGTTAAGCTTCGCGTCTTCACTGTTAAAATACAAATATGTTAAACCACTAGTATCCATGAATACTTCACTTTGAAGTTGTTTCCTGAGAGAAGCAATGGAACTAAATTCTGATGGATGAATGAAAAGAAAGAGTAAAATATGAACTGTGAAAACTGCATGTGGGCCTAAATGGAGAAAGATGAGAAAGAATTCCCCAACCCCACTCTGCTCCCTCCATTTCTTAGCCCAGCACAGTGCATAGTGTGGCCAAAAAAGAAGGCACTAAGAGCCCGTGCAAGTCCTGCTCATCCTCAGGTAGCTGTGGGACAATATCACAAAGCACTAAAGTTAAAGATCTGGGTTGGAGTCTTGGCTCAGCTACTAACAAGCTGTGACTTGGGCATATCAATTAAGCTTTCTGAGTCTCTGTCACCTCAATTCTAATTTGGGAATAATACAAATTCTCTCACAGAGTGGGTGTGAGGCTTAAATGAGATAACATATGGGAAAGCACCTTGTTTTTTTAACTACTGTATAAATACGTTATTATTAGTTGAGCAGATTGGAAAAATAGCTTTAGCTTTTTTATTTCTAATTTTGAGTATATATGTGTATATATATATGTGTATACGCCACACATATGTATCACCCCAGAGCAATTGGGTCCTATAAAATAATAATACTTGAAGAACATTATCACCAAAATGATAATACTTCAAAAATCTCCCATAAAAAGGGCTATCCAGTCCCAGGGGTTTGGAATACAGGGGAATCTAGATACCCTCTGAGGGAGTCTCACCACACATTAGCACACTGAAGGCTCTAGAAAGTCCTACAAGAATGAACACAATGTAAGACTATTAGACACAGAATTTCCCAAACTTTTTTGAACACAGAAACTTCATGTCCTGTAACACTTCTTAAAACCAATGGAAACAGTGATCCAGAGAAGAAACTTTGAGAAATACAGTAAAGTAGATTACTCACATTTAAAAAATATAACAATAAGGCATCATGTCCCACACATCCAGCTTTCTGAGAACTCCATTCATCACATTATAATGATTGGTTTCCTGTCTCCGTAACCAGAATGTAGGCTTTTCAATCACAGAGCTACGTCTTTCTCACACAGGTCCTAAACAGTCACTCAATACGTGTACGTATAATGAGCAAAACTTTAAGTGAAGAGAATCATTTAACTTATGCTTTTTGTAGGAAGATTGTTTTCTGAGCATACTGACCAAGTTGAAACACTAAAAATAAGGTATAAATCCTTTATGTTCCCTTCAGGGCAAGGAGATCAACTTTATTTTTCATAAACAGGCAAGTACTTACATTTTAAAGAAACATCACATAGTGGGTGAAAGAACGAACTTGAGAGCCAGACCCCTGAGCGCACACACTGGCTCCATCATTTACTACATCTATGATCTCAGATAAGTTCCTTAACTTCTCTTGCTTCAGATGTGTCATCTGTGAAAGACGACTATTAATGGCACTTACATTAGAGGAATGTTGTGAGTATTAAATGAGCCAAGATGCATTAAGTCCTTAGGAGAGCACCTTGCATGTAGAAAGCGTGAATTATGAGTTAGCTATTATTGTCATTATTATCCACCTTCAACATTTTCTAGTTCATCACTAAATACACCCTGTAGAATCAAATAACCCTGGGTGGTCCCAGGTCATTCTCCTCTAAGGTCACCATATTTGTGATATGAGGCAATTCTCATATAGTCTTTTTTAAAGTGCACATTCTGGTTGCTAACACTGGCCACGCAAGGCACACCGGGAAGGGTATGTTAGTAAAAGCACTACCACAGCTTCTATTCTCAAGTCAATGTCAGGGTAGTAAATCTTCTGCACGAATTCCAAATAGCAGGATGCTCCTTTACTGGGGTCACAGGAGGATGTCAGATGGTTATTGCTTTACTTTCTTCATAAACGGTCTATCCGTCCCTTTATTACACCCGTGCCAATCCCTGTCAATACTGCCATATCCTCTGTCAAGTTATGTAAAGCAGAATGCAGTCGCCTTAATATGGACTTGCTAGAACCCTGCTGAGGGCTTAAGGCTCTAATGCAATGCATTTTTATGTGATGAACAAAATAACACAATTTTATACTGTCAGCTCATGCTAAGAACGCATATCAATTTATCTCCATAATATAACCTGCATTTCATTTCACACTATCTCCTAGTAATGCTCATTTAGGACTGCAGATTAATAAGTGTGTTCAATTAATGATTTTGCATTATTTTCCAAATTAAGACTCCTTCCCACACTAATTTTATAATTCAATTAAAATAAGCCATCAAGTTTTCTTAGCATGATTTGCTCTTTATAAACCCCCTGCCACTTTCTTACCCTTGCCATTGTTTCAGTAGGCCTACCGCTGAAAGGGAGCTATAGATAAAGAAGAAATGTCTTCTAAACTTCCTGTATTCATTTGCCAGGACAGCTGCAACAAAGTACCACAAACTGAGTGTTTTGAACGACAGAAATTTGCTGTCTCACAGTTCTGGCGGCTGGAAGTCTGAGCTCAAGGTGTCGGCAGGGTTAGTTCCTTCTGAGGGCTATGAGGGAGAATCTTTTCCGTGCCTCTCTCCTGGTTTCTGGTGGTTTGCTGACGATCTTTACATTCCCTGGCTTGTAGATGCATCACCTGATCTCCGCCTTCTTCTTCCCATGGTATTCTCCCTGTGTGCATGCTTCTGTGTCCAAAGTTCTCCTTTTTGTAAGGACACCATTCATAGCAGATTAGGGGCCTACCCTATTTCAGTTTGATGGCATCTTAACTAGTTATATCTACACAACCGTATTCCTAAACAAGGTCACATTCTGAGCTCCCAGGGGTTAGGATTTCAACATATGAGTTTTGGGGGGACAAAATTCAATCTACACCACTTTTCAAATTCAAAATGCTCCTGGGGACATGCCACTTTAAGAAAATCCTTTGGTCCAACCTCCTATCCATATAAAACAGATACATCATGGAGAGAGCCCATTGGACTCCTTGATTGGAACCTACCGGTTGACTGAAAATCATACCTGTGATACCCAAGATTTGCTCAGATTTCCCAGAGGATGGGAAGCAAGGCAACAGCAGGAACCTTTCCATCTTCACTCGGTGCTCTTCCCCTAAAGATTCTTAGAGAATTCACAGCCAATAAAAAGGAGTAATGCTTGGATAATGCTTTCCTAACTTACAGATCACAATGATTATCTCACACGACTCTCACAAATAACAATCTGGCAGACAGATGATTATGTCAAGTACTTCTATAAAGGGACCATGGCTAGAAGGTTAAGCTTGCATGCTCTGGAGCCAGAACACATGGATATGGATCCTAGATCCCCTACTTTCTAGTTGTTTGACCTTGGACAGGTTTGTATGCTTCAGTCAGGTACAAAAATGGGGCCAGTAAGAGTATTCACTTCATAGACTTGTTGAAAGGATCAATAATTTAATCCATATAAATTGTTTAGAATAATGCTTGGTATATAGAAGGTGCTCAGGAAAATTAGAGCTATTATTACTTTACAAATGATGACATTGAAGCTCAGGGACATAAAATGACTTCTCCAAGATAATGCAAGTGGCCAGTGGTGAGACTCAACCTCAACCTCAGAACTTCTGAGGGCTTTCCATGTCACCAGACAGCATTTCAGCAACACTCCATTTTTAACATGCATCGACATCACACTTCGAAGTAATGGAGACATTTGTGGACTCTGGCACACACGAGTAGAGTACTAAGCTGTACTGTTGTATGCTCAAGAAACCCCAACTGCTGGACTGCCTGCTCAGGGATCTGGACTTAGGGAAGGCGAAATCCTTACAGAATCCTATGAGTTAGCCACTTCTGCATAGGGTTCTGGAATAACTGGTTTGGCTGGACCAGAAAGAACATGGGTGTAAACAAAGTGACTGTTTTTTACCATATCCCATGTGCATCTCTTATTGCAACCAAGAAAACTGCTTGTATTATTATTATTCCTTGAACTTGCTGTGCTTTTCATGTCTCTGGGAAATATTCTATTCCCTGTGCCCAATTTCATATTATCGTTCTGTTTATCTTGAAGAATAAGTTGTACTTTGTATTTTCAAACCTCAGAAATCTTCCTTTATCTCCTGGCATGACATAGAGAGACCCTTTCCTGTTTTCTTTTAGGACAGAATCAGCATCCATCATAGCACTTCTGAGCTACACTATAATCACTGGTTTCCTGGTCTCTATTTCCCACCGCACTAAGGACACCATATTTGTTTTGGTATCTGCACACAGCCTAGTGTATAAATATTTACTGATTAACTGGAAGACTGACTAAAGGAATGAATGAATACATGAAGAAAAGAGACAAGAAGATCTCAGAGTCTTAGCATCCAACCATTAGGCACATTATATTTCCACTTGACTTATGACCAGAGAAAGGGAAGACAGAATAAGTGATGAAGAAAAAGGTGTGACTTTGTGTGTGATATTAATCAGTTAATGAAGGTCCCAGTTGTTCTGCCTAGATCCATAGAATTTAAAAAGAGAGAAAATTTCACCACCAGCTATCTAGCCTGATTTGCGTGTGTTCAAATCTTCAAAATATTCCCTTTGATTCCTTTAATCAATAGCTATTTTAGAAAGCTCTTCATTACTTCCTAATTGTCCAAATTCATTTTCTTCATTTTTCCTTCTTAGAGGCAGATTTTTCAAATGACTTAAGTAGATCAGCAATTTTAGAATCATTATTAACTTCAAGCATTTCTCTCGGTTATTAGCATGTCCCTTCTCTCTCTAGGACTAAATTCTTCTCTGTGTTTTTAAAAGGCCATCTGGTTCATTTTCTAGACTTCTTTTTTCCCATACGTCTCAAATAAAGTCAACTTGACCCTATACTAAGAGCAATCCATGTTTACAATAACTCTGATCCTAGATATTTTAATTCATCACATCTCTGGTTTTGGATGAAGATGTAAGTGATTCCTCATTATGTTAACATGTCACAAAATAAGTAAATAATTAGCATCATCTAGATTTTAATCCATCCCAACTGAGTAAACTGGTGAAGCCATTACCATCACAAAACATATTTACATTACAAAACTTTTTATAAATAATTTGAATGAATATTTTGATCCTTAAGTATATTAAAATTAAAAATACACACATCATTGACCCCAACAATCCCATTGCCAGGAATGTGTATCACAGAAATAAAAGCACCATATTATTGCAGGACTGATCGTTGGGCCAAAAAACTGAAAACAAATGAATGTTCACCAATAAATGGGTGGTTGAAAATTTATGATACATTGATACCATGGAATGTTATGCACTGTTTGTATATGATTCCATAAGCACAGAGAAAGATATGAAAGAGTATTAAGCAGTTTGTTACTGGGGAGGGGAGAGGAGGTTGAGGGAAAGAGGAGGGAAGATAACGGAAAAGAAAGAGGGATATTCATGGCAAACAGTATATAGAATATGATCTCATTTATGTAAAATGGCATCTGTGTGTATGAATATGAATAAATCTACATAAAATGGTGACCACATGGTTATCTGCAGGCCATAGGACTGTACGTTTTTACTTTCTTATATTGTATATACTGTTAATTTGTTATAACTTGAAATTTTTTAATTATCATTTGAATTATTGTTTATATAATTTGAAAAACATTAAAGTTACTTTCATTGTGATATATATAGAGAGAGAGAGTAGTGTCAATCAAACCAAGGGTTATGTACTTATGATTCAGAACTCAAATCCAGCTACTGGATAAGAGATGGGTTATAGGCAGTTCCACCAGACTATAATCAACCTGCTCAATAGCGTATATATCCTATCCACTATATCCTTTCTAATTTTCTAATTCTATCTGTAATTCTTTCTAATTACGTTCTTTCTAATTTCTTTGCTGATTTTCCTTTTAATCCACTTTCAAGATTCACCTAATGTCATTCCTTCTTAATTGGGTTTTCCCTTGTTTCCCCAAATATCTGATTTCCTAGGAAGTCTTCAAAATTCCTCCATCAAACCCTCTTAAATTGACATACTTTGTGATATCTCATTTTGCTGGATGAAAGGCAATATCATGTAGGAGATGCCTGATGCTCCTGCATCCCTCAGGGTTCATCAACTTTTCTTTTTAAATTCAACAGGAGTTCTACAGTGAGAGAAGAAATGTTCTCAAAATCTAAACATAAATAAACTTGGACAATAATACTGGCAAATGCAGTGCGGCCTCCTGAAAGGTATTCTGTATCACTGGGCTTCTCTTACAACTTTTTGGTGTACAAATGAACTCATGGAAAAGATACACTGATTCTGCCTAGATTTAAACAAGCCAGAATTTCCAACAACCCAGAATTGAAAAATACAAAACCTAGCTGCTTGAATTTCAGAAAGCACTTTAATTACTTTGGTATATAAAAGTTGTTAAGAGACTGGAATAATCAAAATATTCAAGAACTAATGTAGAAAATAATGAATACATTAATTCAGGTGTAATTTCTAGGCCATTATCATTACCATACGTCTCTTTAATTACCTTCCCCTCCAGGACTTGATGTTTTGCAAGATTTGTTCCACCAAACAAATGAATTAATAAAGTAACAATTAATTAATTTTTTAAAATTCTTAATGAATCAATGGCACGTGTAATTGCCCATCACAGCTACTGATCAAGATGAGGAAACCAGTGTTGCGTACGTAGTTGAAACAATTTATTTAGAGGCAAATAATTTGTTATCATAGATCAATGCATAATTTCTGTTAGCTTCTTAAAAATAATGGAAACAGTCAAAGATACACTCCACAGCTGAAAGTGTACACAGACCTCTGTTTCAGAATCAGTGTTCCATGGTCAAAGAATAAATTGAGGTTAAAAATCAGCTTTATGTTAATTCACAAATTTGTTTAAAAAAGAAAGAAACAAACAACTCCAAAAAGAGTATCAGGATTAATTTACAAGAAGAAAAGCTTTGAAGTGACCCATGAAAAACGTGAGCCTTAACCTTATGCCAAGGGCACGGAAGACAAATGGACATGAGTGATGAGCTCTCAGCAACCTCCCAATGTCACTTACAAAGATTCAAGTAACAGATAAGAAATAGCAAATATATCAGCAGAAGATAATGCATACAATATTTTCGTTAGCTTTTCACACCTATTTCTTTAACTTCTATAACATCAGTTTTGGTTTGTTTTTCCTGCTCTGAAAAGATAAATGCAGATGCATTCACATTCTCTGGAGACTAGAATCAGATGATCAAGTCAAAACAAATCCTTTTGAAAGCACACGATCTCATGGCAGATGCAGCAAAGGATACATCCTTGGCCATTCTGAAAATTTCCTGCACAAGAAACATCCTAAATGCACATGTCCAAAATTGACAGTCAATAAAGTTTCAACCTTGAAAACTCAGTTACCAAGTTTTGAAACTAAGAATCATACAAGTGTTGGGTTTTTTATTTATTTTTTAATAAAGGGCATGAAAGTAGTAAATATCACATCACACTGAATTTGTGTTAATCCCCATTTATTCATTCACAAGCTACAGTGACCTCACAGAAGAATATGGTACCAGCAATTTCAAACCATGGCTCCGTTAAAGATTTAACATCTGAGGTCAGCATGAGGTTTTCTTATTAAGCTGCCATTTCCTTCACAAAATAGACTATTTTGTACTTACTGGTACCCTTTGAACTCTTATAGTGAATAATTAAAACTAAACTGCAAAACATAATTTGAGATGCTGAGTACACTGCCGTTGTAGGATTTTGCTTAGTGGCTCATTTTTAATGCTCGCCAATCCCCGGAGGCGTAACCCTGCCGTTAGTCTGAATCGACAAAATTGGCTGGCTCCTAAAAGTAAAACAGACAACTCCAAGTCATAATAAAATGGTCTTGTTGGTGACTCACCATATTGACAGCGGGGTCCCTGAAAACCCTCTGAACACTGCTGAGCTTCTCTGTCTGAGCAGCTCCTTCCACTGAAACAAGTCCCCACCGCAGAGACAGCTCAAGGGAGGGTGGACAGGAGAAGGTGGAGAATGGAGTTTAAGGAAGGAAAGAAGATCCTCAATGCAAGCACCAAGTTGCTAATGTAAATATAATCTAGAAATTTCCACCAGCCTTCTGTAGCAAGGTTGAAGCGTTTTCATTATAAGTTATGGCCTCACTGTGGAAAGCCTCGTAGAACTCTATGTGGTAGCACCCGCATCGCCTAGGAGCTTGTGGAAATGCAGGATCTCAGGCCTCACTCCAGACTTACTGAATCGGAATCCACACTTTAACAAGATACTAGGTGACTGATATTCACATTCAAGTTTGAGCAGCGCTCGTCTAAAGAAACTCCATGGATAAGATGATCGTGTGGCCCAAACAATTTAAAATCAAGCAAGAAATGCTAATACTTACTAGAGGCAAAGGATTGTGATAAGCGTCATACAACAATATAAAGAATTCATCTCACAGTCATTAATTTCCAGTGTATAACATAGTAGAGATGACATCGTGGGCAGATGGTTTCCCTGAGCTTATACCAGCCGGCCACAGTGGCCCAGCAGCACCTGCAAATACAGTGACCCTTGGTGCACCACTCAGCACGAAGCCTGCCTGACATGGGAAGCTTGAGGCAACTCCCTTAGATATTTCGAGAGCAGAAAGCACAGTGGGAAAGGAAAACAGGATGCCGACACATTCCCTAAGGTACCGGATAGCAGGAAAGATGAATTGTTGTGCTCTGTGCTGCACTGACTGCAACACACTGAAGCATTTTAAGTGACTTCGCAATAACCATAAACACATAGGTAAAGGAATCGCTGAATGAACCATTCCTCCTAGTATGAATGAACTATATAATGCCACTAGTTCTGCGGCTTGAGTGCTGTCAAACTACTCTGAAGGGTCTGGAATATCCTCGCCAGAGGTTTGTGAAAGCACTGCATACCTCATCTTGAAAAGGAAACCGCCTCCAGAGTTCTGCAATTAATCATGACAAGCACAAGTTGAGAAATCCCATTTAGATTTAGTACGGTGATTTCCCTCCGGACTTTTGAATCAACTGTGGATTACAAATTTGATGATATGGGAAAAGGGCAAACAGAGAAGGGAGATGGAAGTCAAGGTGTAACCTGTCTGGCTTTAAATAAACTGTCTTGTAAATAAAGAGACAGAATATACAGCAGCAGTGCGATGGGTCCTGAGTTCTGACCTATCATTAGAAACACTTAACAGAAAGGCTTTTTGTTCATTTTTGCACGTCATGAGTGAATTTTCAGTCCAAAGAGATGCTCTGAATTTGTGGTGATTCTAAAGATGCCTAAAACTTGACAGGTATGATATGATTGAAGCCCAAAACAGAGTGAAATCATTACTTCTAGTGACAGAGAGTTAGACAGGAAGAATTATAACTTAGAGGGTAGGCAGCCAGGTTCACGGTCGTGCCGGCTCCAACCAGGGCAGCACGTGTAGACGGTCTGCTGCTCTCTGGTGTACATCTGTCTATAGATGGTATAGTACCGCGTCCTAAGAATCAAAGGAATCTGGATCAGCAATGCTTCCTCTTAAGGTAAAGCTGTCATCCTAAACCTGCTAAAAAATTCTCCCTCCAACCCAAATCCTGCCATTTATACGCACACATGCACGTGTGTGTGCGCGCACACACACACACACACCCCTCACTACATACGCAACCAAGATTTAATATAATATAGGCCAGTGAAGATTAAGAGGCACCCCCATGTCCTTCGGTATAAATTATTCTAAGGGTCACTCAGCTATCAGAACGAAACACAAAATTATAGAGAGAATAATGAAATCCTGAAGGATAATAAAGTACATGTTTTTCACCTTGACAGTGAAGGTCCTTCATTTATTGATCCTGCTATAGCATGCATCCTCAACAGTGATGATATCACCCAGAAGGGGGCAACAATTGGATCTTGGGTGGGAGGGGTGAAAAGAACCTTAGCAAATATCATGGTTTGTGGTCCTACAAAGGAGCACAGTATACAAACAGATATAAAGTGTATCTATGGCATTAAAACATCATGGAGGAGGGGGATGATTACTAACATTTAAAAAAAAAGTTGACGTAGCAAAACCAGAAGGACCTGAAACTAGAATATACAACTACGTACTGGGGGAGCTTTGGGGAGAAGAAGGAAAAAAACAAGAAGATTGGCAACAGATGTTAACTCAGGTACCAATCTTTAAAAAAAAAGTTGACAACGGCTTCTTAGGGGGCAATAATCAACAAAAGGTTGAAAACACTAATTCATGCTGACCTCTTAATAGGCCATAATAGCAAACATCTCTAAACTGGCTAATTATTTTTCTATCAAATCAATGCCATATTTATTCTTTATCCTAAAAGTATTAACATATTCTCTCCCCTTCACATATCTATGCTCATATCACCAGCCCAAATCCCCTCCATTATCCAAAGCCAACTTCAAGTTCCACTTCCTCCAACTTCTCTTTCCCCGCCATGCCAGTGCACCTTGCTTTTTCTCTTCTCTCGAAAATTGGACTTGTTGGTCATACCATTTTTATGACACTTAATTATTCACCGTATTGAAGCATAACCTAATATTTTGTATGTGCATCTCTGCAATCAGAAGATAAGTACAGGTTTGCATACTTATACACAAACGAAAGGGATAGCAGCTTGGCGAAGATGCAGAACATCTTTGAACACTGCCTCAACTTCAAACCCAAGGTCATAAATATTTGCTACATAGAGGAATGTATAAAACTACCAAGCTCTTGAGAATAAAAATGTAAAACATGTTCTACTTAACTCCTGTTTGCTTTCCCATGTCTGAATGTCTATATGGTAGTGGACTTTCTTTGGTTCAGTCTAATGTCAACAAAGATTAAACCTCATAGCGGGGAGGAGTACAGAATATTTAAATGAAAAGCCATTTTCAAAAACAGGTACTCTAATGAATAAACATATTGAGTCCCTACTGTGTACCAAGCATTGTCCCACACGTGTTAAATGTGTTTTCGTTAATCCTCTTAATACTCATGCATGATATTATTTTTCTAACTTTACAGACTAAGGCACAGAGGAATTTAGGAACTTTGCCTAGGGCCACAGAGCTAGTAAGAGCCAGAAGTTTTCTGATTTACACTTTGTTTAAAGGTCCTGAGTGTAGACCAAAAAAGGCTATCCATCCGAAAGTTACACACACACACACACCACGATGCTATGTGTAAATATCCATCATTATAAGTGATTTAGTCTTATAATATTTTATTGAGTTCTACATTATCAGTATTCTGCTATTTCTATACAGTGGAAAACCCAGTTATTTATAAATGTCCCCAACTTTCCTCTGGTAATAATAGGAGTAGTCAGACTACTACTACTACTAATAATAAATTCATTAATCTAAAGCCACGCTTTTTTACCTTTAAGTATCCTGAATTCAGGCCCAGTTGACTCATTTACATAAAACTTAACCCATTAGCAACTCTTTGTAGTAAGAAGTTAGATGTTTTGTAAAATTATTTTAAAACTTTGGAAAAAAGAGTCCACAGGAAGCCTTGATTCATAGAAAGCACCGTGCTTGCTTTTTCTCTCCTCTCCCAGCCCGCCGAGGTAACCCTAATTCAAAGGCCATAATAAGGTTAAAGAAGCTCTAGGTTTCAAAGTGGTGCGAGAGAATCAAGGGCAGGTCAGATGGCCGTCCTCCACCGTAGACGCCCCGGATCCAAGTCGCGCTAAATTTAGCAAACCAGCACAATATTCCTTGTTTCTCTCAGTCTTCTGATCTCCAGTTTTCAATAGTCTATCACGTCATGAGGTAAAATTAGTGGCATCTGACACAAAACACCTCACACATAAACGAGGCCTAAAGTCAAGTAGTAATATATCCTGTCTGAAGGAAAACCTAATTCTGAAAGTTTCTGGTGGACATATCTTATGCTTGTCTACTCAACTATAATAATTATTTTCTAAAATTTATTGGATGAAATCTTTAGACATAGTTGAGGCTTTTGGCTTTGATTTTTAGTAATCAAAAGGACATAGCAGAAGGACTGTCACCTTCTTTCATAACCCACACACCATCTTGGTCCCGTGCAGCCCTGTTTCCAGAGCTTGATGGTGCATGTGAATGCTTGACCACACGGGTGTGGACGTCCCACCACAGCCAGTTGCTGTTCTTCACAAACATTTGGACTTGGAAAAAAAAAAAAGTGTAGTAATGCAATAAAAATAGATTCTTTATGTTTTATACATAAATCATTTATCCCTCCATTTTCCACAAAAAGCTTCTGGTGACTTACATAAACACATAAAGTAAGAGAGCAAAATATAGGCAATACAAAAAAATTCAGGCCAAGGAAAAAGAAAATTCAGAACGGATTTTAAAAACAAGGAGAAATTTAGAAGATAAATCCAAAAGCCGTAAGTTCTCATGTGCTTAGGAAAATTCAGCTGCAAATTAAGTTCTGAGCTCTTGGGTAGCCAAAATTAAAAAAGAAACAGAATTGCATAAGTAGCAATATGCATGAAGAAAAAGCAGGCCAATTCATGAAAAGAGGTTAACTTTTTTCCTGGAAATTATTTCTGAACAATATGTTCCATTGGCATGTTTCATACCTAATGCTTGTTTAAACACAAATATTTTTCAATCAGCACCATTATATTAATATTTCATTATAGAAAGTTTATACAAATTTACAGGATTCTAGACACATTAGCTTTAATTTTTAAATGTGTGGGGCCTGGAGTGTGAGAATTAAATTCTTGCATGATTTGAGGAATGCTTTACTCAGTGATGGGTGATTTACTAGTCCATATCCATTGTCCTGCAGTTGAAAACAACGGTAGTGATAAGAGCAGGTTGGCCCCATCACTCACACTTTTCATGCATTCAGTCACCTGTGTGCCAAGCACCGCCCTCACTGGGGTCAGACTTGGATGTTCTTCTCTTGCCATCAGGAAACTCACAGTCTAGCTTAGTCTCCATACTCACAATCTGCTGAAAATAGAAATGATTTCTGATTCTGGAGTTCTAGTAGGCCCCTAAACAACTCTGTGAACCTGTCCAGGGACACAACAATAACACTGATAAAAACACCTAAGAGTACTTCCCGCACTGAAATCAGTTACATCACCCTCCACAGCTGCAGTCCCTTTTTTGCGATCACTTCTCTCCGTGGCGCTCACTAAATCTCACCATCTGATTCCACCTACAGCCCAGTTCTCACTTCCACATATATTTCTGAAAGAGGATTGCGTGGATCGTTAACTGCACCTAACCTGAATAAAATTCACGTGGAACTTTATTTATAAGTTTGCACTGCACATTTTAATGCTTTAGGTAAATACTCTAAGAAAACAATAAATGTAAAAACTATACGTAAGTCAAGCATCCATACAGTCATCAATAATTGGGCAGTGGGCCTAAAGGAAACCTTAGCCTTTAAACATCCCATATTAGATTCTCTGTAAACTGCCTGTACCTACACTTTCAGGTGGGCTTCCCTGTTTTTTGTGAGCCAACTAACCCCACTTAAAATGAGCTCATCACACCTTTGTTTTTTCAGTCTTAGTTTGAAAGCTTGCACCTCCTCTAGCCTTGAACTCCATTTGTAACCTACTCTTCATCTATTATTCCATCCATCCACCCAACCACCCAGGCATCCACCCACTCATTCATCCATTTGACAAATACTTACTGTCACCTACATGTGCCAGAAGCATCCCCCAACACTAGGATTTCAGCATAAGTAATTCATTTGGGAGGTGCAGAAAACACTGGTAAGGGAGTGGTGAAATGAGACAGCGAAGGAGAGTTGGCCAAAAAGTGATGCACTATGAGCCAGCCAACACTTTAGATGACTAGACCCCAAGGGAGGAGGGAGCCTGGGCATTGACACACTAATTCCTATCGGTCACTGGTTGAGGGCTACTCCCTTTCTAGCATTTCAGGTGGAAGCACAGGTATGCAGAGTCAGCTTCCAGAAGCCAAGTAAGTCTTCAGGCAAAGAAATGCAAATGCTGGCAGCTGAAAGCCTGGCAGGTGTGCAGTGGTAAAGGAGAGGGGACATGGGTGCTGTAATGACAGTTTCAGCTGCAGGTGGTACAAACAAAAGAAAGCGCATATTCACTTTGTATTGATAACCTAAATAGAAGAGAAAATGCATTTGTAAAAATACTTAAATAAATACAAAATGTGAAGTGCTGAGATGGAAGCAATCAGGGGGCTGAAATAGAGGAAGCTTACTAAGACTCATTAATTAGCAAAGGCCTCACTGAGAGGTGATACTGTGACCCGAAAGGGTGAAGAGAAGATAGCCATAGAAGAGCTCAGGGATGGCACTCAGGCGGAAGAAACAGAATGAGCAGAGGCATTACGAGGGGAAAACACTTGGCCTCCAGAGTATCTGAAAGAAGGCCAAATTGGCTCCAATGATGAGACGCTTGGTAAAGCAGACAGGGCCTTTCAGGCCGAGGAGTTTTGGTTTTATTCTCAGGGCTCTGGAAGCCACAGAGGGTTTTTAGAACTGATTTCTGACCTCATTTCCTACAGCCAGGATCTGGAGGTGGACATGTGATACTCTCTCTCTAACACCAACTGTAGCCGCCCTCCCTGACAATGACTTAGTTTATATCTGCTCCTGGACACCACAACAGCCCAGCCCAATCCAGCCTGGGCCCCAAGTCCTAGGAATCCCCATGCCTCCCTCGGGGGTCTTCCTGATTCCTATAAAGAAGGAAGACCTCAAGGGAAATGTGTACCTTCAGAGAGACCCAAAGCCAGCAGCCCCGGCGAACATGGAAAGGTAAACACAAATTTCATGCATCACAAGGAAATTGTATTAGACTTAAATTTCTAGAAAACTATCTGTAATCCAGAGTGCCACCAAGCAATTTCTTTAACACCGTAAGAAATGTTAATGTGACTTTAGAACTTCACACATTCTATTACTGAACCATAGTTAGCAAGGAACACAGTTTTGGTTGAGATGAGTTTTCATTTTGGTGAACTCATGCTAGGTAATGTTTTGGTAAAGCTGTGTCATTCTTGACTGCCACGTCCAACTGCCACGTCCATGTGGCTAAGTCAGTCAGTCACTTGGTTATTCTACAGGTGTCCTGCGTGCATAAGTAATAAAACTTTCTCCTATTAATCTCTCTGTTGTCAATTAATTCATAGGCCCCCAAACACTTGAATCTAAGTTGACCAAAGAAAAGATTTTCCTCCTAATCATTTTGGCAACAAGGATGAGATAGTCAGACGTCCTCATTCACTCTTGTTCACTGCAGCTGGGCTCTTGTGATCTCTGACCAAACTGGCAAAAGTAAGCTTTCTTTTCTGCTACTGTTTTGTGTTGTGCTGTCTAAGTGCTGTTTATCATAAGAAGGAGAATCATAAGGTAGAACGCAGGCATAGGTCCCATAAGCCTGTTGTTCAAGCCAGCCTCACAAACTGGTGAGTTTGCAGTTCTCCACAGATTGGTGACCACCTGGACAAACTTGCTGTGGGTCACCAATAAAACCAGATGAGTTTCTCCTTCTGTCTCAATTCTGTATTCTGAGAGCTTGGCTCTGGTTTTCTGCCTGCCATGGGGCAGAGATTGTCAGGTCTGTGTTCAGAGATAGCCAATCATTAGCTTGGGGACCTGAGACATGAGGTACACAAGTAAAGTTTCTGCTACCCATGGCAAACTCTCAGGGCGGTCGTCTAAGTCTACACGCTGTAGGGTCTCAGCCCATAAGGATCGCTGTCATCTCCTTCCCCATTGCCTCTGTAGTGCTGAGACTTCCCATTTCAGCATCACCTACCTGGAATCATAAGCTTTCTTACCAGACTCCCAGATCTCTGCTTGGGGTCTGGTTGAGCAAAGGTAGTAAGAGCTTCTTATTTTTTCAAAAAGAAATTTTCCAAAATTTAGATTTACAGGTGAAAACTTTTTGGTTAGAACTAGTCTAGTCCTTGGGGTACTGTGACTCTTGGTTTGTATCTCCCAAGGATAGCCATGTGTTCTGTTTGTCACTGCCACATTGAGAAACTGTACTATCAAGAAGCATATATCTTTAAATCGTGAGATGGTATATTCATAAGTTTTGCTAATCTGCTACAAAATGCTGATATAAGAGCAAAAATTCACAATTGTCTCCTTCCTAGTTTTCTCTGTAAAATAAAGTCTTCCGTATTTGTCAGCTCATGCTGTCATAACAAGATACAACAGACTGGATAGCTTAAACAACAGACAGTTATTTTCTCATGGTTCTGGAGGCTGGAAGTCCAAGATCAAGGTGCCAGCAAGGTTAGTTTCTGATGAGAACTCTCTTCCTGGCTTACAGACAGCTGCCTTCCCGCAATGTGCTCACATAGCCTTTCCTCTGTGTGCACACACAGAGAGAGAAGTCTCTAGTATCTCTTCCTTTTCTTATATGGACACTAGTTCTATCAGATTAGGGCCTCACCCTTAGCAGCTCATTTAACCTGAACAACCTCCTCAAAGCCCTATCGCCAAATATATTCACATTGAGGGTTAGGGCTTCAACATACGAATCTGAGAGGGGTCCATAACAGTTAGTAGCAATAAAAATAAACTGTAATAAAAAATGTGAATGAAAATACCAGAAATAACAAGGATGAAGGGAAACTACTTTATGTGAAAAGTATGCAAGGAATGTAGACCGTGTTATTGCTAAAGGAAAAAAGAGAGTAATTTTGTCCTAAAGTAAAATGACTGGTTGTTCCACAATGAGAAAGAAGAAAAGAATAGGATCAAACCTGAACGGATACAAAAAGTTGTAGAAGGTTTGTAGAAAAGGAATTTCATGCTGCATGGTCCAAGCTGGCTAAGGTTGGATGGATTTGTTTATAAGGTTTTTTTTAAATGAGCTTTATTGTTGACAGTACCTGAATGAAACAGCAGAGTTTGGTTTTCTCTCTCTATTAATAAACAACAAAGTTTTCTTGGGCTATGGTTCTCTCTTAATAAGGGATTGGAAAAGGTTTTTCTTTACCCTTTAAGGAATATGCCTAGAAAACAAAGATACTTTCTTATCAGAATATTTCCCTGCATCGTCTTCATCATGTTCTTCACTACTTAAGCGCATTGAGGCTTCTCACGACTGAAAGAGCCAAGTTGTTTTTTAATCATCTCATGTCCTATAATCATTTTTGCAATCTTTCATTATCACTTTGTCGAACAGATAACTAAGGATTGTTTCACAGTGACCTGTGATCCTATTTAATCAAGGGTTCAAACTTTTTGACATGTTGACAACTTTGATATTTCACCTTCTCAAAGTCAAATCCTAAATAAAATCTTGATCTTAAACTGACTTCGAAATTTCCCAGAGGGCTCCTGGAAAATCTCAAAGGATTTGTTCTTCCACTTTGTAAAAAGAGAAATCTTAAAAATTAATTAGGTATGTTGAATTGCATGAAAGTATTGTCAAATAAGAAGAGATGCTTAACCTTCCCTAGATTATTTTTTTTGCACAGGTAAATATTATTAATATAAGTATTCAGAAATTGTATGAAATTCCTAGACATCTGTCAATGCCCTCACTGTCCGTGATATGTCCTGGTACTATTTTACCTGATATTAGAAAACCACAGTAAACGTTATCAGTCATATCTCCAGGCTTTATTTTAAAATATTATATGTCACAGAAACAACCAAATTTCTTTGTCAGTTGCATTACTTTTATGATGAACTCTCATTAGATCTTTAACCACAGCTATTTTCAGTCTTTTGTCAGCCACAGATATTGTTTTATTCTTATGCTTTCCTGAAAGCTCTTGCAATCAGTTACTGGTGAGAGTGCTTATCGTCAACAAAAAGGAAGTTTCTTGAAGATCCATGAAAAAGGACTATGTCAGGTACTCTAGGGTACAGGCTTTGAATGGCATTGCTTAAATAACTTTGAGATCATACCACCGAACTAAGTCAGATTTCCAGAACTCTAGTGGAGAAGCTGACAGGTTCACGAAACTCCTAATCCAACATCAAGCAGAACAGGAATTAATTACACGGGACTGAATAAACAGATAAAGGATGATTATGGCTTTTGTTTGGAATATTGCTGCTAGATTTAAAGAAACTTTTCTCTTAAGCTATCTATAACTTACAACAATTTTGCAAATTATACTTTTGTAAACAGAAATTAAACATTTAAACATTTATCTTCTTCTCCCTGCCTGATCCCTCCAGAATTTGGAAACTCTTGTTAGATATCCTTACTTTCATGGAAATATAGCTATTTGCATAAATCAAATAAGAATCCATCCTCTTTGTAACAGGACATAATTGGAAACATTGCTTATACTACCAAGGCTTTGATTGGAATGTCATATTTAAAAATGATGCATAGAATCATATATGATCAGAGAGTTTGAAGGAACTAAGGTTGACTTTATGGAGCCAATGCTTACAAAGCCCTCTTGAGAAACCTGTCCTGGTACCTGGCTTATAGGCTTCCCAGCCTTACAGGTGAATAGGAAAGCTAACTTCTTTGAAGGTCTAGGAATCAGGACATTCTGGGGACCTCGAAAATGGAGGATTTTGTTCAAATCTATACTGCAAGTGCAAGTGACAAGTTTTTGGCTTGGCTTTCTAGCCTTGAAAGTCTATTAAAGTCCAACCTGAGATTCCTTATAAAAGTTCCAGCACAGCAAATTTTTAAAAAGGCCTATGTGTTCAACTACCCTTCTTGTAATACTTATATAAATAATCAGGCCAAATATAATGAGACCAGTCTTGTTTTGTAAGCAAGACTAATCTTACTTTATTTTTTATTAAAATGGGATTATTATAGAGAAAAATTTTGTTTAAAGGGAAAACTACAACCCACACTTATGGGTTATCAGACTCTAGTCCCGTTCATTGTCTTTGAGGTTTTACTATGTACCTGTAAGCTGGACTGGATCCTGTCATCTTACACATTTTGTCAGTCCTTACCAAATTCTCCATTCTTCTAGTTCCCTTCAATATCTGGCTACACTCCTCTAAATTAACATTTCTACTCTTTCTTCCATTCTCCTCACTGCACATCAGAACTAAAACCCGAACTAAAACTGAGAACTAAAACCCGACTAACCCAGACAACTCTAGGTTGTCTTGTAGCTGCCCTTTCCCCCAAGGATCTAAAGGAGTCCTGAGGGCTGAAGCCAAATGACTTGACATAAATTTCAAAGGACTCACCACCACCACAGACACTGTAACGGGCAACTTTTATGCCTGGAGCAGCTGCTGTATGGACTGCTCAGGAAGTTCACCACAACACTTCGTTCCTCCGTGCTCTGCTCCCGAAAATAACCATGACTGTGACACTGATATGTATGCCATCACCAAAGACATTCAAACTTCAAACCAGCAAATCCGTCAGATTGCCACCAACATGCCTCACTCCACCACCTAAAAATACTTCACACCTAGTGTTTAAAATCATCTCGACTAGCTGCACTGTAGACTCAGAAACTAGGGTTATAGTCTGCTCCAAACATTAATTTTTTACTTTCTTTTTTTCCTCATTCTAATCTATGTTCTTCTCTCCTTTTGCAGATCTTTTACCTCACAACTTCTAACCTGAGTCTTCTCTCCAGAGCAATCAACACAGCTTCTTTCCAAGAAATTTCACATAGGGGAAATGAAGCAACCAACAACCCACAGGAATGGTATGAAGAGTATATCAAAGTGAAAACATCTGAGCTAGAGATGCAAAAAGAAATCTTATGTGAACTTTCCCTCTCTGACCAAAGCAGAGATTTATAAGAGTCATCTGCCACAAACCCCACCCCTTCTACTCTAGAGAGGTCTCCAGTCATGGGTGCAACTGGCCTTGGGCACCAGGACATTCCAAAAAAATTGTGTAAGCAAACATCATCAGAACTTTCCATCCTTTGAAGCCTTAAGCTCCCTCACCACTCTTATTAAGCTGGAACATAAACACTTACCCCTAGCTGTTCGGTGTGCTACTCCCTACAGAGTACCCCTGCATGCACGAATATGAACTTTTCTCCTGTTAATACGTCTGTTGTCAATTAATTTTCAGGCCCCTAACCACGAGATCTAAGATGGTAGAGGACAAGTTTTTCCTCATAACACAGAGAAGAACTGAATATTGTTGATCTCTTAATTAAATTACGCAGATGTCAAAGAGCCAGTGCTTACACTATCTGAATGATAGTGATCTTCAAAAACTATGAATACAAAAATGCCTATCATTTATATATGGAAAGTTTTTGTGTAGTTGTGTTTAAAAGTTTTGTGTACATGTGTACTCAATAATCTGTATTCTTTGTTTATAGGAACTTGGATATGTGTATGTGTCTGTACACACACACACACACACCCCTTCCAGCCTGTGCATTTTACTGATCAAGACTCTTACTTACTAAATGTTTTTCTTTGCTTGGTTTTGGATCATGAAAGATGTATATTGAAATCCTCCATTAGTTACCTTGGAAATTATTCTTTGCAATTTTAACAGTTTACTTCTTTATATATTTGAGGCTATGTTTTTAAAGGTTTACAAGTTGATGATTATTGTATGTACTTGGTGTACTGCTTTTATCATTATGTAGTGTGTCTTCTAACCCATGATAATGTATAATTGTGTTATTTTGTTTTACCTTAAACTCTATTTGTCTGGTGTTAACATTTTTATAACAACTTTCATTTCATTAGCATTTTCTTAGTCATAGCTTGTTCTGTTATTTTATTTTAAATTTTGCCATACATTCTTTTACATCTGTAGCTGCATTTTTTTTAAAAATCTAATTTGCTAGTTTCTGTCTTTTAATAGGTAAGGTAAATATAATTGCATACATTTTCATTGGAAGTATAACTGTACTTATTTTTACCATCTCATTTTGTGGCTTCTGTATACCAGCAGTTTGTATTTACACTTTCTTTACATTTATTGGATAGAAAATATTTTCTATATTCTCTGCTCTCCACAATCTATTTGGCCTAGATCTAAATTATATTTCTAATATTTTAATAGATATCTTGACATTAGTAGATACATTCTTGGAAGTACTTAGCATGAATCCCCCCACATTTTGAAGTCTTCCGTAAATGAGTACCTGATTCCGGTCCACAAATGTGTGAACCAAAGTTAGGAGACCCTGTTGGCGGAGTTCACAAAGTAGGGCTTGTAGGTACCAAGGTGCAGTAAGCCCACCCCATCTCAGCTCTCCACAAACTCACAAGGGTTACTTTCGCTTCATGCGAAGGAGCACTGAGACGAGAGGAGGGGAAGAAGTTGTTGCGCTCAGTGTGGCTACTGGATCAAGTGATCACCCATCCACCAAAAAAGCAGTTGGGCATGTGGACTACTGGCAGGACCTAAAGGGAAACTGTGCAGCCCTTCTCTGCGATGATCCCCAGAGACAGACTGAGTTGAAGGTGCACACTTTCCCCAGGAACACCAGGGACACCACCTAAAATAGAGGGCACCAACCTCAGACAGAACCGAACCAAGTCTAAGGAACGTCAGGCACCACTCCCATGACTAGCAGGAGCCAGCCTCCTTCAGCCCTTCTCTCTACCTTCCCCTCCCCAGGCGGAGCTAGGGCTGCTGGAGGAAACGGGAGAAGAAGAAGACGCCTCAGAGCCAGACCACAACCGGCCTTTGCCCTTGCTGGCCCCTTCAAACCACCAGGGCTTCAGCTCTAGCTTGTGATGGCAGAAAGGAAGAGCCAGACTTTGAAGATATAAGACTTAAATTGAGCTAGAATAAGTTAATAAATGAAAGTGACTGGAAAACTTTGGAATCAGTTAGTGACTTGTTGTAAGGATGGGAAAAGGGGAAGCAACCTAACATAATTGAAAGCAACGATTAGGAAAAATAAAAACAGTCCCATGTGATACCCCAGCACACTGAGACTTTTTCCAAATCAGTAGCACTGGGTGATCTGTAGTTCCTTCCACCTGTCCTCCTGGGCAATCAGTCCAGAACCAGGCTTCTTATCTTGTTGGCTCAGAGTCGCTGCCCCAGGGTCAGGCTTTCTACAGACCCGTAAACCCAGGCAGCAGGAGGCTTGGCTCAGGTCCTGGTCATGGGGCTGATTCTGTCCTTCCAGTGCTAAACACACAGCTTCCTGGAAATCGGTGTCCCAGGTAGCAACTGGAAGGATGGAGGACGGCCAGGATGGGACGGTTCCTAATTTCACATGTGAGTCTGCTTTGGGGCACTGTTATTCTCCTTTAGTCTCTCAAACCCCTGAGCCACCCCTATCTGCTTCCAGACTCAGAGACTAGCAAGCCCACACTTAGCTCAACTCACCGCGACTTGGCAGCTCTGTTCCCTCGCTGGTCCCACTACAGGTCTAATTTACAATTTTTACATAATATTGGTTTTTATTACGTTTTTAGAATATTTTTTCTAGTTTTGATAGGTATTTTAAGAAGAGAGGCCTCAAAATATCGGACTTAGCATGTTGACCAGAAGTCGGACTTATTTTTTATAAACTTTTAAATATGATCTTCCCCCCACTTCCTCCAAAACATTAGCACTTCCAACCTAGCTCGTGGCTGACACGAGATAGCACTCAGTAAGCAGTATCTGAATAAATGAACGCATGACTTTGCCTAAAAGGGCTCCAGTCATCAAGATAACACAAATGAATTAACACATATAAAGCATTCAGAATAGTGGTCTGCAACATGGTAAATGCTTAGGAAACATTAGCTATGTATTTTTTAAGCTCACAAAGTCTGAGGCTAGATTTCTCAAAGACAAATTATTTACAGAATTTAACTTTAACATCACTGCTGATCTGTAATGCAGTGAAACAAATGAAAGTAGATAGTGTCATTTTTTAAAAGTCAGAATCTAATGTGACACCTCCTAATGAAAACACTAATTAAAATTAATAAATGGCGCCATACTGCCACTGCTGCTGCCTGACCCTCTATCCCCCTAGGTATGAATAAGCTTGTACCGTCCAATGTAATGACATAATTTGAGAATGAGTACCAACTTTCCTGTTCCTTAAGCTGTTAGTATAATGTTCTGGGGTCAACAAACGAAAGTGTGATGACCTGAAGGGTACCATAAGGTACTGAGAAGTTAGAGAGAAATCAAAATGAGGGGTTAAAAATGAACTCACCCTTATGTTCCAAAAGTTTCTTACTATATGCCACTTCCCTTTTTGTTTTAATGTGCTAGATCCCACCACAGCTGCAAATTAATTTTCTCTGCTCCCTAAATGAATTACATGTAACTGTTTCTAAAAATGACTACAGACATGAAAGTCATTTTCACTTAATAACTAACTAGTAATCTCATATTTCTTGGTGTCACTTTAGTATGAAATGCAAACGAAAATTATGCTAAACATTGCAAATTTATGGCAAACACCAGCTCTTGATTTATATTATTATAGATGGTTTATCACCAGAAGCAATCTAAACAAAACTCCATCAGATAGATGTTACAATTTGTATTTATTTCTCCCAGCAGTAAATGGTTCTTCAATTTCAGAACTATCATTAATTTCTTATAAATGCAAATCTTTATTTCTTATTTTAATCTACAATGATTTCTCTAAGTCTTCAGAAGATTAGCTTTTACATAAAATATTCAAATAGCAATTACAAATGATACTTGGTTTTCTCTGGGCAATCTATTAGCTATTATGCATAAACTATTTAAAAGGGATGGGTGGTCTATATTGATCAGGCATACAATGGGCTAATAACGCGGCCCTCCTTCCTTTTAAATGATCCCCTCACAACTCCAAATAAAATCGTTAAGAAAAAACTTTTTGATGTTTGTGATTATCTTTAAATTGTTTTGCCTAGTCTTGAATCCTCTACTTTTATTATATTTTCTTTCAGGATCGCTGGGAAGACCTTAGCCAGCCACTGCATTGACCTTAATCAAGAGGAAGCTGCAACTATTTATTCTTCCCTAATTTTTTACTGCCATCTCAAAGCAGAAACTCATGAATCTTTACCTGGCCACACATACTCGAGAGCAACCAAAGCAAACTGCTCTGACCGCGCTGCAGGGTCAGACGGCACTTGTTCTCCTGCCGTCAGTCCATCCTCACTCGAACCTGGCCTCCGACGCCCAGTGCCCTGCAGTAACCGCAGCTCTGCTAAAATCATCCTGATTTGAGGACTTTAGCGCAAATTCTCCACCATTCAAAACCCCCCAGCCCTGTCTCCTCTAAAAATTAGAAGACAGAACAATAGCATCTTCAGAATTCCGACCTAACCAGCCCCGTGTTCTATTTGGCAGATCTATCCCGCTGTCATCCTCATTGGCCTAAGCCATTCATCACCATTTCATCTTCACTGCTCGTGTCCTTCGCTTATGATGGGAGGCCCCTTATGAACATGTTATTGATTCTACACAGAAAAACACTGGTTGATTTAGATCCTGTGTTTAAAAAAAAAATCTTCCTGCTAATATATATTCTACATCGAGTCATAGATAGTGACATCAATAGCTCAAAAATAATGGAAATCACACTGCTTTGAAGATACTGTGATGAAGAATTCATGAACTCACTCCACAAAATTTCCTTGAGCATCTACAATGTATCAGCAATTGTGTCAGGGGCCTGTAATACAGTCAGAAGGGAAATGTCCTTGAAGCTAATGAAACTTAACCTTCAAGGCTCCTCACTAGCATGGACCGCTTCCAGCCCTGGAAGAAGTTAAATAATATTTTCACATTAGCATATGTTTTTTGTAACATATGCAAATATAAGATATAGTTGTAATTTTTAAGAGGGTCCCCCCAGATTTTATAAATCTCAGGCTCCAAAAAACCTGGGATTTACCCCTGATGTACAAGAAAAAGTCACACATCTATCCCACAGGCTAGGTGTTACATGGCATTTAGTAATTTAGTAACTGGAAGTCACAAATGGCAGCAAACTGTATCAAATAAATCTCTGATACAATGCCTTACTCGAAAGAGGCATTCTAAATTAAAGTAACTTCTGCCTGTCATGTCCGGGTCAGATAAACTTCCTTCCAAAAACTTAGATGTCTTCTGTTAAATATTCCTTGTACAGGTTAAAAGAGTTCAGCCTTCTCTCATCAAAACTAATTGGCCTTACTATTCAACATCCTTTTGTTTATCAAAATTAAATTAAGGTCATTACTAAAGTACTAAAGTAATATATTACTTAGACTGGGGATATGGGGTGGAAGAAAATAGAGAAGACTGAGAATGGTCTTTAATTACTATATGATGCCACCTTTCCAAGGTCAGAAAGTCAAAGACAAAGATGAAGTTTCAGCTAAAGGCTTTATAACAGATGGGTTTTTTCCATTGAAAAACTGTTTGAATAAGTTGTGAGGAAAGCTATTATCTCCCTCCCTGAAAACACTTAAACACAGAGCAGATTTTCCAATCTTCCAGAGAACCATGGCTATACCAATGAGAATCCATCCTCCAATAGGTTTTGTGTGGGTTTTTTTTTTTTCTTCAAATCTTCATTTTAAAGAAGTAATAATGGTTTCACACATTAAGGGAATCTGCTCGATCAGTGTTCCCAAAGTGTAGTCTCTGGACCAGCAGCATCAGCAATGCCTGGGAACTTGCTAAAAACGCAAATTCTTGGGCCCCACCTAGATGTACTGAATCAGAAACGCTGGAAGTGAAGGCAGAGCCCAGCAATGGGGGTTTTAACCAGCCCTCCAGGTGATTTTTTGCACGTGTGTGAGGAAGATTGGCCCTGAGCTAACATCTGTTGCCAATCTTCCTCTCTTTCTTCTCTCCTGAAAGACCCCCCAGTACATTGTTGTATATTCTAGTTGTTCTTCTAGTTCTGCTACGTGGGACGCCACCTCAGCCCAGGACCCGAACCAGCAAACCCTGGGCCACCGAAGCGGAGCACGGAGCCGGCGCCTGCTCCAGGTGATTCTTACGCAAGCTACAGTTTAAGAACCACAACCATAGAGATCTACTGAAGGTCAACTAGGTCAGGAGTACACACACTGCCCCCTAGTGGTCCCAAGAGAACTAGCGGACGTCTATAAATTTAAAATTTTTATTTTACTCTAAAAATGTCAAAAGCCAGATCCAGTTTTGTCTACAGTGGCAGACTCACATTGTTGTGCAATTTGCAATCATGAAATAGACATTTTGATACACGTTCGGACACTCTCTGCAGTTGCAGCTCAAAGTCCCCATTGATTTGCCAACCATGACAAGCATCTGATCATCAGAGAAGCCTGGTCAATACCCAAGGTGGAGAACCATTGCTCAGTGAGTCTATCGCGTCTCAGAGTCTCAGCACCTGCTGCTACTATCCTGAAACCTGCCTCTAAAGGTCATTAGAGGAATAATAAAACTGGAAACTTCTCACATCAAGTTCCTGGTTTACTGGATTATAAATGAGATAAAATGTTGAATTAAGGAGAAAGAGGTATGTAAAAAGAACTATTCCAAAGAAAGCACATTGTAAAAACAGCAGGAAAAAAAAGACAGTCACATATTTGCTCAGGTTTCAAAACACAAGTAATAGCATGAGAAGCTCTGCATAATAGGTTATGCGCAAGATTCGGCTTTTGATAAAAGTCTGTATTAAGTAGGTAAACATAATATGTAACCATTCAACAATCATTCATTAGGACCCACTCACTACTCAATCTCATGATTGGACAGACAGCATGACCCCACCACAACCTCCAAGACTTATGTTGATCTCTTTACAAATCTACTTCTCCATACATTGTTTCCTGGGCACAAAGACCATTTCTATCAGTCTTTATAAGCACAGTATTCTGCACAGTGTCTGACACACGGCTGATGCTTAAAAAATATATACTGAATCAAGGGGTATTTGCTGTCAGTCATCTAACACAGAAGGACCTGGATTTCCTGGACCACCATGGGCCTAGGACATCGCACTGCATCCCTAGTCAGTTGAAACAGGGTTCCAATGGTCCCCCTGAATGTAGGGTGGTTCCTGGGCTCCAAAGAAATAATCAGGAAGGGCACCAAGGGGTGGCTGGGGAAGGGAGACATTAATAGTTCCCATCCCCATAGTTTCCACCAAACTCCCCAGAACTATCCCAAATGAATACATATATAAGTAAACCAAAGGAGTTCCAGAATAAATACCTTGTCTCCCTTTGCAAACATGTTGCCATCCCAAACCATCATACATACGAGCTCTGGGCCACCATGGTCTGGCATAAATGCATTCAGTCACTTTAATACCCAGAGAAGAGAGAGAAAATGGTTGACAGTAGAAGTCTTCTGTCTGTCCAAAGACGCTCTTGGAAAGTTGTCTCTCCCCCTGCTTCTATTTCTGGCCACCTTCAGGTCACCTCAGGTCTAAACCTGTCACTATGCTTCGGCATGAATCTCAGGACACATGCCAATTAACTGAACTGTTTTCTGTTTCTGCTACTGTCCAGTCAGCCTTCCAAGAACCTCTGAACCAGCCAGCTGCCACGCTCCATTCTCAGACTGAACAATTTCTCCCATAGTCTGCACTGCTAAAATCCGGAAAGTACAATCCCAACCCAACGTATGTAACACCTTTATTATAAATCAGCATAGAAAAGACTAGACAAGGGGCTGGCCCAGAGGCACAGTGTTTAAGTTTGCACGCTCTGCTTCGGTGGCCCAGGGTTCGCGGGTTCAGATCCTGGGTGCGGACCTAGCACCGCTCATCAAGCCACGCTGTGGCGGCATGCCACATAAAATAGAGGAAGATTGGCATAGATGTTAGATCAGTGACAATCTTCCATGAGCCAAAAGAGGAAGATTGGGAACAGACGTTAGCTAAGGGACAATCTTCCTCACCGAAAAAAAAAAGAAAAGAAAAAGAAAAGACTAGATAAACTTGGAACCAAATGCTAACAATAGTTTTCTCTTGCTGGTTTTCTTATACTCCCTTTGTTTATTTTACAGATTTCCTCTGGTAAAAGTGCATACTTATATAATTTGAAAAATTATCATTTTAAAAAATGCATGGAGGGGCTGCGTCTTCAGTTCAGTCTTTAAGTAAGTATGAGTCAGACTAGCTATGGAAGATTTTTATCTGTTTTAAAATGATTAAAAACAAAAAATAGAAAGAAGTCGATATGATAGAAATATCTTTTTCAAAAATAACCATCCCAATTACTTCACAGCGTATGTGGCTTGCCCCAGATGCATATGCATTTTTTAATATACTTACATTGTTATCTTCCCTCTAAAAAGTTCAGGGGTGCTCAATAGTAATTGACCTAGTCACTGTAATATTGAAACTTGGCAGAAATTGACTGCTGAAAATCAAATTTCTTCCAAATATGCAAACCTCAGTCTTAGACTATTTTTTACAGTCCCTCCTACATGGGTTTTTTTCGCTTCTTCCCAGATTAGATCACTAAAGACTTATGGGAAAGGTGGAAGACGACGGTGGAGAAGAGAACAATGCTTACTAAGCGTCTAGTATATGCCAGCACTGTGCTAGGTACTGCAGAAGCACGATCACAGGACTATTAGAAGAATCCGGAACACAGGTTTAATGTCTCTTAAAGGGAGACTCCCTAAACAGCTAGCTCCTGTACACTTCTAGTCTCTTATCTTAGAATAGAAATCTTTTCTTTTTTTTCTTTAACCAAACGTGCCTAATTCTATGCTCCATATCTTAGAAATATCAGCAGGAAAAAAAAAACAAAGGGAAAGGGGAAAGAAGAGAGGAAGGGGAGGGAGGGATGGATGGAGCAAGAAAGTGTAGGGAGGAGGGAGAAGAGACAGAGGGAGACATCTGTGATGCCTGATTTATAGATGCATATACCAATTGAATGCATGCACAGATAGTATAAATAGGTCAATTAAATGCATCAGCTGTGGATGGATTTAATTGTTATTCTGTTTGTTATTTTAAACAAGGGTCAGAGGGTGAAGAGAGACTCCATTCAAACACTGATTTCGAAGTGCAAACTAGGGTTCCTGGCCACCACTCTTTTACAGAGCAACCGCCAAGCAGAAAAAATGCTAGTAGTCTAATTTATTTCCTTATGAAAACTTCTTCTACATTTCTGACCCACAGTGATCATTTCCTTTTCTGAATTCCTATTTCACTTGGGGCCTAACTTTATAATATTCCTGGCTTTTCTTGTTCTGTAATACTTTCCCATGTTTTAACTTGTGTTTCCTACAATAATACATAGTTTTTGAGGACAGGGGCCACACCTCAGTATCCTCCAACATGTGCAGCTCCAGGCCATCTACCTAGGTATCCAGTAAATTGCTATGTGACACAGGGCTTTCTGTGTCAGCTACTAGGGCATGAGTCTCTCTGTTCATGATGCTGTGCACACCTTAATGGCAGAGCCAATGCCTTATTCATTTCGGCAGCCTCCTCTGGGCTTCACAGTGCAACCGTACATCATAGGTGCTCGATATACATTGATTAGCTTAATAGGTTAAGGATGGAATTCTGATGTATCCCCAAGTCAGTTATATGTGAGCAGGGTTTTCCAAAGACCAGGGGGAGGTCAGGAGATTCACCATCTTATTTCATGGGACTGTTTTAACATTAGTCACACATTTTAAAAGGCCACATAGTTTAGTAGGAAAAGCACAAATGTTGGAGTCAGATAGCCCTAGATGAAATCAGAGCTACCACCACTACCTTTTTAGATATTTTCATTTTCAAATCTTCACATTAGCAGTAAAAGTCCTTTCCTGATCTTTAAGTTTGTAATTACCCAAGCAACACGTGAATTAAAGATTTAAACAACCTAAGAGATTACTGACAAAAACTTGAAAGAAATCACTCTGCTTGTCCTTTCTCCTGCTCGCTACATCAAATACCCTTTCTCAGCCTAGTGTGCTCCCCTCTGGTTCTCTTTATCTGCATTTATATACGTGTGTGTGTGTGTGCGTGTGTATATATATTTACACACATTCCGTTTTTATATTTTTTTACATAAACAGGTCCATTTTATGTACATACTGTTTTGTTACATTTTTTCACTTAATTTTTATCTCATTCAACATCCGTCAATTTATGATTTATTTCACATTCTTTTGAGATGTAACAAAGTATAATTCAAGTATAATCGACATAACACCCTATTAGTTTCAGCTGAACATCACAGTGATTCACTATTTATATACATTACGAAATGATCACCATGATAAGTTTAGTTACTGTCACCATACAAGTTATTACAATATTATTGACTATATTCCCTATGTTGTACATTATATTCCCATGACTTACTAATTTTATAACCAGCAGTTTATACCTCTTAATTGCCTTCATCTATTTCACCCACCCTATCCCTTTCCCACTCTGGTAACCACCAGTTTTTTTTCTGTATCAATGAGTCTGTTTCTGTTTCTGTTTTGCTTTCTAGATTCCTCATACACGTGAAATCATATGATATTTGTCTTTCTCTGTCAGACTTATTTCATTTAGCATGATACCCTCTAGGTCCATCCATGTTGTTGCAAACGGCAAGATTTCATTCTTCTTTATGGCTAACTAATATTTCATTGTCTATATACACCACATCTTCTTATCCATTCATCTATTGATGGACACACAAGTTGCTTCAATATCTTGGCTATTGTAAACAATGCTGCCATGAACAAGGGGTGCATATATCTCTTTGAATTAGTGTTTTCATTTTCTTCGGATAAGTACCCAGAAGTGGAATTGCTGGATAGTATGGTAATTATATTTTTAATTTTTTGATGGAACTGCCATACTGTTTCCATAGTGAATCCATCAATTTACATTCCCACCTACAGTGTACGAGTTCCCTTTTCTCCACATTCTTGCCAACACTTATTTTTTGTCTTTTTGATAATAGCCATTCTGACAGGTGTGAGGTAGTATCTCACTGTGGCTTTGATTTGCATTTCCCTGATGATTAGCGATACTGAGCATCTTTTCACATGCCTGTTGGGCATCTGTATGTCTTCTTTGGAAAATGCCTATTCAAGTCCTCTGCC
Source organism: Equus przewalskii (assembly GCF_037783145.1). Classification (NCBI taxonomy): domain Eukaryota; kingdom Metazoa; phylum Chordata; class Mammalia; order Perissodactyla; family Equidae; genus Equus; species Equus przewalskii. The sequence goes on along the minus strand of NC_091848.1, from coordinate 10,638,950 downwards.
CAATTTTTAATAGGGTTGTTTGTATTTTTGATATTAAGTTCTGTAACTTCTTTATTTATTTTGGATATTAACCTCTTATCAGACGTATAATTTGCAAATATCTTCTCGCATTCAGTAGGTTGCCTTTTCATTTTGTTGATAGTTTCCTTCACTGTGTAAAAGCTTTTCAGTTTGATGTAATCCCATTTGTTTATTTTTGTTTGTGTTGCCCTTGCAGAGGAGATTGAACCAAACAAATATTGCTAAGATCAATGTCAAAGAGCTGGCTGGGTTTTCTTATGGGAGTTTTATGGTTTCGGGTCTTACATCCAAGTCTTTAATCCATTTCGAATTTACTTTTGTATATCGTGTAAGATAGTGATCTAGTTTCATTCTTTGCATATAGCTGTCCAGTTTTCCCAACATCATTTATTGAAGAGACTATCCTTTCACCACTGAATGTTTTTTTCTCCTTTGTCATAGATTAATTGAACATATATGTGTGGGATTATTTCTGGAACTCTCTATTCTGTTCCATTGATCTATGTGTCTGTTTTTGTGCCAGTACCATATTGTTCTATTACTGTAGCTTTGTAACATAGTTGGAATTCAGGGAACATGATACCTCCAGCTTTGTTCTTTCTCAAGATTGCTTTGATTACTTGAGGTCTCTTTTGGCTCCATACAAATTTTACAATTCTTTCTTCTAGTGCTGTGACAAATGCCATTGGTATTTTGATAGGGATTGCATTGAAACTGTAGATTGTTTTTCATGATGTCAACATTTTAACAATAATAATTTTTCCAACCCATGAGCATGGTATATCTTTTCATTTAATTATGTCATCTTCAATTTCTTTCAGCAATGTCTTACAGTTTTCAGAGTACAAGTCTTTCACCTCCTTGGTTAAATTTATTCCTAGCTATTTTATTCTTTTTGATGCAATTTTAAATGGGATTATTTTCTTAATTTCTCTTTCGGATAGCTTGCTATTAGTATATAGAAATGCAACCAATTTCTGCATATTAATTTTGTATCCTGCAACTTAATTCATTTATTCAAATAAATAAATGAATAGTTCAAATAGTTCTCTGGTGGAGTCTTTAGAGTTTTATCTCTATAGCATCATTTCACCTGCAAATACTGACAGTTTCACTTCATCCTTTCCAATTTTGATGATTTCATTTCTTTTTCTTGCCTAACTGCCATGGCTTGGACTTCTAATACTATATGGAACTAAAGTGGCAAAAGTGGGCATCTCTGTCTTCTACCTGATCTTAGAGGAAAAGCTTTCAGCTTTTTGCCATTGAGTATGATGTTAACTGTGGATTTCTCATATATGGCCTTCATTATATTGAGGTATATTCATTCTATACCCCCTTTGTTGAAAGTTTTTATCATAAATGGATGTTGAATTTTGTCAAATGCTTTTTTGGCATCTGTTGAGATGACCATGGTTTTGATCCTTCATTTTGTTAATGTGGTATATCATGTTGATTGATTTGCAAATGTTGAACCACCGCTGCATCCCTGGAATAAATCCCACTTGATCATAGTATATGATCCTTTTGATGTACTGTTGTATTTGATTTGCTAATATTTGGTTGAGGATTGTTGCATTTATGTTCATCAGGGATATTGGCCTGTAATTTTCTTTTTTTGTAGTGTCTTTGTCAGGTTTTGGTAACAGAGTGATGCTGGCCTTGTAAAATGAGTTTAGAACCATTCCTTCCTCTTCAATTTTTTGGAATAAATCAAGAAGGATAGGTATGAACTCTTCTTTAAATGTTTAGTAGAATTCATCTGTGAAGCTTCTGGATGTGGACTTTTGTTTTTTGGGATTGTTTAAATTACTGATTCAATTCACTACCTGAAATCAGTCTATTCACATTTGCTATTTCTTCCTGATTCAGTCTTGGATGGTTGTTTGTTTCTAAGAATTTATCCATTTCTTCTAGGTTTTCCAATTTGTTGACGTATAATTGCTCATAGTAGTCTCTTATGATCCTTTGTATTTCTGTGGTGTCAGTTGTTACTTCTCCTCTTCCATTTATGATTTTATTTATATGAACCCTCTCTCTTTTTTATTGATGAGTCTGGCTAACAGTTTATCAATTTTGTTTATCTTTTGAAAGAACAATCTTTTAGTTTCATTGATCTTTTTTTTGGTTTCTATTTTATTTATTTCTGGTCTGATCTTTATTATTTCCTTCATTTTACTAACTTTGGACTTTATTTCCTCTTCTTTTTCTAGTTTAAGTATAAAGTTAGATTGTTATTTGAAGTTTTTCTTATTTCTTGAGGTAGGCCCGTATTGCTATGAACTTCCCTCTAAGAAGTGCATTTGCTGCATCCCATAGATTTTGGAAAGTTGTGTTTCCATTTTAATTTGTCTCAAGGTATTTTTTGACTTCCTCGCTGATTTCTTCATTGATCTTAGATGTTTAATCTCCATGAGTTTGTGTTTTTTCCAGTTTTCTTCTTGTAATTGATTTCTAGTTTCATACCACTGTGGTCAGCCAAGATTCTTGGTATGATTTCAATCTTCTTAAATTTTGTGAGACTTGTTTTGTGGCCTAACGTGTTCTATCTGGAGAGTGTTCCATGTGCACTTTAGAAGAATGTATATTCTGCAGTTTTTTGGATGGAATGTTCTCTATACACCAATTAAGTTCATCTAGTCTAATGTGTCATTTAAGACCAATGTTTCCTTATTGATTTTCTGTCTGGATGATCTACCCATGATGTAAGGGAGGTACTAAATTTCCCTACTATTATTGTATTCCTGTCAATTTCTCCTTTTAGGTCTCTTAAAATTTGTTTTATATATTTAGGTACTTCTAAGTTGGGTGCATAAATATTTACCAATGTTATATCCTTTTCTTGGATTGACCTCTTTATGATTATGTAATGCTCTTTTTGTCTTTTGTTATAGTCTTTATTTTAAAGTCTATTTCATCTGATATTAGTATTGCTACTTCCACTTTCTTTTTGTTTCCATTTTCATGGAATATGTTTTTCCATCCCTTCAATTTCAGTACGTGTGTGTCTTTGGATCTGAAGTGAGTTTCTTATAAGCAGCACATAGATGGATCTTGGTTTGTTTTTATCCATTCAGCCACCCTATGGTTTTTGATCAAAGCATTCAGTCCATCATACATTTAAAGTAATTATTTATAAGTATGTACTTATTGCCATTTTGTTAGCTATTTTCTGGTTGTTTTTGTAGTTCTACATTCTTTTCTTCTTCTCTTGGCCTCTTGTGGTTTGATGGTTATCTTTGGTGTTATGTTTGCAATCTCTTCTCTTTATTTTTTTGAGCATCTTTTGCAGGTTTTTGGTTTGTGGTTACCATGAGATTAACATATATATTGACCTATATATATATATATATAGCAGTCTATTTTAAGGTGATAGTTGCTTATGTTCTGATGCATTCTAAAAGCACTACATTTTTACTCACCCTCCCCATGTTTTATGTTTTTGACATCATATTTTACATCTTTTCATTTTGTGTACCCCTTAACTACTTATTGTAGTTATAGCTGATTTTACTACTTCTGTCTTTTAACCTTCATACTAGCTTTGTAAAGGGCTGACCCATTGCCTTTACTAAATATTTGTCTTTACCAGTGAGATTTTTTCTTTCATATATTTTCTGATTTCTAGGTATGGCCTTTTCTTTTCCACTTAAAAGACTCTAACATTTCTTGTAAGGCCAGTTAAGTGGTGACAAACTCCTTAAGTTTTTGCTTATCTGGAAAACTCTTTATCTCTCCTTCAATTCTGAATGATAACCTTGCTAGGTAGACTATTCTTGGGTGTTAAGTTTTTTCCTTTTAGCATTTTAAATATCATGCCATTCCCTTCTGTCCTGCAAAGTTTCTGCTGGAAAATCAGCTGATAGTCTTAAGGGACTTGTTGTATGTGACTTGAATGTGACATTGTTTTTCTCTCACTGCCTTTAAGATTCTCTCTTTATCTTTAACTTTTGCCATTTCAATCATAATATGTCCTGGTGTGGGCCTCTTTGGTTCATCTTGTATGGGAGTCTCTGTGCTTCCTGGAACTGGATATCTGTTTCTTTCCTTCTTTAGGTAAGTTTTTAGTCATTAATTTTTTAAGTAAGTTTCTGCCCCTAACTCTCTCTCTTCTCCTTCTGAGACACCTACAATGCAAATATTAGTATGCATGATGTTGTCCCAAAGGTCCCTTAAACTATCCTCATTTTTTTTAATTCTTTTTTTCTTTTTGCTGTTCTGATTGGGTGACTTCCACTATTTTGTCTTCTAGAATGCTAACCTGTTCTTCCATAACATCTAATCTGCCATTGATTCCCTCTAGTCTATTTTTCATTTTACTATTGTATTCTTCACCTCTGATTGGTTCTTTCTTATATTTTCTAACTCTTTGTTGAAGTTCTCACTGTGTTGCTCCATTCTACTCCCAAGTTCGGTGAGCATCTCTACAACCATTACTTTGAATTATCAGGGAAATTACTTATCTCCATTTCATTAGAGATTTTTTCTGGGGTTTTATCTCGTTCTTTCATTTGGAAGATATTCCTCTTTATCCTCATTTCGTTTGACTTTCTGTGTTTGTTTCTATGAATTAGGCAAAACAGCTACCTCTCCTGGTCTTGAAGGAATGGCCTTATGTAAGAGCATCTCCTGTGTAGACTGCATGTGCCAGACAGCTTTTGCAGGCTGTCTGGAGCTAGAGTAGGGGCAAGCCAGGAGAGTCCTGGGATGTGCCATGTCCTAGCTGCCATGGTGAAAAGGCTGGAGCTGGAGTGGGCACAAGCTAGGGGGTCCCTGGGCTCACCATTCTGAGGCTGCCCTGGTGGGGTGGCTGGAGCTGGGGCAAGTGCGAGCAGGGGAGCCTGGAGTGCGCCACTCCAGGGCCACCTTGGGGGGATGGCTGGAGCTGCTGTGGGCCAGAGGCCCACGGCACGCTGGGGCAATCTTAGCAGGCTGGCTAGAGCATCTGGACCATGCTCCCACCTGCACAATCAAGGTGAAGGGGAATGCAAAGAAATGGTGCTCACCAGTGCCTCAGACCCTGGAGAGAGTTCCAGCAGTTCCCTGCCTGTTTGGCAGACACTCTAGAGTTACTAAATGGATTCTCCACCTGTATAATCTAAGTGTTCTTTAACGACTGTTTTTTTGCTGTGCCCCAAGGTGGGCAAGTCTGCTTGCAAGCCCATCAGTGACATCCCTCCCTGCTGCAGGTTGCTGCATTAAGGGCAGAGTTCTCATGGATGCCATGGCTCTGTCTCTCCTACCGGTCTCTATGTGGTTTCTCTATCACTTGTTGCACAGAAGCTGTTCAGTCAGTGCTCAGTTCTTCAGGAGGACTTGCTCTATATGTAGCTGTAGATCCAGTGTGTCCCCGGGGGGAGGTGAGTTCAGGGTCTTCCTACACCACCATCTTGGGCCCTCTATCTCACATTTTAATAGCACTAACACTTTGTGGTTCTGTGCCTTTGAGAAGGACAATAAATGCTCCGGAACTCATTTTCCTCATCAGTAAATTGGAAATAGTATCTACTTCAAAGCGTTGAGGTAAAGGTTAAATAAAATAATGTACGAAAATCACCTAAAGCATTGGTGCTGAATAAAATATAACCATCGCTGTTATTGTTCTTACCTTTGAACCATAGAAATTAGACTGAGAAATTCCTAGCTTCCTCTCAGGACTGATCCTTAGTGGGATTTCAGGGGATCAACAGTAGAACAGGAACCCCAGTACCCTCAACGTTGTAATTCACTGTTTGCAGGAGGACTTCATTCCCCCACTTATGAAACACAGGAAGTCCCCGGGAGTCCGTGGGAACTTGGATTTACACATGGTGCCTTTGTTCCCGAGAATAGCATGGGTGGGGAGAAATATCTCCCTCCTAATTGCCTTCCAGGGAATCAGCAGCATGAGTTCACCTTTTCACACCTGCAGCATTAACCAGAGCCAAATATACAAAGACCTGCTCACAGCAGTAGCCGCCTGACATTAAATTGTGACAAAAACAGTATCCACTGGCGGCTCCAGTCTACAGCTGTTCTCCCTTCCACATCTGCCTTCCTGCTCCAAGAAGTTGTGCACTGCATGTCGATCAGCTTTGTATTTAAGAGAGCATCTCAATACATACATTTTAAATCAGACCCGAATTGCTGATCAAAACTGTTTGAAGTTTTCCAGATGCAAGTACATTTATCTACAGCACTTCTAAAAACAAGGGGGAGAAAAGCCCAGAGCCTGTCAAAGTTAATTAGATTCATACAAAAAGCTTAACAGTCCTATGCAATGTTTTTACTCTATTACATACAAATGTACAATAATTCCGTGAACACTGGGTTTAATTGCTCATAATAGTTTAATTAAGGTTATGCTTTGTATAAATATCAACTCATCATTTACTGTGACTACAGTCCTATTTAAATGATGAAGTCAATTTGACAGTACATTCATGAAAAAGAGAGCCTTTTAAGAGTTTTGCTCTTATGTGGTCTAGAATACTAATGGAGGTTAATTGTCAAAATAAGCCTGCTACCGACTTCAGAATTATCCTCACATTTTAGTGACGGAACAATGTAACCACATTTTTATGTGACCTGCTGACCTAATACCAAGAAGAACATAATGGCTATTATAAGTCTCCATGTCTGTCTCCCGAAAACCAGAGAGCTCCTTTTTAATATTTACATTTTGCAGCTGCCCTTTAAACAGACACCCTTTAACTACTGTATTTGCGATTCAGATGATCAGATAATTAGATGTAAGATTAGAAGCGCCAGAAGAGATGGCTGCCTCAATTAATCTTGCAGTCTGTGCCTCTGCAAATCACTACTTGGTGTGTAACAGAAAATATCAAATTAAGTTTTCAGAGGCAGGGAAATTTCAAGTCTGCAGTCATTTTAATTCCATCTGAGGCAAGGATAGAATTTATTACTGTACTCAGAATTCATGTTCTCTTTTTCCAAAACACCAATTTTAATTAGAGAACAGAAACCCAAAAGAGTAGAAATAGGAAAAAAAAAATCCCTTCTAGTGTCCCGCAGGGATCACTATCCGTTCCCTCTATAAACAATACCTGTTCTGAACTCCATGGTCATCCTGAGTGAATATCAAAAAATTAGACACCATGAGTCTTTTCTTAGCAAGTGGCCCTCAGTGGCCTTCTGAAGAGCAGCGAGGCATCTCTCATCTGGCAAATACCCTGACTGCTTTTCTTCCTTTGGCTACTGGTTTTCATATTCAAATTTCACAAATCACTACATCTTCCAAAATGATCTAGTGGTTTGTCTCATCAAATACAAGAAGACGCAAAAAAATCTCATATTGCCAACTATATGTACTTTTTATAAATAGAAGAGAATTTTTAACAGAATAGAAACAGGGCATAAAAATAGACCTAGAAACTAGAAAACAGATGGTAACAAAAGATACCGGTATTTATCCATGGGTGTTATTAAGAGGAAAGTGCAAAATAACCAGCCCATTTTGAAATCTTTTAAGAGTTTTGAATAAAGTAAATTCTTACAGCTTCCGCTGAAGTCACAGGGCCTTTAAAAAGAGGAGGTGGGTGGGCGGTGTGTAAGTATTCTAGCTCCCAACTCCCAGATGTGAAATCCGAAGCTTGAATCCTATGCTAAGATATTACCACGACAAATCTGACCCTAAAATCATTTGAAGACTTCACTTCATCTAGGAATGCCGTATTTGGAAGCTGGAGTTAACTTAAAAAGTCACTCTATTCATTCATTCAACAAATATTTATGAAATACAGGAAAGCTTTCAAAAAGAAGCATCTGCAAAGTAATTCCTAGGGGACAGAAATCTCCATAAAAAACAAGAGGGCAGGAATAGCTTGTCACAAACTTATTTAATATTCCTCTGATCTCTGAATCTGAGGGTGACAACACACGGAGAAATGCTAACATCTTCAAGGAGACCTGAAAGAGAAATCTTCTAACAGCAAACTGGGACCAGAACCGATGAGCTTGACCCCATTTATTACCTGATGCACAGCTAACACAGAGGACACTTTGCATATTTGCTTCTAAGTTTAGCGTCTGCAGGACAGAGACTCCAACCCACCATTTTTCTCTTTCGCATTCACACAGTAGCTATATTATCTTTAACTGTGTGCTAATTATTTCATAAGTATGGACAGATCTTATCCCCAAAACTACATGAGGAACACTTAAAGGGGCAGGGGGATGTTTTTTGCATGTTTTTTCCCTTCATTCCTTAATCTTGTGCAGAGCCAGGCACAAAGCAGAGGCTGCCTGCCAGGGATGGAAAGAAGGTTGGGAAGGAAGAAAGAAAAGCAGCCAGAAAGAGAAGCCAGCTCTGATTCCGAGGACTTGCTTATCAGCATCCTTTCCTTCTCTCTAGCTTTTGTCAACAGCCTCAAGATTCTACCAATCACCCCACTGTCCTTGTGTTATCTCTGAATCTTCCCTTTTCACCTACCCAGGTCTGTCTGCACAATTTCTTCCTCACGACTCCTGCACAATTTCTTCCTCATGACTCCATCATTTCCTTTCCTCAGTCTCTGACCTAGGACAAGCAGTCATACCTCTTGCCTAAGCTAACTAGTAGCTTCTTGTCTTATCTCTTCCCCCAAGCTTATCTCCAAAAGCTCTAATGGTGCACTTTCCTCCTCAAAAGCCTTGTTGGCTTTCAAAAAACACCACGCATTATGAATGCAGCTTCTATATACTTCCACCCACTGTTCTCTGCACCTGGGATGCCTCCTCCCTCTGCCTACTAATCTCCATCAAGTCAAAAACTCCATCCCCCGCGTCAAGGCCCAGTTCAGGTGCCATCCCTCCAGGAAAGTCTCGCACGTTCTCAGGTAGCCCAAACTCATTTATGCCGGCTCTCTGCCCTTGTAGAAAGGCTTGTCCCTCTCAGGCGGCCCGTGCCGTGTCTGTTTCCATCAGATCTCCCTGAGGATGCTGCAAGCTCCTTTTGAAAAATGCATCATGTCTTGTCAAACTTCGCATCCCATGCCTTTTTCCCCAGTAGTTGCTCAGTAAACATTTGTTCAATGATCCCCATATGTACTGGGAACTTCCTAACACACACTCAGCACAAATAATCTCAATAATGATCAGAGAATCACAACTTAAGAATTGATACTAGGAGACCATTGATTTTATCCTTCTATCTGAAGGTACACAAATAGCTCAGCCTCTTAAAAAATTAATACTCTCCTAGGAAAGTCATTCAAAATGTTTCCGATAAAAATGTAAAGAGATATTTACATTTTATACGCATTTTCCAGCCACTAAACCGAAACATTTCTACAAGCTCACAACTGTTTCCTATAAGCACAGCAAGCTAACATTTTAATTCCTCTCCCTTTTCCTTTATCTTTTTTCAAGTGTATTTTGCTGCCCACGTCTGTACTTCTTTCATATTTTGATGTGCATTAGCACTTCCACTCTTCTGCTGTCCCTAGGATGATTTTTTTCTTTTTGGCCTGGGAGCAATTCCTCGCTGTTCCTCTTACTTTCTAACAAGTCCTACAAAGTCTGTGTAGCACGGCTTATCTACTTCTTTCACATAACCTTTGCTGACAGCTTTCTAAAGACTTCTACAATGCATTTAGAGGCCAGGTGGGCGGGCAACTCCTCCACCCCAGGTTAAGGCCTGCACTGTCTCTCCTGCTCCCTTTCTAATGTTGAACAATCCTACCAGAATATTATTCCTTATAGCCAACCTAAGTTTCCCACACTGCAGTTTAAGAACATTTCCCCCTCCTTTTCTAACTCTGGTGGATGTGGAGCACAATAATCTTCCTCTGTATAATTAGGGGAGAAAAAACTTCAAAGTATGTCCCAAGAAACTCTTTTGATATTATTTTGTCTTTCTCTTGGACAATATTGCCTTTTGTATTATTTATCCACTAGAAAGACAGAGTACATCAAATTTTGTCTCTGATGATGACATCCTATTTCTTTTATCCTTCCGCACACTTATCTTGTCTGAGCTGATGGCTCCTCTTTTAAAAGGTCTATGAAGGATTGAAAGAGTCAGCTTTAAGCTTGGTGAATTGTGGTTGCTAATCCAAACTCCACACAACATGGTAGTGTGGCCAACTCCCCTTAAGATATGCATGATCTTAATGGAGAAATCCAAAAGAGCTTATTAGCTGAGAGGATTTACATGTATTAGCAGCACACTTGAAGTGTCCGATTAGCACTGTGTTCTCATACTATATACCAACCAAGCCCTGATAAACAGTTCACTCACCTGAGACTGGAGCTCTGTCCCTCACAACCCTGGACACTGCAGAGGGCTCACAAAATGCACACGTGAGAGGGAGAGGTGGTTAAAGGAGACACTCAGAGAAGTCCCTGATAAGCGCTATGGAGGACCTACAACCAGGTCTAGAAGCTTCTTGCCTTATGTGCCTTGAACACTTAGAACAGTTCAACTGTTCTAAACTGTCTTCAACTCTCTTCCCTCAATTTCAGGAACAAGGAAAAGTTAGCTAGAGCTGGGATTTTTCTCAACAGATTATTTAGAATAGAACAAGGAGCAACTTTGCTAATGACTCCCATAAATTAAAACAGCAAATAAAAATCCTTAATGGACAGTCTAAGATCTGCTTACAGCTCCTGAGATCCATTAGAATGGAGTACATGTTTTATTCACTTGCTGTGTCTTGATCACAGTAGTGCCCTGAAGATGAGCTCCTGTAATCGTCCATCCATCTTCTCAATAAAGAACAACGCCAGTTTGACAGACTTAAGCTCCTGAAAAACAACTGATATATCTTCTGCAACTAAGCAAAGAGATCATTCTCCAACTTAACGTTGCTCTCGCATATCAAACGGCCCCCTCACCCAATTTGGAAAGTCTGTTCAAGACAGAAGCCCTGATGTTCGCACCACCACCTCGCGTACTCCGCCTGATTGGCATTTAAGTCAGAAGTACCAATTGAACACTGACTTAGAAGCCTAATTCCCTTTCATTTTCAACCCACTCAGACAAGTAAGAAATTTCTGTACATATTTGTGCTTTCATAACCAACCCCAGACACACTGCTTGTCATGTTGTAAAAAGCACTATGAGATAAAAATAAAAGATTTATGATTTCTCCAAAGTTAATAAAGCAAAGGGTATCTCAATGAAGTAATTATTTTCAACTTACTTGCCACATAGCAATTTATGAGCTGCATCTAGAGGAAACTATACACACACACATCACACACACACATTTTTTTCTCCATTTTAGCTACTGGTGTTATAGATGTTATACAAGAAAAAAGGCAACCAATGGCGGCAATCTAATATATTGCTGGTGGTATTTTAAGCTGGTGTATTTTTGCAGAAGGACAACAATTTGAATTATACACACACACACACATATAATTCAAGAGCCCTGAAAATTTGACTCAGTAATTCCACTTCCAGGAATTTATTCTCAAGAAATTATGAGACTTCCACTCAAAAACTGAGGTACAAAGATGTTCATTATATTTTATAATCATAAAAAAATTAGAAATAACTCAAAATAGCAATGATAAGGAAACATTAATAAATTATAGCACAACTACAACATAAAATACTTTGCATCCCTAAAAGCATATTTTTAAATAATATTTGACATGGGGAAATGCTCATGATTAATGCAACAAATACAAAGCAGTGGCTAAATAGGATCCCAACTTAAAAAAAAAAAACAAGATATATGTTCCTTACTGTACATGAAGATTCTAGGTGGAAATACACTCACCCAAATATTAACAATTGTAATCTCTAGGAAGTAGGGTTACAGGTGATTTATATTTTCTTATTTATACTTTTTGTATATTCCAACTGGTCAACAGTGAATGTGTTTAATGTTATTGATTTTAATCAATCATTTTTCCATCTCCCTAACCTGTCACACACTAGGATTCCTGAACCTGTTTATACCCAGACTTTGGGAGACTACACAAGAAGTTTGCCCAGGAGAGTCCCTTCCATTTTTGCTTGTTGTTCTGCTGTTAACCACTTCCATACTCAAAGGTGTCCTAGTTTACGTAATAAATTAATGGTGACCCTATCTCAATGGAATTTGTAGGGATATAAAATTTCTAGGAGGTGTCAAGACTCTAATGCGTGATCAGTCTTCGGTACAAAGACATGCTGGAGCTCCATTCCAATTACAGAGGAGAGACTGAGAGAGGCCTCATCTTTACTTATCTATCTGTTGCCATTTCAGAATAGACTATAGATAGCTTTTTATCCACCTTGAATTATCTTTAACTCTAAGGAGAGGGAACAGGTGTGGCTTCAGCTTCACGATATCAACATGGACACTCAGTTATTGATGCTTATGTGAAACTTGCATTTTTATACATTGGAAGAATGAGGGTTAGCAAAGCTGAACAAGTAGTCTCTACTGGTGTGGAGCACGGCTGTGTTTTAGTGTCTTCAGTTTGTTGTAAATAATTAAATGAACGGATACATTTTCCATTTCCATAGAAATTAGAAAAATAATAATTCACCTGTATGATGATATACTGTTTTATTTTCATTATTCCAGGTTGGTCTAGGAACCTAGAATCCTAGGTGGATTTAAAAATACATAATTTGTTCTGTTTTCTAGCCAAAGTCAAAAATAATAGATTATGAATTAGTATTAACTACTCAAAAACTAAAATCAGCATCTTTAGAAATTTTTCTTCAAAAGGCAATTGAATTTATTTGTGTTTTTTTTGCCCATTTCCACAGCCCTTTTAGGAGGTACACCATGCAACTAATTCATTTAGCTATATCTTCAGAAAAATAAACCAATCCATGACAGTTTATTGTGGATTTTTTTTATTGCCATGAGTAATTAGACCAAAATCACTACAATCATGCAATATGGAAGCAGTTTTCCAGTATTTTTAAGCAAAATTATTTCTTTCACTGTTTGACGTATAGTCTTTTGTAGAACACCGATGTATAAAAATAAGAGAAGCTGAGCTGCTTAATCTTACCCCACAAGTCTTTCTCTTCCCTGACTCCCTCACCCAACCAAGTGCCCACAGCACCTCTGCTGAACCCAGAGCTTCAAGACGTGGTGTATAAACACACTGTGGTTTTTCTCATAGGAGGTTGACTTTATCAGCTTCCTAGCTTATTTCTAAATCATAGTGGTCCCACTAAAACTCTCAATCAAAAGGATTACTCCTGTCCCTTTTTGAACTAGAACCTTTAATCCAGCTCCTCTCAAACTCTGCTTAGAGAAATGATGCTAAAGAACATTGTTGACGGGTTGGCCTGGTGGCTTAGCAGTTAAGTTTGCACGCTCCACATTGGCAGCCCAGGGTTCACCAGTTCAGATCCCAGGTGCAGACCTATGCACTGCTTATTAAGCCATGCCGTGACAGGCATCCCACATGTAAAGTAGAGGAACATGGGCACGGATGTTAGCTCAGGGCCAATCTTCCTCAGGAAAAAAAAAGAAGAAGAAGATTTGCAGCAGATGTTAGCTCAGGGCTAATCTTCCTCAAAAGAAAAATAAGAACATTGTTGAAAGACAATGTTAGAGTCAATCTCTACACTTTGCATCAAGTCAGAACACATCAAATTCACCTGCACAGATCACATCAGCTTAGCCTTTCACGATGGTGCCTTTTCCGAACTGACATTTAATGATATTAGACATTTTTCCTAAGGTTGCTTTAAAAAAGAACATTTGCTTCAAAAAATAAAGCTGAAAGAATTGCTTGTCAAATCAGTGTTCACTATTTATGGCCCCATGGGATAAATCTCTTTTAAAAATCAGTACTAGGAAAAATTTACCCCTGAGGAACCTATTTACTTTCTTCTTTTGGCTAACAACAATAAGATAACTGATCATATCTCCTCTGTCATCTTGGCTGCCAAGAAGCTCTGAGTTAAATCTGAAGTTCAGTGCTAAGATATATGTTGGGAGCTTAGATTTCATACTTGGATTCTGCTGCACCATGGAGCCAATTTTCTACTTTTACTTACATTTTATTTTTCTCATTGTGAACTCCTTCAAATTCCAGATCGGACAAAAATTGCTCATGACCCACTAACACTGTAATGGTATTAGTCAAAAGCTGTAAATCCAGCTAATATAATCAAGTCAATATGGCTTCATCACATCCATAACGACATCATTAGGTTTTGTTGGACGCTTTTTGAAAACATCACTTATTTCTTGCCTGATTTCAGAAATATCTCCACGCTTCCATGAAAATTAGCAAAACTGGTTCTATCCTAACATATGCACGTTATCTCAGTAATCTATAATGTTATTAGTCTAAAATTAAAAATCTCAAATTGAGGCTTTCTTACTATCTCCTGACATCTTCAGATATCAATTTCCTCACAACTATTATTCTATCCTTTCCAGTCTGAAGATCATTTTCCTCTTTTAAAGGTAAGTCTAATCTAATAACAATTATTTAGTGTTTACTATGCACAGGCACTGCTCCAAGTATCTTACAGGCAACACCTCACTAAATTCTCATAACCAGTATTACCCAATTTTAGAGATGAGACTACTACAGCCAAGTGAACTGAAGTGTCTTACCCAGGGTCACACAGTAGTAAGTGGCAAAGCCACGATTTGAACCCAGGTGGTGTGACTCCAGAGTTCACGCTCTTAACCACTATTTTATATTGCTTCTCCTGAACAGGATATAAAAATAACTGGCTTGAATTCTGCTGTAAGAGATTAAGTAAAATATTAATAAGAAAGTTCCAATAGTATGACATATTTTGGAAGGAAGATACCAGGAAAAGTTTTGAAAACAATTTTAATGGCTTCCAAGTAGGGCAGCATTTCATTTTCTTGAGCTGTCTTAAGCGTGAGGCTGCCTGAAGATAAGAATGGGGAAGATATTCTAAAGGTTCCTTCTTGCTCTGTCACTCTAATTTTTACACTTTTGAAAGAAAAGAGTTTTATGCAAATGATGAGCAATTCCCAAGCTTCTGTTTCCTCAACTACAGTCCTGTGTAATTTTTTAAAATAAGTAAGTCTGGTAACTATAGGAGATTGTAAAATATTATTACTACTCAGATGCCGTCTTTGTGCAGGGGCAGGGATGGCAATACAAGGCAATAAAATGGAAGAGGGACATTCTCAAGAGAGAAAATCCTTTTGAACACATCTTCAGCAACCAGGGAAAACACACCAGCACCCAAAGGAATATGGGAAACTTTACACTACATTTAAGCACAAGCACATTTTCTACTTCTTAACTTAAAAAAGGAAAGGACAGCATTAAAATGTGCATACAAATAAACAGGCCATTTATTTACTTCTGCTAATTAACATCTCTTGAGATCTCCAGGGTCTCTTAACATCTCCAGGGCCTCTCTCAAAGGATGTTCTCATGGCAGGAGAACCAATGATTCAAAAATTTGCTGAGTCTAAAGGGAGAAATGTCAGAGAAGAAAAGACACCCTAAAAACAAACATGTTAATTAAAAGCATGCGATAAACACCAACATCTTCCACCTCTACCCAGTACCCCTGGGAGGCCAGGGAAAATAGCCTTTCTGCTTAAAACTTTTAAAGGGCCAAATTAGTATGAATTCTTCAGAAACAGTTAACATTTGCTCCACACAGTCATTAACTCCAGGAAAGGCAGCTCATAAAATGAGAGCTAAAGAGCAGAAGTAGAAACTTCTAATTGCTCAGATTTAAAATATATGAGATGCGATGAGTGTCACCCTCAAGAAAGTCTGGAAATGCCCTCGTCTATTTCCAGTAGTCTCAATGGAGAAAGAAGAAACTAAGACAGGTGGGAGGCATCCAAGAGGGAATGGCCAAGGTTGGGAGAAGACCAGTCAGGAACAGGATGGGAGACTGGGTGAGGCAGTGATGCAGCAATGCCCCAAAGCACAGTCTTGGTAAAAATATGAAGTGAAAGTGATGGGACTCAGGACACATTACCCCAAAATACCCCACCTTGGCGTAATGAATATTTTATTTAAGCTGAAGGAGTTTGAGAAAACAGCAGAAGCAGGAAGGTCTCTCTGACCTTCCCTCCCACCTTCCCTTGTCCTCAGGAGCAGGTTATCAGACTTCATGTGAGAGGAGCCCTCGCGATACCCCGAGGAAAGGAGCATCTTTATCTCCAAGGCAGAGGGACACCAAGAAGACTCTGAAGGAATAGGCTATACTAAGTGTCCCCCAGTTTACTACACTTACCTCCTACTCTTTGTCTTATGGTATCTTTCCACAGTTGTCTACTTTCCGTCAAACCTAGCATAGAAACACTCAGGTTTAACTGTTTCTTCGGGTCTTCATTTCCTTATGAAGACTCTTGTATCATGTAAAACTGATATTAAATAAATTTCTACACTTTTCTCCTGTTAGTCTCTGTCAGTCTAATTTTCAGACCCAGCCAAGGACCCTAAGAGAGGTGAGGAAAACTTTTTCCTCTCCTACAAAAGTATGAGGTAAAAAAGAACAGGAAAGGAAAGGGAAGAATTAATAAGGAGGTATGGGGAACAAATGAAGGTGGAAAGAAAATTAAAGTTGAACAAATTAAGTCAAAGAAAAAATTTTTACGGTACCATTCTGGATTTCCCCTGACTTTTTTCTTATAATATGTATCTATATCTTAAATGTATAAGCAATATTGCTATTGTTAGTGCCATAGAGTCAATTCCAACTCCTATCAACCCTGTGTACAACAGAGCGGAACCCTGTCTGGCATTTTTGCACCATCTTCTCACTTCCCAGCACTGTATCAGACAATGCTCCACTGATATTCATAGGGTTTTCATGGCCAGTTTTTTTGTAAGTGGGTGGTCAGGTCCTACTTCCTAGTCTGTCTTAATCTAGAAGCTCTATGGAAACCTGTCCACCATGGGTGACCTTGCTAGTAATTGAAATACTGGTGACATAGCTTTCAGCAACATGCAGTCACCACAGTATGACAACCAACAGATGGGTAGTGTGGTTCCCTGACTGGGAAATGAACTTGGGCCCCAACAGTGAGAGGCCAAATTTCAACCACTAGACCACCAGGGCTGGCTAGAAGCAATATTACAAGTTTAGTATAATGTTAAGCCATGGTTTTAGAGGCAGACGACCCTGGGATCAGGTCCAGCCTCTGTCACTGAGTCGCTGTGTGAACTTAAAAAGTCACTTCAATGCACCAAACCCTGGGTTCTTCATCTATAACATTAATAATAAGAGTAATCAAATGACTGTCATTTTTCCATAAATCCATTTTCAATACATATTTATGGTAAAAATATAATAAAGTTATCTGCAATTTTATCTTCAGAAAATAATTTTTCACCTAACATCATATCAAAGCAGTTTCCATGTTGCTAAAATTTCATAAGTATAACTTTTAATGCCTGCAAAAATTCTCTTCAGTGGATGCATCACATCCTATAAGGTAGCTTTCAGTTTCTCCTTTTTATAAATAACGCAGTTATGAACATCTGCATGCTGATGGTGTTTCTCCATACTTTGGATTATTCCTTTAGAGAAGAAGAGCTTCCCGGTAAAGGAGTGCTGAATCAACAAAGGGCATGAATACTGCTCTTCTCTTTTAAGAACAAGGAAAGGAAGTAGAAATCTAGTTCTACCCTTACTAATCGAGTATCTGATCAAGCTGGTATTACTAATTACCATGATCTGTAACCAGTGCTTCAGTTTATGTCATTCTGTCATCTTTACAGAGGCTCCTGTGTTCTTCAAAAATTATCTTGAGTGATGTTAGCATCATGGTGGACTGAGTTGTTCCCTTTTTCTCTCCCCTCTAAACAGACACCTTTAACCAATAGAGGCTTCCCTACACAGCACAACAGGACACCTGAGAGATCCGTGCAGCTATACATGTGAAGGTGGGTGGACTGGATCCCTAGGAAGCAGTGGAACTAGGGGAGAAGTCCACTCCCCCTCCCTGCCGGCAGGGAGGGACCCAAGACGTGGATCTTTACACAGCAGCCACCAAAACTGTGACTGAAGGCAGGTGCAGCTCGCCCCCATGCGTGAAGACTTGCAGAGCAGTGGTAGCACAGCCGTGGGACCACCCACTGTGCTGCAGCAGCCCCACCCATGCCAATGGTCCCACTGAGTGATGGTGGCTCAGCCTGTGCAAAGGTGCCCTATCTGAGCAGCAGCCCCACCCACGCAAGCAAGACCCACATGCTGAGTGCAGTGGCCTGGCCTTCATGCACAAAGTCACCCTGCCAAGCACCTGCAGCCCAACCCACACAAATGTAGAGTGGCTGACTGGCATAACTGCAAGCAGATGGGGCAGGAACAAAAAAAAAAAAAACAGCCTCTGCCACCCCCAATGGTGGCAGAGGGAATCTGCAACCAAAAGCAACAAGATCTATAGCAGGACCAGTGACCCAGTCCCCAGCAGCAGCAAGCCCAACACCAGTTCCACCACTAGCAGAGGCTGTATATAAGTCCGAAGGTCCCTAAGCCCCCACCAGTGACAGTGACACATTTGAACCCAGCACCCCTGCCAGTGGTGTAACCAGCACTGCAAAACAACCTGGGAACAGCAGTGTAAGCAGTGCATGGGACAGCAGCATCCACAGCCACAGAGAGCCAGTGGAGGAACACAGACCCAAGTGACCATAACCAAAGTAATCAAAGCTGCACCCAAATAAGGAAAGGTGACTATGACTGCAAATGTGCCAGCAGAGGAACAATTCATCAAACACCATGAAGAACTACAGTAACACTGCAGAGCAGAAGGAAAATGACAGCTCTCCAAGAAACCAAACCTGAAGTCACAGAAGACTAGAACTAACTGACAGAGAATTCAAAATAGCTGTCATAAAGAAACTCAGGGAGTTACAAGAAAACTCAGAAAGATAGTTCAATGAGCTCAGGAATAAAAGTAATGAACAGAAGGAATACTTCACCAAAAGGACCGAAGCTCTGAAAAAAAAACAACAGAAATTCTGGATATGAAGAACACAATTAATGAGATAAAAAAATGTAGAAGGCACAAAAAATAAAGTAGGCCTTATAGAGGAGAGAATCAATGACCTTGAAGATAGAAACCTAGAAATACTTCAGGTGAAGAAGGAGAGAGAACTAAGATTCAAAAAAAATTAAGAAATTCATTGAGAAATATCTGACTCAATTAGGAAAAGGAACATAAGGATTATAAGTATCCCAGCCAGAGAAGAGAGGGAGAAAGGAGCAGAGAGCTTGTTCAAAGAAATAATAGCTGAGAATTTCCAAAAACTAGAGAAGAAATTGGACATACAAATACATGAAGCCAACAGAACTCTTAATTACATCAATGCAAAAAAGACCTTCTCTAAGGCATTTACTATTAAAACTGTCAAAAGTCAATGAAAAGAAAAAATATTAAGGGCAATAAGAGAGAAGAAAATAACCTACAAAGGAACTCCCATCAGGTTTCATAGGATTTCTGAGTAGAAACCTTACAGGCTGGGAGAGAATGGAATGAAATATTCAAAATACTGAAATACAAAAACTATCAGCCAAAAATACTCTATCTAGTGAAATTATCCTTCAGATATGATGGAGAAATAAAAGCTTTCCCAGATAAATAAAAGCTGAGGGAGTTCATCGCCACTAGACCTGCCTTATAAGAAATAATGAAGGGAGCCCTTCTACCTGAAACAAAAAGACAAAGGTTTACAAAGCTTTGAGCAAGCAGATAAGTAGACAAAATCAGAAAATTGCAGCTTTCTATCAGGACAGGTTAGCAAACACTCAATTATACCATAAAAGAGAAAGAAAGCATCAAAAATAATGATAAATACTTCAATTTAGTCAAAAACTCACAACACAAAAAGGAATAATTTGTGACAACAAAAACGTGGAAGGGAAACAGGAGAGGGATGGAATCTGCTTAAGTTAATGGAGATAAGAGGCTACCAGAAAATGGACCATTTCATCTATGAGATCTTTTATACAAACTTCATGGTAACCACAGTGCAAAAAAATCAGAGCAGAGTCACAGATCATAAATAAAAAGAATATTGAGAAAACCATCACAGAAAACCACCAAATCGAAATGGCATTCAGATATACATGGGCAAAGAAACAATGGAAATATAGAGAATTGGAAAACAGGAGATGAAATGGCAATATTAAACCCTCACATATCAATTATCACTCTGAATGTAAATGGACTGAATTCTCCAATCAAAAGACACAGAGTGGCAGGATGGATTAAAAAACAAGACCCAGCAATAGGCTGCCTTCAGGAAACACATCTCAGCTCTAAATACAAACATAGACTCAGAGTGAGGGGATGGAAGGTGATACTCCAGGAAAATGGTAATCAAAAGAAAGCAGGTGTAGCCATACTTATATCAGACAAAGCAGACTTCAAGATAAAAAAGATGATGAGAGATGAAAATGGGCATTATATAATGATAAAAGGGACATTCCACCAGGAAGGCATAACATTTATTAATATATATGCACCTAACACAGGAGCACCAATGTATATAAAGCAGCTATTAACAGACATAAAGGGAGAAATTGAAGGCAACACAATAATAGCAGGGGACCTCAACACCCCATTTATGTCAATGGATAGATCATCCAGACAAAAAGTCAACAAGGAAACAGTGGCCTTAAATGAAACACTAGACCAGATGGACTTAATAGATATAGAACATTCCATCGAAAAACAGCAGAATACACATTCTTCTCAAGTGCACATGGAACATTCTCAAAGATAGACCATATGTTAGGAAATAAGGTAAGACTCAATAAACTTAAGAAGACTGAAATCATATCAAGCATCTTTTCTGACCACAACACTATGAAACTAGAAACCAACCACAAGAAAAAAGCTGGGAAACTCACAAATATGTGGACACTAAACAGTATGCTACTGGACAATCATTGGATCGACAAAGAAATCAAAGAAGAAGTCAAAAAATACCTGGAGACAAATAAAAATGAAAGCACAGCATATGAACTCTTATGAACTGCAACAAAAGTGGTCCTAAAAGGGAAATTTACAGCAATACAGGCATAACTCAACAAACAAGAAAAATTTCAAATAAGTAACCTTAAACTACACCTAAAATAACTAGAGAAAGAACCAAACAAAGCCCAAAGTCAGTAGGAGGGAAATAATAAAAATCAGAACAGACATAAGTGAAATAGAGACTAAAAAAACAACAGAAAGGATCAATTAAACTAAGAGCTGGTTTTTTGAGAAGATAAAAAAAATTGACAAACTCTTAGCCAGATTCACTAAGAAAAAAAGGAGACTCAAATAAATAAAATTAAAAATGAAAGAGGAGAAATTACAATGGATATCACAGGCATATGAAAGATTGTAAGAGAATACTAAGAAAATCTCTGGGCCAACGAATTGGATAACATAGAAGAAATGGATAAATTCTTAGAATCACACAATCTCCCAAAACCAAATCCAGAAGAAATAGAGAATAAAAATAGACCAATCGCAAGTAAAGAGATTGAAACAGTAAACTAAAGCCTCCCCAAAAACCAAAGTCCAGGACCAGATAGCTTCCCCAATGAATTCTATGAAACATTCAAAGAAGATTTAGTACCTATCCTTCTCAAACTACTGCAAAACATTTAAGAAGTTGGGATTCTTCCTAACTAATTCTATGAGGCCAGCATTACCCTGATACCAAAACCAGACCAGGACAACACAAAGAAAGAAATTTACAGGCCAATGTTGCTGATGAACATAGATGCAAAAATTCTCAATAAAATACTAGCAAATTGAATACAACAATACATTAAAAGGATCATATAGCATGATCAAGTGGGATTTATTCCAGGGAAGCAAGGATGGGTCAACATCTGCAAATCAATCAATGTGATACACCACATTAACAAAACGAGGAATAAAAATGACATGATCATCTCAACAGATGCAGATAAAGCATCTGACAAAATCCAACATCCATTTAGGATAAAAATTCTCAATAAATTAAGTATACATAGAAGGAAAGTCCTTCAATATAATAAAGGCTGTATATGACAAACCCACAGCCAACATCATACTCAATGGTGAAGAACTGAAAACCATTCCTCTAAGGACAGGAACAAGACAAGGGTGCCCACTCTCACCACTCTTATTCAACATAGTACTGGAAGTTTTGGCTAGAGGAATCAGGCAAGAAAAAGAAATAAATGGATTCATTTGGAAAGGAAGAAGAAAAACTCTCACTCTTTGTGGATGGCATGTCTATACACAGAAAACTCTAAAGAATCCACCAGAAAACTATTAGAAATAATCAACAACTATGGCAAAGTTGCAGGGTACAAAATCAACATACAAAAATCAGTTGCATTTCTATACACTAATAAGGAACTAGCAGAAAGAGAAGTCAAGAATACAATACCACTTAAGATCGCAACAAAAAGAATAAAATACCTACGAATAAATTTAACCAGGGAGGTGAAAGACCTTTACACTGAAAACTATAGGATATTATTGAAAAAAATCGAAGAAAACATAAAGTAATGGAAAGATAGTCCATGCGCATGGACTGGAAGAATAAACATAGTTAAAATGTCCATATTACCTAAAGCAAACTACAGATTCAATCCAATCCCCATCAGAATCCCAACGAAATTCTTCGCAGAAATAGAAAAAAGAATCCTAAAATTTATATGAACCAACAAAAAAACAACAATAGCCAAAGCAATCCTGAGAAAAAAGAACAAAGCTGGAGGCATCACAATCCCTGACTTCAAAATATACTACAAAGCTATAGTAGTCAAAACAGCATGGTAATGGCAGAAAAACAGACACACAGATCAAGAGAACAGAATTGGAAGCCCAGAAATAAAACCACACATCTAGGGACAGCTAATCTTTGACAAGGGAGCCAAGAACATGCAATGGAGAAAGGAAAGTCTCTTCAATAAACGGTGCTGGGAAAACTGGACAGCCACATGCACATGAGTGAATGTAGACCATTATCTTACACTATATGCAAAAATTAACTCAAAATGGATTAAAGACTTGAATGTGAGACCTGAAACCATAAAACTCCTAGAATAAAACACAGAGAGCACACTTTTTGACATTGGTCTTAGCAGTATCTTTTCAAATACCATATCTACTCAGGCAAGGGAAACAAAAGAAAAAATAAAGAAATGGGACTACATCAGACTAAAAAGCTTCTTCAAGGCAAAGGAAACCATGAGCAAAGCAAAAAGACAACTCACCAACTGGGAGAAAATATTTGCAAATCATATATCTGACAAGGGTTAATTTCCAAAATACATAAACACATACGACTCCACAACAAAAAAACAAACAACCTGATCAAAAAATGGGCAGAGGATATGAATAGACATTTTTCCAAATAAGATATACAGATGGCCCACAGGGACATGAAAAGATGTCAACATCACTAATTATTAGGGAAATGCAAATCAAAACTACAATGAGAGTTCACCTTACTCCCCTCAGAATGGTAATCATTAATAAGACAAGAAATAGCAAATGTTGGAGAGGATGTGGAGAAAAGGGAACTCTCACACACTGCTGGTAGGAATGCAAACTGGCACAGCCACTATGGAAAGAGTATGGAGGTTTCTCAAAAAATTAAAACAGGAATATCATAAGACCCATCAACAGATGAATGGATAAAAAAGATGTGGTATATATATACCATGGAATACTACTCAGCCATAAAAAAGAACAAAATTGTGCCATTTGCAACAACATGGATGGATCTTCAGGGTATTATGCTAAGTGAAGCAAGCCAAACAGAGAAAGAGAATTATCATATGATTTCACCCGTATGTGGAAGATAAACAAACACATGGATAAGAACAGATTAGTGGTTACCAGAAAGGAAGAGGGTGAGGGGAGGGTGAAAGGGGTAAAGGGACACAGGTATGGTGACAGATAAAAACTAGACTATTGGTGGTGAACATAACACAGTCTATACAGAAAATGATATATACATCTGAATGTACACCTGAAATTTACACAACGTTATGAGCCAATATGACCTCAATAAAACAATTTTTAAAAATTATCTGGAGCGAATTCCAGATTCCAGATCAATAGTTAATTCATGAAGCCTTCCCAGCACTCTCACCGTTGCTTCACTGATAAACACACTTACACACACACAGTACTGATGCAGTTTCTCTAGAGAGTCATTTTCAGCCCCTGTCTGCAATCACTAGGCCTTCCAATCAATATGAAGTGAAAAATTGCAGGCCAGCATATTCAGCCAGAATTCAACTATGAGATGTTTGTCCATGGCATCTGGTATATTATTTAATCAAGGCCTTTGTGACAACTTTTTCCATTGTGGTTTGTGATAAATGCAATCAATCAGCAAATATACACAGATCAATCATCTAACTACTTTGAATTGTCTGGAAACTTGGTTGAAGTGCAAAGAAAAAGAAGAACTATAATCAATGTAATTAGTAATGCTGGAGGGAAATCAGACTTGGATGTTTTAAGTATGCAGGTGTGAAACATGATGTCTTAGCTATTCTTTACTGTCCCTGCAGGCCTGCTGTATTAACTTTAAGTCAAAAGTTCACTTGATAGTTTCTAAAGACACTGCCATTTTTCATATTACTATCTGCTACTTTATATTACTAGTATTTATCTGCAAAGATTACATCTACCTCCTGTCATATATAAATCTCATACTAATAGCTTCTTAGACAAATAACTTCAGGAGTGTGTTACTCTGGGTTTAACCACAAACCTTTGAAAGGTCATGATATGCAAGAGAGAACTCAAAAATTGAACAGAAAATCATTTCCTAAATTTGTAAAATAGTTGTGCCCATCTGGATTTTGCATGAGATCCTCTATTCTAAAGCACTTCAAGTTACTCAGTGAGATAGAGCGGTATAATCCCATTATACAGATCAAAGAAGAATAAAACATAAAATGTGGTTTAACACGCATTTTAGAATATTATTAAATCATACACCAAAGCATTTTGGAATAGGAAAAAAAAAAGATACGCAACAAACGATATATAACTCATTTTTGCAGATTCCAAGAATGGAGAGCGCAAATCAGAGGCATACATATTCTTAATGACGCAGAAGTCCAATATTTTGGGAAAAACATGGTATAGTGGAAAATGTCCAGGATTTGGAATCAGAAGATCTTAAGTTTGCGTGTGCCTCCATAATTTAACTGTGTGACTTGGTCAAGTTCATAGTTATCCTAACCTCTCTGAAGATTCCTCATCTGTAAAACGGGATTCCCTCTCTCTATCTCCCTGAGTTTTGTGATAATTAATAATATTTGTGAAAGCACTAGGTCAATTATAAAGTAATCCATGGATTCTAACTATGAATCATGTTTCTTCGACCTTCTCCAAATGTCATCAGCATTTCCACTTTAGAAATCAATTTCCCTCACATCTTGTCACTATCCAGTTCAGCATGGATGGTTCACAAATATCACATGACTTTCTCTGGTCTGGAGATTAAGAATGGTTATTTTCATCCATGCAGTGGGTCCTTTCTTTGGATTTATGGGTTGAATTGTAGATTCCTTCTAAGGATTTGTTTCCTCAAACATCTTCAAAGGCATTGGGCATGGAGAGATAATCAACACAAAACTTCCACCTTTAAAGTGTTCCCCCATCTGATAAACCAGATATTTAAATAAACATACATTTATTCAAATATCCAAATTAATAAATATGTAAGCAAATACTGTGGGTGCATAGAAAACAAAGCATTTAAACTTTGCCTGGAGGTCACAGAGGCTTCACAAAGAAGACGACCCTTGAAGGATGAGTCTCTAAGGTCCCCGTTCATGATGGCCTTGTCACATTATTTCAGAACCTTCAATGAGTAGAAACAATTAGGTTCATTTACACAATCACTTCTCCCTTCAGATCTTTAAGCTTAAGTCTCCTAGAAGCACACACTGTCACCTGCATCCAGGACTATCAGGAAAGAAGCAAATAGACATCTGTAAAGAGTTAAACATAACTTCCCATATGGAGGTAAGTTGGCATCTGTTATGTCTTGGGCTTTAACTAGACAGAGCCAGTCTTAACATGCTACCCTACAGGTTATACAACATTGGGAAATTTATTACCTCACTGAAGCTGACTTTCTTCATTAGAAAAACACGAGAGTAATGGTGAGGGACAAGCAAGGTGCCTGGCATATCATAGGTTCTAGCTAAACATGTATACCTTTCCCCCACAGCCTCCTAAGCTTGGTCTACCACAGCACTTACTGACTGCCTCACTCCCTCCTCGACCACAGGCTCCCTGTGGACAGGGCCTGCTTCTTACTCATCTTTGTATTCTAGTCCTGGTGTTAGAGGTGATGCTCCACCATTTAGGGATTAATATGCCATCAACACTCGAATAGAAACAAAACAGCTATCTCCAAAAGAAATGGATACTATTATGGAGAGTATACACAGAAATATAGTAATATAATTAATTTTAATATAGCAAAATTAAGTTCATTCATTTATTCAACAAGTATTGATTAGCAACTACTGCATGCTTGGTACTTTGCCAAATGCTGGGGATTCAGCAGTAAACAAAATAGACAAGATGCCCTGCCCTCATGGAGCTTCCGTCCTCATGAAGAAAATGTACCATAAGTAAATAAGATAAGCAAAATACACAGTATATGAAATCATGGCAAGTGCTATGGAAAACACGGAATGAGGAAGGGGGAGAAGGAGGGTCAAGATCTTGGGGAGTTGGAAGCTTCCCTGAGAAAGCGACGTTTGAGCAAAGACCTGAACAAGGTGAGGGAGTGAGCAGTGCATACATCTCAGGGAAAAGCATTCTAGGCAGAAAGGACCGAAAGGCCCAAAGCCCTGAGGCAGAATTCCCTGTAACTGTCTGAGTGTGGCTCTAGTAGGGTGAACACGGAAGAGATGACTGAGAGAGACAGGCACGGGAGCCGGTGGGCACTTGATCCCATGAGGCCTTGTGGACCACAGTGAAGACACTGGCTTGTACTCTGTGAGGTGGGAGCCAATGGAGGGTTTTGAGTAGAGAATTGACATGATCTGAGTAATATTTTAACACTCCAGGGACAGGGTGGAAAAAGGGGGCAACGATATAAACAGGGAGGCCAGCTGGGAGGCTCTGTCCACAGCCCAGCTAGGACAGGATGATGGCTTGGACCAGGGTGACCACAGTGAAGGGGTCAAAGTCTGGATATGCTTTGAAAACAAAGCTCACAGTTTGGATATGGGGTGCAAAACAGACAGAAGTTAAGAACTAATGCCTAAATATTTTGAAAGACAGAATTAATTTAATGTAATATGAGTTATTCAAGGTTCTGAAAACTTATCATGTAAGTGGCAACTTCTGAAGAACAAAGGATGCCTGCTGGCTAGGATCTAAAAGGGTGAAACACAGCACTCACCGTGGAAAAATAACCCTTTAACCACAGCCTAAAAAGCATAAAAGGTATAAAACGGAGGTGTACTCAGTAGAGTTTGGTGTCCCCACCTCCCTAAGAGAGCAGGTAAGAAGATGCTCATGCTCAGATGAGGAACAGTACCAAGGGTGGTGGGAGGGGCAATACAAGGAGTCAGAGTCAGGGTGTGAAGGGAACTACTGGAAGACAGGAATACTCCCAATCAGTCAAACAAATGGAAGCCTGGAGCTCCCTAAGGTTGCTAGACACAGTGTCCCTCGGTAGCAAGGGCAGGAAGAAGCAATAAGGAAATAAAATCCCCTCCCTGGAAAGGTGACCAGTGACTCTGGACTTGGAAGCAAAAAGGGTCTGGCACTGTTTTTAAGAGAATCCCAAGGAAGCTGGTATCCACAACTCCCCTCCCCGCCATCCCCAACCCCAAACCCCACACACCAGCATATAACATTCCAGAGAGAAAAAGTAACATTGTATATAATCAAATCATCAAAAGTCTCCATAAATTGATAGTGATGTGTGTGTGTGTGTGTGTGTGTGTGTGTGTGAGTGTATGGAGAGAGAGAGTCTACTTTTCCTGTGACCATGGGAAAACAATTTTTCATTAAAAGAGGAGAAAAAGGAAACTTTGAAAGAGCTGTGATCACTTCAAAGTAACCTCCCCCTTTCTCAGCATTATCGTTACTTTGTGCCTATGGGAATGGGATAGTGGAGACACACAATAAATGTGAATGAATGAGGGAATGAAATGTTACATCACACACTCCACAATTCACCTAACAAAGGTGTATGTTGCACTTTGTTTACTATAAATAGATGAAAAACAGATTCTACTCCTTCCTTCCCCAAATGGAAGAAACACACACACACAGCGTTGCAGTCTCCAGGGACCTAAAATATACTAATTTTCAAAATTTGATAATCCAGTTCCCATAGCAACCATAAATCAGACTATGGAAGGACACCTGAGAAGGAGATTCTGGCTGGAAACATTCTTTGACCACTGAGAAAAATGAAAGCAGAGCCAAATCATAGTAACCCAAGATGGCATTGTTTTAAAGGCCTCAAGCTTCTTCTCTTTGACAGTATTGATGCTAAAGTAGACAGCAGGTCCACATGCTAAGGAAATCTGGAATTCCAAGGAGAGCACGGCAGAGGAGCAGTGCCCACCCGGATTGCCTAGCGTCCTGCCCCACAGCCTCCACCGCACCTGCACTGGGGAGGTCAGCAGTGAACGTGTACCAGGTGCTGGCTATGCTCTTTTGGGCAAGCCCGTTTCCTAACAAACACAGCACGGTGCATTTTCACAGCATCTTTCATCTCTTTCACAATTCAAAAGCACATCAAGAGAGCTAAATTTCCACTCACTTCGACTTCAAATAATTGCTAGAAAACCTTCACAGAAAATTCGAGTCTCCCCTAACTTGCTCAGGAACAACCCTATGAAGGAATGTGAATCTCTCCTTCTATGTTACTCCAAACAGACTATGGGAAACTTCAACCCTTGTTAGTATTCATAAACTGGTCATAAAAATTAAATAGATTGAATTGGCTCTAAAGTTACCAGAAGAATAGAATCTTTGACTTACCAGGTATGCTTTGGCCAGTCACAAACACACTCTGGAGTTCTTTACTTTTAAGCCTAGAATTTACCCAATTAACTGGATTGAAAAGAGCTTGTATCAAAGGAAAGTTAGAGTTCAGTCTAATTTGTTACAACACTCCCTTCTAAAATTCCTTGACATAAACACATTGAGTTCTCTCTCTGGTGCTGTACCTTTTGTATCCCTTCATTGGCTTGCCAGCTCCTGTCCCCTGCTATCTTCTTTAAAATTTTTCCCTTAGAAAATTCAGTTCACTTTCATCATTTCATGGTGATCCTTCTCAAATGAGCCACCTTCCAGGAATTTCCATGTCATTGTCCAGCCCAGTGTCACCTGTTCTTTAGCAAACTGGTTTCTTCTTCCAGCTCACTCCTTTCTCCATTCACGTTTCTAGCACAGTGGTCTCATCAACAGGTAACTTCCCAACAGACCACTCTGAGTCCTCAGAGTCATTTCCCACATTTCCCACACATCCTGTATTCATGTCTGCATTCTGAGAACAGTAGCCTACAGAGGCATTCTTCTGCCCACTTCTGGCCTTAAAGAGAGGAAGATAGACGATCAGAGTCATTGTTTCTAATATCACTTCACTAATCAGAGGACGGCACTCTCCATATTCCAGCCTAACCAAAGCTCTTTCAGGTCCTGTAAAGTGTCAGACTCTCACAACTCCGAAACTTCCACACCTGCTGGCTCCTCTACTTAGAAAGCTCTTCTCCCCTGTTCCCTGAACCTGGCTAATCCCCATCTATCTCCCACCTCTGTCTTGCCATCTCTTCCCCCAGGAAGATGCCATGAACTTTTGCACAGAGTGTGGACCTCTACTCTCCGTATGGGAGCATGATTGCTCCTTTAGTTACTGGTGTCCCTCAGTGGAATGCAAGCTCTTTTGGGCAGCCATCCTACCTCTACTGGCCCCACTCTAATTCCAGCCTGTAGCATATTGTTGGGCACATAGTAGGTGCTGAAAGAATATTTTTGAATGAATGAAACAAGTTTTCTATTATCTAGCTTCATGTTCTTTCCAAGACACTGTTCTGCCTTTGAAAGCATTCAAACGAAAAGTGTTGTCAATGATCACACAGCGAATAGCTTGGTCAACATGACTACTGAGTAGCCAAGCTTGTAGGGATTTCCCTCACTGAGGAGGGTCTCTAAACTGTGGTCTGACCTGCTGAAGAAGCTACTGAGATGACCACATATACTCCAGGTCAACACCATCACTCACCCTGACCAATATTTTCACGCACACTCCTGACCCAGACCAATATTTTAATGAGAGTGTCTCAGCCAAAGGAGGCAAGGTACCTCCCAATGCTTTACGTCATGGTCAGCCAGAAGATATGAATGGAAGAGTTGTGGCCATCTTGCTTCATACACAGTCGCAGACTGGAGTTCCTTGAGAGTTTACTCAGCTTGTGGCCCAGTGCCAGACACAGGATATACTGAAGGAAATGTGATAAACAAATGAGGGGCTCTTTTAATTCAGTGCCTAGTTCTGCCCCCTGTGCTGGCTCTTTCCTCACTAATATAAAATGCTTCATATTCACCCATATTTCACAATAATCCCACTCACTCAACCCTATGTCTCCCTCCAAACATCGTCCTAACTCTTTGAATTCAGTCAAGCCGCCTGAAAAAGTAGTCTCCACTTGCTCACGCCACTCTCACCTTCTATTCATTCCTCAGACCACCAAACCAGGATCTGGGCCCCATCGCACCAGGACCACCAGCAAACTCTTGTAACGAAAAACAAAGGACACTTTCTAGCTCTTACATGGCCTGTTCTTCCTGAAACATTTAATACAACTCATGTCCCTTCTTAAAATTCTGGCCCACCTTAATCTTTATAATTCCCCTCAGACATGTTTTCCTCCACCCCTTTGACAACACTTATTCTATGTTCTTCACTGGTTCTTTTGTTTGTTTGTTTGTTTTCCAAATTCCCCTTAATCATTATAATATTACAGTAAAGCTAAAGCTAAATCTATTGAATTTTTACTACACGTCAGTCCTATTATATATACTTTAATATATTAACTCATTTTATGGTTCACAACCATCCTATGACTCAAATATGTTTCATCTCCATATTATGGATGAGGAAATTGAAAAACTTGCCCTAGTAACTGGTGGAACTAGGATTTGAACCCAGACAGCAGAGCTCACACCCTTAATATTCCATACTGGTTCCTTAAATGATGGTGGTCCTCAAGAGTCCCTCTGAATCCACAGATAGTACCTGAGTAATCCTGCCTCCATTCCCTGGGTTCATACTTGTATACCCAGGCAGTCCCCAAATCTATTGTTCTAGTCCACTGCTTCCTCTCAGTTCAAGATCCACATATCCAACTGCCTGCTGAACACATCCAAAATAAACTCTTCCCCTTTGACCTAGCCTCTCAATCGGCTTTATTCAGAGCATTCTTCACTTGCAGAAGAAACCACCATGCACCCAGTCACCTAACCCAGAAATAATGATGTCATCCTTTTCCCCACCCACTCTCTTGCCTCCCACGTCCAACAATCAGCAAGTTCATCAGTTCAACATCTTCATCTCTAACACTTAGTTCAGATCCTGATCATTTCTTACCACAATTTAAGGCTCTTCACACAGCTGCCAGAGTGACTTATCAAAACCACAGCTGTTCTCTTCACAGCTCCACTGACAATATTTCCAGTGACTCCTCATTCCTTCAGGATAAAATCCCAACTCCTCAGCATAGCACACAATGTCTCCTTGATAGACCATGGCTATTTCTCAAGCCTGGTTCCACATTATACCCTAACCTCCATGACCCGAAACATAGCATGCTTGTTCTCTAGTCCCCAAAACCTTTGTACATGCAGCCCCTCCTGAAAGCTGCCTCATCACCCTCCTTGCCCTCATCACTCACTTATCTTCTTAGGCTCATACTCATTCTGCATCTCCGCTCAGGTGTATATGCCCACAGAGCCTGGCCCACTTCCCACATGCCCCTGTAGACCCCTAAGCTCACTTCTCTCCCTGTATTCATCATACTGAATTGTAATTACCTTTTTAGTTTTTTCATCATTAGACTGGACTTCTCTGAGTCCAGAGGGCACATCCCATACCTCTTTACATTAAATAAGCATCTAACACTGGATCCACACAAAATAGGTGCTCATTAAATCTCTATCAACTGAAAACAGCTTTTGGAAGCTGGTCCTGCTCCTCCCTCTGAATTAAACAGTCTGATGGATACAAAGCTAACTGCATTTCAAGTGAAATAAGCAGATGGCTTTGAATCACATCAGCGCCAGCCAGGGAATATATACTCTTTTCCTTTAAAAACATCCTTAAATTATCACTCTGATTATTGATCCTTTCTTCTTTACAAAGAAAAAAAGCTTACTTTAAAATGGTCAATCTAAAGAGAGGAGAATAATGAGAGCTCTATGGCATGAAGATAGCTAAGGTATACTAGTTCCTCTTTGATATAGCATCAAGAAATACACTGAATCACAGAAAATAATTTTCTGGATTAATATGTATTTTTCCTTAAATCATCAAATAAATGTTTTTTTGTCCTTTCTGGAAACAAATCATTCTCAAATATATTATACATTTCTCTACTTTTATAATCAAAGAATATTTTAAAATATGCTCACAGCATAGTGAGTGAAGACGATTTTAAAAAGTAAAGTATGATAACATTTTGTTGAAACATAAACATACATATTTACATTTGCAATTATATTACGTAGCTCTTTCAAAATGTTAACAGTGGATATCTCTGGTTGTGAGACTACGAGAGACTCTTGTTATTTTATCTCATCTCTATATTCTAATCTTTCTGCAATAAAATGTATTAATTATATAATAAAAATAGATGTTTGTAGGGGCCAGCCCAGTGGCCTAGTGATTAAGTTTGTATGCTCCACTTTGGCAGCCCAGGGTTCATGCATTCAGACCCTGGGCATGGACCTAGGCACCACTCATCAAGCCATGCTGTGGCAGCCTCCCACACACAAAATAGAGGAAGACTGGCATAGATGTCAGCTCAGTGACAATCTTCATCAAGCAAAAAGAGGAAGATTGGCAACAGATGTTAGTTCAGGGTCAATCTTCCTCGCTCCCCTACCACCAAAAAACCCAGATATTTGTAAAAATTAGGACTACATTTAATCTAAAATTTTATTGACAAGATAAATCTATCATAATCAAGTTCAATATTTACTGATTGATACACTTAGAGGCCAATCAAGCGAACAAGATGTCCTAACCTAATCAATCCAGAACATAATGCTTTCCAAGTTCTTGGGAATATATTTTAGTGTTTTTAGCCCCTCTCTCTATCGGTCGACAGCCATATCTTCTTTTTTGCTATCAATTCCTGCTTCTAGAAGTCCCCTTTCCTTCTTTACAAGTAAGTTGTTTATAAATTTGCTTAAGTCATTTGAAAAATATAGTGATCCTTTCTCGGGACCTTGAAGTATAAAATCCAGTATTTTTTGCATGCATACAGACTTTGTGACATCTATTTGCACTGTTTACTTACTGTAATAGTTAGAGGATGTTTGGGCTTTTGAATGTGGTTCATATTCAAGTTCCAGAGCAACCAGCTATGTGATCTTGGACAAGATACTCAACTTTCTGAGTCTCAGCTTTCCCATCTGTAAATAGGGAGAGCAACAACAATTGCATGGAGTTGTTATGAAGATTAAATGAGATAATGAGGTAAAGTACTCCACATAGAGTTTAAAATAATAGCCAGTACCCATAGTGCTAGCTTTTGTTATTTATGTCACTATTATTGTTTGCTTCTTGATTCTCAATTATTTTCCAGGTATACAGTCAGCCAGATAATTGAGTTCTAGGTAAGCAAAATATTTCTATCTGTAAACAACTGGTTACAGAAATAAGAATCACCTAAAAGCCAAGTCAGGTTAATCTCACCCTTAGGAGTAGAAACAAGATGATAAACATTAAGGTGTTTAGCAATTTACAGCACATTTAAGATCTAGAAATTAAACACAAGACTATAACTCTCAATCACTAACTACAGGCCTGAAGAAGCCATGTTTACGGCGTACTTATTCCTGACTATGCTTTTAGCAGTTAATTTGGAGCCAAGTTACAAGACTGAAGCCCACATGGTATGGCTAGCTCTTCCCCCGACTCTGGGATGCTTCAAGAACCTTTAAACAGAGGAAATTGTTATCTTTTTTTTTTTTGATCATCACAGGAATAAATAATAGCAACCCATGTAGAGAGTACACACTGACACATTCTTATTGAAATACAAACGAACCATAAAGATTCTTATTAAATATAAAGTTTGGTGGCACTGGTGGTCTTAACAGTGGCCTTACAGAGTTGTCTTCAAGTGGCTCTGGTCAGTAGCATATTATAGGTCAGAAAACTATTTCAGAAGTAAATAGAATTTTTTTTTTAAGATTTTATTTTTTCCTTTTACTCCCCAAAGCCCCCCTGTACATAGTTGTATATTCTTCGTTGTGGGTCCTTCTAGTTGTGGTATGTGGGACGCTGCCTCAGCGTGGTTTGATGAGCATTGCCATGTCCGCGACCAGGATTCGAACCAACGAAACACTGGGCCACCTGCAGCGGAGCGCATGAACTTAACCACTCGGCCACGGGGCCAGCCCAGTTAATAGAATTTTTTAAACATACTTTTCATAAGAAAAAAGTAATCAATGTTCATTATAGAAAAGTTGGTAAAAACTGAGAACTGTAGATGAGAGACTAAAAATTATCCATAATTCACCACCAAAAGATAAACACTATTAAAACAATTTGATGCATTTCCCTCCTTTTGCACTTATGGTCTTTATATTTATACATTTATATATAAAATCATGCTGTTATAGGCATTTGCATCCTGCTTTTTTGACTTATAAGCATTTTATAGAGCATTAAAGTTCCTTGTAAACATTGTTCTTAATAGCTGCATTGTTCCACTGTAAGTTCCACTGTAAGGATATACCATAATTTACCTGTTTCCTCATTGTTGGACATTTAGGCTCTCGCCAATTTTTTTGCTAACACACAAAAATTTCAAAGATGGTTTTCAAGAGAAAACAAGTTTTATTTTGTAGGCAAATGAAGTACACAAGGAAAGAGACAGTGATGATACGTTAGTATAACGGAGTCACTGCTAGTCTTGGGTTCAATCAGAACAGACATTTATCTTTCCTTCAAGCAATAATTCATTTTAATTCAGACTTTCTATTTCTAGCTGCTTCCTCACAAATATGTTTTCCATCTAACACAATTGCAAAGACTCGTCCATAAAGCTCACTTTTTTGACAGGTGGCATTTAATTTGTCTGTAGGTCAAAAGCCCTACTATCTCTTGTTGCCACACTGAATGGAGGCAGACAGCCTCACTTACAATCCCGTCTGTGTGTAACTCTCCTCCTTTGTGAGAACAGTTACTTCTTCAAGTTCAACTCTCAGCCAGATGGTCAAATGCAAAAGTGTCTTCTGTGGGCTTCCAGGGTCCGTTAGAATTAACTCTTCTTCCCAGGCTCCTAGGCTCTCTTGAAGTGTCTGTATCCATGGGGACCAAAACTCCCCTCTCAAGGGACTCCACTCCACCTTAAGAGGACCTCTAGTTCCTTCAAAACAACCTTTTCCCTTTATACTAGAAAGTCATGCCAGAAACATAAGTACCCCACCTATGCCACCAGATGAAGAGCTTAGAGTTTGAGATAATTGAAGTAGTCACAGCAAGAAGCAAAGCATTGGGGAGG
This sequence comes from Equus przewalskii, assembly GCF_037783145.1. Taxonomy (NCBI): domain Eukaryota; kingdom Metazoa; phylum Chordata; class Mammalia; order Perissodactyla; family Equidae; genus Equus; species Equus przewalskii. The sequence continues at coordinate 10,603,288 of NC_091848.1, read as the reverse complement.
CCATTAATAATGCACCATGTGGTCATGCAAATTTCACGCACGAAAGAGAATATTATAAGCATATTTAATAGGAAAGGGAAGGACTTCAGCAAAGTGAGTTAGACATTTCAGTTGACTCTCCTTGGAAACTAATCCCTCACGAGAGTCAAAACAGCTCTGGGTCTATAACAAACGCAATCTAGAAAATACAGCAGCTTGTTAGGTCAAAATAGGGACTTCACAAAACAAAATAAAATTTATGAAAACGTTAAATAGGGAAGTTTGTGAGGCAGAGGAAAGCAAAAAGACTTCAAAATCTACTTCTATTAATGTTGAATCTGGAACTAAGGGGTCCAGCAGACTGATCCTACCCAGGCCATCATCTCACCCTTCAAAGACCAGGACACGCTCTGGAATTAGACATCATAGAAAGTACCCAAGAGCGGAGCCAAAGAAGTTTTATCCTCGCTGCACAAAGAATGAAATTAGAATGAATAAAACACCTAAATTGTAGAAATGGGTTTGTGTTTTTTTTGTCTTATCACTTTCCCTAAATAATGACTTTTCAACCTTAGAGGCATAGTGCAATTGCAGTGTTTGTTGCTCAGATGGAATGAAATGAAATAATACAGAAAGCCCTTGTCATGTTGCCTGGTATGGAGCTCTTCTTCAATGATGTCAACCGATTCTATTTCTTCCATACAGAAACAATGGACTTAAGAGAATACAACAGAACTCATTTTTTCATGCATTACCCTTAATGGATCATCTAGTCTCTATTTTCTGATTAAGATGGGAAGTTTCTAAAATGATTAAATCTAATTACTTTTGTTTTTACTTTTGATAAGGGATGTTACAAAATGTTGGGATTTCAGATTAAAAGAATCCATTAGTATTATGATAAAGCTCTTTTTTATTTTTTGAGAACACAAGAAGCTGACCTTCTTTTTTTTACACTAACCAACATCCAAAATTTAAACAAACAAAAATAGATGAGTACTTCTTTGCTTAAAAGGAAGTCCTATTTTATAAAAGAATTCTGTTGAAGTAAGCAAACTCCTAAAAGTTTAAATTACCTTTTGAAAGTCAGTATGTTCTTCAAATATACTATTTAGAAATACAAGTTAAAACTATCTGAATTCCTTGGGGCCAAATTGTTTTAGAATTCAAATTTTCAGATTTTAGAAAGGCAATGTGGTGCATATGTGCCCGGAAGCATCTGGAGAGTCACATCCTAATCAAACACATTAAAATTTTTCAGGGAAACTTAAAAGTTTTCATATTGAATAAAATAAATAAAGTCTATAGTTAGACACATGCCAGCTTGGTGTAGGTTTTGCCACCAAATTAGTTTGTGTCAAATAACAACAACAAAAATGTATCTGCTGGTGTTTAGAGCGTTTGGACTTCAGAATTATGGATAAGGGAATATGAAATTATTTTTGATTTGAACACACACTGTCAGGTAACTTAGTCAACTGTGTAAAGTGAAGAAGGGTAAGTGATTTAAGAAATAAAAAGGACAACGTGTATGCTGATATAATGTAGATAAAACACTAGTGGAAATGGAAATAGCTTTTATGAAAATTACAGGACAAAAAGAGTTTGTGAAATTGTATGTACTTACTCAAAGAAAAGTACTTCAAGAGCCTCTAGTTCAGATTTGACCTGCAAAAGCAACATCTTGGCATAAAATGCCTTAAAATATACTCTGATCATTATTTATTACCCACTAACCAAAATCTTCTGGCTATGAGTCCAAAGCCACATTTTTTGAAGGCAAATTCAAGTACTTGAAAATTGAACACACGGTGTGTGCAAAGGCCATGGAGGCACGTCCAGAAACTGACAACCACCAACACAGTTCACCTCACTCTTCAGGTTTCTCAATGCACAGAAATCACATGGCAAAAAGGGTAAGGAGATATATGCTTCCAGTTACCACTGTTTTCATATAATCCGCATCCCATTATCACTGCCAAATCCCAGGATTAAGAATGGCTCCTTAACACCCCGAATAATTTATCGTGAGATGATCTTGGGTCTTCCTGGTTTTTAACGCACTTTGATGGTACAAGGCTCTTGGATCATTTTGATGTTAGTCTTTGCCCCTCTCCATCTCAGTTTTCCCACAGAAAATCAAGTATTTTCTCTCTATAAGCAGATGAGAGGGTTTCATTATTATCAACCAAAAACGTTCTTTAGAGAAAAAGACCTTTTAACTACATCTTATCAGGGAGGGCTTAACACACACTAGAGTCAAACAGAGAAACTGTTGTGCTGGGCAGACAGTCCCCTACATGCAAGTGTTCAAGTTAAATAGCTGTATATATTGAGTCACATTAGGGACGTATTTTAAGACTGGTTAATCCTTGAAGCACTTGTATCTCTTGGAACATATACCAAAGTTTTAACAGACAAATGAGAAACTAGGGAACAGAGAGGTTAGAGTCTCACCCAGCTAATTTGTAGCACAGCCAAAACAAGAACTCCTGATGCTTATAAATAATTTAAGTTTGGGGAACATTTTTTATCTAAGGGGGCAATACAGCGGGAGCAGAAACGTGGGTTAGATTATCAGTGACTAGAACAACTGATATCACACTTCGACCTCAGTGAAATTGAAATCTAGCTGTAGAATTAATGTGAGCCACTAAAGAAAAGTTGGCGGAAAATGCTCAGCAGGACTTTAGGAGACCCTAGGATCCTGACGAGGTAGAAGAGGGGGATTTCTCTGGTGGTATTGAGATGGGGCCGTGCAACAGCTTACCTGGGCACACACTCAGCCCCTCCAAAGAATTCCTCAGCCGTTCCGTGAGCCAAAAATATATTTAGAGCCTTTGCAACCATCACTAGGTCATTAGAGTAGACTATGAACTTCCTGGTCCCTTAAATTTTAATGAATCTGAGCCCTTTAAAGGTGGCGCTGAGAGCAACTTTAGCTGTGAAACAATTAAAATGTTAATGGGGTTTCTGCCTTAAATAGATTTATGAAAGACAGAGAATGCTGACTGAGTTGTTTCCTGGCCCTGACTTGTTACTGTCAGTTGAATTCAAGCGAGATGTGCTTTATGGGAGATGCAAGGCACACCTTCTGACAGCTGCTGCCTATTGTGTTTCCTATTTCAAAATTCATTTCAGTATTGCATTTAACATGCCTGAAGCCCAATACAAATTCTCTTCTGTTATCTCATAATTGGCCACCATGTATTGCTGTGTCTTGAGTTTCTATTTGTTTTATTTTACATGTGGTATTCCAGGACATTGAAAGGAAACCCGTGTTCATTTTTTGCTCATCTCGATAAAGAGAGAGTTCAAAAGTTCAAAAGATAAGAAGTAGTTCTCAGAGTGAGTAAACCGTGAAATGCACTGGAAAATAAATTTTTGATGTCAAGATACATTCCCAGTTTATTCATGCTGAGAACAGTTTTCTTATCTTTTGGACTTCGTAAGCTGGGATAGCCAAAATTTGTTTAAACTCCACAATAAAGAAGCAAAACAATTTGACTATTATTTGATTATCACATGCTTTTGTCTATAAAAACTGTAAGCAAAAATCTGGAAGTACTGCGAATGAATACGAGTATTTTGAGCTCCAGAAAGGAAAAATTATTCAAAATTAGGTTGCCTTTCTCCTGGTTGGAATCCACTACACTAAACCATGAAAATAGTTTTCTTAATAATTCAGAGAAACCAAACCTCAGGTCTCCTGGGATTGCCTCCGCCCTCAAGAGCCAAATCCAGTAAAGTTCAGAATTACTGTCAATTCCTAATTAACCATATCAGTGAGGAGGAACATCAAACACCATGAAAACTGTCCACTGAAAAGTGACAGAAAACATTTCCCAGATCAGGAGTTGACAAGCCACGTAATTTACACACATGTAACTGATTTTACAAACAGCTGGCCGGAAACACCTTTACTAATTCCAAACACGTCCTCATCATTATTACATCATTATCAAATAGATTTCTTTAAAGAAACTAGAGATCTTCAGATACCTATGACAAATAAAAACGTCAGTTAGGATTGCTGAGACAAACAGACATGCAGTTGATCCAAGCCGAGGGACCTGGGAGTATTTGTGAAATAGATGACTTTTGTGCTGGGTCTAGAGACTGGCCTGGAAGAGATGGGGGAAGAAGTTCATTTATGGTAAGGAACCATAGCTGGAAAGCGTGGAGTGCATTTGGGGACCCTTGGGTATCCTGATGAGGGTAGAACGGCAAGTGCGTGGGGGCACTGATGGCGATACCAGTTAACTACAATGTATATCATTCCCAGAGGATACCCTCCCTTCTAACAGCCTCCAACGCCTTGCTGTGCTCTGCTCTCTTCCTGTAATGAATGTTCTGTTCTCAATCCTATCTCACCTTCAAATGCCACCACTTCCATGAAGCTTTCCATGATTTCCTCTCATGAATTTGGTTTCTCTTTCCTTTTCAATTACAGTAATACTTTGCTCTAAGTCCTTTATGGTCTTTAACTATCCTACAACAGAGAACACAGTACTTGATTAGAAGCTCCTTGGGGGTGGACACTTTATCTTATCGAACTTTACAGTCTCTACAGAACCAGGGAAAATGCCTTGGTGATTGTGAGTTGAATTTAAATTATGCCCCAACTGTAATTAATTCTGCTGGAGCAGGACAGCAGGAACTCCCTTCTCCTATCATTTCTGGTGATGGGAATAACAAGGTTGAGAATGATAGAAGATACACAGTAAATGCTTAGTCACACAAGAATGCAGACTGCCAACACAGGCAGCCACTCTATAAGAGTTTCCATGTCTTGTCACCATGACCAAAAGTGATGGCTGCTAGAATTCAGTTCTCAACCAAAACAAGGTTCTTCCACTGGGTCTGTTTAGGTAACTCTAAGTCAACCAGTTTTTTATTAGTGACACTGTCTACTTTCCAAGTTCCTATTTTATTCAACTTTCCTAAGACCTTCCACAGCACTTGCCACTCCCTCTTTCCTTCTTCTAAGGTAGTTTATTAATCTCCTCGTTAGGTGATTTTACATCTGTCCTCTTCTCATATATTAAAATTTCCCAGGTTTCCTTCTTCAATAATCTTTTCTCTTCATTTTTATATATACTTGTCTCCTGCCTCCTGTCTTCAACATCCACATAGAGCTCTCGCGCAGACACTCTCCCGGCCCTGGACCCATACGTGGAGTTTCTCCAGCACAGCTCCATCTGAAACCCCACAGACACATAAGTGCCCAAGTGGTCACTGCTGACCTCATTCTCTTCTCCCCTAAAACTCTTCCTTCTCCTGTGTTTCCGACTCTCTCTGTTACTCAGAAGCCACCACCAGTCTCTCACTCCCTCACTTCCACACATTCATCAACCCCTCTTGCTACTAATCTTTCGAATATGTTCCTTTCATCACCACCACTATTTCTTTATTAGACTCACACCACTCCCCCCTCTACTATAGAAACAGCCTCTTAATTGGGCTCCCTGCCCCTAGCTTCTTCCCTCTCCAGCCAATTCTTCATTCCAAAACACAAGTCAGATTAGTTACTCCTCTGTTTTCCATCGGTCACTTCCAGGCTTCTCATTGGTCCACTTCAAAGTCCAAATTTCTCAATTTGATATGCTAGGACCCTCCTGAGCTACCCTCTCTCAGCTGCCCTAAACTCATCTTCTGCTATGACCCCCTTCATATTCTTCCCTCCAGACATAACACTAAGAAAATGATGTCCTAAAAGGGAGATCTTGCCTCCTCTTCTTGCACATGCTCTTCTCACCAACTAGAACCCACTGCTCCATCACCACCTTTACCACCCACCTAACCTCTCCTCAAAAAATCAGGTTAAGAAAAATAAACTCTTGAAAACCTACACTGAGGCCCTGGACTCTTTCTTTCTTCCAGTTAGGTTACATGTTCCAGCTTGCCAAAATTTTTTTGGTAGGCTCTGGTATGTTCTTTGGTCTCCCCTGGGATCTATGAGTTGATCAAAGACAGAGGATCACCTTATCCTCTCTGTATCCCCAAAGCCTAGCAACGTAATTGGCCCTGAATAAATATTTCTAGAATAGAAGTAACAAGAAAAGAAATCAGCCACATATTAAGCAAGTGGGTTAGTGATTTGATTTCAGCTTCAGAAGAGAAAGGACAGATACCTGGGATTTAAACACAGCCTCTGAGGTCAGCTCACCAAACCTCTGTGTTCATCTAGTTCCACAGTCTTCTCAACAATTGAAACAGAATGGGAAAATCAATGCTGGACTCAACAAAATAGAACAAAAGTGGATTTTAGCCTTAGCAAGCCCATACTGCTGAAATTGGGAAAGAAAATATTAGGGGTATTGGGAGACAATTCTTCAAGTCTCTTGCATTTCTACATATCTTGTGAAGAAGTTTTGATGGCTTTTCTTCTGGAAGGATGTTTGTATAGCAAACAGCCTTGGAAGATTTAGAGAGTGTCTCCTGACAGAGCTGAGAGCAGAGTTGTTTCCTGAGCAGGATAATAAAGATGATGTCTCCCTCTAAGGGCAAAAGTTGGGCAGGTTTGCTAGCAATCCCCTTATAATTGGAGATTTTTTTTAAGACCTTGGCTCTTCAGTTGTGACATAAATCAACTATGTGCACAGTATCCATTTGGGCCACTTCTAAATGCCCCCATGGAACTTAGGGGTGGGGAGGCAGGGGCAAGGGAAGCCAATGCAAATATGAAGCTCACACTACCTGCTGTAGAGTGACTAATAAAGTCCTTTGTCTCTGACCCAGGAGTCTCATGTCTTCTATTAGCACCTATGAACTATGGCAGGCTAACTTGTTAGCTTGCAGGTAGAGTAAAATCTTAGACACATCATAGTTCTTGACAAGGAGAAGAGAACTAAAGACAAATTTTAAAAATTGCTCAGTAGGTGTTTATAAATTGAATATTGCCAGAAAGATATGATTTTGAATACAATGTAATAGTTATAAGTACAGATTCTAGAGTCTAACAGCCTGGGTTCATATCCCAGCTTTTAGTCTTATTAACTACATAAACTCTCCTGAGTTACATACTCATATGCAATTTCTCCAGAAAACCTTAACTTCTCTGAGTCTCAATTTTCTTATCATGAAATGTGGATACTAATATTACCTTCTGATGGGGTTGTTCTGAGGATTAAATGAGTTAAAATATGTAAAGTACTTAAATTGTTCCTAGCATATAAGTGCTATTTAAGAATAATATTTTGATGCTTGAACTTCATTCTACAGATAATCAAAAGTTTTTTGCTTTTTTTTTTCCGTGAGGAAGATTGTCCCTGAGCTAAGATCTCTTGCCAATCTTCCGCTTTTTGCTTGGGAAAGATTATCCTTGAGCTAACATCTGTGACAATCCTCCTCTATTTTGTATGGGGGATGCCGCCACAGCATGGCTGATGAGCAGTTCATAGGTCCACACCCAGGATCCAAACCTGCGAACCCTGGGCCACCAAAGCAGAGCCTGCAAACTTAACCCCTACACCACTGGGCTGACCCCTAATCAAAGCTTTGAAGAAAGGAAATTATGTTACTAGGTCTTTGTTTTAAAAATCAACTTTGAGTTCGAATCCTGGGTGCGGACATGGCACCGCTCATCGAGCCACGCTGAGGTGGCATCCCACACGCCACAACTAGAAGGACCCACAACTAAGAATATACAACTATGTACCGGGGGGCTTTGGGGAGAAAAAGGAAAAACATAAAATCTTTAAAAAGAAATCAACTTTGATTAAAATTAAATAGTCTAGGCAGCCGGCCCAGTGGCTCAGTGGTTAAGTGCACACGTTCCACTTCGGCAGCCCAGGGTGCGCAGGTTAGGATCCTGGGTGCGGACATGACACCGCTTGGCAAGCCATGCTGTGGTAGTGTAGCAAAAAGAGGAGGACTGGCAGCAGATGTTAGCTCAGGGCTAATCTTCCTAAAAAAATTAAATCGTCTATATAATAAAAATAAAGAAGACTGAGAGAATATGAAAGAGAAAACAAAGAGACAATTTAATAGTCTCAGAGTGAAAATAGCACTGCTGGGCTTGAGTGTTGAAGAGAGGAAAGAGAACCAATTCAAGAGATGTTTCATTGCTAGTGTTTACAGGACTTGGCAACTGAAAGGAATATAAATGTTAACTTAAATTTATTCAATTGTCATATACAAAGGCCTTTTCACAATCATCTCACCTAAAGCTCATGATGTAACTACAAGGTAAACTGGGAGAAAAGTGACAGATACAGATTTCAAATATGAAAGAAGGGGAAGATGAGCAAAGTACCTAAGAAGGAGAAAATGTAGAGGGAGACAATGATGACTAGAGATGATCTATGGACGTTCTGAGTCTGAAACCCATGGAGATGATATGTCTATAGTTGAAAATGTAAGTCTGAGGCTCCAAAGAGAGTAGGGGTAGATGTACAGATCTGGGTCTCATCAGAAAAGAGCACATGCTGGAAGCCAGTGGAAGGAAAGAGATAAACCAGGTTAAGGGGTGAAGAATGGGAAGGGGAATAAAGGTAGCAGGTGGGAGAATGCAGGGGACAGTGGAACATGAGAACTACAGATGATACCAAATGTGCAGAGGAGAAGCACAAACGAAGAAGCAGAAAAGTACGAAATAGGAATAGCCAGGAATATCACATACTACAGAAAAATGAGAGTAGGGTGAGTCTGAAAAGAAGGCCACTCTGAGAAGGAATTTTAGTAGAGGCCAGACTGTAGCAGGTTAAAGGATCAATGATAAGAAAGGAAGCAGCATCAAAGAGCTGGTCTTGCGAAACTACAGGCAAAGGAGAGAAGAAGCAAGGTCAAGACAGATCTACATATATAGACACAGACATACCACAAACATGGAAGAGAGAGATGCAGAAAGGGAGACTTGGATACATTGGGGAGAAGAGGCAACAAGAACAGTAGAAAGGAAGGAATTGGCAATAAAAGAAAGAAAAGAGATGACGGACAGAGAAAAGTTTTTAAAGACAGGATCTGGAATGTACAGGGAAGGGATTACCTTGAAAAAAGAAAAGATTGGGAAACTTATTCCCAGCAGACACAGAAGAAAGAAAAGTAAAAGTATAGGAAAAAAATACTGAAGCCAAGGATGGAAAGCCTGACAAAGTTCATATAATATAATGCCAATTTCATCAATAAACTACAGATTGAAGTTGATTGCCGAAACCACGTGGCAAAGGTGAGGTTCAGGTCTACTTAGGGCAACAGGAAAAAGTGCTACTGTTAAATGTAAGTAAACAGACTCAGACTAAGTAGGAAGAGCAGGGAGCCTGGTAATCTGAAAGCCCAGGAAAGAGAGGTCAAGGGCAGAGGGACACCACAGGGAACAGGGATTAGAACGAGGCCTCTGGAATCAGACAGACTGGACCCAAGGCCCATCCCTTCTCAGCTACGAAACTTCACGCCAGTTCCTTAACCTCTCTCTGCCTTGGCATCCTCATCCGAAAAACAGAGATGATGGTATTATCTACCTCATATGATTGTTGTTATGATTAAGGCTTTAAGAAATACAAACTTCTGGAAATAATGCCTTACCCATAGAGAGCACAGCCTTCTCTAGCTCACTTTATGCTCATTTTAGTGTGGTTGATCTCACAAGAAAGAAAAATATTTTTGAACTAATTTAGACAAATGGGTAAATGATGGACTACCGGCCATGCTTAAATTATTTGTAAATTTAAAAGTGGACTGTTATTAGCCCCAGACATCTTTAATTGGCTCAATTTCAGGCTTTTTCATAAGGAAAGTAAAAAACAAAAACAAAACAAAGTGAAACAAAGTCCAACATGGTGTGCGGTGCAGGAGACAACTTTGTCATTTCCCCTTCACAGGTCTGTATTATTATAGCTTCTTGCCTTTCTCTACTTCTAAATTGATCGATTCTTCAAAAATCTAGATCTCTGCCACTCTCACCACAAGCTCTCATATCAGCTACAGACGGCCAACGTGAACCATAGGTCTATATACAGCTGAGGGAAGCAGGAATGGGATGGATAAACAGCATCACATCAGACACATCTGGGATTTGTATGTCAGACTGCCTATGTTGGATACTTGCATTAGGGAATGGACGTGAGAAGTCCTAAACAGTATAGGAGACTGCTGAGTCACCAAGTGGCCACACCTTTTTAAAATTCCCCTCAAGTATCAGAGAAATCTCAAGTCCCTGAAGCTTAAGCCACTGGATCTGCCTTTATGCACTTCTGCTGGCATGATACCTGCAACACTTCCATGTTGACTACTTTTCATCATGTTGTATACAATAACTATGCACGTGTTTACAAGAGAGCATTACAAAGGATAAATTTTAATAGAGTATGTTACAGCCAGTCATTTTCCTTTGATGTCTCAAAGATCTGGAGTAGAGTTTATTTCCTTCTATGTAATCCTTCAGAAAACATTTGCAGAGTACCATTAACATAAGTAAACTCTTCAATATCCCTTTATCAAAATGCCATCACCAGTTACAACTCTCCAATTCATAATGCACTTACCAACGATAGTTTTCCCCACTCCACAATTCCCAGTTTAAGCCTAGCCCATCATTTTAATAGCCTACAGCCATGAAAGAGCAGGAGAATTTCTAATGAAGAATCTCAATGAAGAGGAGAATAATCAGACCTTCCTTGCGAGGAACTATCCTACCCATTGCACGATAACTGGCACCCCAACCCCCTCCATACCCAGCACCAAATGTCAATAGAGCCCTGTAGCTTTTAAAACAATCAAAAAGGCCCCACATTGGAGCCAGTCAAGGGCCTAGCGGTTAAGTTTGGCATGCTCTGCCTTGGTGGCCCAGGTTCCAGCACAGACCTAGACCACTCATCTGTCAGCAGCCATGCTGTGGCGGTGGCCCACATACAAAAAGAGGCAGATTGGCAGTGCATGTCAGCTCAGGGCAAATCTTCCTCAGCAAAAAGAAAAAGAAAAAGCCTCACAGGGTTCTCAATACCCGTTGGGCAGAAGGTACCAGGGCCACTCCAAATGAGAACCTCTAGTAATGATAAAAAGAAGGTCTGAAAACAGAGGCTGGGCCTGGGTGTTCTGAAATGGACCATATTTGTTAAGAACTTTAGCACTGGAACTCAAACTACCTGGATCCAAATCTTGTGAATTCTGGAGAGTGAATTTAACCTTACTGTGTGTCTTTCTTCATCATAAATGGAGACAATAATAGTTCCTGCTTTGTACGGCTATTTCCAAGATAAAATGAAACAATACATGTAAGTTAGCTAGAAATTTGCCTTGCATCTAAATAGGAATTCAAATGAATTAAGTATTATCTGTGATTTCCAATGTCTACTTACATAGTAGGTACTTAGGTACTCTTTGTGGAATACTGATTTCATGAATTGCCCTAACCTTAGTCATACAAGGTTTCCTAAATGTGTTAAGACATGGTCACCAGACAGATCAATTATCATTAGAGTTTGAGTATCCATTTTGTCACACATCTTTTGCTTTGTTTATAAAATTCCCTTTGAAAATGAGCTTACCTGTGGAGGAATGTACCATAAATACAACGCCTTAAATTTAGGCTGACCGTTATTTATTTGCACAGTCATTTCCTCTTTTCAGCTGTCACCCACGCCAGCTCCAAAATTTGCTGAAGTACCAGATCAGCTGCATAAAACTTTTACCTGTGTTAATGACCTATAAGTGCCAGTCAGTAAGATGATGCTTCCTCATTAGTGGTCCTCACCTCATTAGAAGCCTGCTCTCACTGATAATGGACCTCAGAGGTCAATAAAAATCTCAGGAAGAATTCTCTTTAATTTAATAGATGGACAGGTGTGTGGAAGCCCAGTGCCATACGTGGTTATATTCCACATGCCCACAACAATTGCAACGGCATCTGCAGAAGCCTGGCACGAAATCCCAACATGGTTCCTGCTGAGGAAACCATTAAGTCTGATACCTGGGAGGACTAAATACAAACTTGATTGGATTTTTCCCATCCAGATTTCAGGAAGTACTAAGAATCATCAGAGCGATCTCAATAATTCCCCAGAAAGAGCATTGCTATTAAATATCCAAGAATTTATATTGGTTTTAATATGTGATCTCATCTCACCTGATAAATAAATGAGCTGAGGCGGCAGTGTCCTTTAGAAAAAATGCAATGTCATCCTTCCAGCCTTTTCAACAAAAGTATCAATATTGAAACACGAGGTAGAACAGTTAAGCAATGTCAAAAGTGATGCAGTATTTCTGTTATTTCTCAGTGCCCCCCACAGAGGTATTATTTGGTCTCATACGCATGGGTGTCTTTGTGACTACCTAATGCCAACCCAGAGTCCACTTGAATAACAGCACTTGTACGGCTAAGAGCATTGCTAGCAGGCAAGCTTGCTAAAATGCAGTTTCTAAGAAGCGAAGGCTTAGGTATGCACAAGCTATCCAAAGTCAGATGTGTTTTCTGAGATAAACTGGAAAGGAAAAGGCTAAACCAACCTTCTCTTCAAAATAAACAAGACACATCTTATCAATGCAAGAAAAATCGCCTACCCAGAAACTCCGTGCATTTCTGCCAAATACATATTTACAAACTACATAGGCAAGAACTTGTTCCGTGATGCCACCAACACCCTGGCCAACTCTCAAGATTTATAGTTAGTGACATTTGCAGGAACCAGGTAGCAAATTGAATCTCACAGAAGAAGTATGAAATATGGAAATACAAAGCGAACCCAAAAAAGAGTATTTTTCTTACAAGAAAATGTAAAGCCCCAGAAAGGTGTAGATAGCTTTGTGTACTTATCTAAACCATTTTTTATTATAAAATGTTCACATTTCAGAAAATCAAAGATGATGCAAAGAAGTAGCAAAGATGTTTAAATGTTCAAAATACTCTGGTGTCTATTCATAACCGTTCGAGAGCAGAAAGGAGAATCAGAATTCGATGTCTTCTCTCTCAGACGGTTCGATGATGATCCCCCCATGCTACAGAATTCAGTGAAAACTTCACCAGCCAATCAAGCCGACCAGGCAATTTGTAAAGACCTAGACTTCCCCTGAGCTTCTCATTATGTTCGACACAGTGACCAAGAATTAATATCTCCTAGCCTTCATCTCTTCTAATCTGGAAATGAAACCATGCCCCATTCTCCGAAGACGTGCTTCAGTCGTCTTTGCACTCCTCAGTTCTCTCCTAACGAGGCTAGCATCTAAGTGGCAGCGCATTCACTCCCTGACATCCTCGTCTCCCCAGCTCCTCACTTCGGCAGATGAGCTCTCATCAAACCTGTGGAATAATCCACTCCTTCGGACTCGGAGATACTTCTCAAAAAAAAAAAAAAAAAACGTACACGAACTCATCGGTCTCCGGAAAGAACGTGTCAAGAAATTCCCTGTTCAACATGATTTCCTTCAAAACCCTTTCAAAAAGTGAACCTGTCATTAGCCAATTACTCTTCCAAACAGGAAATTAACTGAAACACACACATACACTCACACACCAGGCACACACCCAAATCTGGGGGAAAATTCTGTCAGTTGCTGAGAAAGTATCAGTCAGGTGGAAAGCACACAGTCCCGGTCCCGGTGTCTGCTCCGGGGCTGGCGCTCCCGAGGACGCGCTGGGGACAGCGCTCCCTCTGCGCTCAGCCTGGGACAGCCCGTAGCGCCCGCCCGGTGCCTGCCGGCAGCTCCTGCCCTCCATCCCCTCCCGGAGGGAGAGGCCCCCGCCGCAGGGCCAGCAGCGCGTCTGGGGTGGGGCGGAGGCGCACGGGGACCCGCTCTCCCTACGCGTCCCGGAGCGCGCGGGCGCCACTTACATGCCCGGCCGGAGCTGTAGGGCGCTGCCTGGCGGCCACCCGGCGGCCACCCAAGCACAGAAGCCCCGGAGCCACACTGGCGAGGTCATCTCGGCGGGGCGGAGCAGCTCCAGCCGCAACCCAGGCTTCGCGCCGCGCGCCACGCCGGCTCCGCCAGTCCGAGCCCGCCGCAGAAGTTGGGCTCGCCGGGCAGAAGTTGGTGCGCGGGGCTCTCGGGGCCGGCGAGCCGCGTCTGTCTACGGAGGGCGCGGCAGCAGCTCGGCCCACCAGGCATCGCCGGCTCCTGAGCGCGGGAGGAGCGGCCGGGCGAGCCCCCGAGGCGCAGTGGCCGCCGAGCTGCGCGCCCCTGCTCCGCCGGGAGCGACTGGAAGCCAGCGAGCCCGGCGGCCCGCAGCCCCCGCAGCCGCGGTGCCATGGAAACGCGCTCGCCGCCCTCCCGCCCCGGCCCTCCGGAGCGCTTAAAGAGACAGCCCCGCCGCCACCACGGGCTCGACGCGTTGCTGGGCGTCCCCACCCGCCCCCTCCTCTCCACCCCGCGCGGCTGGGAGGAGGCGCGGCGGGGGCCGGACGCTGCGGGCTGGGGAGGCAGCGAGATGCAAAATCAGGGGCTTCGCTCAATACTCCCTCTTAACTCTGCTCCCCACCTCTTCCTACCCAACCCCCCCCCCACCTACCCATCCAACACACACACCCAAACCCCGCCAAAGAGGAGAAGCAGCTCCAGCGTTCCCCCTGTACACCAACCTGCTCAGAACCAAACCAGCTGTGCATCTGCCACAAGCAGAGACCAAAGGAAGGCGGACTTTTGATTTTCATTCCGCTCGCTGCCACCCCGAGTCTCGAGAGTCGCTCAGAACACAGGCTGGGGGAGGTGTGTTTGAAGTGGGAACCAAACGGCAGTTGATTGAGTCAAATCTCCTGCCAAATCGACAGTTGCAGGACACATCGTCGCCTCGTCCAAAAATCCTCGTTACTCAATGGGATAATCTCCATGCATTTTATTTGGCCACCATCTCACGCCCTTCAGGCACCAGAGTTATAAGGAGAAGGCAACGCTTTTACAAACCTACTCCCTCCTTGCCTTCGAACCAGCTCCTCTTTCCCCAAATTTACGGAAGAGCAGCCAGTTGCGAGTCCCCGCAGCCCTCCCAGAAGGGACAGCGTCTGCTCGGAACGGGAAGCTCGGCTGCGGTGCTGGCCCGGCTGCCTGGGACGCGCAGCCAAGCGCAGCGCGGTCGCCAGCAGCTCCGGCCGGAGGCAATGCCTCTGCCCGGCGCCAGCTGCTGTCTGGAAGGCCACAACCCTCTGGAGTCTGTTTCGAGAAAATAAAAATCTATGGTGCATCGTGCCCTCCAACAAGGTCGGCCCAGGCTCCGAAGCCATAATCTGCAGTTGAGCCCCGCAGAAAATGGATCAATCTGCAGTGGCACAACTTTTTTCTTTGATTCCTAAACTTGCTAAAAGTGGCTCTCCAATGACTCATGCATTGTCAGATACTTAAAGAGGTACCACCTGATTTCCTCAGTCCTGGGAGCCCTAAAATGGTCTTTCCCAGTGGTCCTGCGGAATTAACCATCTGGCTCTTAGTTTCAGTCTTCTGAGGCTTTGTTCGCCTTTCTTTTCTTTCTGCGTTTTCTGCAACCAAAGAAGCGATTGGGCATTTGCAGGAGGAACTGAGGAGCAAACTTCTGGGCTTCTCTGAAAAGAAAGAAAAAGGGGAGGGCGACACAGAACCACCACTCCTGAATTCCTTAGCGTTCTGGGACTGAGCCCTTCTGGGTTTGTGGAGTTGGAATTCACACCACCCTGCAGTGTCTTCTATTTCTCTTAGTCATGTCTATATTTTTAACTTTTGTATTGAAGTTTAACTTAAAGTGAAAAAATCATAAATATACAACTAAATGATATCTCTATCTTTTGGCAAATATCTTTAACAAACAGAATTTTAGAGCCATTTGCCCAAGAAGAAATCATTATTTCAACTCCCTTAGTTAATGAAAGAGGGATTCATTCCTTCTTCCTTTTCTAAAGACTGGTTCTACATGAACCAGGCCTTCTCCAATCCCAGAGAGAGTGGACTTGGGGACATTGCTGATATCTGTCATAGAGATGCGTTGTCACTTGGCTAACTCTTAATTAGTTCTGATAATGGCAGGCCCAGCATGGGATGCTAAAATACATTGATAATTTTAAAATCTATTTTTAGCTTTTACTTTTAACTTCCCATGAACCCCTTTGCCACCTTTGTTAACAAGTAACTAAGTTTACTGCTTAATTTCACCTCCTTTTATTTTTCTTCTCCCTCTTCTGGTGAGGTACTAATGAAGAGAGAAATGACCAAAGGCAGGCAGGGCAAGGTGGGGGAGGAAAGAAAGAAAAGGAACCTGAATAATACACAATAACAGTGGCTCCTGAACTGAGTGTACTGACTGTGTAAGATGGGGCTGTTTTTCTCCTCTTCTGGGTGTGAAGTATCAGTGGAAAGATTAATCCTCTCTATTGATTCGATTTCTAATTTGTCTTTTGGTTGAAATCTAAAACCTCCAGATTATGCCAATACAGTTTCATATTAATTGTTCTAATGAAAATGTATAGCACACCTAAAGATGACAGTGTAGATTAACGGCACCCTGAAATTTCCTGTGACTCGCTAAGCCTTTCTGTGCTTCCAGACTAGTTTTAACTCTGCAGGGCTCTATCTGCAGCTAATCTCATTCCCTCCTGGAGCGGAAAAACTTTCTAATCATTTTCTTTCTTTACATGACATAAAGTCTTGCATAAATAATAGACCTCCTTTATTACAAGGCTAAATTTTTATGTAAGCCACAGCTGAAACTCAGAACTGTTTTAAGAGCTAAAGAATAATGTGGAAACAAAGGAATGTGTGTAAATTATCTGACTGTATGGTTGTTTATTTAAGGACAGCTTAGGTGCATGGGAAATGAATCAGTAAACTGAAAATCACAAATTAGGAAAGTTTCCTTTTCGGTACATTAGTTTGAAAGCATGTTTCTTATAGATGAACATTTAAAGCACTTTGAATATGTCAGGCTAAATATGATTAATATTTATTTCATAAAATATGGTTGATTACACATGATTCTAGGATGGATAATAATAAGAACACAATGCCATGTAAGCAATTATCATTAAATGGAACATGCTCTTCCAGTATAAGGGTTTAAAATTTTGCCATGAGCTAGGAAACCTTAACTTGAATTCAGCTCTCCTTTTGCAGTCTGTTCATACACTTTAAAAACAATTGGTGATTTGGTTTGATTGGTTGGTTATGCTATTCTCTAAAACAAGGGTGCATTATGAAATGTTAGTTACAATCTTACGCGTTAAAAGAGCAATGCAAGTGATTTGGGGATGTTATGAACACACAAAGTGAAGCCAGATACAGTCAAAACAATTCACTCAGCACTATTGCCCAACGTGAAAGAAATTTTAAAACTAACAAGGCAAGAGAATGAGCCAGATACACAAAGAATCGATTTTAAAAATTAAGAGAGAGAGAAGTTTTGTGTTGATTGCATCCCTTGCTCAGACAAGAATTTCATGGGGGAAAAACAAAACATCATGAATTGGGTTTTATTTTTGTGAATGATCTTTAACACTGTCAACCTGGGCAGGCTCTTAAAAATGGATTTGAAATGGCAGACAACTGTTCTCTCTGAGAGGAGTCCAAAGGATTTGAGGGGACCTCCAGTGGGAATGCCACATGCCACCCCACTCTTTCTAGACCTGCATCAAAGGAGTAATAAATCTAACCAGCTTCTCCCTTGTTAGGAGGAGGCGGGGTAAGCCAATTTCATGCTTTATGTACGCTGGTTGTAAAAAGGAATGCTTACCTAAAAAGAAATAGATTCCAACCAGATGTTCTCAAATCTTCCTCAGCTGCTGCTTGAAGCTGTACAGTCACTGCATACTTTATCTTCTCGTCTATCTTCTTCTAATTGAGAAATTGTTGATCCATGCAGTTCGACAGGCAGGCTGCTGCAAAAACCTTCCTGCCAAAGCTTTTCAGCCCTGCTCTCCTTCTGCACACAAAAACTTCCAGTGTCTGTGTGGGGACGGGAAAAGAGAGCAGGCCACTTCATTCGGCAGGTGCTGTGGGTTGAAAGAGGAGGAGGTCAGAAAGCAGTTCTTCAAAGGACAGCTTCTGTCACCTGAAAGAGTAATCAATTGCCATTATAGAAATGTCTACAAGCACTAATGAGCCATGTGCATTGAAATCTTGATGTCAGGCAAAATAGAATGAGACTCACCCAGGAACCAACTGGGATTGTCACACCAAAATGTGAATAATCATTCTCACTTTGCTTTCATCTGCCACTAAATTTTGTCCCTACAAACCAATAGCTCTCTCTCTTTTTAAGGAAAATGATACATTCAGCATAAAAGCCCTAAGATATCTGCCTAGTGATTTATACATAATTTCTTAGTACTGTATTACTTCTTGGCTATAAAGAATTGACCAGTCAGGTGTGAGTTATAACAGAATTACTAACTCCAGAATTTCATACATTTATTAGAATAAAATTAGAAGATTAGCCCAGATACACATTGACTTGAACTTTTTGAGAAACCATGCCATGCATAGCTAATGCATGTGTGTGTGGTAAAAAAAAATGTAACATTAAATTTACTATCTTAACCATTTTTAAGTATACAGTTCACTAGTAAGTATTTCACATTGTTATGCAATAGATCTCAAACTTTTTCATCTTACAAAACTGAAACTCTATTCCTATTAAACACTAACCCCCCCTCCCCGTCTCGGCCCAGCCCTTGGCAAACGCCTTCCTGCTTTCTGTGTCTAGGATTTGACTACTTTAGTTAGAGAATTGTCTATCAAATCCTTTGCCTGTTCCTGATCAAGTTGTTTGTTTTGTTGTTGTAGAAGTTCTTTATGTATTCTAGATATTAACCCTTTATCTGATATATGATTTGAAAATATTTTCTCTCATTCCATACATTCCCATCACTCTATTGATTGTTTCCTTTGATACACAGAAGTTCTTCAGTTTGATGTAGACTCATTTACCTATTTTTATTTTTGTTGCCTATGCTTTTGATGTCATCGCCAAGCAATCATTACCAAATCCGATGTCCTGAAGCTTTTCCCCTATGTTTTCTTCTAGGAGTTTTATAGCTTTAGGTCTTATGTTTAGATATTTAATCCACTTCAAGACAATCTTTGTATATGGTGTAGAGTATAGGTCTAACTTCAATATTTTGCATGGAGATATCCAGTTTTCCCACCACCATTTGTTGAAGAGACTGTCCTTTTCCCATTGTGTAGTCATGGCACCCTTGCCAAAACTGGCCATATATGCAAGGGTTTGTTTCTGAGCTCTCTATTCTATTCCATTGGTCTATATAGCTGTCTTTTTGCCAATCCCACACCATCTTCATTACTGTTGCTTTGTAGTATGTTTTGTAATCAAGAAATATGAGGCCTGCAACGTTGTTCTTTTCAAGATTGTTTTGGCTTTTTGGAGTCCCTTAAAACTACTTGTGTGCAAAGAGGTTTTTCACTATTATTTGAGTAAAGCCCACTTTTTCTGAGTCTTTTTTGTCAAAGAGGAAAAAGCGAACACCAAAATCCCTTCCCTGGCAACTTGTATTCTGAATCCCTGTTTTTTGTGTCTGAATGCCTTGGGTAACTGATCAGATCCAAACCACCACCATCAAGGCCTCGACCACCAATTGTGCTCAGAATGCTACATAGATCTGATGATGAAGCAGCACAGATGGAGCAACATAGCCTGACATGTGCTTGACAGTGGACACAGTTAACTAGACCCTCACTGCAATAAGTTACTGATAACGTGCCATAGCTTACCTTTTGTAAAATAAGCATTTATACTCAGGAAAGATCAAAACTAATACTTTATAATATAGTTTTCCATTCCTTTTCCAACCCAATTTGGATAAATCAGAAGAGGCTTTCATAAAAGTGGATAAGTGAGCAAAATAGTGGCTAATGAACCTCAGTGTAAATAAGTAAAAATAGTAACCTAAGGAAAAATTATCAAACCCAACATGGTCTCAGCCCTATCCATTTCACCCCAAATAAGAAGACAGGAAGCATTGCCAGCTGTTCTCCAGAAGGTTAAGCCCCAACTGTGGCTGACGCCTCAACTCACCAGGCCAAAGCTAGCATCCCTGAAAGTTCATCATCTTACATTTCATTCAAACATAGTGCACATTTGCACCTGGAATGTTTTCTTAGTTTTGACTGTGTGTTTTATGTAATATGTGAGACAGCCAGCTTCAGCTTACTATACAGCTAAGGAGCAGTGGTATCCAAAATGCAGTCAGCACACTATCAAGAAAGTGCAAATATAACCCTCAGAATGGGGTAAAATATTTGCAAATCATATATCTGCTAAGGAACTAGTATCCAGCCTAAAGAATGGTTACAATTCAGCAATAAAAAGAAAAATGGGAAAATAATTTGAATAGATATTTCCCCAAGGAGATATATAAATACTCAATAAGCACATGAAAAGATGCTCAACATCATTAGCCACTAGAGAAGCTCAATTAAAAACCACGAGACAATTTCACATCTACTAAGATGGTTATAATAAAAAAGACAATAACAAGTGTTGACAATGATGTGGAGAAATTAAAACCCTTATACATTGCTGGTGGAATGTAAAATAGTGCAGCCACTTTGGAAAATAGGTTGATGGTTCCACCAAATGTTAAGCATAGGGTTACCATATAACCCAGCAATTCCACTGCAAGAGAATGGAAAATATATGTCGACGCAAATATTTGTACACGAATATTTATAATAGTATTATTTATACAAGCCAAAAGTGGAAACAACTTAAACGCCCATCGATTGATGAGTAGATAAACAAAATGTGAGATATTCATACAATATAATATTGTCCAGCCACAAAAAGGAATGAAGTGCTGATACATGCCACAACATGGATGAACCTTAAAAACCTTCTGCTGAGTGAAAGAAGCCAAACGCAAAAGGCCACATATTGATTTGTGATCCCATTTATATGAAAGGTACAGAACAGACAAATCTATAGAGACCGAAATTAAATTAGTGGTTACCAGCAGCTGGGAGAGAGGGGGAAATGGTGAGTTACTGTTAATGAGAATGAGGTTTCTTTCTAGGGGGATGAAAATGTTCTGGAATTAGGTAGT
This sequence comes from Equus przewalskii, assembly GCF_037783145.1. Taxonomy (NCBI): domain Eukaryota; kingdom Metazoa; phylum Chordata; class Mammalia; order Perissodactyla; family Equidae; genus Equus; species Equus przewalskii. Next base: position 10,582,361 of record NC_091848.1, on the reverse strand, counting down.
GGTGACGGTTGCACAAGTTTATGAAAATACTAAAAAGCACTGAATCATACACTTTAAAAGGGTGAATAAACAGTAGTGGAGTGGTTAAGTTTGCACAGTCTGCTTTGGCAGCCCAGAGTTCACGGGTTCAGATCCCAGGCACGGACCTACACACCGCTGATCAAGCCATGCTGTAGTGGAATCCCTCATACAAAATAGAGGAAGATTGGCAACAGATGTTAGCTCAGGGCCAACCTTCCTCACACACACACACACACACACACAAAAGGGTGAATTTTCTGGCATGTGAATTACATCTCAATTTTTTTAAGTGCAATTTGCAGACCAGTGCCAAACTGAAAAATGTTTCACGCTGGTCCCCGATGAGATGAGAAGCTTATGCCAGAATGAAAGCAGACCACATCACTAAACCCACTACTTAGTTCAGCTGACATTTTTTTTCATGGCAAGACTTTCTCAATGAAGTAAGTAGTCCACTGATTTTCCTTCTGAGGTAAGCTCCTTATCATCCTTGGAACCAGGTAATGAAGTCACAGCCCAGCCACTTTGAGTAAAGTAGCTATAATCTGCATGCCTGACTTCAACAGTGCACCTGCCACTGGTTCCATGACACACTGATGAATGAATTAAGACATTCACAATTTCTGAGGAAACCATTCCACACTTATGTCCTATGTATTGATTGCACATGGTAACATAATTCCAGGTCAGTCCATCAGGCCTCTAAATGTCAGGCAGTAGATTGGGTAACAGAAATTAAGAAGGAGGAGCAGGAGGAAGAGGAAGAGGACGAGAAGTGGAGAAGGGAAAGTGAAGGAGGAGGAAGAGGAAACTAAAATAAGGGCTATAAAACAAGGCAAATAAAACAAGACAAGGGCTATATGCTGTAGAGTTTATTCTAAGGGAGTCAGACATGTGACTTGTCCAGTGTGATCACAGTTGATAGTATAACGAGAGAAGTAGGAATAAAATATAGAGGAAGGAGAGGTTACTTTGGGGCAGGATATGCTTTCTATATGGTCAGAAGTCTTCTAGAGAGCATGTATATGAGTTGGGTCACAAAGATGAGTAGGAGTTCAGCAGGTGCACATCTCTGAATGTGAAAGAATAGAATTAGGGTTAATTAAGCTAAAGGACCACACATATAAACTGTTGTTTGTCAAAGTGTGGTTCCCAAACCAGCAGCATCAGCATCTCTGAAACCTTGTTAGAAATAATTCTCAGGTCCATCCTCTAACTACTGAATCAGAGAGCCTGGAGGTGAGACAAAGCAATCTGTCTTAACAAGCCCTTCAAGTGATTCTGATGCACACTAAAGTTTGAAACTACCATTTTAGGTAAATATAGCAAATAGTTTAAAAAACAGATGCTGTCTTGAGGGAAAAAAAGCATAGAGAGTGTTCCAGTTTAACACAGCAAAATTACCATATTGCTTTATCTCTTCTCCTACCTAAACCTCACTAAATGAAGAGTCAAGAAATGTTTCAAGATATTATCCACCAAGACAAACGGGAAAGGAGAAGCAACTGGCTAACTATTTCAAGAGAAGTTTGGAAGACAGAAGCCTGATGCAGAATTCCTAACTGCCTTGGTGGATAGAAGTCACAAAAGTTATAAGGTAGGTGCCTGCAGAAGGCAATGTCTCAAAGAGAAGCGAGCCAGTTCCTCAGAGAAAACTCCAAGGAACTTGGTACTTGAAGGCACCCGGAAGAAGGGGGTGATGCTTGAGCCAAAAATGAGGGATCTTGTGAAATGTGTAGAGTAGTTAACTCTCTGATGCTCCCTTCTCCTTGTGCCCCTCAAGAGACAGGTGATGTATTTTCCAGAAAAACTGAACTGCAGAGGTTCAGCTTTGACACAGTGAAAACAGGGGTGAGGCAAAAGGCTGAACATGAGAGCATTAGGTGAAAGCCTACAGAATACACTGAGGCCCCTCACGGCCATTCTCACTCATGGTCCCCAGAAAATCTGTATCTGAGTATATATCTCACACCAGACAGGAAGTTGGACAATCGTTCTCTGGAGACCCCACTGAAAAAGCCAGTGATTGACAAGCTCCTAGTGAAGTCTACCACTTGAATAAGCCCACCCACAGAAACAGAGCCTCCTGCCAGTAATCTTTGTAGTGCTTCCTCTTAAACATGATCAGCTGAGGATCGCCAGATGTGAAGAAAGCTTCCAGGACATAGAGACCTATGAAAAGAACAGATAAAAGGAATCTGAAAGAAAAGGAAAAAATGTCCCTCCCCTTAAAATTATATTATCTTCAGAAAGAGAATATATTACATTCACATACACAGAAAAAACATCTTTTGCTATGAAAAAGGAACACACAGAAAATGAAAAATAGCTTTTGAAATTAAAAATAAGATAATTGCAATGAAAAAAATTCGATGGAAGGGTTAGAGATAAGTCAAGGAAATCTCCCAGAAGGTAAGAGGGAGGTACAAGAGAGAGAAATTAGAAAAGAAAAGAAAAGAAAATTAGTGGATTAATCCAGGAGAATCAGAAAAAAGCAGAAAAGAGAAAACAAAGGGAGGGAAATTATCAAGGAAATAACTTAAGAACCAAAAGACATGAATCTCCAGATGGAACAGGCCACACGTTTCCCGAGACAAACAACTCCCACTGACGCACATCTTGAAACTGCAGAACAGCAGGGACAGAGATAGTACGCACACAAAGGACATCACTCAGAATAGCACTGGGCTTCTAAAAGAACCACCAAGTGGTATAAAATAGGGGAACCATAACCTCAAAGTTTTGAGGGAAATAGTTTTCAACCTAGAATTCCATACTCAGCTGAACTACAATCAAATGTAAGAGAAAGACATTTTCAGACATACAAAAACGCAAAAAATTGACCACCCACATAGCCTTTCTTTGGAAGCCTCTGGAAGAAACGTATCATAAGAAAGTGAAATAAGAGAGGAAAATACTGAAATTAGAAAATAGAGGCTGTGACACTTGAGAGGCGAAGTGAATTTCCAGGGAGGTGCAAAGGGAATTTTTCAACCCAAACTGTGAGCCAGAACTCAAAGGCATCCTACCAGCTGGGAGTGAGTCGGGGGCGTGGGGTGAAAAATCTCTGAAAGATAAAAGGAGAGAGGCTCATTTAATGATTGGGAGTTATATAAATTATTTCTAATCTTTAGAGCATTTGGGGAGGAAATTAACTACCAATAAATGAGAAAAAAACAACATAAGAAAATGATTAACTGTAGGAAAAAAAACATAATTTATATAAGAAAGGAAATATCCTAAGCCATTATTCGGTTTAGCTGTAAACAATATGCCATACAAAAAATAATGTAGACATTTGTGCCGATTCGTAACAGAACTACTGGAAGGTAAAGGAAAGGAAGGTTTAGGAAGTGTGGGTTTAACAGATCCAAAATGGGAAGGAAGTCAATAAATACAGCCTAATGCGATAAATTAAGAAATAACAGAATAGACCATTCTATCAGATAGTGGTATATGTATGGAAAAATCAAGAATGTTATCGGATAGAAAGAGATAGGAGAGGGAGGCCGTTTTGTAGTGTGATCAGGCCTTTTCTGAGCAGCTATCTGAATTCTTAGAAGAAGCCAGCCATGCCAAATCTGGGGGACCGATATTCCAGACAGAAGCAGTAGCAAGTGTTAAGATTTGGGGGCAAGGATAAACTTAGTGTATTCTAGGAAGGCAGGAAGACCGGTAAGCACTGAGCAAAGTCAGTAATATGGAGAACAGTAGAAGAGACATATCCAAATGGGAGGAAAAGCATTTGAGCTTCAAGATTGTGTTACATCTAAGAAGACTCCGTGGGTCAAAGAAAAACAAAGCCATACCACTTCTATTTATCTTATTTCATGGATTTCTCCTGCCCTGCGTTATTCCATCCTACCTTGTTCATCACATTAGTACTATCAGTCGTTAACATCACGGGGCCCTGTATTGTGGTGAACACTCAGAGAAATGTCCTTTTGGCTAATAGCTCTGAATCTTTTGCATGTATGGGAATCAGTCTATTACCACATTACACCATGCCCCCTCTGTTTCGCTCTACTCTACTCCATCTCACATTTCTCAATGTAATCTTCATCATCCCAATTTCCTATTTGCATTTTAAATAGTAATAACCTACAAGATTTCACATTTTCTGAAAATACAGGACTCTTGTGTAGAAATTAAAATCAGCTGGCTGGGCAATGTTCTATTATTAGTAAGAATTGTGATTTTTAGAGTTGTGGGTTAATTGCTAATAACTGTATGCAATATTTTCCCTCAAGATGTTTTCTATTGCAGTAATTAACTGAGCAGCTGGGAGAGCAGACATTAACCATTTGTCTTCACAGTAGCCCTCGCTGGGGACTCTCCCAAAACCTTTGCACATGGCTTTATTTGCTGTTTGATGGGTAATGTAAGAGGGAAGCATAAAAGACATAGGATGTTCATACTTTGGAATGGATATCCCGTTTAAAACAATTCTTTCTTGTTGAAAGGATTCTTTCTCACACCTCTGATGAATAGATTAGGAGAAACACGGAATGTCTTTTAGACACATGGACTTATTTGACTAGTTTTTATGTGCATAGTATCCTCACATAATGAAATTTTGTCTCAATGATTGTGTCAGAAACCTGAGCTACCCTGAGATACCACTGCTTTATCTGTTTACAGATTAGATAAGAGTAGTAAAATCTGGTTGATACTGAAGAAATCTGTTCAGTAAAACTTCAGGAACCCCCTTGCCTGATAACCCTATTCGTTTTCATGATTCCTGAATTCCCCTTTGGTTATTAACTCAGCTCTGGCCCTTGATTTTAGTATCATGAATCTCCCACTAGGAATCTTGGTGCTTATTCCTTGTGTAGATTCCTGTTTACTGTCTGATGTGGCCCTGCTCTCAAGACCACATGTAGAATCTGAAGTTTGGCTCCACGTTCTCCTAACTGACTCTGCCACTGCCTGCCTCTGGCTCTGCCAAGTTCTCTCCTACAGTACGTCTTTCATTAGTGCGAAGGCATTCATTCTTTTTTTTCACAGGGAACATTTTAACATATCTTTTTAGAAAAAATGAAATGTCCCAAACCATGAGCAGAGACTAAGTATGAAATTTAACAAAATAAAATAAAGCTAGGCTTTTAGGAAATTTTTAAGCATATAAGAATTTTTTATCTTCCCTTTCATTGAGTAAAATAATAAATTTACTACTATTCAGATCCCATTGTTTGTTTCACCCTGTTTTTCTGGAGGCAACAATTTTCTTTCTTCTTAAAATGACTTCTTTTCTCTAAATCCAGAAAAGCTCGTGGTTATCCTGTCTTGAGAATTTGGTTGTAAGAGCCTCAATAGAAAGAATGCTACCTGGTTTACACTAATTCCACAGAAGCCACTCAAACGAAAGTATGCCAGGCCCTCTGACGAACAAGACAGCCCTCACTTTCCTTCTCCCTCTGAAAAGATAGGAGACCCTGACCCCCCATGCTGTGGTTGGCGGTGGCTCAGCATGACTCTTTGGGGCCACCTGCTCGGTGTCAGTGCTCAAACGGGAGATTCACCCATCAGAGACTGTGCTCCTGAGGCTGACATTTGCAAGTCTCAAAGGGGATTTTGAAGAGTGTCATCTACCAAGAGTTTGAAGGCAAATGAGGCTGTAGTACAATTTAAGGGAAACTTTCCACACTGGAAATCCCACTGGGAGCCTAGGCCACTAGCTGGGAGAAGCCTGGAAACAGGGTCACAAGACAGATTCCAGGAGAACCTAGAGTCTGGTGCAGATCCATTCAAGAGGGCAAGTTTCCATGTAGTTAGAGGTAAGATACCAGGCAGAGAAGTGTAAGGGTGTGGTCCTTAGGGTCAGCGAGAGCTTCAAGCAAAGGTAGAGCAACAACCTGGGAGCTCTCAAGGGAAAGAAGCTGCTCGGGCCGCTGGTTGTGGACAAGGGAGCTCTGAGTCACTCTGCCTCTTCCCCTAGAAAAGCCTGACTCCGTGGGCTCACTCTCCCTGTACAGCATTCAGACCTAAATGATGCTATCTGCTTAATTTTTTATAAACAGTGCCTTGCAGGGAAATGCTTTAATGAATCCTTTTTGATTTACTGGTTGGTTGAACCAATTTTGGAAAAGCCCTGCAAAGTATGAATTAAAATACAAACTGAATTTAGAAAACATCAGCTTGCATATTCCTAAGGAAGATAAGCTCTTCCTAAGTTGCCCTCACAATTTATTCTCATGGCAAACCCCTTCTGAATATGAATAGTCTCCTAGCAATAACTAATATTGAAAGCAAAAACAAAAAAATCCACAACATTTTCTGTGGACTTGAAATTAATTTCTTATGAAAAGATCTGAGTTGTTTCAAATTAATATCCAAATATTTTAGTTTTACTGTCCACTTTCCCCATCCAAAATATTTTCAGACATGTTTCCTTAAGATAGGAAACATGTCTTATACTTATTTATATCATTCAAAGTACTGTACCAGATTGTATTGAGTGAGGTCATGTTGAATGAAATGTTTTTAGTTAAAACTAAAGTTTTCTAAAAGCCAACCTAGAAAACTATTTAACAAAAGAGCTGACTCCTACAGTCGTTCTTACGTTGGTTAACAGAACAAAAAAAGGAGGGGAAGCATAAGATAATAGCAATGCTTCTTTTGGCTAAAATAAAAACACAATCCCACTTAAGAAATGAGAACCAAGGACAAAGGTCTTGGCATTTGGCAAGTCCTTCATAAGCAAGGAAACACACGAGGTTCTGCTACAATTCAAGAGGCATTCTTGTCAGTGTTTTAAAGAGGGTAGAAATTAAGCTATATTAAAGCTTGTCTTGGCCCAATTGTAGAATGAAAGTGAGGCGTCCATGGAATGGTTCCAGAATAGGTTTCAAATCAGTTTGAATCCAGCTATTTGGGCCTTATTAGGACTTCAGGGGACAGCCAAGAATTACATTTAATTCATTATCTTGTTCTGAAAGCGCTATAGTGGCAGCTACACAAATTGAAAGCAGCATTTACACAAGCTAATACCTATGGTATCTTTCCAATTTATCTTTTGGGCATTATCACCTCCCAGTGTACCTCCTTGAAAGTTTGACATGTGGCTTGAATTCTCATTTTGTAGGATGATAGCTATTCACCTCGAAGAGAACACGGACGAAAATGGCCCCGCTAAGAATGCTACCCGAAATGCATTTAAAAGATTTGAAAATAGCTACAGTCTTGTGGCAGAAATTGTGTTATATATAAACTTACCTTCTAGGCAATTCATTCTTTCTAGATTGATGCTGTGGCATTATCGACTTAATTCACTGCTGTTTGACTCATGTCTAGCAATCTGGTATAGACTCTACGTGGAATTATTGCCCCCCTTTGTGAAACATTCAAGACCACTGATTTTTATTTTCCATTATTCTTGAAAAGAGAGAAAATTTAAACAATATGTTTGTCTTTGTGAGGTGAAAGTAAATATAACCTGTTGAAATTCAAAATAGGAAAACGTTCCTTTAGGAAACTAAGAGAGATGATGCATGGAGAAATGTTGCCCACATATAGAGTGTTAGCGTCTCCTTTTAGAGTGTGCACTCACAAAAACCCTGCGTGGATATTAAGTTGACAGTCTAATCCTAGAGTGTTTTATGTGACCAGACACTAACAACAGAGAACATTATATTGACTCCCAGATATCAGGCAATAGAGCTCCAAGCAACTTGTATTAATGCTTTGTATTGATGTATAACCTTTCTTCCAAAAAGTACAAAGCACTTCCTTAAAATTGCCTTATTGGGTTCTGTAACAACTCAGCAATGCTCAGTATCTGAGACCACATGTGTTAAGCTGAGATGATACCTTAAGTTTCCTGATTTCTAATCTAGTATTTCAAATATTTAATCATTTGTTGTCCTTTCAGTTTCCAAAAATGCCAAAAATTATCCATTCTATACAAGACTTGAAAAAGGTTATACTTCAGAGGAGATTCTTTCAGAGTCTACACATCATTAAGGAAAAATTTAAAAGTAGATTGTATGAGAATTCAAGTGACTTTTTTCTTCAGTTAAAGATTTATGTCTATCATTGAACCCCAAACATTCCTTAAGAATGAATGTTAAGGAAAGATAAACAAAACAGATATTTTTCAGTAACTACACAAAGTGTTCCAAAAGTTAAGCACACTTTCTACTAATTCAAAATGCTTCACTAATCCTTTAACTGCAGAAAATTTTCACCAGACTTTAAAAAAGCTGAGGATTAGCTATATAAGAAATATTTAGGATTATTTTAATACAGACATCAAATGGAAGAATAGTTCTTTCTTTTGGAAGGTAATTACGTCTTGCTTTCTTATAATATTATTTCGAGTCTCTGACTTTACAACATGCAGTGTCTAAATTACAAAATCTGCCACCAGATGTAATGAATGTATCCAGAAATGAACACAAAGATCAAACTTTATACAGGTGCAAGGGAAAGAGAGTTTTGGCAGTCCCCAGCAAGGCATACCAGTCCAGGCCTCAACCATTAATTTGCCTTCCGCCTTTGTTGAGTTTATTACCAGGCGCTAAGGCCTAACCCAATGTACTGCCTTCCTCTGTTCTTTCAGAACATATCTTTCCTTACCTTCCTCTTAACCACTAGGTATTTTAATGATATTTTATATCAATGGGGAGGAAAAACCCTTTCCTAAAGCTAGCAGCTGACAGTTAGCATCTCATTGAAATTTCCCATGGAGGAGCATTGAGCATGTCCTTTTTCCTTCAGTTTTGGTGAGATGTCTGATCGCTTTACCAACACCTGCTACTACGATTTTGTTTGCCCTTTGGATTAAAACATAGCAAAGAAAAATATATACATTTCACTTAGGTTTAAATGACCACTAGCAAAATCATGTGCCATCTTTGCCTTTTCCAGATTCCGTATACTTTCTCTTACATTTGGAGCAACAGTAGGTTTGGTTAATAGCCTCCTTGTTTTCTGCTGTTAAGGGAACTGAAGTGTCATTAACACATATTAAAGTACCGTTGATTCCATTAGGGCCAACAAGCACTAAATCCCAATTTCTTTTTAAATAAGCATTAAAACAAATGCAGATGTCCTTTATTAACAAGTAACATGCTGAGCAACCCTTATTGCAATAGTTTAGTATATGAGAGATGTCTTAAAGACCAAGTTGGAATCTTAAGGAGCTGAAATGCTAGAACTGGGGTACAATGAAGGACGAGTGAAGGAATAAATATCCATTTTCTACATGCACAGGAGCCTATGCAAAGTGCCATTTTTTATCTGTCAGATTAGAATCATAATCACTTTTCACCTTCACATGTCTCTGCCTTCATATACTATGACACAGATAATGCCAAAGTAGGTAAGAGGCACAAGCTGTAGAGGAGCGTAAACCAATTTATGAATGGGAACCTGGGCCTAGGAAACGGGCACGTCTCATACACGCTGTTACTGTGCGGCTTCTCCATGTGGTCCCCGTGACTGGGTGTTCCCACAGAATAGGAAAGCATATTCAATTGAGAAGCTATTTCACAGGGAAGATTATGATGTGCCTGGGTAGTGGGTCTTCTTAAAAGCTGTGACCATTCTAGGGAACTTTTTCATACCAGGAGAACTTAGAAGATTTCAGTGTAAACCTTAGGGCCAAATTTGCAGCAAAAACAAATATGCTTCATCTTTTTGCACTAGTCTCATCCTTTAGTACTATTTATATCTTTACCCTTTCCCTCCTTGTTTTTCATCTCTTCTTTACCTATTTCTAGTTGGACTGTGCTTTTGGACGTAATCCTTGAAATCTGTATTTGATACACTTTTTTCGAATAAGGAAAAAAGGACAAAAGTGAGAGATATTAACTTGTTTTGTTTACTGCTGCGTTTGCAGAACCTAGAACAGCGCATGGTACATACGAGAAACTCAATAAATATTTGTTGAATAAATGAAAGTATGTTTGATGACAGATAGGTAGACAGAGATGAATAGATAGATAATACTGGTAGGAAGCTAGGAAGGAAGGCAGGAGGGAAGGGAAGGAGGAAGGAAGGAAAGAAGGAAGGAAATGCCTGTACATTTAGGCACATACACAGGCTCACAGCTGTGAAGATATTATCCTACTTAAATAAGTTCAGGAGAGTGGAGTAGGGCTGGAAGCCATAGAACACTGAATGAAATAACTATAGAAACTAATAATTTGCCTTCTACAGTCCCATGGATGCTAACAACAGACAACACTCTTTGTCAGAGACAAAGAACTTTATTATTCACAGCAAAAGGAATAGCAGGGGCGTCAGTGTATTCGTGCTGGCTCCCTAAGTTCCAAATTCCACGGGCTATACGGAGAGCCAGATAGAACCTGAACAGAGAGAGAAGTGTGCCACGGGAGAGGAACCACAAGCTTAGGGAATCTGTCACTTGCTTTCCAAGATGGCCACTTTTAGGATTCCCAGGAAGATGAATAAAAAGGGCAAAAGCATAATGGAATATACATTTGCTGTAGTACATAGTTTCAGAGATGAAATTACAATGTACGATTAAGAGAGAAGCTGTGGCTGTGGGAGCTAGAAGATTGGCCAAACAGAACAATAATAGCGGAAGGTTATCGGCACATTCATCACACAGACTAGCCTTAGACATCTTGCAGTACATCCCGAGGTCCCTGCTCAGAAAGAATCTATTATTATAGATGGTTTGCTCATAAACACAGGCACGTATAAAAGTTGGAGTGTAATGTAGTGTGACAAGAGGTGTCGGCCTCGAGTTACAAGGGGGTAAGGAAGTGTCTGGGGGTGCAATTGATAAGCCACTTCGTCGAAAAACACTGGAGCTAAAGTTGAGTTCATTTCCTGGTTGTTCACATGAAGGTTTCCGTTGCACAAGGAGGGGTGAAGCGGAGTACGGACTTAGCATCCACACCCGCAATGTAACGTTCTCTAAGTCAACCTCTCAGGGAGGAGGGGTGGGAGGGCGCTTGTGTGGGCTTCCTGCAGGACGTTCTCTGCTAAGCCCTTCCCTGGACTCTCACCGAGAGCCACCAAGGTTGTTACAATCTGCTTCCCTTCTTAAAGAACCTTTGCAAACATTTTGAGTATATTCTTTTTAGGAAAAAAAAATGCAGCTCATTATGTTTGGGTTTCATGCGTAGCTTCTTTCTGAAGGATTTTGTTGTCAGACAGCAGGGAGGTTGAAAACAGAGGGCCAGTAATGAAATTTAAAAAGGAACATCTTTTTATCTCTCAGGGTTTTAGTGGCTTTGGTCACTTGTTTATCTCCTGAAATTCTAGCTTCTTTTTGATATAGAAATCTTAATTTCAATTCACAGAATATCAAAAGCAAAACAGAGACCATGGTCTTTCAGATGAGCAATAAGCAGCAGGCTAAATGAACTCCTTTGCATATTTCCTTGATGTGTTAGTAGTCTATAGTTAATAACTTGTTATTAGCATTGCTTTAAAAAAAAAATCCCCCAAAACTACCGCTTCACCTGTGTGAAACTGTGAAATAACCCAAAAATATTTGCTACAAATCTCCCAGATTTGTTTTCCTGCACAGGTATTCCCAGATCCAGGATGCTTCTGTCAGCGCATTTTTTTTTTACCTACCTAGAGCTGCACGTGTCATTCCCGTCACTCGGTAGGTGCAGGGTGGTGTCAGTGCCATGGAGTGCATTCTGACTCCCAGTGACCCTGTGGACAGCAGAGTGGAACGCTGCCCGGTCTTTTTGCGCCATCCTCTCACCTTCCATATCAGACAATGCTCCACTGCTATTCACAGGGTTTTCAGGGCCAATTTTTTCAGAAGTGGGTAACCAGGTCGTTCTTCCTGAGTCAGTGTTAGTCTGGAAGCTCCACTGAAACCTGTCCACTGTGAATGACCCTGCTGCTATTTGAAATACCGGTGACAGAGCTTTCGGCATCACAGCAACACTCAGCCGCCACAGTATGACAACTGACGGACGGGTGGTATGGTTCCTTAACCAGAAATCTAACCCAGGCCATGGCAGCACCACATCTTAACCACTTGGCCACAGGGCTGGCTCTAGGCACAGGAAGACATCCTCAATGAGTTAGAAGGGTCTCCTCTGGACTGTGCCTTCTCCTGTTCATTGCTGCCATCAGCTTATTAAAACTACACAAACTGAGCAGTTGTTTTGGTTTGAGTTTTAAGAGAAAATAATTACAAATCTCCAAGACATTCAACAGACACAATTTGATAAATATGTCCATATTTGTTGACAATATCTTAGGCGACTTTGTTCCCTTACCTGTAAATAAATAAATCTAATAGTAAAAATTCCAAAAAGAAGCAAACAAGAAGCTAAATATCAGAAGCATGAAATTAAGCTTCTTATTTCACTTGTAAGTTTTCTCTATCTTGAATCATATTCCAAAGTGCGTTGAATGTCTTCACATTGCCCCGGTCTTGGGGACAATTCTATCTGGCACTCCTTTGCTACGTAGCCAAGAGCAAGAAGGTCTTGATTTGTTGAAGTTTCAGAGCATCTTCTTTCAGATTGTCTTCCACCTGAAATCTCCTCAGGTGGACTGTCTTCTACAATAGGGTGAACAACTTCAAAAAATGTATAACGTAAGAAAGGTGTGAATGTCGCAAATATTTTCCACTTATACTTTTTTCATTAATTATTGTTAAATAACAAGTTCAGACAATGACTGAATAAACTGACAAACCTTTGCTTCATACTTGCTTAAGGACAAAAAATATTTATAATGGGGAAAAAGAAAACACATCCGAGTCTCTCACACCCTGGTCAGAGACCAGAGTGGCAAAAATGTGTTCAGGAAAAGTATTTCATTTCTTTGCCTAGGACAGGGAGAGGTAGATGAGCCTGCCTAGGAGCGAGGTAGAGAGGTGGATCTCTAGTGACCTTGGGGAGCCATTTTGACCATCTAAGATTGTAGAGATAATGCATATGTGTTACGGAAAGTGGCTGTGATATAATTTGTTCTTATTAATTTCACACGTTTGAGGAGATTGGTTGACATTTATGATTAAGCTTTACCCACCAATATTTATCACCTTTGTCTGCAAGAAATCTATTTGCCATCACAGTGACTTCTTTTGGCGTGCCTTAGGTAGTAGTGTCCTTCCCTAGTTTAAGATAATTTCAAGGCTTTCTACCTTCTAAATTGTCAGTATTATTAGAAGGAATTCAAGATTTTGATGACAGTAAAATTTGGAAAAAGGAGATATTCTTACTTTGGTCTCAGAACATTAGGCTTAATATATCTCATCCAACAGGTATAGCTTTGCATTTAGCGCATCTGAGTCTCCACAGGGTACCTCATATTCACCTGATAGAATTAAATTGTAAGTTTTGTCACAATAAATTAGAAACAGACCTTTCTTGCTCTCAGAGCTCTCTTGACTCACACAGTGTTAAAAGAAATTTCAGCTCTAAAGGACAGGCCTGCAAATATAGGTGACATAGGGAACTGGCCCCTAAGACGTGAGGAAGGAAGATGCAGAAGGCAAGAGAGATGAAAGAGAACCAATCACAAAATTTATCCTCTCTTCCCACTTTTCCAAGGGTGAAGTCTGGTTCCATTCCTCATCACTTTTACCTGGAGACTCAGTATTATTCATGTGAGAGATTGGCTTGGGAATGTTCGCTCCCGGGAAGACGAAATAAAGATGACTGCTACACTTTAACTGTAAAAGATTTTAAAGGACGCTAATATTAGCATCAGCAGTCTATGGTGACCAAGACAAATAAAATCATTCTAAGGGCAAAAAGAAATACTGAGCCTGCCCCATAAAGCAGGCAGTGCATCTATGCGGCCTGACTGCTGTGGTTAGTTTACACCGGCATGCACGCCAATTGATTAAAAACAGGAGACTCAATTTTAATGGCATACATATCCTTATGCTAATCGAGCTGCCTGATACATGTCTCCAGCATTTATCAGCATGAAGAGAGATATTGCCAAATGTCCAAGGGAGAGGAAATAGGGCCCTTATAAATTCAGAGTAAGAGAGCTGAGAGGGCATCTAGACCAGGCCTGTTGCGAGCCTCATAGGTCCTTTCCACATTTTTTACTGCCCTCTCCTCCCCCACACTTTGGTCCAGGGGTCTTTGCACAGAGTGGCCACTTGGTTTGGTTGAATGTAGTGTTGAATAGAATGGTATCAGAACTAAAATTTAGGAATCGATGATTTGATTCTTAACCAACCTTTTGCCAATAGCTGTATGAGCTTAGAAAAATCGTTTAACATCTCTACCTCTTAGTTTTCTCATCTGCTTATAACACGCTGGAAAAGATAAATTCTGAGGTCCTCTCTAGCTCTACAGTGTGATGAGCTGTCCTTAGGAAGGATACCTGTTCAATGGACCCCTGATGTATTTGTCTCCGAGCTTCTATCCTGGTAATATTATGGGGGTTTTTATTTCCTTCCCCTCTCTCTTCCATGTGCTTCAGATGGACTCTACCCCTGGTTATTGAGTTAGGCATGTGGTCAGCCCAGGTCAGTCAGAGCAGTGAATTCCTCCAGCCGCAATGATTTGGCAGGCATTGTCATATGATCCAGTCAGAGCCAATAAGACACAATTGTACTTTGGACTGCTGGGACAAACACTTCTAAGGGTGAGATGAGACTGGAACTCCTACGACCAACTTATCAAGACAATAGGCAGAAGGCTGAGCAAAGAAAAAGGGAGAAACTGAGCATCAACACCATCATTTGATCCCCTAAATCAAACTTCACCCAAAGCCAAAACAACCTGTAAACTTTTCCACTGTATGAGCCAAGGAGTTCCTTCTGCGCTTGTGTCTGATGTAGGTAAACTTTTGGTCGGTGGAAATGGAAAAGTCCTTATCGTTAATAGTTAACACATGCCCTACAGAGTGTTTCACAACCTTTTGCAACCCATGAAACTTCGTAACTTAGAGCAGACCTAATGGATCACCTGCCTCATTCATCTGTCACCACAAAAACAAGGCCACATAAATTGGAAGAAAAGTTTGCCTCAAATGTGTGTTTTATTAATGAAAGTAAGTTATTAATCTCTATCTAAAAGTGAAGAAGGTAAAAGTCATACGATGAACCTCTCTATAGCAGGCTTGGTCTCCAACCATTTGATAGGCTTTCAAAGGCCACCAAGAGTATTCAAACAATGGCTGACCTAAGGAAAAGAGCCTACTGCTCATTGAGTATCTTTGATATTCCATGCAGTTATTGAATAAATACTTGTGCATTACTTCATGTCTACTTACTGATGCCCTTCTTTGTTCACTCTTTCAGACACATTTTAGCAAAATCCATCTTTTTCAGCAAGATATATGCCTATGTTTCCCACCATGTGCCCCTTGGAACCCTAGTTCATGAGATAGTTCATGTACAGGTTCTTCACTGAGTCAAATAGGAGTCTGGGAAACAATTCAAAATCTATCCTTCTCTGGAATATTTATGTGAATATTGGATATCAAATTCTCTGATTAGTCTTTCTTCCCATTATTGAATGCAGCACTTCCTAAATTATTTAGACAAAAGCCATTCAGTGCCCTGCCCACAATACCTATAAACACTTGAGAGATCCAGCATTCCACAGAACCAAATTTTGGAAACACTCATTTAGCTCCTGTTTTCAGAAATTACAAAAATTTGTGAGTGCAATTAGAACTCAGAATCAAGAGCTTAAACTCTTCCTCTAATTGAACCTATATCTTTTTCATTTGCCTTCAGATTCCATTATTAGGTTGACTCATATGAAATTGTCCATATTTGATGGTTTCTGACCCACATTCCAACTCTCACCCTCTCATTGGATATTTTTCATTTGCTCCCAAGTCTATTCTCCATCCTTCTCCACCCTACTCTGTGTCCTGCGGGGTTTACATTTATGGAATTCCTTGCTCTCTAGCTTCAAGTTGGCTTTGTCCAATCAGAGCCACCGGAATATGGGGAGGCAAGAGGGAGGGAGGCAAGGAGTGCTCTTGCTCCAGCTCTCTCTCCATCTCAGGTTGCTTTGGGTTATATGCAAAGGCTACACTCTCAGCAACACTCTGTTTTCACAATTCTTTCTCTGGTACAGAAGTTCTCAACGTTGACACTATTGGCATCTTGGGCTGAATAATATTGCATTATATGCATCTGTTTAACAGCATCCCTGACCTCTACCCACTAGATGCCAATAGCATTCCCTCAGTCATGACAATCCAAAATGTTTCCAGATATTGCCAAATGTCCCCAGGGTCAAAATCCCCTCTCCTCTCTCACCCCCACCATTGAGAACAACTGACAGCTACTCTCTCCAGGTTTATTAACACTTCCCTCCCATTGACCATTCAAGCCTAAAGGTAGTAAACTCCCCTCATTGCTAACACTGCAGCACATTTCTATGCCTGGTTGGTTCCCTCTGCTTTTGCAAGTATCTGTTTGACTGAAATTCTCCTCAGTTGAGTGTGTTATGTGTTTGCTTTTGGGATACTGACTGATAGACTCTCCATCCTCCCTTAATCTCACTAAACTGCTTACTGTCCACCACTGAAAACTTGTTCACTTTCCTTGAGTCCTCACACAAGTCCTGCTTACAAGAGAAGTGGAGGCAGCATTAACTGAGAGCCCACCACATGTCAAATCTGGTGGCCAGTGCTTATATATTGCAGTAATTATTAGTGGTTGGTTGTCTCGCCACGGTCCTTTTTTTTTCCAAAAATATACCCTAATTCGGATTCAAGTACTCATCTTTCTACACATAAGCCATGTGCTTCAGGTAGAGCCGACCCCACTGCTAGCTTCAGAGACTGGTTGTTCAAAAGATAATCTCATTGTCCTTGCAAGTGTTGGATTCAGGAACACAGGCCTGAGCCATTCAGTGAAAGGCATTAATTAAGACTTTGGCTCACAAAGGAGCATATGTTTCTTTATGTAGTATAAGGTCTAGAACTCCTGCAGCCTTCTCAGTACTGATATGAGGAATAAGTTGGCATGGGTAGGAAGGCAGAGTTAGAGAATTGCAAAGAAATGGGGCCATCGATTCAACCATACCTAATCATTGCCAAGCTTCTGGGCTTTCTCAATTATGTTATCCAATATACTTCTTCATTTTGAAGAGAGTTTGAGTTGGGATTTCTGTCACTTGTAGCTAAAAGTCTCCTAGCTGAGCCATTCATTCAATTCATTCAGCAATTGCTTATTTTGTGCTTACTATAAACTAAGCGCTGTTCTGCAATGACCCAAACAGATCAAAACTGATAAACAGAGTTATGTAGTCAATCATCATATCACTCTAAGAGCTAGATGTAAGTCTCTGATGCTAAGAGAGGAATTCTCAGCTGAGAGATGTTAACTGGCTTATTTAAGGAGATCAAACTAGAAAGTGTTGGAACTGGACTACGTCTGTCTGACCACATAGTTTTTCTACTCCATCCCTCTCTGTTTGAATCAGCCACATTAAGTCATCCAGCTACCACTTAATCTAGACCAGTATCCACACAGAAGAGACACAGTGTAGGCAAGTTTTGATGAAGGGGAGGCATTTAGATAATCCAGGTGTCTGGAGTAGTTTCCATGAGTTTAAGGGAGAAATATGGAGTTGTCCTCCCCTGATGACTTGGCTCTACTTTGACTCTTGCTGATTCTGCGGAGCCCTCTGAGTCTTCCCTACCTTCTCCAACTCATAGCCTCAGAGCAAGCCCAGTGACTCTCAACCTTCTGCTTCCCTGTGGGGGCCAAGAAAACGTCTATATCCTTTCCACGTCACATGGAACTTTGCACAGTTATGGCCTGCTTCCAGTTTTACTCTATCCCTGCATTTCAGTGGGAAGCCAGTGTACAGTTCTGCTTTCAGATTTCCTTTCAAAATGGCCACACTCTTCCAGATGCCCCGTTGGGTTTTCACCCAAGAGAAAGGAAGGTGCACACCCACGTCTGACCAATTGCCTCCCCTCGTTTCTTAGCCTTTCCTCCTTCCCAGTCCCACATGGGTGGAAGGGGCAGGATTTACACTCCCTGTATGTCACGTGTTTTTCTTATTTCACATCCCTGCCTCTGACCTCTTGCTGGGACCACAGGGTGTTTGGGTATGGAGAAAAAAGCTACTTTTTTTTATAACAATCCTCATGACGCATTCCAGAAATATTTTCCCCACCTCATTACAAATGCCAGCACATTGACCACATGGAAGTATTTTGAGAATAAAATGAGGTTGCATAAAAGCTGTTCATAAAATGTAAAGGACCATAAAAATGTAAGATATCACAGTCTTATCATTAAGTCACAAAAAAAAAAAAAAAAATCCATTTAGCCCTATATTCCAATTCCAATGTATTTCTGTACTGAAAACAAATTATGGCATTAAAAGATGCCAACTATATACCGTTACAATATGGAGCAAGAAACCAATCAATGGATTATATGAGTAAGTTATTAGTAAATCTTTGACTCATCAAATAACATTTTAGAGTGAGAATGTCTTACAGATTCTCACCCAGTGGTCTCAGCCCTGGTTGTACAATAGAGTCAGCTGGAGGGGACTGAAATAATCCAGATGCCCAACGCCCACCTTCAGACCAACTAAATTAGAATTAAATGTTCCTTCTTGAGAAAAGTGACATTGCATGAAAGAAATAAAAGGAGGTTATTGATCTAACGTTTCAAATTTTAAACTTAGAGTGCCTCTGGAAAATCAAGACCTCCACACAGATGAGTAAACTAAAGTAAAAACCCTGATATCGCTCAGCCAGGCTATCATCTTATTCTCAGAACTGGAGAAATAAGAAGTGATTCTAACTAGACATCGTTTCACTTTTAGAGAGAGAAACATGAAGACATTGCCAGATTTGTCCAAAGTTTTTCTCCACAGCCTACTTTCTAAGTCCCCTGAGTTACCCTGGGACTCTCAAAGACAGCGATGGCATCCCGCACCCCTTCAATTCTCTGCCCTTGGACTCACGCTTTGCAGCCTCAGCACACACTTCTCTGCCCCTCCCCCAAATGAAAGCACGACTTCAGAGAAATGGGAAGTCGTTCTTCCTCACTCTCAGATTGGCCTAAAACACCAGCTTGATCAGAAACACAGGCACCTTAGATAGAAATAGCCCTGGCTCCCTGGCTCCCAGGGCCAGAAGATAAATGGGGCGGAGGCCAGAGCAGCGAAGGAGGTGCTGTTGGAACCAGCATCCACGCAGCAAAGTGAATCATCGCTGCCATTCAGAACATGTCCAAAAGAAACCAGGGCTCACGGGGAGAGGAAGCAGGTTTTTTTGTTTTCTGGGTTTTTTATCCTGTGCCTCTGTAGAAATAGTCATGAGAGCAGCTGTGCTTCCTCCCTGAGAAAGTCATTCTAGCGTTTGATTTTCCCTGAGGAGGAAGCAGATGGAGAAAAGCTTCACTTGCACATATGTGGCTGCTGCTGGCATTCTTGCTGCTCCTACTGACCCTGGATTATATGGAGACATAAGGCTTCCGAGGAGGGAGGGAACGATTATTCCACAGGCTTTTTCAGACCTGCTGACCTAAAGCCCCAAGGGTGCATTAGTATTAGGGGTTAATTGTGGACTCTTTGAAATTCTTCTAAAGATGGTGGCAATAGGCTATCATTTTGTGTAAAATAGTGACACTTCCTGATCCCCTAGTACGCATGACAGGCATAACAGGAGTAACATGCAAGGTAGCTAGGAAGATGAACAGCACAGAGCTCCTGGCCACAGCGTGGTTACAGTCAAGTCCTCTCGCAGCACAATGATTGCAATCATAGGCTGTGTTTTGGCATAATGGCCAACATCTTTCCTTTCTGCAGACAGAGTATTCTCACCTTCACGTCACCCTACAAGAAGCACCTGCTCTGTGCTGGGCACATTACCCAATTCACATGTTAGGTGAAAAAGCAAAGAAAGAAAAAGAAGAGTCTTCCCAACTTCGCTTCCAAAGATTTAAGCCTTGAGGACACAGGATGCATAAAACATTTGCTTGAAATATAAAGATTCTCCTTTTCTGAAGCAAGGCGGAGAGATGAAAGGGGAAAGGATGAGGGCAGAGAGTTTAACAAGAAAACGAAGAGAGGTCCAAATCTGTTAAAGCCATGCAAACTGAAAAATATTTTCAGCAAAGGGCAACCATGACATTGTTCGGGCATCCAGGAGATGAATGGGAGCTGAATTTTCATCCTCAGACTACCAGGCCCACAAAACATTACATCTCTCAAGATAATGCGAGCAGTGCCTGCATCTGTGGAGAATTTTCCTTCATAGGCAACCAGCGCTTTGGCAAGTAGGTACCCAGCAACTGACATCTGTCCAGACCCAGAGACTTTTCTTTCCCCTTCTTATGTACCTCACATAGACACACCTTTGTCACATCCCAAAGAATGAGAGAGGGCACTGGTACCTAGCAGGGTGATAATGGGTCCTAAGAAGTCCTCACACCTACTCTCCAGCAGTACTTGGGAGAACAAAACAAAACCTGGCCAAGATTCTCCTCGAGCAAGGAGATTGGTAAACATATCCCATTACAAATGTCACAAGAGGGATGTTATAAGCACACATAGAGTAGAATGAGAAAGAAAAAGAAAGGGTCATTCATGTTTCTTGGACCTCTTCTTTAAGGAGGTGACACTGGGAACCAGTCTAGAAAGATAAGTGGGTGGAGGCCTTCCAGGTGGAGAGTGCAGCAAGAAAGGCATGCCATCCAGAGAAGCAGAAGAACTGGAAAGTTGTGTGACGTAAAACTCAAAGAAGAGGGAAAACAGAAGTAGCGGTCAATCATGTCAAATGAATCCGAAATTTCCTAAGAATCTAACGGATGGAAAAGTGTCCATTAGACTTAGCCATGAGCTTTAGGCACAGGAGAGCCCTGATGACTCTGCTCAGAGCAATGTCAGTGGGTGGTGAGATTGGAAGATAGATTGTGCTGTACTGAAAGGTGAACTAGAGGAGAGGAAGTGAACAGTGCACCTGAAGAACACTGGCTCTCAGAATGTGTCCCCTGGACCAGCAGTGTTAGTGTCACCCAGGAACTTGTTAGAAATGCAAATTCTCACACACGCACACACACAGGCCCCAGCAGTCGATCTGGGTTTTCACACGCACCTCCAGATGACTCTGACGCTTGCTAGAGTTTGAGAACCGCTTGTTCTTGTGATGAACTTGAGATATTTATTTGATAATAATGAGTAGGAATTTATACTAAGTATTTACATAGGAATATTGGGGAGGAATTTATAATGATTTTTATTTTTTTATTTTTAATGATTTCTGGTAATGGTTAAGGAAGCTCACCCCAGTAGATGAGACCAGTAATAGGTATACAAACCCAGGAAATTCCTAGAACGGGTGGCTAAGGAGTTGAAGGACCCACCTCAAACCCAGACAAGATGACTCGGGAGAAATTCAAGACAGCAGACTTAAATATATTTTTTTTGAGGAAGATTAGCCCTGAGGTAACATCTGCGGCCAATCCTCCTCTTTTTGCTGAGGAAGACTGGCCCTGAACTAACATCTGTGCCCATCTTCCTCCACTTTATAGGTGGGACATCTACCACAGCATGGCGTGCCATGCAGTGCCATGTCTGCACCCAGGATCCGAACTGGCAAACCCCGGGCCACCAAAGCAGAATGTGCGCACTTAATCACTGTGTCACCGGGCCAGCCCCCAGACTTAAAATTTATTTGATTAAATGTAATCAATTTTGCCCTTTCTGGAAACAAGAATTTGATTGAGCGTACAAAGCCTTCTAGGTAGAACAGAGGTTCAGGAAGACTGTGAGAGGGTGGGAATTACTGGTAGGTGAGTAGAGGGGAGGCAGCAGTCAAGATGGGGGATGAGGGAGTAAGTGGTGATGATGTCAAACTAGCAAGAGCTGAAACAAAGACAGCACAGCTGGACAACCCTAATCAGTGTCAGGAGAGGTCACATACCGTGGGCTGAGTCAAGGTCGCTAGCCTATAGCACCTGAGCCAAAGGAATTCTACTCTGGGCAACTGGGCTGGTCTAGCACCATGTTCTGAGTACCCAGGACCCTAGAGTTTCTTGCCCCAGTGGCTCCAAGTTTGCCTCAAGAGTCTGCACTGGCTTTTCCCTGGGTCTTAGTTCCCAAAGGCCAGCAAAGGAGTAGCCACTGGGTGGCTATCTGCTGGTGATATGGATTGAACTTGTGCTGATGCAGGCTGAAGTGTTCACAACATTGATGTGAGACCCTTGGCAGAGCAGAGAAAGAACCAGGGAGGAAAAGAGATGGTTAGGGGCTAAAGAACACAGACATGAAAGCTGGGCACTATGAAGCTGGTTCCTTCTCACAAGGAAAGTGGAGAATTCTAATTCTAACCTGGCCTTCAAGATTATAACAAAGGTATATTTGTCCAGGTAGGAAGAAAGAACATATTTTAATCAATAATATATTAATTCCTTTTTTGTAAACACTTAGATGATATGTGGGGCTCAATTTGCACTCTTTCCTGAGGCCCCACAAAAGTTAAGAGTGAGCTTGCTAATACCTGCGGTAATTGGTCATAAATATCCTAGTCATGATAAGAAATATTTTCTATTGTAAATTAGTATATTGGCCTTCTTATTTGTAAATAACTCTGTAGTAGGTTTTGTGGTTATAAACCACTTCCTTAACATGCAACCAATGGCATTCCTTAGTCCTATGTCCTTGAGAATTAGATGCAAACGACGGGGACCATATGAAGACAATGGCACCCATATGCTCTGCATAAGTGCTAGCCGGCACCTTGGATGACTTTGATATCTGGTCTCTAAGAATCGGAAGAAAGAAGAGCAGAAAAGAGGGATGAACTAAAGGAGAGCTGAAGCCAGATATAAAGAACTCTTCTTTTTAATACATAGAAAAGAAAAATGCCAGCCATTACTCAGCCTCATTTTAAAGGTGTAGAATTAATAGCAAAAAAGCAAAAGTTCTGATGCATCAATTTGGAAAAAGCTGTTATCAAGTACTAAGTGTCCCTTAAGAAAAATTATGGGAAATTGGAATAGAAATTCAATATATTTCACAAATAGAAAATTATGTAGGAGGCATAAAAGGAACGTGTTGGAATCTACCTAAGCTCTAAAAATTAGGACTATTCTACTGAAACCGTTTCTTTACTACTTACCAGAGACCACTTAAAGTGACTAAAGCTGACAATGTATGTGGCCACTGTGGTGTTTTTAAGGCCGACCGCAGGTGGAAGTGCCCCAGGGCCTGAGGCAGGTAGTAACGGAGCTCAGTGACAACTCCCACCATCAGAGGCAGGTCATCTGCACTGTCCTCCTCTGAGGACTCTCCAAGCTGAGATTGTTTTTAATGGGAATTGTTTATTACAAAGGTAGACAATTTTAATACTTTCCAAAGCCAAAAGGAAGCGCTTAGAACTTGAAACATGTCAAAATAGTATGTTGGTCTCTGGCATACACAGCTTGAAAACACAATTTTTCCGCTTGAGCTAAAAATCACAAGGAATATTTTAGACCATGGCTCAGTTTCTTCTAGATAAATATTTGAGCACCAGCAGCTACAAACTGAAGGAATACCATCCATACTTGTCAACTCTGATTTTCAGAAAGACCCCAAATATTATCTACTCCACCCCGTACTGATTTCATCTGAAGGAGTAAGTATAGAATAGGAAAGAAAAATGTCACAAACAGGAAAAGGAAAAAAAGTATAGACAATATAGTAACACCACCAATATCTCACACTGGGCTATCACACTTCTGTATTTAAAGGATATTTACATAATTCTGTTATTTGTTTGTTACAACCAGCCCATGAGGTTGGTGTTACTACATTTATTTTACCGAAGGAAAAATCTGGGTCCAGGGTTAAATTCTTGTCCCAGATTCCACAGAATAGGTATGAAGATTGGGGTGGAATCCATGAAACAGTTTCTAGTCCTGTAGTCATAAGACTGATGATTATATTGATGCTGCTACTGATGATTATATTTAACATATTTTGATGTGTGTTAAGTGTTGAGTATGATAGCATATAATCTTCAAATCAATGAGGTAGGAATAGTTACGGTCTCGATTTCATAGGCCAGGGGATAGAGGCTAAGTAACTTGGCTGAGCCACCAAAGTAACAAAGAGTCAAGAAGCCAGAACTGGCCAGTTGTGCCTACCTCTGCTCTTACAGCCCCATGTTCAGCGCAGACAGGTAAAAGTCGCCTGCCCATCTTTGGTTTTCAAACATTCTGAAGGAACAAGTCATGGTTATCTTTTTCTGTTCTTCACTTTAGTATTCTTTCCTGCTCCCCTTCCTTCATTCCACACAAGTCAACCTCAAATCCTTTGAAAAGAAAAAGTAGCTTTCTTTGTGCACTTGGGCCAAACACCAACCTCTTCCCATCCCCAACCATCTTTCCATTGGCCTACATTTCCTTCCAATATATTTTTGTTATATCCTAAGCAATTAAATATTGGATCTTTTTTAAAGCACATTTTCCTATTCCATGTTACAGAGACTCTGTGAGATGCTGGTGTAAGACTGAGTCTGCTAGTTACCTACCAATATCTAGTCTCTCCTTCCTCCATACAAACAGAATGCCAGCTTTGCGCCCAGCTGTAAGTTATATTT
This sequence comes from Equus przewalskii, assembly GCF_037783145.1. NCBI lineage: Eukaryota > Metazoa > Chordata > Mammalia > Perissodactyla > Equidae > Equus > Equus przewalskii. The sequence continues at coordinate 10,557,851 of NC_091848.1, read as the reverse complement.
CCAAGCATTCTTAAGGTAGGGGTGGTCATCAGGCACAGTGATGGCTAATGAAATGTAAGCACAGGGTGACTGGGGATATCTGGGACAGTTCACTTTCCTGATGAGGACACCACCCTTTCTCCCTGTGTCTTTCTTCTTCCTCCACTTGTAATTCTCAGGGAAGGGTAGAGATCACTCATCTGGGATCCATGAGGTGACCATGTGGATAGAAGACATACTCCAAAAATGAGTGAGCAGAAAGAGAGAGAGCATCCAGACTCTGATGTTACCAAGAGCCACCTAACAGTCCTGGATGGCTGATCTCTGGTCTATTTTCTACGAGAAAAAAATAAACTCTTGTTTGGATATTGACTACGATCTGTTTTATGCACTGAAAACAATCTTACCTGACACAGTGCGTTAATACTGAGATAATAGTGTAAACACATTAGTACAACAAGAACAAATCTGATAGTAACAAAATCAAGGGCAATTGTATCAGAAGAACACACACTGTGGTTTCAGGGGTGTGAGTTTATACTCCAAAAATAAGAACTCAAAGCTGATTCCTATGGGTTTGTGGAAAAATGAGACATTTATTGACAAGAGGTATAATCAATAAAGAAAACAATGAGACACTAAGTGAAAACACAAGTGAGAAAAATGATGTAAAATGTACAATAAACATGTTTATTTTACTCATGTATTTTTTCTATGTCTGTTTAACCCTATATAGTACTAGAAAATATCAATAACCTAAATTCTCTGGGTAGAACTCTACTTAAAGACAAAATTATGAATTTTGGAAGTGCTTTCACTGGTGCCTCTAATTTTTTGCTACTCTGCTACTGATTTCTAATGTTCTAAGCTCCCTCTAAAATCTCATGACTTCTGATGTGTTGCCTTATATGTGTGTCCTGTGGCTCAGTGAAAGACAAGACCCAAAAGTCTTTGCCCTTCAGGACACTGCATTTTGCTAGAAGGACATGGATGTGCTCAAGTACCCTAATATGTTAATTAGAAAATATGCGACCCCCCCACTTACATAAAATATCCATGAACACTTAACACAAGTTTCTAGTAGGCTTTAAGACACAACTAATCATGGGAGTTTCAGGCACCACGGCACCCCGATGAGCCTTCCAGCTCCCCTGAAATGACCCTTTGTAGGGAGCTGCCTATTTGTGTTTGTGGAGCAAGTCCTGTCCCCATGGGAGGAAGCCATCACATAGGCGATGGTTTGACAAAATGGCAGTCATCTCTGACCCCTGGCCCATGGACAGCCTCCTTCAGGATACCCCAAAGGTGACCTTTCCTGAACTTTTCCTACTAATCTCTGCATGGTTCTCTGGTGGGCACTGCAGAACTCTAAAATTATCTTCCTTTGGCTTTTTAGCATCTGGTCCCAAGCTTTGAAACCCAGTGGTTTCTTTTATTCAGTGCATCATTTTCCTTCACTAACTTTTGCATCGTGTTATTACACTTGTTTGTTGAGTCCCTTAGGATATATGGATTTAAATGGCTATTAAAGGAAATTTCATTTCTATTTAATTGAAAATTATTGGTCAGACAAGTGTCCTATGTAATTGTTCACATGGGATGTTAAAAAAAAAAAAATCCATACTATATTTTCCCCAACCTAAGCAGAACTGTATGATTTTCTTCAACTTTGATATGCACTTCTTTTCCAAACAAGCTGACCTCGCCAGCCTAGTTTAAAGCTCCAACTGGGAAAAGGGTTTTTGCCCTTGAGATTCTTTTGTGACTCCAGCCTTTATTTTTTCAACTGACTTAGTGGATGAAACGTCTGAACATTCATTTAAAGTCTCTGTGATGCATGATGCTTAAAAATCAAATAAGTCTAATTCCACATGGTTCTTCTTAATGACTTTTTATAACTGCAGCTATTTCATCCTTTGTTCCCACTTGTTCCTCACTTTAGAGAACGAAATTCAGCACTTGCTAAAATACAGTACCCGACAAACAATTACACTTAATGTGTATTTGCTCTTTTTCTGTCTCATATTGTATTGAAGTTATGGATTCAGACAGAATCTCTTTGCAAATGTGGACAGCAGCCTGCACTCAGTCTTTTCATTCTGTCATATTCCTTTGTTGATATCTCTGTTTTAAGATGAGTTTGCCCCATGCATCACCAATTGTCTTTTGTTTTCACGCTGCGGGGAAGCCTGGGCTAATCCATATGTCACTATGAGACTGCAGGCCTCTCTGTTTGACAGGTAGCAGGCCTGACAGCCATCTATTGAAAATGCATTTTAGACAGCAATCTATTGAAAATGCATTTTAGACTATCATTTTTCCAGTCTAATTTACTCTTAATAAAATGACTTTGAAGACAAGGGGTCTACTCTGTGTTGGTTTGCTTCTTTCAGATAATTGCATTTTGAGAAAGACCCAGATCTCCAAATATGACAGTTTTCACAAATACAAAAATGATGAAATTCCCTTGGGAATAAAACAAGCTAGCTTCACAACAAATAGCATCTTTTAGCCTAAGCCATCCCAAAGCACTTTGGGAACTCTGGACGTTCAGATGACTCCCCAGGGTAAGGAAGCAGCCAGAAATGCTTCCAATGTCTAGAGCAAGACACAGCGACTCTGTGCAGTGGGAAGACACAGCACCCACCCCCCATGCACACACATCTTTGCAAAACAAGAAATATTTATGTACTTTCTGTATATGTACATGCATGTTACAGTTGTTGGCAAAATTTTACAAAAGAGTATACCTACAAAATATCATAAAAGTGTATACGGGGGCCAGCCTGGTGGCGCAGCAGTTAAGTTCACATGTTCCAGTTCCGCAGCCCAGGGTTCACCAGTTCGGATCCCAGGTGTGGACCTATGCACCGCTTGTCAAGCCATATGCTGTGGCAGGTGTCCTACATATAAAGCAGAGGAAGATGGACACAGACGTTAGCTCAGGGCCAGTCTTCCTTAAAAAAAGTGTATTTGCAAAACTAGTAGCATCAAATTATTTCCTAACATGACTTCACTTTTCAAATTCACTTCACGCTGTGCATTTACTCATAGATCATTTCTTCCCCCTCCAAAGAAGAATAAAAATAATAAAAATTAATATCTACTGTCCATTTATCCCTTTACTGTCACCTTGGCCAAGTCATTAAGCACTTAATACCCAGATCTCCAAATATGAAAGAACAACTCTTTAAAGATTTTTCCATGTTAATGGTAATGGATGGTAATTAGTCTTTGGGTGGAGAACATGATGTAATCTACACAGAAATCAAAATATAACGATGGACACCTGAAATTTATATAATGTTATAAACCAATGTTGTCTCAATAAAAAATATAAATCATAAAAGAAAAGATTTTCCTCACATAAAATTTTGACTAAATTTTGCCAAATGGACACTTGATCACCCAGTAGAAAGTGTGAACTTATAAAGTGTGTGGTATTTTTTAAGCTATTGAAATATTACTAAAAAAAATAAAACTTCAAAATTTTTCAACCTATATCATCCTCCACACAATTGTTAATATGTTGATTTAAGAAAAATATCTATTCTGCAGTTAGAACGTAATACCAAGAAGATATATTTTAGTTAATTTTATTAACTGTTTTAGTAATTTAAATGATCATCCATACTATTTTTGCTGTATTGATGATAATTAAATTTTAAAATTGAAGAAAAACGATAATTACATTTTAAAATTGGAGAAAATAGTTAATTTTACTCTTTTGTTTAGTTAGAATGTTGAATGTATAGATTTGTTTTCACTTGTCTTAAGAGGGAGCTACTGTATTTCTATTCTCGTCAACACGCAGTTCTGTAGCAAACAGCGAAAGGGACAGGGAGGCAAACCCTGCTGAAAATGACAGGATCCCCAGGAATATTCATGTCCCTCATTTCGTAAAGTCCATCATAGCCTTTTTTTTTTTTTTTTTTTTGAGGGACATTGGCCCTCCGCTAACATCCGCTGCCAATCTTCCTCTTTTTGCTGAGGAGGATTGGCCCTGAGCTAACATCTGTGCCCATCTTCTATTTTATATTTGGGACTCTGCCACAGCGTGGCTTGATGAGCAGTGCTAGGTCCCTGCCCAGGATCTGAACGGGCCAACCCCAGGCCCCTGAAGAAGAGCGCCCAAACTTAACCACTATGCCACGCGGTGGCCCCCATCATAGCATTTAGGCCAGATTCTAAAGAAGGAAAAATATAAAAAAATAAAGACCTTTTCCTGAGAAAGTTTGTTTCTTTCTCTCTATCTCTCTCCCTCCCTTTCTCTCTCTCCCGATAAAAATCCAACACCACACATTCTGGGAGGTGGGAGCGGGAGTTTTAATTTCTGTTGTACTTGCCCCTGGGCCTGTGCTTGATCATCTCAGAGGAGCGGAAGGTTCCGGCTCTTTCTCCTGAAGGCGCGGTGACGGCTTAGTGCTTGGAATATAGTGTTTTGGTGCCATCTGGTGGAAACTTCGCAGGCTAGCAGCTTCACTTAAGGATCTAAGGAAATGTTTCTGAGGAAGGACAGAAGGCAGGGCCAGAGGAAGGAAGAAATTATTAATCTTTGCAAGTCATAAAGAATGTGGACCCGTCATGAGACAGGCTGGGACTTACTGGTGAGGAGGTGGCGGAGAGGCGACAGTCGATGGGGGCGGGGTGCTGGGGGGGCGGGTGACGGGGGCGGGGGGCGGGGGCAGTGATGCAGCCAGACTAGCGAGAGCTGAAGCAGGGCCCGAGCAGCCGGACAGCCCTCATCAGTGGCAGGAGGCGTCACACACTGTGGTCTGAGTCAAGGTCACAAGCCTAACGCACCTGAGCCAACTGATGGCGACTCTGGGCTGGTGCTGGGCTCTGCAGGAGGCAGAGGTCCAATCTGAGGGGCCAAGGGCACATCCCGGGATGGCGCTGGGCAGCCGCCATTGACTGTCAGTCTGTGAAGACCACGTTTCCCCCAGGAAAAGAGGGAGCTGTGAGTGGGGAAATCAGAGGTAGGGAGTTGGCAGGAGCTCAGTTGAAAAGTCAAAGCTAAAACTCCATTACCAAAAGTCTTCGCAGTCTGAAAGGTGACAACTCAAAATACACAATTTTCTCTACCATCATCAACCCAGTCCTTAAAAACCCAACTATTCCTAGTTTTCCTTTGTCAATGATGCAAACCATTCAGTTTCCAAGTCAGAAACACAGAGTCTGCTTGATGCCACCCCCATTTCTCATCTCTCATATCCAGGCAATCCCAAAGTCCTGCTGATTTCACCCCCTACATAGCGGGTGAATCTGCCCGGCTCTTCATCGCTGCCACGCCTGGTTCAAGCAGCTACTCTTTCCCCTGGTTGACTGAATAACCTCCCATCTCCTCCACCTCCTTCTGCTTCGCTCATTTCTAATCTGCTCTCCATAGTGCAGCCACGGCTGTATTTTCAATATTTTAAAATATATCTGATCAAGTGCTACCACCCCTGCTTAAGTTGCTCCTGTCAGAACCCCTTGCCTTTAAGATAAAGATCAGGTTCTAACATACTCTGCAAGACTCTGAGTGACCAGGCCCCTACCTTTTCACTGTTAGTCTGGACCCTGCCTTCTCTGGTGTGCTCAGCTCTAACTGTTCAGGCTTCCTTTACAGCCCATTCTTCTTCCTACCACAGGACCTTTGCATATGTGGCTCCTGCTGTCTGGCACTCCTCTCTTCCCCCTTCATCTAGTTAACTCTTATTCATCTCTCAGAACTTAGTTCTAGGTCACTGATTTGCCACTGGCCTTTTTAAATCATAGCCCCTCATCTCAAGTTCTAACAGTTCCAAATTCCTCCCATTTGGGCAAAAGTCACACTCGCAATTTCACTCTTAGAAATTACGTGACTATCCTTCTCCTCCACTAGAATATAATTCCCATGAGGGCAGAGACTGCATGTACTTTGGTTCACCATTGTATATCCTGGGACTATCACAGTCCCTGGACTAAGAGATATTTGACAAAGGAAGAAAGAAAAGAGGGAGGAAGCAAGGAATGAAGGAAATGGTAGGAAGTTATCAAAATGATTACTATGGTAAAAACTAGAAGTTTTTCTAGGATTTCAATATACAATTCATATTTTTCTTAAGCAGACCATCCTGAGCCTTCTTTCTGATCCAGTGGATCTTGCGAACGCCCTCCTGTCATCCCTGAATGCTGAGGGCCCAATGCAACATTGAGTCGGGCAGTGCTGCTCAGGTGAGACAGCCGGAGGCCCAGGCCCGGCTCCTGCTCGGCTGCTGGGAGCTCTCAGGCAGCTGCCTTCCCCTCTCTGAAGCTCAAGCTCCTCACGCACACACGGGGGGGTGGCGACAGCACCCGCCTCACGGGGTTGAGAAGGATAACCAGGTGGTGGAATGGAGCGCCCAGTGAGTCCTCACTGACACCAGCTTCTCCCATCACCCATAACTGAACCCTGCTGTAGCACGCGTCACCCCTGCGTGCCAGCGCCAGACACGTTTCCTTTGCCTCTGTTCCACTCCTCCCCCTTTCCTGCTGCCCGGGCCCATCATGGCAAAACCCTCCTCGTCTTCAAAGGCCTAATTCAAGGCAACCTCCTCCAGGAAGCCTTCCATGCCCCCTTCACAAAATCCACAGATGTTTAGTTAACGTGTCCTGTGTTGGCCCATACACACTTTGTAAACCCATATAGGGCACTTACAACAGGTATATGGGACAAGTGCCAAGTTGTCAAATATTTATTTTTCAGAAACACTTGAAATCTATCTATAGTACAAGGTGCCTGATTTGGAACTAGATAAACATGTCTTTTTGTGCAATCCTCAAACCTGTTATTTCCAACTATAGCAACAATGATGACATTTATTTAACACTTGCCATGCGGCAGCACGGAGCTGTTTTAAAACCCACCCCCGGGGACAGTCTGGGGAAGTAATAGGACAGCATGCGATAGAGTCTGTACTGCGGGCCACCAGAAGGAAAAAGGAGAAGAAAACAGGAACCGAGGGCGGGAGTTGCTGGCTGGAGGACAACACGCTGCCTACATCTGTAGGAGATTCCCACGGGGCCCTGAAGGATGCACAAAATGGCCCAGGAAAAGTCAACGTTAACCTCCTGCCAGGCTGAGCGGGCACAGTGCCCTCTTACCACAGTACCAAAGGAGTGAGAGCTTTTGTTTCCCTCCAGAGGAGAAGATCTAACTTTAAATCAAATTTGGGGTTTCTATGTTATATGAGATGACACCATTTTCACAAGTGAAGTAGGGTCTGCAGCCTTGAGTATCTGGAAAAACATTTTTTTTTTTTGGATGAGGAAGAGTGACCCTGAGCTAACATCTGTGCCCATCTTCCTCTACTTTGCATGTGGGACACCGCCACAGCATGGCTGGATGAGTGGTGTAGGTCCATGCCCAGGATCTGAACCAGCAAACCCAGGCCCCCAAGACAGAGCACACTAAACTTATCTACTACGCCACCGGGCCAGCCCCCTGAAACAACTTCTGAATATCTCAAATGAAGAAGGAGATTCATCAGTCAGCCTGTGTTTTCAGCTAGCAGCAGAAAAAGGACTTCCCAGATGAATAAATTCTAAAAGCACAGTTGGAGATTAAAATAAAGATGATTTCTGATTATTTCTCCTGAGTCCTGCTTGTTCAACATAGCAGATATACACATATTGTTTACTCTGATCTCATAGTACTGTGAGGTACCAGGATTATGAAGTGCCATTCCCATTTTAAAGATGAGAACACTGATGCCTTGAGAGTTTACATAAGTTTCCTCAAAGACACACAGCAAATAAACTTGAGCTTCATGACTGGAGCTCAGGATTTGAGCCCAAGTTATGCTTAACTCCTCTGCTAAAGGTGCCCCAATGAAACATTATCTCATGCAAGCACACTAAACCTTTAAATGTGTTTTAAATAAACATAGTTTCCTCTCTTCCCTTAAAATGGGATTCTATACCAAAGCTCATTTTATTGGCTCATTGAAATTTTGGGAGGCTCCACCAGAAATCCCAGAGCCCGAGGTCCCCTCCCTAGAGCACCAGGAAGCCAGGCATCTCCTCTCCGCCCACGGAGGGGCTGCCACCAGGCTGTGGGTAAAGATCGCTCCTTCTCCAGATCCCATAAAATTGTCTTCCTTTTTGAATCCAGGAAAATCCCACTTTTGGTCTCGGGGAACTTATCTCTCTGTTTAATTCTCTTCTCCTAAGTAGCCTGAGGCCAGAAGTTCTTTGCATTAAAAAGTAGGATTTCCAGTTTCTCTTTAAAAAATGAGAAGTCTTGGGGCATGCACCACGGCTGAGGGATTAAAGTTCTGCGCCATCCTACTCTGACCTTCAGCCATGCTGTGGAGGCGTCCCACAAACGAAAAATAGAGGAAGATGGGCATGGATGATAGCTCAGGGTCAGTCTTCCTCAAGTGAAAAAAGAGGAGGATTGGCAACAGATGTTAGCTCAGGGGGAATCTTCCTCAACACACAAAAAATTTAAACAATAGGAAGTCTTGGTCCTCCCTGGGCTCACGTCCCACAGAAATAAAGCTGGAATAGTGCAGCAGCGACCTCCTTTGCCCAAATCACATGCCCTCCAGCTCACCACAGACCCATCCAACTCACTCTCCCCATCACTTTCTCTGCCAGACCTGCCTCAGTGTAGGATTTGTTAACCTTGGTTTAAGCTTTTGGAAGCAAAAGTCAGGAAGGTTTGCTGTGACTTCTTCTACGGAAAGTGTCATAATCCTCCTCAGTAGGACGAAGCAGAACAAGCTACCTGCCTTTCTGGATGACAGGGGAACAAATTCAGGGAAAGAAGGGCAAAAACCAAAATTTGATCCATCTGCTAACTCTCCCTAGTAAAAAAATTTACTTCCCTTCTTGTACACCTGAGTTGGTTGTCTGAAATGCACACCTGTTCCCACTGAAACGTAACAGCTGTATTCAACATTCTGCGCTATATTAGGTAAGCCTTCAATAAATATTTAGTGAATTAAGCTGTTCTGCTGTTCCAAATTTGAATAGTACAAAAATATTTAAGATCAGCGTCCGTGACTAGACACAGACAAGAGTATTTTCTAGAAATGTTAATCGTAGCTAGGCTCACATGCACTAACAATTTTGCCAACTCCCATCCTTTGGAATTGCAAAGTATACAAGTGAGAAAGATGCATTTGATTGATGGCTAAATAATTAGTTTGCCGGGCCCTAGAACATTATTAGAAAGGGAGTCTTTAGAAAGCTGTCACTTTATCCCAGATGTGCCATCTATACAAATCAAATCCACACAAAGTAACAAAGGATTCCAAAGAGTTACCTGGATAAATTCGGTAACCTGGCATTTCCTCTGGGTAACAATGCTCCTGACTTGTCATTAGAAGAAGGGTTTATGCTCTTTGACTGAATTTTCAAAGTAATTCCATGTATGTATATCTGACCCAAGAAAGAGAAAATGATAGCAAGGAAGTGCTGGAAACAATGAGAGCTCTATCATAGGAAAATGTTTGAAATGATTCATTGCCCTCATGGCTAATTATAGGCTGCTTCTCCAAGAGTTCTCTCTGATGTTGGCTTTTGCTAACAGTCTAGTCCAGCCGAGCAACATCCTGCCAGCTTTCCAAACCACCCTCCTTCTTCCATTTTTACTTTTTCCACAGGACGAAATACTTCAAAGATTGAATCATATGAGGCCTATGCGAACAAATGTTGGACCCATTATATTTTCAGATCTCATTTGCTGTTTAGAAGCTCAGATCCTTTCTCGTAGACATTATACTGGCTTATCAGCTGGGCTCGGCAGACACAATGGTAGATAATAACTGGCATTCATTGATCATCTATCGAGTGCTAAACATTTTGTATGTGTTTTAAATATTATTTCATTAATTCTCACAACAACTTGTGAGCTAATCTGTGCCAATCTTCCTCTATTTTATGTGGGATGCTGTCAAAGCATGGCTTGATGAACGGTGCTAGGTCCACGCCCGGGATCCCAGTCTGGGAACCCCAGGCCACTGAAGCAGAGCACACGAACTTAACCACTACGCCGCAGGGCCAGCCCCAACAACTTGTATTTTATAAAGGTGGGATCAAAGCTCGAGAAGGTGAAGTGACTTATTCCAAGTCACACGGTAATTGAACTATGAGTTAAAAGCATCTCATCTACCTTCAACTCATGGTCCAGTTCACAAAGTAGCCCTAAACCCAAGGCCTGCTGGTGCTTGTCACACTCTCTAAGGAGGCCCAGAGAAGAGCCACGACTTTAAGACTTCTGATTAAGGGGTAGAAGCTGCTTTGTTCTTGTACTTGCTTGAGGGAGTAAATCAAGTCTGAAATACAAGATCCAGAGGATTCATCACCAAAAAGCTTTGACTCAGGGAAGGCCACCCTGTCATCTGCCAACATCCGCCTCAAGCTGCACCCTTGGCTGTGGCTGTGTTGTTAGGGGATGGAAGTGCACATGAAGTGCTTTCATCTATTCCTTTTAAAGGACTTAATTAGCGTCGCCTAAGTACACCCTGTAGCATACATGATCTATCTGTCATTTTATCTCAGAAACGAGAATTGCTGAGATCTTCCTGGGAAACATAAAGAAGGAAAGCAAAATGAAATCTACGTTTTCCTATCAAATTTGCAACTACCCCTTGCAAAATGTCTCACTCAGAAAAGAGACATTTAGAATCATGTTTGTAGAGGGACACTTTAAGCCTGGGAAAGGGAGGAAAAGCCGTCTCAGTTCCGATTCAAAGGCAGGTTTCTGCGTATTCCAAGTTTGAGCCCCGGTCCCTGGAGATGCCTGGTAGGTAGGTCGTTCTTTCACATGCAAATCTATGTTCGGCCACAGAATTTCAGGAAGTGAGGTTATTGAAGGGAGAATGAGGCTGGGGGAATACGGGAAACTTTGTGTGGGCCAGATAAACAGTTGTTTCTCCCTAGACTAGAAAAAAAGTAAAAGAAAAGAATTTCTCGAAATGGGCATCTCTAACCACTCGTAGCAGGTCATCTGGGAGTGCTTATTAAAAACACACCTGCCTGAGCCCCATCCTCAAGGTGCTGCGTCCAAATCTCTGGGGGAGGCGCCCATGAAACTGGATTCTTAACTAGAACTTCCTAAGTGACTCTGATGCACACTATATTCTCAGAATCTCTGGAACAGAGAATATTTAGAATGTTTACTGACTAGAATGGCTTGTCTCAAACCATATTTTGATAGATGTAAAATTTAGTGTTAGTGATAACTTTTATGTTAAAGTCAATTTATAAAATACAAATGTAAGAAAAATACTGAACATTTGTTTGTCATTATTACATGTCAAGTGCCCCTCAAGGAATGGTGTGCCACACAAGAAAACACAAAGAAAGCTCATGAGCAAGACTGTGTATAGGTGGATGTGACAAGTCAGGTGTGCCTATCTTTGGTTAGGCACCATTTGCTAACTAACTAATGCATACCGTCCATCTACGTTTGGTTATGCATTTGAACCAGGCCCAATTCTAGGTCCTTAGCCAACACTTCTTGACCATCCAAGGCCAAAATAATAGTCAATATTTACAGAGCAATTCTCATATAGCAAACACCATGCTGTATGCATGAGTTCATGTAGTCTCCACAACAACCCTCAGAGAGATTTTATTATTAGCCCCACTTTACAGATAAAGAAGCCAGGAATTAGAGAAGTTAAATAAATTGTTCATCATCACACAGCATAAGGAATTATACAGCCAGGACTCAAATCCAGTTCTGCAGATTCCAGACTAAAGATGAACTTTCTCCTAAAAATAATTTCTCCCTCCACTATGCTCCATTTGTCACTCTAAGCTTTGTATCACTGCTGAAGTTCCACCATCCAGAGTTCTTTTCTGGAGGGAGACGGATTGCTAATCAAAGCATCAGGATTCTCCCTTTACATTAAAACACTGATAGGCAGGGGATGAGAGCTGTCAGTCCTTCAAACATTACTGTGCATGGGTCATCAGTGGATCCTGTACACAGAGGGTGGAGGTGTGTTTGGGGAGCACTGCCATGGTCCAACGGATGGGACTGGGAGGATGGCAGAGTAAAACCCTCCTACTCTTGAGGGAAGTCTGCAGGTGCTGAGTGCTTGGGGTCCAGAGAAATGGGGCTTAATCTGTAAATGCCCCCACTGTGATTTGCCTAGAGTTGGTCTTGGCTGTGTTAAAGTCATGTTCTACTTCCAAACACATGTTTAAGTGACTTGGGCTTGAGGCCTCGCTCTGTCGTATTCCAGGTGGGTGAGTTTGGCCAAATCTGTCCTTGTTAGAACTTTGGCTCAGTAGTCATGCTTCTTAAGGTCTGGGGCCATTGTCAACAGTCTTAGGAGAGCACATGGCCCATAGTGTATAAAACACCGTGGGGGTAGGCTGGCCCTACCTTAAGCCTGACTCATAAAAGGAAAGTTTCACTAAGATTTTATTGATGAGCACCCACCTACCCACTCTTTCAATGTTATCTCTTATGGCTGCCTCATCTTATCTCTCCTGTGTCTCTGCTAGTTTCTGTATCCTACATCCCAAAATGAGCACCAGTAAGTAGATGTTTCTGATATTTGCCTTTTCATAACCTCATCTTTCTAACCTCCACACTATATGATCTTACCAAAAGCAAAATTTTTAAAAAACACAAACAAACATAGCCTACAACCAATCACAGATCTTTTCAAGTTACTTAGTCTTCATATAATATATAGGAAACTTTGCTCCCTACAAGGGCTATAAAATGATATAGGTAAAGAAAATATAGAAGGTGGTATTATTATTCTAAAGAATTAGCAGACAACATAGAAAAGCTGAGGTTTTAGAGTCAGGTGGCCTGGGTGGAACCCTGTTTAACCGTTTACTAGATGCATGATCTTGGGTAAATTAACATCTCTAAGGCTCAGTTTCCATGTCTGTATTATGTACCCACCACTTAGGGTATTGTGATGATTAAATATGATAATGTAGAATAAATATTTTTTATAAAGCCTACCATAAAGTAAGAGCTCAATAGATGGTGGCTAATATTATTAAGAAAAATGTCAGAGTTAAATATCTTTATCTACTTACCAAGAATTATGGAATACTCATAAGAGTCTCATTTCTCTACGTCTTCTTATGAGACCTTCAGTAATAAAATGATTCATTTCAAAAAAATGAGAGAATAGGAAGAAAATTATCCTAGCAAACTCACCTAATCTTTCTCCACTTCCTCATCCATAAAAAGAAGTAAGAACACCTGTCAGTGTTGTGTAGATAAACTTAGTTCGTCTACGTAAAAATACTTCATAAATTATATGATACAGTATAAGTTTAAGATATTTTTATTTCTTATTTGGGATAGAGGTGATTGAAAAAATAAGAAGTAGTTTTAAATATGGGAAGAAAGATCACTCAATAACACCCCATCAAAAAATGGCATTTTCTGTCTAATTTTATCCGTATTACTTGTGGTCAACCTACACCACTTTTTTTTAACTTATCAATGGCAATGATAAATTATGAGATTAAAAATATATTAACAACTGGGAAAGAAGAAACCATCACCCTCACAGGGTCTCATTTCTTCTATAATGTAGTTCCCCAGCTAAGTGTGATGAAAAGAAAATCACCTAAATTTCTAAAGGGACTTACCTGCCAGCGCCTGTCTTTAGCATCTGGAACAGACCCTCGACCAACATCCTTCCTCCACGAGAGACAGTGGCGCCTGTGGTATATTCTAGAATTAGTATTTAAAAATAACATGGACTTTTGCTTAGCTTTTTATATTGGATGGAAACATTTTCATCTAAGAGGTATTTTACCAGCACCAATTTGAAATTTTATTTATTTAATTATGCTTCACATATATAGTGAAATATGGCAAAGTGAGCATTTCTATAGAAGAATGAATTTTTATCCTACATTCCTACAAAAAAAAAAAAAAATTATTCCTAAGCCTTCTTCCAGAAAGGCTATTTGGGGTCCGTGTGTAGAACCCAGATGATTTCCCTTCGTAGGTTGTGGGTGGGACCCGCTCTGCCAGGCTGATGAGATTATTATAGCCTGTACTTCAGACTTGAATGTTTACGTATCACAGTTTATTTATTGAAGTGGGTGCACTATTTTTAAACTCTCACTCTCTCTTTATAGAGGGAACAATTTCCCTGGGAGAGAAAGAATATTATTAGCATGAAAATTAAAAGGTGTGGTAATTTAAAAATAGCACAGTGATGAAAAGAAGGAGTTCTAGGGTCCTACTGCTTGGGTCTCAATCGGGCTGTGTGTGCCATAGCTGTGTGACTTCAGGCAAGTTTCCTAACTACGCTGTGTCTCAACACTCTTATCTTTACACTCTTGTTGCACATGCACACAAACCCTTGTGGGATGTTGCTAGATTAAACTGATTAAAGATGAGGAACTTCAAAAGCAATAACGAGACCCAGTAGAAGAATTTATATATGAGCATGAGCTCTTTGTACAACCAATTTGACATGACATATTTGCTTTCTAGTAAGAAGGCAATAGCCTGTTTAACTTTGCTCAATGTAGGCTTTTCAGTTAGTCTCTAATTTTAGTCCTAGAATAATTTCTTTCAGGAGTGAAACTAAAGTTATTACCCTGGGGCAGCATGTTTTAACGTACCTGTGTGTTTCTATGCACAGTGGTTATTGCTACAAGCGAGCTAAAGTTCTTTGCCTCCTGTTGATTTCAGGAACATCCAGACTCGATGAAAAGTAAGCATCTGTGTACTGTCTTCTGTGTGCCCCGTGCTGCCCAGGGATGATGTTTTACATCTTACAGGTAATCCTTCCTTCGAGGTGGTGACAGCCTCGTCCAGGTGTGGGTAGACTCCCAGCCATGGGCTGAAGCCAGCTCACTGCCTGTGACCTAAGAATGGCTTTGATTAAATGGGTAGGAAAAAATCCAAAGAAAAAGAATATTTCGTGACACATGAAAATTATGTGGAATTAAAATTTCAATATCCATAGATAAAGTGTTACTAGAACACAGCCACGCTCATTCTTTTACATATTGTCTATGTCTTGGCTGTTTTCGTGCTACAACACACAGCTGAGTAGTTAGGACAGAAATCACATGGCCCACAAAGCCTAAATATCTAGTGTTAGCCCTTTAAGACAATGTTGCTGAACACCCCAGCCTAAAACTGTCCCAGAAAGAAAGCAAGACTGGCACTCTAACAAGATCCTGGCCAAGGTTCTCCTAAGTGAGGATGAGCTGGTATTTATCTGATGACTGTGGAATAATCTTCTGCTACAAGACAAGAGACAAGTAAAAGAAGACCAGTTCTTTGCCAACTAAAACTCTCTACTTGACAATTCTTCTTCCTAAGAATTTTTCCAAACTGTCTTATAATGATAGTTTGATCTTCATTATACTAAGTGGGGACTTATTTTGGTTATTCCATTACAATATTACACAGACAGCAAGTCAGAAATTCAGGCAATTGAGACCAAACCCCAAACCCACCCCATATCCCAGGCAGTTGATGACATGCTAAATGTCTGCCAGCTCAGCCCTCTTCTGGGAAAGCGGCATAGAGAATTCCTCCCCCAAGAGGAGTTGCCATGCTGGGTACCGTTAACATTCATCAACTTACCGCCTACTCTCTTCCAGGCATTGCCCTCGGTGCTGAGGATACAGGGACGATCAGGAAAGCAATGTCCCTGCCACCATGGAACTTAAAATGCGATGGAAGTGACAAGTGATAAACAAATGAATAAATAAGGAAATGCTGAAAAATGCTAAGAACCCAAGGTAAAAAATACCGTGAAATTCCACTTGTCTGAGATACTAAAAGTAGCCAAATTCATAGAGACAGAAAGAGAATGGTGGTTGCCAGGACTGGGGGGAGCGGGGCTGGGGGGTTAATGTTTAGAGGACACAGAGGTTCGGTTCGCAAGGTGAAACGAGTCTGGAGATGCGTGGTGGTGATGGTCTGACAACAACGTGAAAGTACGGGACACCACCGAACTGCGCACTTAAAAACGGCTAAGGTTATAAATTTTATATGATTTCTATTTTACCACAATAAAAAAAAAAAAGTCAAGAAAAGAAAGACTAGAGATAAAGAGATGGTCCTAAAATCTTCAGTAAAGAGGAGAGAAAAAAAGACAGTCATGCACAAAAAAGGGAAAAAAAAAGAACAATTTCTCATCAGGAACATTGGATCCAAGAAAACAATGAAGAAAAATATATTCAAAATTCTGTGCTGAGACAATTTTCAACTTAGACGTCTATACTCAGGCAAATTATTAACTAACTGTGAAGGTGGAATAAAGTCATTTTCAGACAAATACACACACACACACACGCGCACAGTATTGCGATGGTGACCGGCTAAGTGGCTGCAGTTTCTGTTAACGCATTTTCAGTTTCTAAAAATGTTTTGAGTAGGTAATTCCTTCACATGGTTCAAAAATCAGAATATATAGAAAGATATATGGTAAGGCTCCCCCTCCAATGCTCACCTCCATATTCTCAGACTGTTCTCACTGCTCCTCCCCAGAAGTAACCACTGTTGTTGGATTCTCATGTACCTTCCAGAGTGTCACCATGCATATATAAGCAAATGTGAATATAGATTCTTTCTTCCTCTTCCCTTCCTTTAAATGCTTGGTTTAAATGAGGTGGTTAGGTAAGGCCTGAATAGCAGGGAGATTGAGCCATGTGAAGATTTGGGAGGAGAACATTCCAGGCAGCAGAAAGAGGGAGACCGGAAGCTCCAGGACAGGAACTGGTATCGGGTATTTAAGTCAAAGTGATGGATGTAGAGTGAATGAGGGAGGGCGTGGCAAGAGAAAAGGTAGAAAGGAAGGAAGAGACCACTGACTCTGCTTGGAGTAATAGTTGGTAGCTGTCTAAACCTGTCTTCAATGAGAAACTTCCTGCCATGGTAGCCACCCCTGCCCACCTGCCATAAGGACCGTTGCAATACTTCAACCTCAAAAAAAGAATCTCATGAACCCCCGCTTGTTCCAGGAAACGGTCAGCTACAGAGAAGCCCTCACCCCTAACACGAAACACTTTCTCTTTTGACATGTCCGCAGACAGTTCACTTGCCCCCTTGAAGCCAACCAAGCAATTCTGAATGCACCTGAAGTCTGGATAGAAAGTTTCCCCACTTCCAAAATCCCACCTTAATACCATGCTTGCCTGTCAGAGACTGTCTGTGTGTCCTGTTTTTACTTTATAAATGTATCCTCCTTCCTACCACCTCAGAACTCCTGCTGAAACAAAAGAGATAGCAGATGGGTTCCCTTGCCCAGTTTATGAACAAACAGCTCCTTTTGTCCCTGACACAGTTTTGTCTTTGACGTCATGAGACAGCTAAAGCTTTGGCCTGAGCGCAGAGCCCCATCTTACCCCAGCTCCTAGGATGGAGAGGGCAGAGGGGAGGGAGAAATCAGCAGATGCTCGTTTTATTTTGTTTTATTTTAGTATTCTCTGTGTGTCTTAAACTCTTCTATCTCCCAATACTCTTTCTAAATACTTATTTTAGCCCCAAATTTAGCATTTAGAGGAGTCTGGTTCTTTTCAGACTGAAGACCTCTATTTTGTCCAATATGTGCATAGACAGAAACTCATGAAACTTTCCAAGCTTTATTTAAATAGTTCTCTGATGTGGTTTCCATAAAGCAATATTATGACTCAGTGTGCATATTTAGAGAAATTATGGTGATTTCTTTTAAAATTCTAATTGCGGTTTAAATGACCTAATTGCTATTCAAAATCAGGCACATTATACACCCAATTCAACATACTTCTTTAAAATATTGCCAAGGATTAAAATAAATTATAATGTATCGTGCATAATTGTACCTTAATGATGTATTTCTGTGATTGGTTTCCAGATTCACTATTCCTGTTATCTTTGTAAACCGTCTTCTCCACGCTATTTCTTGCTTGATAAAGCGGTAATGCTGAAGAGATGAGACTCCTGAGTTTTATTAATGTTGTTATTATAAAAGTAATGCATACTTAAAAATTTAAAACAGTATGGAAGCGAGAAAAGTAGGAGGAGAAATTTGTCCCTGTCCTCATGAATTCTACTACCATGAAGTGATCAAGATATGACATATGTGTGTGTACATGCATGCACACATGTGTGTATTAAAAAAAAGTCAAGAGTGGGACTTTATGAAGATTTTAGCTATCTGCAAAATTAGAGGGCACACAATCCATTCAGACTGCCCTCACTTCTGACACCAACTGCAAGTTTGCAGGGATCCCAAAACCTGCCTCAGGTTTGATAATTCTCTAGAAGGACTCACAGAACTCACTGAAAGCTGTTGTACTCGTAGTTGTGGTTTATTACAGGGACAGAATTGCGGATGAAAATCAGCTAAGGGAGGAAGCACATAGGGAAGAGTCAAGGGAAGTGTCAGACGTGGAGCTCCCATCACTCTCTCCCCTTGGAATCAAGATGCATTACTTTCCCAGATCAATGTGTGAAAATACACACAGAAAATTGCCAACCAGGGAAATTCACCCATGCCTCAGTGTTCAGAGTTCTTATTGAGGCTCCATTACAGAGGCATGACTGATAGATTCATTGCCCGCATGATTGATCTGAGACTCCAGGTTGTCTGACACAGCATGACCCTAAATAACATTGCTGGGTTTTCTGCTGTGGTCAGCCCCCACCCTAAGATTATCTGGGCATAGCCAGCCCCCACCATATGTCACGTTGTTAGCATATCTAGTGAACCAAGGTAAGGCAAGCAAAGATGTTCCTACCAAGCCTGCCATTCCAAGGACTTGGTGATTACATCCCAGAAGCCAAGGTCAAAGGCCAGAACTCTTTCTGGGTAAGTTAAATCCTCACTACACAGGCTTCCAAAGTGAAGAACCATTAGATGAGTAAAACATCCAAACTGAATATTTTCAATTGATTTCAGACATTATTTCATGATGTTCCTTGGAGGAGGGAAGCAGTAATTGTCTTCTTGCCACCATGCAGAGTATCAGGAGGTAGTGGGGGAGAAAGGGATGCTATTTGTCTTATGCCTTGGCTGTTTGTCACTGTAAGTCTCTATTTCACCTGATTCCCTTCTCTCCTGCTCTGCCTCCTCCAATCCACTGCTGTTAGTGTCAATCACTAAGATGTCAGTGTGAGTTAGGGGTCACCCAAATGCCCACAGAGCTGGGTAAAGAAGTGAAGTTCCCGTTTGCTGTCGATTCAACATTGATGTAATTCATTTGCGTATTAAACATAAAAGAATATCCTTCTTTTCCAGAAAGAAAATCTGTTTCCATACTTTTCCATTGACCCTTTTTTTCTTGAAAGGTGTAGACCTCTCAGAAAATCCTTTCTTTCCCTATTTTTGACAAAGTGTGCAGAGAACAGTCTCTCTGCTACAGTTAAATAAACAGCTCGGCCATTTTGAAGCCTGACCCTGACTCTTACTTTCAGAGTCAAGTGAACAATACAGAGTGCTGGTGATGGTGGTCCCTAAAGTACATCTTCTCATCTAAAGGAGTAATGGCCACTTAGCTCTGGCTGATGGTTACATGATGAGAATGACAGAATACTTTCCCAAGAAAGGTAGAAAATCTGAAATCACTCAATTCATTCATTCGTTCCTTCATGTGAAATTCACATAGCATAAAATTAACCATTTTAAAGTGAAAAATTCAGTGGCATTTAGTACATTCACAGCATTGTGCAACCACCAACTTTATCTAATTCTGAAACATTTCCATCACTCCATGATAAAACCCTGAAGTCATTGAGCAGTTACTCCCCATTCCTCCCTCCTTCCAGCCACAGGAAACCACCAATCTGCTTTATATTTCTATGGATTTACCTATTCTGGATAGTTCACATAAATGAAATCACACAATATGTGATCTTCTGTGTCTGGCTTCTGCAATCATTCCATTTTAAATGTGGTCACAAGGCTAACAAACAATGAACAATGGCACTGGGTTAGATAAACCAAACTCATGTTAGGGCAGATATGGCCCACTTACTGAGAGCTAATAGCCTCAGCCCTGATGCAAAGAGAGAGAGAAGAGGCCATAGCTAGAAGTTTGATTAAGAGGAAGGGGCCTGGCAAAGATGTTCTCTAGGAGGGCAAGCAATGAGCTAGGTCACCACTGATTCATAAATCCAGTCAAGGATGTAGAATCCTGTAGAGAGAGCTTGTTAGAATCATGCAAAGTCCAACGTTCTAGAGAGTCCTAAAAAGTAGAAAATGGAGAAAAGTACTGTAAAGCTGACAATCAAGTAGATTCCAGACTCAAGAAGCATGGAGGATAAAAAAGGAAGGTTATGGGGTAGAATAGAAATGTTAGAGACGACGCCGATTGGAACTCAACTTGAAGCACAGTTTTGCTTTGATTCTTAACATTTTAGTCCCAGTTTCTCCATTAGAAAAATGAGTATAATACCCCATTGTGCTGGATTGTTGTTAGAAATATAGATATTATTAATACAATACCTGGCACAAAGATAAAAGTCATTAAGTAAGAATTATTATAATAATGAGACTGGTGTCGACAAACAGAGTTTAAACCATTAGTCTTAGGATGGACATTTGTTCTCTGGAATGATTTTCCATCCCTGCTGGGTGTGAGTGGAACATCATACACAGGTAGAAAAGATTCTCAAAGGCTGTAGTAGGTCCTGGTTATAAGGATTGAGACATGTCTTACAAAAGCATACGAAGCAGCATTGCCACTAGTTTAGGGGGATGGTCATGAGATTTTAAATTAAATCTAAAACAATTTTACTCACTGGAAAGGATGACAGATGGACACTGTGACCCCCTGTAATCCTTTTTAGTTGTAGAAATGGCAGTTAGTGGAGAGATTAAGCTTGTCAATGTCACACTGCCAACTGGACAGATCTCAAATTTAGAAGGACAACTTCTGTGTCAGACTAAGTAGGTCAAATTTTTGTGCCTTTTCCATAAAATGCTCTCTGCCAAGCAGAGGGTGAAGATTCAGGGGCACTTGTTGGTTTGACAAAACTTAGATTTAACTTTTCAAATACTTTCAGTTTCTCAACTTTTAAGAGTTAAAGAGAATACAATCAGCGCCTCCATAATACAGGCAATATTTGATCTATTTAAAACTAATTTTGCATCATAAAGAAAGAGATTGGAAGACATGAGATAAAGTCTTAACTGCTATATAATCTTAAATAATGCCCATATTTTTTAAATGCAATGTGCTCTGTATAATGTGAAAATGAGGGGAGTGACTATATTTTACTTCTTAAAATTCTATTTTCTCAATGGCTCTGTGTGCAGTAATGATAAAAGTCTAACATCCTTTCCAGAAATTGTGTCTCTATTTAAGTAACTGACTTGAGTTAGTTGAGGGGAAAAAGTCTCGTTTTTGGAACTCAATATACCAAAGAAAAGAAAATCAAGTCTGAAACTGTCATTTGTCTCCTGAAAAATGAAATGCATGGGTTTGCCATGTGAAGTCCTTTCCTTAGGGTTTTTGGGGTTCCCTGACTTGGATGGGAGTCTATTTTCTATTTACACTCATGATATATAATTTTGTTCTACAATTATTTGGTTAAATGAAATGTTTTAATTACACAACAAATAATGGTAAAGTTTTACGAAACATGCCATAAATTATGAAGGTTGTATATGAATGGCTGGTTTGTGTAATATTCAATTAAAAAAGCAGATGAAATCCTTAAACACGTCTAATCCTGAGGGGCACTGGGCATGTGATCAACATTCTGAGACTCTAGGATAAAGACCTGTCAGAACCACTGGAATTTTGGCAGTCTGGATTTTAATATTTTTATTTGTTTTTTTGGTGAGGAAGATTGGCCCTGAGCTATTTATTTTATCTTGTATGTGGGTCACCACTGCAGCATGGCTTGATGATGAGCAGTGTGTAGGTTCACATCCAGGATCCAAACCTGAGAACCCCAGGCCACCAAAGTGGAGTGCAAACTTAGCCACTATACCACCAGGCAAGCCCCTGGATTTTAATTATTGTCTTACTATGTTTTTAATTTTAATTCCTATAAATATAACCTAACAGATAGTCAACAGAAAAAGATACCATTTCCCCAATATCCAGGATGAAGATGAATAATGCAGAGAATCAGAAAACATCATACCAACTGCAAGGACTTTAAATATCAGCTAGAAAGAGTTATAATAAAAGTTGGCTAATATGTGAAATACAGGTATTTTGGTATTTGCTTCACACATTTATACCTTATGAACCAAGAATTATACCTCCAGTAATATAAAATCAATTCTCAATAAAAGCTATATTTAATTTAATTATATTAGTCTTATTTTAAAAATGAATTTATGTGACGGTTTGAGACACAGACAATATAATACAATTTTTTAAAAGATGGCTGAGGGCGTTGGCATAAAGGAAAGATAACATGAATATAGTGGTACACAGCCTGGAGGTGGTGTGGTCCATGCTGGAGATGGATTGCAGAGTTGAGTATGAGCTTCCTAACAGCCAAAACAGATGCAAACATGTAATTAGTTACAACAGGGGTGGCAAACTCTGGCCCTTGAGCCAAATCCCATCTACCACCTGGTTTCGTAAATAAAGTTTCACTGGAGCGAAGCCATGCTCATTTGTTTCTATATTGTCTGTAGCTGTTTCTCTGCGACAATGGCAGAATTGAGGAGCTGCAGCAGAGCCCGAATGGCCTGCAAAGCTGAAAATATATGCTGTCTGGCCATTTACTGGAAGAGTTTGCCAACCCCTGAGTTACAACATTATAGCATCTAAAAGATTTTTAAAAATTCACTGGGTTAGTGAATTTTTTAAAAACACAACATTTTTTCAGTTATGAAAAGCCGTTGATAATAATTACAATGTTTATCAATATTGATATGATATTTTTACCATGAAATTTATGCTCGCATTTCCATACTAACGGATGAGCAGAGTCAAGTTACACCGGAAATTTCAGTTAGCCAAAGCTCATCTATTATATAAATAAAACACTATCTATTCAATACCTCCCTAAAATATTAGTCTAAAAAGGGACGGCTCTGCCCGGGTCTAAAACAAATTCATTATCTAACAGCTATTCTTTACACAAAGATTTTTAAATACGGTCTTCTACCTTTGAAGGTGCATCATATTGATCATTAATTTCAGAGGAAAGCAATCTTTCAATAAAGGACATTACCTTCTGCTCCGTCCTAAGTACAGATCAACAGCAACTGTCACATAAAGGATTTGGGCAATACACCAAAAGAAGAGGATGAGAATGTCCATAGAGCTTCTTTAAAAATCTTTTTATCTGCTTGGACGTAGAGAAGTCCGGGAAAGAAAATAAAGGAGGCAAGCCTAGCGGTGGATCTGTGAAGAGTGTCCATTCTACTCTTTGACTCCTAGGAGTCTAAATGTGAAGTCTGCTTTACTGCCTGGCCATACCTGCTTGATCCAAGAGTTCACCTGACACAGGCCGGATAATCAGCCTCTCTGCAGAGAACTGGGAAGGGGCTGGGGATGTTGGCGCTAAGACACATCAATGGCGGCACCCAGAGAAATGAGCCTGGAGCTGTGCTGCTGAGTGAAAGTCCGGAGCTGCCCTGACTCCTGTCTCACTCAGGCTGGTCGTGCAGGTCTTCCATACAGCCTGTGAAATTCCCCATCTATCCCTAATTTCTATTACTTGTATCCAAAGGAAATTTATTTATTTACGTAGTATCTTCAGATACTTAAGGATACTTATCACGTCCCTCCAAACTTTCCTTCTCCACATGAAACCTACTGACTTTATTAATCCTTTCCTCAAAATAATTTATTAGAAGAAAAAAATCCCAATAATCTAAACAACTAAATTTTTAAAAATAGGCTTTAATCCCAAACCCAGATCCAAGCCTCCTTAAAATCTTGTGTCGAGATGGGAAAACAATGCTTCAGGCATGGTGTGATCAGCACAGAGTAGGACAAGATTATCACCTCCCTTATGCTAAAAGCTATGCTTCTACTAAAGCAGCCATAGGTCTTATTCACCTTTTTTGGATAGACACATCACACTACTGACCTTACATTTAGCTAAATCAATCATGTTTTTTATCCTTAAAGCTGATACTCAATTATGTTGTCATTTTTGGATCCAGTTTTAAATTTATATTTATCCCTAGCATATTTGATCCTACTAATTGACTCATTTTTCCAGTTTGCCCAGATATCTTTGGATTAGTAATAATTAATCATACAGTTCCTGTGAGCTAGAAAACGTTAAGCATTTTACATCTTTTATATTGTTTTATTTTTCACAAGAATCGTATAGGAAATGTGTTTATTTGTCCCCAGCTTCCTCCACTCTCTACTCCCTCATCCTCGTGAGGGAAAAAGATAAATCTTTCAATTGGAGTTAATTTTCTTGGTGGAGGTGAATAGCAATCTTACCGTGATGGAATTGTACGCATAAAAAAATAAAAATGCTTCATGAAAAATGTGTGTGTTCACACTATGTGTAAATAGACCAGAACAGAAACAGGTAGGAAGGTCATAACTAAAAGGATAAGGAGACATCAAAAGAACAATCCATTAAAGACATAATAGATAAGGTGGACTTCATTAAAATTTAAAACTTCTGTTCTGCAAAAGACAATGTCAGGAGAATGAGAAGACAAGCCAGAGACTGGGAGAAAATATTTGTAAAAGACACATCTGTTAAAGGACTGTTATCCAAAATTTGCAAAGAACTCTTAAAACTCAACAATAAGAAAACAACTTGATTTATAAATGGGCCAAAGACCATAACAGACACTTCACCAAAAAAGATATGCAGATGACAAATAGGCATATGAAAAGATGTTCCACATCATATGTCATCAGGGAAATGCAAATTAAAACAACAATGAGATACCACTACACACCTATTAGAATGGCCAAGATTTGGAACACTGAAAATAGAAAATGCTGGTGAGGATGTAGAGAAACTCTCATTCAATGCTGATGGAAAGGTAAAATGGTACAGGCACTTTAGAAGATAGTTTGACAGTTTCTTACAAAACTAAACATACTTTTACCATACAATCCAGCAACTGTGCTCCTTAGTATTTACCCAAAGTAGTTAAAAGCTTATGTCCACACAAAAACCTGTACATGGATGTTTATAGCAACTTTTCATAATTGCCAAAACATGGAACCAACCAAGATGTCCTTCAGTAGGTGAAGGACAAACTGTGGTACATCCAGACAATGGAATATTATTCTGCACTGAAAGTAAATGAACTATCAAGCCATGAAAAGACATGGAGAGAACTTAAATGCGTATTACTAAGTGAAGGAAGCCAATCTGAAAGGGCTACAAACTGTATGATTCCAACCATATGACATTCTGGAAAAGGCAAAATTATAGAGACAGTGAAAAGGTCAGTGGTTGCCAGGGGTTGGGGCTGGGGCGAGGGATGGATAGGCAGAGCCCAGAGGACTTTTAGGGCAGTGAAAATACCCTGTATGATTCCATAATGATGGCTACACCTCGATACACATTTTTCCAAACCCCACAGAAGGTACAACACCAACAGTGAGCCCTAACAAACTGTGGACTTTGGGTGATGATGATTTGTCATTGTAGGGTCATCAATTGTAATAAATGTACCACTCTGGTGATGGATGTTGACAATGAGGGAAGCTATACCTGTGTAGGGACAGGAGGTAGATGGGAAGTCTCTGTACCTTACTCTCACTTTTGCTAAAACTGTTCCAAAAAGTAAGGCCATTTTTATTTTTTTGACAAAAAGGATAATGAGTTTGAGACAGTTAGGCAACTCGGCCAGAGTCACAGAGCCAGCAAGTGGTGAAGCTGATCTTTAAAACCCAATCTGACTGCAAATCCCATACATTTAACTGCCATGTTCTGGTGCCTCCAAAGTTTAACTAAACGATTGCTATCTAGATGTCGATTTTCTTGATCATCAAGTTTTCTAAGCAGATTTTCTATGTATTCATTTATATCATTAATTTAAAAATACTGCATAGAAGAAAGCCCAGTGGCAAGCTTCTAGAAACTCTTTTTAAGGCTCATATATTTATTTTAATCAGGACCCATGGGTATGTTAAATCCACTTCATTGAACGATTATCTACTCTGCATTTCTCAAACTTCCTCGGAAGGATAAAATAAGTCTTCTCCATACACTTATTGATGTCCAGTTACGTTGTGCTGCAATTTTCCCTGGATAGAGCAGTCAAACTAGTCTGTCAAAAAGGAGTTGTATAATCTTTTTGGAAGACAATTCAGACGTACATATTAACGCTCTGATTCAACCATCTGACAAAATCTCCCTTTGGGAATATATACCAAGGAAATAATTCAATTATTGTACATAAATCTTTTTCTGGATTTTAGGCTCTTAGAATTTTTCTATTTCTGTGTTATTTAGGAAGGTGAAAAAGCAAACAGAGCAAAAATAGAATCACAAATTATGTTACAACACACAATGAACTACTACACAGACTTTTAAATAATAATTTTGAAAACTATATTGACATGGGCAAAATCCTCATGACAAGAGAAGTGAAAAATAAAGATGCAAATGCATACAGTATGATTTCACTTTTTAAGTATATTTAACATATATATGATGTGTATTATACACACATATAATAAATAAATAAACTTTCCCATGCTTCATTAGTCTGTAGACCTAAATATATTTTTTCAATGTTTATATTATATGTAAACATATAAAATATATATATATATATATATATATATATAATCCTACTAGATTATCTAGCTTCTGCAAAGCTGTCCCCAAGTATTTCCGAAAGCATTCTGGAAGTGCACGTGAACATGTCACTTCAACCACTCCGATGCACTCTGTCACAGGGTTTCTTTGGGCCTGCCCTGCTGAGCATTGCCATCTCCTGCCGGCAACTGCCACCACTCCCTTTCACCAGACACTGTTCCCAGTGACTAAATAATGCTCAAAAAACCAATGCTTACAAGTTCCCAACAGCCCCAAAGGATAAGTTCCACCTTCCCTAAAATGTTCTAGATGCCTGTTTTCACGTATTATTTTTATGATGGTTTATTGATGACCTGGAACCTACAGTTCAAACAATTGAAAGGCTTAGCAAATGACTGAATCCCCAAATCCAAGTAAAATGACTGAGTTTTGAATGCTCAGACATTTGTCGTAGGGCACGCCAGTAAGATTATGACCTATATTTTCTCAGGATTTCTACTTACCACCTGTTGGACACTGAGCATCTCATATTTTGTGGCATCAGTCAAGGAATAATGTTGAGGCTATATCATCAATATAATTATATCATCTTGTTACCATTTATTTATATCATCTATTTATCATCTTGTTCTTCCCAATAATTCACAACACTAATCATTTTTTCCATGAACCATTGGAAGATAGAAGGAGTCATTAAGATTCCTTAGGGTATCTTTCACATTTTGGTAGAGCTCCCTCCCCATAGAAATGTTGAATAGCGTCTTGTCTTTCTCTTTCTTAGCCATAGGTTAGGAAATACTATTCTTCTGTGTACAGTTGTATAGGTTGCACACTGCTTGACAGCAGACAGCACAACATCTATAGGAGCACCATTGCCCTTTACATCCTAGTCACTAACTACCCTGGTGGTCAAGCAGTTAAGATATGGGGCTCTCACCAGGTTCATTTCCAGTCTGGGAACCACATCACCCAGTCTCTCAGTTGTCATACTGTGGTGGCTGTGTGTTGCTGTGATGCTGAAAACTATGTCACATACCAGCAGGGTGACCCATGGTGGATAGGTTTCAGCAGAGCTTCCAAACTAAGATGGACTAGGAAAAAGGACCTGGCCACCCACTTCTGAAAAAATTGGCCATGAAAACTCTATGAATAGCAGCGGAGCATTGTCTGATACAGCGCTGGAAGGTGAGAGGGTGGTGCAAAAAGACCGGGTAGGGTTCCACTCCACTATACACAGGGGCACTAGGACAGCACTAACAAACAAACACTACAGATTTGCATAACGTTTCATTATAAATAAATCCTTACATGATGGAAGTTATCATACATTGTTCTAGGAAGTAGAGTATCTCAGGTAAGGGAGTGACTGCTTAATTTGCAAAAACACATTGTGTGGACTTGCAGCAACTCTAGGACCGATTTAGTCACTTTTCAGTCCAACTTCGAATGTCCCTAGCTCGTACTTAGGTAACTAAGAGAGACTGGGTTGATATTGAATGATGCCACTAACCGAGCAGAGAAGGAAAGGATAAATTACACTTCAGAGTGGGAAATATGAGACTGGAGCTCAATATAAAAGTCAGGATGGGAAGTCTAGAGAGTTGAATTCGTGAGAGTGAATGATTCTGCCCAAATAGATGATGTACGTGTGAGGCACTAATATACTTAGGGCTGAGGAAATCAATAACCTGGCCCTGAAGAGGCGGAAAGGGGAAAAGAGTAGTCAGAAACACAGATAGAAAATGGTCTAAGTATTAAGAGGACTAAAAGAAATAATAGCATAGAAACAAAAAGAAACTCTTAAGAGGAATAGGCAATCCATACCAGCAAGAGTAAAGACAAGTTAAGGAGAACGAGGGTTGAAAAGAGGTCATTAGCTTTGATAAATACAAGGTCCTTGGTTGCTTCAGCAAGAGTAGATTCTGTGGAAGGATTGGTGTGGAAATTAGATTGCAATGAGTCGAGGATGGATTGAAAAGTGAGTAACTATTGGTAATAAATATAGACTAGATTCTTAAGAAATCTGGTTTTCAATGAAAAGAGACTGTTATTTCAAATGCAATTTCTCATAGAAAAAGAAAATGCTACAGTAGAGGTTAATTTCCTAGGTCAGCCTACAACACTTATTTGGTCCATAATAAAATGCGGAAACTTCAGATTTATGATTAAAACCAGAGGAGAGAAATGCTGCTGCAACACTTGTAATAAAACAAAAACCAGAATAATATATTTTTATAATAAATTGCATTTTTTGTGTCTTGAATGTTGGTAGCTGGGGACGGTAGGTTTAATTAAAGGATTATGAATTGGCAGATAGTTTTTATAGAAAGATTTTGATATGAACTTCCACAAATTGTTAAGGTCTTAATTTTTTTTAATTGTATTTAATTTCACTTTGAAACAAATGGTTGTGCTTTACTTTGATTCGTCTCTGTCCCTGGCATTAGTCCTATAGTTTCCAGCTCTATCTGGAGTTGTTTAGATATTTACAAGCATAAAAGAGGAAGAGAAAAAAGAGGTGGTAGTGAAAAGGTGCTTAAAGAAGTCAGTCTCAAATGTAATGTGCAGAAAGAAGGTCTCCGCGACTCTAGGCATCTTTTTTTAAGTACGTTCGTAGCCAAGGTGATCAAATCTCGAAACAGTCTATGGTCCAGTTTTTGCTTAAAAGGAAAATGGCAAAAAGAGCAAAATGGTGAAAGAGAGGGTAAAAGTTGCAGCGGGTCAACAGTGAAGGGAGAGTGAGAAGAAAAAGAGCAACATTCAACTGACCAAGAAATTAAATTAATGTTTCAGAATAGATGAATTTCATGAGCTCTTCATGCTGTTACATAAAATACTTCAACTGCCCATTGCGTAAAATGAAGGGTGCTGAAAACTAGTTATCTACACCATCACGGCGAGAAAAGTCAACTGTCAAGGGGAACTTCTCAGATCTTAGTGGTTTCTCACCCACAGGAAAACTGGACTCATTTAAAGACAAAACTGAGTGTGGTAGTATTCGGAAGACTATACTTATGAGGCACTACAAAGAAAAAAAAGAAGAGGCGAACAAAGCAAATTGTTTGAAATCCATGCTGCATTGCTGTAAGGATCTCAACCTGAAAGAATTTAATGGGCCTCAAAATGTTAACATCAACACAGTTGCTACAAAATATAAAATAGGAAATATTAAGGAAATAGCTAAAAAGAATCTGCCTTACTTGCCCTAACCCTCTCCCCCCACCCTCCCCCCAAAAACCCCTCCAGGCTCAGCTTCCTTCACGGATGAATTCTACCTACTATTTAAGGAACAGACAATACCAGTTCTGCACAAACTCTCAGAATATAAAAGATGAGGAAATATTTCTCAACTCATTTTATAAGGCCAGCGTTATTCTAATCTTTAAACCAAACAAACACATGATAAGAAAAAGGAGAGTACACACCAATATTCTCCATGAAAATTATATGTAAAAATCTTTAAGAAAATATTTGCAAATGGAATCCAGCAGCATATAAAAAGATAGCATAACTTGACAACTGGCATTTATCCCAGGAAGGTATAATATTAAGAAAGGAAAAAAGAAAAATCATATAATCATAATAACAGATACAGAAAAAAAGCATTTTACAAGATGCAAACTTATTCCTGATTTAAAATTCCCACCAAACTAAGAATCAAAGGGAACTTTCTTAATCTAACCTAATACTCAATGGGGAAAGAGTGAATATTTTTATCCTAAGATTGAGAACAAGGTAAGGATATTCACCTGCACCCTTATGTTCAACACTGTGCTCAAAGTCCTAGGCTGTGCAATAAGGCAAGAAAAAGAACTAACCGGTCTATAAATTGGAAAGGAAGAAAACACTGTCATTATTCACAGGCACTATGACTGTCTAGAAAATCTTAAGTCGTCTACAAAAAAGCTGCCAGAACTAATAAACGAATGTGGCAAGTTGCAGGACACAAGGTCAATAAACAAATCAATTATATTCTATATACTAGCAAAGAACAATTGAAATTTAAAAATTTGCAATGGCATCAAAAACCATGAAATACTTAGGGATAAATTTAACAATAACGTGCACGACATGTACATTGAAAATTACAAAATATTGCTAATAGAAAGTAAAGAATCTGTAAGTAAATGAAGATAAACCCCATATTTGTGGATCAGAAAGTTCAAATTTTTTAAGCTGTTTCCCCTAAATTGATCTGTAAATTCAACACAATCTCAAACAAAATCCAAGCAGGCTTTTTGTTGTTGAAATTGACAAGCTGATTTTATGACTAATATAGAAATACAATGAAGAACAAAATTGAAGGACTTTTGCTTGTGTAAAGATAGAAATACTGGTCAATGGAACAGATTGAGTCCATAAATGAGCCCACATATGAATGGACAATTGAGTTTTGACAAATATTTGAAGCCAACTAAAAAGGTTAAGGGTAAAATTTTCAACAAATGGTGCTGGAACAACTAGATAGCCATATACAAAAATGAACCTTGATTGTTACTTCACAGCATACACAAAAATGATTGTGAAATGCATCATAAACTTAAACATAAGAGTTAAAACTTTCAAACTTCCAAAAGAAAACACGAGAGAAAATCTTTGTGGCATTGGTTTAGGCAAAGATTTCCTACTTAAGACTCAAAAAACACAAACCACAAAAGACAAAAAAAATTGACAGTTTAAACTACATCAAAAATTTTAAAACTTTTCCTTTGTAAAAGGAACTAGTAAACTTCTTGTCCAGGCAAGATGGCATAGACTCATTTTTCCCTGCTCTTTCCTGCTAAATTCAACTATAAAGATTGAAATAAGACAAGAGGCAAGCAAAGGGGAAATCTGGAAGGTGGTAAGAAAAACCAATTTGGGATCTCAGGACTGGATTATAACACAGAGTAAGGGGATCTTACCCCTCTCCTCACCCAATAGAAGAAGGCAACTCAGATCTGGTGTTTCTCAATGCCCAATCTAGCAACAGAAGGCAGTCTAGGTAAGCCCACAGCATCCAAAGATCAAAAGGGGATCTGGATGAGCCTGATATCACCAGTGAGGAGGATGGAGTTCAGAGCCTTGTTCAGAATAATTAGCCAGCGCAATTAATTAATTAATCTCCTCCTCTCCAGGCCTGAGACTTCCTTCCTACAACTAAGTATGCTAGAGTGGCAGGGGGCACCAGCAAGAAGGACCCTGTCACAACAGGCTATCCAGTCCAGGAAGCCTCTTTGTCTTGCAGACCTGAGATGCTCCTTCCCCACTAAGAGACACCAGGCTGTCCAGCCTGGGGAAACCCTTCCACCCCCTCAGCACCAGCAAAGACCAGTGGGAACCCCAGTTCAACCAAGAAGAATAAAATAACACCACAAAGTCCCTGAAAATTGAGCTGTCATTGGAACCACAGCCCACAAATGTAGGCGAGGACCTGCATGCTAAACCTAAACAGGGTGACTGCCTGCTGAAATAAAAACCTCAAAGGAAATTTTGAAAATACAGAGAACTGAATGAAAACATAATGTATCAAAATATGTGGATGCAGCTAAAGCAGTGCTGAGAGGGAAATTTATTCCACTAAATGTTTACATTAGAAACAGGGAAAGGTCTCAAATCAATCATCTAAGCTCTTAACTAACGAAACTACAAAAATGAGAGCAAAATAAACCCAAAGTCAAAAGGATAGAAATGTTAAAGATCTGGGTAGAAATCAATGAAATGGGTAATAGGAAACCAGTGGAGAAGAATCAATGAAACAAAAGCTGTTTCTTCAAAAACTTCAATGAAATTGATAAACCTGTAGCAAGACTGACAATAATAGAAAGAAAAACGCAAATCACCAGTCTCAGGAGTGAAACAAGGCTATCACTACAGGTCCTGAGGCTATTAAAAATCATATGAAGGGAATGCTACAAACAACTTTACACTCACATATGCAAAAACTCAGAAGAAAAGGACCAATTCCTCAAAAATCACAAATTACCAAAACTCAACCAAGATGAAATAGTTTAATTTGTCCTTTAATCATTAAATTAATTTAATTAATAATTAAAAGGATCCCCAAAAAAGAAATACCCAGGTCCAGATGCTTTCACTGGAGAGTTCTACCAAACATTTAAAGAAGAATTAACACCAATTTTCTATAATTTCTCCCAGAAAAGAGAAGAAGAGGCAGCACCTCCCAGCCTATTTATGGGGTCAATATTACCTTGACACCAAAAGCAAACAAAGACAGTATAAAAAAAGAAAACCACCATGAAGTTAGATGAAAAACATCCTCACTAAAATATTAGCAAACCAAATACAACAATGTATAAAAAGAATTATATACTATAACCAAATAAAATTTATTTCATTTATTTTGAATAAACCTGGTTCTATATTTGAAAACCAATCAAAGGTATTCCATCATAACAGTGAAAAGTAAAACATTATATAGTCTCATCAATTGATTCAGAGAAAGCATTTGATAAAATCCAATATAAAGTGATTAAAAACTCTCATCTAGTTGGAGATAAAGGAGAATTGCCTCAACTTGATCAAGAGAATCTACAAAAAATCTACAGCTCACCTCTTACCTAGTGGTGAAAGACTGAATGCTTACAGCAAGGCTAGACCTCTGATCTTGCCAGTCTATTCAACATATTACTGGAAGTTCTAGCTGCTGAAAGAAGGCACAAAGAGGAAACAAAAGAAATATCGATTAGAAAAAAAGAAATTAAACTATCCCTAATTGCAGACAACGTGATTGTCTAGAACAAGTGAGTTTAGTAAGGTCATAGGATACAAGATAAACACAAAAAAACCAATTACATACCTAACAATGAACATGCAAAAACCAAAATTAAAAACACAATGCTGTTAATAATTGCTCCAAAGAAAATAAAATTCTTAGGTATATACTTAAAACATATACGGGATCTGTATGCTGAAAATAACAAAATGCAGATGAAACAAATCACAGACCTAAATAAATGGCATACTGTGTTCATAAATTGGAAGATCCGATATAGCACACATGTCACTTCTTCTCAGATTGATCTATAGGTTTGATGCAATTCCTGTTACGATCCTAGCACATTTTTCTGTAGACAAAGACAAGCTTATTCTAAAATTTGTATGGAAAGGCACAGGCCCAAGAATTGCTAAAACAATTTTGACAAAGAAGAATAAAGTGAGAGACATCACTCTATTCAATATTCAGGTACATCACATAGCTACAGTAATCAAGGCAGTGTGGTATTGCTGGAGGGATAGGCACGAAGATCAATGGAACACAATGGAGAACCCAGAAATATATCCACACGAATATACTTAGCTGATCTTTGACAAAGGTACAAAAGCAATTAAGTGGAGAAAGAATAGCCTTTTCAGTAACTGGCATCCATAAGCAAAAAAAATAAAAAAGCAAATCTCAAACTAAGCCACACAGCTTATATAAAAATTAACTCAAAATGGATCATTGATTTAAATGTGAACATAAAACTGTAAAAAAATTTAGAAAATTTTTGGAATCTAGCAGGAGGCAAAGAGTCCTTAGACTTGACACCAAAAGCACAATCCATAAAAGGGAAAATCCAAAATTAGACTTCAACAAAATTAAAAATGTTTGCTTTCAGAAAGACTATGCGAAGAAGATGAAAAGACAAGCTACAGAACAGGAAAAAAACATTTGCCAACCACGTATCAGCAGAGGACTGCTATCTAGAATACATTAAAAAAAACCTACAAAAGTCAACAGTAAATCGATGATCTAATTAGAAAATGAAAAAATGACATGAACAGACATTTCACTGAAAAGAATATACAGATAATAAATAAACACATTAAAAGATGTTCAAGATTATTAGCTCTCAGGGAAATGCAAATTAAAACTATGATGAGATATCACTACACAGTAACAGAATGGCTAAAATAAAAAATAGTGACAACACCAAATGCTGGTGAGGATGTAGGGAAACTAGATCGCTCATGCATTGCTGGTAGGAACGGAAAATGGTACAACCATTCTGGGAAGTAGTTTAACGGTTTCTTCTAAGATTAAACACACAATTATCTCATGACCCAGCAATTGCACTCTTAGCATTTGTCCTAGAGAAATGAAAATTTATGTTCATACAAAAATCTGTACATGAATGTTTATGTCAGCTTTATTCCTAATAACGAAAAACTGGAAAAACTCAGGTGTCCTTCAATGGGTGAATGGTTAAACAAACTGTGGTACATCCATATCATGTAATACTACTCAGCGTTTAAAAGGAATGCATTATTGATATACAGCAATCTTTAGAGAATTATGCTGAGTGGAAAAAAAGTCAATCTCAAAACATTACATATGGTACGAATCCATTTATATACCATTCTGTCAGGGGATAGGCATGAGTGAGGGCGGGGACGGAAGTGCCCTGACCTTGACTGTGGTGTGGATACGTGAACCTAGACATGTACACAGCTAGACATAGAACTGTCTCACACACACACACACACACACATACACACACACACGAGGGAAAAAAAGGAAAAGAGAAAAGGTGAAAAAGACCAATTTCAAGTTACAGTTTGGAATAAGGCCACCTCTTTGAAGGTAATAAAAAAAGATAATCCTGAAAAACTTGGAAAAGCAAGTCACAGAGAGTGAAGACATATTTAAAGGCACATATCTGACAAGGGACCTGTATCTAAAATATATAAAAACATATTATTATTTAATAATAGAAGACTACCAACTCCATATAAAAATGCACAGAGTATGAACAGACACAACCAAAGAAGATAACATTGTCAATAAGCACCTGAAGCAATGTTCAACATCATTATTTGTTGAGGAAATGCAAAATAAAGCCACAATGAGGAGCCATTCCACACCCAATGGGATACCTAATGTAAGACTGGTTGACAATATTAAGTGCTGACAAAGATGTAGAGCAACTGAAACTCTCATAGATTTCTGCCAGGAATGCCAAATTGCGCACCAGTTTTGAAAACAGTTTGGCAGCTTTTTATCAAATTAAACACATGCCTCATCACGTGACCCAGAAATCTCACTTCCAGGTGGGATTTCATTTCATTATGCAAAGGAAATGAAAACTATATCAAACAGTGCAAATAAGGTATTCAGAGGAAGTAATATTTGCTGTTGCATATAACACCTTCAATCAATCTTCACACTTAAGAAGGCTGTTGAATAATACACTTCACCTCATCTTCAGGACAAATACATACAACAAGAAAGAGAGATTAACAGAAAAATACCAGATGGAACAAGATATCAGAGTGATTCTTGGTTGGGAGTTCTTTTAATTCAAATGTCTGCTTATTATATCTAAGTAACAAAGTTAGCAATCAGTCCATATTACAGTGTTTTGCATACAGTTGATACTCATTCGATATTTGAGGAATTAAACTAAAGCAATCCAAGCCCTACTCTTCAAATCCAGTTGGATTCCCACGTTTTACATGAAAGTATTTCTGTGAGGTCTTCCCCTACCACTAACCAACGCTCCTCTTTTCCACCAAAGATATTTCTTGTTCCCTAAAATTCTAAGATTGTTTACTGTGCTTCACTATTTGGAATTTAATACAGACTACTTATTTGTGGTGTATACGGCACATCTCCCCAGCCAGGTTGTAGGTCCCGTATTGTCCCATGGAGTGAATTCAACTCTTTAATGTTCAAGGTGCAATCTGCTTACTCTAAACAAAGGAAACATTTTTTTTGTTTGTGTTTTTCATATATTTCATCTTCCGTTTCTTCCTTTTTTTAAAGATAGACTTTATTTTTTATAAGTTTTAGATTTACAGAAAAATTGAGAAGATAGTACAAGTAGAACCAGTATATCCTGTACCCAATTTCCCCCATTATTAAGATTTTGCATTAATATGATGCATTTGTTAGAATTAATCAACCAATATTGATACACTGTTATGACTAGGTCCATAGTTTTTCCAGATTTCTTTAGTTTTTACTTAACGTCTTTTCACTGCTCCGGGATCCGGTCCAGGACGCCACAGTACATTTACTTGTCTTCTCTCCTTAGGCTTTTATTTGATGTGACAGTTTTTTAGACTTTTCCAAGCAAACCTTTTCAGAAATTTTCCTCATGGGATAAT
Organism: Equus przewalskii; assembly: GCF_037783145.1. Classification (NCBI taxonomy): domain Eukaryota; kingdom Metazoa; phylum Chordata; class Mammalia; order Perissodactyla; family Equidae; genus Equus; species Equus przewalskii. Next base: position 10,521,160 of record NC_091848.1, on the reverse strand, counting down.
TTTTCTCTTGAGAACAACAAAATGTAGGGTTTTTGTAAGGCTTTTTATCTTGCTTGACTGTTTCATAATTCTAATGGAGTAAAAACTGAGGTAAGAAACTCACATGGCATATCAGACTGCAGCTTATCACTAAAGGGCACTTAAGTGCCCTAACACACTCAAGGGCAAGAAACTAGTGAATAGAAGTTTATTTCCAGATACATTTTCTAAAGACACTGCCCTAGTCATTCCTCCCACTCTCCGCTTCCACATTCAGGGTCGCCACATTTGCTTGGGTAAGACTGTTCACGGTACAAAGGCTTCCAGCCAAGGGGTGGGATGAAATCTGGACCACACTCTGTTCCCCCAGCTATGCACTTATGGATTGCCTCTTCCTGTAGAAAGTTCTTTTGTCTAATTTGCACAAAGTTGCTCTTTGGGCTAGGAGAGGTTGGGGTTTCCAAGTACAGTTAGTTCTACCACCTAGTATTTCTTAAATTAACCCGTTCTTCTCCAATGCCCAAGTCAGTATCATCTCATCTCTTACCCACACTACTGAAATAGCCTTCTAATTGCAATGCACACATATGAAAGTCTTTAGCACAACATACAAAATCTTTTGCTATCTGCCCTCAGTTTACCACATTAGCTGCATTTATCCTTGCTGTTCAACATGCAGCCTGCAATCTAGCCACACAAGGTTATTTGAACTTAACACGGTCTTTCATGCCTCTAGAAAATGAGGCAAAAGAAGCCTAAGGGAGATCTGGAGAATCTTAGGTCAAAGGGACCTGTGACCCAGTTCCTAGATAAAACCAAGGAAGCATTAAGACGCTAGCTTAAAAATGGAGGTTCTGTATGTCTAAGCCAAAGGGCAGTAGACAGCCTTACAGAAGTGGCAGAATATCTGAGAAGGTATTGGAAATAGCTGAGAAGGAGGCTGACTTGAAGAAACGCTGTACATAGAAACAAGAGCAGACTCAACAGTGACCTTGAGGACCAATGTCTAAAGAACAAACTGAAACAAAACCACCTCAGCAGAAGTTATGTATTGACAGCAACTCAGAGCGCTAGATGGGAGTACCTTGCCACCACCAAACCCCAGAGCTCAGGCCTAACCAGGGCACAGAGTATAGGGGCACAAAAGTGACTGAGATTTAAGTTTTCATCACCAAATGAAATGAAAGTTTAATATAGATATTAGTCATATTATAGAAAAATAAAGTTAGAATTGTTGGACATCTGGGTTTGTGGACTCAACTACAAATCATTACTAAATGGTATCTAGAGCTTACTAATGTGCCTGGTACATAGCAGGTCCTCAGTGAAGGCTTATTGAAAGACTGAATAAAACTCATCATAATGATTTTAAGCCATCTCCAAGTTCTGAAATCCTGTTGGCGCTCATTGTCTTGAAACCCTCCCGTTTCCCACTAGGTGGCGTCCATTATCCGGAGTCCTTTACTTCCTGGCTTGCTACAGGATTTTTCTCCCCAGTGACCCATGGCTTTTCGTTTGCAGTTGGCAGAGGTCTTTTTGACTATTTCACTAGACTCTTATACGTTTTCTTCTTACACAAAACTCCTGGGATTTTATTCCCCCTGATCTTTCCCAGGCTGCCTCTGTAACTGCTGAGGAAATAGACTGAAGAATCTCGCTTCAGCTCCTTTAAATACCAGAGCAGCCGCAGTAAACACGTCCATTTCACTCTCTTAAACATGTCCTTTGGACACAGACTTTGCAGCATTTTTCTCCTTCTGCATATATTTCTCCTGCCTGTCTCACTTTTATGCTCCCCGTTTCTCCATCAGAGATAATATTCTATTTTAACTTTTCGTTTTCTGTTTCGAATTTTCTGACTTTTGGACAAGGACATAAGAAAACAGCTATGAGCAATTCCAAAGCAACTAGAAAAACTTACTAGAAAACAAGCTTCTCAAAATGTAATTTAAAAAATTTGAACATTATCGCATTTTCACCCTCTGAAAAACAAAACTGTAGGGAAAATCTCAGTTACTTGAAGATGAATAAATGAGGGACTAGGAGGATTAGTGAAAAATCCTGGAAAGAGGAGAGTGAAAAATAAAAGCTTAAATATGTTTAATTCTTCTGGCCCGGAGCCTGGGGGAACAGGCAGATGACATCACTGAATGGTTGTGAATGAGCTTTGTGGAACCTTGTTGTTTCTACTCCACGCACTCTCTGCCGCGGCGCCGTCCCAGGCGCTTTCTATCACCCACACATTCCAACACCTAAAAGCTGTTCTCTGCTGACTCCCAGCCTGTTCTCCAGCCCAGAACTTACTCTCCAGATAGGGACTGTGCATCTCACCTTGACGTCTCCTGAGGAACTAAAATTCAATAGGTCCAAAGCTTGACTCTACCACCACCAGCATTGCCCCTGTAGTCCTTATCTGGACAACGACATCATCATCCACCCAGGACAGAAACCTGGGGATTCCCCTCAAAGCCTCCTTTTCCCTCACCTCACACCTAATCAATCATCCAGTCCTGTCATCTGTATCTATATTTCATTTCTATCCTTTCCACTCTATTCTTAATAGCCTTCTCTTGGGATAAGCCTCTATCGACTGTCACCAGGAGTAATGCTGCAAGCTCTTAACAAATTTCCCTGCCCCCCCACCCTCCAACTCCTCACCCACTGTCCCCAGATCGATCTTTCCAAAACACAAGCGTGATCATGCAACTAACTCCTCTGTTTAAAACCCATTCCAGCTCTAGAATAAAAGTCCAAACTTTGCTTGAAGTCCCTGAGTCGGCCCTTGCCTCCTACAATATCATTCACCAATGCTCCTGACCTGAACCCTGCATTCCAGCCTTCAAGACTACTTACATTCACAAGGGGCCCTGCTGTTTCATGTCCTGTGCTTTATTAATGCTCAAGTGACATCCTTTCCTTGCAATGTCCTTCTCTCTCCTTCTCCCACGTTCATCTAGAAGACTCCTGACTGTTCTTCAAGATGTTGATCATTCCTTCCTTTGTCCTGTCCTGGTATCTTTCTGTTGTTGTTGTTATTTTTTCTTTTGTAATTTTTTTTAAAAGTACTTATTTATTTATTTTATTGCAATAACATTGGATTATAACATTATATAACTTTCAGGTATACATCATAATATATTTCAAATTCTGTGTAGATTACATCGTGTTCACCATGTCCTGGTATCTTGTGTATAAATCATCTAGAGTGTCATCATATTTTAATGCCAATACTGTGAGTTCCCCGAGATCAGGGACTGCTTCTTATTTTTGTGTTGTTTGGTGTAAGCACTGTCCCTGGCCCTACTCATCAATCAGAATATCTCAAGCAATGAATGAATAAAGAGGCAGGGTATTAGTTATCAACATTTACTGACTGCTTAATAAGACAAGCACCATGCCAACAGTTTATGAACATTGTCTCATGTAATTCTCTCAACTGCTCTATGAAGTAAGTTCTATAATTACTCTATTCTGCAGAGGATGGGTTTCAGGAAGTTAAGAAATATATGCAAAATCAATACATGCAAATGACGGACTCAGATTCTTCACGTATTTGCCCGCCCAGAGCTCAGTCTCCTAACCTCAAGTCCATGCTGCTTTTCAAAGACTGAATATGAGGAAATACTACCCTAACTTTCAAAAATCTTTTTTTTTAAAAAGGAAGATCATAGATTATACAAGCTAACCGCTTGAGAGTTTAATGCTGATTCCAAGAAAAAAGCAAACGGGACTCTTCAGCATGGTTTGTGAGCACTTCGTAAGAGAAGTCTTACTAATGCCGTTGGGCATGACCCGGAATCAGAATGGTTTCTCAAAGAACGAGCAATCCCAAGTCATCTTCCTTCCCCTTGTTTACTTGACAGGAAACTAGAGACGGTGTGTGTGGTGTCTAATTCCCCATCATCCTCCCCAGCCTGCTCCATTGTGTGCAGCCATGCCATTTGGGGTTAGGTCTAAACCAGTGTTTCTCCAAGCACCCGTGTGTAGGACTACCACCTACAGTGCCTGTTAAAAAACAACTTCCCATTTCTATGCACAGAGATTCTGAATCAGTAGGTCTAGGCACCCAGAAATCGTCCCTCAGGGGAAAATCTGATACAGGTAGGCCAAAGCCACAATTCAGAAACATGTGTCCAAACAAATCATGAGTACCCGTTCCTTTTCCAGGAACCTTGACTTAAGCCAATCAGGATCAGATTTTATCCTGGTAACAGTTACCAGTCTGGATGTGCGTGCTAGGCTGACCAACCCTCCCTGTTTACCCATGACTTTCCTGTTTAGCACTGAAAGTCCCACATCCCAGGACACCTCTCACCCCCCAGCAAATCAGGATTGTTGGTCACTCTAAAAGTGATCTAAGAGGTTGTCCTAGTCAAACTGAAAGAATATAGTCGTCTATTCACACTTTCTCCCATTCCCAGCTTCCTTCTGGACACAAACAAGAAAGTGTGTTATCCCCACTGCTTTTGGCAACCATCTTACAACCACAAAGGAAGCTGGCCTGATGGCAACACATGGGAGAAGGCAGAGCAAATGACAAACAGCAGAACAGAGTCACAGCCCTGGCTGTGCCATGCCCGGGGCCCTCCCTACCTCTGTGCGCTAATAAATGTCCTTATTGTTTATTCCAGGTTGATGGAGAGTTCCACCCTTGCAGGCAAAAACATCCTAACCAATGCAACTTGGCAAGTCATGGTGTTAGGAAGAAATATAACCAAGTCCCTTTTGGACAAAATGAAGATGTGAACTAAAAAACAGGACAGAAGGGTAAATCTGTCACTTTTCATTGTGCATAAGGAATTCCTCTGAGTTCTGTCTTATTGCAAGTTATGGGAAAAGTGTGTGAAAACCAGAACGAACATGTAAAATATTCTCTGAAAACTGGCACAATGGCCTAAATCTAACAAGATGAAATTTAATAGCCATAAATGTAAAGCTCTACTTTTCGGTCCAAAGCAGTCATTAATTTCACAAGAACAAGATGGCGGAAACATGGCTTAAGAGCAGCACGTGTGAAAGATTTAGGGATTTTGGTTGACTGTAAGCTCAGTACAAGCCAACAGTGTGATGTGGTTGCCAAAAATGCTAATGCGATTGTAGGCTGCCTTACTAGAAGTGTAACAAAGATTTCCCCCAGGCCACACCAGCCACAGTAACCTTTTACAAACCATGGTTTTTCTGCTTCTACAACCATCTGTGTTCTCCTGTTCAGCCCATAGGAATTCTAGATACTGTCCTCCAACCACCTCTTTCGGAGAATCCTTTGGAGTCCTGTAGTAAACTTGTCCGTCTACCTTCTTTTTGGAAATTATTTCAACCCTGGATTAAGCTAGCTGTCTGCTTTTTATTCTCGTGTTCAAGCTACTAAACACTGAAGAAAATCAGATAAATGATACCACTACAAACTCACCATCACTATCCCCAGCCAGTCCTTCCACACTTCTCAGCAATCTTTCATTATCCCAAGACAGGGCTGGCTCCTTTTCCCTATTAACTTTCACTCCTCGCCTGAAGACCCACACCCCATTTCTCCCTACAGATGACCTAGCCTCTTTCTTCATGAAAATGTAACCTGAATTAACACAGGTCATTTGCTTGCATCTGCTCCCTGAGGAGCTCAGCCCCACGATTTTCTGGACATCCCCATGGAGTGTCGACACCAAAATGAGAGAGACGGAGAACTTGAAGGCCAATAAGCATCTCCAACTAGACATCCTCTGAGCACCTCCATGATTTCCATGAATCCCTTTGGTCCCAAGGCCTCACTGCAGTACAAGGAACCAAAGTGCCGGGGTCCTCCAGGTGCCAGGTAGGGCCAGGTTCCAATTAACACTGTTACCTGGTGCCAGCTGGTGCCTCCATGTCTCAAGAAAAACAGAGGAGCTGGAAGTTAACGCCTTTTCTCTTCTCCCATTTCTACCTTCACCACTCCCCACCCTACACCCACCCAGAGCAACTAAAAGCAGCTTTTTCATCATTTTAGCAAAAGAAGAAGCTCTCCTGGAACCTGACTCATATAAGTACTGTTCCAGAGCCTATTTTTCCAATTTACCCATCGGGTCTAGGCAGGCCTCTGCTGAGCCATGAACACAACCCAGGGCCAAGATGAGTCTCCTCAACCTGGAAAAATAGAGGCCCGTGAACAGGGAGTCAAATTCCTGACTTTGCACATCTGAGCCTCTCCTCCCTGCTCTCCCCTCAGTGGAAAGCACTCTCTCCCCCAAGTTCACCACTGCTCTGTGTCTGACAGCTCTCACCTCCTCAGAGCTTGCTTCTCTCCAGAATCTTCATCCTCTCTTTGGGCTTCTTCTTTTTTTTGTATATATGCATACTCAAGTTTTTCCAAGCCCTCTAGAAATGAGAGAACAAGAAATTTTTCAAAAAATCTTTTGACCCAGTGGCATAAACTAATAAAAATGTGCCCCAGAGTAGAATCTAATGTGCATCCTCCTCCCTAAATGAGCTCACATCCTTCTTTCTCCTTTGAGTATTGTAAGTGGGATTGGCTAAGCAAGCTCTCCTTTTTTGGAAGGGTTTGATGCGAGCAGGATAGTGAAGTGAACAGAGAAAGAGGCCAAGTGCATATTTCCCTCCTTCGACAGTGTTGGAGTTGAATCAGGAAACAGCCTGAATTCTCTGGACAGCAGCACAGTGTGGGCTCTGAGCCAGCCAACGTTGGCCAGACCATTCTGTCTGTTCCTCTGGTGGCTCAGCACTGACACATCTTTGTCCTCTTCAGTTCTAGCTCCTGGACCTCCAGAGAAGGGCCACCCTCACCCCAGCAAGCCCCTGATTCACAGGTCCTCCACCATCAGCTTAGTTTTGCCAATGTCACTAAGTTGTAGCCCTCATTAGCTTTTACCCAGCTTCCCAATGTCCCCATTCCTTCTCTCCTCAACCAATTTCCTGTTCCACCCCCTTCCCTGATCTAGGGAAATCTCTCTCACTGAGGTCCCCCGTGACCACTTTGTTGCTAAATTCCATTAACGTTCTCCAGGCCCCTTATTACTTGAACTCTCTGTAATATTCAGTGCTGTTTTATTTATCTTTTCTTGAAACTTTCCTTCTTTGGCTCCCATGAAATCACTTGCTTTAGTCCCTCTTTCTACCTCCCAGGCCATTTAATCTCAGTCTCTGTAGTTGCCATCTCTTCTTTCCTTAAGTCTTACTGTTCCCCAAGATTCTGGTCTTTTTCCTCTACTCTTTTCACTCTTCCCTCCATCCTCCAGTACTGGACCCACTTCCATGGTATCAGCTATAGGTTGCCAACTTCCAAAGCTACATCTTTAATACCAGTCTCTCTTCTGAGTTCCTAATCTATTTTTCCCCCTAAATATATCTCGGATATCCAGTGAAGGACTTCAAATTCAACATGTTCAAAATTGACCCCAAAATCGCATTTCCTTCACCCCAACCCTAAGCCTTCTCCTCCTCTTGTGATCTGTACCTCTGTTAATGATACTGTGTTCACAGATCTGGGTGCCGTCTAGAGCTTCTCCCTTTCTACCACTCATCCGCATCTCTTCTGTGGGTTAAAATCTCATATCTTCTCTAGAGGCCCAACTTCCACGGATTTAGTTCAAGGCTTTATCATTGCCTAGATGATGGCAACCCCCTCCTAAAAAGTCTCCTTACCTCTGTCTAATGCCCCACCCACTCCCCACTATCTGTCCATTCTCCTCACTCTCCCCGTTATTACCAAATAACTTCTTTTTCCAATGATATGACCATCTCATTCCCTTGCTTTAATAGTAACTTATCACAGACTTCAAGACAAATGCCAGATTCCTTATCATGAACTATAAGGCCATTATCATCTGCTCTTGCTTCCATTTCCAGCCTCTTTATCTGTACTCTCCAACTCAGTCCTTATCTGTAGCTACAGGAAGTTTTAGTTCTCAGAGCATTCTAGTATCATGAAACAATAAAAATATGAATAAATGGGAGACAATGAAACCTTTCTCCCCTAAAAAAATATCAGTTTAACCCCAAACCTCATGGTTAATTGTCTACCTGACCATTTCTTCCAACACTAGATTGTGTGGTCCCTAAAGGCAGTCGTGGATTTTTTTTTTCAGATTTTTATCTATAGTGCTTAGCATAGTGCCTGGCCTATTTCAATAAATGGATGGGGGGCTGGCCCAGTGGCAGAGTGGTTAAGTTTGTATGCTTTGCTTCCATGGCCCGGGGTTTGCAGCTTCAGATCCTGGGCACAGAGCCACACACCGCTCTTTGAGCCATGCTGCGGCAGCAACCCACATAGAGGAAGATTGGCACAACCATTCGCTGAGGGACAATCTTCCTCAAGCAAAATAAATAAATAAATAAATGGATGGAAGCAAAAACCCAAAGAAAAAACGAAAGAGAGAGAGAAAAACAAAAGGAAAACGTGCAAGAGAAATAAAGAAAAGAGAAAAAGAAAGAGAGAGAATAAAGAAAGAGAGAGAAAAAGAGAAGGCAGGAAGGAAAGATGGTTTTTAATGGCACTATTCTACAACTGCTTTCAAACCATCTTCTGCTCTTGGCCTATCTCTGTCTGTCTTACAAACACATGCAGCCCCTGAAGCTTACCATATAATTTTTTAATCAGGCAACCTAATAAAACAATTTTTATTTGAGAGACAGAAAGAATATTTGCTGTAAAGCATCTAAGAATCTTGTTGAAGAGCAAGCGCCAAAGCATCTGCAGACAGCTGGGGATTTTTTGAAGAAAAGGGAAGATTTTAGAAATTGACTAGAATTATTAACTTTGTGTCTCATTAATATTTAACCCTAGGTATATTTTTAGCAAACAGGAAAGAGAATATTAAAGTTCCCTTGTCTTCTAATTGAATATTTTAAGTATCCTAGACCCCCAGTTTGGCAAAACCAGGAGCCTGGAGTAACACCTGCTGAAGATTAAGCCACGTTAGATTCCCTGCTTCCTGTTTCCTGATCTAGAGCTCACACCACAGCCAGCACTTTCCCTTTGTGTGCCTCACCTTCCCTCCAACTGATATGTGGGACCTAGGATATGGCCTGGGACCTGGATAATGGCCCCATGGGGTGAGGCTGGACATGGGGAAGGGATGTGAGTGCCAAAGCATCCAGGAAAACTCCTCCTTGCTAAAAGGACTGTCATAAGATGCCACTAGCTCATATAAAGATAAGAGGGACGTCCCAGGACAACTTCTATGGGCTAAGGTGAAAAGCCTTGGGGTCAAGATAATGTATACTCTCTCCCAATAGCACTCATATAATTTGGGATCTCATGAGCTCATGTTGGGAGGGAAAATATTACATTTTTGACCTTTAAAAACCTTGGCCCGAAATGTATACTTCCAAGAGGTTTGATTTGTTGGGTTGCTTATCTCTGGTCTTCGAGGAAAAACTAGAGAGATGAAACTTTACAAATGGCTCAGTGAACTGCAATCAATGTGGGAGAACATGGCTACAAAGTGGATGTAAGAGAGTAATGTAAGATGTAAGATGTAAGAGGGACTGAAGTCAAGGAGAAGAAAGGTTGGCAGGAGCCAGGTGAAGATTTTGACTGAGATGGTGAAGATTTTGGACTTGACTGTGTTGGTAATGAGAACCCATTCATTGAAAGCTTTTAAGCTTAAAAGTGAAACAGATCTGGTTTTAGGAAGCAGATTCTGGCAGCAGGTAGAAGAAAGAGAATGAAGACCAGGAGATCAGTTGGGAGATTCTGGCAATAATCCAGAGTGGTTATGCTAGAGTCCAAACTTAGGCAGCAGAAATGAAGAGGAGTGGGTGATAAGATTGTGAAAGATGACGTGAGTGGTACCATATTAAAGTAGAGCCAGGGCAGCCATTTCGGAGGAATTGCCTTCCATGTGTTGTTTTCTTTATCTTCCAAACTGGACCAAATTACCACCATTCCAAGAAGTCAGTAAGGACAAAAATGTCCTGTTTGTAAGGACTGATGAAACTGGACTTTGTTGATAAGCAAATCTCTAACCAATCAATGAAGTACAAGTCTAGCCTTCAATCTATGAAGCACAAACTTAGCCTTACCTCATCTAGCACCAGTGAACTCTTCTTTAATGCAACTTACCTCATCTCCCTTCCTTTTCCCCACAAAAACCCTGAGCCCCTCTCCTGTAGTTGGGGTACGATTTGGGTTTCTACCCAAATCTGTGCTCCCTGAACCGGAATTCTTTGATCCCAAATAAATGCTTTTTTCTTTTTAAGACTGGCACCTGAGCTAACATTTGTTGCCAGTCTTCTTTTATTTTTCCTTCTTTTCTTCCCAAAGCCCCCCCCTCCCCCATACATAGTTTGTATTCTAGTTGTGAGTGCCTCTGGTTGTGCTATGTGGGATGCCACCTCAACATGGCTTGTTGAGTGGTGCCATGTCCGCCCCCAGGATCCAAACAAGCAAAACCCTGGGTCGCCGAAGCAGAGTGTGAATTTAACCACTCAGCCACAGGGCCGGCCACCCAAATAAATGCTTTTGATACGGATTCAGCACGAAGGTTGACTAAGGGAAGCCAAATTGTAGAAAAGAAACCGTATTGTAACTTCGAGTGACCTCTGCCTGACTAACCCCGCTGGATTCGCTCCCTCCAGGAGATCTACCCACTCTGTAGATTCTCTGACCCCTGCTTGTGCATACCTCCCAGCTGTGATAAGATGATAGCTTTATTCTTTTGAATTCCTTAGGAACATGATGACCCCCAGACAAAGAGTCTATGCTGATAGCCATCATCAATGACAACGGAAAGATCTAGTGTGGCAACTCCCAGTCTGCAACACCAGAGGGTCAACATTCTTAACCCCCTCCCCTATAACCCACTGGCCTATATCACTGCTTCAAGATTCTGTGTCCCCTTTAAGATGGTTCTTTAGGACACTAGCCACTCCCCCCTCCCATTTTCCAATTTGCTAGCTTATCATTTAATAAAATGCCCTTTCTCTGCCACCATCTTGCCTCTTGATGACTGGCTTTTCTCTTGTGGTGAGCAGATCGTGCCCTTTGTGCGGTAACAATTTGCTTCTTAAACTGGTTTCTGATTTTTATGGGGTGACAAGATCAATGACAGAGAGGGAGAAACTAAATAAGAGACATGGTAATGGTAGCAGGGGACCATTTCCCCTAGTTTCCCCTGACTCCAACCAAGCTGTCTAATTTCATCAGCTGTTCCCCAACCTAACGAGCACACGGTGCAGGGCATCTTTTATACCCTCTACCAATCTGAGCATTGAAAGCACAACTTCTCACCAGTGTTGCCCATTAGCAGCACCTATGGAGTCTTTTAATGCTAATAATTCCTGCGCACTGTGCCACGCTCTTTCCTTGTTGCCAATTCTGTTGGGTACTCTTGGTCAACAAAATCACTGCTTTCACAGGAAATCACATCAATAAATACTTGCTCCAGACACTCAAAAGATGAACATTCCTTAACTCTTCAGAGGACTCACCATAAATTTTTAAATTGTCCCAACACAAAAATAAGCAACATATTTGCCTGCCCAAATATTTGAAATATATTTCTTGTTTCATGCTTATTCCTAGTGTCCCATTGACTGCTTATGATGTTTTCTTTCAGATATAATTAAAATAATAATCAGTGAAGAATAGTGAAAAACATAAACTTGCCAGATTAATGAAATGATTTCAGATAAAATAACATACTTGTCCAGTCATGCTCTCACTTGACGTCCAACAGAATTATATCTGCTGAGTGTCAAACACTCACCTTCTGGACTCTGTCTCTAGAGATTCTTGTTCAGCAGGATTAGTGAAGGAGCCAGAAACTGAATTGTATTTAGCTTCTGAAGGGAGACAGGTTTTGCCATCCCAAAATACGTCTCTTTGGCATGAGGATTATTTTGAGCTAAAGGCAATCAAAACTCAGCAGATTCGGGAAAGCTCTTTGCCTCCCCCTCAACTGCCTAAATTTACATTGGAGGGGGAGGCCGTACAAGGAGGAGAAATGATACCAGAGACACCTTTTTACCTAAGGGACTTGTCTGCGTAACAGGCTAACCTTTGTTTTCCAGACACTTCCTCTCCCTCCTGTGACTGGCCTTCCTCCCCTTTGTAGCCCCAAACCCCTACCTGTTCCTTATCAGGATGTAATATGAGCTTCAAGCACTTGGTTGCCTTTTGAGTCTTTATATTTTTATGGGGCTCCCATACATACATAATTAAATTTGTTTTTCTCCTCTTTATCTGTTTTCTATTAATTTAGTTATTAACCTAGAAGGGAAAAAGAGAGAATGTCTCCACCCCTGCACCTCCCCAGGTAATTCTGATGCGGGTGGCCCATGGGCCATGTTTTGGGAAACATGCACTCTACCTTTTGCACTTGGTTCATTGTGTATCAGTAAAATGTGTCTGAATTTTGTCTCATCTACAAAGATTTTTGATGTCTCCCTCACTGAATCCAGGTGAAATAATTAGTTTGGAAATCAGGCTCATTAAAACTGTAAAGGAAAATCTTTTGACATTTTATTTACTTTGGGGGAGAAAATTCTGACCTCTTCTGCTGTAGGTAGGGCTGCAGACTAGTTAGAGACCAGGAGGCCCTGCTCTAATGCTGACTTCCGTGACTGTGGCGTGGCTGTAGCCCCAGCATTTGAGGATTTGCAGAAGGAGCACTCCATGCTCACGGGGGTTGCAAGAATATGGCATTTGCTGTCACACTCAGCTCAGGATCCAAGAGGTAATTTGTGATTCATGACAAGCATGGCTCTCAAGTCTGGGAGAGAAAGCTAGGTCAGGAGCCAGATGAAACAGTCAGAAGACACGGGCAACTGGGGTGGAAACCAGGCACAAGAGCACTATAACAGCCTGAGTGGACACTAGGATCACCTGCAGAATGTAAACAAAAAAAATATGAATGTCCAGCTCTCTTCCCAGATGAACTAAATCAGTAATTCTGGAGGTGGATCCAGAATAGATATTCTAAAAGTTCTCCGGGTGATTCTATCTGTATCTAGGTGAGATCCACTTTTCTAAATATCAACTTTCTCTGAATAGCTTGTTACCCTGACTGATGACGTTCATTGGCTCAATTGCAAATGAAAAGGCTCAAATTCCAGTACTTTGGTCAATACCTATTGATCTTTCGAGACTCAGCTCCTGTATTATCTCTGTAACGATGTCTTTCCTGAACCCAACCTCTTTCCATCCCAATCTCTTTTTTCCTGCATGCTATATTATACACTGTATATTTATGGTTTATCATTGCACCCATAAATTCCATGCACTTGTCTCCTCCACTGGGTTCCCAGAGGGCGTGATTTATATGCCTTCATATCCCCACCCCACTTGGCATATAGTTTGGCAGGTGACAGATCCTCAATAAATGTTTATTGAATTTTTACGAATTCAATAAATATTTATTCTTAAATACATGCTTAACGACCATGTAACTCATTTTCAACATTTATAAAAGGAAGAGATTGAACTATATTGTCTCTAAATCTTCATCCCTTTGAGATCTAAAATTCTGTGATTTTTTTCCTCCCTGTATCGCATGAAAAGTATATACGATCCCAGAAATAATGCTTTAGTTCTGTGCTTCCCAAACTTTCATATGCATGCTACTTAACCTGGGGATCTTGTTAAAATACAAATTAGAATTCAGTAGGTCTGGGGTGATGCCCAAGATTCTGTACTGTTACTAAGCCCGCAGATCATGTTGGTGTACCTGGTCAAGGACAACACCTTGCGTGGCATCATGGTGATGGAGACTGATCCTAGCCTTCATTGAGTTCACGTCACGTATTATAAAGCAGATAAGGTGCCCCGTAGCACCAGACTGCCTGGGTTCAGAGGCTGGCCCTGACACTCCTGTGTGACGGGAGTTATTTGTTATGCAAGTCATCTTACCATATTTGTGCCTCAACTTCCTCATTTGCAGCAGAGGGATAACGACAGGGTTTGTGAAATTAACGAATTAATTCGTCTGCAATCCTTATAACATGCTTCATACAGAGCAAGCACAATACATATAAACGCTATAATTTACTCCTTTTCAGCCTGCTTATTTCAACAGTTATCAGTCTTATATGTCAGGAGCCCTGAATTTTTTTTTGTATTTAATCTTGAAAACAGGAGAGAAAAGATATTTTCCCCTCCTTAGATTGAGAAAGCAAATACTGGATCCATAGACCAAAAAAGGATCGGAAGAGAGAAAACAATTTAACTGTCATTCTCCAGGAATATCATTCTCTGCCTTTTCATCCCTCTACTGCCCCAGTGCAACCTTGAATATATGGAATGTTACTGCTTCAGAAAAGGTAAAATCCATACTAAAAAGAAACTCTGGTCTGAATATACAGAATGACACTCAATACAGCATAAATATCAGCACAAAAAAAACTACTTTTCTTTTAATAATAAGATGCAAAGCTCATTTCCTGACACTAAGATAGCAGTTCTTTGGTAAGCCAATGGCTTTTTAATGACAAATAGTAAACTCTTAGGGAGTTGTCAGAATGCTAGGAGGATCACCCCAACCTAAAATAATTTAATAGCAAGTATAGGGCTCAGTTTCAGAGAAGGAGGAAAGAATAAGAATCAGAGCAAAAAGAAAACAACACTACAAACAAACACCAGAAAATCTGGGTGTTATCGGAGCTTGTATTACCTTAAGAAGGAGAAAAAGAACAGGAGAAAAAGAGGCTCAGAACAATCATTACTGGATCCTTACTACGTGCATGTGCTTCGGGTATATCCGAGTTTTAAACATCAGTAACACTCTCTGCGGAAGTTGTTAGGAACCTCATTTTACAGATGAGGAACCTGAGAGGAGACGTGGATTTGGCAGAGCTGGGGTTTGAACCTACTCCTAGTGGGCACTCTATGACTCCAGTTAGTCCAACCTCCTGAAACAAACTTTGAAATGTTGACCTTGAACAAATGGATGGCCAGATTCCAGATCAGAAGATTGCAATTCCAGTCCTACAACCACGGCAAGCCAGGAGCAAGACCCCCAGCAGCAAGGGAGGAGAAACTCTATCATAGAGGGGAAGAGGAAGTTGGGTGGGCTGTTGTAAACAAAGAGTTGGAAAGGTAGTGACTTTTCATTGAGTTGTGACAGTCTCTCATTGGCTGAGCTTCTTGCCAGTCAAAAAAAGGAAGTCTTTCTTCTTCCTGTTGGGTTCTGCTGTTGACATAGGGTGTGAGCGCTCCCCTTTTGGCCCCCGACTCCAATTAAAAGAGGTTTCTGTTTATTAATTTGACAGAAAGAACCTCCAGATCTGAGCTTTCTCAAGTTTAAATCGAGTTTGAGATCATATCATAAATAGCAAGCCAGGATAAAATGAAGTAGAAATGAAGACGTAAAACAGCTGAAATTGTGCCAAGGATACATTCCACCTTTTAATAGTTTTCATTGAAAGTAAATCCTGGGACCCAAACAAGTTAGGCTTGTTACTAGTCCTGTGGGCTTGGTTTACATTTCCCCTGGATTCCAGCCGGGTGCAATACGGTATGTGCCCTCCCTTCTTTTGCTTTAAGGTATATTTGAAGAAGAATGTCTATCCTGCTGGACCGTGCAAAGTGCAAACTCACCAGTAGCTTGAATTCTGCCCCTGGCTGCTGCTTATGTTGAAACTAAGCCTGCCTGGGCTGCCAGCGCTGCTTTGAGGAACGTAAATTCCATCGGCCGGCCTTTGAGCCCTTGTGAAATGAAGGAGGTTAACCCAGTGGGAAAAATGAGCTCAGGGGCTTGAAAGATGATCGATTAAACACCTAGAGTTTAGTTAACCTAAAGTTCAGCCTATTTACTTACTCATTTCTAAGCAAAACAGTTAGAAAACCTGGCTTATTGGTTTAATCTTTATCTCTGTATGCCACAAGATCCTTTTCATAGCCCAATTTATGTACATTCACTGATTACATTACCCACTTTTTATGCTGAATCTAACATGTTCTGCTTGGTTTGACTACAATGGAGAAAAAAAAAAAAACCCATAAAAAACCTTAACTGTATTTAAAATTTTCACAGTCTGCTTTTCCCAGTTAGAAAAGTCCAATTATTTCTTATTCAATGTAAGCTCCTGTGTTAGACTAAAGAAAATCACCAATAATGATACTGTTAAAGGGACCAAATAACTTGGCAATGTTTCATCATTTTGTTTTTTCCTAAACAGAAAATTATCCAAATCTTTTAATTGTAACTTTACGTTTTCCACAGAATATATGAATAAAAGGAAAATAAAAGTTAGTTGCACTCTATAATAATTAATCTTAGTATGTCAGGAATTTTCAATATGCTGTAAAGAAGTACTTGAAATGGAAAACGACTGCAAATTCCAAAGTTTTTTTAAAACATAGCCTCGGAATAAGGTATTCTAATAAATATAGGGTCATTGTCAAATTGTGTATAGATTAACTATTTTCAAAGAATTAGAATTTTCCAGACATTGAAGTGATTTGGAAAATATGATTTTATCCTTTTTTGATAGATCAGAAGGTATTTTTAAATCTTATGCAATTTCAGGGTCACCATAACAAACACCAATTAACACAATTTAACTTGTTACTGCCAAAATACAAATGCCATTATTAAGAAAAATGCCAGATTAAGAGAGTGGTCAATAAACCATATTTCGCTGTAACACGTAATATTTTGGAAGATATGTCCCCCTCTTTGTATTTACATTTAAAGTATATTATTGAAAAATAACTATTTTAATGATCATGAACCTCCACACTCGACAGCTAATCAAAACACAGTTGCATATGATTTCTCGCCCCCTGCGTGCTGTCATTACAAAAGTGGGATTTGGCGTGATGTATGCCTTACTGAAATCTCATGTGACATTAAGAGCCAAACAAGTCAAAGGCCATGTCTCAGACACATGGAAGCAAATCTAAGGGATTTAACGTTTTGTCATAATCGATTTTCAATCTGTTTAAGCAGGGGAAACTCCCATTCAACTTACAATATTTAAGGAATCAACTAATTTTTCTATATTAACTGAAAACAAAAAACAGATATACTTTGAAAACTATTTGAAGTTATTATGAGTCTTGAGAGAAACATGCTTTTGCAATATTACAGAAGGAAATTTAACTTTCTCTGGAGGATTTGGAAGATTTATCTGGTAACTACTTGATATATTGACTATGAAGTGTAGCTTTTTTTATAAATGGACAGCGCTAATGCAGTCAGTGCGTTCACAGAATGCATTAAACACCAACCAAACTTTAAAGCAGACATCTTGACTGGAACGTATGCATTCATTGCATCCATTATGAAACTAGACATATTCTTAACCTTTCAGTCATAGAAATATTTTTAATACATTAAATTCCTTTGTAATAAAAAATAATTAGGTGGAAAGCTGATTTGAGGGTGGGAATAGTAAGGACGTTCTGCACATCAAAAGGATGAAAGGGAAATTCTTGAAACTCCTGAAAACCTGAAACTGTTGGAAAACCACAGCTTCTTAATTATAGAATAATGATGACAGAAATCAAAACTGTCACAGAATCAAGAAAGAGCTTCATGAAACCAGTTATCTGGGAAGCAGTTCCATAAATGTGCTCTCTGCAAGGTCTCCATAATCTATACGTGTTGGAGTTATGGCTCTATTATCCCCATTGTCAGATAAGCTACATATTTCTATCTTTGTTTTCTGAAGCCCATCTTCAAACTATATTTTTACTAAAATATGTTTACAATTCAAAAAATCGTCTTCTAAGATGATAATGTTTATATAACCAACTTGAAAAGATGTATTCATCAAAAGTTAAAAATAAAACATGTTCTATGGAAAACAGTATGGAGATTTCTCAAAAAGTTAAAAATAGAAATACCCTATGACCCAGCCATCCCATTACTGGGTATCTATCCTAAGAACCTGAAATCAGAAATCTCAAGAGTCCGTTGCACCCCTATGTTCATCGCAGCATTATTTACAATAGCCAAGACGTGGAACCAACCTACATGCCCAGAAACTGATGATTGGATAAAGAAGATGTGGTATATATACACAATGGAATACTACTCAGCCATAAAAAAAGACAAAATTGGCCCATTCACAACAACGTGGATGGACCTCGAGGGTATTATGTTAAGCGAAATAAGCCAGTCAGAGAAAGAAGAACTCTATATGACTCCACTCATAGGTGGAAGTTAGTATATTGATAAGGAAATCTGATCGGTGGTTACCAGGGAAAAGGGGGGGTGGGGGGAGGGCACAAAGGGGGAAGTGGTGTACCCACAACATGACTAACAAAAATGTACAACTGAAATCTCACAAGGTTGTAATCTATCATAACATTAATAAAAAAAAAAAACTCAGTATTACAACAACAACAACAACAAAAACATGCTAATATTACCATTTTTCTTTTTTCCTGTTCTTAATTCTGTTTTTGAACAGATAGTTCATTCACATAGTACAAAATTCAGAAGCGAATAATATTTTACAAACTTCTATGTGTTGTTGAGACACATGACTATGCCTGAAGCAAGTCCTAAAAATAGTAAACTTCCATTAGTGTCATGTCTTGCTTCTCCTCCACATCCTGTGAAAATATTTCCACCCTCTCGTTTTTAACTCTGTATTTGTATCTTCAGTATTCTGAGGCATTGCTCTAACCAATATGCAGAATTTCACGATGATGTGCTTTATAAACTGCGTAGCATTTAAGTTCACACCTGTAGACTTAGCCCATCTCTTTATTCTAATGTGTTGCCCCTTCTAGGCACCGAAATGAGTACTAAAATAAGTTGTTTCTCCATCCCATGGGGCAATATGGATAAGGAGTGTAATATAATTATGGTAGGCAGTGCTTTCTTGAGAAAGGTGTGATAATACTGAGAAACATGCCTGGTTTTAAAGTTCTTCTAACAAAAAATGTTTGCCTTTAAAATTTTACAAGCAAAAAATATATTACAAAGAGACCAATTAAAGACAAATGTACAAAACGCTAAATCTAGCATGCAGTCCAGACTCACCCTGTTCCAGATGAGGAGATTTCGGCCCAGAGAAATGAAGCAGTTTGCTCAAGATCACAGAGCTAACTAATGACAGATCTGAGACTAGAACCTAATCTCGGGACCCCTAATCCTGGTCACGTTTTGCTCTCAAAATTATTTCCTTTGGGCCTGCCTGGTGGCGCAGCAGTTAAGTTCGCACGTTCTGCTTCGGTGGCCCAGGGTTCACTGGTTTGGATACCGGGTGTGGACATGGCACCACTTGGCAAGCCATACTGTGGCAGGCGTCCCACATAGAAAGTAGAGGAAGATGGGCACGGATGTTAGCTCAGGGCCAGTTTCCTCAAAAAAAAAAAATTATTTCCTTTAATGAACATTGCCTTTGACTCTCCTGCAAAGATAGTATATATTCAAGTTAGGAATCTCTCACATCTTTTGGGGAAGAAATAAGCAAACAATTTTACGAAGGCAATAGATAAATTCATGGATGATATATTAACAGTAATTTAAGAAAGAAAATTAGAGATCATTGCAGACTACCAACAAAATCTCCCGCAGATATCCCCTTTCTGCTCTGTTGGAACTGAACGCTCTAGAGTGATGGACACATCACTGAGTTCACCTCAGGGCTGGCTGTCCTTAAAGCTGACTTGCTTGACCCCCCCGCCTTCTGTGACACCGCCTTGTCTTGGCCAACTTTTTGATTCCCTTCTTGGCCTCACTCCTTCTCTGCTCCTATAATCATAGCCATTCCTTAGGGCCCTCTGCTGTTCACTTGAACTTCTCTTTCACTGTGATCCACCCATTGTTACTGTATTTTTCTCTGTAGCTGCTTCCCAAATTTCCACTGTCTGCTCTTTCGTTGACCTTTATCCTGGGTTATATTTCTAACTGCTCATGGAAAATCTCCATTTGAATGTCCTGCAAGTACCTCAAATTCAAACTTGTTTAATAATGATGTTTTCCCCTTAAAAAAGATCTCCCTCCTGACTTCGAAGTTTCTATTGTTCTTCCAATAAATCAAATTCAAAACCTGGGAGCCTTCTTTGATTCTTCATCTCTGTTTCCAGCGCACATCCCATCCCTCAACTTTGTAAATTGTTTCTGTAATCCATCTCATAGTCCTCTTCTTTCTCCTACCCCAACTACCTCTCTATTATCTATATATTACCTAATGCTGGACTATTACATAAAATTCTGAAATCTTTCTTTTGTCTCCTGCCCTGCATCCCCCTCCCTGACCCCTTGTTTAACAGATCCTTTCACGTTACCTCTAGGTGAGTCTGTAAAGGATACTTTAAATCACTTAACATTCTGCTACTCAAATCCTTCAAATTCCTTCCCTCTATATCCAAAGTGTTTAGTCTGGCATTGAAGGCCATACACAGCCCACTATTTTCTCATCTTCCAAGCAAACTTTGAACTTTAAGGCCTGCTCCACGCCGCACACCTAATACCAAATAGAAGTGAACCTACAAAAGCCTTGGTCCCGAACTACTTTCTTGACTCATGTCAATTGACTGCCTGCTTGTGGTCCTTACAGCACTTGCCCTTGCAATGAAACTTACCTAGACCTGATACTCTTTGCCATCCCTCTGCCTTCAACTCTTCAACTACGTCTCCTCAAGCCTCTTATCTTGACTGCCACGTTGAGCCACACAAGACAGACATTTTTCTTTATTCTGGAACATTAAACCTTGCCACAGTGCTTTCACAGTCTTCCTTTTCTATCTACTCTGGGGTTTGCTCTGTCTACTCAACAATTTTATAGACAACTACTTCTGGCCATGAGCCTTCATTCCTGAACATACAAGCCATGCAATGTCCCCTATGTAGGCTCAAGCATCTCTGTCTTTGGCTTTGGTTAACACAGGCCTGGAATGTCTTCCCCAACCCTCTTCATTGATGGCAGTTTTTCTCATTTCAGTGGCCGTTAAAGTTACCTGGGCATTATCCAGAAAGAACACTACCTCTGAAATTCTATAGCAACATTATCAAATAGAAATATAATGTGTACCACTTATGTAAGCCACATATGTAATTTAAAAATTTTAGTAGCCATATTAATAAAAGTCAAAATAAAAAGATGAATTTTAGATTTTATTTTATTTTATCCAACATATCCAAAGTATCATCACATAAACATGAAATTAACATTACAATTAATGAGATATTTTTACATTCTTGTTTTTCCATTCTGAGTCATCAAAATCCAGTGTGTGTATCTCTCTCTCTCTCTCTCTCTCTATATATATATTTTTTTTTTTTTTTTGCTGAGGAAGATTCACCCTGAGCTAACATCTGTGCCTATCTTCCTCTATTTTGTATGTGGGTCAACACCACAGCATGGCTGACAAGTGGTGGTCCACGCTAAAGATCTGAACCCGCAAACCTGGGCTGCTGAAGCAGAGCATACTGAACTTAAACTCTAGGCCACAGGGCTGGCCCCAAATCCAGCATATATTTTATAGTCATAGCATATTGTGATCCAGACCAGCCACACTTCAAATGCTCAATAGCAACATGTGGCTAGAGGTGACCATAATGGACAGTATAGGTCTTTCCTTGTCCCCAGCTCAATCCACAGGGCTTCATGTAGAACCTGAAGGAAGTGACAATGTACCTTGTGTCCCACAGGGAATTCCTGAGAACTGGCCACAAAGTTAGGGGCTGAGGTTTGACAAAGCATCTGAATCCTGTCTCAGTGGGTTTTCTGGAGGTTTTATCTTCTTTCCAATCCCATAATCTTTGGGAGATGTGACAGAGCAAAAAGCTTCTGCATTCTTTCCCTAAAAATAGAGTTTTATGAGCTGACATCTGAAGGAGAGTGAGGTCAGTCCCACTTGATTCATGTTTGAGAAGCCAGAGGTGCCATCGCATCATGTTTAATCATGAGCAGTTCCTTGATTCATCATCTTGATACTAAGATTAAAAGAAAACCTAAAGCAGAACTAGTCCTATATCTCAGAAATCCACCTACTAAATATGAACAGGAAGCCTAAGAATAGAAAGAAAGACAAATAAAACAGCTATATCAAAGTCCTAAGCTTCCCAAACTTCTAATTAGTTAAGTGTGACAGATAAAGTCATGGAAAGGCTGCTACCGTTACTTATTTTTATTTTGCGTCTCCTACACTCCCCAAATCAATGGAAAACTCTCTAATGGCTGCGCTGGTGTGATCACAACAGAACACAGTCTCTATTTTTGAGTTCCTGCTTCCTATTATTCAGACAACACTTTGGAATTTTTTCTCCACAATTTGAACGTTGGTTGCTGCCCTGTTACTTAGCCAACAATGCATGATTTTAATTGAGTGTGGCTGTATCTAAGAGGGAAAGGGCACCAAACTTTAGAAAGCAAACATCACACCAGCATGGCTCAAGGCTTGCTAGCTGTTTTTCTGGCTGATCTAAGATTTCCACAGATGTTGGAAACTGAATCGTTATGGAATCAAAGTTTCCATTAAAAAGCTCTATTTATCATACTGAATCGATAGGATGCAGTAAGTTACTACTGATTTCCCAACACAACAAATCAATGGAATGTTTTGAAGTTATATATTTAATTCTTTGTTCAGTTTTATAGTAAGTTTATCCAACGATTGCATAATCACTCAATTAGCCTACTGTTCTGGGTCCAGAACTCCTGGGACACTCTCCAACACATTTTTGTCTCCCATCAGGATGGTTTATTACTAACAGGTTATATAACCTAACAGCTACATGATTATTGAAACAATTTCCTTCTCCACGAAATTTAAAATATACCAAAATTTAAATTTAAAAGAAAAAAGCCTGTTTTTTTCCTCTGAAGACAATAGGCCAGCACTAGTCACAACTCCAATACAGTTAACAATAACAATAGAGACAAACAAGTATAGATTGCACACTGTTGGAGACTCTGTTACGCAAAAGCTTTCCTTTCATTCTTCTTTGCCAATAGGATCCCACTGTTTTGGTAGGGGGAGGCTTGACAATGAGCCTGAAAGTACACACCTTCTTACAATCCCTTGCTTCTGGGCGAGACGGCGTGACCTGGTTCTAAACAATAAAATATAGACTGAAATTCTTGATGAGGTTTCTAGGAAAGCTATTGTTTTCCTGAATGTTTAAAAAAAAAGAGAGAGAGAAAAAAGAAGGAAGGAAGGAAGGAAGGAAGGAAGAAGAAAGTAAGAAAGGAAAGAAAGGAAGGAAGGAAGGAAGAGAAAAAGGGAAAGAAAGAAAAGCAAAAGAAGAAGAAGAAGGGAAGGAAGGAAGGAAGAGAAAGACAAGACAAGACTCCTTTCCCGCCTGGAGCTCAGGAAAGGGGTGGCTGGCCATGAAGCAACCATTCTGCAACATTGAGATGAAAACCTCTTATTACAGAAGGTGGAACAGGAAGCAAGATGGTCTGTGTCCTTGACAATTCCTTTTGAGCAGCTGTACATCAGTTCTGGCTGCCTCCTCTCAGATTTCTTATTATCTGAAAAAAAGAAATCCCTTAATGTTCAAGGAAGAACAGTCAGGATTTGTGACACTGTGGCTGGAAGAAATCCTCACTGATAAAATAACACTCTATGCGTCCAGGGTGGTTGTGTTCACAAGTCCAGAGAGCATCATTTACTTGTATCCTGTACACCCACGTGGCCCTGTAGCTGCCGGATGCTAAACATGTCCTGGGGATTCAAAGATCAGTGAAATACTCTGCCATGTTAGAGACTCCGAGGAGTCCTGTAGCAAGAAAGCTATTTAACTTTCTTTGACTTGTTTTTTAAAATTATTTAATAATGAACTCTTTTTTTCTCATTGGCAGTATCTCTTAATATCCTGCACGCCAGTGTTCAAAAACACACTTAAGGAAATGCTGTACTAAGTGATTTAATAAAGGTATAACTTTAGTGTTGTGGCAAGTGTTACCTGTGGAAATAATTCAGCCATAGTTAAATTATCCATATATTAGTCTCTTTTCTTTTTTTAACCATCAGATGTGGGTTGAATTCTATGCCCCCAAAAGAGGTGCTGAAGTTCTAACCCCTGGGACCTGTGTATGTGATTTAATTTGGATATAGGTTCTTTGTAGATGTTATTAAGATACAAATTAAGATGAGGTCCTACCGGATTATGGCGGGCTCGGATCCAATCGCGGGGGTCCCTAGAAGAACAAAGGATACACAGACACTCAGAGGAGCAGGGCAAGTGAAGACAGAGGCCGAGACTACAGGGACGCAGCTGCAAGCCGAGGAATGCCAAGGACTGCTGGCAGTCACCAGGAGCTGGGAGAGTGCCACAGACAGCCTTCCTTGGAGCCCCCAAGAAGAACCAACCCTGCTGACACCGTGATTTTGTTCTTGTGGTCTCCAGAACCGTGAGAAAAGAAATGTCTGTCGTTTGAAGCCACCCAGTTTGTGGTCCTTTGTTAGCCCTAGGAAACTAATACACAATCATACTTCCTATTTGGCTTCGGTCGGTTCTGTTTGTTGGGGGACTAGCTCTTGGTTCTTTCTCTGCAGTCTAGCAGCTGTGGGATGGGAAAGGAAGGGCGTGAGATCCAGAAGAGTTTGGGCCCTGACTCAGCCTCTTTTTAACTCTTTGAATTTAGGCAAGCTCCTCAGATGTTCTGAGTCTCAGTTTTCTCAACCCTAAAATAGAGAGAGAAAGTTTCATTCATCAATTCATCCAGTCCTTTGGCAAATATTGATTGACAGTAACTGTCTGCCAAGCGCTGGCAAGGCGCGCAGACAGATATTAAACAGGCAATTACCAAATCCTGCAGAGAAAAAGCAGGTTCTAGGAGAGGGCATAACCCGCCCACATAAGCTACTCTGGGAGGTGGTTGTGAGAGTTAAATGAGACTTGTGTGAATGTACTTTATAATCTGTCCCTCAAAATACAAACAAAACTATTGTTATAAATAGGATCAGATGGGTTAATGAGAATGAATGTCCTTGTTCCCTCTGGTCAAACTGGTAAATATTAGGTTCAAAACTTGTTGGTGGGGTTTCAGAGGACTGGCGGGACAAACTGTTGGAGAATCCTAAGAGGGAATAAATACTGAAATAATGATAATATGTGTTAGTGTAAATAAATACACAAAAGCATATATTCCTGCCTATTTCAAAAAGGTCTTTGACGCTGCTTTTTAAAATATTGTTTATATTGGGGCCGGCCCCGTGGCCCAGTGGTTAAGTTTGTGCACTCTGCTTCGATGGCCTGGGGTTCACTGGTTTGGATCCTTGTCATGGATCTATACACGGCTCATCAAACCATGGTGTGACGGCATCCCACATAGAGGAAATAGAAGGACTTACAATTAGGATATACAGCTATGTAGTGGGCCTTTGGGGAGAAAAAAATAAAAGAGGAAGATTGGCAACAGATGTTAGCTCAGGGCCAATCTTCCTCACCAAAAAAACAAAGTATACTTTTGTTTATAAACAATGTTATTGTTTATAAACAATATTATTATATTATGTATAATAAAAGATAGATGTTCTACTATTCCAGGACTTACATTAAGTCCTATAATATATTACAAATTTTATTAAGTATATTAATTTTTAATATCACATGTTAAGGTTTTAATATCACAACTAACATGTTTCATGGTATAAATTTCATTTTAAAAAAACGAATTGATCTTTTTCACCCATTCAACTTTCAAAGAAGAGTAATCATAGCTCCAAACCTTACTAGCAAAAATTTAAAATAAACTACCTAATCAGCAAAAGGAGAGTCATTTCATGGACTCTGAGGGAATCCTGGTAAACAAGGCTTATATGTTTAAAGGAGCATCAAAAAATTGTGAGGAAAATAGAGTACCATGAATGGTATTTGAGCTGCAATTATATCTACCTTGAATAATGTCAGTTGTATTCATTAATTGTCCGAAAAACATCCCTACTTCGGCAGCTTTTCTGCTCTCCCGTCCTGGTCTCCAGATCCTTTCCCGTAGCCCCCCATGGCGGTTCTCGTAGGGTTGACGGGTGCAGCTGAAATTGAAGTGGGTTAATATACTTTGATTATGGGAAAGATATGATTGAACAATTTGAGGGCGGTACATTCTACTCAGGGATGGCAAATATGTATAAGAGAATATGGACATTTAAAGAAATCAGGAGGAATCACACCAGGATCTAGAAAGATCTAGAGACACATGTATATACACAAACACATACATATATACATTCAGCTAAGAAGAGATGTAAATATGATATCCAATTATTTGTTTCAAACTTGATGAGGAGTGCCATGTCCGCACCCGGGGTCCTAACCGGCTGCGCCACTGGGCTGGCCCCTCTTTTCCTCTTCTTATAAGGGGCCAGCACTATTGGATTAGGGCCCCCACCCTTATGACTTCATTTAACCTCCTCAAAGGCCCTAGCTCCAAATACAATCACAAGGTGGGTTAGGGCTTCAACGTATGAATTTTGGGGAACACAAACATTCAGTCCATGACAACAGATGTGTAAACAAGGATGGGAGAGGCAAAGCTGCTTATTCAAGGTCACAGAGAGTGCAGAGGCAGTTGGAGATGGGCAAGCTGAAACCTCAAGAGCCTGTCGTTAGGACGGGAGCCTGGACATGGCTGAGCCGGGAGAAGGGGAACCTGCTCTCAAAAGTTAGCCTCCTGGAAAACCACCTCCCCTCCCCTCTCTTCCGTGGTCCAGTTGCTCGTCACTCTGCACATCACCGGTCTCTTAGGCTTACTCCGCAGTGCTCTTACTGACAATCCAAGGGCTTGTGTTTGCTTTTTTACTGGAAACCAGTATGGCAACTAACAGTGAATTCCAGCAATTCTTTATTTTGTAAATCCAGCAATTAAGAATACATGCTCATTTTATTTATTTGATTGCTTGGTGAGAATCCAGAATTTTTTCATTCACTTTTGTTCTTTTTCTCTCTTGTGCATTAAAACATCACATGCTTCAAGGGTAAATGTCATGGAAAATGGGTAAGAACAAACTAAAGTTTTGATTTAAATGCCACCACTAAGGTTTTTTTCTATCCACCACTCATAGCTGTTCTTTAAAAAAGTAAGTGTATTTTGAACTCCGTATCATCAATACAATAAAATAAGGGCCCAGGGCTGTTGTGTGTTGTGGCCTCTTGGCCTGAGAAGTGGTCTGTCTTCTTCCTTTTTCTCCTAAGGCTCGGGCTTTGAAGAGAACAAAGTAGTTCTGGAGTTTCTCTTCCTTCCCCAGAGTCATTATTAACCGAAGAGCAAAGAAAACGAAGTGGAAAGTTGCTCCCCCGCAGCACCTCTCCATCGTTCATGCTTGTTTCATCTTGTGGTGGTGGTGGCATTGATCCAGGCCATGGGGAAAATGGGCTCTTACATGGAGTGCCTAAGCAAAGAGTAATTTATTAACACTAACAGAGATGAGTGCAGAGGAACGAAAAGAAATAAACAAAAGAAAGAAACCCTTCAGGCGTGCTTGCAGCAACAAAGCAACAACTCCCTGAAGGGCCACCCCCCGAAACAGCATTCTCTCTCAGGCCCCTTGTCTCTCAAATTTCACACCTCCAACTGCTTTTTCTCACAGCCCCGGTTTCTTCCTAGGTGAACTCACCTGTCTCTGGTCAGTCACAACAGAAGACTGGAATCAGAAGTGTAAAAGATATGTTATTCACTGAGCTCACATCAGATGTAAACTGCTCCCTGAAGATTATCAAATTCAAAACTGGTTTAGCTTTTCAGCTGGCAATTCAAATTCGATATAGAAATGCCTAGCTGGTGATTTGTGTTGGGTCCACCACCAAGGAGAGAAAATTAGCCCAGCCATTTTTTTTCTCCACTAATAATTATGCTTTCCATACATTATTTTTTATTTTAGCACATTTTAAGTGTAAATCTTTCTAAATGCATAAGTTTTCATGACTCTACCAATAGAGTCAACAAAACATAATTTAATTTGATGCTAATCTCAATATCATCGAAGTGGGTCCTGGTCTTCCTGATTAAGACATGTCTTTGTCAGAGCAACATGGCCTCTCCTAAGTGAACTGTGGCAAGCCAGGCAGCTACTAGGTAGGAGCTACCCCTCTGAGTCTGGCCCAGTGGTCATCAGATACTTAGCATCAAGACCTTCAACTGGGGCCCTGACATGACTGTTTTCAGAAGTTCTGGGAAAGAGTCCTATTTAACTCCCCCAGAGCAAAGATTTGGCATGCGACCACAGCTACACCCAGAATTACAGATGGGGCTGTCTCGTGATTCTGTGGGAAGTTTGCTTCTTTACTTGGCTTGTGTTGCACGGTATGTCATTTTCTGCCCACAACTTGGTGAAAGAGAACTTCTCTGAGCTCCTCTCTCAGCATGTGCACGCAATGCAGAAACAAGCCTTCTGAGAGCCAAGTATAACTGGATAAAGGACAAAAGAATAAGGTAATCTATTCTCTAAAACTACCTTGAGGAATGCAACCCAAAGAATGCACCCTACCTTCAAGCCTACGGCTATTTCAAGTAAATTGAACCAAATGGATAATTAAAGATTATAAACATGTTTTGAAATACTAAAAAATAATTCAGACTCAGTCATAGTAATAATTGTTCTATAATTTGGGCAAAGGGTTGATCTTTGAAGAATACAGATACTATAAATAATTAAAACATCTGTAAGAGAAAAACTAATTAAAACCCCTTCACATACTTGGATATACTCTGCTAGAAATATGCTTTGTTGACAGACATGGATAATGATATTTAAGAAAACATTATGAACAAAGAGACACTTGCAGGGGTTATAATTCATACCATCAAACTTTCCTTTCCCAAGTTCCTGCATTATATACTAGTTTCAATTTTCTTTTTTTATACTAGATGTATTTTACAATACTTTGATCCTCTCCAAAATCCTGTCTTGGCTTCCTTTTCCCTAATGAAGCCCATATGCATTATTTTAGCATTTTTAAGTTTATCCACTCTTCAGCCCCAATTTATCTTTCCAATTTAGTTTCTAATCCTCCTATACAAAATCTATACTCCCACGTTATTAGACATTTCATCTTTCCTTGAGAAAACCTTGCACTGTCCTTGGGCCATTTCTAATGTCACCTTCTCCATGAAGCCTCTGTGATCTCTCCAATCAAAAGAGATGGGTCCTTTATCCAAACTTCTGTAGTCCTTTGTACTTCCCATGCGGCATCCACCATGTATTGTATTATTAGCTGTACACATCTTCTCTCTCTTACCAGATTGTACAGTAACTTAAGGGTAGAATATGAGTTATCTGGCCATATGGGTATCACCCACAATACCTAACACAGTGTCTTACATATACAAAATGCAAGATAATCAAATGATATTACATATGTATGAGTCAAGCCTCTTTCAATTGCAAAATAACAGAAACCAATTCAAACTGGCTTAGTTTCTAAAAGGGGAATTTATTGACTCGTGTACATGGCCAATCCAGGGATGCAGCTGACTTCAATTATAAAAGGATTGAGGAGCTCAAAGAATGTCATTACTGTTCTCTCTCTCCATCTCTCTGCTTTTGCTATTATGTCTTTGTCTTCATTTTTCCAGGGGATATTTTCCACACGGTGGTTAAGAAAGGCAGCAGCAGCCTCAGGTCACATATTCCAGAAAAGACAACCATTGGCTCTGCTTGGATTTCATAAACCCACACCAGATATAGAATGAAAGCAGAGTTCCCTGATGGAACTCCAAGATAGATGATAAGAATCCATGTTGGGCAGTAAAAAACTACAAAGTTACACTACAAATGACAAATTAACTTTTTATAGACTCACATAAGGGTTAGCTTTTTCACTTTAAATTTTAGTGAAAATATCAAATCAAAAAGCATATATTATATGACTGCGTATTATGCTCAAGGGATACAAATGATGTAAAAGTCAAAGTTTCAACCACTGAGGAATCATAGCCTGCTTGGTGGTTGACAAAATTTGATGCATGACAAATAAAGAATGTAAGACATGATATTAACCAAGTGTTAAATGTTGCAGCACAGACTATAACCTTAATAATAACTCAGGGAAGAAAGGGTGATTATGGAATAGGATAATCATTGAAGGTTTTATGGAGGTGGTAAAAACTGTTTTGTTTAATGGGAGATTGGTTGTTTTTGAATTGCTACAAGAGGGTGGGAAGGAATAAGGGAGGAAGGAAAGAGAACAAAATGGACCAGAGGTAAGCATTCTATTCGTAGAGACATAGTTGTAAACAACAGTTCACTTATAATGGAGAATTTTTGTTGGGAATAAGGCAAGATTACAGTGAAGTTAGCTTAAAGAAGATTTAGAATACTGGGTTTATGAGTATGAATTTTATTTAATTATAATTTCACTATACGTAGGTTTGAAGAGGAATAGAGAGGAAAATCCAGCTGCAGGTCATGATATAAGAGGAGTTCAGAAGTTGGATCATATTTGTGCTGTAAAATAGGGACCACCACTTCCATGTATGCAGGTTGTGAGCTGCACAACCCTAGTGGGCACCAATCACATTACAGTGTGAATGGTACCTCCTAAGGTACTCCTTGTTCAGTGCACAACCCTTATAACAACGTACGGCCCATCTAGATGGCTTTCAAGAAACAAAGAACACATCAATTTGATGGGAATGAAAGACAGGCAGGTGCTAGGTAGAAGTTAGAGAGAAGATTGAAGAGAAAAGTGAAGACTAGAGTGTGGAGTGCCTTGAATTCCAGGCTAAGGAGTAAGGACTTTATTCTGTATTTAATGCATGGGAGCAATTGGGGAAGCCATTGAAGGATTTTGAATAGAATAGTGAAGTTACAATCAGCGTCTTAGGAAAATTAAATTTAAGCTACAGGTTTAGGATAGACTCAAGGGGTAGAAATTAGCAAAATAGAGAACTACGCAAAGAGTAGTGCAGAAAAAAAGTGGACCATAAGACAAAGCAAAGGAGAGATTTGGGAGGTTTTTCAAGAAACAAAGAAAAAGAAAGAAACCAAAGAAGAGGGATTTTGTGCATCTCTTACAAAAGAAATACACACGCTGGACCAATTATTATTATTTAGGTAGAGAACAAAGGACAAAAATTACGTTTCTTTCAAATCACTCCTAATGACTTTACTGCTGGCAGTTATATAGCTCTTTGCAGTTTACACAGTAATTTCCAACATATTATTTAATTTGGATGTAGACGCTTTTTGAAATCATGAAATTGAGAAATGTCCTAATCTCATATAAAAAGGTCACATCTAAAATATAGAAATTGTTATTCATTGCCTAGAATAGCATATAGAATTCATCACATAGAATACAATTTACTAGCGTACCAGCAAACTTTCCTATGTTTATTTGGCCCAAAAAGGAATGAATGGGCAGTGATACCAGCACATCCAAAAACAAATTTTTCTTGTTTTCTTGATCCCATTCTTCTTCAGGAAACTTTTTCCCTACTTTTCCTCTTCTCATCACTAATCTTCCCTTCAGCATTTTAGAAAAACATTCTTTAACCCTATTTCCATCCTGGGACATCTCTCCACTTTTCATCAACCCAAGCTGCTGACAGAGTCAGTGTACATTTCATGTCCCCATCTCCTCTGCACTAAGTCCCTTCTCAGTCCATCCCACCTCTGCAATTTTTCTCCCTGAAGATAACACAAACCTCCTATTTGCTATTTCTATTGGACACTTCTCAGTAGTCACTATATTCAACCTTTCTGCCGTGGATGATATAGTTTTCCTTTCCTTCATTCTTGAAACTCCTGCCTTGGCTTCTGGGTCTCATTCTGCCTTATTTTGCTTCTGTGCCCTGGACTTTCTCCTGTCCTTTCATGTTAATAATTCTCCAGGATTCCATCCTTCACCCTCTGCTCTTTCTCATTATAGACGCTTTCTCTGGGGAATTTCATCCACTCCCTCTAAAGCTTATATACTGATAGCTATCAGTTCTATATCTCCGATCCAGATCCAAAGCCATATATTTATAATTAAAAGTCCCACAGATGCTCCCCAACACATGGCCAGCGCTGAACTTCTTACTAGTACCTCAAGTCTGTTCTTCCTTCCATATTCTTTTCAGAATTTATGGAGCCACCATTCATGCAAGAGTCTGAGGTAGAACGCAGGGATTTTTCTTTGATTAGGCCTGGATAGAATAAAAGGCTAAGTAAGAAAGAATTCTCTCTCTCTGCCTGACTGTCTTGGAGCTGAGACATTGGTCTTCTCCTGCCTTCAGATGCAAACTCCATCTAGAACTTACCCTCTAGCTTCCCTGGTTCTCAGGCTTCAGACTCAGACCAGAACTTTACCACCTGCTCTTCTGAGCCTGCAGCTTGCTGACTGCAAATCTTGGACTTCTCAGCCTCCCTAATCACGTGAGACAATTCCTTACAGTACATCTCCTTCTACAGAAAAGAATATATATCTTTTTGGTTTCGTTTCTCTGGAGAACTCTGACTAATACAGATTTTGGTACTGAGAGTGGTTCTAGAACAGAATTTTAAGGATGAGTTTTCTGAATTTGTTCCGGGGTTTCTAGAATTGGCTCTCCAACCTGATTAGATTGAAATATGCGAATGACTCTATTTCAGTGGTAAAGAAAGCACGGAAAGCCATGGCATGATGTGGCAATAGAGATGTGCAAAGTATCCTCATTAGATACTTCTAATCAACCACTTATAAGAAGCAAGGAGTTTGGTGACTCCATGTATGATACTTTCGAACATTTTTGGAAATTTAGTGAATGCAGTGAGGTTGGTTGATTGCTTCTAACCTTGCTGGACAAAGTGGTGAGAGAAAAGGATGAGCTCAGGGATTCAAATTCTCAGTTCCAGAGCCACATAAATGCCCTGGACACTTCTACGTGTGCCCTGAAGGAGACCCTTATCTCCTGTAGCCTCAGGGCTGAGACTGCTGAAAATCAAACACAAAATTTTATCCTGCAATCGGCCCTATTACAACACAATTGAGCTCCCAGCTTCGCAGGGTGTCTGCTGTTAAAGTGAGGGCATTGACTGGAAAAGAACGGGATCTTGTAAACTGGAATGGAGACGTGTGGGAAAATCCTGAGGAAGCTGGGGACACTGAGCCCCTAAATTCTGATGAGTCTTCTTTCTCAGTGGAAGCAGCCTCCTCACCCTCAATGGTATGAGCCTCTCCAACTCCCCCCCTCCTGTGATGGAGGGCATTTAAGCCTGCGTTGCCCGAGGAAACTGTAATGCTCTAAGGGCCTCCTCTGAGGGAGTTGCCAAGCAACACAAAGCTGATTCTCCTCAGGACCCACCTCTATTACTCTTTTCTCTTAGACCTATAACTAGACTCAAGTCCCAGCAGGTCCCAAAGGTGAGGTACAAAGTGCAACCTACGAGGAAGTGTGCTATACTTAAAGAGAACTAGGTGAGTTTTCTGATTTATACAGACAGAAATCTGGGGAACAAGTGTGGGAATGGATACTGAGGGCGCAGGATAATGGTAGAAGAAACAAAATTGGATCAGGCCAAAATTATCAACAGGGGCTTACTCAGCAGAGATTCTGGATCTGATGTTGTAGCTTGCGGAGTTGGAAAGGGGTCTAATATTTGTTTTGGTTGATTGGATGAAACATGGACCACTGTGAGCAAACTAGAAACACTGGACCTGCCTCAGTTTAATGTAAAGAAAGAAATTCAAAGGCTTAGGGAGTTTGGAGTGTGGATTTGTCAAATTAGTGGATTTTTAATTTAAGACCTATTCACCCACATTGAGAGTCCAAGTGACATACCAGGAGACATACCAGAGAGCCAAGAAGACATACATATCTTTCACTGCTACTTTGAGAAATGAATTTGTGAGTGGAGCCCCAGCATCCTTGAAGAGCTCCACAATCACTCTTCTCTGTAGGCCAGACCTTATGGTGGGAACTGCAGTCACTGAATCAGGAAACCTAAATGCAACGAGAGTGTTGGATCCTGGGGTTGTAGGGGCCAAGTGGCACCATGCAACCACTGAAGGCAAGGTGAGCATAGTTACCATGACGGACAGCAGGGTCCAGCAGCAATCAGCAGAGTCATTCAGCAGTCAGAATAGTATGAACCACACAGACCTATGGTATTGGTTGTTTGATCATGGTGTTCCGAGAGGTGAAATAGATAGGAAGCCTATTAAATTCTTACTTGATCTGTGTCAGCAGAAAAGTTTTAGATCGAGTGAACGAAAGTCTAACCTGAATCATAAAAAACAGAGTCATGGCCTCTCGACCGATTCCCGGACTTGAATCAGTTTGCAGACCCAGAACCCCTTGAATAGAGAGGAGGCCGGGTCACCTTGAGGCAGGACCCCAGTACACTGCCACAAATCTTTCTCCAAGCCTTTGCCAAAGGGACCTACAGTCTTTTATCAGGGTAACCATGCATTGGGGAAAAGGAAATAATCAGACCTTTTGGGTGCTACTGGACACTGGCTCTCATCAGACACGGATTCGAGGAGACCTGAAACATCACTGTGATCCATCAGTCAGAGGAGGGGCTTATGGAGGTTAAGTAGTCTGTGAATTTTAGTTCAGTTCCCTCACACAGTTGGCCTAGTGGGTTCTCGAATCCTTCCCGTCATTATCTTTCTAGTTCTGGATTATGTAACTGGAATAGATATAATCAACAGCTGGGAGAATCCCCACATTGGCTACTTGACCTGTGAGATGAGGGTTATTATGGTCAGAAAGGCCAAGTGGAAGCCACTGGAACTGCCTCTAACTAGGAAAATAGTAAACCAAAAGCAATACTGTATTCCCTGAGGGATTGCAGAGATTAGTGCCACCATCAAGGACTTGAAAGATGCAGGGATGGCGATTCCCACCATATCCCCATTCAACTTACCTATTTGGGCTTTGCAGAAGACAGACGGATCTTGGAGAATGACAGTGGACTATTATGAGCCTAACCAGGTGGTAACTCTAATTGTAGCTGCTGTACTAGATGTGACTTCATTGCTTGAGCAAATTAACACATCCCCTGGTACCTGGGATGCAGCTGTTGATCTGGCAAATGATTTTCCTGGCTATCCTTTAATAAACACCACCAGAAGCAGCTTGCTTTGAGCTGAGGAGGCCAGCAATACACCTTCACTGTCCTACCTCAGGAGTATATCAACCCACCAGCCCCATGTCATGATTTAATTTG
The DNA here is from genome assembly GCF_037783145.1 of Equus przewalskii. Classification (NCBI taxonomy): domain Eukaryota; kingdom Metazoa; phylum Chordata; class Mammalia; order Perissodactyla; family Equidae; genus Equus; species Equus przewalskii. The sequence continues at coordinate 10,486,203 of NC_091848.1, read as the reverse complement.
TAGGGACCTTGATCACCTTTCCCTTTCATCGGATATCACACTGGTCCATTATACGGATGACATTGTGCTGATTGGACCTAGTGAGCAAAAAGTAGCAACTACTCTAAACGTTTGCATGTTAGAGGGTGGAAAATAAATCCAACAAAAATTCAGCAGCCTTCTATCTCAGTGAAATTTCTAAGGAACCAGTGGTACGGGGCATGAAAAAATAACCCTTTTAAGATGAAGGATAAGTTGTTGCATCTGGTCCCTCCTACAAACGAAAAACAGGCACAATGCCTAGTAGGTTTCTTGATTTGGGAGGCACCATGTTACTCATTTGAGTGTGTTACTCTGGCCTGCTAGTGGATCTTAGCAGAGACTGAAGGCTTAATCAAAGACCACCAAGTTACTGTGCAGCCTGAGCTGCTCATCATGAACTGAGTGTTATCTGACCCATCAAACCATAAAGCTGGCATGCCCGGCAACACCTCATCATCAAATATAAGTGGAATATACATGATACGGTTGCAATTTATCGAGACTTATTTGTCTCAGAATATGGTCCATCTCAGCAAATGGTCCATGTGTACTTAAAAAGAATGTGATTCTGCTGTGGTTGGGTGGAATGTTCTATAAATATCAATTGGGTCATGTCGGTTGTTAGCGTTGTTCAGGTCTTTTATATCTTTACTTGTTTTGTCAAGTATTAAGAGAAGAGTGTCGAAGTCTCCAACTGTAATTGTGGATTTGTCTATTTCTCCTTGTTCCGTTAATTTTTGCTTCTTGTATTTAAAGCCCCGCTCATAGGTGGATAAACATTTAGGTTAATTATGCCCTCTCAATAAATTGATCCCTTTATCATTGTGAAATGACTTTCTTTATTCCTGATAATGTTCTTTCCTCTGAAATCTACTTTGTCTAATATTAATATAGGCCTTCCATCTTTCTTTTGACTAGTGTTCTCAAGGTATATTTTTTCCTTTTTGGGGATTTTTAAAGTTTGTTATTTTGAAATAACTTTAGACTTACAGAAAAGATGCAAAACTAGTTCTCGTGTACCATTCACCCAGCTTCCCCCAACGTAAAACGTCTTTTCAGTCTCCCAGTTTTGTCTGCTCCTCCGCTAGGGAGATGGCCGTGCCCCACCTGGACTCCTCCTTCTCCGTGCTGCAGCCTTCTCTCCGGGCAGTAGTTAGAGCAGGCATGCAGTTTCCTCTCTCTCTGGGATTACTTTTGTCTGATGTCTTATTTCTAAACCATTGTTTCATATGTTATACAGGTTTTTAGTCATTTCAGACTGTAGCATAAACCTGGTCACCTTATATAGTTGTTGGGCTTTTTCTCATTTAGCACTCAACAGATCACACAGTATTCTTTGAAAACACCAGTTTAGCAGGTTCATCAGTGCTCCACTCACATTTGCATGGATATCTTTACCGTTTTCCTCACACATAGGCTTCCAGTGTGCTTTCATGCCCACAGCCAGTACCTGTGACTCAGGCTGCTGAGGCCATTTTGCTCTTTGTGCATGAAGGGCAGGAAAATTCCCGGGAATTTCTTACTGCCAAAAGGAGGAGGTCTTCTACTTGCCACAAGCCAACAGTAGAGAGGTAGGAGAGAATGGGTTTTATTACAGCTTGCTAGCAAGGTGGAAGGTGGAGGACTAACATCTGAAAGAACCATCTTACAGAACAAAGACTACAGACCAGTCATATAGTGGCTGGTCTCCAGGTGGGGCAGACATCTGGTCTTAGTTTCTGATAGTCTTTTGTTTTACTGGATATGCATCACAGACTGGAGCAACGCCCTATGCTCTGATTTAGTTTAAAGACCATAAGAACAAAATCTTCAATATGTGTAGTAAAGATTACTGTTTACATAAGTGGCACCAACAAATTTACTCCCCTCACCCCAGCTGTTAATTAATGACTCGATGGAGCAGGAATATAAACATGCCAGCTCCCTTGCTCCTGATGGGAACAACAGTGAGATATGATCTACATTTCTCCAAAGCTCTTCTGAGAGATTGGACAAAAGTTACTTTCTATGATACTGCTTGTTGGCCATTTTTCCTGCTACTATACTGATTTTTCATAGGAATTCTTCCTAATAACCCTCCTTCACACAAATCCTTTTTTCAGGGTTCCTTTCTGAGGATCCTAAACTAGAAAACCAGATTAAATGGCTGGTGAATATTCTACTCTTTATATACCATTTATATCATAATTTATTTAACTATTTCCCAATAGTTCAGCATTTAGTTGTTTCTATTTTTTCTACAATAAATAGCTTTGTACTGATTATCTTTGCATGCAAAAGTGTTTTCTTGGGTACTAGATTACTCTCTATGAATAGATTCCTAGAAGGGAAATTACTAATCAAAGTGCATGAATATTTTACAGTGCTTGATCTGTATTGCCAATTCACTTTCCAGAAAATGTGTATTGATTCATAGTTCCCTTTGCAGCATATTTTCTTTTTATAAAAGATTGGCACCTGAGCTAACAACTGTTGCCAATCTTTTTTTTTTCTTCTTCTTCTCCCCAAAGCCCCCCAGTACATAGCTGTATATATTCTACTTGTGAGTGCCTCTGGTTGTGATATGTGGGACGCCGCCTCAGCATGGCTTGATGAGTTGTGCCATGTCCGTGCTCAGGATCCAAACTGGTGAAACCTTGGGCTGCTGAAGCTGAGCGTGAGAACTTAACCACTTGTCCACAGGGCTGTCCCTGCAGCATATATTTTTTAAAAATTTCTTACCACATTAAGTCAATCTTAATGTAAACTTTCCAAAAACCTTGCTAATTTTACTAGTGATGAGATTATTAGTATTGTCTTTATTTCTTTGATTACTGAAATTGAATATTTTTTCACATATTTACTGATTCTTTATCTTTTGCGAATTATCTGTTTATGAACTTTGCAATTTTTTGTTAATTAGCTTAGTGTTTTTTAAACAATACACATACAATTATATAATTTAAAGTCTATGTAACTTATGCAATCTGCTTAATCCATGCAAATATTCTCTGTATGTGTTTGTTTTTAAATTTTTTAGTATTGTTTGAAATGCAACAATTTTGCTTTTCCAGTAATCCAATCTATTTATTTGTTTTCCTTTGTGATTTCTTCTAATGCTTTCCTACTTGGAAAGTTGTACTACATTTAAAATCAGATAAATTTTATGTTACATTTTCCTCTAGAATTTTTTCTTTCTTTTCTCTCTCTCTCTCTTTAACACTTATCTTGTGAATTCCTCTATTTATTTTGACATAAGGCAGAGATCAAAAATAGATTACATCTTGTGTGCCAAGTTTATATACTCACTCAGGAAAAAGGTCTTCAGTGTTTCCTGTGTACCAGGCACGGCCCTAGACATGACTGGTAGAGGCAAATGGTGAGGGGAATATGAAAGTCACATGGAAGTCACTCAGTGGGAGAGTGCGCTTAACTGATTACTGATGGTGGGAGAGAGAGGCGAGGGGGGAAATGTGTGGAATGGAGCCCAGTGCTTGGGATTTTGCCCTCCTTTTACATGTAGTGTAATGTCAACTCACTACTTATAAAAAAACAGAACTTATGATCAAGGATACGCTCAACAATGTTAAAAACCACAAAAGAGTAGAAAGTATTATCTTGAGGGGAATTAATAGATTTTCATGAGCTATTTAAAATATCCTCCTTTTTTCCTCTCCATCTAATTACTTAAAAGTAGTAAGATATAACAAATTATTTTTTCTAGAAGTATTTTAACATGGTTGTAATCATATTGTTTATAGAATTTTATGTTCTACTTTTTCCATTTAACATTATGCAACATTTGCATATGTCATAAACTACTTCATAAACATCATATCTAATGGTTATACATAAATGCTTTTAAATGGACCAGTTACTCTTTTCAAAGCAGAGGTGGTTTCTCTTCTTAAATAAATAGATATTGTTTTATAGATTCACTACTTGGGATATTATGATATAATCATGCCCATTTTGGGGGGGTGTACACATTTAATCAAAGTGAATTAATACAAGCATATACCACCTTAGGTCCTCAAACAAATTTCTTTTTCAATTAGCCAGGCAGGCTTTTCAATTTTCTTCTTTTTGGTAGCTCTTAAGACCATTGATTCCATAATTTACTAGCCTCTAAGATGGAAAATGAACTATACTAGGGCATTGCCTTAAGGAATAATGTTCCATGCATTCTAATGACTGAGGCAGACTTTTCTTTGCTTCTTAGAAACTATATTTAAATGTAGCACTTTACATCTTTAACCTATTCCTCTCTACTAGCTCCTTTCCATAAATTCTTTAAAAAAACCCCAAAACCAAACTGTCTCTCAACCTAGTTTCTTCCTCAAGCGCCACCCAATCTATCTTCCTTCTCTGCCAAACACGTCAAAAGCAGAGTCTATCCCGACCGACCTCTCCTTTTCTGATATTTACCTGTTACCCATTTATTCCCCAGCCTACTGCGATCTTCCACCCCACCCCTCATCAGTTCACTCTATGACCTTGTTCTAGGCTTTATCTTAACTTGCTTTCTCTGTAGTCCTATCAATGAACACTTACCTCTCTCTCCAAAGGATTCACTTCCCAATACCTTTGGTTGCCCTGTTACTTCCCTCACAAACCTTTATTGACCACCAATTCCTTTGTTTCCCTCACTATTCATTTGATTGTACAGGAGAAGCCCTTACCTCCACTTAACCCACTCACTGGATGAGGGGAGGCTCTTCCTCTCTCTGTAAATCACTCTTTCCCCCTCCACACTAAAGGGCTGAAGACCCCTGGCATATAAACTCATCTCGAATTGGCCTGTGCACACCTACGGTGCTGTATGCTTAGCAGAGACCAACGGTTTGTTCTAAAAACTGTTCATGTAATTGCACCTGCTGTTTTAATTATGTAACAATCAAATATTATGTAAACTAGATTAATATGAGAGTGAAAAGAAGAGTTGTTTCTGTGAAAATTAAGATGAGTGCTTTGGAAAAGTTCCACAATGGCTGGTAGCTTAAAGAGAAATTGCAGTCAATTAGGTGCAAAACAAGACCAAGAAAAAAATCCTTCAAATTTAGAGATATTTTATATGGAATCACCTTAGCATGCAAGCGTCTTTAAGTTCTAGCACCATTCTACAAAGCTGAAGCTGAAATCTGAATGATGCTCTATGGCTTAAAAGATGAAGCTGAGCTCCAACCAACAACAGATACACATGTAAAGCAAAGGCCTTGGCCCCACATCAAAAGAGAATTAAAGGAAAGTACATTTACATGTTTCAAAGTGTCTATGTATCACTTCCGTTTTCCCAGCTTTTACTGGCTCTACTGATTAGCTTGTCCCAATTGCCTTGTCTAAGAGGCCTCCTTTTCTAGAAATATCTTGATTGCATCATGAGGCTTCTTCTTTCTTCACTCTGCTTTCTCCTTGAGAAATTTAGTTTCCAACCAGAGCTTCAATTTAGCCTTTAAACAAATAAGTACCAAATCTGCAGGCTCTTCGCAGAGAGGGTCCGTGGTTCATTCATCATCACATCCCCTGCCTTCCACTTCCCTCCCTGCGTTGGGCCTTGCACACAGTAACTACTGACAAAAAATTGTTGAGATTTAAAGCATAATGAAAACATTAGTCCATAATTATAACCCAGGAATTAGAAATCTGGCTTGAATAAGTGTATTACAAGAAAATTCCTTTCTTTTAAAGTCATAATTTACCCCTTCACAACCATGAAAGGAAAGAAGCTCAATTGATAAAAATGATTGGAAAATTATTTTAAATTAGGTAGCTGAAGCTGATCTTTTAAAAAATCAACTATAGTTTTCCAGAAATGTACAAATTTAGGTGAATGACAACAAACACTGCTATGACGTTCAACTTTACTTAAATGAAGTCTGCATTTTGCTTCTCCCTTGAATCCTGTGGGCTTATTTTCTCTGAAGCAACTGTCTCGGAGCTAGTCAGGGCAGACAAGATTACCCCTTCCATTTCATAGATGAGAGAATTAATGGTTCAAACAGTTACTGACTTACTCTTGACCTTAGAGATAGTTCATGACTTAAGTGGGATTTGTACCCTGGCAGCAGGCATCTTGAGTCACCTTTTAAATGTTTCTAACCCTTTTAAACTGGGCAGGAGAATCAGGAACTTATTGGCAAAAAGTCAAATGCTTCTATCCACAGTTATTACTCATTTACTTACCAGGCTGTCTAAGATTATGTCATTAGAGGTCAGTCTTTTGATTTAACATATTTTCCCACAAAATTCTTGAGAGGAATAATAAATTAATAATGCATGCTTTAATATCTTCCTATTAATTAATATATCCAATTTGCTTTCCTTTAACTAAGTGGTTACTTGAAGAAAAGGAAAGGACGGTAATAGGCATTTTCAGGAAGGATGATTTTAGATTACTGTACTTTGTCTTCAAGTAGGAAAGTCTCGTGTGTGTCTATGTGAGTGGGTGGTGGGGTGTGACAGGCATAGTCATAGATGAGGATTCTGGGAAACCAAAGGGGATAACTAGGATGTTGGATGCCAGGAGTTGAAGAGTTGACTTAGAGAATAGAACAAGAAAGAGCAGAGTAACCCAAGACAAATGTTTCTATTTCACAATTTTAATTTGAGCAGGACTTAATGCTGAGGCAACTTGATTCTTATTATTTTTTATTTGAAAGTTTGCCCTACTTTATTTCTAAGTAAACACATTGATAGTCCCTTTGTTTTGACTCAAAATGTTCCTGGAAACCAGAGCATAAAGAATGTTTATGAAGCAGATTATGATTCCCCTTAAGAATAGTTCTGAAATTGAATGTTGAACTTCTGACCCAGGGTTTAGCATTGGATATACCATAACCATGACCAGCCATGTTTCATGGTAATTAAGAAGTTACTATAAATACCTATCATATAACATATTAAAATTATAATACTAACTCTTTAAAATGGTTGTGGATAAACCAAGAATGTCTTTTATACAAAGGAATCCAATAAACTATATGTTTGGGGGGAAACATTAAAAACGTCATGTTTCATTGGCCACTGATCTTTTCCTTGGTCTCTGCTTACCTGAAGTCTCTGAGTTACTGAAGGGAGCGAGCTAGTGAAAAGCTGCCTGAAGGAGCCAACGGAAGATTTGGGAAGCTCACTTCTCTTCTGAGTCTCACATATGGTCCCTTTCTATTCATTCTAACATTCCTAGGAAACTAAACATGCTAGCTATTACAAACATTAAGCAACAAGTTCAAAATAATTTCTTGTCCCACCTTAGAATTTGGAAGAGTTTAGGGTATGCTAGATGGTCCTGCTTTAGAAGGCTGTTAAAGAATTTGAAATGATAGTTCCTGTGTCTTTAGTTTAGCTACACATCTTATAGCAAGTAGGGCCTTCTAGATCATTTCTTCCATTATCAATGTAGTCTATGTCCAAAAGATATTTATTGGTGGTGCTGACGGTGAGGTTTCTCTTATTGAAAAGCATTTTACAAATAATGGGTAGTCATCTATTTTCCCCTTTACTCTCCTTTAACTCTGAATAGTTCAAAATGATCAAGCTGGCAGTTTAGAGACAGACCAAAGCAAGACAAACTGAGTGAGCTTCCATCGCTTTGTTGTGCGTTCAGCTACTTCTTACTTTGTTAATCTGTTAACAATTATCGCCAGGTAATTAGCAAAATTTTGTGAAAAAGGAGTTTCCAGATATCTCTCACAGAACCTTCAAAAAGACAGAATACCTTGAAGGTAGGTTTCTTTACCCCTCCAAACAGGTTAGGTATAGGTGGCAAGCAGCCAAGAGTGTGTGTTAATTAAGTGACAGCAAATGGTGAAGTGGCAAAAAAAAAAAACAGAGATAATGAGTAAAGTTTCCTAGAGGAAAAAGGATAGCTGATTTCAGCAATTTCCACATGAAAAAATTAAAACTGTGGTTTATGAATACTGAAACACCGCTTAAAATTTTATTTCTTTTTTATTGAATATAATTGACATTTAGCACTATATTAGTTTCAGGCAGATAACATAATGATTTGATATGTTACATATTTATTGGGAAATGATCACCACAAAAAGTCTAGTTAACATCCATCACCACACACAGTTAGAAATTTTTAAAAAATTTTATTTAACATTCATTATCTTTTCTTAAGTGTTGATTTCTCTTGCAAATTAAAAAATACTGGATTCAATTAATTTCAACGAGATTCAATTCAATTCAATTCGAGATTTAAATGAAAAATTTCACAGACAATGGAAATTATTTACTCTAGCATCTTGAACATTATTAATTTAAAATTATCTATTTTTACAAATAATACATCAGCTGTATCCCTCAACTGTATTTTTCTTGCCGTCCTCTATTTTGAAAAGGAACAAATCTTACTGAAATGACAAATTTACTAAAACTGGAGAGAATACTAAGGTTCCAAATGTTACCTTAGCCCTTCTCAAATGTAAGACCTTGAATCTCTTTAAGTTAATTTCTTCCTGCCTTAGAAATAAAATATTAAATTGGTGAAATTCCTCAGGACTTACAATTTTTAAATTATATCGAGTTAAATATATGGCATATAGGAATATAATTGTCTAATAGTATTTTCTAAGTGATAAAGAAACAAAAATAAAATAAACTTACAACAGACCTAGCAAGACCAGCATAAATAGCTCATCTATCACAAGCTCTACCCAAAGGCAATGTTAGGCAAATTCAGTTTATAGGCCCCGGATAGCTTCCCCAGTGTTGGCCTTTCAAAAGCTCTGTGCTGATATTTTCAAGAAACTGGCAGCATACTTCACTTTGGGAAAGTAATATTATAAAGACACTGCCATTAGTGATTTTATGTACTTCTACATACCCTTCTTGAATTTGAAATAATAGATAAGTTCAGGTAATAATTTTTGTTCTCCTTCAAATTTTATGACTAAAATATTGAGTTGTGTTTTATGGCCTGTATTTATTATTATTCTGCAGTCAGCCAGCAGCTTTAGGCAAAGAATACCTTCGGAGTCTGCAATCAGATCGGAAAGAAGCAGAGGTTGAAAATGAGTAATCATGTATTCCGGAAGCATATGAATTTCCCAAAGATTCTGAAATACAACTAAATACTGCATACTGTGTAAGATATGAGCAATAATTTTCCAACCCTTGGTACAATTTCTTTTTCTTTTGTGGCTAGGATAACTTTTTATTCAAGTGTGGGGCAGGAACAATTGTTGCTGTAAACCTTCATTTCCTCCAGAGCAGTTATGGTAGTTTTTTTGGAGGAAGAGTTTATTTAGCAAACTGTACACTGACAATGGTAAAAATTTTTAGTTATGAGGAATTCTAGTAAGGTTTCAGGAATTATCCAGTCTCAATTTCTAAGAGTCAGACAGAAAGAGGGAAATTTAAACAGAAGTAGGTTCAATAACAAGTCAGGCTATATAGTATTTACGTGACAGAACAAAACTCTAAAACTTCTTTAGATCTTTTGCTTTTTAAACTTGGTTCTCATTTAATGGACCAGATACAATTTGTTAAATAGACTAGTTTAAAAAGAATGAGAACCTGGCTTCTATAAGAAAAAGAGATGGAAAGGGGAGGATTCTGACGTGGATTCTAATTCTGCTGAGCTCCTAACTTTGTGCATGACCCAGAGGGTCCCAGAGCTATCATAGTCACTTTGATAAGCTTTGGTGTCTTTATTTACTAAAATGTAAGCCTAATACTTAGCCTGGCTGTGATGAGTGAGACAGCGTATCTGTAAATGAAAGCATTTTGAGCAATATAATGTAAATTATTATTTATTAGGGAAAAGCACATGCCAGGCACACTTAGTTTTCACCGCAGTATAAATGTCACAGGCTGTAAATTCAACTTACTTTACGGTTTTTAGCATCCTTTAATTTCAGAGTCCACTTGAAAAAATTCTGCATCAGGGGCTGGCCCTTCGTTGCAGGGGTTAAGTTCCCATGTTCCACTTCGGGGGCTGGGTTCGCTGGTTTGGATCTGGGGTGCCGACATGGCACCACTTGGCACGCCATGCTGTGGTAGGCGTCCCACATATAAAGTAGAGGAAGATGGGCATGGATGTTAGCACAGGGCCAGTCTTCCTCAGCGAAAAGAGGAGGATTGGCAGCAGTTAGCTCAGGGCTAATCTTCCTTAAAAAAAAAAAAAAATCTGCATCAGGGACTGCCTTGTTTGTACTTGGCTAAACAGCTCTACCCTCATTTTGAGCACTCACTGGCCATTAGTGATAGTGATGACTAAAATCCAGTTGCTATATCATTAAAATTATGGAGTATGTAATAAATTCCACACTACTGAGGCATCTGAGAAATTAAATTTACTTTCTGAGAATTCAGGTCAAGGGCAGAAATAAAATGATGATTTATGCATAACCTCAATTTTCCCCCCTCAAGTACACAGAAAGAACAAAAGCACTACAGATTTTCTTTGAAGACATTTGTGGATATTACGTTTGTTTACTTGTTTTTACATAGGGAATCTTTGCTGGACTTTAAAATGTAATTTAGCAATGTAACTGACGTACTTTTGCGACCAATGAAACAATACGTATGACAAAATGAATGCATGCTCATTTCAGCCTGTAAGACTTCTTTTTAAATTATTCTCTTTGCAGCCAGGGAAAAAATATGAGATCATTTCTTTCCTCTCTGCCAAAGGCAAACTGATTTCCCCAATCCACGCGGGCAGTTGAGCGGTAAGTCTAGCGTGCTAGCATGCTCGAGTCCTGACTCGCGTCCTGCCATCTGTGGGCACACACGCATCCACCCTAGTACGCTGGATGGGGCAAGACTCAGCGGGCAAGGCATCTCTGGTTCTACTGCGAAGACTGCGCCCACGATGTAGCTATCCCGTGTGTCCGCAGCATCTGCCCATGGATAGGGAGGGAAAGAAAGGGTACTCGGTGGAGTGTACACAGTTGTTCCCATACATCCTCTCCCACTTACAACACTGTAGTGCTCTCCCCACGTGCGCTCCGAGTGCTAGAACACAAACCCACACACACGTGCGCACAGTACCTCGCCCAGCTGCAAGCCGAGACACGTCCCCAGTGCACTCCAACCTCCCCGGCCCTCGCTCCGCCGCCTCTCCCCACCACCCGCACTCCACGTGGGCGCCCCGGGCACCAGGCGGTCGCGCGGCCACGGAGCCCCCAGCCGGCGCCCGCGGGGGGAGGGAAGGCGCGGCCCGGGGCCGGACGGACAACGCAGACGTCCAATCAAGCCCGGCAGTGCCTCCCCGAAGGGAGGGAGCGGCGGCTCGGACGGGCCCAATGAGCGGGGAGCCCGAGTGGGACTTCCTCCCGGAATCCCGTTGGCCAGAATAGCGGGGCCGTGGGTGACACGTAAGTTGGGTGGGAGGCGGCGGCGGCTGCCGAGGCTCGGGAGCCTCATCAGTGACACCGGTCCGCTGTCCCCCAAACCCGGCCGGGGCGGCCGGCCCCCACCCATCCACCCACCCTGGGCCGCGCGCTGAGGGGCCGCCTGGAGCCCGGGTCCCTTTGTTGGGCGCGCACCCCCTCCTTTTGGTGGCAACAAAGTCGCGCAGTGGGAGCCGCCGCGAGGGGGCGGGGAGCGGCCGGGGCGGGACTCCAGGGACAGCCGGGCCAAAAAGTGGGGAGGAGGGAAAAGGCAGGCGGCGTGCGGGGCCCGGCGCGCGGACAGCCCGCTCAGAAGTATGCGGAGGGCCCCCTCCGGGGCCCGGGCACCCGCGGAGAGCCAGTCTCGCAAAAGTTTGGCGGCGGCGGCTGCCCCGGCGGCGTGGATGGCCGCGCGCCCCGCGTCGCGCGGGGGCTGAGCGGGCGTCACCTCCCCTCCGGCCCCGCTTTTGTGTCTCGCGCCTCCTGCTCATGCTGCGTCCGGCCCCCTCCTGCGGCGGCCGCTGCTGAGCGCTCGCCCGGGCCGAGCGGGGGACCGAGCGGGGACGGGACGGCGGCGGGGCGGCCGCGGCGCGGGGGCCAGGCAGGACTATGGGAAACGGGATGTGCTCCCGAAAGCAGAAGCGGATCTTCCAGACGCTGCTGCTGCTCACCGTGGTGGTCGGCTTCCTCTACGGCGCGATGCTCTACTACGAGTTGCAGACGCAGCTGCGGAAAGCCGAGGCGGTGGCGCTCAAGTACCAGCAGCACCAGGAGTCCCTTTCCGCCCAGTTACAAGGTACGGTTAACGGGACGTGCGCGGCCAGTGGCTGACTTTGCCCCGCGCCTCCCGCGCATCTGGAAAAGTGGCTTCGGTGAGCCCTTGGCGCTGCGGGTGCCACCTCTGACCTTCAGGGACATCAGAGCCGGGCCGCCGGGCCTCCGGAGTGTCTGGGAGATGATGGGGCCATGACATCCCCATTCTCCCGCTTCCTCCGGAGGTTACGTTTGAAAGTGGTGGCAGCAGCCCCTGGGCCCGCGGGGCGTCGGCCGGCCGGGTGCGCAAGGGGCCCTTTACCCCAGCGCTTGTCAAAGGCCCAGCTGCAGTCCGGGCAGGCAAACCGGGAGCCCTCCCTCCGCTCCTGCCAGCCCATCCCGGAGGGACATGGTTTCCTGGTTTCTAGGTATTTGCTTTTCAGTTGACTTTGTCAGTAGCCTAAGAAATGGGGAGTTTGGCAGAGATTTCTCAAACTGGGCTGTTTTTTCAAGGGAAATTAAGCCATGATCCAGCAGCCCAAACTAATGGCCCAGTCGCGTGGAACGTAGACCTGCTAGTTTCTGTTGACTTAATAGGGTGAGTTTAGAGATGTTGGAGAAATCCACACCACTGCTGTTTACCATCCTGCAGGTATATTTTGGGGAAAAAAAAAAAAAAAGTTTATTTGTCTTCCTGAGTAACTTTTAGTTTTTTTCACCGAGGTAGAGGGGTGTGTGTGTTTTACAATTAGCCCTGAGAGGTCCAAGAGGACAAAACTGTGTTTTTCACTTTGCCAGACACAGCAAACACAACTTGAGCAAGACCTTTAGAAAGACTTAAAGCTCCTCTCCTTCTATTTTTGAATCTCCTTTAATGTAAATTTCAGAAACATAAATGATGCATGACTGCAAAGTAAGCACCATGTGGTCTTGTTAAGAGCATAGTCATGCTATACATATTTTTTGAAAGCTTTTACTTGTACTCCTGGCTAGTTTTCACTTATGCAGCCCTCTCTCCAACCAAAAGAATAATAGCAAAAAGCTGTGAGTAGTGAAATATTGACGGTCTTTGCTGATAATGCAAATATACTTATTTCATGTTACTAGGAAGATACAAGCTGGATGGATGTTTCTGTCTGTGTATGTGTATACAAATATAAAACAGATGCCTTTTCGTTGCTTCAGCTATTTTGAGTGTTTTCTAGTAAAAGAATTTTTTTAAGTGAGAGAAAATGATGTACGGCTGATTGCTGCTGCTTCTTTGCTCTTCCCAACTTAGTACGGGAGTATTTTTAGCTTCCTGAAGCTGCATAGCCACAGGCAGTGAAAATATGCGAGCTGGGCTTGGTTTAAAGGGAAAACTTGTTTTGATACCATCTTAGGTTTAAAACTTGTTTCTTTAAACTTGTTGAAATTTACCCCTGAATTATTGTTGGCATGCAAGTATGGATATTTACTTACTTAGAAGGTACCAGCAAGTTTCCCTGTGAAGTTCAGTGCCTTTAGACCAAAGGGAAAACTTGCTGTCTAACTGTAGAGTGGCACGACTGCATTTTCACACACATGGCTGGAAGAGGTGTGGATGGTGGGTTCTATGAGGCTGGTGCCTCGGTCTCTCAGTTAAGGAGACCCACGAGAGCAGGCGCTGTCACGTTCACCAATATATCCTCAGCCCTGCACAGTGCCTGGCACTCATATGAGTTATTCAATCAACAAACAAACTTAGCCTGAACTTTGAGACTATTAATCCCAAACGCTTTTGTCCGCTTTCTCAGGCTTCACTTTTCTGTCTCTGCTTTTTGAAAAAAACCAAAGTAATGACAAAATGTTTTGCCCGAATAACACAGTTGACTCAACTGCCGGTGGTGGAACTCATTGACTGAGGCCCTGATTTCTGAGTCATGGCCTTTATTTGCAGTATGCCATTTGGAAAAATCAATCTAGGTTTTTGTTCTCCTTTTATTTACCTTCTCTTGGTGGTGGTAGTGGGGGAGAATGGTGGTAAATGGTAATAGGAGACCGTTAAAATACCCAAATAAGCCAGCCCTGATGGCCTAGTGGTTAAAGTTGTGCACTCATTGCTTCAGTGGTCCTGGTTCATTTCCTAGTCACAGAACCTCCCCACCCATCTGTCAACTGCCATGCTGTGGTGGCAGCTCACATAGAAGAACTAGAAGGACCTAGAGCTAGGATATACAGCCATGCACCGGGGCTTTGGGGAGGGGAAAAACACCCACATCTGCTTTGCAGCAGGAGATGAAAAAATGTTCTAGGTAGTTTGAATGAGTGGCGCGTAAAGTCCGTTTCTTGATATACTCTTTTGCCATTTCCTCTTGAGTTGTGTTGCTGCAATAATTACAGTGTGATTATGCATGAAGTTATGTCCCAAGCAGGCTACAGTTTCTTCTTCTTTTTGGTGGGTTCACGATTGACTTCTGTAGCGTTTATTTTGGATTTCACATCTGCAGGCTATTTAATGAAGACTTTCTGATGGTATGCAGCTTTTGCTTCCCCTTTCCAATGACAAATGACATTTTGCTCAGCAGTGCCATGTACCACCTGCATAGATTTGTTTTTAGGGCATTAGACTCCGTTGTTAAGACTTGTTTAGTTACGTGAGATCTCTTGACCCGGCTTGGATTAAGATCAGAGTAAATTATGAGTTGCCTTCTTTAAAAAATATGACTCTTGAAATGTTTAAGTAGTTTGGCCCTATAATCTGAAGGTGTATGTTTGTTAAGTGAACCTATTTAGGTCATCTTCAGTTTAAGAAAGGGTTGTACTCCAGAGAGTATTTTGAAAGTAGGTAATGTTTAACTCAAAGTGCATTTTGCAGTACAACTGTTCCATAAATAGGAGATGGTGGTCGGTGGGTGACATGGGGAAGTTCCAAGACTAGGCAGCCTCCCCTCCACTAAAAACAAATTTCTATGTCTGCCAGCCTGTTTACCTGTTTATTTGTCTCCCACCCACTTGTTGTTGTCAGTGCCATCTGGTTGATTCTGACTCCTAGCGTCCCTGTGTACAGCAGAGCGGAACCCTGCCTGGTCTTTGGTGCCATCCTCTCACCTTCCGGTCCTGTATCAGACAGTGCTCTGCTGCTATTCACAGGCTTTTCATGGCCAGTTTTTTCGCCAGGTCCTTCTTCCTAGTCTATCTGAGTCTGGAAGCTGCGCTGAAACCTCTCCACCACGGGTGACCCTGCTGGTATTTGAAATAACTTGGTGTGTAACTTCCAGCATCACAGCAACATGCAGTCACCACAGGATGACACCCAACAGATGTTTGGTGTGGTTCCCTGACCAGGAAACGAACTGGGGCCTAACCACTAGACCACCAGGGCTGGCTGTGTCCCACTCATACTGTACCTTAATTATTCTGAGGAGTGGGGCAGAGGTTACATACTGGCGGCAGAGACAGTAGTTACAGCCTTTGAACAGCACAGTGTTTAATCAACCTTTACATTTTTTAAAAAACTGCTTTCAGGAGGCCGTGCACCATTTTCTGTGTCTGAACATACTGGTTCTCAGCTTTGACTGCCCATTAGAATCACCTGGGCGGCTCCCAGACCAATTAAATCACAGTCTGTGGGGGTGGAACGCACCTGGCAGTCTCCCCAGGTACTCCAGTGTGCAGCCAAGGCTGAGAAGCACAGCTTTATAATCATAAAACTGAGCCACTTCACACATTCACTTTACCTCCTTGGCAGCAAAGACATTGAGGTTTTTTTTTTTTTTACCAGAGCATGTGATTCAAATTCTAGCCCTGCAACTTTTTGTGTGAACTGGGGCCTCATTTTTCTTATTTATAAAATGGAGATCAGAATGACCTATTTCATAGAGGTATTGTGCGATACAATAATATCTATAAAGCTCCTAGCACACACCTAGCACATAGTAGGTGCTGTTAATTAAAGATTAGCTGTTACTATCATCGCAGTCCCTGTTTGAGGTAAAATGCTTCGTCTCTTTCTCGTCTCAGGTTTGTCATGGGTACAGTGTTGCAGTTGGTGGAATTTGGTTTTAGAGCCAGGCACCTCCTTTTGTTGTACCTAAATGAACATCAAAGAAAATGGGTAAAGTGGCCGAAATCCAAGTACTTTAACCCGGACGAGGGCCTTTGCTGACAATTTAAATTTGGAACTTAGTATGGTTGCTGATTAACTCTCCTTGCTTCACATCAGGTGAGGAGGCAGGTGACGACTAGAGAGGCAGTGGCCTTGTGTAATAAGACCTGGGAGGGAGAGAGGACTCTTTGAAGTTGAAAAAAAGTAGAGGCAAAGAGCCCCTCGTTCCTGAAACACCGGATTGCATTATTGCAGCCCTGCCCTTGGTCTTCCCAGTGATGACCAGGAACCTTCAAGAAAAGGTTTATATCGTGTTTCCTATGCTCCTGTTCCAGAGCAGTGTATTACAACTATGCAGAATAAACAAGTTTGATGCTTCTAAGGGCAGCATTGTTATCTAAGTTAGTTGTGCCTTTGCATCGTGTGTCCCTTGCACACAGGATGGCTGGCTAGCCTGGGCATGAACACAGCATATTGTGAACTGGATTCTTCTTTGTTTTCAACCTACCCTAAATTTGCTTTGTTTAAAAACAAAAGTTCTTCGGTTCAGGGCCAGGCTTTTTTTATTCTTTCTTCTCCAGTTCTTGATATAAAGTGGGTGCTCTATGGTAGATCTATACCTATGTGATATTTTAATCTGCCTGTAAATGTGCCTCTATGATATGGTGCGCAGTGAAGTGTAGTGGATACAGGCTGAGGGGTCAGAGCACTTGGATTTGATTTCTTGCTATTTTTTTTTTTACCAGCTGTGTGGTCCTGGGCAAGTTGCTTAACTTCTCTGTGACTCCTTTTCATCATATGTAATAATCAGGATAATAGTGCTCATAATAAGTTGTCACGAGGATCAGGAGTGTTAGCTGGTGTACAGTGCTCAGACGAGTGTCTTGTGTTTCGGACTCTTGGGGACCCCCATGTACAGCAGAGTGTTTGCAGACCTCCGTAGTTCAGCCCCACAAGTGCGGGTAGTATGCATTAGGGACAGGCATTTCCAAGTGTAAAGTGAGGACTTAGAAACGTCAATTAGATCCGTCTATTAAATGGACATCTTCACTGAAGTATATCTTGCAGTTAAAAGGAGATGTTTATCAAATAGCTGTTTTTATTCTGTTTCATTTAAAAAATGGAACAGAAATAAATTCTCTTTAAGTTCAGTAGTTTTTATTTGTATGAAAATTTGTATGTAAAATTTGTATGTAAAACCCCGCCTTAAAATTCATTCCCTGAATAAAAAATAATTTTAGATAATTTTTGAAAATCTGACTTAATGAAGCAATCTGTTAACTGTATCCGATTTGCGCAAATATATATGATTCCGTACGGTGTGTCTGCCTCAGTCATCCCTGTAAATTGCAACGTGGCAATATTGGTTGACCGTGAGGAAATTGTTCATTATCAGTGAGCTTTTAGCTCCCAGGTAGCTTGGAAGCCTTACCTTGACTTTTTCAAATTCTCTCCTGCCTTACCAAGGCCACTTTTTGTAGGGCTGGGCCACAGGACCAGGTGTGAATGCCCTAAGGAATGAGTGAGTTGAGTTGGGGAAATGATGACTGAAGCTGCTGTGGACCCAAATGCAAAGGATTTGACAGAAGCCAGAAGAAGCAAGAGAGAGAAGAGGGGACTAATATCAGTTTATGACTTCTCAAAGCTTGGAGAAAGCTTCTGCCTCACATCTTTATGCCCTAAAAGGAAAGAAACAGGGAATAGCGAAGGGAGAGTAGGTTTGGCATCAGGTATGGTTTGAATGCAACTCTCGTGTGTACCAGAAGAGCTATGTAGAGTGGGCAAGTGACCTCTGAACTTGGGCTTCTTCATTTGTAATTGGGGATAACAATATCTGTCTTGCATGCTTGTGTAGATTAGAACTAACACATCTGAAGTGCCTAGCACAAATCCTGGAGCACAGTACAGCTGCATTTATTAGGTGACAGGACTACTGTGACTGGATTAGCATTGGGCCATCGGGCTCCTTTTTGTCTTGCCCACAATTTACCACATCAAGTAGGTAATAGTGGGATTAGTTGTGGCCCAAATGTGAGCTGTGTGCCTAACTTGGCTGAAACTTGTATTTGATTTAAGACCCTCTCACTGTCTTTTCTACCCTGTTGACCCTTTTTAGGGAAGAAAAGATCTGAAAGCGCTTTACGTGGTAGCAAAGAAGAGTTACTATTTTTCATTTTGACAACTGAGTGTTCTCGTTTTATCATCGAGGACAGAATGGTTTTGCGGCTTTCGTCAGTCAGTGGTTTGTGGGTTTTTGTAGCTTTGTTTGGAAGTGAAAGTTATATATAATGTAACTTTATTATAAAAGAAAAATGGCAAACTGTGTTTTTCTTTCAAGCCACTGGTATCTGAAGTGAATTTCGTTCAATGGAATTTTGAGAATTTATTTGAAGGAATTGAATTATTTTAAATACATAACATTTCTTGAGCATCTACTGTGTGCAGGTGTGGCATGAGGCACGTGACGTGCATTTTCTCAGCTAACGGGGACACCAGCACTTGAATGTGGATGAGCGATCTGAGGCTCAGAGGGGTTACTGAACTTGCAGGGTCAAGGCCAAATCTAATGAAACTGGGCTTAGAACCCTGATGTGCCGTCCCAGCCCGTGTTCTTTCCATTGTACTCCATTGCCCTCAAAATTATTTTAGCGTCTCTCATGACGATATTAATGGTTTTGAAAAAGTAGGTTAGGTGGGTCGTATGAGGATTCAAGATAAAATTTAGAAACAGAAGTAACAGGTGTGAGTATTTTTTGCTGTAGCCTTTTTGGACTGTAGGACATTTGCTGCTGTTCCAGAAGGTGATTTTGGTTGACAATGCAGTTGGTTTTAGGTCGTATCCACATGCTGCATAAAATAGCATTGAATCACGTAATAAAAAACTTAACACCCTTTTGTATTCCCTTTCAGTGTTTTCTTGACAAGTCAAGGAGGAACTCTCAGTTTAATGCCAGAATCTCTTTCCTAGATATAGTTGCTCATTTGTTTTTCTCAAAGAGAGCAGACTTCAGGCAGCCAACAGCCTAATAGCTAGAGTTTTAATAGTTGTTTCTTGTTTTGTTGCATTTAAATTTTGCAGTTACCATCCATTAATGCCATGTAAGTCAGATTTTTTATTTACAAGATAGTAGTTAAAGTTTCCTTTTGGGAAGTTTATTTTAGGGGAAAACGCGAGTATTTGGTAGCCCATGGTCCCTGTACAGATTTTGCACGCGTAAAGGAAGAACTCGTGTTTGGAGTACCTGCATGTCCGAAGTTTCGGAACACATTAACTGCTCATATCTGATACAGACACTAAATTTTACAGCTAAGAGAACAATCCTGAAGTGGATGAATCACTCACCATGTGTCTCAAGCTGAGCACGGAGCTTGCACCTCCGGACTTCCAGGGCAGTGCAGCATCCCGCCCCCGCGCTCGCCGTCTCTAGAGGCCAGCAGCACCGGCTTCTCTGAGCAGAAATGGGCGTTGCTATTTTTAAACAATGTTGTGTATTTCTGAATGTCAGATTTGTGTTCTTTGTTTTCACTGGCCTGTGAGTGCTTATCCAGAGGACATGCCAGTGGTTGCCCTTTGCTAGGGAGCCTCACTGAATAGGCTCATAGCCTGGAGGGACATGGGCACGAAATAGATTGCTCTTTATAACAGTATGACATTTAAAAAAATATTGCTATAACTATTTTTCATATTTAAAATGTCACAATAGGATAGATAGTGAATAGAAAAGTAAAAGATGTGCTGTCGTTCTGAAGGATAAGGCATTACAGACCATTTGAATGACACCATTTCCTTTCTTTGAGAGTAAGTGAATTTAAGAAAAATATATAATCATTTTAGGAGAGTCAAACATCCCATTTCCCATTTCCCACTCATTTAAGCCCCTCTTTAAGTGGAATTTTGTTACAAACAACAAAAAAATCTGTAAATCAGGATATTTAAGAGTGCTTTAACATTGCTTGTATGCTCTCGACAATAGCTATGATGCTATAAAATAAATATTCTAAACATAGATTAAAATTGGGCAGCTGTTAAATACTTGATTCGTTTGTTTAGTGTAGAACAATTTATTGTTTTACATTAGTGAGATTCATTATTATAAATCTATAGTTCATGTTCATCTCAACCTATTGACAAACATTTAGAGGGAGGGTTTTTTTTGTTTTTTGTGGTTTTTTTTGCTGAGGAAGATTCACCCTGAGGTAACATCCATGCCAGTATTCCTCTATTTTTTTTTAGTATGTGGACTGCCAGTACTATGGCCGCTAACAGAGCAGTGTAGGTCTGTGCCCGGGAACCGAAGCCAGGCTGCCAAAGCAGAATGTGCTGAACTTAACCACTAGGTCACCAGGGCTGGCCCAAGAGAGAGTTTTTGAAAGGACTTTATATCCTTTTTAAAGGTTTGATGCTATAAAATATGTTAAATTGAACAGATGTCAGACATCACTTTTATGAGATGATGAAAAATAAATCCTCTTGACTGTGTAGGTGAGCATCACCTCAAAATCCAGGAGTCATCCACGTTTGATCTGGGTGTTGGTGAAGCTCCTAGAGTGTAATTCCTCAAGTACAGCTTCTCAAGTACAGCTCTTTTTCATCTGTAGATCTATGAAACTAAAGAGTCAAGATAGCTGACCTCAACACAGCCAACGTACAACAGTGGTACAGGTATAAGATGCCTAAATATTCTTGTTCAAAAAAGTGGAAAATACACGGTATGTAGGAGATACTGGTCCATAGCAGTTCTGAAATCCATCTAGACACATGCTCCTTGACGAGGTCTCCAGGTGTAGGAATAATTCTCCACAGCTCTTTATTCTACGTTTTGGGCTATTTGTTCCATTCTCTGAGTCACCCTTCCTTTGTCATGAAAAGGAGCATGTGTTTGCAGCTGGGTTTTCTCAGCCTGCTTTTTGCCAGTAGAATTTTTGAAATCTATGGCCTTTTTTCATTTAGTACCATCTCAGTCCCTTTCAGTCCAAATTGACAGTGTTCCTGCTAGTGAAATCCTCTCGAAACTTTTGTGGATCTCCTCTGAAACTTGTTGGGGCTCACTCTATTGGACAAAAACCACACCCACATATTTCTTGGAGAAAAATCCTTCTCTACCTTGGGCTTCTGCTGAGATAAGGGAGAGACGGTGCCCTTTAACTTCCGCAAGTCCTATTGAGAGGATCTGTGAGTCACATCCCTAAACTTTTAGAAGATCCTATGATCTGACTGAGTAGTACTCTGAGACACCACATCTCCAAGGTCTTACCAAGGAGTTCAGAAGCCACGCCTTCAGTCTCAGCTTTAGACCGTGGTTTTCTTCGGACAGTTCCCTGAAATTGATTTTTGCTTGAAAGCTGTTTCTTAATTTTAGCATTGTTTGCTGTCTAGAAAGGCTGAGAATTTTCAAAACCATCAAGTCTGCCTCCTTTTGGTTTAGTAGTCCTTCTGTCAGTTTATCTCCTCACAGTTCGCTATATACAGCAAGAAGAAACCAGGTAGCACCTTCAACACTCTGTTGGAAAATCTCCTTTGCTGAATCACCCAGTTCATTCCGTACATTTTTTACTTCTCGTGTAACTGCACGTGACTGCAGGTCATGTAACTATACATAAGTGCGGGTATTGTTAAACCTTCTGCCCTACATAATTTCCAGTTTCCAACAGAATTTTCCTCACTTTCATGCATGCCTTTACTAGCAATCCCTTCAAAGTCCAAAATTCTGTGAACAAAGTATTCAAGGCACTTTGCAGTTTTACTCTTCTTAAGGCCCACTACGCAGTTCCAGAGTCGCTCCCGCCTTTTAGATTTTTTGTTACTGCAGCACCCCACTTCCAAATCTGTCTGTTATCCTGTTGCATAGCAAAATATCCCCGAACTGAATTGGCTTAGAACAACATATATTATTTCCCCGTTTCAGCAGGAAAGGAATCTGGGCTCAGCTGGGTGATTCTCTCAAGCTCTCTCAGGATGTTGCAATCAAGCTGCTGATCAGGATTCTAGACATCTCAAAATTTGACTGGAATTGAAGGATTTGCTTCGAAATTCACTAATGTGATTGTTGGCAGGTCCTACAAGATCTGCTTCCAATCTCACTCATCTGGGCCTTTCCATAGCACTTTCCACAGCTCCAGCATGGAATTTACAACATGATAGCTGGCTTCCTCAGACCAAGAGATCCAAGAGGGAGCTAGAGAGTGTGCAAGAATCCACGATGAAAGTGAAAGTATTTTATAGCCTGATCTTGAAAGTGATATCCCACGACCTCTGCCATATTCTGTTCATTAGAATCAAATCGCTAAGTTCAGCCTGTGCTCAAGAAAAGGGGTTTGTCGAGGGCATGCATAACAGAAGCTGGGAATCATTGGGGCCATCTTGGTGGCTGCCTACCACAAGGTGAGAATGTCATTATTCTCATTGTTAGCATACTTGCTATATACCAGGCACCGTTCTAAATTATTTTCTTGGATTATCCAACATAATACTTTTGTAAAAATATTTTACTACATTTAAAATGCAGTTTACCATTTAGTTTGAAGTATATTAGCAAGAAGTGGCATCTGACCTGGAAGAATTAAAATTCAAAGAGGGTTCCAGGTAACTCCGAAGCATAAACCCAATCAGTAGGCTGTCAAGGGAAATCCCAAAGTGGAAAGCATCGTGTCCTTGGGGAGTTTCAAAATCCATTGACAATATGTGAAAATTTCCCACCCCCACAAGTGACTATTTGGCAAGTAGATGGGAATGCAGTGTAGTGTGTTTGTACATAGACCATTTTCACTTGCTTCTGAGTGTTCCTTCCGACTTTATAGACTGCAGTCCTTGGTAATGATCTTGTTATTTGATAATCAGAAGATAGGTTTTTTTTTTTGTAGAGTTATACTGGTCTTAGATAAATATCTTTGATTTAAAGAAAGAGCATTAATTGCATGGCTGGTAAGTTCAGCTTACTCATCCCTACTTTGAAAGTCAAGTTTAAAATATTGCAATATATGAGTTTTCTTTTGTGATATTACTAAAATAAAAAATAGAGCATAAGGGCATGTTATGAAAAAGTCATTAAATGTTTTCTAACAATTGTCATTCCAAATTCATAGTATGACCTCCTTCTTATAAACAAATTTTAGTAATTAGAAATATATGAAATAAATATTTCTATTTTCTATTTGACTTCCATTGTACTTTCTTAAGCATATTTCTGTCAGAGATTGGATTGGGAAGTGGATAGAGAGTATTTTGTCAAAGTATATTTGAGACCATATTCCGTTCAAGAATCAAGGAGAGTTCTGTGCTTGTCAGTGAGAACTTGCTGCTTAATTTCTGTAGACTCAGTGACTGTCTTCCAGCTGCAGTGCTCTCCGTGTGGGTGCCAGATTGCTGCCATGATATTCCCTGTTACTCTAGGTTGCTGTGGACTTCTCCCTTGGTGATATTCACATGAAAACCGTTAAATCCCTTGTGACATGTGGCCCTGTTCTCTGCCCCAAAAACCCAAATGGGAAAAATGCCATACGTGTTCTACAATGTAGTGCTAATAGGCACAGTGCGGTTCTTAGGGAGACTTAGACGTTGCATACTGTGTTTTTCTCATATACCTGTTGCTGCCTGGGTTGGTTAGGATCCATATGGATTAAACTAGAGGATGCTGTCTTCTCTTGAAACTGTCCAAGGAAGCAGGAGCTACTAACCCAGTTAGCTAGAATGATGGTATTTGTGAGTGCATGTGAGACCCCTTATATAGACCCCAAGAAGTCTTCATCTGAGGGTCCCACAGTAGCAATACTTTGAGTAAAGGCTGAACCTTTGCAGAAAGATTGCTTTGTTTTTATTGTAGACCTCCAGCTGTTCTCAAAGCTGCCTCCTGCCTGGCAACAGCTCATTCCTAAGACCACACTGTGTGTCTTGTCTGTGATTTTCTCTTCCTTAAGGGTGACATTTTCAATTTGGGGTCTATGAACTTTCTGAAAATATGTCAGTTTTGCCTTTTTCCAAGACAGGAGCCGTAGCTTTTATCAGAGACTGAAAGCGTCAGTGACCTGAAAAAGGTGAAGACTATTGCTCCAGGGCAACTTCCTCCTTCTGAGGGCCTTTCAAGTCCATCTTGGAATTTGACCTCCCCTGGTCTCACTCCATGCACCGTCTAGAAAGTGGCTGAGTTTGTAATGAGGTAGTCACTGCTCACTGCTGTTCCCCTAAAGCCCTGACCCATGCCGGCCGCCTCAAACCTAAGAGAATCCTGATTAGATGCTTAAATGGCATTTAATAAATTGCATTCCTGGAATCCATTAGTAATTGCTTAGTAAATAATAAAGAATGCCTTGCAATTGCATGAAGAATTTATACTTTTCAAATTGCTTTATATTCATGATATCCTGAAAGCAGCCCTACGATGTAGAATAAAGCAATAGCTATATTATTACCCTTTTAGATTTGGGGAAACAGAAGTCACACAGCGAGACAGTGACACACTTGAGGTGAATGCTCCAATTGCTTGAAGCCTAACTCACAGCTCTTGCTAATCCTCAGCTTCCCGAGCTACCTCGCCCTGGAACTAAGATGAAGTTTTAACAGTATTCACGAAACAGTGTGTCTGACTTTGCCTCCTCGGAGGGAACTCCCTCCTTTTCAGATTCTGTCAAACAGTTAGACATATTCCCTGATGGTGACTCACCTGGACTTGAGAACTGATCTCCTTGGAGTCGCCCTGTCACCCCCCACCTCTTCCCATCTCTGTGTCCACGGGAGGCGCGATGGCTGCCCAAGCTGTTACTTCCTGCTTCGCTTCTGCAGCTGTCCACCATCAGGGGCACTCTTGCCTGGTTCCTTTTCAGGTCTCATGTGCCCTGGAGACTCTCAGCAGGCTCCGTAGGGATTGGGTCCCTGGGCAGTGAGGGTGACAGTCACTGTGGTGAATTTGGCCTCATCCCCCATTCCATCTACATCTGGTACATTGTCCTGATGCAAAATTAGGGGGTGGGCTGTCCCTTAGCTCAGGATGATTCTGTTTCAGGCTCCTCTGCATGCTGGGATGTGGATAGGGCTTCAGCTCACACTGGGATCCTGCTAACTTGCACCACGGGCTGTCTCCTCCTGATGGCGTCGTAGCTTCACCTTGACTTCACACAGGGGCTTTGAAGCTCACACCTCAACTGATTCTCTAGCTGCGTTTTTTAGCTTCCAGATGTAATAGTTAGATCGCTCCTAACTAAATCATAGACTGGGAGAGTAGGAGAGAAAGCTTGTAGAAGCCAGGTTGCAAACAGCAGCATATGAACATGTTTTGATTTGACCACACAGGCTCTGAAAAATTTCACGGTAGTTGTGTACATAGAAAAAGAGTTATTTTATGTAAACATCCAGATTTCCAACTTTGAAGTCATGATTCCTCATTACTGGGCTGCATTCCTTCCTGGTGAATGATACATGTTGAATGGGGCATGTGGGCTTCAGTGGCAGAAATTGCCACTGGGAGTTCCTAATAACTTCTTTAGTTTATCCGTGAAGAAAGTGAGCCTCAGAGAGATTGAATGACTTGACAACTGTGCTGTCCAGTGTGGTAGCCAGTGGTCTTTTGTGGCAAAAACACTTACAATGCAGCTACTGTGACTGAGGAACTGAACTTCAAATTTTAACTAAATTGAAGAGTTAAAACTAAAACGTGAAATATTTTTCTGTTAAACACAGCTTTATTGTTTTGGTGGCCCTATGTTTCATTTAACTGTTGTGTCACATTAGATGTTAGTGACATATGACAGTGCACATAGACTTTCTACTTTTTAAAATGCAGCTGCTAGACATTTAAAAATTACCATGGTGGCTCACAGTGTGTTTCACTGGACAGCACTGACCTGACAGAGCTCACGCAGCTTGTTGGTGGCAGGTCTGGAATTTGTCAGTAGATATCCACAGTGCTCACCATATTTTTTCTCCATTACTAAAGTGTTGCCTGACTTCTTCTAATTCTCAAAACCTCTTCATTATAACGTAGGATCTCATCCTATAGGAATTTGTTTTTCCTTATTTTTCCATGGTACATAATACAGAAG
Organism: Equus przewalskii; assembly: GCF_037783145.1. Taxonomy (NCBI): domain Eukaryota; kingdom Metazoa; phylum Chordata; class Mammalia; order Perissodactyla; family Equidae; genus Equus; species Equus przewalskii. The sequence goes on along the minus strand of NC_091848.1, from coordinate 10,460,010 downwards.
TGATTTTATGTAAAAGAAAATTTAGCTCCGTGTATCATCAACAATTATATAAATAAAGGTAGTTTTAAAGATGATAAAACCAATATTCATGATATATAAAGACTTTAATTTTTTTCTCATTTTGGGTGATACTGCCTGTTTAATTTTCTCTGAATTATTTGTGTAAGCAAACAATTTTTAACATTTTTAAAATAACATTGTGTTTGATTTTGGCAGAGATGTATATTAAAATGAGTCTAAAATTAATTCTATCTTTTAGCTTTAAAACGGGACAAAGTTACTTTTAGATCTGATAGATTGAGTTCTTACATTTGACAAGGTAAGAATCGAATACTTCACAAGTAAAACATTGGGCATGTGAGTAGCCCAGTCAAATCTAACCTTTACCTTTTTCTTTGACGTTTTAGATTGAACTATGAATTATAACATATGTACATAAAAGTGCACAAATTCTAAGCATACAGCTTGATGAATTTTCACAAACACATTTGTGTAAGCAGCAACCTGATTGAAATACACAACAATACCAGCCCCCCAGAAGTTTCCTTGAGCCCCTTTCCGCATTTGCTCCCCCCCAAGGGTAATCACTATGGATTAATTTTGCCTGTTTTTGTACTTTACATAAATGAAATCAAACAGTGTATACTCTTGCATCTGGCTTCTTTTGCTGAACATTTCATCCAAGCTGATACATGTTACATAGATAGTTCATTTCTATTAGTATGCCCATGTGTAAGTCTGTCACAGTTTATCCATTCCACTGTTGATGGATGTTTGGATGATGTCAATTTCTGCTGCTATGAATGTTCTAGTTCATTTGACTTTTTTTTTTTTTTTTTAAGGACTAGCAACTTCTTGATGTGTTTGATGACGATTTTGAGTAAGATAATGCAACTTAAGACTATTTTGGTGCATTGGCAGAATTGTCTTATTATTGCCTCTCTGCTAGTGTTGATTTAATATCCTGTCTGTATGCACTGGACTATTACCAGTACGATGAAAGCAACTAAAACCTGATGTTCAGAATACAAGCATTGGTATCATTGTTCAGCCAAGGATAAGCTACCCAAGGAACTGCCCAGATATGAGCCGGCCTATCTGGTCTCTATTCACCCTCATTCATGTTCATTTGGTACATTCTTTTTCCATTTGTATTGTGCAAAAGGGTCATTTTTAAAGTAATTTATTTAAAAAGTAGAAATTATAACAAGCTCAGTTACTGCCTTTTGCTAAATTAATTTCCTGAAATGTATTCACAGTCCCTCTGGTTTGGGAACATTGCCTCTTAATGGAAGGGTCCAGAATATGACTATCTCAGCATACAGGAGGAATGTTATGGATTAACTGAAATATCGGGTGGGTGGTTGAACTGTCCTTAAGATTCTTTCTCAACTACAATTTTGTGATTTTTATATTCTAAGATACTTGCTTAAGTGAACAATAATGAAAATAATAATTACTTGTAGTGACTTATGCTCAGCAATTTATTAATACACAGTAAGTTTTCACAGTATAGTTTTGCTTTATTGTATATAAATGGCAAAAAGAGCAATGATGTTCTTAGAGTTGATCCGTGAAAATCTCATTAATATTACTTTTATAGCTTGTGATAATTGAACTTTTATTAGGCTACAATTTGTCTTCATGCAAATTATGATAGAAAAAAATAGTAAAATATTTGTGTAAACAAAAATCTATCCCGCTTTTTAAAAGAACAGATTTCTAAATCACTTAGGAACATAAAAAGGAAAGATATCCTTCTAGCCAAAGAATTAACAGATGATTTCCATCTAGTGATTCAGGCAGACTCTCCACGTATCCGTTTTCAAAAGTAATAAAATTGCCCTCACTGAACTCCTTTAATTCAAGATTTTTACTAATTCATACTGGCTCCTCCTCCCAACACTAGTTCACGCCAATGAGTGTTTGAAGGGAAGCTGTTCGGAAACTGTTCAAAGAACCAGACAAGGGGTTCTAGAGTGGATCAGATATTTAGGGCAGCGCTGTACTTTTCCAGTTCACTTAGGCAACTGCTGCTTAAGTTGTAGAAACACCGGAGGTTACAAAATTATAACTTGGGTTTCTTAAAATACAGTTTATTCAGTATACTATAGTTTATTTCTGGAAATCAGACTTTAGTTATAAAATGAATGTCTTTCTGTGACAACTTTTTCATAACAAGTTCCTGTGTTACAAAGATTTCTAATTCTGTTCTCTGAAATAAAAGATAGCCAAAGAAAACTATTGTTAGTTTAGGATAGGTAAATCAAGAAGGCGTGGTTTGATGTGACTAACCTTACATGAGTAGAAAGAGACTTGAGCATCAATATATTAGTTTTTGTTTTGTAACAATTCCAAAATCTCAGTGGCTTACAATAACAAACATATTCCTGTTCATCGGTCTGCAATTTGGTTGTGGTTTGGCCATCATGGCTTGGACTTGGCTGGGCCTGACTTGTCTGGACCTAGGCATAGACAACAGGTTTTTGGTCAGTGTCAGGCAGACTCTGACCAGCACTGAAAGGATTTCATCTGCCTGGGGGTGTTCTTCTCAGGGTGGATCACTGGAGCACAAGAGGGCAAGTGTCAACATGGCGATGCCTCTTAAAGCCTTCTCTTGGAACTGGCTCACTGTCATTTTGTCCGCATTCTGTTGGCCAAGCAAGTCACAGGGTCATTCCCAACATTAACGGATTGGGGTGCGGAGGAATACTCTGCCCATAGCATTAAGCACTACAGGGTCAATGGCAGGCTGTGGGTGTATAATCACAACAGTGAGGGGTGAAGAATTTGGAATGATGACCCCATCTACCATAGTCAATTTCAAAATTGGTACAGTGTGAGGTAAAAGAAGGCGGCTTCTTTTGTTTGACGAATTATTTTACAGCGATTTGCTGTAGACTTATGAAAAGACTAAATAACATAATTTTAGTCATAGTTGTGTTTTCTCCGCAAAGGGTATGAGTTTATAATGAAGCACTTAGCATACATTTTAAACAAAAGGCAATAAGCAAATGTGTTTTTTTTATTCAACAAACTTTTCTTGAAGCACCTACTCTCCACAGGCTTTCTTGGAGGATGTAAATTTGATTATGCAGCCGCTGCCATCAAGAGAAAGAGTGTAAATGGAGGAGCCTTTAAAGCTGAAGGCTTTTCTCTTGGATTTTTGTGACTCTGCTCTTTCAGCGACATAGACTGAGAACTTCTCCACCGAAGTATTTTAACATTTAATACGCTGATTTTAGCAGCAAAAGCAGATATGATCAAACATAGGATTTACTTTTATACACTAATTTATGTGGGTAATAAAGGAACTAGAACAATTTAGAACGTGGATCTATGGATCAATTTGGTCATTTGAAAGTTTCTGTAGACCTCCTGTGGACACGTAGTCCCTTGCTTTTTAAAAAATTTTGTTGTGCTGGGATTCTTTTGTGCAAAGAAAAGGAAAAGAATTATGCCAGTAGTGTTTACTTGAAGGTTCTAGTGCCTACTATGGCAACTCTGTATGTTTATACTCAAGGGCTTGGGAAAAAACTGGAAAATTCATGGTCAGATGCCCTTTTTGTCAGTCTGTCTTTCTGACTTTCTTTCGTCTTTTTAAGAACTTATCTGATTTTAAGCATTTCTTTAAAACACCCTTACTCTTCAAGTTGCACATTTATTAATTCCATCCATTTAACGTGAGATTGTGTATATATGTATGATTGTATATATGTGTGTGTATGGCTGGTCAGTTATTATATTGGCCTTCTTTAGTAAGATAATCCTAATAGCAGTTTATATATACTTTTACTTTTTAAAGCTTGATTCTTCATGTCTCCGTTTGAGAATATCAGAATTTTCTACTGAAAAAGGGAAGCCGAGGGCTGGTCCCTAGATACAAAAATATGGCCTCAATTTGGAAATGGATATTTCCTGTGAGTCATCCCGACATGCTTTTTGTGTGTACAAGAGAAGAAGCAGTAAGAAGAGGCAGGGTATTTTTGACAAGTTCATTTCTGTACTTTTTGTGAACAATACCTGCTCAGAAAATTTCCAGAACAGGGACATGTAGATTCTTGTTCAGCTCTAATGAGTGAGGTTCTAATGCTCTCTGAAACCAGTGAATAGTGGGCCAGTAACCAGGGAAAGTATTTGTTCTCTAACTTAAAGAAGTACTTCTTGTCGTTAACTTTGTTCCTTTGGAAGTATGTTGCTCTGGAAAGAAAATCTGGTTTTCTTTTTGGTCTTCCTCATCTCTGTTTTATTACTTATTTTTTGTTTTTCACTTTGCTGGTTGATTGCTTGAACACTTTTTTTAACAGTCTTGTTAGCACCAGTCAGAACAGACACCAAAAAGAACATTTCTCTTGACTGCTTAATTATTCTATAAAGGGAAAAATCTTTCTTTCCAGGCCCCATAGCGTATTAACTACAAGAGGTTACAATTTTTCTTATTTTATTGTATTTATTTATTTATTTTTTTTGAGGAAGATTAGCCCTGAGCTAACTACTGCCAATCCTCCTCGTTTTGTTGAGGAAGACTGGCCCTGAGCTAACGTTGGTGCCCATCTTCCTCTAGTTTATATGTGGGACACCTGCCACAGCGTGGCTTGCCAAGCGTTGCCATATCCACACCTGGGATCCGAACCGGTGAACCCTGGGCCGCTGAGAAGAAGAACGTGCGAACTTAACCACTGCACCACGAGGCTGGCCCCGAGGTTACAATTTTTCACCACCACACCTAAAATTATTTCTTGACTTTTGAGTTACGTTTCAGTAGGTCATATCTAGTTTCCCCTCCGTCTAAGTCTGTTCCAGTGTTATCCAGGTCACTCAAAAAGCAGAACCTATTGGCATGGTGTAGGCTACATGGATAAGTTTTTTATGTAGTTGCCTTGACTCTACCTTCAAAATACATGTCCTGAATTTTGCCCATCTATAATATTTCTATTTCTAATATCCTAGTCTGATTTACTGTCATCTGTTGACTGGACTAATTGCAGTAGGCTTCCACCTGGTTTTCCTGCTTCCACCCTTACCTCCCCCATAGTACCCCAATAGTTTACAAATTATTCGTTGTGCAATATGAATTAGGTAATGTTATTTCCCTTCTCTCTTGGGAGGAAATTTTAACTCTTCTCTTACCTTTGTTGTACTTTACCAACAAGATTCCAGCGACATGGGCCTTCTGGCTGTTTCAGGGACATCCCAAACTCACACCTTTCTCAGAGCCTTTTTACCTGCTATTCTGTCTGTCTAGAACGTTCTTCCCTGAGATCTCTTCATCACTGGCTCCTTTTTATAGTCATGCGCTGCATAATGATATTTCAGTCAAAGATGGACCGCATATATGACGGTGGTCCCTTTAGATTAGTACCGAGTAGCCTAGGTGTGTAGTATTGTAAGTGCACTCTGTGTTGTTTGCACAACAACACATTTCTCAGAACGTATGCGCCTCGTTAACTGACACGACTGTATTAAGCGATGCATGATGTATTCAGGCCTCTGCTCAGATTTCAACTCCTAGAAAGGCAGCTGTATTAGTTATCTATTGCTGCATAACAAATTACCCCAAACTTTGCACCTTCAAGCAACAAACATATAAACATTAACTTTTACACGCCGTTTCGTGAGGGTTGTGAATCCAGGAGCAGCATAGATGGATGGTTCTGACTCGGGATCTCTCATGAGGCTGTAACCAAGCTGTTGGCTGGACTGTAGTCATCTGAGGATCAGCTGGAAAAGGATCCACTTGCAAGCTCATTCACATGGTTGTTGGCAGGCTTCAGCTCCTCACTACTGGCCAGATACCTCAGTATTTTACTCTGGAATGCCCGTCCATGGATTGCCTGTGTCTTCATGACGTGGCAGCTGGCTTCCCATAGAGTGAGGGATCTAACAGAAGACGAGCCCAACGTGGAAGCCCCAGTCTTTTATAACCTAATCTTGAAAGTGAGATAACATCACTTGTGCTGGATGCTATTAGTCACACAGACCAGCCCTGGTACAGTGTAGGAGGGGAGTACACAAGGGTATGAGTACCAGGAGGTGGGGGTCCTAGGGAGCAATCTGGAGGCCTTGCTGCTCCAGCAGCCCTGCCACCCATGGGGATTTCACCGCTTAGTTTCGAGAACTCTGTACCTTTCATATTTGTCCAGAGGTAATCTGAACAATCTGTAGAAGTCTTCTGTTCCTTGATATGAGGGAATACTCTGCGTAAGCAGAAAGATGGTCATAGTTGATACCCAAGGGCTATCTATCCTGTTATCCTACATTTTTATCTTATTTACACTGAGGACTGTTGCAAATCTCATGTTGTATCTCCTTATTGTCTATCTTGTTTGTCTGTCTTCCTCTATGAGATTTTAAGACCTTGAATTCGGAAAACTGGTATTTCACGTCCGCTATTTTAATCCTTGAGCTTAGAACAGTGCTTGAAATATAGTAGATAGTTATTTGATAAATGAATAAGTAGGTTTGCCTTTTCAAGCCCTAGAAGTTTTATTTTAGCCACTTTATATGGAAGTGTTTCTGCGTGCATCCCTGTGTTCTGAAATTGAGTATACGGAACATAAATTTCATTAGTTCAAGTAATGTTTGCAGAGTTTACCTTATGTAGAAGGCACTGTGCTAGTTACAAACACAAATAAGTCATGCTCCCTACTCCCGAGGAGTCCTCTTAGTCAGGAAGGGCTGACTCTGGGATGGGCCATTTGAGAACAAGTGAAATGAAGGAGAAACTACAGGGCGAGGGGAAGGGTGAGAGGGGGAGGAGGCTGCCCAATGGGACGCCCTCTTGATGTCCTGGGGTCAGTACAGTTATTTTGTGCTGTACTGTTGTGTTCTTGTAGCATGCTTGGAATGTAAGAAGGAGAGAAACCATATTTTTTGAACAACAGAAAAATCAGGAAACCTAGTCTACGTAAATAGAAATGGTAAATTATTTAGTTATATGTTTTTAAAAATCGCCTTGCTGAAATGACTGAAGATATATGAAATTGTGTTTCGTTATATGTGATCATACGTAGGGCAGTGGCCCGTGCGGTAAGTGGCTCTGGATCAGTGTGTCTTTGGCGTTGGTTCTCATGGTAGTGATTCTTTTCTATAGTATGCTTCGCTGTTGTTGTCTTCTCACTGGACACATTATCTCCCTCTCCTTAAAGTTGCTTCATCTGATTTTGCTGTGGACTTGAAAGCCCAAGAACCAAACTTGATAGAATTATGTGTTGTAGGAGTAAGTCAGACTCTGAAAAAAGTTTTCAAGTAATTAAGTTTTAAGGGAAATTTTTCTTCTCGCTTAGCCATTTGTGGCCCATCTTTTACTTCTTTGTAGTACTCACCAATGTTTTAAGAATTCTTTTAATAGACAGGATGTGACTTTACTCAGGTTTCCTATTGAACTTTTTGTCTCATTCAATGTATCATAGTTGGCTTTGAAGTCAGACTGACTCATAGGTCTGCCAAATTTTGTTTTATGTCCTAAAATAAATTGTTGAATCTTTCTGAGTGTCATTAAAAAGAAAAGCTCATGTCTTCCTTCCAGTGTTAGTGTCAAGAGTGAGTGACTATGTTAAGGACCTAGAATGTTACCTGGCAGTCTCTCTCCTTCCCTCCTTTCCCCCTTCCCCGTTCTCCCCACCAGGTTGATGGGCTTCACACTCTATCACCAACTGCCTGGTGGCAAATGCCTCGGTAAGCGGCATCTGTAACACATGCCACTTGGCTTATCTCCAGCCAGCAGTGCAGGACTGGACCAGGAAGCCCAGTCCTGCAGGCACCTTTTTTCCTAAGATAATCAGCACAACTTGGGGAGTGATGCCGGGTTGAGTTTCATTGCAGAGTGGTACCAGTCACTTGGCTCTGTGGAAAATCCAGAGTCCAAGACTGGCCATAAAAGTAAACTTGCTTTCTAGGTTTCCTTCAGAGATTTGATACCCACAAGGCAGGTTTAACTGCTACATGATATTTCATGCCCTGCCTGGGGTTTCCAGTAGAGGAACTCAGAGGCATCTCAGCCTTTGAGAAGAGTAAGACCGTGGGGGTTTCATAGGGGGAGGTATCAGTCACTGTAGATGCTCAAAGTTAACAAACATTCAGAGCAAGGAATTTTTTAATTAAGGTAAGTTCTACAACGTCCGTGTAATTATTTACATTTTTCTACTCCCTGACATATTTTCTCAGCTTACCCACCCTTGTGACTCATTCAGTCAGAAAATCAGTGAAATCAGCATTCTCTTCTAGTCATCAAGCAAAAATGGGTCATCTCCATGGCCAACTGGATTCTCTAGTGTGTCCCAGAGAATCTCATTTCAGTTTGGGCCTCTTCCTGCCACCATGTCTCCTTGTTTTCCTCTTGGGCTGGTTTATATCAACCCATGGCCAGCTCCTTCACTCCAGGTTGCTGTCGTCTAAATATTGCATATCTTATATTCATTCATCATCCATGCCTTGAAAATCCTACTAAGATTCAGCCTTTTTCTAGTTTTAAATTCAGCTGAAATTCACTGAGTACCTATTATGTGCCATACATTGAATTAGGCCCCGGTACTTACGTTAGGGATTAGAGGAATGAGGTTCAGAAAGATTGTGTGTCCAGAATGACGATGGTAGTGAAAGATAGAAGGAATTTGAATGCAAATCTGCTGACTCCAAATTCAGTTTTCTTTCCAATTTAGCATAACTCCCCTTTCCTCCAGGCATGCCAAGACATTGAGAAACACTGATGATGTGAGCTGGAAGGCTTGGCTCCTTTAGGTCATGCTTGAGTCTGTGCCCTCTGCTGACTCGGTGACTGCTGGCAGCAGTGTGTGGCAGATGTGCCCCAGGCACCATTTCTGGGTCCAGTTTGACTCTGTAACGCTGGCCTGTAGGATAGACAGAAAGATGTTATCTTCACTGTTGATCTTTTTTAAAAAAAGGACTTGTCTTAAAAGTAGAGCTAGCGATTTAGGATAGAAAACCTGCACCATCACTATGGAGAGTGAGCTTGTCAGTAAATGTGAAGAAGTTGGGGGAACTCTCCGACTTCAGTTTAGTCAGAATATGGATTTAATCTTTACTCAGAAGGGTATTTTGTTGAGTAAGCTTTCCCTTTCAAGTTTTGAAGCCTCATGCCTCCGTCTAGACAGGTCACAGACATTGTTTTTTCTTTTTTTTTTTAACTTTAATAACCTTATGAAAGTGAAGGTGGTTTCCATGAGTTGAAAAACAGGCAATTACTGATTTAATTATATTATTGGAAGAGAATATTAAAAATAGCTCATTTTGGGTCTCATAGTGTGTATTTAGAGCTTACCTTTGAATCTGTATTTGATGAGGTAGATTTCTTCAAGGACTTTAATGAAGCCACATTGTGAATAGCCAACTCAGGAGGATGGGAAAACTATGCACCTTCTCAAAATCTGGAATGAGTGTAGACTTGCATTCAAATTGGATTCCATGATTAAACAATTGGATGACCTTTGGCAAGTTACCCAGTCACTTGGCCTATTTCATTGCCTGTTCAAATAAGAATTCTACTTGCTTTCTGGAGTTAATGAGTCTAATGAAAGCATCTATACTGTGCCTGGTGTGTGTTCGATATTTTGAAAAAGTTAGTCAACCCACGCACCATTTTAATCAGTTGAGAAATTACAACTTGAGGGAAAAAGAAAGTATTTGCCTTAGTAATGGTGAGTTAGTAACTTCATCTTTATATACAAAGGCTCCATAGTTGAAAACTTGCTACATTATCTCAAAGGTTTTATATAACACTAACTTAGAACATAAAATGGAGATGACATAAAGCTCCATTTGACACCCTTTTAAGATCTTCATTAAGGAAAGTAAGTTTAGCGTATTATGAGACATGATTTTTTTTACATTTCTCTCATGAAGTATATGTTGGAATGATCTTTGAAAGGCTGCCGTTTCAATGGTTAATTCGTTTTACTCAGAGACTATGAACATCAAAGCAGCAAAACTCAGTTAAGTGAACTAGTCAGGAGTTGGAATATTCTGGTAAATTTAATTGTCAATGTGAAATAGAAAACTTATTACCTTCTCTACTCATATGGTTTCTGGTCTCCATATTTAAATCATTCCATTGAATTTGAATTTGTATTGAAAGCTCTGTACCAAGTTTTTTTTTTTTCCTGGTAAAAGAGAAGGAAAGCAATGAACGGAATTCCTTTTTGTTTCAAGTTATATTACTAAAAAGCATTCCAAACTGTATTAGTTGCTTCATTGATAAGAAGGGTCATCATTAGAAACGTCAGTTCTCTTCTCGTACTAACAATGTAGATCAGATCTGAGGAAGATGCAACTGAGTGTCTACTGTCCCTTGGACATAGTAATGAACTAGCCTTATCAGTAAATTTTGATCTTTCCCTTTCTTCTAGAACTTGAGTGCAAAAAAAATCCACTTATTTAAGTTATGGTGAAATGAGCATCAACATAATTAATTGATATGATATAGACTTAAAAGAGTAGTTTATGTTTGTGTACAAATGTGAAAAGTGCAGAAAATTTTTAAGAGGCGAAAGGAAAAAGTCATTCATAATCTCAAGAACCGGAGCACTCTCCATACAAGTTTAGTATTTAATCTAGTCTTTGTTTACAGAATCAAAGGCAAATGGATTTGCAGTTTTTTTAACTTGTTTAAATTTTTTTAAACCTCACTAAGTTGGTGTTTTGCTTTATGTATTTTTATTTCCCTTTTAAGTTTTAGGGAAATTATAAGGAAAAAAATGGATGAAAAGAGCAGAAATGAAGCTTCCCATTATGGTTTAAAAATTTAAAAATCTGTCCTTTACTCAGTCAACATTGCAGTATCTTGTTGGGTATGCAGGAAAAAATAACACACTGTTTTTTTAAAGTTTTTTATTCTGCAAGAAGTTGATATGTAAATAGTAAATCACATACTTCTTTCAGAATTCAGGAAAAAAAATTGCTCTGGAAAAATAGAACCATTCAGAAAGCAAATTTTGAGATTTTTTTTCTGCTTTGTTTTCCTACTTGGAGTGTTGAATGAACAATTTTTATCACAGTAATTTTTTGTTGGTTTCCTTTCAGGGTTTTTCCATCACTGTAAGGAATGTAAGCCTAACAGAAAAATGTATCCATGAATTATCAATATCTGTTTTATCTCACATAAATTAATTGCTGATCATTGACTTTGTAAGGGCAATCTTAGGAAAGTTATTTTAATTCTATAATGTGGTATTATCAGATATGTATTTTTATCAGATATATATCATATATAGTGATATTTTATAAACTCATTTAAATTCAGAATGAGAACTTAAGCACATAGCATCCTTTTAGTTCTGAAGTTAAGGAATTGTAAAATTATTTTTGTATATTCCTAGCGAAACACCAGGCCAGAAAATATTCATATTCTCTGGTTAGATTTCATGTATGTCTTTTTCAGATTCTCAAAACTCTGAAAGACAAGATAATGGAAATACCCACTTTCTGCACCTTGGATAAATGTCATGTCTATTTTGCATATTGATGATGTAGAATTGTCCTTTCTGCCTTAAGGAAATTTTTTGTGAGTCTTGGCCTTTTCTTAATTTCTCAGGTGGCTGTGTTGTATTCTCTGATGCATTTAGTATGGGACCGGTTCACTGAGTTCCCTCAGTACATTGGCAACTACGTTTAGATCAGAGGGATTGTTTTGGTTTTTGGTTTTTATATGTTGTGTGTATGTGTGTGTGTGTGTGTGTGTGTGCGCGCTAGCTTGGGAAGAAAAGCTAATAACTACTTAGTTTTATTTTTTTGTTTGCCTACATATACTGCTAATTATCTATTTAGGTAACTGCCTAATGTGTATTCCTGGGTTTATTGCTTTGGATCAAGGGCTGGAATTCTTAATTCATAAATTTTTGGTGTTGAAGGAATAGGCTACTTGTAAGTACTGTAGCTTTTAGTCTGTCATGGAGTAAGTAATGAAGTAGCCACAAAATTATCTTGATTAAAAGTAACACTCAGGGGCCAGTCTGGTGGCATAGTGGTTAAGTTCACACACTGCTTCAGCAGCCCAGGGTTCACTAGTCTGGATCCCGGGCGTGGACCTACACATCATTCATCAAGCTGTGCTGTGGCAGCATACCACATAGAAAATAAAGGACGATTGGCACAGATGTTAGTTCAGGCACAATCTTCCTCAGGCAAAAGAGAAAGATTTACTACAGATGTCAGCTCAGGGCCAATCTTCCTCGCCAAACAATAAAAATAAAAATAATAGTAACACTCAGACATGGTTTCTTTAAAATGTTAAAAAAATTTACCTAGTGTTTTCTCAAGATTCTAAAGTAAAGATGAAAGAATGTGGCATGACTATTAACTAAAACTTGACCTAATTCTCCTATGATAATTCATATTCAGTAGTAATTACAAAAAACCTTTCTTTTTTCTGTGTACTTATATTCATATGGCTTTATGGGGGGAACTATGTTGTATAAATGATTTTAAGGTAAATTTAAAGAGGATCGTCTCCTTTCTTTCTCACAGTTTCTTGAATGACAGTCACAAAATCACCTTAATAAGTGGATTCCTTTTCTTATGAACTAACTCTTCAGAAATTCAGAATAATGGAACAAGACCATATTAAATCACCAAAAAGTTTACTGCTTCTTCAGTCAATGCACTTTTAAATACTGTACTTGTAAGATGAGCTAATGGCTAAAGAAAGGTCACTAGATGTTCTAATGAATAGATGGGAGTAATTTCTAATTAGCACCCTGTTCACCCACAAATTACATGTGAATGGGATGTAAAAGCTCTTTGTATATAAACTATAAAGGACTATAAAAGCAAAGTTTATTATCATTGCTGCCGAAGTGGGTTTTAAAGGACATTTTCTCCCCTGAATATGTAAACAGTCATCTGCAAAGATATTTAACCTCTTAGTGACAGGTTTATCTACAAGGTGATAAACAGTTGAACCGAGATCTTTAGTGAAATAACTGTTTGCTCTTCCTGAGAAATTCTGATTTACACTTTGTCAATGGGGAAATAACATAAAATCAGAGGTGAAGTGTCTAGTATGCTAATTAATCTTGTTTTAAGAGCTATGGTTATAATTAGTTTTATTCTCTGTTGCTTGAAAATCAATATGTCGTATAATAATAAACATCAGTTATTCATGTGCAAATTACTATAAATATTGAATTGGTTGAATCTGGAGCTAGTAAGGTTATTCTGTGCCTGAACTTCCTGTTTTCACTTACCTCCCAATTACTTTCACCTGTCAAAATAATTTTAATCACTTTCAGATACTTTGCAGAAGAAAAGCGCCTAAAGCCCTTCAGCCAAAAAGATGTTGTCCCTCCTTTTCCCATCTTCCTTTATAGCCCTGCTGGGTCCTTTTATTCTGGTCCGGCCGGCGTTCCTTCTGAACATCGCTATTACGCTCTAAGATCTTAAACATGTATCCAGGTCATTCACGATTCTGATTCTGTATCCTTGCCTGCTAAACCACATCAGAGAATTAGAGAATTTCAGAGCTGGAAGAGGCCTTAGAAATCAGTTGGTAAGCCCTTTTATTTTACTGGGGTGAAACATATGACATTAAATAAATACTTTTCAGATTAAAAATGAAACCCAAATCTCTAGACTTCTAGCCTTTTGGCTTGTTCCACCATGATGTGTGGCCTGTAGAAATAAGCAAGTAGACACGCAGAAACCTGCTTCCTCTGAAGGAGCTCCCAACGCCCGCCTTCTCCCACCGCTGTGTCCAGGCGGTCCCGGATGTGCTTGGTTATTTCCCAGTATGTGGAAGAGTTACTCTGGGGAGAGCAGATGGAAACACATATTAGGCAGAGAAAAAAACGAGCAGACACACTCCTGAGACCCACTTGCAATTAGAGTGGCAGCTGTACTCGTATGTACTTTACTGCTTTTATTATTCATTAGTGTCAGAAAAGGATAATGTGTTTGTATTTTTCACAGTCGTAACTATAGAAAAGGAGATCCCCACTACAGGACACCTTAAGTGTGACATAGGGTCTTAGCTTATATTTAATAGTTTTCAACTTTTTGAAAATCAGAGGTGACAGATAAATCTGAAATAGTATTCTTTTGTCAAAAGCCTTTTCCTAAAAAATCAGAGATTTTCCTAGCATTCTGCTAAACTGAGTCTCTCCTCTCTTATTCAAATTTAAGACACTGAGAATATTCAAAACCAGTTTGAAATGATTTATGTATTGCCCATGTCACTATTCTTCTCCTTTACCATAAATATGCATATTTAGAATTTTAGCATTGGAAGAACTTCCATGACCCATCAGCCCAACAACTTCATTTTATTGCTGAGGAAATGACCTAGAAAGGTGAACTTTCTTCGTTGTGAGCACAGAACTGGTTAGTGTCAGGCAGCGTGCAGCTCAGGAATCTTGGCTCAGGCCAGTGTTATTTGCCCTAAATTACTTGAAAAATCCTCATTAAGTTATCTCTTGGCCCCATCTGTTTCTGTCTGTATCTCTGTCAGTCTGTTTCTTTTTTCTTTCTCTCTGTTTTTTCTTCTAGGCTAATCCGTCTCAGACCTATTTAAGTAATTTTCAGAGGATTTAATCTGAATTCTAACTATGGAAATGGGTTGAAAAGAAAAATCAGAAGTCTGATTCTAATTAGAATGCTGATATCGTTAAAGATTTGTTCTTTCTTTCAGCATCCTGTCATGCACCTTTCTACAGGTTGATTGATTTTACTGTGCTTTCAAAAATCCCCATGTCCTTTGTTAACTTTAGAGGGTACCAACGAATTCTTATGCTTATACTGGTGTAAATGCGCTATATCAAATTCAAAGTTTCCTTAAACTGGACTCTTGGAAATCTACCTTGATATGTAACCACTAAAGTTTTTCCTACATAAGTTTTGTGCTAAGTGATGTGAAGAGTGCATGGTTAATGTCATGTGCCGCCTTGGATTCAGTCATTCGTTCGTTTGTGTTAGTTCAGTCACTTAATAAACACTCAGCAGGTCCCCACCTTGTACCAAACTCACGGCTAGTGCACAGATTGTGAAGAGACCAGCCCTCTCATAAGTGGTCCGCGATGGAGTGGGAGTGACACATGCACGTAAAGTGTTAAAATGGGACCGTGGGTGGAGATATGCCCAGGATCCTGTGGGAGAACAGAGGAGGGGCACCCCCACTACCTGGGAGGCCTCTGGGGACCACAGGGAAGGCAGATGCTGACCTCGCGTGTTGGGTGTCACGTTGTGGGTGACTTTATTTACGTGATGCAGGCCAGTAGAATGGAAGACTCTCAAGGCCTACTCACCAGAATAAGCTTTCACGAAACCCTCTAGAGCCCACCACATCACATCATCATCGTGTCTCCCATGGTCACCCTAGAACCCACACTTCCTGATAAGTAGGGTGCCCTTCCTTTAAGGATGAAAAAGGCTAACGCTTTTGTTTGACCTTTGAGGGGCTTGCCCGGTAACCCCAACCTTCGACTTTCAGGGACTTTCACATGCTGTGCGGTGATTGGTGATCAAAATGGAACCTCCCCAAATCAGGCAGGTCATCTCACCGAGCGCCACGGGTGTTCTTCCTAACAAACCGTCAGGAAAATACTCATTTTCTGCAGCAAAGATGAGGAAAGAAGAGAATTATCCTGAATTATCCTCTTGTCCCAAAGGAGAGCTTAAAAATGAATGTCTGAAAAATGAAAAGAGAAGCAGGATATCACTAAGAATTCCGATAAAACTGATGAAACAGGTTTTAGACAACCAGTGTCGACTTTGTCCCACAGACTCTTATCCATCTGAGTTCCCTCATGGTAACTACAGGTAGTTAAGCAGTGTGGTGGTGGGACAGAAAATGTCAGGGAGAGTAAGAGGTGGTGGTGGAGGACAGGCTGGGCCTTACTCAGAGGGCTCCTTGTGTTGGGCTCTAGACCTGAATGTGATCGTGAACTAGACCTTCCCAGCAGGGATCCTCCAGCGACCAGCAGCATGAGTGTTTCTTAGGTTACTCTTTATACTTCTCTGTGCTGTCTCTCTTTTCTTTCTTTTCTGCTGGGGAAGATTTGCCCTGAGCTGACATCTGTTGCCAATCTTCCTCTTTTTTTTTAAATATGAGCCTCTGCCACAGCATGGCCGCTGACAGATGAGTGGTGTGGTTCTGTGCCCAGGATCCAAACCCGGGCCGCTGAAGTGGAGCATGCTGAACTTTAACCACTAGGCCATCAGGGCTGGCCTTCTCTGTGCTATCTTGATATCCCCATCAAAGATTACCCACGTCCAACGTGGGATGCGTGATGTGCCCACCCCCTAGTCCTCCTTGGTCCTGGATTCACTTTCACACAGTAGCCTAAGTCAGAAATATTTGTCCCATCCTTGGATCCACCTTCTTGGTGTACTTTCAATCAATCATTCAGGCATTTTGATTTTGTTTCCTTAAATATATTTTGCTTCTGTGCACTCCTCTCTGTCTGTCAAGTGATTATTGCATATGCTTGAATATTATAAGGCAAGAATCCCTTCATACTGCAAAATTATCCCTCAGGAAAGAGGGGGGCTTTTTGTATTGGAGTCCGTACAAAGCCTCTGCTATTACTGGGTGCTTTCCCGACTGCTTTATTTTAAACAGCAGAGCACTGTGTGAGCAAGACACATTAGCCCAAAATGACCTCGTGTAGTGCCGTCAGATATTTATAGAGGGCACTCGACAAAATCTTTTTTTTTAAAGGATGGAGTAGCATTTAAAATAATGTGGCATTTATTTCCCAGGAATGTGTCCTCCAATTGCAAATGCAAAATGTTTTTATAAACAAGCCTTTTCACCAGTCCCCTCTGCCCCCCCCCCCCCCCAAGAAAACACCCAGTACTTTCAGGAGTTAGGGATATAGAAAGCATGAATATGCACCTACAGGACAAATGAAAACAGCAGCTATCCTAATTTTTACCAAATATCTGTGGCTTAGGACATTTCCAGTGATGGCATCAGACAGAGATGCCACAAATGCTGTATCTGCAGTGAAGATGGGTGTGCTTGAGAAAACCGTCCAAGGACGAAACGCTGACCCGAGGTGATGCAGATACACGTGTCAGACACACACATGAAGAGTTTGAATCAAATTGTTTGGGGAGATGTGGCTTGAGAAACAAGTGACATTTCTAAATGTGTTTTATATTTCACTATTAATGTAACCAAAAATAACAAATACCATGATCTTATATAAACAATTATACATTCAGAAAAGTATATGAATTTTAAGTATATAGCTCAACGAATTTTCACAAAGCAAACAGTGTAGCTGGCGCTCAGACCAAGAACCAGAGCATTGCCAGCACCCGAAAACGCCCCCTCCTGCTCTCTTCCAGTCCTTGCCTGTCGCCTCCCACCGCCATATGCACAGTGTGAGCAGTATCCTGTCTTCCGTCACCACGGATTAGTTTTGCTTGTTTTTGAAGTTTTTATAAGTAGAATCATTCTGTAAGTACCACTTTGCTGTTTGGTTCTGTCCTCAACATCATGTTTGTGAAATTCATCTTCTTCTTCCATTTAGTTTGTTCACATTGCCGAGTGATGTTTCATTTTTTGAACAACCACAGCTTATCCATTCTATGATAGATGGTTGTGTCGTTTCCAGTTTGGGACTGTTATGAGTAGTGCTGCCCTTAAGACTCTCGTGTGTGACCTCTGGTGACTGCATATCAAGCATTTGGTTGGGTACATGCCTAGCAGCGGGATTTATTGGCCACAAAGTATGCCTTCGTCAGCTCTGGCAGATAGTGTCAAACAGTTTTCTAAAATGGTTCTACCAGTTTAAGCATCCATCAGCAAAGCGGGGGAGTTCCTGCCTCCACGTTCTTGCCAACTCTTGGTATTCTCTGTCTTTTTTAACTTGAGCCATTTTGGTGGGAGAATAGTGACAGGGCATGATTTTGATTTCATTTCCCTGATGACTAATTTGACCACTTTTTCATACATTTGATCACTATTAGAATATCTTTAAGTGCCTGTTCATTTTCTTTTTCACTTCCCACTCTTTTTTGCTGCCCTAAAGTTTTGTGTATTCCTGTGGGCAAAAAGAAAAAAATCAACTTTTATTTATTGGCCTGTCTTATTGGCAGAACTGGAGATCATCTTCCATTTGGTCAATATGGAAGTTTAACCTTCATGTTACTTTCTTTTAGGTTATTGCAATGACTTCCTAAGTAATCTATCAGCCTCTACTCTCTTGCATTCTCTATCTTCTACACTTCCCATAAAGTGGTTTTTTATAACCACGCAGATCGGCCAAGTCATTTGCAGCCGTCTCATCCATTCTCTCCTCACCCTGATTCCCCGCCTTCCTATCAACCCCATGCTAAACACAGTGTTTCCAGATCCCCCTATAAAACTTCATGGGGGAACAGGAGGGGCACACTTGCTGACTATTCAAGTTATCCAGCATCTTCCCTGGAAGTTCTGATTGAGTAGATTCAGGTTGGGCCCCAGGAATCTGTGCTGTTAACAAGCACTCCAGGTTATTCTTAACTTCAGGGAAACCTGAGAAATACTGCCAACAAGTTGTTGTTTTTCCCCACAGTGCTCTTGCACGTTCTCTCCCCACTGTCTGGATTTTTCTTTGTCCTTCCTCCGTTGTCATCTTTTACCATCCACACAGATGTTGCCTCTGGGACTCCATCTTGACCCCTGCAGGTGGAGTAAATCACTGTGCATTCAGTAAGTGCCTATTCCTGATCTTCCTCACAAACCTATCCCACTAGTGGCCTTCCCCCTCTCAGCTGACAGCACGCACTGCTGTTATGTCAGGGTAAATGCAGAATCTGCCACAGCTTGCACACTGCTCCTCTTCTGCCATTACCTCATGCCTGGATGACTGCAGAAGTCTGCTAATAACTAGTTTCCCTGCTTGCAGCTTGCACCCTTGTGGTCAGAGTGATCGTTACTTTAAAATTTAAGTCAGCATCACATGTTCCTGCTCAGAACCCTCCAAAGGCTCCTCATCTCTCACAAAGTGAAAACCAGAGTCTTCAGTAGGTCCCGAGAGGCCCATCGCCATCTGCCCTGTCCTCACCTTCACCCTTTGACCTGCCAGGCTCCCTCTGCCTCAGCAACACGGGCCTCCCTGCTTTTCGTAGAACGTCCCAGGTGTGCTCACACTCGTTGGCTTTTGCATTGCCTGTTCCTTCTCTGGAACATTTCTCCCTAGATGTCTGTAGTACTCACTCCTTCACTTTTTTCAAATCTTGCATCAAATGCCGTCTTCCCAGTGAGTCCTGCCTCGACCACCCAATTTAACAAAGAAGACTGACCCATCCTTCCCTCATCTCAAGTCTCCTTGATTTGTGTGAAGTTGCTTGGCCCTGAACTCACGTCTGTTGCCAGTCTCCCTCGTTTTGCTTAAGGAAGATTATCACTGAGTTAACATCTGTGACAATCTTCCTCTATTTTATGTGGGACACCGCCACAGTGTGGCTTGATGAGCAGTTCTAGGTCTGCACCCGGGATCCAAACCTGCAAAACCTGGGCCCCAGAAGCGGAGCACACGAACTTAACCACCACGCCACCTGGCCACCCCCGCCAATCTCTTTTACTCTGCTCTTTTTTGCCTCTGTGGCATTCACTAACTTCTAATATACTATTAATTATGTTTGTTATCTCTCTGCCAGAATATGAACTCCCCTGAGGCAGACGTTTTTTACTGTTGTGCTCACGATGTATTCCCAAATATCAGAACAATGCCTAGCACAGAGTAAGTGCTCAGTGAATATTGTTTGATTTCTTGAATGAAATATTCAGGATGCAATAGATAGGAGACCTTAAATAGTATCTCTTTGTAAGGAAGATTTTCATGAAAGCTTTTCCAAGATGCATTCCATATTTTCACATTTTGAAGTGAAAACTTGACGTTGGGGGTTCGGATGAAGCTGGGGTTGCTTGGGTACAGGTGCGATGATTTGAAGGAGAAGCCGTTTGTAGCCTGGCTCACCTGCCTTAGTTGTGGGTATTCTCTGGGGTGTAGGTTTATTCAAAGTAAAAACCTCTGAGGGGTTGATACCTGAGTACTGAATTTTCGGTTGTTCTCTCTTTGGTGACATTACTTGAAGTGTCCATTGAGGCAGGTTCCCATGAAGAGCTCATAAAACTTATGAAGATTAAATGTCTTAAGTTTGGTTCAAACACATCAATTTTGAAAAGCGTTTGCAGAAATTCGTAGTCCCATTATAAAACCAATGTGCTTTTGCATATTTTAGCCCATTTGAAGGGCATTCGTATACATCCTTGCATCAGTTTGGGGTGACCAGAAACCTAAGCCTCTTTCTCTCTTTTTCTGTCTCTCATGCGTCATTTCCTGAAATGCTATGATGCTGTCCTGCTGAAATCTGACTTCTAGGTAAGAAGAGTAGTACTAAACAGGGTCTATTTATATCCATCTAATTTGGGGATACCGTCTGCTTCTGTGAGTCCTTAAGTTTCCAGTATATATGCATGTATACTTCTACGTGTCGTTTTTGCTTTGTAGAGC
This sequence comes from Equus przewalskii, assembly GCF_037783145.1. NCBI lineage: Eukaryota > Metazoa > Chordata > Mammalia > Perissodactyla > Equidae > Equus > Equus przewalskii. The sequence goes on along the minus strand of NC_091848.1, from coordinate 10,439,554 downwards.
ACAGCGTTTTCATGGGACAGGAGGCTATTTTCCTGTCGGCTTGCAAAGGGATTCTGTGTGAAATCTGCGGGCTCGGCAAGTCATTATGTCATCCCAGCTCATCTAACCTTTGGTGACCTCTGATTGTCTTCTTACTGTTTTACCTGTCTTGGCCTCATCTCACAGCCTGAATTTATTGACTATAAGCTTTTTTAAGAGTCAGTTCTACACTTTAGTGTCTCCCAAGGTGCCTGGCACACTGCTGGGCTGTGATATAATATCTCTGAGCAGCTGAGAGAAGCATCCTTTCATGAGGGGTGAATAGATTTCATCTAATAATAAGAGTGATTACTAGTGGCTCACCACTTGAAAGAATGCCAAAAGAAGACTTGAATGAAGAAATATATCTTAAGTCAGCTAATATAATACGTGTTTGAACAAGCCAAATCTCAATTAGATAGTGTCATAAGGGAAAGCCTGCGTATAGTTTTATCCAAAATAGAAAAGGCAGTTAAGCACCAATTCAAATCATGGTTAAAATTTCCATTTAAACAGCTTCATAAACCGTGTGCATTAGCAAACTTAAAAATAGACTCTTGTGTGAACTATTATAGGAACTTTATTGTGCAGTAAAAAGAATACTTCAGTTGCTATGCAGTAGAAAAATACCTAATCAGACTGTCCTTTTTTCTCTCAGCATTCTGAAAGCTTCTACATTTCAGGGCTAAGATTTAACTAACACTAATCTTATGAGCCTGTACATCAACAGATAAATTTATATTTAATCTCTATTCTGTTACTGGCCTCTTCTCTGGGATGTGCGAGTTCCAATGATCCAACAAATGTGGAAATTCAGTTTAAAAGTGCTGGGACATAACGAATGGCAGGCAAATGAGGAAAAGAAGGAAATGTCTTCTAAATGTGCTCATTCACTTAACAACTATTACTGAATATCAGTAGATACTAGAGCTGGGGCATTGGGACTGATGTGGTAGTGAGGGTTTGGGTTGTAGAAGAGAAAGAAAAAGGAGACAGCCAATCTGAGCCTTCAATGCTCTTAGAGTTCATTCATTCATTCATTCATTATTTATTTATTGACTGCCTACAGTTCAGTGTACCGGAGATACAGTAGTGAAATAAAGCAAACCAGAAATTCTTGCTTTGACTGAGCTGGGATAGAAAGGCAATAAATAAAACAAGTGAAAAATACAGTAGCAAGTGTTGAGTGCTAAGGAGAAAAATAAAGTAGAAAAGGAGACTGGAAGTGTTGAGGGTGGGAAGCAGGTTGCAAGTTTAGATGGGCTGGCCAGGAAAGAGCTTGGCGAGAAGGCGTCTTTCTGGTCGGGATCTGAAGGCAGTGAGGGAGCTGGTCGTGCAGGTCTGGAGGAGGAGCGGTGGGGTGCAGGAGGAGGCGGGCTGAGGTGCGGAGGTGAAGGTGTGCCAGGCGTGCTCAGGGAATGACAAGGAGGCTGCGGTGGCTGGAGCGGGATGAACAATGGGGTGAGGCCTGGAGGACTTGGAGGTTTGCTCAGGGTGTGGAGGGAAGCTGTTGGAAGGTTTCGCCCCCAGGCCTGGAAGGTGAATATGTAATTTAGTAAAGGGAGCTAACCACAGGGAAAGGTTAATTAATAATTAAACTCAGCTATAAATGGTCAGGCAGACTGGAAAGGTTGAGGTGTACTGGGAGATGTGAAACTGGGGTGGAGTTGAGAAGTAAAAGCTGGACTTAACGGTTTAGTCGTCTGGGAGAGGTCGGAGTGAAGTCATGAAGATGG